>NW_028258143.1:18845000-20095000 GCF_053883595.1 Heterocephalus glaber | reverse complement strand
GGCAGATGGCTTGGAGAGGTAGGACTATCAAGATAGAGGCGGTTGTTAAATGGTTTTAAATACTTAGAAGACTTCCTTGAATGCAAAATCCCCAGTCTGAGCAGGGGCAGCTCCTTCCAGCTCCCATCAAACAGGGCATATCAAGCCCTGAGTATGGGCACTGGGGAGCCACTATCTCTGTGCAAACACTGATTTTCTCCAAGTTTTTCATCACCAAGGATTCACTGAGTGCCAGGTGAGGGCCCCAGGCGTGGAGTTATGTTGTTTCTCACACACTGACAGTGGTATGGGATGAGTTTTAAGTCTGTTTCTGCAGCTCAAAGTATCTGGGGAAGAAATGGCAGACAATATGTTTCCAGAAGTTTTCAAAGACCCCCAGGTTGCTGGGTAAAGATACTCAGGGTTCCAGGGCTGGGAATGTAGCTCAGTGGTACAACACTTGCCTAGCATGCAGAGGCTCTAGATTGGATCCTTAGTACTGCCAAAAAAAGAAAGAAAACCAGATAGTGACCCTATGGATAAAGGAGGTTATTTTGTCCTTCTGAAGTTTATAAAATGCACAATCAATGTGTAGTAAAATAGAAAATTTTATATACATGGCATCAAATACCAGTATGCAAATGGTGAGAAGCTCAAATATTTTTAAGTAGAGGAAGAGTTATGCAGAAGTATTAAGGAAATAATTACTGTGAGACTTAAGTTTTCAGATTGTAGCTGAACATCATGGTTTGGAGACCTCTGATTCAGCTTTTATCTGCACCAGGCATTCTGGAAGCCTGGAATAATAGCTCCTTAGGCAGCATAAATCAGGATTGCTGAAATGAGTTGTTTTTTTTTGTACTGGGGATTGAACTCAGGAACCTTTGCTTGCAAGGCAGGCGCTGGAACCACTGAGCTAAATCCCCGGTCCTGAAATGATTTTTTTTTTTTTTTGAGCTTTGTAGTTATTTATTTTAAAGGTAGAGGACTTAAAAACTGCTCGGAAATAGCTTGGATGTCTCCAGTCCTGCTTCCAAGGACAAGCTACAGGTGAGCATGTTTCAGACCCTGAGGATGGACTGTGGCAACTGGAGCTGCCGACATGCCACTCAGGCCAGCTCTAGTGTCCTCCACACGTGGCCGCCCAACAGAATTCGTCGATTTTCCTCTGCAAGTACTTCAACATGGAGTCCATGCCCTGGGCTGAGACCCAGATCTTCTTCAGCACCTCACACTCCCTCTCGTTGGCCTGCTCCAGCTCCAGCTTCATGTTACATCGTACGAGGGCCTTGGACTCCTCCAGCACAACTGGATTACACAAGGCGAGCTCCTTGATGTGAACCATGACTTCCTGGGTGAAGGTCCCCGGCCAAAACACCTGGGAAAACAGGCCCTTGCCTCATGCCTTCTGTGCTGTCAGCTTCTGCCCGCTGAGCAACATCTCATTTGCAGATGCTCCTCCCATAATCTTGGGAAACATAACGGTAGAGCAGCCATCTGGACTCTGTCTGAAGGTAGCATAGGGTGTTTGAAACCAAGCCTTTTCATTAGCCCAAACCACATCACAAAGAGGCAATATGGATGCTCCTAGTCCAACGGCTGGGCCATTTACTGCTACAATAATAGGCTTCTTAAACTGAATGAAAGTATTCACGAAGTTTCTGATCGCCTCGGCCATTTTAGTGTTTTCTCTTTTCCAGTCACCTGTGAGACGCCGTATGAAATAAATAAAGTCGAGACCGCAGCAGAAGATGCTACCCACTGGGCTGAGCAGCATCAGCTTGCTGTCATCAGCCGCGGCCGTGTTCAGAGCACTCTGGACTTCTTTCATGACCTCTGGATTTAGTGAGTTATTCTCTGATGATTTTGTGGACAACAAGACGTGGGTGAAGCCATGCTGCTTCCTGACGACAATATCTCTGTATCTGTAGGCACTCTCTGTTTGCCTCACACTGAAACGCAACCGCTTGTCAAAAGGCTGGTCTCTTCCGTCATCAATAAATTTCCTTTTCACGGCTGTCACTCCTGTGAAACACATCTGTATGTTGGTTGTTTCATTGGCTGTGAGTGCATCCATGAATGGAGACGTACCTTTTCCGTTGACGACCAAGCCTGTGGCCATGGCTGCGGTCACGGGCCCGGCGCCTGAGGCACCAGCAGGTGTATCCGGGGCCTGCTCCCCATCCTGGCCTGCTCCGCCCCAGGGCCCAACAGAGCTCCCACGGGCTTCTCTGCCGCCACTTCCTCGGGACCCTGCTCGACGGGGTCCAGCTTCCTAGGGCCTTAGCTCAGAAAGCCTTCCACCGCGGTCCTGCTCTTAATGGGGCTCTTGGGCACGAGGATCTTGATCCCCGACTTTGCAAGGTCCATGCTCTTCCGGCCGGGCAGAGAGGGCGCCGTGCTTCTCCTGAGCTTCTGGCTGGCCTCGAGCAGCGCGCTGCTCTTGGACTCGGGGTCCCTGCCCATCACTGGTGCCTTCGGGGCGGACTTGGAGAAGCCGCTGGTAGGGGACCTGGAACTGTGCTTCCGGGCGTTGCTGGGAGAGGCCCTGCTGGCCCTCGGGAGCGCGCTCGCTCTCCCTCTGTCGCTCCCTGTGGCGCTGGTTGAAGTCTTGGATGTACTCCTCGTGGTTGACCCGGTGCTGCTCGGGCTCCCACGTGACGTCCTCCCTGTCGTGGCCTTTCCACCACACCATACGGTACTCGGTACTCGGTCTTCCCTTTTGTCAACAATCCTTTCAACTTCGTACAGCTCCTCGGAGGCCATGGCGGCGGCGGGCCCGCGCAGGGCCGCACTTTGTTTCAGTTGGTCCTGCGTGGCCTGCGCTTCCTGATCGCGCCGGGCGCGGGCGCGGTGCACCCGGGCGCCTCTCGAGCTCCGCGGCGACCCTGAAATGATTTTTTAAGAATATGTTTTCTGGCTTGTAGATTTTGTGCAGGTATTTTGGAACAATGTGCCAGGTTGTCTCAGTGTACCCTGGGATAGCTTTCTGGACAGCGAGGGGACTGACCAGTGCCCCAATTCTGGTTTTTACCCTGCCTTTGTCTCAGTGGATTTACTGAGTAGAAGGCAAGAGAAAGAGAAGAGGGGAGGGTCAGTAATCTCCAGCAGTTTTAAGTACCAGACACTGAACACTCCGTTGCTAACAAAGTTGAGCAGATGAGAAGGAAAGTTGCCAATGACATTTGGGTCTGATGTCTGTTTGAAGAGTGCATTCTTTGTTTCCATTAGGATTTTTGACTATCTTCTATCTTTTCTACATATGCCAACAAATTCACAAAGTTGCAGTTATTTTTGCCTGAGATAACTGGGCAAGTGATATACCTGTGGCAATATGAACAGAGGAAGAAATTAATCATCTGAAAAAAAAGCATAAACATGCATGCAAATATTTATGCAGATTTCTAAGTACCTATAATTGCCACATTTAGAACATTTATCTTAATCCACGGCTTTTTCCATTTATAGAAAATAATTTTTTAATAAAGATTCCATCATCCCTTGCAGACTTTCAATATGAATATTTCTTCCATATCTTGGAGAAGAAAAGTATCTCTTAGGATTTGCTGGTGTACTTGTTTACCTTTGAGGAGGGACATTGGCTGCACATTCTTTTATTGTGGAAAGAAAGTGGATAGGGGGCTCTCTTCTCTCTGCTTTGTTTTCTTGGGATTCTACTTTTAAAGTGTGTTCTTACAGAGTACCTTATACATCGTCATGGCACAGAAGTCAAGCAAAAGGCACTTTGCCTCTGGACACTAATGCTTCCTGCTGTGAAATCACAACAATGTGACTAGGCTCAATCAAAATCCCAGCCTCCAATGCAGTTGTGTAATTTCCTATGATAAATAGTTTGGACAAATGCTAATCAAAATTACTTTCTAACTCTACCTTATTCAGCAAGACGAATGCAGGACACGGCCCCAGGGGCTGGGATTTGTTAATTTGCAGATGTCTCTGCTCACATCTGTCTGACCATGTTGGCAGCCCCCTCCTCTCTGTGCACACATGTGTGGGTGTGGGCCCTCTATCGTGACACCCTGGCCTCCTCACATGCAGACCTGCTCCCACAATCCATGCACCATTCACCACGTCCATTCCAGGAAGTAGTTCTAATTTCCATGCTGCAAATTTATGTTCCAGAAAGCAAGAGGGCTCCCAATGACTTGAAGACACCAGCACTGACAGTGTGCATTGCTGTTCTTCTCCCCAGGTCATCCTCTCTTAGTGGGCGGGGGGACGTATGTGGTCAGGTGGGCAGGGAGATGACAGGAAAAACAATTTCAACTTGAGTATTTGAACCACAAAAGTAAATCTCAAGAGACTGCGGGTTGGGGAACCATTTCAAATGGGTTGATGGAGTTCAGAAAGAATCCTTAGGAGGGCAATCAGATCTGCTAGAATGATGTCACTGCAGTTTTGGGATGAGGCTAACAACACAAGGAAAAGGGAAGGTCAGCTTCTCATCCACTTTGTGAGATGATGTCCACTTGAACAGGGATGGATGAGTTCAGGGCACAGCATAGTCAGGATTTGGATTTTAGCTGTTTCCTGCTTTTGTTGTTTTGTGAGAGGGCCCCCCCCCCGCCCCCCCAAGTTTATGAATATCTCTCTGATGGGACTGAGTTCCTTTGGCATGAGTCCTGCACAGTGCCCTTACGTGGTCAACCTCTGAGTAGAAAGTGTTGGCCTGGAGTAAGAACAATTCCACAGTGTGGATGCCATTTCCCCACCCAGGTCTTAACCTTTCAGAGCGAGACAGACAACCAGGAAAGTAGGAAATCGAAACAAGCTATGTTTAGCCAAATTTTACATACCATAATCTCTTTACCATGGCCAAGCAAGGCAGGAATGCTCAAGCCCATCGGTTCTGGCTCAAATTCATTCCAGAGGGAAGTGATTTACAGCTTAGCACCATCCTCGACTCATGCCTGAGAGTGAAGTCAAATGACCCAAGAATAACGTTAGTCTGCACTGAGCTGGGTGAGAGTGGCCTTCTAAAGGGTGGTCTCAGGCACGGGTGTTCCCCCGAGGAAACTCATGCTCATACAGCCCTCCAACGTCCTGAGAAGGGTCAAGTAGCATTCCTATTTTAAGAGATTGACAGTACATGAGTTACGAGGCTTGCGGGAGGAGTGGAGTCTGGCCCAGGCGCCTTTATTACTCTTCACTAGTGAATCTTGAGTCAACCCAGGCCAATGAGACCCAGCAAGTTCCACCCTCTTTGCTGCCCCAGGCGTGACACCAGGTCCTTCTGCCTCATACTGGATATAGAAAGACAGCAGTATGTTGGAAGGCAGGTTGAATAGGTGGAAGAAAAAAATGAGGCAAAATTTTGAGATTTCAATGGTTTAAATAACTTGATATAAAAATGATCCTCTTAAAACAATCTGAGGTCCCAAAAATGCATCTGACAAGCTTATAAATGGTGAGATGTTGAAATTATTTTGAGACAGATGCCTTTTTAAACTGTATTCAAAACACCTTTTGGGGCGCCTAGTTGCACAGTTCCTCAAGCAGGAGGTATTTCATCTTCACAACATCTGGAACTGTCAGAGGGAAGGCTGCAGACCTCAACAGATGGAGGCCCTTGTACATAAAAGTGCACCAACAAATCATGACCATGATTGCAGAACACCACAAGCATTTCACAGGCAGCTATGGAGAAAACGATGCCCCAGTGGGGAGGAATCTCAGCCATAACTCCCTGGTCCTTGTACCTTCACTGCTGAATCAATTCTGTGAAGCAACTTTTCTCCAGTTCTCTGCCAAGTGACTAATAACTGCAGGCCAGTTTATTTTCCCAGCTTGTAGGATGTGATTGATAAGAAATTCCTTTTTAAAAACACTCTTTGGGGTAAAAACTTTATCCCACGAATTCATAGGTTTGGCAGAGTAGGGGCAATTTGTGATATTGCCCAAAGGAATCTCCATGTTTATTTGTTTAAGGGGTTTCCACTAGCTTTGCTGGGAGGGGAAGTGGGGACAGGCAGAGTAAGACAGTGTCAATAATTTGCTGCATAAAGGGGATCAGCATGGCAGCACATTGGCTTATTGTGATAGGCAAAGCCATGTGGCCAAGTCACAGTTGATTAAGGCGTCCTACACTGCTGGGACCTTGAGTAATCAGCCTCCTATTAAAACCAAACAGGCTGGGGGCAGGTAGCAGAGTGATAGAGTGATTAGCATGCACAAGGCCCTGGGTTCAATCCCCGGCACCAAAATGAAAACCCCCACAAAAACTGATACTTTCATTTGTCATTTCAGGGGCAAAGGATCAAAAGTGCTTTAAAAACCCATAGCTTCAAGCTTGAAATTTTTATGCAGCTGCATGTAAGAGTGCAGTGAAACAGATAAAAGCAGGAGAGACCTCACAAAGGACCAAGCCAGAGCACCACACAACTTTCCTATTAATTATGGCAATAAAACCAATACGGTACTGTTGACAATAATGATGATAACAATAATGGCTTTTAATTCATTTTACTAAAGCAGCTTTGGATTTTGTGGGATTGAGGAGAAAGTGAAGGGGGCTGTGGGAAACTTTGGGATTTATAAGCAGCTCTTTGGTCCTCATAAGGAGGGCAGACTCTTCCAGGGCAGAGGGAAAGCTGATGTTATAATAAAATCTCTGTCATCATTGCTGACTTAGCTTTGCTTTAATGGCACCCTGGTCATCAAGCACATCCTTTAAATTAATCTCCTGGCCAGAGGAGTGGTACTCCCTGGAATTTGAACAATGTAGGCAGCCTGGCCTGAGGAAACTGGGCCAGGCGTGGTCAGAGGTGGAAAGAGGTGGCGATTATCTCCAGGGTCAAGTGTTTAAACATCTGGTGCTTCCACAAAGCCAGCTTCTACTTGAACCCCTCTGCTTGGGCAGAAGGATCAGGGAGCCCCTGGATGTGAAATTTGCATGAGTTACTTGGTTTTTCCCCTGTGCTTCTCAGAGAAGCATGCCAGAGTGAAAACGTGCAACTGCACAATTTGTACCACCCTGTGGTGACTTTATGCCATGACAGATATTCCTTCAACCAGGGCCTTTTTTTCCATTCTTGTGAGAAACATCCCCTCAGGCTCCTGGGTGCCACTTTCATCTCTCAGTCCTGGGGGTAGGGGTTGGTTTGGGGAGGTTTGGAGGTCAAGTCCAACATGGATTTCTAGGTTCAAAGATCTCGGAATCACCCCTGGGGGACTCTTTTTCACTGGGAGCCTGGATGAATCTATTGAGCGGTAAAGTAACCAGAGCAAGTCCAAACCAGAACAAGCTTCAGCTGTAGCCAATGATGGTGCCCCAAGTTCAACACTCACTACGGGGCTGGAGGCTGAGAAAGTGGCCCACCCTCAACCCCCCAATGGCTACTAAAGCATTCCGTGTTTGCATTTTCTCCCAGCTTGTACATCTCCCAAATGTTCTTTATCCACACCATGTCCCCAACCCCCAATTTTATACATAGCAGATGGCCTTCAAACAAATCAAGGAGCAGAAGCTGCAAAAGGCTTAAAAAAAGACAGTGAAACTCATATATTTCTTCAAACGATAAGATGAACTACAGATGTTTGCTGAAGGGTGATGGTGCTGCCTACAACTGAAGGCTCAACTTGAAAGAAGAGTCTACTTATGTTTAGTGTTGGACAAGCCCGGTACGGTAGCTGTCATGGTGTGATTTATGGAGTTTCTTTGTGAGATTTTATGTAACTGGGGACATGGCATTTAAAATACGATGCCATTCTGCACACAGGCATCTTTTACATGGACCCAGGTATGGAGTCCAAGATGGTAACTGTGGGGCAGATGAGGACAGACACAGCTTCCACAGTTAACAACCCACCCTGAGGGGCCTCAGTCTTCCTGTACTGTGTCCAACGTGCCATGCCCCTTTGCTCCTGAGTTCCTCTTTCTTCCCCTTTGCAGAATTTTTGGTCCGTGCAAATGTCCTAGCCTTACCTGACACCTGCACTAGGATTAATCTCAAATTAAGGTTGACAGTGTTGCTAAAAAGGGAACAGTTGGCTTGTAGAATCCAGCTGCATATAGAAAACAGCTGCTTTCTAGGCACTTTTTTTTTTTTTTTTTAAAAAAAAGAAAAGAATCACTGCAAGTGTTCAAAATGAACATAAAGCATATCTTGGAAAGGCCAGCAGTGGCCTGTAATTAACACAACAGTAAGTACCTGTGTTTCTATTAAAAGCTTCTATTTCAGGACTTGTAACTTGGTCATAAATATTTATTACTCACTGAAATTGAGGATACAAGGCCTTAGCTGAGTGCTTTTTCCCTCTTCTGCATCTTTGCTTTCCAAGGCTGACTCTGAGCAATGCAGAGTGCAGTATTTTGGAAACACATGCCCACTCCAGAACAAAAGTCAACATGTGCATCTTTGCAAAGGGAGACCCTATGCCCATTAGCACATGTGCACCGGGTCTTCCCCTCGGCACAGGGCTGCCTTGAAGGCGGAGGCCACAGAGTCCTGGGTAGAAGCAGCAGGAGAAGGCCCCAGCTATCCTCGGGCCTCTGAAACAGAAATGTCTGGAGCCTTTGAAGTTACCACAACTCAGGTGGAAGCCTCTCTGAGCAGCCTGAAGAGGAGGAAGTCATTCGTTTTCAAATAAAGGGGGAAATTCTTCAGGACCCTGGTATTTCCACTAAAACTAACCCCTGAAAAGTTATTCTCCAGAGAATCAGGGACCAGCTGTTCTCCATCTCTACAAGGCTGTGAAGAGAGAAAATGAAAGCCCTGGAATGCAGCATGAGAAACACAAGTTAGACAGAAGGCAACAGGGTGAAGCAGGCAAGGACCCCAGGAGAAAGCCAAGAGGGAAGCAAGTGGCTTTCAGAACCAGTGTGCTCAACTGGGCGTGGTGGCATGTGCCTGTAATCCCTCTGGGAGGCTGGTGTAGCAGGCTAGAGAGTTCGAGCCCAGCTTGGGCAATTTAGGGACTTAGTGAGAACCTGTCCTCAGAATAAAAAAGGGCTCAGTGCATAGGTCTGGGTTCAGTTCCTAATAACACAACAACAACAAAAACCCCTACATGGTTGCATTCGCAGGCAGGGATAAGGACATGACTTTCTAAGAGCTGCTCTGTTATCATGTTGAAAATAGCCCTTGGCTCTTCACTTTGCTCTGAGTCTGTTCATAAGTTCCTTGGGCACATAAGACTCAGAATTCAAATGGAGAAGATCTTTGGATTCTGTGTGTCTTCTTTTCCATCTTGCATAACTATACTGTAGGGAACAGGAAAAGGGGATGTTACTAGAACCTCTGCAGTAAGTCCTAGTCTCCTGCAAGCCACAGCAGCACAAGGCGAATTACAGGAAAGGTAGAAAAATGAGACTGAGAAGAAGCTGAGCTCTAGGTCTGATCAGTGCTGCTCTGGGCGGCAAAGACGGAAAGCCCGCCCCCCCCGCTTACCGTACCTTTTATTCAGTACTCAGTACATCGGGAGAAACAAATGTAACAAATGACTTGCAGAGAGTTCAGTACATCCTGCTTAAATAAGATGTAACAATCCAAGAACAAGGAGAAACTGAGTAGATGTTTGTTCCTCCCAGGATGTTTTCAGCTGCCAGGATGTTTCTTGTCCTGGAGAATCACAGCATCACGGGATCATTGAGGTCTCACTTGTGACCGGAGGCCCAAATGGAATTATGTCTTGGAATTCCATAGCTGGGCTGTAGGCAGAACTAAGCTAACCAAATAATTTTTCCCTAAAATTATGTAGCATTGCTCCTGACACTGTACCAAAGAACCTCCACAGACGTAAGAATCTTATGAGGTAGAATGGTTTTGAAGAAGAAAAAACTGCTTTCTGACTGATTGACTTGATGAAAAAAGAACCTATTTTTGTGTATCGTTTACCAATCATGCCACACAAGCGTTTATTTTTAGTACATTTTATTTTTTCATAAAATTGCTAATGCCAAAGCTTTGTATTAAAATAAATAAATAAAACAAAATTACCTAGGAGTGGATACTCTTATTATAATCATCGTCATTATTATTTGACTTTCCTACCTACCTCTTAACCTCTTTCCCGTGTGTGGGACCTCCCTATCCTGTTAGTCAAAGGGGATGGGGGAGACAGACACCTACTCTGATTGCCGAGGCTGAAAAGTCAGGCCTTTGCCTTTTACCTGTCCTCCTCCCAGTGATGCTGGGCCACTCTGCAGTTATCATCTCGTCTTGGTTTCACTCTACTGTCACAGCCTACAGAAGGCAAGGGAAGATGGTGATATGAAGGATGCACAGGACACAGTTCCGTCAGCCCTGGGGATTGAAGGAGGTGACAAAACACTGAACACATAACAAACTGAATGTCCTTTGTCTGTCTGTTTTGTGCATTGATCTTAACTTCAGGGTTGAGTGCTGGGTGGATGTGGGGCAATTGTCCCATTGGAGAGTCCTGTGCTGACATACCAGGTAACAAAGCCCCGAGCAAAACCAGCAATGCTTTGTCTTGTGACATCCAATTGCCAGCTCCACAGTCAGAGCTGGAATCAGGCCTTGGGTGACCAATCTTGGGCAAGGCTCTTCCTTCCTCTGAGGCTCAGTTTCCTCATCTTCAAAACAGGGACCGTGAAATCTCACAGGATTGTTGTGAGGATCAAGTGAAGAGAGAGAGATACATGGTACACTGGCACAGTGCCTGGCCCTTAGCAGATGCTCATGAAACAGTAAGCCTCCTCCTGCTGTTTAGAGGGCAATCCAGAGGAAGAAAAAGATGCAGATCAAGGCTTTGTGGAACAAACAATACTGGGGTGCTGCACCATAGCAAATTCTCAGATGGCCAATGTATGTATCTCACATAGCAGATTTGTCCCTAATTACCTCATTCATGGAGCCTGATGACAGATGTGGGATAATGAGCTGTGCTAGCTATTTTCCACAGGTGCCTTCCCCTAAATCCCCTTCTCTTTCCTTCTCTTTGCCCCACAAGTGTGGAAGGGGGCGCTGATCTGCATGCCTTGACTTTCCTGGCTTTCCGGCCTTCTGTCTTCTGCCTGGGCTTGACTGATTCCAGTCTGGCTCCAGCTCTTGCCAGGATTTGAGAACACCAAGGCCAAGGCCTCTTCTTCAGGTCAAGGGATAGTTACAGCTTCTGGCCACTTCTAATCCTTGAGACCTTGATTTCCTAGCCCTTCCCATGCTTCTGTAAATGGCCCCTTTATTAAATTCTCATTGGAATCTCATCAGAGTATGCTTTCTTACCTACAAGGAGACTGAACTAGAGTGTGGCGGGAAGCAGATTAAGTCAATCCAGAAGAGCTTCCTGAAGGATGCTGTCTCTTTCCCGGGGTTTTGGGGTTTTGGAGTTTTGGAGGAGAGCTGCTCTGGTCTTACACAGACATAAAACAGAAGGCTGGTGTTCCTTTTCAGGAGACTGACATTAACAAAAGTGAGGAGATTGGAATCTGCATGGGCTTTTCATGGTGGAGGGTGAAGATCCTTGTTAAGACATAGCTGCACACAGAAAGGGAGAGAAGAATGATATTAAAAATAAGAAACAGCTGTCATTTATTTATTGAGTGTTTACTATATGACATGCATTCCCAAAAGAATGATAAGAATCATTCACACTATTTCACAGATTAGAAATGGGAGTCTGAGAGAGCAGAAGCAACTTGCCCAAGATGGTGGAGTTGGGGCAGGACCAAAGTGAGGCTGCCCAAAATCCAAGTTCTTTGGAAACCCAGAGGTTTTCCAGAATGTGAGATTTTTAGGGGAGATTTTGCATTTATGGCAGGGTCTGCTGGGTGGCAGTGGAGAATTAGTGAAACTGTGCATTAACAGTCACCCCGTAATCAAAAAAGTTCATGTTTTTCTTTTCTTTGTGGTGCTGGGGATTGAACTCAGGACTCACACGTGCTAATCACTTGCTCTGCCACTGAGCTATATCCCCAATCTGCAGTCTGTGAGCTCCTTCAGGGAAGTGACTGGTTTCTTTGATTATTTTGAGTTTTTTTCAAGGGGCATGTTCAACACTGTTGAATGAATAAGTGACAGAGGTCAAAGTGTTCCGGGAACTTGGGCTGGGACATATTGGCCTCCATTGCTTCTGTTTGTGCCTGGTAGGGTCTCCTGGGCATATTTTGTTTGCTTTGTTCTGGATTTTCCTACATACACTGTGACTCATGCTTTCTCTATTTTGGTGCAGCTTTTAGCAGTCAGTGAGATCAGGTGCTGCCCTTGTCCTGTTCTTACTGCATGGTGGGGATTTGAGTGCACAAAGAGACAGTGAAGCCACCATAGTTTCCAGACATGCTTGCCTTGTGTCTCCTGAGGGTTCATTAGATACATGTCCAAGGACAAAGAGGCTTAGATTCAAGCTTACTAGAGAAAGTACTTTCACAAGATTCTTCTCTGACAAAGATCCAAGCTTTATAAATATGCATTGTGCCTAAGAATGAGCCAAATCCAGACAGAACAGTCGGTTCACAGATCATTTTCCTTTGGCCCAACGCTGGTCATTTGCTAGCTTAGAGAGGAGCTTCTGCCCCATGGGAGCAGTTGGCACCCTGGCTGCAGGGAGGGTGGAGTTGAATGCTGGGACATATTATACTATTTACCAGCTGAGGGGTGCTAGAGAGAGCAGAATCCTGCCTCCTCAGCCTCTTTAACATGGTGAGGATGATAATAAGCCCCTGCCAGCCTTCTTCACAGAGCTGCTGTATGAATGAATGTGCTCACATATACTTTTCAAATGTAAATGAGATCATTCTCATTTTAAAGGTTCAAATCAAAGCTGAAGAATCAACCTGCACAAATAATTCTGCACAAGTGCTTCTGTTTGCAGTAGAAGTAAGGCCCAATAGAAACACAATCCACAAAGCTGTTCATTGTTCTTGCTGAATCACAGGCGATCCCTGATGGGGGGGTCCATACCTTTTGATATGTCCCAGAGAGGGATCAAGCCCTGGCCAGAGTTGATGTGAACCATTGAACTACTGGAAAGCTGTATAATGATTTCCACAAACTTCTACTCCTATGACATGGGTTAGGATATGTGCTTGTTGGGCTTGGTATCTTGGTTGAGAATATTCCCTTGTGAAGTGCTGCTTGGGTTTGGCATGCTGATGTCTGCAATGTAAATATGATTTAAATGATTAATAGCCATTAATGGCTAGTAATTAAGGCATGGCCTGTGAGCTGGGAAAAAAGTCTCACAAAATAAGCATGCTGTTGTTTAGCCTATAAGTGGAAGGATGGCCTTGCTTCTGTGAGTTGTGCTCCTTGTCTATGGGCAGTAGATTCATAGTTGAGTCAGATTCCTTTTGCAATACAGATTTTAAATAAAATAAATTGCACATATTAACATATTACTTAGAGTCCAGTTATTGCCCTTTCACCCACTGCAAAAACTAAGCTGTGTCAATATGAAATTAGTACTTAATATGTGATTTGAAGGTCACCTATCAAAAGAAAGCTCTCTCTAGAGGTTGAAATAGGTGGTCTACTTAAGGAGGTTTCACTGTCCGTAAAATCCTAGGCTTCCATCGCATTCATCCTTCTTTGATTATCAAAAACTTTCCTCTGTGGCTAACACTCAGGAACAATGTAATAAATAACTTCCAATTAAAGTTTTCCATATGTGGCAAAAATTGTAATGAATGAATAAGTAAAGACCACATAATGGAAGCCTATTAGCCAAGTGAATATACTCTTTTAAGTCAAATTTCTATACCACTTTTGTATTATCTCCCATCAGAAGAGAACGTGCAATTACCAATTTTATCTTATCTCAGCTTATTATTCAAGAGTAGTAAAGGAAACTTCATTCCAGGAGCCATAATGTGATTTTTGATTAATAGGGGGTTCTTATGTGACAAGAATATTTCTCCTAGGCAAAGTATGCACTTGGATATCTGGCTGAGCTGGCTTGGAAGCTACACCTCCCATGGAATAACTTCAATAATTGAACATATGTTTCTACATAGGGGTCAGATTTTCAAAGTATTAAAGTACTTAAAGGTTCAAGGAGGCAGGAAAAAGGTGGTAAGGATTTTGCAGACACCAGTTTGTATTTAATTTCTTCCAATCATGTCCGGTGTGACATAGATTCCTATGCAAAAGGTGAGGTGAGCAGTCCAAAGCTAGGTCTTGAAGAATCTACTTTGGCCTGGAGGGTCTGCTCCGGTCTGCTGAGTCTCTGGGAGGAGTCTAGGCACATTTCAGACATACAACAGGTATCTGTGACTCCAGGTCCCCAGTGTCAGCACTCTGTCCCACTCGAGCTGCGTATGGAAATGGTTTGAATTTAGATTCCAATCCTTCAGGTTAACTTTTCCTGAGAAGCTGTTCTGAGGAAAGTTGTCCGTGGTCTTGCCCCTTGGTTGTGAGTGATCTTCGTTTAGGACAGTGATGTGGGGAAGCATTAGGTAGGGGGCTGGAGGCAGAAGTCACAGTTGCACTGCTACAGGCCCGAGATGGACCAGCGTTCAGTGCTATATTTTTCTCCCTGGGTGGCAGGCCCTTAATCCTCAGAGCCTGATCATCGCATGGTTTTGAATTGAACCATCACCTGGCTCTGTTTTTAGTGACTGCATGACACTGAGCAAGATTCTCAGCTGTCTGAGCCTCTTTCTCCGGAGCTGAAAACAATGCTACTTCCTTAGAGACTTATTTTGATGGCTGATGGAGACAGTGTTTTAACACGCAATGGTAACCATAATGAATGAATGAATGGGTTGAACCCCAACCCAAGGATGTCTCCATTGAAATCAGAGCTCCTTTCCACACACACCTCATTGAGGAGGCTTTGCTGGTCATGTTCATCTCCTTCCTCATGGTAGGTGTGTGGATTTTTTTTTTTTTTTTAGAATAAGGTCTCGATATGCAGGCTAGGCTGTCCTGGAACTCTTGGTGATCCTCCTGCCTCTGCCTCCTGAACTCTGGGATTACAGGTGGTGCCACCATGCCTGGGCCCCCATGGTAAGTGTGGTGGGAGCAAGGACCCTGGTCATGTTTGTCCTGTTCCCAGTATAGATGAGCTCACTGCAGAGGACCCACACCTTTGCCAAGCTGCTAGAATGAGATTTAATTTTGCAAAGAAAGTCTATTTTCTATCATTTGGCAGAATGACTCAAGTGCCTAAAATAGGACATACCCTGCAACCAGAAGCTTTTTTCTAGAAGTTTATCATAAAGGAATGAATTGGAAACCAGAATAGACATCTGTGTAAGGATGTTCTCTGAAGCACTGTCTAACACTATTTTACAGGAGCAAAAGCTTGGAGTGAAATAATAACAGCGTGGTGAGGAGGCTGCTGGTCAGATACTCTGCTGTATATGGAAACTATGGGATTCTGTTCTGCCAGTTAAAGATGATGCCACAGAAATCTTCGAATGTTGTAGAAAGATGGATGTGATCAGGTAAGTGGAAAATCAGGCTACAATTAAGTCATGCCATTTGATTCTATTTGGGGGAAAGGACTTAACAGATACATTCCAAAATAACAAATATCAATTATTTTAAGATACTTCATTTATGGATTATTTGATAGCCTCTCTCTTTTGATTCTTCCTATAATCTGACTTTTAAAATTAATTAATATGGACTATTTATGTAACTTTTAAAAAGCAATAAAATGTTGCATTGTAAACTCCTTTCACATTGAACCTTTAGAATGCAAAGCCCCCAAGGCAGTCAGAGCTTGCCTCAGTGCAGACCAGGAGGTGGCATGGGATGGGATTTCAGGGGTCCTGAGGTCCCCTTTTTCCCCGCAGTAGTGAGAATTGAATGCAAGGCCTTTGCACTGAGCTACAAGTCCAACCCTTTTTTATTTTTTATTTGAGACAGGATCTGGCTAAGTCACTGAATTGCCCAGGCTGGGTTTGAATTAGCCAATCCAACCTCGGCCTCGCGGGGAGCTAGGACTACAGGTGAGCACGGCGACGCCCAGCTTCCAGCTGGGAAAGCAAACTGGGAGCCCTGCGCATGCGTCCCCCCCCCCCCCCGCCCCATCGCGCTGCACCCCCAGTCCCCTTTTCATTAAGGAGGTCTGGCGGCCCAGTTCTCTGTGCCCATGGGTCACTTCTGGGCGGGAGGCAGGTGCCCCGTGTGGGCGAGAAACAGAAGCGCTCTTACTGCTTTTCTCGGTCATCACCCCTTGGTGGGACGCGAGGCTTGTGAGTCCCCTGCCCGGCCCTGTCCCCTGCGGTCGGGATAATTCCTGTCCCAGACAGAATACAATGGGAAGAGCGCACAACGCCGCGAGAAGGCAAGTCTGGGAGGAGGCGCAGGAGGGTAAAAGGAGCCTCGCGGTCTGCGGCGTGGGATCCAGGACGGCTGGGTTCCTTCCCAGCTCTGCCACGCAGTTTGGTGGCTGCCAGAAACAAAAGATGCCACCGCCGCAAAGGGGAGGGCGGGCCAGGCAGGCTGGCTCTGGCTCTCAGTGGTACCGCGCGGCCGCCCACTGCCTTCCAGGGCTTGGAAGGAGGAGGCATAAATTTCCCCCAAGCAACCAGGGGTAATTGGCTTTTTCCTCAGGAGCAGTTCCTTTTTAAGGCAGAATGCTATAATTGGAAGGCCACAAACACTGGCCTAGTGAAGATAAAGCCACCAAGGAGAGGGTGTTTTGGGTGCCCAGGTGTTGGGCCTTGTCATTTGCCCCTGGGCTGTGGTTTGGCCAGACTTCCTCCACAGCACAAGACACGGCCCTGTGCCTCGCGTCCCTAGGGGCCAGCCTGACCTGGGCAACCAAGATGCCTCCCCTGCTAACAAGACCCGGGCCGGCCTCCTGACCCTTGTCTTCCCGCCCTGTTCTCCTGCCCACGCTGCGTCCTTCTCTGACTTGGCTTCTGATCACACTGCCGCTTTGCCTGGAAGTCCCTCTTCCTTCCCCACAACTGAGCTTCTACTCATCTTCAAGCGGGAATTTTCTGTCAGAGGGGTCCCTGATTCACATCACCCCGCGGACATCGTTCCTGTGTTTTTTAAGCAGCTAAGTAATTAGCCACAAGGAGGAAGAGCTGAGGAAATAAATGTGTGGAGATATTTTTCTTCTGAGTTCCCAGACTGAGTATAAACCTCAAACAAAAATCTCAACTTTACTAATTATTTAATATTTTTTGTTCATAACATTTCTATTTTAAGTAGGTAATATACTCATAACAAAGAAAAAGTATAATGTAAACATAAGTTACTCAAATATGGTATTAGTGGAACGTCCATCCCCCTTTGCCAACCCAGACCCACCTTACCTGTTCTCTCTACCAGACAACAAATACAGATTTCCCCAGTTCCTAGACAATGGGTATACCATTCTGTATACTCTACATTGCCTTCTGATTCTTTATACTCAACAAAATATTTTGCAGATTGCTCCATTTTGGTCCATGAAGAGGTTATATTTTAAAAATTTTCTCATCACTTCTAGGGTTCCTTTGAATCAGTGTATCATTCTTTCTCTACCTTGGCTTCTGTTAATGGGATATTTAGGTAGTTTCCAGTCTTTTGCCCTTACAAACTGTGCAGCAATAAATAACACATTCTGCAATCATTTCCCAGAACTACATGTGCGTGAGTATATTTGTAGGATGAGTTCTTTGAAGTGGAATTGCGATACATATTACTGTGTCCTTTATGAAAGTCAATAATTTATACTATTCACAGCAATATTTGATACAGTTAGTTAAAATCCATTTTGACCACACTATGTGAGCCACACAGAAGGTGTCTGCAGGCCAGAATTTGCCAGATGTTACCAGTTAGTAAACTCGATTCCAGTTTATGCCAAATCTCATGGTGGACACATGGCTTTGGCCTCAGCATCCTACTGCCAGAGAACCACTTCAGACCTCTCCTTGGTGCAACCTTCCCTCGCACCAGATAGGCTCATGGCCCATCCTGACGACAGAGATAATTAGTTCAGGGCTGGGCTGGGCAGGTCCACTATCCTGGACAAGTCAGAGACTTTCCTAGGATTTCTCTTGGAACCCTTATTAGATTAATCATCCTAGCTGTATAATCACAAGCAATAGGAATGGGGTGGGCTAGGGGCTTCTAGGACCTCATCAGGTCCTATGGGCAGAGAGCCTTTCTGGAAAGGGTTGCAGGAAATGGCAACAGCAGAGTAGTGGGGAAAAAAAAAGAGTAAGTCCTGGTCATATCCTTCAACTCCTAGATCCAGGTCTACCTGAAGCTAACACACTCTGAACGCTCAGGTTATATAGCCTAATACATTTCCTCACCACCCTCCCCCATTCCACTCCTTTTTTCTTTTCATTATGTCACTTTTCATCTTTTTATATATAGAGATACTCCTTGGGCTATAAAGCAATCATTTGCACAAGTTGCACCTTATGAAAATAGTTCCATATGGGGAAGAAATAACAACTATATGAACACACACTTTTCCCCTGTTTATCTCTGGGACAGTGTAGATTCTCAGAGCATCTGCTCATGTTCCCTCAGTATAGTCTGTGTTCAACCTATCTCATATTTCAGTAAGGACCAGAAAATCTCCGTCCAAGCCAAGGCTGGAATTTTAATGTTCAGTTAAGAAAAGGGACAGCAAATCTAGTACAAACTTCGTGGTTCCTTGGATTTAAGGTAGTGATGAAGCTGCTAGTGATGATATAAACTAATAGAAATGTATTCTGAAGCATTTCTCTTAGTTCCAGTTACTTGAAATTGCCAACAGTCTACCAATGATTTATGCAAGCTAAGCAAGGCCTCTCTGAACTAGATGATGAAGTAAGTTAGAGAACATCTGTTTGAGGGTTTTGCATAATATTTTGAAGAAGGATCCGAGGCTCCAAAAATATAGAAAAAGCATGGAATAAGACCCTTTATGGTCTTTTAAAAGTTTAAAATACTATCTTCCCTTTCCCGCAACCCCCCCTTACACTCCCTCGGGACCCATCTACTGTCCATATCAGTGCAGAGGAGGATCCTCAAGACCCAGCTGGCCTCTCGGAAATGGTAAAGGTTCCCCTCACCTGCACTGTTCCCAGAGCTCAACAACCAGCTCTGTGACTTCACAGACTTCCCTAATTAATTGTTCATCTACCCTCTTTTGAACATCTGGGTCAAATCCTCCTTTTTTTGTACACTGTAGTTAGCCCACTATTTTAGTCCAAAGTGTGTTAAATGAAGCTGTAATACAGATTCTGTTCAAATATGGCCCCATCATAAGCCTGCCACATTTGAGTCACATAGTTGTTATCCAACTGCTCTTGAGAAGGAGCCAGATCCACACATGGTCCTGGGGGTCTCTGAGAGATGCTGCACAATCAGGGGCCACCTGGGACCAAGAGTTGGGTGCCACCTCATGCAAGGTGGAAAGACTTAGCATCATCATCATCATCGGCATCAGCATTATCATGATCCAAATTCTGGAAGAAAGAGTATCTTGGGCTGTCTGTATCTTTAAGGAGGCAGCAGACAAGACTTGGGTGTGAGGAAGGTAAAAGGGGATATTGGAAGAAAGGACCCCAGGTTCAAGCTTAAGTGTTACTCAAGGGTACCATCATCGACCAAGCAACTTGGTTTGTAAAGAAACCTTCAAAGTAAATGACTCCAAAGGCTGCAAAAGCAGCGCCTGCTATCAGCCTTGACACTAGGAACCTACTGAAGGAGGAAAAATTGTAGGGAAGCACAAAGGTTGGGATAACTTAATGTTAGAATGTCAGGTGCTAAGGCAGAAGTGCCAAGAGGGTGATGAAGAAGGAGAGGGAGTCCCAACAGCAATAACAATTGTAAGAGAGAGAGAGTGGTGACACTGGTGAGAAAGAGGGCAATGGGACAGGAAAGTGGAGGCCTTGTGCTGTGGATTTTCCAAGGCACCTGCAGAGGTAGATGATTCTCACAGGCCTCACCCTGGCAGCTTCTGCCTCTTCTTGGAAAGCTCCATGGGAAAAGCTGTGCAGTGATTAAGATCTTTTAATTAAAGAAGCCATTTGCACAGGATGCAACAAGAGGCTGATGGAGAGTTTGCTCAAATTGGATTTTTCTAGTTAACTAGAAAAATAATAAGGACTCTGCTTTGTGTAAGAGGGATGTATCATTTTGAAGGGTGACTGGTGAGCTACCTGTGAATGAGTTCAGCTCATTCACTCAATCATTCATTCATTCATTCATTCATTCCCAGGTTATATTTAGTATCACTACTACTATGATTCCTGAACAATAAGCATTTATGAAATGCTTATTGTGTGCCTAGCCTTGTGGTACCAGCTGTATATGAACTGTTTCTTGTACTCCACCATCCTATGGGCCACACACTATTATTTTCCCTTTTCTACAGGTGAGAAAATCGTGAACTCATTTATATGGGAGGCATCTCTTCCTCCCCTGAGAACCTAATCAGAAGGGAGACCAGAAAAGGGATTAATTCTGAACTTCAATTTCCTCCCATTTCTTACTCCTTTGTGTTCTGAGGCCTTCATCAAGTCCTTTCTGACCATATATATCTGCCTTAAGCTCCCCCTTCTGCCTCAGTTGTTCCAAGGAACACATCGTAGGGTGTGTTGAGGCGCCGGGATAGTCCACTTCCGGTTCCTGAACCCATGCAGGTGATAGGACACTCACTGTCACCATGTCTGTTCCTTCCTTCAGTATCCTTGCAGCCTGCATCCATCAACACAAGACTGCAGTCTTTGGCTGCCGAGGCTGAAGCCGAGTCAGAGCTCTCACCTCTTCTGGAACTGACCCTGACAATGGCAGATGATATGGAAATGAATAGGTATGGCTATATTCTAGTGAAACTTTATTTATGAACACATTCAAATTGAATTTCATACATTAAAAATTAAATATAATTCTGATGAATCTTTATTTTGGGGGGAGGATTGCTGGCATTTGAACCCAGGGCCTTCACACTGAGTTACATCCCAGTCCTTTTATTCTTTTTATTTTGAGACAGGGTAGTTGCCCAGGCTGAGCTAGAACTTGTGATCCTCCTGCTTCAGGGTCCCAAAGTGAATGCTGTGCTGGAATTACAGGCCTGTGTCACCAAGCCAGGCTCTTTTCAATTTTTAAAAAACCATTTGAAAAACAAAAAGCCCATTCTTAGTTTGTATGCTTTACAACAGGCAGCAAGCTGTATTTTATTCAAGAGGCTTATGGCCAAGCTCATTTATTTTCATATCACCTGAGGTTGCTCCCTTCTTTGGGCAGCAGGTGAAACCCTGGGGTGGAAACTAAGAAAATTAGTATACACTGCCATGCTGAAGGAAGCTCCCAAATGGTGCAGTCCTGGGGCCTGAGGCCTGACAAAGCCTGCCCTAGCAGTTAAGGGTTCCTGGTCCCATGCCTAGCAGTGCTTTCAATGTTACTGTAATATGTTCTTGCTTGAGATATGCAGCCAGTCCAGTGCTAGCCACCATCGAGGCAGCGCTGCTATTCTGCATCCACTGAATTGGCTTTAACAGTCTGATTTCACGAAGTAGGAAGATGGCTAAGGCTCAGGGAGGAAGAGGATAGGGGTGGGGAGCTGGGAGAGGAGTGTGCCTAAGTCCTCTGACTGGATTTAATTGGGACTAATTGCTGGTAATTCTACTGTCTCATTTGTCTGTGTTGGGCCATTCCATAAACTGCTTTTTATAATGTTTTAAAGATGAAAGCCTTGCCATTTATAGAAATGAATCCCCAGCTACCCTGTTAAGTCACTGCCTCCTTCCCAGGGTACTTTCTTAGTGGTCATCTCTTAGGCAACTCTCCAGGCATTAATTCCTTGGCGAGCTCTCATCCTTGATCTTGCCCACTCATTCAGTAATGTTTAACCTGGGGGTGGGGGTGGGGGGCGGGATATAGCATCTTAGTCTAAGCCATCATTATCTCTTGCTTGGATTATTGTAGTAGCTTGCTGACTGGTTTCCTTGCTTCTGCCCCAAATCTACTTCCAACTCAAGAGTCACGATGACCTAAATAACAAACGTAATCCAACTCAAGAATGCTTCTGCCCACCCCCGAAGGACTTCTCTACTCAGTTGGAATAAAAGTCCATGTTCTTGTCATGACTCAAAAGACTCTAGAAGTAGAGATCTTTTTCTTCCTTTTTGGTACGGGGATGGAACCCAGGGCCTCACTCATGCTAACAAGCTAGGCAAGTGCTTTACCACTGTGATATACACTAGGTCATAAGAGGGATTCTTACACTGTGTGTGCTCGGGAACCCTCTAGAAATATGACCAAAGTTATGCGTTTCCTACTTTGGATGTTTTCAAATGTATAAAATAAAATACACAGAATTTCAAAGGAAATCAGTCATCCTAGTCTGGACCAGCACAGCAGAATACCACACCTGGTTTAATCAAGAAACATTTATTTCTTTTCTTTTTAAAATTAATTTTATGGGTACCTTTTTGACATACATAATGATTACATTCATCATAGGGAATTTATACCTGTACATAATATATCCTAATTTTTCCCTATTCCGTTTCCTACCTTTATTCCTTCTTCCCTTCCCCATTTAAAAAAACTTTGTTTCTGTTGTTTTTCTTGCATTCTTTTTGTTTTTATTCCTATTCCCTTCCTTCCCTTCAACCTCCTCCCTCTTTTGTTCCTCTTCCCATTTGAACATTTTCTTCCTGCTTCCCAATATCTCTCCTCCATTTTGGTACTTATTTACCTTTTGGGTTTTTCACACAAGAAAAACAAAGTGATATTTAAACATATGTGTTCAATTTATTTCACTTAAAATTATGTTCTCAAGATGTATCGATTTACTTAAAAATGTCCAATTTGTCCATCTTTGTGGCAGAGTCATGCTCCATTGTATATAAAAACCACATTTCTTTCATCCATTCATCCATTGATGGGCATATAGGCTGTTTCCAAGATTTAACTATTACAAATTGTGCTGCTATAAATGTGATTGTGCATATATATCACTGTTGTATAATGCTTTTAACTCTTTTGAGAAAATATCTAGAAGGGGAATAACTGGGTCAAATGGAGCCTCTAGTTTTAGTGTTTTGAAGACTCTCCATAAAGATTTCCATAGTGGTTGTACCAATTTACACTCTCACCAACAGTGGAGAATAGTTTAGTTTCCCCCACAGCCTCGCTGGCACTTGTTATTAGTTGATTTTGTTTATTTCTTGCTGATAGCCTTTCTTTCTGGAGTGAGATGGAATCTCAGTGTTGTTTTAATTGCATTTCTCAAATGACCAGTGATGTTGAACATTTTTTCATATATTTATTTGCTGTTTGTACTTCTTCATCTGAGAAGTGTCTATTCATTTGTGATGCCCGTTTTTGGAGTGGGTCTTTAAATTTGAGGTGTCTGATTTTTTTGAGTTCTTTATATATTCTAGGTATTAGTCCTTTGCTTGAGGAACAGCTAGTAAATTTTTTTTTCCCCATTCTATGAGTTGTCTTTTCACTCTGTTGGTGGTTTTTCTTGTGGTGCAAAAGCTTTTTAATATAATATGAGCCCAGTTGTTAATTCTTTGTGATATTTCCTGTGCGTTCAGGGTTTTGTTCTTAAAGTCTTTGCCCTCATCTATGTCTTCAAGAGTTCTATCTATTATATCTTCCAGCACATTAAGTGTTTCTGTTTTAATATTTAGAGCTTTGATCCATTTCAATTTTAGCTTAGTGTGTGGTGAGAGATAATACATTTAGGTTTAATCTTTGACATGTGGAAAGCCAGTTTTCCCAGTGCCATTTATGAAAGAGACTATTTTTTTTTCTAGTGAAGATGTTTGGCCCCTAGCTGAGTGTGTTCGGAGTTGTTTTTGCATCTTCTATTCTGTTATATTGATCTTCAGGGCTGTTCCCCCCCGCCCAGTACCATGCTGTTTTTATCACAGTAGCTTTGTAGTATAATTTGAAGTCTAGGATTGTGATGCTCCCTGACTTGTTTTTGTTGCCTAGAATTGCTTTTGATATTTTCTATTGCTAGTCTTCTGGTTCCATATGAATTGTAGGTTGTTTTCTCTAGTTCTGAGAGGTATGCTATTGGTATTTTGATTGGGATTGCATTGAATCTGTATAACAGTTTTGGAAATATGGCCATTTTCACTCTATTGGTTTTACCTAGCCACGAATGGGGGATATCCTACCATTTTCTGATGTCCTCTTTGATCTCCTTTTTCAGAGTACTGTAGTTTTCACTGCAAAGGTCTTTTACTTCCTTCGTTAGATTGATTCCTAAGTATTTCATTTTTCTTGATGATATTGTGAAAGGTGTGGTTTCCCTAATTTCTCTCCCATGTACAGGAATGTTATGATTTTTGAGTTTTGACTTTGTATGTTGCTACACTCCCAAATTTGGATATTAAATCTAGGAGTCTCTTGGTGAAGTTTTTGGGGCCTTCTATATAGAGTGTCATGTCATCTGCAAATAGAGGTGTTCTGGAGGCTGGCACTCAGGTGACTCACAGACAGCACCTTCTCACTGTGTCTTCCCATAAGAAAGTTCTCTCTTCTCTTTTTATAATGGCACTAATCTCAAGACCTCCACCTTCATGACTTTACTTCTCAAGGTCTCATCTCCTAACATGATCATATTGAGGATTAGTGGTACAATATGTGAATTTTGGGGTGAGACATATATTCAGTATAATACTAATTACTATATTATAACACAGTTACCAAATATTAGAAAGCCAAACAGGAATATAGTAATATATGCATTTCTTTATTAATCCAGTATATAATTAAAGTATTTAAAAAAGTATAAGTTAAAATTTATTTTTTACCTAATTGCTTAGCTTAAATAAGGATGTTCAGTCATGGTGTGGTCTTTAGCAAGACACCATGCATGTTCTGTTGGCTAAGAAAATACAGATGGGATTCTTTTCCCAGCCTGGTGCATGGACTCATCCCCTCTCTGAATGCTCTCCATAGACCCTGCCTTATATGGTCTAACTCTTCACTAACTTCTCAGACCTCAGTACCTACTTTCTTTCAGTTCCATTGGTTTTGTTGCCATTTCTCCTACACCTTAGGTAATTTCTGCCCCAGAACCTTTGCACCTGCTATTGTTTCTACCTGACCTGCTCTTTGTGCCAGCAGCTATACAGCTCACTCCTTCACTTCTTTCAGAGCTTTCCTCAAATCCTACCTTTTCAATGTGGCCATCTTTGAATATCTTCTTCCAACTTTCTTTTTTTCTTTCTTTCTTTCTCCCCTTGTCTTCTTTCCTTCCTTCTTTCTTTCTTTCTTTCTCTCCCCCCCTCTCCCTCCCTTCCTTTCATTGCCAACTAAACCGCCCTATATTTTCTATTTTCCTTAACACTTGCCTCCATTCTTTGATTCTTGCTACTGGCACATTAGATACATTTAGATGGAAATCTACCAGTTCTGTCCACTGCTATGTCGTCCATGCCTAAAACAGTGCTGGACACAGAACAGATACTCAGTTAATATTTATTGATTGTGTCAATGTAAAAAGCAAGTTGAGGCACACTAAATGTGAGAACAAAGAATTTATTCAAGCCAAAGTGAGAATGGCCACCTGAGAAACACGTATACTAGTTACCTAGAATAAATGCATTAACATTTTACACAATAGCGGCTGTAGTTAAAGCTTTAAACCACAAGGGATGTTGAATTACACCATGGGTTAGGAATTGTGATCAGAGCTGGCTAAGTTAAATTATAAGTAAGGGATTGGGTGTAATCTTGGTCTCCAGGTAGTTTGGGGGAAGGGGGTCACTATACAGAAGGTCAGTACAGGTTAGCACAATGTTTGAAGAAGGTGTGGTTTGGCCCATTCAAAAGGTCTGCACCCAGAGGTGGGCCTGTGTGTAGTGTGGTTGAGCAAGACATCTGTTTCAAGGCAATGTTTACTTTTGGTGACAATATTTGAGAGGCAAGATTGGTGAAATAGACGTTGTGATTAATCTTGATTCCAGGACCGGCAATTGGAGTGTGAGAGTACTAATGCTGAGGACCTCTCAGTGGATCATTCAGAAGCAGGGCCTAGTTGGAGGAAGTAGATCATCGGAGTGTGACCTTGAGGGCTACATCTAGTCCCTGGTCCCTTTCGGTCAGGCTCTTCTGCTGCTCTGCTTTCCTGCTGCCAGGAAATTGGCAGCTTTGCTGCCCCATGCCCCTCTGCCCTGATGTTCCTGAGTTGGAGCTGCCAACCATGAACTGAAACCTCTGAATCTGTGAGTCAAAATGAACCTGTCCTCTTTTAATTTGTGTATGTCAGGTATTTTGTTCTAGCAACCAGAAAGCTAAGCAATACAATAGGCCATCCTTGGGCCACTGTATTGTTGTGAAATCTTACTTTGGAATCTTATCTCTGATTCTCATTTCTTCATCTTTAACAGGATAATACTCTACTGACCTGACAGGGCTCACATTGAGCCTTAACTGAGATAATTCATGAACAGTGCAAAATCAAGCTCGGGAAATAAATGATGGCTGTTGGCAGCACTTATAACAAGTCATAGAAGAAAGGAAAAGGTTCCAGAAAGTTTTCTGCTCTGCAGGAGGCCTTGGAGGTCCTGGGGAAAAGCCACAGCCTTGCTGAAGAGAACATACTGTGCTGGGGTCAACCTCCTGGCCTCTCCCCATCTGGTGCTCCAGCTTTTTCCACCAGGATAACTTGGTGCTCTAAGCCTATGCCTGGTTCTGGCCGCCTGTGGATGCCTCTGGATCTCAGAAAAAGTCCTGTAAATCAGAGCTGAAGGGAAGGGATGGAGAAACTCAGGCCAGGCCACAATTCCAAAGGCAGCAGGAAATGAATGCATTTGTGGGAACACATGGCCATGGAGACTTGAAATGTCTGCAGAATGAGTCATCAGGTACGCAGCGTGCCTGAGCTGCTGCTGGCTCACACACCACATCGGTGATGTTGGGAGATCAAGCTATGAATGTGTGGTATATGCTCCAAGCAGTGGAGATTATTTTTAGATTAGCTTCTGTTTCAAATTATCCATTGCCTGCTTCTCATTTATTAATGCAGATGATTAGAAGTTGAGTGACTATACATACTTCATGTATTATTTTATTCATTCATTCATCAGATTTATTAATCACCAAGTATATGTGAAGTACTTAGCTAGACACTGGGGAATACAAAGACAGGATTCTTCAAGTTTGCAAAAATAATTTCATTATCGCCTAAACAAATCCATGGGGAAATAGAAGCTACTTATTTTACTGATTGATTTGTTGAATGACTCATCGATTCATTAAATCATGCAGAATACTTACTAAACACCTGCAGTGCTAGGCATGCCGGGAAATTTATAATAAACATGACAATGATCTGCCAACATTGAGTTTGCACTTTATGGGAGAGACCGAACATAAATAAGTAAGCAAATAAATGTGTGATACAATGTCAGGAAACAATGGGGGCCATGAAGAAAAATGATGTAGGCAGGAGATGGGAGACAGATGCTGCTAAAAAGGAGAAAGACCTGAGCAGAAAGACCTAGAGGAAGCGAGAGAATCAGCTAGTTTCTTAAATGGAGGACAAAAGAACTCTTCTCTGAAAACTGAACCTCAGTAAAATGAATTGACTTTGCCAGGAACGTTTAACGGGGTGGCTGCTGAGCTGAAGCTCTGCCCTTACCCAAGATTATAACCTGTATCCTCCAGTTTTAAATCATTGTTCAAGGGGGCCGACAGGCCAGCCATCAAATGCAGCCTAGAGCCTGCCAATGACTCCAAGGAAGCCTCCCACAGCCAAGTGTGAATGTGCTCATGCGCAGTGGCTCTGTAGCTATGCTTGGGGGCGGGGGGTGCGGTGCGCTACCTTATGGAAGACAGAGCACAGAGCGGGCAAAGAAAGGCAATGAAACTGAGTTAACCTGTTTGATTACAGTTCTTTTCTGCAGAGGAGTCATAGATCTCTGGCCTTTCATCTTGGAAATTAGCATATGAAAGTGTTTGCTGAATTTCCTACCTTAAAGTGAACTAATGCAATGCTTAGTAAAGTGATCTGTCTGCAAATTCTCTTTTATAAAAAAGGCGGTAGCAACTTTCAGTCACAATTTTCTTCAGAAATGGAACTATAAACTTTTGTCTCTTGTGAAAATTTACTCCTTGTTCCTCCCTAGATGTGTGAACAGGAATGAGTGTATGGAAGAACCCACCACTGAGGAAATGTGTGGAGAAAATCCCACCTTCTTCTCCCTGGGCAGGGTAAGGGACTTCAGTTGGTATTTCCAGAAAGTTGAGGCAGTGAGACCCTTAAGACAGGAGAGACGACCAAAAATACTACTGCTCTTTTTTGTGCTTTCTTTCTTTTTTGAGGTGATGGGGATGGAACCGAGAGCTCTCTTGGACCCTGAGTAAACTAATTCTGAGTTTATCAGGACTAATCCACTGATGTTCATAGCTGAATGCGTTGTTAGGAGTGGGCCCAGCTGGAGATGGAACACTGGGGCAGGTCTTTGGAGGGTGCGTCTCTGGCTGGTGGCCTTCCTGCTCTACTTCCTGGCCACCATGAAGTGAGTGACTTTGCTCCACCATGCCCTTCCAGCACAATGTTCCTGCCTTGGAGCCAGCTGGTCATGGACTGAAACCTCCAAGACTGTGAGGCAATAGCTTCTTGACCTTTTGGCTGAGATCATGTGTGAAACTGAGAGCCGAATTGCACCTGTCATTCCTTAAGTTGTAGGTCTTGGGTATTTTGTCCCAAAAGGAAAATTGACCAATGCCGTGACCAGAGGACACTATGACCAGAATGAAAAGGCAATGGACAATGAAAAAACATGCTTACATATCATCTACCTGACAATGTTCAGAAAGTATTAAAGAACTCTTATAACTCAACAATAACAAGAAACAGACAACCCAATTAGCAAATGGGAAAAAGACTTGAATAGATATTTCTCCAAAGAAGACACACAGCTAGATGCCCAGTAGGCACATGAAAACAGGCTCTGTGTCACTAGTCACTAGGCAATTGCAAGTCAAAAGCGCAATGAGATACTACTTCATGCCATTTCATAAAGCCAGAAAATAGCAAGTGTTGGTAGGATGCAGAAAACTTGGAACTCTTGTGCACTGCCTATGGGGTGTAAGATGTACAACTGCTGTGAAAAACAGTATGGCATTTTGTCAAAAATTTTAAAATTACCATATGATTCAGCATTTCTACTTCTGGGACTATATCCAGAAGAATCAAAGCACGATCTTGAATAGGTATTTGTATACTCATGCTCTTAGTAGTGTATTTACAATAGTCAGAAGGCGACAGCACCCCAAATGTTCACAGACAGATGAATAGATAAAGAAAACGTGATAAATACACAATATGGAATATTATGCAGCCACAAAAGAGACAATTCTGACATACTACAACATAGAAGCCCAAGGACATTATGTCAAGTCATAAAAAGACACATAGTATATGACTCCACTTTTATATGATACCTGGAATAGTCAAGTTCACTGACAGAAAATAGAATCTTCATTTCTAGAGTCTGGGAGGAATAAAAAAAGGAATTGATGTTTGTTGGGTACAGTTTCCACTTGGGAAGATGAACAAGTTCTGGACATGGATGACTGTACAACAATTACAACAATGTGAATGAACTTAATACTCCTGTGCTGGTTTAAGATGGTAAATGTTGTATTATATATTATGTATTTTTAAAAAATTAAAGAAAATAATTTGTCTTTAATTAATTAATGAGATAACCTCTATTAATATTGTGTAATATCTCTTTTCATCATATATGTCTCTATCTATATATATATTTGTGTGTGTTTATGTGTGTATTTGAGTGTGATGCTTGAGATTGAACCCAGGGCCTCCTGCATGCTGGGGAAGAGTTCTCCCATTAAGCTAGATCCCCAGCCTTCCAAAACTATATGGGTATCTAACTAGTTGTAAATCTTGTTTATAAGACCTTTTCTCTCCTTGCATCTGAGATGAATTTCTTAGCTTGGCTTTCCCAGCATGGAATTACAGGATCAGAAGGTGTGAATAGTTTTAATGCATTTAAGTCAAATTAGCAAGATATTCCCTCTCCTCAGCTCCCAGCTCTGCCCAGAGAGTGGATGCCATTTCCCAAACACTGGTGTGCAGCTGCCTTTCCAGCCTGTGGAGCATTACTCTGTTCCTATAGCATCCACCAATCCTGTAATACACACACTAATCCAGTAGGAAAGGGAGGGAGGTCACTATCTTGCAGTAAGCCTCAAGTTCTGGCCAGGCTTCAGTCTTCCAAGGTGATGGAGTTAGAGGAAGGCAGTGCAGGTGTTGTAGAGGGCAGTTGGGAGGCAGTGTTGTGTGGGTCCTGAGATTGGAGTGAAGTTCCTCTCCTGGCTAGAGCATAAGGGAGAGAAGAACCAGCCGCCTGCCCCTAGCTCAGCTAGGGGCACTGTCTCAGCAGTGAAGCCCAAGCTGGAGGCTTTGAGGAGGGCAGAAGGAAACTAGCTTTAGCATTTCTGAGGGAGAGGGGGAGAAAGGTAAAAGGGAAGAGGATTTGGCAACACAGAGGCAGACAGGAAAGCTGGTAAGAGGGCCTTGCCCAGTGGAACAATTTGGAACCCTCCCTTTGTTTATGGAGCAAGAGTCCTGGAGATACACAATCTGAGCTGTGGAACCCTGGAGTGTGGAGGGGTTTGTCTAACATCTTGATCTACTTTCCTAAACTTTTTGGAAGGAGAAAACTCCCAAGCCTCGGTGCCAAGCCATTTCCCCCTCTATTTGTTAAACCCATCTGCAGTTCAAGGGAAATCAGATTCATGTGTTTTCAATTCATTTACACTTAACGTATTAAAATATTGCTTTGTAAGAGCTATTTGATGTCCAGGAAGCCATTTGCGTCTCTTAAATAAATCTTTAAAGTCCCTTTTTCTTAGAAACAGGAAATTGCATTTTGCCAAATGCAAATTAACTTGCACCTCATAAAGTTCAAGTTGAGCTCAAAACATAACACTGTGTGAGGGTCAGGCGGGTTTCAAACTTGGCAAGCTATCTCAAGGTTTAATCTAAACCAAAAGACAGCAACTGGAGCTCCAAGGACATTCCACAGAATGGTATTATTGCAATCTGCCGGTGGAAAGTGAGATTCATATTCAGCCAGACTCTGTTATCTAGCATTTAGTTGATTATCAGTTCTCCCTCCTTCCCACCTTCTGCTCCTCCTTTCTCATCCCTCTTTGCCCCAGGCCAGGTGAGGAAGACAAAATCAAGGCCCATGCATTCTCTCTGCCCCCTTGGTCAAGAACTGAGGAACTTAGGGTGGTTCAAAGGGCTGATCCTATTGGTTGCAGATTTGTTCCCTATGAACCAAGAGACATTATCCTTGCAGTGCCAGTCTTGAACTCACTCACACCCTGTACTCTGCTTCTCTCCACACATACTCCATTTATGCACAAGCCCCCTTCACTGAAGTTTCTTGACCTGTCATCCTGTCTACCTGAACTATCAGGGTGAGGCAGGGAGCGTTGTGACTATTATCTTTGTTTAACACTGGAAAAAATGAGGGTCAGGGGTGGTGAGGTGATTCATTCAAGGTCACTAGTAAAGCCAGGGTGTTTGCCACAGACTCTTTGAGCAGTCTACCCTGGGTACCTTTACCTGTGCTGGTGAAGGGAAAATACCTTCCGGAATGGCTGGCTTAAGCAAGTAAAATGCTATGGAATAAAGCAACAGTGTGGGTGGTCTATTTGGTCTTCTGCTGAGTTGGATGTAGCTTAAGCACTCACCTTGTGCATGGCCTTGGATGAGGTCCAGGTAGCACAGACATGAACACATGAGATCTCAGTGCTCCAGGATTTACAACTGCCCTGAGGGAGACAGGTGCATAAAGCAATACCCAGAGCAGATTGTGGTCAACACTATCCTTAAGTCATGCACAAGTGTTTAAGAGGAATATAGGAGAGGTGCTTAGCCTAGTCTGGGGTTCTGAAATACCTTCCAGGAAGGAGCTACCTGCATTGAGCAAGAGAAAAGCCAGGGGAGGAACAGAAAAGGATGTTCCAGATGGGAAGCACAGCAAGAATAGAGGCATGGAGCTTAGAAATAGCATGATAGAAGAGAACTGTAACAAATTTGGAATATTAGAGCAAAATGTATAAAGAAGGAAGTGGTGAGTGGCTAGGGGTCTTGTCTGCCTGGCTAAGGAACATGGACTTAATTGGGAGGCCAGGGTTTCTCAGACTTTTCCTGTTAGGCTCTTCAAGTCTGCTGAAATCTGCTGACTTTCTCTGAAGAAAACTGTATGTATCCTCATGGACACAGAACTGTGACTGCAATCTGATGGGATTCATCTGTCCTCTAAAGGCTCAGAACCCTTGCTTAGGCACTGAGGAGTTACTGACAAATGTTCAGCAGGAGGGAGGCATGATTGGGGTTCCATTTCAGAGTATCACCCAGCCTGCAAAGTGGAGAAGAGATTGGAATGACCATAGGCCTGGAGGGAGGGAGGATGGTTGGAAAGTTGATGTAGAGTCAAAGTAGGATTGGGTGGAGACCTGAGTAGAACTGACACCTCCATGAAAAAGTCACAGACATGGAGCCATGGACATGGTCTCAGTTGCAGAGCAAATCCCTTCCAGATGGAGAGCTTGGTGCTGAGGACAATCCGGGGAAGACACTTGAAGTCACTAGTGGAACCAGTAAGAACTGAAAGTGCCATCATGTTCCCACGTATGTAGGAAGAAAAGGCAAACGAGTTGAAAACAGGATCATATCAATTTTGAAAACAGGATTTGGATCTTATTTTTTTTTCAATGAACATAGTATGGTTGGATTTACTATGGCTCCAAATTTTGGGTGAGAAAGGTTTATTTTATCCATTGTGCCTATTAAATGATATCCATAGAACATCTGTACATGACTGGTATATCTGTAGTATCTGTCTTTTACATCTATACATATTACCTATGTAAGTATATCAGTATATATGTGATATATATGTGTGTGTGTGTGTGTGTGTATATATATATATATATATATATACACCTTAAATTTGTTTTTGACTTCAGATTTTAAAATAAAATTTATAACATTGAGATTGCTTTTTAAACTTCCAATCCTTTATAGGAGAGGGGGAAGATCATTTATGGTGATATGTGAAGGCCAAGAAAACATGCCCCTTGGAGCTCCTGCTGCTCCCAGTGCTTCCGTTTGGAATCTTCCCTTGTGTTTATGTAAAGGTCACACTGCTCCCTGACAATGGTTGTGCATGGGAGGAGTATGAAAGCAGCTCCTTTCAAGTGGGACAACTGTCCAGATGAGAGTTACATTTATTTTTGTATTAAATTCTTTAATTGGTACATTGTAGGTATGCAACACAATTACATTTCTCATTGGGAATTGTACCTTTACATAATGCATCTTGGTTCTTATTTTTTCCACATTCCTAGCCCTCCCTTCACACCCTCCACCCTTCCCTATTTACAAAGACTTTATTTCCATTTCTTCCATTTCTCATCATTTTTCCTTTCCCTTCTTTCCTTCCACCTGCCCCTCCCACTACCCCTACCCCTTTGGACCTTTTCATCCTATTTTACATTATCAATTATTCATTCTAATCATTGGTACATTTTAGGTGTACAATATAATGACATTCATCATTGGAAATTGGCACCTTTACATATTCTTTCTTGGTTCTTATTTTTCACCCTTGCCCAGCCCTCCCTTCAACCCCTCCATTCCTCCCTATTTACAAAGATTTTGTTCCTATTTTTCATTTTCTCATATTAATCCCATTCCCTTCTATCCTTTCCCCTAGCCCTCCCACTTCCTTCCCCTTTGCTCCTTTTCTTCCTATTTCACATTGCCTATTATACATTTAGTCCTTATTTACACTTTCAGTCTCTCACACCAGAGAAACCATTTGGTATTTACACATGTGTCCTATTTATTTCACTTAAGAGTATTGCCTCAATGTGCATCCACTTAGCTGTAAATGTCTCTAATTTCTCATTTTTTATGGCTGAGTAGTACTCCATTTTATAAAAAAACACATTTTCTTTATCCAGTCACCAGTTGATGGGCATTTGGGCTATTTCCAAGTTTTAGCTATTAGAAACTGCACTGCTATGAACATGGGTGCACATATATCACTGTGGTATGATTCTTTTAATTCTTTGGGGAAGATCCCCAGCAGTGGAATAGTGGGGTCAAATGGGACTTCCAGTCCTAGTTCTTTGAGGTATCTCCATACTGATTTCCACAGTGCTTGCACCAGTCTACATTCCCATCAGCAGTGGAGCAGGGTTCCTCTTTCCCCACAGCCCTGCCAGCTTTTGTTATTGGTTGATTTCATGATAGCAGCCATTCTTTCTGGAGTGAAGTGGAATCTCAGTGTTGTTTTCATTTGCATCTCTTGAATGACCAGTGATGTTGAACACTTTTTCATGTATTTATTTGCTATTTCTACTTCTTTATCTGAGAAATGTCTGTTCATTTCAGCTGCCCATTTTTGGATTGGGTCTTTAAATTTGGGAGGTCTGATCTTTTTAAGTTCTTTATAGATTCAAGATAGTAGACCTTTGTCTGAGGAAGAGCAGGTGAAGATCTTTTCCCACATTGTGGGTTGTCTCTTCACACTGCTGGTAGTTTTTCTTGCTGTGCAGAAGCTTTTTAATAAGAAGAGATCCCATTTATTGATTGTTTGTGCTAGTTCATGGGCAACTGAGGTTTTGTTCATAAAATCTTTTCCTACACTGATGTCTTCAAGGGTTCTACCTAACTTCTGTTCCAACTGGTTCAGAGTTTCTATTTTAATATTTAGATCTTTAATCCATTTTGATTTTAGTTTAGTGCATGGTGAAAGATACAGGTCTAGTTTTAATCTTTGGCAAGTTGAAGCCCAATTTTTCCAGCACCATTTATTAAAGAGGCTATCTTTCCTCCACTGAGGGTGTTTGGCTCCTTTGTCGAAGATGAGATGGCTGAGTGCATCTGGCATTGTTTCTGCATCTTCCAATCTGTTCCACTGGTCCTCAAGTCTGTTTCTTTGCCAGTACCATGCTGTTTTTATCACAGTGGCTTTGTAGTATAGTTGGAGGTTGGGGATTGTGATACCCCTGCCATGTCTCTGTTACCTAGAATTGCTTTTGCTATTCTGGGTCTCTTCTTGTTCCAAATGAATTTTTGAATTGTTTTCTCAAGGTCTATGAAGTATGCTGCTGGAATCTCAATTGGAATTGCATTAACTCTATATAGCAGTTTTGGAAGTATGGCCATTTTCACTCTATTAATCCTTCCTACCCAGGAGCAGGGGATGTCTGTCCATTTTCTGATATCATCTTCAATCTCTCTTTTCAGAGTGCCATAGTTTTCAGAGAAGAGGTCTTTGATTTCTTTTGTTAGGATGATTCCTAGGTATTTCAGTTTTTTGGATGCTATTGTGAAAGGAATTATTTGCCCTATTTCTCTCTCAGTGAATGTGTCATTGGTGTAGAGGAAAGCTATTGATTTTTGTGTGTTGACCTTGTAACCAGCTACTTGACTGAATTTGGTTATTAAGTCTAGAAGACTTTTGGTGGAGTTCTTGGGTTCTTCTATATAGAGTATCATGTCATCTGCAAATAATGACAATTTGACTTCTTCATTACCTATCTTTATTCCTTTTAGTTCTTTCTCTTGTCTAATTGCCGTGGCTAATGTTTCCAGAACTATATTGAACAAGAGTGGTGATAGTGTACATCCTTGTCTTTTTCCTGATTTTAGTGTGAAGGATTTCAGTTTTTGACCACTTAGTATGACATTGGCTGTTGGTTTTTCATAGATGGCTTCTATCAGTTTGAGGTAGAGACCATCTATTCCAATTTTTTGTAGGGTTTTTATCATAAATGCATGTTGGATTTTGTCAAATGCTTTTTCTGCATCTATGGAGATAATCATATGGTTTTTGTCCTTGGCTCTACTGATATATAGTGTATTACATTGATTGATTTTCATATATTGAACCATCCCTGCATCCCTGGAATGAATCCCACTTGATCAGGGTGTATGATCTTCTTGATGATCTTCTGCATTCTGTTTGCCATTATCTTATTAAGGATTTTTGCATCTGTGTTCATTAGTGAGATTGGCCTATAGTTCTCTTTTTCAGTTGGGTCTTTCTCTGCTTTGAGGATCAAGGTGATGCTTGCTTCCAGGAATGAATTTGGGAGTGTTGCTTCCCTTTCAATTTCACTGAAGAGTTTAAACAGTAGTGGCAGCAGTAACTCTCTAAATGTCTTGTAGAATTCAGCAGTGAAGCCATCAGGGCCTGGGCTTTTCTTAGTTGATAAGTTTTTAATTACATTTTCAATTTCATTCGTTGATATTGGGTTGTTCAGAATTTTTACGTCTTCTTCATTCAACTTTGGTAATTCATATGTATCTAGGAATCTGTCCATTTCTTCTGCGTTGTCCATCTTATTGGCGTATAGGTTCTGGAAGTAGGTATTGATGATCCTCTGGATTTCTGCTGGATCTGTTGTAATTTCACCCTTTTCATTCCTAATTGCAAGGATTTGGGGCTTTTCTTTCCTTTTTCTGATAAGGTTGGCTAAGAGTTTGTCAGTTTTGTTCATTCATTCAAAGAAGCAACTCTTGGCTTCACTGATTTTTTTTGTATCATTCCCTTAGTCTCCATTGCATTGATTTCTCCTCTGATCTTTATAATTTCCTCCCTTGTATGAGCTTTGGGGTTGTCCTGCTCTTCTTTTTCTAGAAGCTTGAGGTTCAGCATCAGTTTGTTTAATTGGGCTTGTTCTGTTTTCCTAATATGTGTATTCAGTGCTATGAATTTCCCTTGTAAGACTGCTTTCATTGTGTCCCATAGATTCCAATATGTTGTATTGTCATTGTCATTTAATTGAAGGAACTGTCTGATTTCTTCTTTAATTTCCTCTGTGACCCATTGGTTATTCAGAAGTGTGTTGTTCAATTTCCATGTGTTTATGAAATTTTTTGAGTTTCTTTTGCTATGGATCTCCAATTTCATCATACTATGGTCTGATAATGTACAGGGGATAACTTCAATTCCTTTGCACTTACTTAAACATGTTCTATGTGTGAATATGTGGCCTATTTTGTAGAATGACCCATGTGCAGCTGAGAAGAATGTGTATTCTGATTTTGTGGGTGGAAGACTCTGTAAACATCTGTTAAGTTCATTTGTTCAAGAGTTTGATTGAGTTCTAGTATTTCATTACTTATTTTTAGTCTAGTTGATCTATTTGTGACAGTGGGGTGTTGAGGTCCCTCACTACAATTGTATTAGTGCATATATGACTTTTCATGTCCATTAGTATTTGTTTTATATAGTTGGGTGCACTAGTGTTTGATGCATAGATATTTATGATTGTCATCTCTTCCTCTCGGATTCTTCCCTTTACAAGGATATAGTGTCCTTCTTTGTCTCTATTATTCAGTGTTGGTTTGAAATCTACTTGATCTGCAAAGAGGATAGCTACTCCTGCTTTTTTTTCAGGTTCCTGTCGCATGTAGTATTGTTTTCCACCCTTTAACTTTCAGTCTATGAGTTTCCTTTTGAATTAAATGTGTTTCTTATATGCAGCATATTGTTGAATTTTGCTTCTTGACCCATTCTGCCAGTGTATTTCTTTTGATTGGTGAATTGAGACCATTAACATTGATGGTTATAACTGAAATGTATTGACTTGTCATTGCCATGACTTTTTCTTTTTGTTGGGTTCTCCTCCATTACATTTAATTTCTTGTCATGCCAGATGGGTTCATTCTTCTTTGCTTCCTGGGGTTGTGATCCTCAATGTCTGTTCCTAGAATATTGTATAAAATTCTTTGGAGTGCTGGTTTGGTATTCATAAAATTCCTAAGGTGCTCTTTGTCATGAAAGTATGTTATTTCTCCATCCATTTTGAAAGATAGTTTTGCAAGGTACATCAATCTGGGTTGGAGGCTGTTTACTTTTGGGGCTTGGAATATGTCACTTCAAGCTCTTCTTGCCTTGATGGTTTGTGTTGAGAAGTCTGCTGTGATTCTGATGAGCTTTCCTTTGTATGTGATTTGTTTCTTTTCTCTAACTGCTTGTAGAACTTTGTTCTTCTGTTGTGTTTCTGGAATCTTAACAATTATATGCCTATGTGTAGATTTTTTTGATCAAGACTATTTGGAGTCCTGTATGCCTCACATATCTGTATGTTAAGCTGTTTTCCCCTGCTTGGGAAGTTTTCTGCCATTATTTCTGTGAAGAGATTTTTTTATGTCATCTCCACTCTCTCCTGTTTCTTCATTGAGCCCAGTCAATCTTATGTTATTCTTCTTTGCATCATCCAGCAGCTGCTGGATTGATTGCTCATGTTTCCTTATAATTACTTTTCCTGGTCACTAATTGCACTCTTATCTTCTATATCTGAAATTTTGTCCTCACATTGGCTCATTCTGCTGTGTAGACTTTCAGTGGAGTTTTTCATGTCCTGGAAATCTATTTGCATCTGTTTTATGGATTCCATTTGTTTCCTATTTTGGGATTCCATCATGTTCCTGAGCTCCTCTCTAGATTTATTAATCATGTCTTGCACTAGGGGCACAATTTCTCCTGTTATCTGAGAAATTACTTCTGATTTCATTTTTTCCAGATCCCCTTTTGTTGCCAGTTCAGTGGGTCCAGGTGGTTGAATATCAGAGTGTTCCATCTCATTTCCCTTTGGGGTTGCTGTAGGTGATCTAGAAGTCTGGTTTTCTCATTTTGACTGGGCCAGGGGTCTGTTAGCACCTGCACGGATTACCTCCTCTGAGCTGGGTGAGGTGGGCCAGGGGCCTGGAGCAGCGGTAGGGATGGTGGCCCAAAAGCCCTTTCCTGTGGGCTGGGAGCAGCAGGAGGGATGCTGGCTGGGAAGCCCCTTCCTCTGGACCAGTAGTAGTGGGATGGCAGCTCAGAAGCCCCTCCCTCTGGGCCGGGAGTGGTGGGAGGGATGGTGGCCTGGAAGTCCCTTCATCTGGGCCAGGAGCAGCAGGACAGAAGGTGGCCTAAAAGCCCTTTTCTCTGGGCTGGGAGCAGCAGGAGTGATGGTGACTGGGAAGCCCCATCCTCTGGACCAGGAGCAGTGGGATGATGGCTCAGAAGCCCCTACCTCTGGGCCGGGAACAGCAGGACTCAGTACCTTGGTCTGGTGGTCTAGTGTCCTCTGCATCTTTGTAGTGTGGAACCAGGTGGCTGCCTGTCTGCAGCGGGGTGACTCGGCATCCTCCGTGGGACCCAGGACCTAGGTAGGGCGTGCACAGACCTTCCTGTGTGCAACGGGCCGATTCGAAGTGTTCTGTGCAACTCAGGACCTTGGCAGGGTGTGCACAGACCTGCCTGTCTGCAGTGGGCTGATTCGGCATGTTCTGTTTGACTCAGGACCTCGGTAGGGCATGGGCAGACCTCGAGAGCTACATTGTTATAGGACTGCTCTCTTATCCTCAGAGGCCATTCCAGTATGACAGTTGTCTCATGGCAAACGAACTCTGCCTAGAGACACAATTGCACATGGTCATTGTGTCATTTCAGTCCCTTCAATCTGGAAGAGTTCCTGACTCTTTCTTTGACTTTTCATAGCCTTGATACTTTTGAAGTGGACAGTTCATTTGTTTTGTAGAGTGGTCTATAATTTGGATTTGCTGAATACTTTCCTACTTATACCACAGAAATATCACAGAAATCATGTTGCATAATTTTCATGACTTCCTATCAGAGAGCCACAATTTAAAATTTTCCTGTCACTGGTGATGTTGACTTTGGTCACTTGACATAGTGTTTGCCAAACTTCTCCACTTGACATTTTTTTCTTTGTGCTTAATACATATTTTAGAAGAGCTTCTTTGAATGTACATATATTCTATTTATCATCAAATCAGTGTATTTATTCACTTATTTATAAAATAGGAACTCATAGATTCCTATTTATTGAACATGTCCCTATTTTTTTATTCCTTTGTTGCTCCAGGTACCCTAAATTTGGCCATTGGGGACACCTTCAATGATTATGATATGGTTTGCATCGTGAATGTTTTCAAAGACCCATGTATTGAAGACTTGTTTCCCAGCCAATAGCATTATTGGGAGGTGGTGGAACTTTTAGTAGGTGGGGGCTAGTGAAGGTAAGAGAGGTCATTTGGAGGCTTGCCCTTGAAAGGGTCATTGGGGGGATTGAATCTTCCTATTTCTTCCTTTGTTTCTTTATTGTCTCGAAGTAAGCAGTTTCCTCCACCATGTACTCTCACCATTGCCAAAAGGTCAAAGACAATGGGGCCAAGTAACCATGGACTGGAACCTCTGAAACCATGAGCTAAAACAAGCCTTTCCTCCTTATATGATTGTAGCAGGTATTTTGTCTTAGTAACAGAAAACTAACAAAGATCCTGAAATAGCAGGGGATATCACAATCCCCAACTTGAAACAATATTACAAAGTTACTGTGATAAAAACAGCATGGTACTGGTGAAGAAACAGATCCGAGGATCAATGGAACAGATTAGAAGATGCAGAAATAACTCCAGACATATTCAGCCACCTCATCTTTGACAAAGGAGCCAAACACCCTCACTGGAGGAAAGATAGCCTCTTTTTTCTTTTGGTACCAGGGATTGAACTTGGGGCCTTGTGCTTGTGAGGGAGGTGGTGGTACCACTGTGCTAAATCCCCAGCCCCAAGATAGCCTCTTTAACATGTGGTGCTGGAAAAACTGCATTTCAACTTGCCAAAGATTAGAACTAGACTCAGATATTTCTCCAGGTACCAAATTAAAATTGAAAGGGATCAAAGATATAAATATTAAAAAAGAAACATTAAATCTGGTGGAAGATAGGTTAGGTAGAATTCTTGAAGGCATTGGTATAGGAAATGACTTTATGAACAAAACCTCAGTCGCATGTGAACTAGCACAAACAATCAACAACTAGGATCGCATCTTACTAAAAAGTTTCTACACAGCAAGAGAAACCACCAAGAGTGTGAAGAGACAAACCACATGTTGTCTCTTCAGACTGTTCTTCAGACAAAGGATTACTATCTAGAATATATAAAGAACTTTAAAAAAATCAGATTCTCCAAATTTATAGACACTATTCAAAAATGGGCATTTGAAATGAATAGATATTTCTCAGATGAAGAAATAGAAGCAGCAAATAAACATATGAAAAAATGTTCAACGTCACTCGTCATTTGAGAGATGTAAATGAAAACAATGTTGATATTCCATCTCACTCCAGAAAGAATGACTGCTAGCAGGAAGTCAATAACAGGGTCCAGGGATTTAGCTCAGTAGTTTCGGTACCTGCCTCACGAGTGCAAGGTCCTGAGTTTGATCCCTGGTACCACAAAAAAAAAAAAGAAAAGAAAAGAAAAGAAAAAAGAAGTCAATAACAAAAGCTGGTGGGGTTGTGGGAAAAAAGGAACCCATCTCCACTGTTGGTGGGAGTGTAGACTTGTGCAACCACTGTGAAATCATTGTGGGGATTCCTCAAAAAACTAGATTTAGAGGTCCCATTTGACCCAGCTATTCTATTCCTGGGTATGTTCCCAAAAGAATTAAAAGCATCATAACACAGCAATGTATGCACACCCATGTTTATAGCAGGATGATTTTTAATACCTAAATCTTGGAAACAGCCCAAATGCTCATTAACTGATGATTGGATAAAGAAGATTTTTTTTTATACAATGGAGTACTACTCAGCCATAAAGAAAAGCAAACTAGAGACATTTATAACTAAATGGATGCACCATGAAGCCATACTCTTAATTGAAGTAAATAGGACACACATGCAAATACTGAATTGTTTCTCTGGTGTGAGAGACTGAAGCTTACAGATGGGGTCTCTGAGTATGCTTGTTATTGTGGTATCATTTCTCTTCTGCTCTCAGTGGACAGAACTTGAAAATATATGTATGCTTATTTTTGTGTTCTTTTATATACATTACAAACACATTTCAATATATAGCTTCTCTGAGAGTAGGAAGTCTTACTCCTATTATCCTTAAAAATTTGGATAAGTATCTCCTTATGTAATCAATCTCCTGTCCCTCCTTCTCCTGGCTGTGTCACCTGCACAATGAAGAGATCCTTCTCAGCCCTCAGATACCAACACTTCACAGGAGCCATTGGAGTTACCTCCTCTTCATGAGGATGTCCTCTTCACACAGCTCGGGCCCTATCCTCATGGACACTGAATTAATTTTGTATTGTTATTGGCTGTGGTTTGGATAAGTGTCCCCCAAAGCCCTTGTGTTAAAGGCTTTGTCCCCAGCCCAGTGCTACTGGGAGGTGGTGGAATCTTTTTTGTTTGTGTTTTTGTTTTGGTACCAGGGATTGAACTTGGGACCTTCCCCTTGTGAGGTAGGTGGTGGAACTACTGATCTAAATCCTTGGCCCTGGTGGTAGAATCTTAAAAAGATGGAGCCTAGTGAGAAGTCTTCTTGTCATTAGGGTCATGCATTTGAAGAGGCAGTGGGACCCTGACCTCTTCCTCTTCTCTCTTTTATTTCAGCTATGAAGTAAATGGTTTGCTCTGCTACATGCTTCCTGCCATGAAACCAGCTTGCCTCAGATGCAAAGGCAATGAGTCTGCCCAAGATGGGTTTAAACCTCCAAAACTGGGATCCAAAATAAACATTTTTTCTTTATAAGTTGATAATCTCAGGTATTTGTTACAGCAATAGAAAGTTGACTTAGTTACTTTGCTCATTGCCAGGACAAAACACTTGAAACAAGTTAAGGGAGGAAAGGTTTATTTAGTTCACAGTTTGTAGAGGTTTCAGCCCATAATTGACTGGTTCCAAGGCAGGGCAGAATGGCAGAGGGGAAACACAGAGGAGAAACAGTCCATGACACAGCAGGGCAAGCAGAGGGCAGCAAGCAGCAGCACCACCAGCAGCAGCAGCAGCAGCAGCAGCCTGTCTTTCCCCTCTCTTTTTATATTCCATCCAGGCTACAAGCTTATTGAATGGTGCCACCCATACCCAGGGTGGGGCTTCCATTATCCACACCTAGATCCCAGTATCACACCCTTAACCCACATTCACACAGCCTAATCCAGCCACCTTCAAAATTTCCTACCTATGGCTGCATGAGGTTTTAGGGGGACATCTAGATACAAGCCATAACATTCCATCCCTGGACCTCAAAATACTCATGAGTATCCCTTTATGCATCGAGTTCAGTTTATAGCATCCCAAGGCTGCATCTTCAGTTAGCATCTCCAAACCTTCTCAAACTCTTTCCCCAGGCCAGTTCCAAATGCTTCTGAACCACACGGCCACGTGGCATCACAGTGATGGCCCCATTTCTCTGGCACTAAAATCTGTCTTTTCTTGTTTCTGAGACCCAACACCTACAAGTTAAGGGAGGAAAGGTTTACTTAGATCACAGTTTGTAGAGGTTTCAGTCCATAGTTGGTTGGTTCCAAAGCAGGATAGCATAGACAGGCATAGCAGAGGAGGAAGAGTGCATGTTGTGGAAGAACAGGCAGAAGGCAGCAGCCGCAGAGTCCTGGCTTTGTTTATATTCCATCCAGGCTGCAAGCCTATTGGTTGGTGCCACTCACAGCCAGGTGGGGCTCCCATTATATACACCCTTAATCTCTGCGTTACACCCTTAATCCACATTCACACACCCTAATCCAGTCACCTTTGAAACTCCCCATCTATGACCACATGAGGCTTTGGGGCAACATCTAGATATAGGCCATAATGCTGACTAAAATACTCTTGTAAGAAATTACCAGAAGCTCAGTGACTTACAATAACAGAAATTTATTATCTTATGATCTAGAGATGGGAAGTGTAAAATGAGTCCACAGAGTTACATCCCTCATGGAAAGTCTAAGGGAGATTTTATTTCTTTTTTTGTCTAGTGTCTAGAGGCCATCCCCATTCCTTGGTTCATGGTTCTGTTCTCCATTTTCAAAGGTAGCAATGTAGTGTTTTTTCTTTTCCTGACCTCTACTTCTTTATCCACATTGTCTTTCTCTCAGTATGGCTCTCCTGCCTCCCTCTTATATGGCCCCTTGTAATTACATTGGGCCTACTCAACTGATCCACCATAATCTCCCCATTTCATGGTCATTAGCTCAATCACATGTTCAAAGTCCTTTATGCGTGAAATAAGTACACATATCTAAAAGTTCTGGGGATTAGGACATCTGTTGGGACAGGCTATTATTCAGCCTACCACAGGCCTTGTTCAAATCTACTTTGTGGTGTTTAGAATGAAGTATTTAGGGAAAGACAGGAAGGGCTGAGAAGGGGAGGAAAAAGAGGAAGAGTGAAAGACCTCAATTATATTTTGTATATGATAATGGTAAAGCTCTGTGATATTTCATCACTGTCCATGACCTCACAGTTTGTAGGTATCAGGGCTGAGACCCAAATTCAGATAGTGCTATTGCTAAGACACATGAACTTCTCCTTCCATTTACCCTGTCATGGATTGACACTTTTTAAATTAAACTCCACCCACCTGACACCACTGGCCACCTGAAAGTGGGGTTGTCATACTGAAGGATCCTTCCTGCTTTGCAGAAGGTTCATCTGGAGGTTAAGCACAGTGAAGCTCATCATGCGGGTTTTGGCCATTGTATTGTGCCAGCTGACAATATCATTTTCCCTGTGCTTTGTGGAGAAATGTAATCTGTAATTATCAGCCCTTTACTTTTTCCTTTCAACCTTATCCACAGCCCTTCGGGAGGTGGAGGTGATATCTGTCATTATCTCAGTAATCAAGCTATGTCTTTACTTTTCCCCCTCTGTGGGAATAGAAGTAATATTACAGTAAGAGGTAACATCTGATCCAGGCTTTATGATGATTTCCTTATGGACATAGTACTAGCAAAGTACTGTGGCCTCACATATTAGCCAAAATATGAAAAATGCCAGCTTCCTCATTCCCTACCTATGGATCCAGCACTTGATCACAGCAAGGAAATCAATGTCATCAGAGCATTGTCACCTCTTGCACTCTGAGGATACAGACCCATCTGATGGCCCAGAATTCCAGGGTGTCTCAGAACTGAAGGTACATTTGTGGCTGGAAAAAGATTTTCTGTCATTTGGTTTCACAAAGAAGGAGGTGAATGGCTAAAGTAAGAAAAGTGAGAAATGAAGTGTAAAATTCTTTCCAGGTACTATTTAGAAAAAAGTGTGCCCTTCTCCCATAAACATTCACATTCTTTCATACCCTACCCTACAAAATTCCTATTGTGGGAATTTTGTGTACTTCTAATTCATTTCCTTATATTCTCCCTCACCTATTGATTTGTGAAGCAGATAACGATTACTCTGAGCACCAGGGCTCAGGGAGAAGTGTTGGATTTGGACTCTGCTGTCCAGGGACTCCCATAGGGGTGGTCTTGAGGGTGAATCTAGGGGCTGTTCGAATGCCAGTATCACTGTACATTTTGAGCTGAAGTCAGAAATCTCAGCACATGGTTAGGCTTAATAAAAGTTTGTTGAATGAAGATGCACAGTTTCTACCCTGGAGGACCTAGAGTCTGGAGAAATGTCAAGTGTAAAGAGTTAAACCAGAGAATAAAGACTTCCCCTCAAGAGTCTAAAGAACAGGTCCAAATTTTTAAAAAAAGTCTATCACCCCATTCCACCAATCTAGAAGAGCACTTTCTCATTACACAAATGAAAGTAAACTATCAAAAACTTGGAAAATGCACACAAACACAAAGGAAAAAAAAAACCCAAACAAAAAGTTACTTATAATCCCAATACGTGGGGTTCTGATGACCTTTTGTTTGCAGGTGTCCCTAGAGGGTGTGGACTTTATCCAGACTTCAGTTCTGGGTTTCCTGCTAAGGGCTTGTTGTTAGAAAGAAGCTGCTGAGGATTTGGAATCACTGCAGTTGTCCACAGTCTGGTTCCTCTTCCTGGAACCTGTAGAGTCCTGTATTCTGGCTCACAAACCTATCTCTAGGATCCAGTAAAATGCCTTGATCCTCTGCTTCTGGGTTTTCCAAAATGAGATTCTGATCAGGAGAAAAGCACAATAATCTGCTGAAGCCAGAGGCAACCAGATGGACTGGGCTCTTGTTTGTACCATGATAATGGCAGAGAATGGGAAGGAAACTAATGCTTTTGGCTAATGTTGTGACTTGTATGTAGATGTCTCCCCAAAGCCTTATGTGGTCATAGGTGGGAAGTTATGAAGCTGGCTTGATTAGGCTGTGTGAATGTGGATTAAGGATGTGATAGTGGGATCAAGGGATAATGGAAGCCCCACCCTGAGTATGGGTGACACCAATCAATAGGCTTGTAGCCTGGATGGAATATAAAGGGACAGAAAGAAGGCAGGCTTGCTGTTGCTACTGTTTGCTGCTTTGCTGCCTTCTGCCTGCCATGCTATTAACTGTTTCTCCTCTGTGATGCCCCTCAGCCATGCCGCCATACCTTTGAACCAGCTGACTATAGACTGAAACCTCTATAAACTATGAGCTGAAATAAACCTTTCCTCCTTTAACTTTGAGTTTTAGGTATTTTTTTTCTCAGCAACAAGAACAAAAAAAGTAACTAAGACAGCTGAGTACTATGTTGGGTGGTTCCTTGCACCTGTTCCAATCTATTATAAAGGTTTGCTTGTTTAAAGAACATTCACTTACAAGCTGGATAGGTTGTTTTAACTCTGTTGCTCTGTACTTTTCTATGTTGCTGCTTTCTTAAATCTTTGCAGAAGGAATACTTTTATTATGGAATTAAACTACACAGAACAAAGTAGAGTAAAATTTAAAAAGCAACAAATACAAAATAACAAAATTGGACCACCTTGAAGGGAGTGTTGCTATTGTTTGGTGTGTACCCTTTCATATCTTTCTCTAAACTCATGCACATATGGATACATGCAGAGGTTTTCTCCTATAAATGTGGCAGTTGGCTCTGTACTACCCTGCAACTTTCTTTTTTCACTTAATTTTTCATGTTGTGTGTATTTGGGAAGACCTCTGGTTCTTCTTAGCCTAGGACAGAAGTTTCCAAGCATGCTTCTGTAGAAAATTAGGGTTCCCCAAGTGGGAACAAAGTGTGAATTATTGATATCTAGTAGTACCTATCTTTACTTCAGTTTGGAGTAAACAAAATAAGTGTATATTATTTTCACTATTATTGACTTTCCGCTATGGCTTTTTATCAAAACATTGGTTCTACTACTATTTTGACATAAATTACTGCAAAATTACACATAGAGAGCTTCAGTTTAATCTGCTAAAATTTCATAAGGTCTTGCCCAGATCCACATAACCTTGAGACACTTTGCTACCTTCTTACACTGGGAATGCACTATAGTTCTAGAATGCAGTTTTGACCTACACTTGCAGTTTTAAGTTGACCCAGCTATTAGAGAGTGGGTGCTAGGCCAGAGGTGGAAGAACATGGCAGGCAGAACTGCTAAGCACTAAGGATTCATGCAACTTTGATGAGGTACTGTTCCAAAAATGTGGGTGACAGAGAGAAGGAGGCATTTCTGTAGCTGCTAGACATGGGTGAGTGCAATAGTTCCAATCAGCTGGATGCTATGGAGACGACAGTACAGGATGTGGACAGGGGCTCATTCAAGCTGGTGTGCTAGAGGAATTGATGGTGGAAGCACAGGGAGTAAGCTGGGTTAAGTAGTAATACCAAGACACCAAGAAGATGTCCTCTGGGGCCCCATAGAAAGCGTCAGAGTGGATGGGAACTTTGAGAGAAGTCTGGGCTTCTTCCACGGTGCTACGTATCATGTGGTAACTCATCTGTACCTATATGCTATGGTGGTTGAGAATTTTGTGTCAGGGACAGGAAGTCTAACTCTGTGTGGCTCAACCCCAAAAGGAACTTATTGGCTTACATTTTTTTTCTTTTTCTTTCTTTCTGTTTTTGTTACTGGGGATCAAACTCAGGACCTTGTGCTTGCTAGGCAGGTTTGGTGCCACTGAGCTAAATCCCCAGCTCCTTTCTCTTCCTTTCTATTCATTCTTTTTTTCTCGACAAGGTCTTGCTATGTGTCCCCGGCTAGCCTTGACATTGTGATTCACCTGTCTTAGCCTCCTGGGTGCTAGCATTGTAGGTGCATCCCACCGTGCCCAGCAATGGCTCACATCCTTGAAGAATAGAGAGCCGTTGTAGTTGCTGCATGTGTTAGTCAGATTTCCACGGTTGGGACAAAATACCTGAGATAATCAACTTCAAAGGACATAATTTTATTTTGACTCACTATTTCAGAGCGCTCAGTCAGTAACTTAGTCCTGTTGCAGCACATTACATCATGGCAGAAGTACATGATGGAGGAGGCTGCTTACTTCATGGTGGCTGAGAAGAGAGAGGGGCTGAGGTCCCAATGCCCCCTTCAAAGGCACAGCCCTTGAAGGCCCTGCCCCTAAGTTTACTGTCTCCCAGTAATACCGCAAGCTGTGGACCAAACCTTTAACACATGGGCCTTTGGGGGAATACTTCCAAATCATAGCACTGTAAACAGAAACTCAAACAGTGTCACAAGAACTTGGCTTTCTCATGCCCATCTCTTAGTTCCCCTCTTGGCTATGTTGATTCCATTCTCACTCAGGCTGGACCCTCCCTCAGCTTCAAAGATAGCTGCCAGAGCTCCAATCTTTACCTCTCCTTAGCTTCAAGCTCAACCCTGCACTGACCACCAGCCAGGAATGGAGTAAATAATTTGTGCAAGTCTGGATCATGTGCTTCTTTCCTGGAAGCTGGGGTCAGTCCCTCATCACAAACCACCATCAAGACAAGGGTGCTTTGAGAAAAGCAGAGGAATCCTAACAAATGTATGGGGGAAGAGGAGCAGAGAGGCCAAAAACACTGACTTCCATTTCAAAATAAGCATTGAGTAAATTGAACCGTTGAATTCTATGAGGACCATCTAAAGAAGAGAAAATGGAGGATCAGGTGAGCATTTCCTCTACAGGGAGGTCTTGACATGGAAGGGGAGTAGGTTTACTGTAGGAGTACACAAGGGTGTGTCTTGAGTTCTGTCTCTGTAGTGGGAATCAGCATTTCCTGTGGTAAAATTCCATATTCCACCCCAGTCACACCCCACTAACACGTTTTTGCATAATGCCTAGTTATGGCTGTCTCGCCAGAGACAAAACAAGGATGAAAGGAATAATGCCTGCCAGCGATTAGACAACAGGAATCATTTTCAGATGTGAAAGAGAAACACAGGGAAAGAGAAAAAAAAGTGCCTGAGTCTCATATGTGTGTGTGTGTGTGTGTGTGTCTCTGTGTGTGTACCTGCCCATGTGTTTTAACCCTCAGATAAATGGCAGGGTTTTTAGATAGGATCAATGCTGTCTGACAGAGAGATAGAGGGAAGAATAGCTGATTGAAGTTTTATTTCTTTTGACTTAAGAGATCCAAGATGGGATGTAGGCTTTTCCTAATAGCCCAAGTATGTTCCATTTGGGGGCTGGGCTTCTTGCTGCTTAAAGGTCTGACCACTCAGCCTTTGCCTCAGTTTCCTCTCTCTGAAATAGAACTCATGAGCTGCACATGCATCTTAAGGCTCTGATGGGAGGGAGCTGCTATAGGATAGAGGAAAGGAGCTGGAATGGTCTGTCACCCTACACAGCTTCCCACCCACTCTCAGGTTTGGATGTGAGGTAGGAAAAGGAAGGGAAGAGTGCAAGCAGGAAGTAGAATGGGTGGTAGACTGGAAAGGGGAAGGCCGGAAGACATCTGTGTGAATGTGCATGCCAGTGCACTAGGGGAGAGGTTAGGGGAAAGGTTAGGGGAGAGGGCCAGCCTCACAGTTGCCATGGAGACTGAAATTGCGCCTCCCTGAATAAGTAAGGAATTTACCTTGAGCCTCTCCCAGCAGGGGAGACTTGTGGGAACCCATTCCTGTGGTGTGCCTATGGGGGGCAGTAGCCAGAGAAAGGTTGGGATGTGGGCCCTTCAGCTGGCCTCCTCCTCCTATACTGTGAGGCTGTGGAAGATGTCAGACACAGCTCTCTTCCCCAGGGGGAAATGAGACACTCGGCAGTAACAGGTTTGCTATTCATCTTGTCTCCTATGAGGTAATCTCCCCATCATCCAGGGCTCTTTGTTTCTTTGTCTCTATCTCCATCTGTCTCTCTCTCATACTCTCTCTCCTCTCTCACATGCATGTTTCTAAAATCCCCTGTATTAAATTACTGTTGAAATGTTTCGAACTCTCAGCACCAGGATCATATGACAGAATGCATCGAGGTTGGCTTTTAAATCTTGTCCAAGAGAGAGAAATGAAAATGACTTGCAGGATTTTGACACAATGATCAGACACAAACATTTTTATCCCCCACCCCTTGAATAAATAGGAACTTGTCAAATGCCATTATCATATCATATAGATCAGAATTCGTCTCAGTTTTTTTCTGGAGGTCCTAAAAGTAATAAAGAGTTATAACCGCATTCCAAGTTATGTTTGGATTATTGACGACTCCATGACCAGAGATTTGTCTGTCCTGAAGGCAGATGGAGCTTGAGCTGATTTATCCCCTGGAGCTGGAGATCCGACTGCTGCCTCATTGAGTCATAAAATGCCACCGTAAGCTCTGAACCTGACTGCTTTTTTTCCAACAACTGGGCTTGGATTTTCTGATGTGATCTGCCCTGAGATCAAACCCTCAGGACTCAGAGAGATGGAGGATGAGCACTGGGCTCCATTTCTGGTTTTCATTTGCATGGGGGCAGGGAGAAAAATCTATTCTAATAAAGACCTCTGCCTGTGCTCAGTAATGTTCAGAAATTATTTCTTGCCATTGTTCCTCCATTAAATAAATAAATTGCTGCTGCCTTTGATTTTTCATCAGGGGACTGTGACAGACCTTGGATGGGTGACTTCAGGTTGAAAGCTGTATTTGGGTGAGTTTGGCTTTGGGTCACTTGACCATGATGACGATGATGCTAAGGAGAAGGTTGAATTTCTTAATTTACAGGTGAGGAAGGGAATCAGGCTCATCCAGCATCCTCTTCTCCATCCACATGTCATTGGCTCTTTTCTAATGAAGACAGATGCCAGGCAACTCTGGTTTATCCAGCTACTCAAAGGTGTAACTGACTTCCCAATTTATTAACAGTGGTGATTCATTACCATGACAATTGGGAAAAACTGATTACCTTTGAATTTCTGATGAGGTAATCCTGCCTCTATGCAGCCCTGGTAATGAATCACCATTTTCCCTCCCTCCTCTGACCTAATTTCCCAAATCATGTACCTGTATGAAGTATTGCACAGAAAGTGTGCATCTATTTATCTTGCAGGAATTCTCTCCTTCTGAGTTCAAGGGAGAAGGCAATCCCTCCAACTGGGAGAGAAGATTCATGAATGTTCTGGGTCTGGAATTCGCCAAAGCCCAGTCTCCCTCACAGTCAATCTGCATGGTGACAAGGCTCGGGGGAGCCATTCCCCTGGGGCTGGCTGACTCTGGAGTTTGTGCCTCACAGAAATGGAAAAATCTGTAAGGATAGTATGACCCCACTTCCCTCTGTGGAAAGAGGGTACCTAAGCCTTAGTCCTCAAAGGCTGTGATTTCTCATGATAATCCTTTTACCTTCATAATGCCTCAGCCAGGAAGACTGGAGGTAGCTCTCGATTGTTAGCTTAAATAAATGGTGCCACTGGCTACCATAGTCCTTGGAACCAACAGTCAGCTGTAAAAGTTATTCACAAGTGGGCGCTCACTTAACTATGTAAGCTCCCAGACCTAGGAAACTGACCCTAGGGGGACAAGGGTGCCTTTGATTAGCACACTCATTGGTCAGGACAAGGTGTGGGAGAGGGTGGAGTCACTACCAACTTTCTCTTAATCACTTATTGACTACTGTCTTTTTATTCTCTTCTAGCTGAGAGAAGCATTCCTAACACAGACGGTTTTCAGATCCCTGGTTAAAAATACTCTAATGTTTTCCCTGCTGACAGGAGCAACTATCATTCAGCTAAAATATGGCTATACAGGTCAGGGGGCACATCTTCTGGACACACAGACACACACACACACACACACACACAGCAGTTTGATTTTTTTTTAACATACAAACAGCCTTTATTGATTGGGTGTAGTGGTAAATGGAAGAGAGCTACTGGGGTCACATCCATTGATTTGAAACCAAAGAAGTTTGTCCGGGGTAAAACTCACTGGACCTTGGTCCTGTGCTGCTCTGTGGAGACCCATGTTCTGGTGTTCGAGGATAGAACCTGCAGATGGGAAGCCACTGGCACTGAAGACTTGACACTGAGGGGGCCAGAGTCCTTTCCTTCTGCCTTTCTATGTTAAGGAGCAGGATCACAATCTGGTCTCTGTCAAGAAATGGAGGGCCTGATTCCTTTGAGTACATATTTATCTACTTTGCTGGGCACTAGGAGACAACTAAAGATAAATGGGTTGCAAAGTTGATGCCTCTAGAAATCCTCTTTCACGATGGGACCAGTGTTGGTGTGGGTCTGACCAGCACATTTAAGATTGGCTTTGTATTTGTCCAGCTTGTTAGTCTAAATAGGTGCTGTAGTTTGGTCTTAAATGTCTCCCAAAGGCTCATCTGTTTAAAGCTTGACCCCCAGGGGGTGCTATCAGGGCCTGTGGAAATTTAAAGAGGTGGGACCCGGTATGAGGTCTTTAGGTCCCTGGGATGGGTGTCCTTGTAGTAGGTTGTGGTCTCCAGGTCTCCAGGTCACCAGGCCACCAGGTCTCCTTGTTCTTTTCTGTTCCTGGACATGAGGTGAGTGGATTTGCTCTACCACAGGTTTCTGCTATGATGTCCTGCCTTGCTGGAAGCAATGAAGCCAATAACCATAGACTGAAATGTCTACAGCAGTGAGCCCAGTAAAGCTTTTTATCTTATATTGCTTATTTATCTCTGCTATTTTTTAAAACAGTTGAAAGCTGACTAACATACTGGCTTTCTTGGTTTGGATTTTCTCAAAAGCAGACCTAAGCACAGAATCTTCGTTCTATGAGTTATCTAAATAAGCTAAATAAGACAGTGGAAGAAAGGAGTGAGGAAGAGATAAATCCAAGTAAAGCCTTCATTAATGAGTTGGGATTGCAGAACAACTTCTGCAGCTCAGTGGCAGCATGCCTGAGGGTTGACCTGGCAGACATTAGGAGGTTGGGATATGCCCATCAAATCCCATCTCTCTTTAGTGAAGTGCTCCCCCCTGCTTGCTGGGGTTATGCCTGAGATAGTCAAGCCAACTCCCTGTACCAGGGAAAGCTTTGAAGCAGAGAGAAACAGAGACATAGAAAGGAAGGCAGCAACTGAGTAACACAGCTGCTGGGGGCCAAGGTGGACAAAGGCCAGGTGTCAGCAGTGATACTACATGATTCAAATGAAAGGGGAAGAGACACAGGTTGGTGTCAGATGCTTCTTTTAAAATCAAATAGGCAGTGCCATAGACTGGGGCTAAAAGGGTCCAGAACAAGATTCCACAGATGTCATATCAGCATCTTCCTCTGTTTTCCTACTAACAACAATTCTGGACTTTTACACAGGGTTTTTATTGTATGATGTTAACTCCAGTTAGCCAAGCAGAATCCTTTTTTAGGAATGTACATGGCTGTATGAAAAAGAACATTTTCTAAGATTTGTGATGGTAAGGGCCATTCTTGTCTGCATAGATAGGGTATTTGTCTACCGTGTTTGAAAAAAGTCAATGCCCTGGAGAACAGAGCACAAGAAGTAGAAGAAGAAGAAGAAGAAGAAGAAGAAGAAGAAGAAGAAGAAGAAGAAGAAGAAGAAGAAGAAGAAGAGAGAGGAGGAGGAGGAGGAGGAGGAGGAGGAGGAGGAGGAGGAGGAGGAGGAGGAGGAGGAGGAGGAGGAGGAGGAGGAAGAGGAAGAAGAGAAAGAGGAAGAAGAGGAGGAGGGAGGAAAAGGGGGAGGAGGAGGAGAAGGAGGAAGAGGAGAGGAAGAAGAGGAAGAGGAGGAGGAATATCAGAATTAGGCATGTGAACTACAAGACTTATGTTCACAGTGTCAATTTCTCAGGAAGCCCCTCTCTCTCACCCTCAACTCCTACCTCAAGCAGATGGAGTTTGCCATCCTCAGTTGCCCAGTTGGGCCTAATCAGTAAGTCTGTGTTTGTGGTTACATTGAAGTGGTCTGTATGCCCACAATGGCTTTGACCTTGGATGTTAATACTGGCTTGTTAAGTGGATGAGGTACCCTGTTGTAACCTTTCTGGCTGTCTTTTAACTGGGCTATGAGGCTGCTGGACACTACAGGCTCCTCGTTCCTTGTTACCTTCTCTCTCCTTGGCTGTCTTCCATATTCCCTTTGGGGTCAGAAAACTGTGCTGTGGCTCAGGTATGTATGAGTTGGGTCCTCGAATGAGAGCTCTCTGAATGGCTCTTTGTGGACTCAGTCCATTGTATTCCTCAAAGGGATGGGAAGCTGAGGAGAGCCCACAACTCCTCATCTCAGAAGGAGGCAATTTAAACCCTGAGAACTGAGAGCTGTGGAGTTCAGGGTTTTCCACTACAATTGATCACCTTAGTGAAGTGACTCTGGTGGCCAAAAATGATTTTGACTCAGGCAAGAATTATGGTTCATATGTAGAGGTGTAAATGGGCATTAAAAGAGGCAGAAATTCAAGTAGATGCAAGATATTTTGAGAACCCACAATTGTTTTAATATGCTTAGGTGACTTGGGGAGTTCAGGAGAGGTTGGGAATAGTTCTGGGGAAAATGAGGAGCATTGAATCACCTCAGAAGGAACGAGACACCTCGTTACTAAGTGGGCACTTTGAAGGAGCTACTTTACATCTTTATCCTTTCATTTACTCATCCAAATCATGTGAATGAGCTTCCTTTCCTTTCTCTCTTTTTTCCCTTGCTTTCTCTTTTTCTCTGTCTCTCCCTCCCTCTTTCCCTTCCTTAGTCTCTTCTTTCCTCAATTCCTTCCTTGGTTTTCTTTTCTTTCTTATTTCCTCACTCATTTTTTTTCTCCCTCCCTTTCTGCTTCCTTCCTTCTTTCCATTCTTTTTCTCTTCTCCCCTCCACTCTCTTTTCCTTCTTGTTCAACAAGAACACTCTTAACACCTTAGATTCTGAGCTTTTCTCCTCCTGTATCAGTGTTCTATTGCTGTATAACAACTAATAACAAGCTCAGTAGATTAAGACAACCCAGGTTTATTATCTCACAGTCTCATTAGGTTCTGTGTTGTCCAGGTAAACACAACTGGGTTTGTCAGATCTTGCCAGGCTGCAACCCAGGTGTCAGTAGGAGGGAGGAGGGAGGACACACCTTCTCCGTTCCTCAGACAGCCTGCATGAGGACTTCTTGCTTGGCTCATTTTCCAAATAAAGCTTGTAAGTCAGATTTTTATTTTAAATCTTAGGTTTCAAATACTGGCAATGGGTTTAGTAATAATAATTACGATAATAGGTTTGAGGGTGCAGCTCAGTAGTAGAATGTTTGCCTAACAAGCCAGGGCTCTGGGTTAGATCCTCAATGCCAGAAAGAAAGAAAGAAAGAAAGAAAGAAAAAGAAAAGAAAAGAAAGAAAGAAAGGAAAGAAAGAAAATAAAGATAAAGGAAAGAAGGAAAAAAAGAAGAAAGAAAAGAGACAGAGAAAGTCACCATGTAGATCAGTAATCCAGGTCACTCCCAGTGGGTGGGTTTGTACCTGATCTCAAATCACTGCTTTGCATTCTGAAGAGCGCAGCCAGTCAACCAGCAGAAGCATTTGGTTCTGGTAAACATGATAGAGTCAGTTGGAGATTAATTTCTCCTGTGAAAAGCCAGGGTGGGTAGTCTAAGGCTGGTACAGGGGTCTGCCTCCTGCATTGACTCTCTAGGCACCCAAGCTCCTTTGCTTTACAAGAGAACATGAAATCACAGCTAGTGGTCGAGTACTAACATTTGTGTGATTGATGCCAGAATTGTGCCTGAGCTGTTTGTACACCTTGCAGTGCACCCACAAAGGTCTTGTTTCAAAGTGGAATCACAGTGTAAATTTAGGAGGACATTATAAACAGCAATTAAACTCTGCAGATCACAGCCCCATGGTGAACACAGTATAGGTGAAGTGATGACAACTTGAATATCTACAGAAATCTGCATCCACGGGTAGTGACAACCACATGGAGATGGCTATCTTGGGTGACATCCAATTCAAGATGCTTGCATGGTAAGATGCATCCTGACTTGAGACAGGTATATTTTGGGGGTAGGTGTATTAGAATGGATAAAATGTTTTGTTTGGTACATGGTAAGGATCAGAATAGAGCGGGGAGCAGAGTTCATTTGGGGTTGACTATGGGGAGACCTTGAGCTTGGAGCCCCTTCTTTGCACTCTTTATCTTCTTGTGATTTGATTTACCTTCCTGAGCTTTCTTTCTTAATTCTATTGAAGATAGACTTATCCCAAATCCTCATGTCAGGTGGCTTCCCTGCATCTTCCTTCAGTGAGGACTAAAGACAAGAAGAAAGATTGCTTCAGAGGCTCATATCTTGCTTTTGCATTATAAGCTGTGTGACCCTGGAGGATTTGCTTGACCTGGAGGGCACTGATTTTCAAAATGGTAATATTCTTACCTTGTTCCTAGAGTTAATTTGCAGATTAAATGAAACATGCACAAAGTTCCTAGCACAGTGCTTACACAACAGCTTAGTAAACACGAGGTTTCTTTGTCCCCTTGTAGAACTGACACAGTTAATGCATTTTCTGCTTTTTTTGAATTCAGCCCCACAATTTATGACATAGGAGCTGTGACCTAGCAGACACATGCTTGCAGTCTTATAAAAGTCGGGATCTCTTCCACCTTCTTATGCAGCTTGACATTTTATCAACTGGAAGTTTATCTTTATATCTTAAATTAGATCTCTACTTCCTCTAGATGTTTTTTTCCTCTGACGACACCATGTTTTCCTTGCAGTGAGTGGTTTAAGGTTCTTTTTATGGAGTTCTGAAGAGATAGGAGACCAGAAGACACTGGGGACTGATGTGGACAAGAGGGTGGGGAAACCGCTGGGTTAGCATTACGGCAGCTACACAGGCGGTCTCATTACTAAATCTCTGTTTCCGGTTTCATCCCGTTCTTCCTTCCTCTCTTATGTTATTTCTTTCCTCCTGCTGTTTTTAGGTTGGTTTTGCTGTTTTTCTGACTACTCAAAGTAATTTCCCTGCTGTTTTTGTTTCAAATATGATCTTAACTTTGAGGAGCAGGTTTGTTTGCATGGCATCTATCTTGATATAGAATATTGTTTCATTTTCACTATTTTCAAAATACTTTATAGTCATGGTTTGTAGTTTATCCCTCCCTCCTTTCTCTCCATTTCTCCTCTCCCCCACCTCTTCTCTTTTCTCTTCACTATGGTATGGTTTTCATATACCAAGTTCTGGGAATATTATGAAAAACAAACAACCCGAACTTGACAGCATCCTGACCCTGCCAAACACATAAGACCCATGTTAATGTCCCCAAATAGTCAAGTCACCAGAGTCTGCATGTTAGATAAGATGAACATTCTGTGACCATGCACACCTATCATAGAGCCAAAATTGGGACCCAGTGGGTACCACTGAGTACCAGAGTTCACACTCATGATCGCCTGTAAGGAAATCCCACTCATTCATTATTTATTTCATCCAACAAGATGAGGGCCTTGTGTGCACAAGGCACCATGTCAGGGAGTACAAAAGATAGCAAACTCTTTTTCTTATGGCACTTTTAGTCTAGTAAGGAAGATAAGCATTAGATAAGTAATCACCTTCCAAAAGTGTGGGTGATAAGTACTGGGAAGGAAAGCTCACAGCTTGGAACAAAGGAATCTATTTTGTGGTTGAGTCGGGGCAGTGAGGGGAGCATGCCAGGAGGGGCTTCCTTAAGGAGTGAGGTTGCAGCTGGAAGCTGAAAGATGACTCTGCAGAGACTCAGCTCAGACTGGAGGATGAACAAGTCTGAGCTACGTGAAGGTGCACAGTGAGGGGCAAGGGAGAGCTGGCAGGGCGTGTGCAAGGGCCCAGGGATTGGAACCCAGGGCTCCAGGGAGGAGTAGGCAGAGGCCGGACAGGTGGGTCCTTTAGGATATGTAAATTATTTTGGTCTTTATCCTAAGGTCATTGGATGGTCTTCACCAGGTCTGTGTTTTGAAAAGTTCTCAGTAGCTTTGGTGGTGAGAACATGTTAAAGGAGGCAAGTTTGGGCACTGGGAGCCAGTCAGAAGAGCTCTTCAGGAACCGAGGGAGGCAGAAATGGCTTAGACAAAGCTGGGGTGGGGGGCAGAGGGACATGTGTGTGGTTGGACTAGGAGGTGGCCCGGATGCCTCCTGGTCTCTGGCCTGGGCACCTCCTGTGCAGTGGGTGGCTGGTGGGGCTGTGGGCAGGGTTGCAGTGCCCCCTGCCAGGCCTGGGCACTAGCCTGGCTCTCTGCAGTGGGTCTCTCTTGGTGGTTATCTCTCTTCATCTTCATTGTCTGGCTTTCCCTTACTGTTTTGAAATGCAGTTCCATGGGATTCGATTTGATGTGTGTTTCTGAGTCAGAGGGTTTGGTTTTAGTTGAGGTAGCTGCATTCCCACCCTTAATGACCCCCCTGCAAAGTCAAGTAGAACCAGATGTCTAACAGGCTTCTGGCACCAAAAGTCTCATTTAAAACTGGATCAAGGGCCAGAGTGATTTGAGGGACAGGGGTTTTGAAGTGTTGGCCACATGAGATGATGTTTACAAAGCTTCTTGTCAAATGGCATTGAACTGCTTAGGAGAAAGGCTTCCTTTCCATCCTTATCTTTGTTATGACTGCAGAGCAGCAGGGACTTCACTGAGGGTAGCCACAGCCCCACTCTGACAAGGCTGGGCAGTGAGAGAGGCGGGGGCAATCAATTCTTCCCTGGAGGAGGTGGAGACTGGAGTGTGTGGCACCCCATGAATGTGGTGGAGAGTGTTCCTAAAACAGGCAGACTGGTATCCACTGCCTAGTAGTGGGGCCAGCTCTGTGGGTATGTTAGTCATAGCTTTTTTCCTTTCCCTGTATTCTGATGCTTTGGCATCTTGGAATCTTGCTGACCTTGGAGGTGTTGCTGCTCCCTGGGTGAGCCAATACCTAGAGATGATAAACAGGGCACCAGGGACACACTTTACAAATACAGACCAGCCCCTCTCAGAGGCCAGGCCTCCAACCACTTCCTCTATGGGGCTCTCATGCTCTAGGTCACTGCCTATCTGCCCTGATCACCCCAGTGCCAGGCACCGGACAAGAAGACAATCTCTCTACCCAGAGCCTGCTGAGATCACTCAAATTAGCCTGCCCAGTCTTCTGGCCTTGCCTGGCCTGGTGACTCCGGCTAGAGCCACAACAGAAACCCTTGTCTTCAGTTTGTCCCTCTCCCTCTGCCTTCTGATGGCTCTGTGCCTCCTTATGTGGTTGTTTTTCAGGGCACTGTGAGTGGCAAGCCATCTTCTCAAAGGCAGTTGTCTCCTGACCTGCTGGTCTTACTGTACCTCAGTTTTCTGATGAGAATAGCATATTTCAGGAAGTGGAAAGCAAGGGTTTTATGACTCTATTTTGAGCCTTATGGGCACTTCAGGGTGTGAGGTGGGGATAGATGTGCCTGACTAGCTCTGCCAGATGAAAACCATTTTTAGGATGGTCCCTGGAAGTCTTTGACACTCTCGCCATTGAGAAGTAGGGTCTATGTCCCCTCCTTTCAAGTGTAGGCTGGCTTATGACAGCTTTAGCCAACAGAGTTTGACAGAGGTGATGTGTGAACCTTCAATGATGGGCAAGGGCAAATTCCTTGGGGCATTTGCTGTGGTGGAAGTCAGATATCACGTGTGAAGCCTGGCTAATCCTAGAGAGGCCATGTGTAGATCAGGTTCTTCTCTAATTTCTAATTCTTAAAATCATGAGCAAATTAAAATATTTGTTGTTTTAGATGCCCTCTGCTATTAGCAATAAAACCCCAAACAAAGAATACATTTATTTTGTACTTACTATGTGCCATGCCTTGTACGAAGCACTTTATATACATTATTTCATTTCTATTCACACCACTAGAAGGTAGGAATTATGCTCCTCATTTTACACAATAGGAAGCTATAAAGCTTAGAGAGGTCAACTGGAAAATTCAAGATCACACAACCAATATGTAGCAGGACTGGAAATGAAACAGGGGTACCTGGACTTCAAAATGTTTTGTTATTTGTGGGAAACAATACTCAGGAGTTAGTTCTGTGGGCCCCCTAGCAATGATCTGTTTAGGATTACCTGGAAAATTCCAAGTATTATTTCTGTTATTTCTCTTCCATTTGACATTTTGCTCTTTCTACCAGGCATATTATGGACACTGTTTAGTCCTTTAGCTTTAGGTCATAGATATACTGTAATGTTCTGTGTAGGGCCTCTGGGTTTCAGAGTGAATGAAGTAGCCTGGTGCCCCATGGAATCTCTTCTGGTGAGTTTCTGGAGGGTGCAGAGGCCTTTGGTTTCTTTCCATCTTCCCTTCACTGGTTCTCAGGCTCTGTACCCACATTCCTGTTTTGAGGGCTGGCAGCACCAAGTACACAGTGACTGCTCTGTAGGTATTTGTGAATGATTGAACAGAATTTTTTTTTTTACATTTTAGGGATATTAAACTAATAGTATTATTTGAATATTTAGGTTTCTTAACACAAAAAGCCTCCCTTTCTGGTGGAAGGGCCTCTTAAGGGGCATTCACAGTTTCCTACAGCTCCTTCTCCCCTGGGCTCTGCAGCTTTCTCGGTGTGGAGAGGCCCGAACAACTGAGGACTTTGCTGGCTGCCCCTCCCCATGTGCCCACTGCAGCTATGCAGAGGGGTGTTGCTTACTTAACTTCTCAAGCTCCTCCCTCAGGGAGAGGGAAAACGAGGCACAGACAGCTCCTGGCCTGGGAGGAGGAAGAGCAGGCTCAACTAGGGCAGGCTGCATTTGAGGCAAGGGACGGCAAAGGCACATGTGTACCCAGGGCAGGGATGGCCACGTGTGGCATTGTTCTAGTGAAGGGAGGGGCGATGGTTTTAGAGCACTTATGAGGGGGCTCATGCTGGAGTGGGAATGGAAGCCCACATCCCAGCACCCTGACATTTTTCTAACAGCTTCCAGTGCAGGGCTTCCATTCTCAAGGCCAGTGCAGGCTACTTGTGGGCACCGGCAATGCTCCCCAGATACCACGTAAGATGCTTATGTGCAGTGTGTGTCCAATGTGGTATTCCCATAGTGATGAATTCCCATGATTTAACGTGAAAAGTAGCTCTTAATATCCCCATTTCACAGCAAAGGAACCTGAGGCTCAAAGAAGGGATTTGATCAGCTCATCTTGGTGTCTCATGAACAGGAAGATCTACTCAAGTTTGGGAGAAGGAGCTATGCAACTTTCTGACAGCTGCTTAGCCTCTCTGAACCTCATTTCTTCAGTGGTACATGACACTTTCTGCTGAGGAAAGCAGTATGACAAAAGCTGCTCAGCACTTCTAATGTCCCCCGAGAGCCTGAGACCTTTGTTCCCCCTCCCACTTTCTTTTTGGATTGCCCAGTCTCTGTTCAGAGCAGGCTAAGGAAAAGCAGGTCACGGAGAGAACATAATACTTGCTTTTCCCTCAGCTGCCCTGAGCTTCACTCCTCCCATCCTCCTGCCCCAGTGGCACTGGGGACACCCTCTCTGCTGCCATTGATAGCAGCTCAATATTGAGCTGCCCCATTGTCAAGCAGGATTTAATGTGGGCTCCATTCTTGGCAATGGGCAGCCTGGGACTCCTGGACTGCCTTGTCCTCTATCAGAAGGCTCCACACTCTCCTCCCTTTGTCACTCTGATCCCTACTCAAAGGCTCTGAGTTATCCCTCCCGAGCACACGTGCCCTTCCAATCTGTTTCCCCACTGGCACCTTCTACTTTGTGGGGACCACCTGTTGGTTTTTCCAAGACGGCAGCACATTGTCCCTGCTGCCCTGCCACCTCCCCCACTGTGGGTCTTCAAGGTTGTGTGTTCAAAGAATCCTCTGGTGGGGTTCGTTTTCTGCTGTTGGGACCAATCCTGGCTGATGTGTGCCCAAAACTCTGGTCCTTGTTGGCAGTCTCTTTCCTTCTACTGACTTCTCCTTTGTTGTGAACTCCTTGTAGACAGTGGGACTCCCACATGGTAACGTGCAGACTTCTGGACTGTAAATTCATGTCATTCAGAAGCTCTGAGCAGGAGCTTTGGGGTATGTGTGTATGTAAGAAAGAGATGGAGAGATAGAAGTGTGTGAGAGATAGATAGATAAGTGACAGGTAGACAGAGTGTGTGAATGCATGAAAGGCAGCATCTGAGAGTCTCAGAGGAAGAACACTCCCTCCTCACTCACATGCTCCAACCCATCATGCACCGAGCTAAGTCTCTATTAGGAAGCACACACCTCCTCATTCACACAGCCAATATGGCGTGGAGCTGTCATGTTGCCCTAAATGTTTTCCTTATTTAGTAAATATTTATTGATCACTACTGTGGTTTGAAGGTTACTTCCCCACACAACTCACTGAAATTTTGCTGCAATGTAGCAGTATTAAGAGGTGGGCCTAAGGGGAGGCTTAGGTCACAAGGGCTCTGTTGTCACGAAGGAGTAAGTCATTATCTCTGAAGTGGGTTAGGCATCATGGTGGTGGGTTAGTCATAAAAGGAGTCTGGTTCTGCCCCTCCTTTCTCTGTTGCTTTCTCACATTGGCTCTCTTGCCATGTGATGCCACTTGTCATGCTATGACAGAACAAGAAGGTCCTCATCAGATGTTGCACCTCAACCTCAGACATCTTGGCCTCCTGAGCCATGAACCAAATAGATTTCTCTACTTTATAAGTTACCCATTATAGCAGCAGAAATGGACTACATCAAGCACCTCCTAGGACCCAGGCAGCTTATACTGTGTATGTGATACTGCCTGTAGGTGCAGTGTGTGTGCTAGTGCCTCACTGTGTGGGTGGGCAGGGCGTAGAAAAGATCTTGGAGCATCAGTACCACTCACCAGTCTCTCCAGCACATGCAGACTTGTTCCAATTTGGCTCACTGCAAGTTTGTGCCCCTGCACACACCAGGTCTCACGCAGCATTGTTCACACCCCAGCCTCCCAAGTAAGCCAGAAACTCACTCACAGCAGGGATATCTGGGTGCCTCCATCCTAGCATCCAGCTCTGTGCCTGGCATGTGACAGGTGCTTAGTCACTGTGATGACTTGAGGTTTAAAACAAAGAGCAGAATTTCTTTATCTTTAGACTATTCTTTGAAATTCATGACAGAAAATATTCCAGGTGGCTTCTTTGGTCTCCTTAGTATGGCTAATAACCCAAAGTGTAGAATTTAAAGATCAAATCAAGTAGATTTAAGTAGAGGTAAACAAGGCAAATTTGACCACACATTCAGTTAAATATCTTCCCTTCCAAAATTCTAAAGGAATACAGTAAAGGAATTAAAACATAAAAACTCCAAAGGACAGAGAACAAGATAGTAGGTGATGGCAGTTGAGAAATGTCAACAAGTTTCTCTGAAGGTAGAATAAACAGGCACTGACTTAGCAGAGGAGAGAAAGCAAAATAGAGCCTGTCAGGATGAGGATAGAGGTGGGAAAGAAACCTCATTCCCACAGCAGAAACCCAGAAATTCTTAGAAATTGTAAGCAGTTGGTACCTCTGAAAACAAAAGTTAGAACCTTAAGCAGTAAGATGGTTTAGAAGTCTTAGAGATAGGGTAGATCCTGTGATTTCTTTTCCATTTCCTGCAGCAGGCTGGCCAACCCTGCTCCCCTCCACCAGTGTAATAGAAGTCATCTCAAGGGGTAAAGAAGCTCTAACTTTGAGAAGGGAGGGTTGGCCACATGAAGAACAGGGGACCGAAGGAAGTCTACATTCTGATCAGGGAGACTCCACCCTTCCCCTTTCCCTTCTCTCACTGGGCCCCATAGATGCCAGGATTTGTACCAGTCAGTAGGAGTTTAGGACTGCTACCAAAGGAAACTGACCAGTTAGAAAAAGAGTTAGAGAGAATGCTATTTGATGGATCCTAATGAAAAGCTGATTCAGCACAGTTTTGCCTTATGAAATCTCCTTTCTTTGGACATAGAGCTTCCAACTGACTTCCTAAATCAGTCACACAAAAATGATCAGGTAACTAAGGGTCACTAGATATTTAAGAAAAGCCTTCTGTGTGAAGGTTGGCAGGGGAGAATGGAGAATAACAAGCACATTAATATAATTAGGTTAATAAAAGTTGTGTTATCTACGAAACAAGAACAGGAGACTATCAAAAAGAACATTTCAAAAATAAGAGTTCTGAGCCATTAAAAAAATAAAAATAATATAAAAAGTTGCACAGGACGTATTGAAGACACTGATGGAATGTCTATGATCATGGAAGAAAAACACAAAACAATAGAAAATAGAAAAAAGAAGTTAAGAAAACTAGAATATTCATTAATAGTCTTCTAAAAATAAAGAACAGAGAATATATAGGGTGGGGAATCTTTGAAGTGTCAACACTGAAAGTTTTCCTAGATTTGAAAGATTCAAGTTTCCTGACTGAGAGGATCCTCGAGGTACCCAACACATAAATACACATCATACCACATATGCCACACAAACCACACCACATACACTTGACACACAACACGTACATATATGCACACATACCACACCACATATACTACACGTATGCCATACATATGTGTACTAAGTCCCACACCACACATGAACAACAATGTGCACACACCACACATGAACAACACATACAACACACATGATGCAACATACACACACACAATGCTAACAGGCTCCAACCAAGAAGTGAGAATTGTCAGAATAATAAGCATCAAGATGGAATCCTAGACTTTCCGGAGTAGAAGAAAAAATTAAAAATTAAAAATAGGACACAGACTGTAAGTCACAGAAAAGCCCTATGGTTTTTCTCCAGGATATGGCCTCCCAGAGATGCCCAGAATCATGGATGAGATGAGAAAGGATGCGACCATGGATTTTTCAATGAAAGTAAAAGTGGCCAACTATAAATATTTTTGTATGGGTTCACATTAAAACCTTGCTCAAAGTAGAGATGGTAGGATCCCCAAAATACCATAAAGGGTCTACAGTATGTCACTTAAGAGGTCAAATCTGTCACCTGATATTTAAAGTTTTGTATAGTCTGCTCTTTCAGTTAACTGCAACCTTAGTCACTCACTCAACGTGGACTAAGTATGGAGGTGAAACATTTCTTTATTCCACAGAGGACTGCAGAGCGAGTCCACAAAGGAGTTTTATAATTGTTCCTCTGCCTCATGACTTATGATACTCTGTTGAGTTTCAGTGTGAAATGGTGTGGCTTAGCTTTGCCCTTGAGGCGGGGAGCCGCCTCAGTGACGGTACAGTTCTTCATAACAGCTACCCAGGTGCTCCTTACAAAAATAGGTGCCCAGCCTGCTGTAGGCCCAGCTCTCTTTAGCCAATGATCCAGGGAGTCCTGCACAGGATGAAAAGGTGGCAACATTTCTGGAGGCTGAAAACCTCATCCCCATGGATTTGTGTTGATCCCAAAGTTTGTCAACTCCCTTGCCTTTATTGTTGTGTTTGTTCTGTCAAGTGTGTCCACATCCCTACACTTCTGAAGATAGAAGACACCCTGGATGGTGGACTCACGGACACTGTCTGCATTCTGGCATGGCCTGCTGCTGTGAGCATATTGGATGACTCCTCTGAGCCTCAGTTTTTTCAGTAGCAAACCCATATGATTGAATGACAAGATGTCTAAGATCCTTTTCAGGTCCAGCCCTCTGCCAGCTCTGGGAACATAATGAACACAACACAGACCTCCTCCTCAAGGGACTCCTAGGCTTGAAGCAGAATCAGTGAAACAAAGGATTCCAGCACTCACATGATAAGGTCCCAAGGGGAAGTCCAGACAGTGTGTGCCCCCAGAAGAGGGCACTTGGGCAGGCTAGGAGTGGAGGACAAGACACACCTGTCAAAGAGGGCAGAGGGTCCTTCGGTGCATCTCAGAGAGGAGGGCTTTGACAGCTTATTTGAAGATGTTTTTCTCTGGACTCATGTTCATTTGTCTGAGAGGATGTGAAGGCCTTGTTTGGAGAGGTGCTGTTCCCTGAACCTGTCAGCAGGCACCCCATAGCTGCGCCCAGGAGATTTATTTTATGAGACAATAAGATGCAGTGCTCTCTCCGCTTCTCTGGGTTGTAGATGCTGTTCCCCATCTCCAGATTTCCCTTCCTGCTGAGCTTCTAATTAGTCTTTACAGTTCAGCTCCAGCCACATGTTCTGTGGGATGCCTTCTTTTGACCCTTCTCATATACATCCTGTAAACATGCTTTGAATGATTGAAGGAATGAATCAATCCCTGACACACTGGCCTCTGGAACCTTTGTATTATTAGGCAGTCATGTCACCTGCTGCACACATGCTTAACATCATCTGTACTCTACTAAGTCCTTTGGAGTTATTCCTGCCTGGCCCTCACCCTCTGCCCCTAACATCAGACCTCAGAAAAGTGAAGATTGCTTCCCCTCAGCTCCAAAGCCATGAGGCCCAAGAGACCTGTACCAGCTGTGGCATGACTTGTTAGATCAGCAACTGTAAGGGACAGAAACACCTTTTGGCACTCTGTGTCACTAGTCATTCTCATGGTTTCCATTCTGGCTGCTGACATCTGCAGCTGAGCCCACAGTCCTGTGATCTGAAGCTGGAGGCTGGTAAAATGCCACTTTGGTGCTTATCAGAGCACTCAGTGTCTGCTGCACGGCTTGGCCCCAGGGCAGGTAAGCAGCCAGGTGGCTGCTGAGGTAATAATAGTGGTGGCAGAAACTAAGCCCACACAATGAGGTGGGCACCTCATTTTCTATGTTAGGGTGATGCATAAGGCTACCTCCTGTCACCATGTGTCCTTGATGATAGTTTATACTTTGACAGGTGTATAAAGTAACAAGTTTTTAAGGATGTCACTGAAAGTGTAGTCACACCTGATTTGTGGACAGAGAAGGAGGTTAAAGCATAAAGATAAGAGATTTTGTGAATCAAGAATAAATTTCAGTGAAACAATCTGACAAGAGATTACAGCTCTCATATATAAAAAGTACATATAAGTCAATAAAAAGACTATAATAGGAAAATGAACTAAACACAAAAATGCTTACAGAAGAACTATACCTTGATTTAGTACAATTGTCATATGTTTTATATGTTTTTGTCCACTATTCTGATTATTAGTCTGTGTGTATGATAATTAACTTTGTAAGGATTTATAAGATAAATAAATGAATCTGATGCTGGCAAAAAAGGGGAGAGGGAAAGGGGAAGAATTGAGTTGTGTTATGCACATGTACCAATTCCCCATAGTGAATGTAATTATTATGTACTGCAAACATATACTAACAAAAATTAAAAATTAAAAAAGAGCAATAAATGAGCAATAAGCATGGAAACATGTTCAGTTTTGCTTATATATATATATATATATATATATATATATATATATGACAAAACCCTTAACTTTCACCTATCAAACTGGTAAAAAGTTTTAAAATATCCTCAATTTTGCTGGTAGTGAGATAAAGTTGTTACTAGCATTACCTTTCTGGAAAATAATTTTACAATGTGTACCTAAAAGACTGAAAAATGTTCTTAGTGCATGATCTATAATTTTCCTCTTAGGGATGTCTGCCAAGGAAACAGAAATTGGGACAAAGATTTATGTACAAAGATGTTTATTGCAAAGTTATTTGGAAACAACTCAAATGTCCCACCATAGCAGAATGGTTAAGTAAACTGCAATATAACTGCAGTGAAATATCATGGAATTATTAAAACAATGCCTTTGAACAATTTTAAATGACATGAGAAAATACTTATGAGATCATTTTAAGTGAAAGAAGCCAAGTACAAAACTATATGTATATAGTAAACTTGATGATGTAAATATTACCTTCCTTAAATTCTATTTTCAGAAAAAAGATTGAAAGAAAAATATAAAAATATGGTGGTTATCTCTGGATTATGAGATTATGGGTAATGTAAATTTTCCTTTACACATTTTCTATATTTTCCAGACTTTATACTATGAGCTTATTTTTAATTTACCTACATATTCATCCATCCTCTCATTCAACAGATTTATTGATTGCTTCCTATGTTTCTGGCACTGATCCAGGAACCAACTGAAAAAAAAAAGACCATAAATGCTCTATTTATGGCTGCAGGTGTTTGAAGCAGATCCCTGGAATTCAATCCTGGTTTTCATACTCAGGTCCTTACACTCTCTCTGCCTCATTTCCCTCAAGAGTGAAATAAAGGATGATATGAGCACCTTTCTTGTTCTGTGTTTGAAAAGATTAAACAACAAGATATAGGACAGGCCATGGTTTTCTGTCCTGTTATCTTATGAATATCTTATTTTTCCTCTAAAAGTCATGTTGAAATTTTATTCCCAAAGCAAAATTACTGAGAGGTGGTGGGGCTTTTAAGAGGTAATTAGGTCCTTAAGATGCATGAGTGCCTTGCTTGTGGTGTGTGAGGGTGTGAGTGAATTCTTGCGGGAGTGAGTGACTCCTAACTCTCAGGACTGAATTCATTATTGTGAAAGTGGGTTGGTGCAAGGCAAGGCCAACCTGTGTGTTGTCTCTTTCCTACGTACTTGCTTTCTACCAGCAGTTGAAGTACAAGGCTCTTACTGACACAATGCTCTTCGACTTCCTGGCCTCCATAACCTTAAGTTGAAATAAGCTTTTGCTTTATAATATATCCAGTCTCAAGTATTGTGTTATAGCAACAGAAAACACACTGAAAGAGGTCTGGTACAACCTAAATGTATCTTAGCCACTGGAAAAGTCGCATTCACAGAGAGCCCCTCCTCTGTCTTCTCTCTAGTCCAAATCTACCCAAACCACACAGTAGTGTCCAGTGGAAAGGGAACCCCTTCTCCATCTGTGCCCTACTCCCATCCTGCTCTTGTTAGAAATAACTGCAAGAAGCAATCTTGTTTATCCTTTCAAAAAGTGGTTTCTCTGCATTTACATTAATATACAGCTTTGGAACATGACAGCCCATGCAGCAGATCTGATCATGCTCATTTGTCATAGAAGGAATCAGAAGCTCAAGGAAAGCAGGATAACTCACTCACACAGATGGTTAGGGCCAGACCAAGAAGGCAGACTATTCAATGCCAGTGCCTGGGCCCTTTGTCCCTGGGCTTAGCCTTGGAGGGGGTCCTTCCAAAACCAAAACCAAAACCAAAACCAAAACAAAACTGGGATACTGGAAGCCCAGGACTCAATATTGTAAACATCAAAGCCAATGTACTTTTGCTTCCCCTGCCTCCTGCTGGCCGGGGTGTGGGGTGGGGGTGTGGTGGTGCTGCTTTCTCCTCAAGGTGAACTTGGAAGACCCAGGACTTCTGTCCTCAGTTTTGCCCAGTTGTAGTGGGTATGTTCAATCTTCTTCCCAGCCCAAGGAGAGGGAGGGCTGCTTACTGTCCTCACCCCTCCTTGTGTCTCCATCCTCACCTGATAGCTGTAGGGGCAGAACACACTGAGAGATGGCTGTGGGATTTCTTAGCTGCCTGAAGCTGGCTGACTCTAGGCTGTCTGCATGTGGCATATGTCCATACTACCTCTTGCTCGGTGGATACTCTGGGGAGTTGAGAGGCTTTGGTGGGCCCCTCTGAGCACTCTCATGGTGAATGGGAAGGGGTTCTTCGGGTGACTAGTCCTGACAACAAGCTACACTCTGTGGGAGGATTCATTTCAATATGACCCCAGCATTCTCTTGTAACCCAAGACCTGCCTCCAAGAGTCAAGAAACATATATATTTGCCAAAGCAGGGGAGGGTATCACATATCTAAACTCATCAATGAAAAAGGAGTGGAGCACCATGATTGTTTCACGATTTGTATATTTTCTGAGTCTCTGGTTTATATTTAGAAAGATGGAGCATCTGGTATAATATTTGTGGTTATTTGGTTGTTATATTGGTTAGGGTTCTGTTTAAGAACAAAACTGAAATATATATATATTTGATTATATATATTAGGGAAAGGAATTTATTAGATTGGCTTGACTTACAGGACAGTCCACAATGGCCATCTGAATGCTGAGAGCTAGAGGATCTAGTAGCTTCTCAAGAAGCTGGAAGTGGCAGAATGAGAGAGACCAAGGATGCAGTGCCAGTCTCAGATGGCCTGGAAGCTCCCTGGAGAATCACCAGTGTGAGTCTGCAGTAAAAGGCTGAAGAAGCTGAAGTCTGATATCCACAGGTGATGGCAACAGCAAAAGATGCACCCACTCAAGGAGAATGGAACTTGCAAGCACAGGCTGACTTATTCCTTCTTTTTCCTCTTTTCATACTACCTGGGCTGCAAGCCTATTGGATGGTGCCACCCACAATCAGGGTGGGTCTTCCCTCCTAGGTTTGCTTCCTACATGGCAGTCATCTTGGGAAAATCCCCCACCGACACACCCTGAAGTATGGTTTACCAATTTGCTAGGTGTCTCTCAACCCGATCAAGTTGACAGTCAAGATTGGCCTTCAGAGTTGCTAAGTCAGATCTCAAACCAAGTTCTTCTGGCACTCTCAGCCTGAGCTGCTGACTCTCTCTCTTAAGCTTATGCTGCCTGATCTTATTCAACAGCTCAGTTTTGGGAGGCCTCAGTTAATGGTCTCCTGTGCGTTAAGGACCACCGTGGTGCCAAGAGAAGAGGTACATAATTTGTGCACATTTTCTCCAGGCAGTGATGAGTGAAAAATTAAGAGTAGTTGGTGAGAAATATTGATGGATTTTTATAAGCCCAATCTTTCAAGGAGAAATCATAGCTAATAAGCCAAATAGATGTGACTAAAAACCCATCCTTGAACAGTAGCATTTTTCATAAATGCCAAAAAAGTAGAAGCACCATGAATATCCATCAAGTGATGAGTGGATAAATAGTAGATGGTATACCAATGCAATGGAATACTATTTGGCCTTCCAAAGGAGAGAAGGATTGATATATACTATTGCAGGGATGAATCTTGAAAACATCTTGCTAGGTGAAGGAAGTCAGATACAGAAGGGCAAACATGGATGGCTTGTTCTATTTTTATGAAATGTCCAGAAAAGACAAATATATAGAGACAAAACATGGATGAGTGGTTGCCAGGGGATGGGGGAGGGATGAATAGGGAGTGACTGTTATTTCTCTTTGGGGTAATGCAGGGGTTCTAAAATTAGATTCCAGTATTAGTCGCACAACTTTGTGAATATACCCAAACCTGTCACACACTTTCAATTCAATGCATGAGTTTTGTGCTTTGTAAATTACATCTCAATTTTATGGTGTATGAATTAGAAGAAGCCCAAATGACAAAGTCACAAGAATTTTACCTGGCCTATTTGTTTTAGAGCTCTAGGAAACCAACCACAAGAATCAATCCATGCATTTACTTTCAAAACAGAGTTACAGCATGTGCTGGTGGTTTTGGAAATCGACCCCTTCCCCATCTCTGTATTGGGGCTGAGGCCCATTAGCTCCATATTGGAGATCTAATTTGCTAGAGATGTGAGAATAAGTAATTTACTTTCAGTCAATCAAATGTGTGAAGTAGTACCTCTCAAGGTAGTGAGGGGAGGAGGGATTGTTATGTTTTTCTAATGTTATTGAAAGCCCCACAGAGCAGCTGACAACCTTCCCCCAGCTGGGCCAGGCCTCCCAGCAGGTGGCACAGGGCGGTGGAATCCTCAGCAAATCATCCTAACTTGCTGGGACCATGAAATCCAGCCAGGCCCCCAAAAGGTGACCCCTCAGCCCTAGCGCCCTCTGAGCCCTCTGAGTAGGCTGGCTTACATTTTGAGTCCAGCGTGGCCACTGAGGAATGCCAAACATCCTGTGCCTGGCAGTCAGAAGGTCACCAGGTGTCCTCAGCCAGCTTGAAGGTTCAGGGCCGGAGAAGCACTGCGACTCTTCCCTGCCCCAGGCGGAAGCCCTGGCAAGGCCCCAAGTCCTCCCTCTCCTGTTTCTGCTTTGTGACTGGCTCTGGAGGACGGACAGGGCCAGAGCTCTCTCTGTGGGATGGGGGAGACCAAGGGAGCCCCATCGCTTTGGGGTATCATTTCTTAGGGAAATGGCTGGGCTAATTGGAGACAGGTGTCCCCAGGTGCTAACACGCAGGCTCCCACTGGAGAAGTGGGTGCAAAGTGAAACCACATGGGCTACTTACAAATGAGCGAGGTGTGAGCTGGCTGGCCCCCGTCCCTCTCCTTCCTTCTCCTGCCCGCTTCCTCCCTGTGGTCTGAAGGGGGAAAAGCCCCTGACTCGCACATTGCGAGGTATGGCTGCGGTTTCTGCACAGTGCTTTGCTAGGTGGAGGAGAGTGAGGGGAAAGGGGCTGCAGAAGCTTCTTCCCCATCTCGGTCGTGGAACTGGTATCACAGCAAGGGATCTGCCCTTTCTGTGCTGACAGGAGCAGGGTCCCCAGAGGAGACGGAGACAGCAGTGGGAGGGATTCGTGGGACCATTGTTGGGGGAAGGCCGGGGACCTCTGCACGTGTACTTTAGGGTGGATAGATAGATAGATAATCTCCTTAGCTATCTCTACATATCTGAAATTGCTTAAAAGTTTGTTGTCAGTCTATCAGCTCCTATCATTTTCTTATATTAATTTAAGCTCCAGCCAAGTCAATCCCTAGGAGGAGGGTGTGGGGCCACAATGCTGAACTCATCTTTAACTGCAGGACTTGAGCACTCCCCTCTGTGAATAGCACTGTGGGCCAGCTGGGTGCTCACTCAAGAGAGGACCGAAAACTATCTTCCTTGCTGCCCCTTCTGCAGCCAGCCAGAGTTCCTTCGTGCTCCCTGACAGTCTTGAATTCTTACTTTCTGACCTTTGCAAATTCAGTTACTTCTGCAGGTAACTCTTTGCCTTGCATCCTCTTTCCTGGCTGAATCTTACTTGTCCCAGGATAGCTGGTAGGCAGCCCTGGCCCTGCCCTGGGTAATGGGCAGCTTGCTCAGGGCCCTTCCTCTTGCCATTTTCTCTGCACCTGGATTGCTTCCTCAATGGACAGAGAATGCTTGCACAGCTTGGCCTGCTCTTCACACCTGCCCTCCCCAGGCAAATCTACACACACACCTGTAGCATTTTGGAAAGTTGTTTAGGGTTCCTGTGGTGGCAAGTGTCAAAAACCCATCTCAAGAGAGCTTAGAAAAAGGAGGGACTTCCTGACTGATGGATGATATTTTGCACAATCAAGTGGAGATTTACAGAGATGCCATAGGCCCCAGGAACATTTAGGAATCAGGAATTCATTCATACCCCCCACCATGTTTACTTTTTCTATTTATCTTTTTCATTATCTGTACTTGCTACTTGCTCCTTCCTCATAGTCTGAGACACTGCCATGCAGTTTCTGGACCCCTTATCACAGAATGTTTGCCCCTGCAGAAGGACTGATTTCCTCAGTTGCTGCTTGACAAATTCCGGGCAGGATTCTCATGGGTCAGGTAAGAACACACCTGCTCCCACTAGTGCTGAGCACCTGGAATTGGGTGATGTCCTTTAAAGAAGAGTCAGCATCCAGGCGGGCTGACCAGAGAAAGGGGAACCAGGGAAAAGCCTTGAATGCATCAAAGATGGTCACCCTGAGCAGGTATGAAGTGGCTGGTGCCAAGGGTGCTTTGCACACAGAGCCTTCTGGATGAGCTGCCTCTTCCTCAGGGATGTGTGGGGGTGGGAAACTACAATTAGGACACCACTTCCCAGCCGCACCCCCCCCCCTTACTTCCAGAGCTTCTGTTCTTCTCATCCACTGCCAGAGGTGCCTCTGTGAGCTTTTAGGAGGCCCAACTGTGGGGAGAAGGCCAGGGTCCTGGGGCTGAGAGCTTGGGATTGCAGGAGCAGGGACAGGAGAAAGAAAAGTGAGAAGGAAGTGGAGGAAAAAGCAGACAGAGAGGCAAAAGGGGAGAAAGAGGCAGGAGAGGGAGAGGAGCAATACATATCTGGGAAGGAGACGGCCATAGAAGGAAAGGCAAAAGAGCAGAGAAAAGGGAGAAGAGAAGGAAGAGAATGACCACTGCTCAAGCTCTGGGTCCTCTGTGGGCTAGACTGCTTCCTACATTTCTTTCCATCTTCCTAACTGCCTTTTCTAGAAGGCAAGGTGGAGGCGTCCTTGGCCTACCTGTCAGGGGAGAGGAGGAGACAGCAAGGGGCATGGCTGCTAGGATCCCTGCTCGCTTCAGCCTTGGGAACTTTCTCCAGTCCCCCCACACTCCCAGCCCTTGCCCAGACTGGTCTTCTACCCTTGATGGGCTGCCCTAGCTGCTTCTGCATGACTCCTGATCATGTTTGTGTTCTTCTTCCTCCAGGAAGCCTTCCTTATTGTCCCAGCCTGAGGACTAGTCCCTGCCACTAGGCCTTATGTGCTTCTAGGACACGGAGTCCCCATTCCACATGCTGTCCTCCCTACCTGTCTCACTGTGTTCTGAGCACCTTGAGAGTAGGTAGGGTCCTTGTCTTACATTCATCTTTCACCTCAGCACCAAATACAGGGCCTGGCCACAGCAAGCACCCAAAAAACATTTGCTAGATGAATTGAAAAGGCAAGAAATGGGGAAGAGCCTTTAAACTGGCTTTGTATCAGCCAGCTTTGGTTGAGCACTTACTATGTGCCAGGTGCTTTATCTCATCTTTTACAGACTGCCACAGCAGTATGGGGAACACTTTGTGATTATCTCTGCCCTGTGGATGAAGAAATTAAGGCTCAGAGCACCAGGTCATGTGGCTAGGATTCAGCAGAGTCAGAGTCTGAAGCCAGGTCTTCTCATAGTGTGTGCTATATTGCAAGACTCAGGATGAGAAGGGGAAAAACGGGGGGAAGATGAAGAAGCAAAAGGAAGGTAAAATCTAAATTGAGAAGGAGGAAGAAGGAAGAGGGTGGGCAACAGGTAAAGGGAAAAGGAGAGAGAGGGCCACACAGGGGCTGAGGGCTCCCACAAGCTTTCCTACCTGAACGTCAACTGTCTTGGGCCAGCCCTGACCTAACGTTATGCCCTGTGGGTGGAAGGAAGGGATGAAGGCACTCACAGCTTCCCAGGCTGAGCTCTGGTCCATATCCTCCCTTATGGCACAGCAGGAGAGCCTCGTTGGAAGAGGGGACCCTGGGGGCCTGTCAGCAGTCTCTAGGAGGGGCCCTGCCCCCAGGAGTGCCTGGCTAAGCATGCGCAGTGGGAGGCTGGCTAACTTTTTCCCTGGGTCAGCAGAACTCCTGCCCAAATGACATTTAGAAGTGGATTCTGGGGTTCCCCAACTGCTCTTAGAGGACAAAGACTTCATCCTATTCACTCTGAAATAGAATTAACATAAAAATAAAAACAGATAGTAGTCCAGGGCCCCCTCCGGCATTCCTGGTTCTGCCCATCAGAGACTCTCCTGTGTTTCTGGTTGGGGTGTCCTCTCTGGGGGAGTGAGAAAAGCTGGCTGCACGTGGGATGGGAAGATCCTGGGAAGCTCTCTCCTTGGTCCTTTGGGAGTGGTGAGAATTGGATCCATTTTGAGCCATTTCTCTGTGTCTTACTTATCTCTCCCTCCTGCCCCCTCCCTGCCTTCCACCATATATTTGTTGAAGACAGGCCATATGTCAGTCTTATGCTAATCAATGCAGCTGTAAAGTTGAATCAGACAAAGTCTCTGCTTCTGAGTTACTTACATTTTGGCATGGTGAGGCTCACCTAAATGTGAAGGACCATAGATGTCCCCTTGCTGATAATATTTTGAGTGAAAGAATGGAGAGATGCACATTTCACTGTAACCCTGTTCATACTGGACAAGAAAGAAAGTCTACTATGTCTTTATCAGAACTAGCCAGTTTACATACATTTCTTATTTAATGTTGTTGGTTAACTATTCTTCCCATTCTACAGATGAGAAAACTGAGGTTGAGAGAATGATAACTATCCCTTTCTCCTCAGTTACCCTTTGCCATGTTCAACTCCCTAGGGTGAGGTCCTGGGTCAGCATTACCCAGTGTGTAATTCCTGAGTATACGAGGTTAGGTCTTGTTAAAGAAAAGTTTCCTGGTCAAGCAAAGGTGGGAACATCTGGATGAAAGATGAGCCTGCTTCTTTACTCTGGGACTCCTCAGAGTCTTAAAATATGGGGGCTCTTTGCCTCAATATAACAGAAACTCTAGGGAGTTAGCTTCATCAGAAAAGAGAAACTTAGTGTAGTCAAGGAAGCTACCAAACATAGGGTAGGTGTGGTACAGGGTTGGAAAGGAAGAATCTGATTGGTCCATTTTTGGTCATATGCTTCTCATGAGCCAATCACCCCCAACCCTTATGTGGTGCATCCTTGTCTTCTGAGTAGAGGGAGGAGGCGTACAAGAGAAGGGTGGACAATTGAACACAGAACATGTGTGATGGTGAGTGTGGATAACGCTGAAGAAAGAAGCTGAGCTTACATTCCCAAAGCCTTTTCTCCAGGAAGTCTTCTCTTTTTTCATTTGTGCCCCTTCAGCTACTTTAGAATATCAGTTTCTCATGGAGAAAAGGGAAGGGATTATAAGGCCAGGCACATACTAGGGTGGACTCAGGGTAACCCAGAACACAGGCAGCCAGGGAGGTGCTAAAAGAGAGCTGGTGGGGTGAGGGCTACACATCTGCCTGTGTTGGACTCTGGACACCAGCAAGAAAATAGAAGTTACTGGCAGTCACCCTTCCTTTTGTACCTTTATTACCAACAAACTCGTGTTATACAGAACCCTGTGCTCAGACACTCTGTTGGGTGAATTACTTTATTTAATGTTCACAACACCAAGTCATAGAAACTTTTGTACATCTATTTTAAAGATCAGGAGACTAAAGCCCAAAGAAATTAAGCTGCTTATTTCAGGTTTCCCAGCTAGTGTCAGTATGGGGACTTCTTTTAAAGCCTGGGTGTTGAACTTTGCTGTACTGTTCTAGATGAGAATAGAGAATATAAAAGTCTGTACTTTGAAGAAGCTTAGTTTTTCAAGGGATCCTAAAGTCCCAGACTTTCAACAGCAGAGGGAAGTTTAGACATCCTTGTCAACCCTGTAAAGTTTTTCTATATAACCTTTCCAATTAGGATTTTACTCAAACCTGGTAGCCACTGGCGTATACGTATTTCTACTTTCATGTAGGAGCTTGGGCAAGTAACTTTGAAAATTTGAATTTCTAACCCCAACTCAGGCATTCTGATTCTATATTTCTGGGAATGGAGCCAAGAAATCCACTTGTGAGTGAGCCCCCCACTCTACCACTAGCATTGAATTCTAATAGGTGGCCGAATAGTTTCCACTTTGGAACTACTTCCCTCATTTATGTGATATCCAATCCCAGGGACTCCTAGACCCCCAAACAAAAGGCACTTAGACCAATAACAGCTGATGTTTCAAAGCTCTATCCTTAGAACAACCGAATCATAATCCCAGAGCTGGGGCCTGGCAATCTGAATTTTTATAAGCCTCTTAGGTGATTTTTACTTGTATTTAGAGCTAGTGACTGGGACTGTGACCACTCTTAGCATCATCAAAATTGAATTCTAGAGGATCCTACATTAGAGTATGTGTGCATAGGGAATGATACATGGAAGGGAAGCAGGAATTGGCAGAGACAGATGAATTCCAGGGAATTATTTAGTGACAGGAAAATTGATATGATGGTTAATTTTAAGTGTCAACTCAATTGGACTAAACAGATACCCAGTAAAACTTATTTCTGGGAGTGGCTGTGAGGGTATTTCTGGAAGAAATTAGCATTGGAATTGGTGGGCCAAGTAAGGAAGCTCTACCCTCACGAATGTGGGCAGGCATCATGGAACCCATTGAGGGCTTGGCTTGAACAAAATGGTAGAGTAGGGATAAGTTAGTTATCTTCTCTTCTTAAGCTGGGACATTCATCTTCTCCTGGCTTCGAACATAGATGCTCTTAGTTCTCAGTTCCATAGACTCCAGAACAACACCAGTGGTCCCTCTGGTCTCAGACCTTTGGGATTGGCCTGAACTATACATAAAATCAGCTTTCCTGTTTCTCCAGTTTCTGATGGCAGACAGTAGGATTTCCATAATTACATATGCTAATTCTCACAATGAATTTTTTACATATCCTATTATTTTGGTTTATCTGGAGAACTCTGACTAATACAGCTGGTCAAATGATCTGAGGAGAAATTGAGCAGCAGGTATATGAGTGATCCTAGTGCACTGAGCCATTTGCAGACCCACCCTGAGCTCTTCCTCCAGTGGGAGGGATGGAGAGAGAGTTGAGGGGCTACACCTTGAGGTGAGCTCCATGGAGATGAGTTCCAGATCTGCTCAGCATGACCTGCAGCCTGGGGCCAGGTACCAGGGGCTCCACATAGAACTATTGGATTGCAAGCATTTGGAAATGTAGAGCAATTCACACTGTTATGGTGTCTATACATGAGGTGGATAGGGTCATCTTACTAAATGGAGTGTTTACTAGTTCGAGTATTGTGGAATTCTATGTTAAGTGGCTGGGTTACACATGGCATGGGCTGTGTGCTTGTCACATGTTGGAAGGCCATGTGGGCTCTTCACCACAGGTGGTGGTAAAGGTTTAGAGCTTACTGGATTAGAAAAGTACATGGTGAGCCTGGATGTTCCAATGCACTTCTAGGAGAATTAGAATTGAGTGTGGTGGTAAGTGTTTGTGCTCCTTTTCATTTATTATAATGAAAGATGAATGATTGACTGGAATTTTAGGTCCTAGATTTTAAACTGAGCCCTTAAGGACCACAGTGGCTCTTGGGCTTTTTTTTGCTTAGCTCCCACAGGGTTACCATAGTGTTTTGAAAACACTGAATCAGTTGTCAACTATTTTCATGTAAAAATAAGATGCTAGCACTCTTGAGAAATCAGATGACCTAGCAAGCCTGGGCCACATTCCTGTTTGCCCAGGATTGGCTGACAGGAAGCAGTGGCTGCCCCTCTATCTGGACCTGGGTCCTTCAATTTGCCTCTGCTGCACTACCTGCTATTGACCTCCACCCTGATTATTGGTTATCCTAATATATGTCATTAGCCTTGCTCCTTAGATTTTGACATGTTTAATGTAGGAGGATTCAGTTTAAAGTGTTTCATCAAAACATTTCCATTAGGTATGTGTTATTGGCCTGGTACTGGCTGGTGATTGTTATTTTAAAATAAGCTACCATTATGTTCTATAGAGGATCCAAAAATAAAAATTCAGAAGGTTCGAACATAGTTTCTCTTGCAAAAAGCATCAGGCTTATCCGAAAGCAGGTGGTAGACAAGGGGCAAAGCAAGAAGCTATGTAGTTGGGGCAAATGATACTCCTGGAAAGAAGCAATTTAATTCATATAATTTTTTATTTATTTTCTTGGTACCAGGGATTAAACCTAGAGCCTTCACATTGAACTACATCCTCAGCACACCCCCCCCCCCCACTTTGGGCTAAATAATCAAGTTTCCCAGGCTGGGCTTGAACTTGTGATCCTCCTGCCTCAGCTTCCCAGGGTGCTGGGATTACAGGCATGTGGTACCCTGTCTAGCTGTGGTATACATTCTTTATACTTGTATGACCCTGAGCCTTTTCAAAGCCTTCTCATACCAAAAAGTTGCTGTGATGAGCCCTGGTGAGACATACAGGACAAAAATTAGTCCTTGTACTTTACTAAGGAAGATAGTGAGGCCAAGCAGTGACTTGACTAGGTCTCCATTCTAGGATGAAATAGAAGCCTGGTCTCTGCGTTCCAATCTAGTGATCTTTCAACTCACAGAGAGCATCCAGAAGAGTAAGCCAGGTGTCTGAGAGTAGACTTTACCACAAGCAAAGAGGGCTCATGTGGTCCAGAGACTGAAGCTGAATGATAACTTCAATATGGAGGAGTCATGCTGCCAAGAATCATTCATCAAAGAGTGAAGCTGTTCAGAAACGGATGCATCAAAGCAATGTCATCACCTACAGAATGAGTCCTCATTTTCCAGTGCAGGGCATGCCTTGCCTGAGAAATTGAGAAGCAGCTCTCTGGCCTGGCCTGTTTCCTGCCATATGAGGTGTATTTGATGATTGGGCAGGAGTCTTTGATGGAGATGTCCCCAATTCCTAAACCTCATCAAGGTGGGTGGAGTGGATGCTGTTTATTTGAAGCACCAAAAAAGATGCAAAAGGACTTTGGGGCATGGGGCAAGTCTCAAAGGCAGTCATGTTCTTTCTGGTGGCCTCAAGTTTCTAGCTCCACTTCTGAGCACTTCTAAGCACTCCACTTTGGTTCTCTGCATCCAGCTTGGGAAATCATCACAGACTGCTGCTTCACCCTGGAGGGGAGAAGAGCAGTTCAGGGAAATATATTCCAGAGATACTTCTTCTACCTTAGAGGCAGAAACTCTAATAGCTAGTCATCACGGTTCCAGAACATGAATGGAAAGGCATAAAGGATGATCCTCTTAGCAAAATGTGTCACATCTTAAAAGCCTACTAGAAGCAAATGTATGTCTAAAATTCTCAACTCAATTTCAGGTACATCTATTTCAGATGATGTTAATATCTCCACTTTACAGTCAAGGAAATGAAGCTTCTGAAACATTAAATATATTGTCCAAAGGTAGAAACTAGGTTATAAGATTCCAAAGTCCGTATTTCCCATCTACCATTCTCCAGCCCGTGCTGTACCCTGACTGATGATTCTCTGTTCCACCCTGGTGACACTTGGTAGGAAAGGTAGATATGAGACATTGGCCAATAAATAGATATTCACTCTCAATAATTAGATTGTAACATTGATCAAGTTTTTACATCTACAGATGTCCTTATGTTTGTGCTTGAAATGACTTGTAGAATAGAAGATGAATATGAAAGGAAACCATTACAAGTTATCTGAATAAAATCTGCAACAAATTGCCTGTAAAACTATAAGTATCCAAACAGGATGACATTTATTTTATAAGTTCATGACTCCCTTTCTTTAAAGTTTGCTAAGAAGGGAGCAAAGTAATTACAGTTCTTATCTGATTGACTAAACATGACATATATGCTACCAAGAAAATAACTCTGCCCTTTGTTGCTTTGTTGTCTGGCTCATTACAGTTTACAAGGTGGCAGGTAGAATCATTTCAGAGCTGCCAATTTGGACTTTTCTATACTAACAATAGAATCTTCTTTCTCCTTTGCTTCAACTGAGAATTTCCATCCCTGTCTGTGTTTTAGTCTGTATGAGTGTGAAATGATGTCATAGCCATTTGTGACTGGTATTTTCCATTGAGTACATCAAAAAAACACGTTACCATGATTGGTTCTGCAAAAAACCTCACCTGCTAAGATTTATTTTGAAGCAATTATGCAGTTAGTAGTCTGTCAGTGGTAGTACTTTTCACCCTGTGAATAAAATGATGTTAGACATGACTTAGAAAAAAACCCCAAATTTAGAACATCAATAAATGTGCTACTTGTCAGGTTGTTAAGAGAGACTGTTCAATTTAAAGCAGTAATTATTTGAAAAATAGGTCACAACCACATCCATCAAAATTAGCTAGTATGTTGAGAAGACTGGCATCACTAATGCAGCAATTATTTTTAAAATCCATAAAACAGAAGAATTACAAATAAAATATAATAACAGCATGTGTCTACCGTGCTTGCTATGGAGCTAGCATTATTTCAAATACTTTGCATAGATGGACTAGACTGATCCTTGTAACAAATTTGCAAGATAGATATTATGATTGGACCCCCTTTCTACAGATGTGAGAAGAGAGGTACAGAGAAGTTAAGAAATTTCTCCATAATTAAGCAATTATGAAGTTCTAGATACCCAGTTATGTTTAGATTATGCTGCTGGGATGTTCTGTGGAAAGGAATAATGAAATTCTTGGTGAAGACTATGTTCTCATCAGGATAGTGATGAAGCAAGCCTCACTCTATACCCTGTCTTTTCCTGGAAGTGGATGAGCTGTGGGCCTCGGGTTGGCAGATCCCAGAGACACCTGTGCCTGCAAGGGGCAGAGGAAAGGACAGAGGGCCAATAGCTCGGTCTGTCTGCTCAGGCTGTGATCCAGCCTGTTCCCTGGCGATTCTGCTCAGACTCTTTGGATCCAGAGCTGCTTCTGTCCAGCTAGGGCTACAGAATTTGCACATATATTATCTGATCTGGGGAGATGGGGTGGCTCAGTGCGTGAAATGCACCCTGAAGACATAAGAGGGTCTGAATCTTGGCTCTGCCACTGTCTCTAGTACCTTTGAAATTCTATCTGTTATTTATGCATCAGTTTGCCCATCTGTCAAATGGAGGTATTCAGAGTTCATGAAAATCTCGTGTTTTTTTAAAAAATTAATTTTATTGGTACATTTTAGGTATACAATATACCTTTACATTACCTGTCTTGGTTCTTATTTTTTCCCCATTCCCCTGCCCTCCATTCAACCCCTCCATCCTCCCTATTTACAGAGACTTTATTTCCATTTTCTCATATTAATTCCATTCCCTTCCTTGCTTTCCCCTACCCCTCCCACTTCCCCTTCCCCTTTGCCCCTGTACTTCCTATTTCACATTGTCTATTATACCTTTTAGTCCTTATTTACACTTTCAATTTCTCACATTAGAGAAATTATTCAGTATGGACACGTGTGCCCTATTTATTTCACTTAAGAGTATCGCCTCAATGTGCATCCATTTAGCTATAAATATCTCTAATTTCTCATTTTTTATGACTGAGTAGTACTACATTTTATTAAAAAAACCACATTTTCTTTAGTCTCCAGTTGATGGTCATTTGGGCTGCTTCCAAGTTTTAGCTATTACAAACTGTGCTGCTATGAACATGGGTGCACATATATCACTGTGGTATGATTCTTTTAATTCTTTGGGGAAGATCCCCAGCAGTGGAATAGTGGGGTCAAATGGGACTTCCAGTCCTAGTTCTTTGAGGTATCTCCATACTGATTTCCACAGTGGTTGCACCAGTCTACACTCCCAGCAGCAGTAGAGCAGGGTTCCTCTTTCCCCACAGCCCCACCAGCATTTGTTATTGGTTGATTTCATGATAGCAGCCATTCTTTCAGGGATAAGATGGAATCTCAGTGTTGCTTTCATTTGCATCTCTCGAATGACCAGTGATTTTGAACATTTTTTCATATGATTATTTGCTATTTCTACTTCTTTGTCTGAGAAATATCTGTTCATTTCAGATGCCCATTTTTGGACTGGATCTTTAAATTTGGGAGGTCTGATTTTTTAAAGTTCTTTATTGATTCTAGATAGTAGACCTTTGTCTGAGGAAGAGCAGGTGAAGATTTTTTCCCACATTGTGGGTTGTCTCTTCACACTGTTGGTGGTTTCTCTTGCTGTGCAGAAGCTTTTTAATAAGAAGAGATCCCACTTGTTGATTGTTTGCGCTAGTTCATGGGCAACTGAGGCTTTGTTCATAAAATCTTTTCCTACACCAGTGTCTTCAAGACTGCTACCTAACCTCTGTTCCAGTTGTTTAGTGTTTCTGTTTTAATATTTAGATCTTTAATCCATTTCGATTTTAGTTTAGTGCATGGTGAGAGATATAGGTCTAGTTTTAATCTTTGGCAAGTTGAAACCCAATTTTTCCAGCACCATTTATTAAAGAGGCTACCTTTCCTCCAGTGAGGGTGTTTGGCTCCTTTGATGAAGATGAGGTGGCTGAGTGTGTCTGGAGTTGTTTCTGCATCTTCTAATCTTTTCCACTGGTCCTTTGGTCTGTTTTTTTGCCAGTACCATGCTGTTATTCATGTTTTGATGTGTGTCTCACAACAGATGTATGGCACATGCTGGAGAGTGAGTTCCTCCTTTCTCTCTTTGTGTCTTCTCCCCATTCTCCTTCCTTTTTCTTCCTCTTCCTCTTCCTCCTCCTCTTCTTCTTCTTGTTCTTCTTCTCCTTCTTCTTGTGAGGCCTCAGAGCCTGTATTAGTCAGCTTTCCAATACTGCAAGAAATTACTGAGATCCACTAGTAAAGAGAAAAGGGTTCTTTTAACTCACAGTTTGGGAAGGTTTAGTCCATTGTCAGTTGGCCCCATTGTTTGGGGGTCTTTGAGAAGCAACACATCATGGTTGGAAAGATATGGTGGTGCAAAGCCACATCACCTCATTGCCTGAACATGAAAGAAAAACCAGTGTAGAGTAATAGATCCCCTTTGAGCGCATGTCCCCACGACCTGAAACCTCCTATGAGGCTTTGTATACTAAAGGTCCCCCACATAGTGATTAGCTGGGTACTATGCCTTTAACTCTCAGTCCTCTGGGGGACACTCTAGCTCCAAACTATGGCAGAGCCTCCCTGAAGAAGCAAGGAGCCTGGCTGTTGATTTCCCTTCGTTTTTATAATCTGTGGCTCAAAAGTGCAAATACTGAATATTCAAAGTTCTTAGAGGTCAGTTTGCATTCCAAAGATCCAACTGTGGCCAGAATGATGCTTATTTGCTAGATAGTTGGATAATGAATCAATTTAACATACACACACCGAGTGTGACCAATGATGAGACAGACATACTGGATTTTCTTTTTTGAAACTCATAATTCAATCAAGAAGAGACAGACAGGCAGCAGGTTTACATGTAATCATTGTCACCTAGAAGAGAGGCCAGGCCAGAAACATGGTACTGGAGGGCACACCCTGTGGGAGCCTTCGATGCCCTATCCTGCTACTCATCCCCCTTCCACCCCCTGGTCTCCAGAGGCTGATGCTTAGCATGAGACCCTCCTCCTTGGCCCAGAATGGTGTTTCTGTCCCTAGCATCCTCACTACTCCCTACAACTGACAGCTCCAGGCTCTATGAGGGCAGGAAGTAAATTTAAAAGGATATCTTTGAGGGGCATGAAGCAACACCAGAGTACAAAATTAATTCGTGAGGTATTAATTATGTGCCCAAAGTTGATAGTGCAGAAGGACAGGGCCAACAGCACATTCACAGCTCCTCACTGGAAGGGAAAGGCCATGTTCTTGGTCCTGCCCTTTAACAGATCAGACCAGATTGACTTCCGATGTCACTTCCATGTGTGGAGGGTTGGCTCTCCTGCTTCCCCTTTTTTGGCTTCCCTTTTTTCCTCATCCCTGCCTGAGTCTTAGGGCTGTGTGCAATATTCAGCCCCTGTTTGCCTTCCAGCTTCCTGAGCTACACTGTCACTGCCATTCATCACTGTGTAATTAGGGCTGGATTAACAGAAGTAGCTACTGCTTGCATTTTATCCACAGGACACCAGCTCTGCACAGGTAGAGTCAAAGAAATTAAAGAATTTGCCTAACAGATACACAATTGGGAGGCTGGAGTTTGAAGTTCAATATTCACTTATTTATTCAACTACCATGGAATAAGAATGGCTGTGTCTCGGGTTCTGAATGGGAGAGGAAGAAAAATGAAAAAGATAAGCCTGCTTTGGTGATCAAGGGCTCATGGAGAAGATGAATGGATAGTAAGTTCCAGGACTTTCCACAGATGCCAAAATTTGTACATGCACAAGTCCCTCATATGAAATCGCATAGTATTTGTGTCTTTCTGTAGACTTTAACTCATCTAGAGATAGCCAGTACCTTAAATGCTAGGCAAATTGTTGTTACACTGTACAGTTCAATAAGTGCAATTTTTAAAAAGATTTTTCATCTGTAATTGCCTGAATCTGTGGATGGGGAACCACAGACATAGAGGGCCAAATGTATGAAAACAGGACACACTCAGAGGTTGTAGCAGTGCAGAGGCAGAGACTTCCAAGATACCATGGGAATCCATCCAGCTGTGGGGAAGGGACAGGTCTCCAGTGAGTGTGGGGTGGGGCAGGACATGTGTGGAGAGGGATGGAGGGAGGCAGGGAGGTAGTCTGTGTTGGGATCTAAGGTTGGTTATAGGAAGACCAGATCCATTGAGGGAATTAAGCACTTCCCCAGTCTCTTTCTTCCTCATTGCTCCCTGCCCCTTTCCCAAGTGCTCTGAAGATCTACGTTTATGTGACTAAGCAGTTTAGATCTGGAAAGTCCCCCCAAATGGTCATGTGCTAAAGGCTTAATCCCTAGCTTGGTGCTATTGGAGGGTGATAGAAACTTTAGGAGGGAGTCTAGTAAAAGATCTTTGGTTGCTGGGGAGTGACCTGGAAGGGGATGGTGGGACTCTAGCTTTTCTCTTCTTCTCCTTCTTCTTCCTCTTCCTCTTCCTCTTTTTCTGTTTCCTCTCCTTCTGTTTCCTCTCCTCCTCCTCCTCCTTCTCCTTCTCCTCCTCCTCCTTCTTCTCCTCCTGATATCTTAGCCATTAGGTAAATGGCTTTGCTCTACTATGCACTGCCTGCCATGATATCCTGCATTGCCACAGGCCCAAAAGCAATGGGGCCAACAGACTATAGACTAAAAACTCTGAATCCCTGAGCCAAAATAAGCTTTTCTCCATAAGTTTATAATCTCAGGTACACTTTTATAGTAATGGAAAGCTAACAAATACAGTGACAAGCCATGCTCAAACTTAGTGGAGGAAAACAATCAGCATTTCATGCATGTGGATTGATGCTGTAGATCAGAATTCAGAAAGGGCAAAGGGGAGACAGTGCAGCTCTGTTTCACAGTGAGGGGGCTGGAGCTGGTGGGCTAAAGGAGGCAGCTCTGACATGGCTTCATTGTTCCTGTGTCAGGCACCTGGCCAGGATGGCTGGCCAGGCTCCATTGAGAGTGCCAATCAGCATGCCTATGTGTGGCCATACAACATGGAGCTCTCTGCATCCTTAGATTTCTTATGTAGTGATTCTTAACACAGTGGTTCATTTCTTTAAGAAGCTGCCCAGTGAAAAACTGGGACATTGGCCGTCTTTTCTGACATACCCTTGAAAGTGACATAGTGTCACTTCTGCCATATGCCATTGACAGAACCACTCACAGACTCGAGATTTAAGGAAGTGGGACATAGATCTGTCTCTTCATGGGAAAATGCTGAAGAATTTGTGGCTAAATTTTAAAACTGCAACTAGTCTCTCTCTCTCTCTCTCTCTCTGCACCTCCCCATTTATTTAACCATTCTGGGGATGAACCTAAGGCCTCTCACATGCTAGGCAAGAGTTTTACCCTGAGGGCCAGGGATTTAGCTGAGTGGCTCTTCTGCCTGCCTCAAAAGCGCAAGAACTTGGAGTTTGATCCCTGGTATCAAAAAAAAAAAAAAAAAAAAAAAAAAGAGTTTTACCCTGAGCTACATCCCCAGCCCAAGACATAATCTCTTAATGCTGTTGTAGAGAATTCCAAAGGACCCAGGGAACAAAGTTTCTAGTTCACTCTCATAAAGTGTTGTTTCCTTTAATACATTTTCCCACGGGAAGACATCTCCATGTGTGTAAATCCAGGTATTCTGAGCAGCTCAGGTGGATCTTCACAGTATTCCCTCAATTCATGCCACTCAGACCAGGACACGTTCTGTCCATAGATGGGGCCACTTCCATTTATAGCATTGAACAAACCTAATCCAACAATTTCCCACATAACCTGACCTTAAACTCCCTTTTTTACATTTCTGCTTTTTGTTTAAAGGCAGCCTTTCCCACTTTCATTCTGAATCTCCTTTTCCTTCACCCCTCTGCCAATACAACCCTGTGATGACAGAAAAAAAGGCCCCTGAGAGCCAAACCTTAAGGCTGCAAACAGGAGGAATCTTGAGTCACCTTGGCCACATCCGGGAGGCTAGAGTGCACAGAACTGTTTGGGAGGCATGCTTTGGTGCTACCTCCCCCAAACATCCTCTCTACTTGGCTACCTCAAGCCTGCACTTCCCTGATCATTCCCAGACCTGGGGCAGGGGAGGTGCTTTGCTTGCTGCTTCTGTCTGAAGAAGACCTTGGAGATGCAGAAGACCCATGCCTCCTCAGGTCGTGATTTCTGCCCCAGATCTCCCCCACCAGCCTGCATATGAGGAGGAAAATCTCCAATATTGGTTGGTGTCTCCATGTTCCAGACCTGCGCATCAGCTTAATGGGTCAGTGTGTGTCAGGGCTGCCCGGTGGAGCATCAAGATGCACCCGCCAGACCCTCTGGCTCCAGGCCCAGAGGATGCCCCACAGTTGCCCCACAGCTGCCTCCCTGAACCGTTTCCGACTCTCATCAGTCGTAACAAGCTCCCTGCACCAACTTGCTTTTCCAAATGCATGATTTCTTATTGCCAAGTGTAATTAACAGGATACATTGACCTAGGGCAGAGTTAACAAGCACATATTCATTTTGAAAAGTCAGGTTCTTTCGCTTGAAATGAGTTGCTGATGAACACCTACCATATGAGTTTAAAAGTGCAGGAAAAGGAGTGGGTAATTATGGGCTGGCATAGCCCGCAGGTCTGCTCTTCTGCCCCCTGGAAATACCTTGACAGTGAGTGATGATGGCTCCCCGCCTCCGGGAGGGGGACTCTCGGGGTCACCTCCATGCTGTCTCCCCATGCCAGTCTCCCCCTCCCTAGGGAGTGTGTTGGTTCAGCCTGCTTCTCAGTGTGGTCATCCTCCATTGGAACTGGAACCTTGGGCTGTTCTTTACCTAATTGCTTTCCCTGCCTTAGATATTTATACCTCTGCTCCTCTTCCCAACCCATCCTTCTAGGGACCTAGGTCATTGGGCAGCCTTGGGCAGATGATCAAGGGGACAAAGATGCTCAGACCCTTGTCTGCTCTTCACTCAGGGGCTGCCTGGCAGTTGGAATTTCCTTTAGAACTCCAATTTCATAGCCAGATGTTTTAGCAAACTCCCCACCCTACCTCTCCTGACTCAGATAGGAAACTTCCCCACATACCTCTCTGTACAGGAGTTGGACATGAGTAAGACAATTTTTCCCATCATAATGTTGTGTTGATGTGGGGTGGGTATTATGTTGGGGCCCCCATTTTGTCCACGAACCCATTCTTTTTATACTAGAAAGACCACAGGAGAGTCAAATCTGGGTAAGAACTGATTCTGCCACTCTCTGAGCCTTTCAGATAAGAGTGTGGGTTCCTGTGTGAGGAGCTGGGTTCAAGTCCTCCTCTGGTCCTTTCCAGATATGTGAAGCTGGTGACCATCTCTGGTGACCTCATTAGCAATGTGGGGGTCGTGATCCCCATCCCATAGGTGGCCCCATGATGCACACATTAGTGCATGCTCAGAATCCTGTGGCACTGACCATTGTAGGGACCTGGGCCCATGCTGGTTTCCCTCCTGACTATCCAGAACCACAGGCTTCCATTGTGGGGCCATTGCAATGCTTGTATTTCTTGGGAGATGTGAGGGAACCACTACAAACCTCTGTTTAAAACCTCATTTTGTGGTTTCCGTGGTTATTTATAGAACCCTGACTTTTCTCTTTCCCACCTCTTTCCTCTTCACTTCATTCCCAATCCTTTCCCCCATTTTTCCATCTCTCTTTACAGACCGTTCTCCCTGAAGGATCCCACATGCCTGTGAGGGGCCCTGTTTCAGTACCTGTGGTTTTTAAATGATCCCCTTCATGTTGACAGGGGTCTCATGACTGACTTCCGATTGGACTTTTTCTTCACTGGAGCAGCTCCCTGTTCCAGCTGTAAGGAAGGAAGCCTTGCTCTACTAGAATGCTGCTTTTACCCTCACACCCCACTCCACCTTCCAAAAATTACTTTGTGCCAAATGAGGCCAATTTCAATGACTGATGCTTGACTCCTCCTATTAAGAGTTCCAAATCTGAATTTTTGGTGGAAAATTTTTATTTTGTTAGCCAGGTTCACTGCCTCCCCACTTTTCCCAGCTTCCTTTTACTAACCTGGCCACTCCTGTTCTACTCAGCTGCTGTTACAATTCTTCATTTAGTGCCCCTTATGTAATTTTTAGCTGCTTAACCTTATTTTCCCAGAACTTCAAGAACTTGCTTCTCTATCTGGCCCTCTACTAAGGCCTCTGTCATTTGATGGAATCTCCCTTAAAGCTGAATTCAAGCTCAAAACATAATTCTCAAGGCTTTCAAGTAGGAACTTGAGCACATTGTCTTCAACCTGATCATCCTTGAGTTGCTGATAATGTCACCCCAGCTGAAGCCCAAGAGTAGCCGCCCTCACAGTGGCCCCTGGGCAGGAAAGGGGTGCAGAGGCTTCTCCAGCCACTGGGCCTTTGGTTCCATCTCTAAGATTCCAAGGCATGGATTCTGACTCTCATCCCAATTTTCATCTGTTGGTTCCAGGGACACATGGGATTAGAGTATGACCAATAATTCTTTTAATTCTCTTGCTTTAATAGCTATCAGGTGGGAACTTTGGTTTCTTTATTAAATGAGGCTGGATGTCACCCAGAGAACTACAGTACTCTGTGGTGGAAATTTCTATCCTGGATTCATCTTTTGTTGGTCAACTCTTTCTCCCAATCTAGAGAGAAGCAGAATTGTGATGTAGGTCCTATAAAGCCTTGGCAAAACTGGGAGGATGTGTTCATCAGGATGGGCTCACAATGGGCTGAGATGGCCAGGTTTTTATCCTCATTCCTGGCCCAGCCACCAGATGCAGTTGTCCCAGGAAGGGTGTGCCCTTTGCCCAAAATCCTTTCGTGAACTGGAATCTGGGTGGTACATCCCATCATCGATCATGAAGGGGGCTCAGCCAAATTTTTAAATGCTGGGCTGGGAATTATACCAAAGTCTGATTGCTTGCAAAAACCATGTTCCCTGAGGATGGGACTGAATCTTTCCACTGGAGAGTTGTATGACAATATGAATTGTAGATTTTTCTTCTTTTGTTCCCTGATGGGAAGATACTATAGTTCATTATGGGATCTTTTGGCAGAGTGGTCCTCAATGGCCTTGAAAGGCACCCAGAGCTCTCTGTTGACTAAGGTAGCACTGCTGAGAGTCTGCCAACTTTTTTATCGTATACATGTGGCACCTGACTTTTAGCTTCCAAGCCACTGCAGCCTGTCACTACACCCACGCTGGACCTTCTTAGCTGTTCCCCAGTTCCAGTCATACTCCCACTCTTTCCCCCCAGCTTGGTCTTCTTATGCCATGTGCTATGCTGATCAATTGCCAACAATTTGGGAAGGGAGCTGGAGGAACTCTTATGGTGAGGCCTGAGGATGCTGCTTTTGAGATGCCTCTGTTCTGTCCCACCTATGGGACGTCATGAAATTAAATCTCTATTTTGAAGAGAAAATAGGATGAATAGAACTCACATGGGCTTTCATTTGCCCATATTGAAACATATAATGTTGTGGTGGTTTGGATCTTAAATGTCCCCAAAGGCCCATGTCCCCAGGGACATGGCTTGGTTCCCCAGCCTGTGGTGCTAATGGGGGGGAGGGGTAGTGAAACTTTTAGGAGGTGGTGTGTGTGTGTTGTCTGTGTGTCTAAATTTCTCCTTTTTATAAGGATACCAATCAAATGAGTTGTGATCCACATCAATGACCTCATTTTAACCTGATTGCTGATATAAAGACTTTCTTTGCAAGTAAGGGCATACTCTGAGTTGCTGGGGGTTAGAACTTTACCATATCCTTGGAGGGGACCCCATCAAACCCATATCAGGTAGTTAAACCATATAGCATCTTTAAGAGACCCTCTGTGCTGTCATATCAAGTCTCTGTTGAAGCACAGAAGAAGGTTGTTGGGGAGAAGATACAGTGGCCTTTCCTGATTGGGATCCTGGAGTTAGGGATCTGTCCCAGCCAGCCATATGGCTCTATCATCCCAAGTCACTGCATTCAATGCCTCTATTGATGTATCCTCTGGGAACCACAGATTTGCCTTGCTTTCCCATTTCTGTTATTCATCCTAGGTCACTGGGAGCAGGTATAGCTCCCCAATCAGAGAGCCTTGTAATTTTCAAGTAGTTTTTGAGCTGGAGAGTTTTCTTTCAAGCTTACTTGCTATCATGTAACATTGACCTATAAAGTGACCCAAACTCAAGCTTCCCTTGTGAAGGTCATAGTGAAAGCACTTTGGAGGCTGAGGGATATATAAGAGAGATGCTATTGGGGACATTCTTGGGAATTAAATTCATGACCTTGATTAGGGTAAAAGCTGTTTGATGACTTTTTTTTTAGGGGGAGGGATGATTTTAACATGGGTTGCACTAATTATTTTAAACTTTAGCTCCTGCCAAGTCATCAAGGATTTATGCGATTCCAAAGCTTTGGCCATCAGAGCTAGTCTTTAAAAAAAAAGAGAACCATAAAGGTAAAGAATAGGGCAAGACAAAACTATTTCTACATTTGTGACTTAATATTTGCTATCTAGTTTAGAATTATCAAATCAACTTCATTCAAGGAATATTTATTTGATATTTACTGAATATATATGATTGTGAACACAGAGGGAGGATTGGGTTTTGTTATTTTTAAAATTTTGGAGTTGGGCATAGGGGCACATACCTGTAATTCCAGCACGTTGGAAGCTGAGGCAGGAGGATTGTTGCTAATTCGATGTCAGCCTGTGCTACAGAGTGAGACCCTGTCTCAAAAAAACACAAATGAAACAAAACGAAATGAAACGAAACCAAACTTTTCTCTGTGGAATTACCTACCTCACCCTCATCCAGACAGACAGATAGACAGACTATAGATAGATAGATGATAGACAGATAGACACGGATAGACAGATGCAGTGAACATGATGTCTGATATATGTATAGTGGATGGTAATGGTGACAGTGTACCCCCCAAGGTGTATCAGACACCTCTTTTGCATCAGTTTGGAGACTTTCAGCTTCACCTACCTCTTGGTCCAGCTCTGTGAGGGTTTAACCCCATAGGGCCTTGCCTGGAAAGGCTGCCTCTACCTCTGGATTCCAGTGTCAGGGCTTCCCTGTTGATGCCCCCTTGGGACTCTGCCCAGACTCATGCCCATGTGTGCACAACCCAGAAGTGCAAAAGAGTTAGTGCCTGGGAGGTGAATCTTTGACCTAAGGGAGATGGGATCCAGTGAATAAATCTCCATTTCCCAGCCAGAGATGGTCTGGAGAGCAGCTCATGTGGCTTCTGGGGATCACGGTCCCACAGATAGAGCAGTCTCAACTGGCTCCTTCATCTTGGTAACACATCCTCATACAGATTACTTCTTTCCTGATTTAATCTCCATCTCCTTCCACTCCGGAGCCTTTGGAGGGGAGGGCTAGTACATGGGTAGCCCAGAGGTCTTATCTCCACATCCACCTTATGGAGAACTCAGGCTAAGAAACAGGGGTTCTTAGCTGAGGAACAAGAGCTCGGGCCCTGCCCTGGTGATAGTGCCAGAGCATGAGTCCTCACCTTTCACTCACCGTTCTGGCCAGGTGGGGCTTTGTTTGCATTTTTCTGGGCTTGAAGATGGCAAGAAAGAGAGCTTATAGACTGAGGCTCTTATCAAGTTGTGTTAGTAAGTGTGGATTTCCTGTGGTGTTGTGGCTGCGGTCCCCTCTTTCTGTGATGGTCCTCTTGGATGAGGCAGGATGCCTGCAGAGCAGAGGTGAACTGTGTCATGGTGGGATGAGGACTGGGTGGGGCACCAGGAGCCCTGGCTTCTGGACTTGGTTCTTCCACTAAGGAGCTGTGTGACATTAGCTAAGTTTACTGCCTATCACATAGACAGTTTCTTGTCTGAACAATAATAGGCCTAAACTAGATTATTTCTGTGATGACTCCCAACTCTAACTTAGCTGCATTTTCAGACAATATGCCTCAATTCCTACTCAAAAGTTCACATTGTGACCACTGTGAGATTTTTAAACATAGGAGTTAAAGTGGAAAATGTTGTATTGATATTTTCTTTTCCAAAAAATAAAATTTAAAAAATCATTCCGTCAAAGCCACTCTCATCTTGTCTGTCATAAGGAAAAATAAAGAAATACTGTTTGCAGCTCACACCTTTGAACTCCAACTGATCTCTTGCAATTTAGTACATCATTAGTGAGGGCTTGAGACTGGAGAAAGAAACAGCCTCCACTGGAGAAGGATGGAAGGATAGACCTGCAGCTTCTAAGACACACACACACACACACACACACACACACACACCCCACACTCCCGGTCCACTTCTTTCTGGACACTCCCCTTGCCTTAGTGCAGGGAGGGAGAGTTCTCTGCCTCTAAGGTCAAGGCCATGACCACACCCAGCACACTGATCACAGAGGAGGCTGCGGGAGCAGGGGTGGGGGTGGAGGTGGGGCCTTCACATCCTCTTTGGGAATGCTTAGAGGTCAATGTAAATTGCTTTTGGTCATTACCCAAACTGGAAAGAACACTTTTTCCCCAGATCATTATTAAGAATTGTATACAATCACATACTGTCTTCTCTCTCACATTCAGACATACAGTCCCAAAGAGAAAAACTCATCTCTGAGTATTGGGTCATAAATTATATGAGGTACATTTCATTATAAAGTACGTTTCTTTAGTCTTTTATGAATCCTCTCCATTTACCCCAGGGGGTTGTAATATACACTGACGTCTTACTTTCTTCCAAGAGGCATTTGCTCGTATTGTTTAGTATGTGGGGCCTAGTTGGGCAAACAAAGCCTGCACTGAGAAATGAAGGCAATTGGTACATGTATAAATGGGAATACAGCCGTGCATCCATGCCTGGGCTCCAGGGAGTCACATGCAATCTTGAGAAAAACGGACCAAGTAAACACGGGTGTAAGAAATGTCTGATGGGGAACAGGGCTGCATAAACAATACAAATGCATAATTGCTATGGCCCAGAAAACATTGGAAGCCGAGTGATTTTACAGTCAGATGGGAACAAGTATTTTATAACAAATCAGTTCTCATTATGTTTGATTTTTCATTTGGGTCCTTGACTGGATCGACCCATCCCTCTCAACATGTCTGAAGGTGCTTTTTTTATTTTTCAAGTGAAGGGGCAAGCAAAGGTTAAAAGTGGAGCAAATTAGTGACACCTTTAAGGTCTTTGCATTTTCTCTGGGTAACAAAGCCAGTAGCAGAAGCAGCCAGATCTTAGAGAACTCGGGTTTTTAAATGCTTCAGTTTTACCTTGAGGATCAGAAACCAAAGCTCATAAAATTGAACTCAGCTGAAGAATACTCCTTGTCTTTGGAGTGCTACTAAACAATCTGCAAATTATTTAAATTAAACCAACCCAGCTCTCAACATCTGCACACAAAATGCTTAAATTCCAAGTGCAACTTTACTGGCATAAGAAAATAATAAGGGGAGTTCAATTTGTGTCAGCATGGCTCAGGAAAATAAGATATCATGTCTTGCTGTCTGCTTGATGTCAGCTTCTCAGATGCGAGCCCTAATGCCTCATCCTAGACTGTCCACACCAGAGCCTGCCAAACGGAGAAGTTCAGCCAAAGTTCACTGAGCTACTACCAAATAGCTTTCTTTCCCTCCTTTTCCAATCATTAGAAGCCTTCTGTTTTATATTGTGTACACGTGATGTATCTACCTCTTAAAACATATATAACTCTATTATCCTCTCCTATTCTTTGGGAATACTGTTAATTCTTTCCCATGATGAGTTTCTTCTATGCTGGTGCAGTTATTCAGCTTTTTGGGGGGCTTTCACTACATACACTACATTTTGTCTGGAATGTTTGGTCAAGATGCACATATAAAATCATAGTATTCAAGATGATTTGAAAATCGCTATTTAAAAACAACAACAAAGTGAAAAAGAAATAAATCGGACATTGATTAATTACTGTCAGAGATGGGTTCAGAAATATCTTCTCAGCCTTGCTGTACTTCCCTTCCAGATCACAAGTTTATTCAGGTCCTGCCCGTAAACTTGTTGTAAGTTAGTGTTCTGCTCTGGGGTTGGGTGGCAGGGAAATCCCTGGCTCAGAATTTAGTTCTATCCCCCTTTACTGGGTTACTGAGACAACCAACAGAGCAATTGCATAAGCCATTTTTCTCATTTTCATTGTTTAGTCTTGATTTACTTTAAATGACTACAACTAGCATTCTTCCCAGTGAAATTGAGCACCCACACTTTTAATCATGGAAAATCATGATTAATGCTGCTGGGTGATGTATCAATTTAGGGTCCTGGGATCACCAAAGAGCTAGAATTTCACTCATCAGCAGAAATGCAGGTTTAGTAGGTGTGGGAAGACAAAAATAAGTAAAGTTTTTGATTTACTGCAACCTTTAAAATACTTTTTCTATATTGTAACATGCCACATTTAATCTACATTCTGCTTTTAGCATCTTTCTTTCAACTACAACTTGGTCTCCTCTCTCTCTCTCTTTCTTTTTTTGACAGATTCTCACTATGTTGCACAGCTGGCCCCAGACTCCTAAGTTTGAGAGATTCTCCTTCTTTAGCCTCCCCAATAGTTGGGACAATACTCATGTGCCACTATGTCTGGCTACTTGGCCCCTTTCAAAGACCCAAACACCAATGTGCAAAGCAGTCTTTTGGAAGGAAAACTTATTTACTTCCATTTGTTGGTAGCAAATGGGATGGGGTAGATGTGGGAAATTCCATTCAACAGGATAAAAGGCCCCAGGAGACTATAATCTCCAAACTTATTAGTTTATTGCCTTCTTATTGTCATAGCTCTCTTAAAAACAATCAAAATGTTGTTGAAATTCACATTTCAGGCAAGTTACAGCTGCTTATAATTACTATTATAAAAAATCTTTCTACACATTTAGTGTTGATTCAAAAAACTTTCAAATATTCTTCAGTGGTTGGCCTCTAATAACTGAGTATGATTTAATTAAGCAGTTGGATAAACTATCACAAATAAACCTGGTCTGAATACAAACAAAAAAAATCCTAAAATATGACAATATCAGTGTCACATACTGATCATTATCATCTAGATTTCTTTTCATCTTTCGTATCATAAAATAACTTGGCTTAAACACTGTGTTTAAAGGAACTTGTCTGCTGATTCATATTTCAGTTAATCTGGTATCAATTACTGGCCTAGATTTGGAAAATTCAATGTCTATATAGATGAAATGCTTTAATACCTTAGATAGTAAGTAGCTGGTTTCTGGATTCAGCCTGAAATGACATGGTCAAAAAAGTTTAAAATATTTTTGCCAGATTCAAAGACGAGCAAGATTAAAAATTCCCAAATGTGTATTCTGGAATCCCTCCAAAAACATTCCATCTTTATTCATTATTGGATATTGTCTTGATTAAAATTCCTGTTGGTTTGTTCTATGGTTAAGTAGTAATCTTGTATCTTAGCATTTGGAATGTATTGGTATCATGTGACATGCACAGAGCCCAGATGAGTATAGAGAGATCTCTTTCACAAGTCGGCAAGGACAGCTTAGAGCGTTCAGATTTCAGCAGGGCTGTTGGGAGGAGGGGGGTTATCTGTTCAGCAGGTTCCTGCCAACATATGAGTCAAAAAGAGCTGTTCAAAGCAGAATGTTTTTTCCTATAACACCAATGTCCTAAATCAAGGCGGATTTCTCTAGAGAAAATAAGATCTTCCCCCCCTTTTTTCTTCCTGTATCTCTTTCTGTTCTATTTCTAGCATTTGCTGCCCTTTGTTGCTTGTTTTTCCCAGTAACATGTGAAAAATGTACTTGACAATGCAAAGCAGATGACTCAGTCACTATCTTCTGAGTCACAGTTCTGCTCTCTGCATTCCTACAGGGCCCTTTTGAAACTAGAAGATGATTCTGTGAGGAGTTGGTGAGAAGGGAAATCCAAGGGAACCATGACCTGCTCCTGCACCCCACAGAAGCTTACATGGCTTGTCCTCTGCTGGCAACCTGCTTGGCACTGGTTCTCCCCATGGCCCCCAGGTTAGGTCCAAAAGTCTATACAAGACCTTGGGGAGTGTGGGAGGGTACACAGTGGTGGCAGACTTGGTTGGCCTTCTGTTTTGTTTGTGACAGTAACAGCCACTTGGAAGTAAGCTCTTGCCAGGAAGGAAGGAAAGAAGGGAGAGGGTGTTGTCTGGGGAAGGTCTGGGCACCTGGAAGACATGTGAGCTGTTACCACCTTGCATGTGCTGGAAATGCATCTGTCAGGAAGGAAAAGTTGGTAGGCCTGAGTCCGAGCTAAGTTTTTTGGGATAAACTCAACTTTTGGACAAGCTTGTAGTCAAGTCTCCTCCAAGTCCTCTCCAGCATGTTGGAAGTGGGCGTCACATGGGACTGGATCAGGCTATGACCTCTGGAGCACAGGGTCAGGCTGCTTCCATGGCTGCAAAGGCGCCCAGAGTAGATGCTTAATCCGTCTGTGCCCAGCAAGGAGTGTGGCTCCCAGGAATCAGATTTGTGCCCAGGGGGAAGTGAGTGGACAGACAGCTTCTGGTGAGGTCAAGTCACAGGTGAGTCTTGGGTTTTGCCAGTGAACTTGCTCACCCAGCATCTTATTCTCCATGTGCAAAAAATGTTAACAAAAACCAAGATGCAATCCAGTTTGCTGAATGAAGGACTAAGGTGACCAAGGCTTTGCCTCTTTGTTCACTACCTTATGACCAGTGCCCAGACAGTGACTGCACATAAATATTTGTGAATAAATAAGAAGTAGCAAATGAAGATTTTGAATCAAAAATCAATTAATGCAATTTAGTGAGACTCTTTCTGAAAATAAAGAATAAGTAAAAAAAAAGGGCTAGGGATGTAGTTCAATAGTAGAGTACCTCTGGGTTTAGTCTCCAGCACCACACACACACACACACACACACTCACACACACTCACACAAACACACGCATGCGCACGTGCACACACACAATCAATTAATGCAATGGTCAAATGGTTTTTTAGTGCAGTGAGCTAGAAACACATTCATTATTTTACAATGTTTTCTATAAAATATTTTAATTATTCTAAAAATCATACTTTAACTCATTACTTTAACAAACAATATTTTAACTTGTTATTTGAAATTTAAAAAACTCATTAAATAGTACTTAACTCATTTTAACGAGTAAAATATAAGAAGATTGGAGCAAGGAAAGGGAGAAGACTAACAATTATTCATCATTTTCTCTGTGTTAGAAAATCTCACGGGTTGTGTATGAGCAGGAATTGCCCCATTTTCTGAATTAGGAAACTGAGGCATGGAGAGGTTAAATCATGTCCCTAAGGTCACAGGGCTAATGAGGAGTGGCACTGTGGTTCAGATTCAGGACCCCATGATGAGGTGGCTTTAAAAGTCTAATTACTGTAGCACTTCATTATTCCAGACTCATTGTGTCAGCATTTGGGGACTTTGGACTGTTCACACATGATGCTGGAAAAGAAAGTTTAAAATAATTTCTTTTTTATGGGAAATTTTTAGAATTTTGCGATTCAAACCAGATTAAGTGGGTAAAATTGGTTTTTCAGGCTGCTTGGTTTAACATGAAAAAGTTTTCTCTGAGTCCAAAGCCCATATAAATATATTAGCTTTTTCTAGCCAAGAACTTACAGAAGCAAGAAATAAATCAACACACTTCCAACCCCAGGAGGTGACATAGGAGAGTGAAATGGGTGTTCGATCAGGTCTCAGAGGGAACAAACTTTGGTTTCAGCAGTGTCATCTTGGGTAAGTCACTTCATGACACTATTTTTACTGATGGTCAAATAAGGGCTTAATAACTCCTGCTTTGTTTACTGTTCCCTATTACCAGAATCAAGAGAAAGGATGGAACGACAATACTTTGCAAAATTTATAGCATTTGAGAAAATCTTCCTATTTGTGATGAAATTGTACAGGTATTGAGTGTATTCCCATCTAGTTATCTAATTATACTAGTTATTTTAAACTACATCTTAAGTGACAAAATATATTGCTTACCTTTAGAATTTCATTCCTTTTGCTGTAAGCTAAGTGGAACTTTTACCTTTCTTTGGCATTTGCAATTATTTTCCTGATTTTTTTCTGCTTATGTTTAGTTCAATTGAGATTTACTGTTTTTCTCTAAGGCAACAAGGCCTAGTACCTGAATTCACCTCAGAGGGCACAGAGAGTTGACACATTTCTTTCTGTACATATGTTTTTAGTGTTGGCTCCATATTTGAAATATAATTATGGTGCTTTCTTGCCTGATACTAGACATGTCTGAGGAGGCCTCTCGTACATTCCTTGAGCTCACGAGTAATTATGGTGCTGGTGATGAGCAGCTACTTTATAAGTTCTTAGGCTGCTGGGATTCTGGTTTTTCTGTAATGCATACATACCCCATGGATTTAATTACCACCGTTTTGGTGCCTGACAAATATGCTTCTCTTGTAAACCTTATATTTATGTTCAGATAGGACTTGAGGGTGTGTGTGTGTGTGTGTGTGTGTGTGTGTGTGTGTGTATATATATATATTGTAACCACTACACCCCAGACATTCATGAAAATACTTTCCTAAATTCAACTCGGGTTTTTGGTTTAATGACCCTTGCATACAATATTCTCTTCTTGGTTGGGAAACTATTTTTCAAGTTCTGTTTTCTCTAACCCCTTTCTTCTCCCTTCCTGCCTCTCTCTACATTTTATAATACTGTGTTTCCTTTTGAAAGATTAGGTAAGAGAGAACATGTGTGTGAAAGTCGTGGCCAACTCCCATGTGCCGCCAGCTGGTGAGGTGAAGGCCAAAGGCCAAACGACTTCAGCACCTGACAAGTGTGTGGATCTCATTATGACCATAGGGTCTGGGGAACTTAAAAAAAGCAACGGACTTTCAGGATGCATGGTCAACATTTGGTGAGAAAGCAAATCTTCAGCATAACTGCTGAGCTCTTCAAAAAAATATTTTTGTCTCTCAGCAGGAAACTTTCCATCCACCCCATGTATTTAATGATTCATGGAGCTTAAAGAAATATTTGAGATTATCTTATCTGATGTCATTATTTTATAAATGAGTATCAGGAACTCAGAAATGAGAGTGTTTTCCCAGGCCAGATTGTAGACTCCATTCCAGGGCTTCACATTTTACACCTGCTTCCATGGCCTTGCTCATCCATTCACGTACCCTCTGAGCATGTGCTCTGTGCTTGGTGGAAGAATTCTTGGTCTTTAAGTCATAGTCAACGTCTTCAAGGGATTTGTTTGCAAAGTGGAGAATCAGGACTCACAGAGACAAACACCCTCATTGTAGTAAATGGCAGCTCATCATTCAGAAGGGATGTGAATGGGGCAGTAGACCGGTTCCCAGCATGTCAGCCGTGCAAAAGCTGCATGAGGCTGGTCCACTCCAAGGACAGTTGGAGGCAGACACAGAAGCAGGTGTGAAAGATGTGAAGGTTTGGGATTTTAGGAAGGGAGCAGGGCTTGAGAAATCTCAGAAACCTCAGATAAGAACAGGAGTGGAGTCGCGGAGTGAAGAGAGAGCAGCTCCACAGCACCTGCCTGGAAGATGGGGGGATGAGGTGGGTGTGGCAGGGCAGAAACACAAGGCAGAGAGACAGCCTTTAATACCAGCCTAAGGTGCATACTTCTTCATGCAAGGAATGACGATTTTGACAGAGCAGTGAGGAGAAAACAGTGAAGATAAATTTTGTTAGAAGAAGGCTAGATCAGAAAAAGGGCACCAGTGAGAATATTTCAGAAAAAGTCCCAGGATGAAGTGATGGTGGTTTGCAAGACAGCAGATGGCAGGAGACCCTTCAGCTCTGCAAGGGTTATGGGAAGGGGAGTGAGGTCAGTAATGCCAAGTCCCAGAATGACTAATACATTTGCCTTCCAAGATCTTGAGGGGTTTGCCCTGATTGTCCATGTATCTTCTAGGAGGGCCAGTGAGAGATAGGATTCTTCTGCACGTAGAGTAGAAAGCTGGATGGAAAGAGAGGCAGTTGCCCCCAAGATTGGAATATCTCGGGCTACCAAGAGAAGGCCCTTGGGCTGGACCAAGTGATGGGCCTGCTTTTTGACTTGACCTCTTATTAACTCCAAGGCTGTGGCCAGGCCATGAATGTGTTCCAAACCTCAGGGTTCCTGTGTGTTTTATAGATACAGTCATACCTGCCCTAGCTGCCTCATGGCTTGCTGTAAGGTCTCAATGAGAGAGTAGATGTGAACTGCAATAAACTAGCATCATTTCATGTCACAGAGGTCTTGCTAATGAGGTGATGGGGCATTTGCTATGGAGAGAAGCTACTCAAGAGAAAGCACAGGTTCCCTTCTAAAGAAGCCATCTTCTTCTGTCTTGCCAGTCAGACATTGTCTTTTCACATTTTGTTTTGTTTTCCATTTAAGAAGGAATAGCAATGAAACTAGTTTGGGGATTCCACTCAAATTGATTACCATGTGCTGCCCTCAACCAGAACTGATCAGACTCTGCTGGCAGTGACTTTGGAACTTGGGTGGTCCTTTTCAAAGCTGAAATATCAACAAAACAGCAGGAATGGGGGTTAGAGGCTCATCCTTAAATAAAGGAGTGATGGTTTTCAAATTCTATTTTAAATATATTTCCTAAATTTTGATGACAACACTGGCTTAAACCATGGCAGTTCCTAAGGTTCTCTGAGCAGGGTTTTCCTTGGAGATGGGCTAGATGGTGGATTTAAATCTTCAGTCCTTTTTCAAGATAAAGAATCAGTTCATCTGGAGCTCTATAAAACCCAAAGCACAGGGTTTGTGCTACAAACTGTGGTGGGCTGGGAGAACAGGAACCTTAGTTTAGGAACTTTTAGGCTAATGGGAGGAAGCAAAACATTTGGGATATATTGAGCATATATTTGGGATACATTAACTGGTTCTGAGGATGAGGGGCATGAATATGTGCTCACAAAGAGCATTTTTTTTTTTTTTTGGTACTGGGGATCGAACTCGGGACCTTGCGCTTGTAAGGCAGGCAGCAGAACCACTGAGCTAAATCTACAGCCCAAAGAGCATTTATTAAGTGCTGCTGTGTGGCAGAAATTGTGCTTGGTTCTGACTTACTGTGTCAGAGTTTAACTAACTGTAGGTGTTTCTGGAAGACTCTGGGAATTCAGCAAAGGCAGAGATACAGCCTTCAAAAGTGCATCCAGGTTGCTGTGCAGAGGACAGATTTTGGGCAGAAGAGTGGAGGGATCAGTTAGGGGAGAATAGCAGAAGTTCCCTGACATAGGCAGGGGCAGTTGAAGAATTGGCTCACAATATAACCTAAGGAAAATTTCACTGTTTATCCTATTTAGGGATGTAGAGCAAAATTTAGCCATAAGGATGTTTATCATGGTTTGATTTTTAGTTACAAAGTTATGAAAATATCTACGTGTCAAAATAGGGGCATACTCATTGGATAGAATATCACCAATTACTAAAAAATCATGTTTTCAGAGATTACTGAGGGTCATAATAAATTATTCTAACATAGTAAATGTACAAATAATACAAATTAATATAAATGGTATGCTCTTGGTTCAGTTAAAAAATACACAGAGAAGAAAATACATCAACATGTTAGCCATAGTTATCTTGAATTGCAAAACTACAGCTATCACTTGCTTTTTTCTATTTTTCGGTATATTTCCAATTTTATACTATGGTGAGATAAACATTTTCAGATCAGAAGAATAAAATTTTCTATAAAAGAAAACACAAATACCCCAAGAGGATGCCCTTTAAGGGTTCCAAAAATCGCACTTCACTGTCAGTGCTGCCTTGAGACTTGAGCAAGTCACTTTATCTGCTACGATCCAGTTTTCTCATGTGTAAAACGGATATAAGAACATCTGCTTGCTAATCATAGGACTATTGTAAATGTCCAACAGAACACAGGGTGTGAAACTGCTCTGTCCTTAGTAGGTTGCTTCAGGCACATATGAGATCCCCTTCTTACTCCATTCCTTACCCTCACTGGAGCCCCTAGGTGTCTTCTCTGTGGATGGATGGATGCCTAATCCAGAGAAGGAGAGGGGGAGCACATTCCAGATTGAACCCAGCTCAAATGGGGCTTATCAAATCTACACAAAGATAACATCATTGTGCTGAAGAGAGAAAGGGTAGCGAGAGTTTGGGAATATTAGGGAATGAGGAAGAAATTGGGCAAAAAGGGCAGCAGTCCTGCAAGGCTGTTGGGATTCCACTTTTTATTCCTAGTCTGTCTGGATGCTAGCTTCTCGTGGCTTCTGTTTTTAACGCTGTGATTCCAGTTTTGAGTAATTTTAGATCAGCTGGTGACTCCCTCTGGCCTTTTGGGTTCTGTAGCAGTTTACGGATTGGGAGGGCTGGTCCTAAACCTTTTCCCATGTTTTGAGAGTCTTTTTGTCAGTGTTGAAATAGTCAACACAAACAGAACTGGCAAAAAGGGCCAGAAGGTTGTGAGCAAGCCAAGAGATACATATTGCAACCAACCAACATACATTGTATCTGTGTAAAGCTAAGGTCCTCTGTTTCTTAGTTTTGTTTTGGTACTGGGGATTGAACTCCCGACCTTGCACTTGTGAGGCAGGCGGCGGAACCACTGGGCTAAATCCCTGGCCCCTGTGTTTCTTAGTGACGGCTTTAAAATATTGGTCCCAATCCCTGTGCACTTTGGAAGACATGATGAAGACATGTAAATTCTGATTACCAAGAATGCATTCAGGAAGTGTGTCCCCAGGAAATGGAGAAGGCAGGTGAGGACTTGGGGTGACCACGGAAGGTCTTAGACAGCGGGTAGCTGGCAACTTGATGAGGCCTCCTAAGTTGGGAGAGATCACCAAGAACAGGTATGGAGCTATATTCAGGGAACAAGAAGTAGATAACTTCTCCCAATTTTGAAGCTTTTAGTTGAGTTGACTTGGACAAATCATTTAACTCAAGTTAATTTCTGTTCCTTGAATGCAAAACTGGAGCCAATAATACTTCACAGCCCATTAAAATGATTAAATGAGGGAAAAGAGAGGACGTTCCAAGAATATAGTAAGCGTTCAAAAATAACTAAATGTTAAAAAATATTAATACTCCCCCTCCCCTTGTCTTCTCTGAGGTAGATAATATCTAGCTCTGGACTAATAATTGTAAATTAGTAGCCCATGAACCAGACCTAGACTACACACATATTTTGTTTGGATCATAGAATTCTGGACTACATCATGTTTTAAAAACATTTAAAATTAGTCGGCAACATTGGAAAATTAGAAGATTTCACATAAATAACCAGATTTCTGACTTTTCTTAAAAAATCAGATCTGGCCTCAGGGGGCTCATGTTACCACTTGGCAAAGAGCAGTCTTCTGTTTGTAAGACCCATGTTCCCCATTTCTCCATAGTCCTGGCAACTCCCTACTAAGCTCCAACACTGAGGCAAATGTTAGCTGTAATTTACCATTGTGTTTGTATCGTTTTTTTGTTTTTAATTCTTAAATTGAGTTAAAAAGCTGAATGAAATTTCTTTTCATAGCAAAAGTAGAAAAATGAACAATTGGTCAAGAACATCATCAGTTTCAAAAATAAAAAGGAAAGAAAAGGAAGAGAGTTTATTTCTTTGAGGAAGTAAAGAAAATTTCTGTCTAATATCCAGACAGACCATGAGTGTAGTGAAAGAATACACTTGGCTTGCTTCATTTGTTTGTGTCACTTGCCCCAGCCTTGGCAGACATTTGAGTTAATTGACCCTATCTTGGGGTATTCATACTTATCAGTATGCATTTGTATAAAATATCAATCCATCTTGATAATTTCCCCCACATATGAAAGGGAAATTCAGCCAGAATCGAAGCCACAGGCACCAAGGGTGGTTGACATGAAGTCCACTGAGTTAGTACTGAACAAGTCCTCTGGCCTCTATGAATAGGTGTCAGTTTATCAGGGGAGCCTACCCTCCTGACTCTCATGATATTTGGTCCTTTAGGGCATGGGGGTGATACACACCCACCTTGGCCTTTGCTAATAGCTGGCTCTGATTGATCAGACCTCTCTCTCCTTTCTCAATTATCCCAGATCAGTAGGATCTGTCCACCAGTGATCTGGGTTTAGGAGCGGTTGCGTATTGTCCTTTATGTCATGAGCTTACAGCCTTCTCCCCAATGTTAGTAGTAAGTAGGCAATTTGAGGGCAGCCTTGTAATCTCTCCTGGATGCAGGATGTGTTTCTCCTTCCTTATAAACTCCTGGATGCAGGATGGTGTAGGATCCCGTAGTACATGATCACTATATTTTTCTTGACTGAATATAGCTTTTTTTCTTTCCAATAGAACTTGAGTTCTCCCATAATGAAAAATTCACAAAACTAAGAATCCTGTTCTAAAACATGGTATTCATTTTGGTTGCTCCTGTTGAATCTCCAATGTCAGTGTATGATTGAATCTGACCTTCGTTGTCAACAAACATTCATTCACTGACTCAGATTCATTAACAAATATGTCAGGCATATTGCAAGACATCAGGAATTCTAAAGATCATAGAAGTATGTTTATTACTCAACCACTTACTCAGTAAGTGTTACTCAACATGAGAAACAAACAAAATGCTATTTAGTATGGCAGAAGGAACAACAGATGGAAAGTCAGAGAGGAAAGGTGTGGAAGGAGCGGTGACCTGTAAGTCTGGAGAGATGAGTGTAGGCTTTGCAGAGGAGATGATGCTTGCCCAGGGCTCTGGGGAATGAGTAGACATTCAGCAGGCAGCAGGAAGGGCATGAACTTGCACTTGTGTGGTCAACACCTGCAGAACTTTGGGAGACGGCCTCAACAGTGGGGCTGATGGCCAAAGCAGATGGACCATCTGTGTCTTCCCATTGTGGGTTCATAGGTGAGGCTGGAGTCTCCTAATGTGAGATAACTAGGTTGATATTCTCTTGATCTGTTTTTTATTGTGACTTCATCTCAATTCTGCAAGGTGTGTAATAGCCTAGCTTTCTGACCAAATTCAGAGGGCTCCCATTTCCCTGGCCACCTCACAGAAATTTAGGATGCTTCACTTGTTTTTACACAAGGACTTCTTGGGCCCCATCTAAAAGCCATTTCTATAGAAGTACTTTAAACAGATTTCTGAATAATCCTCAAAATTAAGTACCATCAAACCGTAACCAAAATGTACATGTGGATTTGAGATGTGTCAACATGTGTTTTGCATCTTTCACTTGTGTAATTTATGTATCTTTCATGGCCTTTGGACAGACCCCATGTGTTTCACATATGGTTGGTACATTTCTTATTAGGAATGGTATAAGGAGGGTCAGGAGAATCAGACTACTGTATTGATAAACATAAGGATTGAGAGCCACTGATAAAAATTGTCTTCCAAGACACTTCTTTTAGTAGGAAGAACATTTATTTCAAGAAGGTAGAATTTTATGATCCTTATCTTGGAGAGAGTCTGGTACAACCCAGTGATTGCGCACATGGGAACTGAGATCTCGAGGGGTGAAGATACCCACACAATGTCCTCAGATATTAGTGGCAAAGCAAAGATGAGAACTAAAATTGATTTCTAGGCCAGTGCTTTAAAAAATGTTTTCCATGCTGCTGGGCTCCTAATTCTCACTAGAAGAGCATTAGCATTGTCCAGCTTACAATGATTTCTAGATAGCAGTTGTAGAAAGATCTCCAGACCCTAACTGTGAAGACATGGGAAAGACAAATCTGTAGAAACAAAATCATGTATTTGTGACTTAGAATTGTAGCCCAGGGCCTAGCATCATGCTTGGCATGGAGCAGTTTCTTAGTTAGTATTTGGGGGAATGAATGAGCCACACCAACAGCCAAGATGATGGCCAATGTACTACCAGAATTACTGGGAGTGTCTATAAACATTACAAGATCTATAAAACCAAAATGAGAACCATAGTTGGGGGCCAGCACAGGCCTTGCCAATGAAAACAAAGCAAGCTTAATTCCTATAGAATGTGTCTCTACCCAGAGGTGATACTCAAAACATTTAACAGCCATGACCACACAGGCACCAGCCCTCAAAGTCAAATCTTCTGTGAATAATCAGAAATGGAGCCAAGTAGCTAAATGCCAGCTCTGTGTCTTGTTTGACTGTTCTTTGACATGCTCAGAATGTGGTTCCTCTCCCCTCCCATCCAATAATTCTCCTTTTCATGCCCCCTGAGAAAATGAAACTCTAATAAAACTGCAGAGAAGGAAGGGAATAAGGATGATGGATGTGCATATTATTACATGCAAAATGTAGTCTCGGTGAGTAACATTGTGCAGGTAGGAAGAACTAGTAGCCTTGCATGCTGGAGTTAATTTGGGGGCACTTCATCATTTTGGAGTCTCCATTATCCAGAGGACTGAAGAAGGAGATTTCTGCAGAAGGACTGTATTATATGAGCATCTTCTTGACCCTGGAGCTCAGAATCTAGGTACCTAGTCTCCTGCCTGCTAGTTATGTAACTAGGAAAGGGTTTGACTAAGACCAAAGTGGTCGGTGAGTGGGGTGAAGGGAACTATGCACACCATGCCTGCTGAGAAACATGAATGTAGATGTGTCTCTTCTAATTTTACAATTGGAAAGCAAGAAAAGTTCGACATGAAACATTTTTAGAAGTTAGCATAACAAGTGACTTGGAATAAAACATCACAAAACTTCTTGAAATTCTCTGAAGAATGCATGGAGTTTTGGCTTCCATGAAATAGGAACAGAACACAATGAAGAAGAAATAGCCTGAAATGATTGTAATGAGGACAGCAAATAAACCAGAAGTGCAACTGGAGAATTTAATCTTCACTAAAAACAGAAAATAGCAAAATTGGTGATATAGAGGACTAAAACAATGACACTGAAGACAAATTAGTCTCTTTTCCTCCTAGAATGCAAAGGATTATGAACACAGAGATTAATTGCAAAATAACATAAAACAGAATCCAAAAGTCTGTAACTTGGACTAAGGCTGTAGCCCAGTTGCAGAGCACCTGCCTAACATGTATATGGTCCTGGGCTCATCCTCCAAAACCACAATTAAATAGATAAATAAATCTTAAGGATCTTATACTCATCTGTTAGAGAGGAATAAGACAATATAATCCCTATATAGCTTTCATTTAATAAGATATAGATCAAAAGTAAAACTTTAGATAATGAAGAATTCATGATATAAAAGGGGTGGTGGCTATTGATATTCTTCTTTTTTGAAGGACATTATCCATATGGAAAAGACTCCCACATTTAGATCTTTAGTGCTTAAACTAGGCAAAATCATAGTTCTCCATAGATGGCCACCTTCTTAACTTCAGAACATGTATATTACCTCGTACAAGGCCAAAGGGGACTTTGCAGATATGATTAAAGATTTTGAGATAGGGAATTATTCTGGATCATTGGGTTGGGGATCTTGTGGCTTGCATCTAGATGTCCCCCCAAAGCTTCATGTGCTCACAGGTGGGGCTTTTCAGAAGTAGCTGGAACTAGAGTACGTGATGCTGGGATTGATTCATGGCACAATGCTAGAGTTAAGGGTGTCACCCTGGGTGTGAGTGCTACCTAGGCAGGTAGCTTGGATAGAATATAAGGGATAGAAAGAGGGCTGCTGTGGTCACTGCTTGTTGCTTTCTGCTTGGCTTGTTGCTTGCTTCTTTGCTTGTTGCTTGCTGCCTTGCTGCCTTCTGCCTGCTATGAACTGTTTCTTCTTTGCCATGCTACCCTGCCTTGGATCCAGCTGACTATGGACTGAAACCTCTACAAACTGTGAGCTACAATAAACATTTCCTCTTTTATCTTTGGGTGTCAGGTGTTTTGCCTCACCAATGAGAAAAGTAACTAAGTGGGGGCTAACATAGCCACAGAATCTTTGAACAGAAGGTGGCAGGAGATTGAATAAGATTAAGGAGGGAAACTGACAATGGAAGCAGTTGTTGGAGTAAAGTGAGACAGGGATGGGACCAAGGAATGCAGACAGAGGATAGAAATTGAAAGGCCAGAGAAAGAATTTTCCTCTCAGAGCATCTAGAAAAAATCTGACAACTTGACTTTAGCTTGGTGAGATTGAGTCTGGACTTCTGACCTCTGAAAATATAAAAAACAACCAAAGCAAACCAAAAATAACAACAAACAAAAAAAAATAACTTGTATCTATGTCTATAAAAATTGAGGTAAAATCCACCCATACAGTAAACTATTTTACAGTGTTCAGTGTTATTAGTGCATTCACAATGGTGTGCATCCATTACCTCTCTCTAGTCACAAAGCCTTTTCATCACTTCAGAAGGAAATTCCCTGTCCATTACATAATCTCTCCCCATTTTACCTTTTGTACTACTACATCTCCAGCCCTTGACAACCACTGACCTGCTTTGTGTTCCATGGGTTTGTCCATTTTAGATGTTTCAAATAAAAAGAATCATACACTATCAGATCTTTAGTGTTTGTCTTCATTCATTTTTGCATAAGGTTTTTGATATTCATTTAGGTTGTAGCATTTATCGGTACTTCCTTTCTTTTAATAACTGAAAACCATTCAATAGTACACATGTGACACAATGTATTCATCCATTGATAGACACTAGAGGTGTTTCTACTCTTTGGCAATTGTAAATAAAGCTGCTATAAACATTCATGTAGCGGTTTCTGAGTGTACATGTGCAGTCATCCTTGGTAATGGTGGGAATTTTGATCAAAGATCTTCCACAGAGACAAAAATCCACAGTTGCCCGAGTCCCTTATAAAAAAGGCCAAAGTATTTGCACATAACCTATGCAATTCTCCTCTATATTTTAGAACATGTCTATATTACTTGTAATATTTAATACAATGTAAACAGTTGTTGTATTGTTTGGAGAATAATAACAAGGAAGAAGTCTATGCGTGTTCATATAGACATAACTAATTTCCTGAATATTTTTGATCTATGGTTGTTTGGACCTGCAGATGTGGAATCCATGGATATGGAGGGTCTACTGTATTTTCATTTCTCTTTGATATACACCCTAGGAGGAGAATGGCTAGATCATGTGGTAACTGCGATCCATATGCAAGTGCTTAACTCTCTATGCTTAACTTTTGAGGAACTGCCAAGGTATATTCTATAGTGGTGACATTATTTTATATTCTGCCAGCAATGTATAAGCTTTCAAATTTCTGCACATCTTTGCCAATATCTGTTATTTTTGTTTCCATGTTTTATTTTATTTTTTATTAATAAATTTTATTTTATGCCTTTCCCCCCCTCAATCCCCCTCTCCTCCCTGTGTATGAAAGCTTTGTTTCCATTTTTTCCTTCTATTTTTACTTTTTCTGTCCCTTCCTTCCTTTCTCCCTCCCTCCTCCCTTATTCCCCTTCCCATATGAACACTTTCTTCCCATTTCCCAACATCTATTTTATTATAGTCATGTTGTCAATGTGAAGTGGTATATCATTGTGGTTTTGATATGCATTTCCTTAATGAACAATAATATTGAAAATGTTAAATATCCTTTTTTGCATGCTTGTTGGCCATTTGGAGAAATATCTATTCAGTTGTCTTTTTGTTATTGCATTGTAAAAGTTCTGTGTATAATCTAGACATTAACCTTTTATCAGGTGTATGAGTTGCAAATATTTTCTCCTGTTTTATAGGTTGCCTTTAACTACTTGTTTCCTTTGATAGACAATTTTTTTTTCATTTTCATAAAGTCCTACTTATCTCTTTTTTATGTTGCTTGAGCTTTTCTATGAAATTGAACCCATTGCCAAATCCAGGGTCATAAAATTTACTCTGATTTTTTTCTCTAATAGATGTATGGTTTTAACCTTTATGTTTGTGAGGGCAGTTTACTAGTAACAACTACTCCCAAGGATGGACTCATAACCATGTGAAAGAGAGCACGGATACTCACTATGCCAGCTACTAGGCAGAAGTCTGGACACTTCTGCCCACTGCATTGTGGGTTGCAATTTTCTTAATTGGTTGAGTCCAGTGAGACAGAAAACAGAAGTTACATGAAGCAAACTTACTATTTGCAGAGAGGCAGGACAGAACAAAGTACTTCTAGGATCCTTTATGAGACAGTCTGCCAACATACAAGAAATCTCCCCAGGGAGGATAAAGTCTTGACTGCACTGCCCATATATGCTGTAGCTAAGGGACCCTGAAAGACAGCCCATCCTGGGTTATGCTCCTTTGAGGACACATGATTCACTGGGAATAGCTTTGAAGGAGAGAGGGACAAAGCTCTGGCTGTCTTGCGCACCCTCTTTTTGACTCCAGAGGTTACATTCCCTAGGAGGAACAAGAGCAAGACCCTCTCTTTAAGGCAGTCCCCTCTCTCTGGACATCATATTCCGAATACATTAGTCTGGCACAACATTCAAGAAGAGAGAGGAGCAACTGAGTTGACCAAGGCTATCCGAGGACCATTTATGGGATCCATTATGACTTACTTTTTGCATATGGAGTAAGGGAAGGGTTCTAACTTCATTCTCTTTAAAATTTTTATTAGTACATGTTTGGAGTACATAATGGCTATACTCATTGTGGGGCATTGATACAGGTATATAACACATCTTAATTTTTTAATTTCCCCATCTCTTCCACTTCTCCATCCCTCCATCTCTTGGTACCCTTCTCTTTTGCAAAAGATCTATCTCCCTGTTTCCTAGTATCTGTGTTATTTTGCTCTTTAAATTATTTATACTTTGAGTTTCAGGTATAAGAAAAACCATGTAATATTTAAATTTGTGAGTTTGATTTATTTCACTTAACATTATCATCTCAAGATGCACCCATTTTCTAGAAAATCACTTTATGTCAGAATAGTACTCCATTTCATATAAATATCACATTTTCTCTTTCCATTTGTCTGTTGATGGACATATAGGCCACTTCCAAGATTTAACTGTTATGAATTGTGCTGCTATTAATTTGAGTATGAATGTGTCACTGTAATATGATGTCTTTAGGTCTTTTGGGAAATTACCTAGAAGACAAATAGTTGGGTTGAATGGAATTCTTTATTTTAGTTTTTTGAGGAATATTCATAGTGATTTCCATAGAAGCTGTATTAGTTTACATTCTCACCAAAAATGTGCAAGGGTTCTTTTTGCCTCACAACCTCACTAGAATTTGTTATTATATGATTTCATGATGATAGCCATTCTTTCTGGAGTAAGAATCTCCACATTGTTTTAACTTGCATTTCTCTAATGGCCAGAGATGTGACATATTTTTTTCATGTATTTATTGGCTATTTATACTTCTTTTGAGAAGTGTTTATTCAGCTCATTTGCCCATTTTTAATAGGGTCTTTTATTTTGGGGTGGTCAAATTTTTTTTAGTTTTTTGTATATTCTAGCTAGGTATTAGTTCTCTGTTTGAGAAGTAGCCAGCAACAATATTTTCCCATTCTGTAGGTTATCTCTTCACTCTGTTAGTTGTTTCCTTTACTGCACAGGAGCTTTGAAATTTGACATAATCACATTTGTTAATTCTTGATATTATTTATTGTGCAAATGGGGTTCTGTTCAGGAAGTCCTTGCCTACACTTAGATCTTCGAGAGTTTTACCTTTTATTCTTCCTACAGATTGTTTCTATTTCAGTACTTAAATATTTCACCCATTTTGCCTTTATTTTAGTATATGATGTGAGATATGGGTCCAGATTCAATCTTCCACCTGTGGATAGCCAGTTTCCCAGTATGGTTTGTTAAAGAGGCCATCTTTCCTTCAGTTTTTGGCTCCTTTGTCAAAGATCAGATGGCTGAATATTCCTGGGGCTGTTTTTGCACCCTCTGTTCCTTTCTACTGATCTATTTTTGTGCCAGTACCATGCTATTTTATTTTTTATAACTGTAGCTTTGTAATGGAATTTGACATTATGTCATTTGTGCCTAAGTTTAGTTTGACTTCTGCCTTTCCTATATGTATCATTTTTTTTTCTCTTGTCTGATTGCTCTGGCTAAAGTTTGGATACTATATTGAACAGGAGTGGTAATAACGTAGATCCTTGTCTTGTTCCTGATTTTAATATGATGTTGGCAGTTAGTTTGTCATGAATGGCTTTTATCAGATTGAGGTAAGGTCCTTCCATATCTATTTCCTTCAGAGTTCATCGTGAGCAGATGTTGGATTTTGTTAGAGTCAACTTTATTTTTTTGCACATCATTATCCCATTGTTCCAGCACTAGTTTTAAAAGAGATTATTCTTTTAAGGGTCTTGGCAACATTGTGGAAAATCAACTGGGTGTGGTAATTTGAGCTTATTTCCAAACCTTGATTCTATTCCATTTATCAACACACAAAGACTTATGCCATTATCACATGGTTTTGATTACTATAGACTGATGGAAAGTTTTAAAATCAGAAATTATTTTTGTATATCAGAGGATGCAACCAACAAAATGGGATTAAATATTTGAAAATCATACATCTATTAAGAGGCCAATATCCAGATTACATAAGGTACTTTTACAATGCAACAACAAAATAGCAACACAATCTAAAAATCAACAAAGTATTTAGATATTTCTTCAAAAGGCCAGAACTTTTTTCTTTTGAATTTTGTTTCGACTATTTTGAGACTCCTTGCAATTCCATATAAATCTTAGGATCAGCTTTTCCTTTTCTACAAAACTGGCCATTGGAATTTTTATAGCAGTTGCATTGAATCTATTAGTAATTCCACCTTATTTGGAATTTAGAATTATGTCATCTGAAAATAGGGATATTTTTACTATGTCCTTGCAAATTCCAATTCCTTTTATTTAATTTTCTTGCATAATTGCTTTGGGTAGGACTTCTAGCACAATGTTGAATGGTAGTAGTGAGAGTGAATGTTCTTGTCTTGTTTCTGATCTTAGATGAAAGGTTTTATTCTTTCACTGCTGAATATGGTGTTAGTTGTGGATTTTTAATATACAGTTTTCATCAAGTTGAAAAGAAATTTCTTCTTACAGCAGCTTTGCTAAAAAAAATTAAAATCATGAATAGTATTGAATTTTGAAAAATGATTTGCCACATCTGTGAAGATGATCATGTGCCCCCTTTTCTTGGTCTCATATGTTGTTTTACACTGACTGATGAGTCTTTTCTTATGTTGTAGCTCCTTGACATTCATGGGATAAGTCCCACTTGCTCATAGAATATAATCCTTTTCATGTATTCTTGAATCAGTTTACCAGTATTTTGTTGAGGAGTTTTACATTTCATTCATCAATGATATTGGTCAGTAGTTTTCTTTACTAGTATCTTTTTCTATCTTTAGTATCAGGGTAATCCTGGTCTCAGAATGCGTTAAACCATAAAATTGTTGTTTTATATTTTTTTGTGAGAGTTTAGGTAGTATTAGTGCCAAGTACTTTTTAATGTTAGAATTCACATGTGAGGTCATCTGGTCCTGGACTTTCAATTATGAGAAGGTTTTAAAATACTAATTTTGATTACTGATTCAATCTCATTATCATAAGTACTTTGAAATTTCCTATTTCTTCTTGTATCTGTATTAGTAACTTGTGTTTCTAGATATCTGTTCTTTCCATTTAGTTTGCCTACTTTGTTAATTGTTCAGAGTATTCTCTTGTAATTCTTTTACTTTCAATAAGGTTGGCAATACTATCCTCATATTCATATCTGATTTTAGTCACTCATCTTTTTCCTCTATTTTTCTTAGTCAATCATCTAAAATTTATCAGGTATTTTGTTTTTTATCTCTTCAATGAACCAACATTTGGTTTGTTCATTCTCTCTCTTATTTGTCTCTTCTTTGTTTCTTTTATCTCTCCTTTAATCTTTATTTTTGAATCCTTCTGTTGGCTTGGGGTTTAGTTTGTTCTTCTTTGTTCTCAAGATGTAAAGTTAGGTTGATGATTTGGGATCTCTCTCAGTGTAAGCATAAACTTCTTCTGAGTACTGCTTTCTCTGCAATTCAAATGCTGTATGATGCATTTTCATTTTTATCCATTTCAAACTATTTTCTAATTTCTCCATTAACTTCTTCCTTCACCCATTGGCTATTTGAGTATGTTGTTTAATTCCATAATGTTTAATTATGTGGGCTTACAAATTTTCAAGTTTTCTGTTTGTTATTGATTTCTGTCTTCATTCTGTTCTGGTCAGAGAAGGTATTTTTTTATGATTTTCTTTGAAATTAATTGATAATTGTTTTGTCTTAATGAATGGTATTTCTTGGAGAATGTTTTCTGTGTATTTGAGAGGAATGTGCATTTCTGCTGTTGTGAGGTGGAATCTTCTATATATGTGTTAGATCTAGTTGGTTCATAATGGTGCTTAAGCCTTTTGTCTTTATAAATCTTCTGTCTAGCTGGTTTATTCATTATTGAAAGTAGAATATTAAAGTCATTCAAATCTTATGGGAAATAAAAGATTACAAACCACATGAGAGTAATACTATCTTTTGTATTTATCTAGGTATTTATCTTTATCTTAGCTTTATTTTCTTTTCTGAATTTGAGTTACTATAGTATCCTTTTATTTCAACCTATTGGGCTCCTTTCAGCAATCTTTATTGAGCAAGCCTACTCACAATGAATACCCTTAGCTTTTATCTGACTTAATTTCTCTTTCTTTTAAAAAAATCTTTAAAAATAAACAAATAAAAATTGTATATATTATGTACAACATAATGTCTTGTGTAAAATATATTATGTACAGTGTTTTGGTTTTTTTGTTTTTTGTTTTTTGGTACCGGGGCTCAAACTCGGGACCAGGTGGTGGCACCACTGAACTCAATCTCCAGCCCTGGACAGTGTTGTTTTAAAATATGTATATATTGTGGACTGGCTAAATCAAACTAAATAAAAATACATTATCTCATATGCTTTTTGTGCTAAGAACACTTAGAATCTATTCTTTACTAGTACTTTTCAAGAATTCAATACATTATCATTGACTATAGTCACCATGATATATAGTGGAAATCTCCAACTTATTCTTCCTATATCTTCTTCATTTTTAAGGATAATTTTGTCAGAATGCTGTTTTAATAATTTTTTTCTGCCAGCACTTTAAATATATCATTCTACTCTCTCTGATCTCCATGTTTCTGATGAGAAATTGGCTGTTACTTTTACTGATTATCACTTACACATTATAAGTTCTCTTTCACATCTTCCAAGATTTTTCTCTTTTGAGAGCTTATTGTAAACTATCTTAGTATGAATCTGTTTATCTTCCTCAGAGTTTATTGAGACTCCTTGATGTGCATATTCATATCATTCATTGCATTTGATATGTTTTCAGCCATTATTTCTTCAAATTATTTTCTGTCCCTTTATTTTTTCTGCTAAGACTCCCAAGACTTATATATTAGTGTATTTGATGGTGTCTCATCAGCTATGTTCATTTTACTTCATTCTCTTTGCTTTCAGATTCACAGATTCAATAATTTCTATTTCTTTAAAGTTGCTGAATTTTATTTTGGTTTGTTCAAATTTGCTGTTGAACACATCTAGTGAATTTTCATTTCATTTATTGTATTTTTCAGCTCCAGAATTTCTATTTGATTCCTTTTGTATGCTTTCTATGTCTTTATAGAAATTCCTTGCCTACATATAATTTTTCTGGTTTCTTATAGTTCTTTGTCCATAGTTTCCATTAGTTATTTGGGGATGCTTAAGACAGTTAATGTAAAGTTTTTATCTAATATGTTCCATATGTGGGGGGCCATTGGGATGTTTTCCATCGATTTCTTTGCATGCTTTTAATTTTTGTTATTTTTGAGAACCAAACACTTTGAATATTGTAATATGTATTGTAATATGTAATATTGTAATATGGCAAATCTGAAATCAAATTCTTCACAGGAATTGCTAATGTTGCTTGTTGGGGGTACAGTTGTTCATTTGTTTAATGATTTCTCTAAACATTATGCAAGGACAGTATTTCAAGTTATGCATGCTTACTGAATTTCTTTTTCATTAGCTCTGAAGTCATTCAATATCATGAGCTAATAACATAAAAGAATAAAAAAGTGTTTTGTTTTTAAAATTTTTTCAACAAATCCTGCTTAGGAAGCTGCTTCAGCCTATGAGTTTTGTGTAAGTCCCTCAGTAAACTGCCAGGTATATAGAAATACATAACACTACTCCCTATAGGGAGATGGTATCTAAACACTTACTGAAATGATAAGATTTAGCCAATCATGTAGATATGGGGAAAAATTTCTAGGCAGAATTAAGTAACAGCTTGGCATAATCACAGAAAAGAAGGAAGGACATTGAGGCCAAAGCACAGCAAACTGTGAAGACGATGATGTATATCTCCAGTGAAGCTTGTTGATGCCAGATGCAGCAATAAGAACCATGGTCTTTAAGGAGTAGTGTTATGCATTTCTATCTACCCTGTTACTAAACTGTACATTTTCTATTCCATTATTCTATTTATTTTTTCCTTCATTGCAGTAACCATCTTAATAAAGCCAAGTAATCATTTTATTTTTACTTACTAACTCCTGCTATATCTTTATGTGTCTTTCCTTCCAGAATTTGAACTCCAAGAAATCAAAATTTTATTGATTCTCTTCACTGATTTATTCCTGGCACCTAGCCTACAGTATGTGGTCAGTATATATTTATTGAATTTGTAGATGAATGAGTACAATCATGTTGAAATAGCTTTCATAAAACCACTTGCAATATTAGAGAAAAATATCCAGGATTATTGTGTCTAGCCTAATTACTACGTAAGAAAATGAGGGAGTCAGGGAAAATTTGAGTCATTTAATATATAATAAATTGCTTTTTCTGAACCACACTTAAAGGAGTCCAAATATCAACAATTAGAAAACTATATGATAAAAACAATGTAGATAAAAGTTTAATGTCACTGGTGATAAAAATAAAGTGTGTTTATTATTTAAATCAAGAAACAGATTAAAGCAACCAAGGATATAATCCTGATAGTAACAACAACAAAAAAGGAAAGAGTAAAGGACATTAAAATGTAGAAGTTAGAATGTTGGTAAAGGCAGAAAACAAATGATTATCTTTTTTTGGTACCGGGGATCAAACTCGGGTCCTTGTTCTTGCACAGAAGGAGGCGAAACCACTGAGCTAAATCCCCAGCCTGATTATCATTTTTAAACTATAAACATAAATGACTTACCTCTCATTAAAACTAAAATAACCTCACATGGCCTTTAAATACTCAACTGTGTATCAAATACAAAAATATGATACAGAAATCCTAATAAAAAAATGGAAAAGATTTACCAAGAAACTGTACATAAAAAGGAATCGGGATGGCAATGTAATTTCATGAAAGGAGATTGCAAGGCAAATATTACATGGGACATAAAAACTTCTTTTTATAATGATGAAATTAGAAATCTATCATGAAAGTACATTCGACATGATTGTCGTGATCTATAACAAACGAAAATGAGAAGAATATCAATTTCTATCTATGTGAAAAGCCTCTTCTAGTGTCGTTGAACAGGACAAATAAATACACCAGAAATGTGCAGTTTAAAAAATAAATTAATTGGGATTATAAATGTCTTATACTCTAAGAATGAATATTGTATCTTCTTTTTAATTGTGCATAAAATAGAAATAACATTGATAAGACAATAGGTCTTTCAAAACCAAAAATAAATACAAAACTTCTCAACAGCCAAAATTTCCCAGCAATGGTATATTGTAAAAGTAAAAGTGGAAGAGGCAAGAAGGGGAACATAGAGAGAAATACGTAAACTAAAACTCTTAACTCAGAAGTTAAAAAACCATACACTTCTCAATAATTATTAGTCCAAAAAAGAAATCAAAAGAGACTCTAATTGGTTTACTTTAGTTTTTAATATGCAACAACATTGTTAATTTATTGCAATATATTACTATAAGCCCACAAATATACCTATAAAGAAAATTGGCCATGTCATATACATTTTAATGTATAATATTGCCTTTCATTATTTTCTAAAGTAAACCAATAAATACTCAGTGTCAGAAGTTATTAAAATCCAACTTAAGTAAAACAAAGAAAAGAAAGAAGTTAAGACTAAAAGATTAGCAATGAGAAAACACAAAAATTAAATACATTAACTTCCACTTTGAAATAAAGGCCAAGTCTCTCACAAATATAAATAAGAGTAAAGAACACACAAAAAAATCAAGGATAAGAAAGGGAATAAATCAAATGATACAGATTTTTAAAAAAATGTTAAGGAAATACTGTGTATATTTATTTACCAACAAATAAAAGTCTCAGAGGAAATAATATTTCATAAAAGTGTAAAAGACCAAATTTGACTCAAGAAAGAGAAAATCAGAAGAGCTCAATAACCATGAAAATAAAGAACTTATTAAAATATTGTTTCTTAAAGAAGTCTCTGAGACAAGAAACTTTTACCAATGTGCTACTTCAATTTTCCAAGGACTGTAATTCTCATGCTATATAAATAATTCCTAGGAAATACAAAATAAAAAGTTAACCAATTTATTTTATAAAACTAGAAACACCTCAATTAATATAAAATCTAATAAATATAGTATGTAAAATAACCATAAATAATATCATATGTGGATATACATTTTAAAATTTCCAATTAAAGTTAAGCAAAGCAAATTCAAATAATAAAAAGCACATTTCTCCATAAAATAGTAGAAACCATCCTTCATGGTTTAGTATTAGGACATCTATCTATCTCTATTGTAAAACGTACCTTTTCTATTTCATGTTTCAACATGTTTGAAGTTACAGTGTATTTATGGTTAAAGGAGATATGGTAATATAAACATTACTCATGGTAATCTCATTGGATTCTAAAAGAGCACTAGACATATTTGAACACCCAATACTGCTTTAAAAATATTTAGAAATCCAGAAATAGAATACTCAACATTATAATGAATGCCTGATTTATACCAAATTCTTATATCATAGTAATACTAAAACACAAGAAATGTTTCCATAACTATCAGGAATAAAAAAGGATGCTTGCTCACACTATGAGAACAACAGAACATAAATCAGAAAGCAGTAAAATAACTACTGAGAAGGAGTTGGTACATTATCACTCTTTGGAAATGATCTTGCTATATGGCTAAAAAAGCCTAGATAATTGATGGAAATCTTTTAGAACTGACAAGACTGTTCAGCAGAATTGCTTGATATAAATGTGCCACAATCATTTCGTGTTCCAAATGGTAGTGATATTCAGTTAAAACATGTAGGGTAAAAAATATGTCTAGTATCAGTGGAAAACTGTATGTAAACCCAACAATAGCAACAAATTTCTGGGGCCTGTAGGAAGAAAATGACCCAATTTCACTGATACAAAAATTCTGAATTTTTATTGTTTTAGATGAGAAAATCACACACTGTTAAAACGTGCATTACTTTCAAAGTAGCTCCTTGTTTTAAAAGAAATCCTTTTAAACATGAAAAAATGATTTTAAAGTTTATCTGGAAAACAATGTGACAAAATATTGATAAAAGAGGAAAAGGGGCTTAGTCTTTCAAATATTAATGTATATTAATACTCTAATTCAGACAAACAGACTACGATTTCAAAGTAGTGATTTCTGAGAGATCTCTGATCATCTGAGCAAACATGCTCAGTAACTGGGGAGGAAAAGCCACATCCACATTTACTATCATGCAACTAACTAAATTCTGATTGGTTTAAAGACAGAGCATGGAAATAGGAAGCCATAAAATGAGAAAAACATAAATAGACATTTAGTTGATGTGAGACTCAGAAAAATCTTTCTTCAACAAGAAGAAAATTGAAAACAAAAAAGATTAACTTGGGCACATAAAAATGTAAAAGAAAATGATAATTTTTAAAAAGCAAAAAACAATTTGATAAAAACATTTTCAAGACTATTAAAGAAAAATATCTTAGATATAAGAAAACTTAAAGAGTAATAAAATGTGGAAATATAATAAATTCTTGGATGAAGAATAAATTACATATTTATTTGAAAGAAATCGAAGGGGCTATATATTCATATAAAATATCTTTCTTACTATTGGTCATGAGGTGAAAATTAGCTTGAAAGTCAGATACTCTTTCATGTTGGAGAGAATAAAATGATCTGTTAATATAAGTAAGGTAATAATAATTAGGCACTCTTGTATACTGCTAGTTAGAAAGGAATGCACTACAAGTAATTTCTTACTGTGTGCATGAGCTTCAAAATTTTTTATATACTCAAGTAATTCTATTGTTTAGGAATTTGATTCACGATCTAATCAGAGATAGAAAGGTTTATATACAAACATTTATGGGCATACAAAATACCAGCCATATGCAAATAACCAACAAAATAATGCTTATGCAAAGAACAGATGGACTATTAATAATACAGCCAAAATATTATTTTTGGATGATGAGATTATAAGTAAATTTTATTTACTTTTTATTTCTCTGTGTTTTCAAGTATCCTCAAAGAAAAGTACAATGGTCCTAGGGAACCCAGAGAACACAGATAATGACAAGTCATAGGTACTCTGTAGCTCTACTGCTGTCCACTTCCTCCCTCCACCTCCCTACCCATGTTAAAGAGAAACAGAACAGTATAACTTCTTTCTATGCTATGCATCTATTTTTGAGGAGAGGAGTCAGGAGATAGAAAAAATGATTATACAATCCTGGAGTAGGAAGAAACTTTTGAGTTGGTTTATTTCAAACTTTCCATTTACCTTTTGGTTTTCTCATGCTGCTTCTGAATTTTTCCTTGGTCTTTTTCCTTTTTCCTACTCTGCTGTGGGAAAGATCTGAACATGGTTGTTTTCACCTGTGTGTTTAAAGATATGAACATGGTAGTTTTCACCTGTGTGTTTAAATTAGTTTTTTTGGTGTGATTCCTGGAATTGACCTCTAACGTGGGCATTCACTCCTTTAACAACTACACAGTGATGACTGTGAGCCAGGTCCTGGGGAAGTTGTCTTCTAACTGTCAATTTGCACGCATCCATGTCTCTGTGGGGACCCATCTCCCATGACCACCCAGGCCTGCAGGATTCCTGGGAGATCATTAAGAATTTCCTTAGGATGCTGGATAGCCTTAAGTGCACTGGAGAACAGCAGGTCTGACCCAAACATTGGATCCTTGTTTGGTATTCTCAGCAGATAGGGAGCTCTGGTTAGTTAGATGTCGATGTCCCCTTCCAAGCTGGCCATAAATGGGTTGGGGAGGAACACGTGTTAGGAATAAAGCCCTGCACACGAGTGGGCCTGGCTCCTACAGGCAAGCCAACAAAGACAATGCTATTTTGTTTTCTGGAAAGCAAGAAGACATTGGGAGTAATGGTGACTTTCCCATGCAAATTAAAGAGCCACTTCTTCCCTTTTGCCTGGTGAGTTCAGCCCTTAACAAAGATAAGAATCAGTTCTAACAGGAGGAAATGAAGGAAGAGAGTCCAGACAACCAAAAAGAAACCAGTGAAAGAACCAGGGGGAAAAAGTAGGGCACTCTTTCCACAGAGTTTTTAGCACCAAAGAAATTTAAAGCCAGGGGATTTCTGCAATGTCTATTTTATTTTTCTCCTCATCCAAATTGGAAGAAATTCATTCAGTCTGGAAATCAAAAGGTTTTAAGGCTGAAAAAAAACACTAAAGACCTTCTGTTTTAAGTAATATTACTTTTTCAAGATTAAAAGATAAAAGAAGGAACAAAAAGAAGTCCATGGTCTTATAAATTTGGGAAACTTTGTATCCAATATTGTCATTTTGAAGACTCATAATAATCACAAGAGAATTTCTTCAGGTAGAACAAATCAACAAACATCTTTTATTTTGTTTGACCTCATTTTTTCCCCAAATTCTTTGGCTGCTGTTGTAGATTTGGGCATCAATAATTCCTTCCATTCCTGTGTCCACAGGCCACCCTTCCCATCATGAGTTGGAGTCTATTTTCTTCTAAGCCCAAGTTTGATTGGCTTTTTGACTTGGTGTAACAATTGCCCTATGTTCATTCCAGCTCTAGCCCTTAAAGCATTGACAGCTTTTGCTTTTGCTATTTTAAAAGCTAAGGCTAGACTCTTAAATGGTGAGAAGTCAAATGAAGGGAGGGTCTGAAGCATAAAATGTCATCCTGGATGTTCTACACCCAGGCCAGTTCCCAGGTTAATGCATATACTTATGCAACCTGAGGCACTTATGGGACAGAAGAACCACCAGCTGAACCCAGCCAAGATCTACAGATGGTAAGAAACAATAAATTACTGTTATTTCAAGACCTAACTTTTGAGGTGCCTCATTACAGCAATAAATACCTGATACAATCATTGTTTTTGAAGATTTATTTTCATCTCACAGAACCTACTGGGAACCCATTGAGAAATGACATAATTTAACAATTTCATTCCATACACAAAGAATGTGCAGACCAAAAGATGGAACTGACTTACCAAGGATCTCTCAAATTGCTAGTACCCAGTAACAGAGCTGGGTATACTCTTTTATTAACACTTCTTGAGAGACTTTTCAACATTATGTTAGGCACTGGGACTATGACAATGAGCAATAGTTTCTGTCTTTTCTTTTCTATCTGTGTGAGTAGGGGGAGGGTGGATTATATCCTGGAAATTCAGTAGAGGGCAAAGGGTGATGAAGAAGAAAGGCCCACATGCTGTGAAAAGTAGGAGGAGAAGCATAAATCACATTTGGATGGTACTAGGTCAGGAAAACAGTCCTGGAAGAGGTGTCATTTCACCTGAAACCTGAATGTGCGTATGAATCCTTTGGCAATACTCTCATCCATAGGCAGTCTGATTCCTCTGTTCTTGACTACTGTGAACTTAGGAACTTAATTCTAAGTACACGTGACAGAAGTAATGGTGTATGATTCCCATGACTAGGTCTTAGCGGGTAATGCAGTTCCCCCAACCCCATCTTATCACTTGCTCTGGATGAAGCCAGCTGGCATGATACAGAGACACTGAAGCAGCCATAAGGAGGTAGTCATATAGTGAGGACGTGATGACTCCTGACAACAAACTTATCATGGCAGATCCATCCTTTGGAATGGATCTGCCAGCTCAGTTCAAGCCTTTGGTTTCCTGTTGCCCTGGATGATTCCTTGGCTGAGAACTCATTGTGAGAGGCCCTGAAACAGAATTGCAGAACTGCCCTAGTCAGGTCACTGGTAAATTCTTGACTACACAGAAACTGAACAAATCAATGTTACTTGTTTCAAGCTTGAATTCTGAGATAATTTGATAGATATACTAGATAATGAGTGCTAATAGTGTTTAATCACATGCAAAGGGGGAAGTGCTCTATTCAGTATGACTGGAGCATAGCAGCCAACTGCAGGGGGAGGGGCATGGCCTAGGCAATAGTGGACCCATCTGCCTTTCAACCCATTTGCTTATTGTATCAATTATGCATATTTTTGTTGGTAACAATGAGCCTGACTCAAATTGGCCTAAACAATTTTCTAAATATTCTACCGTTTTACAATCTCACATAACAAGAAGTACAGCAGTAGGTTCAGTTACAGGCATGGTTTGCTCAGGGGCCTGGCTCAGCGTCTACTTTTCTGTGGGTGGGTTTTGTCCACAAGATGGCTGTTAGCAGCAACAAAAATCTTGTTCATGTTTAGCAGAAGGAAAAGAGGCAAACCTTGCTTTAACCATCACTTTGGGGGAACTTAGATTGCATATCCAACCTTGGACTAGTAACAGTTTATCTTCGAACAATCCATATTTGACCACTCCTTCTCTCAGCAATAAATTCCACAAGCTTTAGCCTTTCTATTCCTATAACAGATAAGGGAGATGAAATCTCCACTAACCAGGAGACACCCAAGGAGTCTGGGATAGGTCAACTTCTCCCAAATTCTGTGTGTGAGTATGCATGTGTGTGTTAGGGAGAGGGACAAAAAAGGGGGGAATCCACACTTTCCACTACTGCTAACTTTGGCATCTTTGCAGGTTTAAAACCATCCTCCAAGGTGTGGAGATGTCTTGGCTGAGGCCCATTACTGTCTTGAAAGATAGTGGGAATGATCATATTATCTCTCACCCTGGGCAGAGTCTACTTTCTACCCTGGACTGTAACTTTTCTCTTTGCTGGTGGCTTCAACCTCGGTTGCGTATTGCAGTCCCCTGGGAAGTATTCAAAAATTCCAAGTGGCTAGGGCAAATCTCGAGTATCCAGTATGTCAGAATATCTGGAGGTGGGGCCTGGGCATTGGTACTGTATTTTTAAGGCCTCTTCCAGGTGATTCTAATATCTATCCAGGGTACAGAAACACTGTTTTATGCCCTTAACTGGCAGAGCATCTTCCAAAACATGGGCTTGAGGATTTTTCATTGCCAGAGACTTTCACTTGGGAATGAAGAAAATGAAAGCTCTAGGTTTGATGGGGCTTAGCAGGTGAAGATTTATGAATCAGGAGGCTCCAGATGTATCTCTTTCCCAGAAAAGAATCCAGGACTCTGGCTCAGGGATTGTTCAGCCCTCTGAGATGACCTCTCTTCTGACAGAAACAATATCACTAATCTATATCTAGCATTTACTATAGCTGAGCACTGTTCTTAGATCTTTCCATGCTTAACTGATTTAAACTTCATGATATCTTGTAGCTGAGAATATTTTAGCACAGAGAAGGTAAGCAATATGTCTGAGTTTACACAGACAGTAGTAAGTGGTGGAGCTGAGGTTAGAATCCAGACAACGGCTGCAAAGCCATCACTCTTGGTTAACCTGGGCGTACTGCCTTTCTAGATCTTTAGTGTCAAACTCTGGGATGCATCAGCATTGGGTGACTGAGTGAAGAGAAAAGAAACTTATAAAAGGCAGAGTCTTGAGCCACATGTCAGGCTCTGATTCTGTTGATCAGAAATAGGCCAGGAATTTGCATTTTTATTAGGCTCACTAAGTGATTCTGGTACAGAAGGTCCTTAAATCACATGTTGAAAATTCAGAATAAAATCACTGAAGGCCAAGTGTCAGCAAGAAGAGACATTACTATCACTTCCCTTTTATAGAACTCTTTAGTCAACTTCTTCTGCTTTATTTTTTTTTTTCTGAGAGTGAAAACCACTATATAGGTATCTCAGTTCTTGATTCAGAGGCAACTCTTAGCAGAAATAACCCTGGAATTCTACTTTTCTGCATCTTCAATACTCTAGCACCATGCTAGCCTGTGGTGCTGCTTCCTGTTTGTGAATAAATGACCAAGTACATAAATACCTCTATGAGCTCTGAAAAGTACCCAAAACCTCACTCTCTCACCATGCAGGTGCTAAGAGTCAGGCAGAGAAGGGGTGACTCCCAGGACGGGTGGTGCTATATTAAGGGAGACTTTGATATCAGCCGATGAGGGTCCCAGAGTATGACCAATGTGAATTTGGGAGGAGCAGTGAGGGCTGAAGTGCTCTTCAGAAGACGTTGAGGACCTTAAAATTCATGAAGGCAGCTGAGACTCAGTATGTAGATGAAGATGACAGTAAGAGCTGACACTCTGCACTGTAAGGGCTCTGGCCATTTTAGCTTATTTAATTATCACAATAACCCCATGAACTAATCATGGCCTATTTTAGAGATGGGGAAATATAGTCATAGATTTTTCTCACGGGCTGGGTAATGCTATACCTTTGCTCTTAACCCCAACATCACAGTGCCTTACGGCAGCAGCCTTTGAAAGAAGCCTGGGCAATGTGACAAGATATTGGGTACCCTGATAGGAGAATCCTAGCAGTGGTCATGGCTCAAGGAGTTCTAGGAAGTTGGACAGTTATTCAAGTTTTTGTTGCTTCCTGGGCAACAGTTTAAATTGCCTCTGCTTTTTGATTCTGGATTTGACAGTACAACTCAAGTACACACACGGATTTGTGTTCAGGTAGCTTCAGGGAATCACAGGAAAAAGAGCTATACTCTAGGTTAGGACAAGTTGTTATGTTTACATATAGATGTCCTCCCAAAGCCAGAAGTGCTCACAGGTGGAGTTTTTGGATAGTGATTGGACTATCGAGGATTATAACTAACTCGATGTAAGGAGATGGGGTCTCTTCCAAAGAGGTGACCCACTGGGAGCATGTCCTGGAGGTTTATCTTCCATTCCAGATCATTCCTTCAGCTTCTGCTTCCTATCTGCCATGTCATGAGCATTTTTCTGTCATGTCCCTCTGCCATGGCTTCCTGCCTTGGATCCAGCAGACTATGGACTGAAACTCCTTTAAACTGTAAGCCAAAATAAACCTCTTCTGCTATAAGTTCTGGATATCAGGTATTTTGTTCAAGCAATGACAAATGTGACTAAGACAGCAGAGGAAAGAAGAAAACTAAACACAGGAGGTGAAATGGAATGAGATAGACAATTTGGTGGAAGCAGGAGAGTGGAACAGAGAGTTACCATGAAAAGTAATAGTTCAACTTCTTAAGATGTTGTGAATCCTTGCAGATATTGGGAGTAGAGAATGATGAATTTTCCATCCTACTCAGGATAGGTTTATTGAACCATTGTGATTTAAATAGTGGAGAATGGTTTCTTGAATTAGCAGAATTTGGGGATTCCTAGTGACAGAAAAACCCCTCGGATTATCTAAAGTAGGGGTATTTCTGACTATCCTCCTGGTCAGATTAGACTACGAATTAAATGTTAGACAGGAAGACTTTGTGTCTTTGTCATGTAGACAGACATGGGTTCAGGGTCCTCAGGAAAAAAGAAGACTGTTACAGAGCACTGTAAATAGCTTTGAATAAATTCCATGTGGGGTTCAGGCTGAGCAGAATGGTTGGGTAAGTAGCAAGTCTCAACTCCTCTGTTCATCCTGCTGCTTTTGGAGAGAAGAGCTGGTCTCCTTCCTGCTCTGCACAGGATGACATATCTCCCCATGGACCTCTTGAAACACTGGAAGTCTGAAGATCTACTGCATTTGTCTGGAACCCGGGTCATTTGTGGTACCAGGACTACTTGAATTTCCTAGGAAAACAGTTAAACCCCTGCCAGATTCCTTTAGGTTGAGACACAAGTGTACACCATATTTTGCATGAATTTTGGGCCAGCTGTTGCAGTGCCCATCACCTTGGAACACTGGATTACAGTTTACAAAATTGCTACACACACACACACACACACACAAACACACACCATTTTATTCTCATGGTGGTCTTCTGATGCATGCCAAGCAGGTATTCTTAATTACATTTTGTAGATGGGAAGACTGAGGCTTAGAGAAACCAAACAATTTTCCAAGGATGCACAACTCTCCAAAGATCCGAAGATGCAGTGAGTCCACTCGGTAGCTAGAACTTTGAGATCTGAGGTGAAACAGGAGACCATCTTGGGATATTTACACTGCAGTACAAGATAAGATCATTGAGGGAAAAAGAAAGTGGTGAAAAGAGATGTCCTGGGACCAAGCATGGAGAGCTCCTCCCGCTAAACACAATTGAGAGAGGCTGCTGGAGAAGCATGAGGAAACCAAGAGTGTGGGATGGCAGAAGCTAGAGAAGGGTATTTTAAGAGGAAAAGAGAGGTGCATTGTACCTAAGGCTCCACAGACAGCAAATAAAATGTGGGCTGCACGTTGTCTCCAAAAATTCTGGGAGAAGCCTAAGGGATCACCAGGAATTGGGAGGGGAGGTGATGGAGTTAGTACTAGAGTCAGGTTCAAGTTTAAGGCTGTGATCTAGCAAAGGTAATTATTTTTTTGTTGTTGTTTAATTAATTTTATTGGTACATTTTAGGTACACAGCATAATGATGTGCATCATTAGAAAATTTCACCTTTAAATAATCTCTCTTGGTTCTTATTTTTTCCCCATTCCCCTGCTCTCCCGTCAACCCCTCCATTCCTCCCTATTTACAAAGATTTTGTTTCCATATTTTCATTTTCTCATATTAACTCCATTCCCTTCTTTCCTTTCGCCTACCCCTCCCCATTTCCCCTTTGGCCCTTTTCTTCATATTTCACATTATCTATTATACCTTTTACACCTTAATTACACTTTCAGTTTCTCACACTAGAGAAACTTTTCGGTATTTACACATGTGTGTCCTATTTATTTCACTTAAGAGTATCGCCATTTAGCTCTAAATGTCTCTAATTTCTCATTTTTTATGGCTGAGTAGTACTCCATTTTATTAAAAAAACCCCACATTTTCTTTATCCAGTCTCCAGTTGATGGGCAATTAGGCTGCTTCCAAGTTTTGGCTATCACAAATTGTGCTGCTCTGAACATGGGTGCACATATATCACTGTGGTATGATTCTTTTAATTCTTTGAGGAAGATACCCAGCAGTGGAATAGCTGGGTCAAATGGGAACTCTAATCCTAGTTCTTTGAGGTATCCTCATACTGATTTACACAGTGGTTGCACCAGTCTACACTCCCACCAGCAATGGAGCAGGGTTCCTCTTTCCACACAGACCCACCAGCATTTGTTATTGGTTGATTTCATGACAGCAGCCATTCTTTTCTGGGGTGAGGTGGAATCTCAGTGTTGTTTTCATTTGCATCTCTTGAATGACCAGTTAAACATTTTTCATATGTTTATTCACTATTTCTACTTCTTTGTCTGAGAAATGTCTGTTTATTTCAGATGTTCATGTTTGGATTGGGTCTTTATATTTGGGAGGTATGATTTTTTTAAGTTCATTATAGATTGTAGATAGTAGACCTTTGTCTGAGGAAAGGCAGGTGAAAAATTTTTCCCAAGTTGTGGGTTGTCTCTTAACATCGTTGGTGGTTTCTTTGGCTGTGCAGAAGCTTTTTAATAAGAAGAGATCCCACTTGTTGATTGTTTGTGCTAGTTCATGGGCAACTGAGGTTTTGTTCATAAAGTCTTTTCCTACACCAATGTCTTCAAGAGTTCCACCTAACCTCTGTTCCAGCTGATTTAGTGTTTATGTTTTAATATTTAGATCTTTAATCCATTTCAATTTTAGTTTAGTGCATGGTGAGAGATACAGGTCTAGTTTTAACCTTTGGCAAGTTGAAACCCAATTTTTCCAGTACCATTTATTAAAGAGGCTGTCTTTCCCCCAGTGGGAGTGTTTGGCTCTTTTGTTGAAGATGAGGTGGCTGAGTGTGTCTGGAGTTGTTTCTGGATCTTCTAATCTGTTCCACTGGTCCTAAGGTCTGTTTGTTTGCCAGTACCATGTTGCTTTTATCACAGTAGCTTTGTAGTATAGTTTCAAGTTAGGGGTTGTGATACCCCTGCCATGTCTCTGTTGCCTAGAATTGCTTTTGCTATTCTAGGTATCTTCTTGTTCCAAATGAATTTTTGGATTGTTTTCTCAAGGTCTGTAAAGTATGCTGCTGGAATTTTAACTGGGATTGCATTGAATCTATATAGCAGCTTTGGAAGTATGGCCAATTTCACTATGTTGATTTTTCCTAAGCAGGAGCAAGGGATGTCTTTCCATTTTCTGATATCATTTTCAATCTCTTTTTTTCAGAGTGCTATAGTTTTCAGAGAAGAGGTCTTTGATTTCTTTTGTTAGGTTGATTTCTAGGTATTTCAGTTTTTTGATGCTATTGTGAAAGGAAGTATTTGCCCTATTTCTCTCTCAGTGAGTCTGTTGTTCATGTACAGGAAAGCCATTGATTTTTGTGCTGATCTTGTATCCAGCTACTTTACTGAATTTGTATATTAAGTCAAGAAGACTTTTGGTGGAGTTCTTGGGGTCTTCTATACAGAGTATCAAGTCATCTGCAAATAATGGCAATTTGACTTCTTCATTTCCTATCTTTATTCCTTTTATTTCTTTCTCTTGTCTAATTGCTGTGACTAATGTTTTCAAATCTGTATTGAACAGGAGTGGTGATAGGGGACATCCATGTCTTGTTCCTGATTTTTGTGTGAAGGATTTCAGCTTTTGACCATTTAGTATGATATTGGCTGTTGGTTTTTCATAGATGGCTTTTATCAGATTGAGGTAGAGACTGTCTATTCCAATTTGTTGTAGGGTTTTTATCATAAATGTGTCTTGGATTTTGTTGGATGTTTTGTGTTTTTTTTGTCTTAACAATTTTTATTTAAAGTTTGTATTAACATTTTACAGGGATATTATTCTAGTGCTTATTCAAACCCAAAGAATCAAGCTCCAAAGTTGGCTAAAGTCATTTGAAAGAAATAATAGGTGTTTGCATTTTAATTTTTTTTTTACTCTTCATATCTTGAAATGCAAATAATGAAACTCCAAATCCTCCAAGTGATTTTTATATCTACACCTAGATTGAAGTATTGCCCTGCTCTTCAAAGAATATGTTGCTAAATCACACTATGTTGTTGAGCTCTGGTGCAGAATCCATTTTAGTAATGGATTGTTGTAAAGCCACATTTCTTTCTTTCTTTTTTAAAAATATATATATTTATTGGTACATTTTAGGAATAAAAATACATTTACATTTATCATTGGGTGTTTGTACCAGAACATGATGCATCTTAGTTTTTATTTTTTCTCCCATTACCTGTGCACCCTTCACCCCCTCCACCTTTCCCTATTTACACAGAGTTTGATTCCATTTTTTTTTCTCAGAATTGTTTTCTTTCCCTTCTTCCCTTTCCCCTTTCCCTTCCACCATCCCCAAACCCTTGGACCTTTTTTTATTTCAAATTATCAATTATTCATTTTAATCATTTTCATTGGATGCTTTTTTTGCATCTATTGAGATGATCATATGTTTTTTTTTTCTTGGCTCTATAATGTAGTGTATTACATTGATTGATTTGCATATGTTGAACCATCCCTGCATCCTTGGGATGAATCCCACTTGGTAAGGGTGTATGATCTTCTTGATGATCTTCTGCATTCTATTTACCAGTACCTTATTAAGGATTTTTGCATCTATGTTCATTAGTGAGATTGGCCTATAGTTCTCTTTTTTGGTTAAGCCTTTCTCTGCTTTGGGGATCAAGGTGTTGCTTGCTTCCAGGAATTAATTCTGGAGTATTGCTTCACTTTCAATTTCATGGAAGAGTTTAAACAGTAGTGGCAGTAGTTCCTCTCCAAATGTCTCGTAGAATTTAGCAGTGAAGTCATCAGGATGTGGGCTTTTCTTAGTTGGTAAGTTTTTAATTACGTTTTCAATTTTATTGATATTGGGTTGTTTAGAATTTTTAGGTCTTCTTCAACTTTGGTAATTCATATGTATCTAGGAATCTGTCCACTTCTTCTGTATTTTCCATCTTAATTGCATATAGGTTCACAAATTTGATGATCCTCTGGATTTCTGCTGGGTCCACTGTAATTTCACCCTTTTCATTCCTAATTGCATGGATTTGGGCCTTTTTTTTTTTCTTTTTCTGATAAGGTTGGCTAAGAGTTTGTCAATTTTTGTTTATTCTTTTGAAGAACCAACTCTTGGTTTCATTATTTTTTTTGCATTGTTGTCTTAGTCTCCATTGCATTGATTTCTGCCCTGATCTTTATAATTTCCCCCCTTGTATGAGTTTTGGGTTTGTCCTGCTCTTCTTTTTCTAGAAGCTTGAGGTTCAGCATCAGGTTGTGCAATTGAGCTCACTCTGTTTTCCTAATATGAGTGTTCACAGCTATGAATTTCCCTCATAAGACTGCTTCCATTGTGTCCCATAGATTCTGATATGTTGTATTGGCATTGTCATTTAATTGTAGGAACTGTCTGTTTTCTTCTTTAATTTTCTCTGTGACCCATTGGTTATTCAGAAGTGTGTTGTTCAATTTCCATGTGTTTATGAAATTCTTGCAGTTTCTTTTGCTATTGATCTCCAATTTCATTGCAGTATGGTCTGATAATATACAGGGGATAACTTCAATTCCTTTGCATTTAAACATGTTCTATGAGCAAGCATGTGATCTCTTTTGGAGAATGACCCATGTGCAGCTGAGAAGAATGTGTATTCTCATTCTGTGGGATGGAACACTCTGTAAACATGTTAAGTTCATTTGTTCAAGAGTTTGATTGAGTTCTAGTATTTTGTTGTTAATTTTTTGTCTGGTCGATCTATCTATTTGTGACAGTGGGGTATTGAGGTCCACCACTGCTATTGTATTAGGGCTTATTTGATTTTTCATGTCTGTTAGTACTTGTTTTATATAGTTGGGTGCACTAGTGTTTGGTGCATATACATTTATGATTGTCATCTCTTCCTCTTGGATTGTTCCTTTTACTAGGATATAGTGTCCTTTGTCTCTCTTAGCCAGTGTTGATTTTAAATCCACTTGATCTGCAATGAAGATAGCTACTCCTGCTTTTTTTGGGTTCCTGGTACATGGAGTATTGTTTTCTACCCTTTAACTTTCCGTCTCTGAGTTTCTTTTTGAGTTAAGTGTGTTTTTTGTATCGAGCATATTGCTTCTTGACCCATTCTGCCAGGCTATTTCTTTTTTTTTTCTGGTACCAGGGATCGAACTTGGGTCCTTGTGCTTGCAAGGCAGGCTGCAAAACCACTGAGCTAAATCCCCAGCCCTGGGCTATTTCTTTTGATTGGTGAATTGAGACCATTAACATTGATGGTTATAATTGATACCTGTTGACTTATCCTTGTCATGACTTTTTCTTTTTGTTGGATTCTACCCCTTTGCATTTAATTTCTTGTTGTGCCTGATGGATTATTCTGCTGGGCTTCGTGAGGTTGTGATCCTCATTGTGTTTTCCTAGGATATTGTCTAAAATTTTTTGGAGTGGTGGCTTGGTATTCATGAAGTTCTTCAGGTGCTCTTTGTCATGAAGGTATCTTATTTATTCATCAATTTTTTTTGTTCTGGGGATCGAACTCGGGACCTTGCACTTGTGAGGCAGGTGGCAGGACCACTGAGCTAAATCCCTGGCCCTCTTCATCAATTTTGAAAGATAATTTTGCAAGGTACATCAATCTGGGTTGGAGGCTGTTTTCATTTAGGTATTGAAATACATCACTCCAAACTCTTCTTGCTTTGAGGGTTTGTGTTGAGAAGTCTGCTGTGATTCTGATGGGCTTTCCTTTGTACATGATTTGTTTCTTTCTATAACTGTATGTGGAATTTTGTTCTTCTGTTGGTTTTCTGGAATCTTAACTATTATATACCTTTGTGTAGATTGTTTTTGATCAAGGCTAGTTAGAGTCCTATGTGCCTCCCTTATGTGTATGTCAAGTTTTTTCCCTTTATTTGGGAAATTTTCTGCCATTAGTTCTGCAAACATTTTTTTATGTCATCTGCACTCCCTCCTGTTTCTTCATTGACTCCAATCAGTCTTATGTTATTCTTCTTTGCATTGCCTAGCAGCTGCTAGATTGATTTCTCTTGGTCCCTTACTATTTTAAAGAAATATTTCTTTTCCTGGTAACTAATTGCAATCTTATCCTCTATATCTGAAATTCTGTCCTTGCATTAGCTCATTCTGCTGTATAAACTTTCAATGGAGCTTTTAATCTCCTGGAAATCTGTTTGCATCTGTTTTATGGATTCCATTTATTTCCTATGCTGGGATTCCATCATGTTCCTCAGCTCCTCTATTTTTTTTTAATCTCTGTCTGTTCTAGATTTATGTCATGTCTTGCAGTATGGGCACAATCTCTGCTGTTATCTGAGAAATTATTTCTGATTTCATTTTTTCCAGATCCTCTTTTGTTGCCAGTTCAGGGAGTCCAGGTGATTGAGTATCAGATTGTTCCATCTTGTTTCCCTTTGCGGTTGCCTTAGGTGATCTGGAAGTCTGGTTCTGAGACTTGTTTATGTGTCTTCTCATTTCAACAGATGCAGGCTGCTGTGCCTTTGTTGAGGCAACTTTTTGCTCACTCAGTGGTCTTTGATTCTCAGCAAGCCACCAAGTGGCCTTTTCTCTGCTGCTCACCAGTATTCCTAGGTTCAGAAAGGTGGCCTTCTGGATCCCTTAGCTGACCTGTTGTCTGGGCAGGCTTCTGGCTGGGGCCTGTGCACACTTGGGATGGTATCTAAATGTGCCTCTAGCTAGGGGCCCTATGTACCTGTTGTCTGGGAGGGCCTTTGGTTGGGGCCTGTGGACCGCAGTTCCTGTTGCCTTTTCAGGCTTCTGGCTAGGGTCTCCACGCCCATATCAATGGTATTGGGGTGAACCTCTGGCTGTTGCTTGTGAACTTGTGCAGCTCTTTTCCAGGTGGGCCCTTGGCTTGGGCCAGTGTGCCTGAGTCTCTGGGATAGGGGCGGAGCCCTTTTTGGGATTTGCCTGAAGCCACGCCACTCTGATCCACTCTGGTGCTCTCTGTGATGTGCATGCACTTAAGGATACTATGAGCTAGTCTTCTGGCTGAAGCTTGTGTGCCTGTGAAGCTCTTTTTTGGGGCATGCCTTTGGCTTGGGCCAGTGTGCCAGAGGCTCTGTGGTCATGGCAGAGCCCTGGCTGGGGTTTGCCTGCAGCCACTCCACTCTTGTCCACACTGATGCTTCCTGGAATCTGTGTGGACTTACCAATGCTATGGGTCCTATTTGATACATTTCTTCTCTTGTGATATTTAGGGAGGAGTGAACACCAGGCCAGGCCATGCCATGCCATTGCTGCTGGAACACAAAGCTCCCTGTAATCCTAAACTCAGCATCAGTAAAAGAACTAAAGTAGCAGAGTTTAAAATGAAAGCAGACAATTTATTTGAAGGTGGGGAATGGGGGGGGGAGAGAAACAGAGAGAGAGAGAGAGAGAGAGAGAGAGAGAGAGAGAGAGAGAGAGGGAGATCCTCTGGAGGAATAGGGAGTATTTGAAAGAAAAATACTCTAGGAAAGGTAATTTCCCTTGTCAGTGTCCCAGTGTTCTCTTCTAAAAATGAAGGAGTTGAGCTATCAGCCCTAAAAGACATTCTCTAATCTCAGCAAAATGGGATTATTCCCATTAGCAGTGTAGAACTGTGATGGCTTTTTAATGACACAGGCTTGCACTGGGTCATCAGGGCTGGCAAGCCCGGTGTAATAGCCAACTGGGAAATTTCCTGCTCTGCTCCACAATTCCTCTCCATGATATCAGGACATTGTCCTCAGCAACATTCCTCTCTAGACTGCCACAAATATTCTTATTTCTTACCTCTGAAACACTTATGCAGTAGCATTATTCTTTCCACTTTCCTTCCCTGAATTTTTTCCTCCATTCGTTTCTCCTATGACCTTGTCAAGTAAATATATGTAAAAGCTGATCCTCCAGCATGCACTGAACAACAATTCTCTTCTAAGTACCTATGTGTGTGTGTGCGTGTGTGTGTGTGTGTGTGTGTGTGATGACAATGATAGTGGAGACCTGGGGTCCAACTGCAAGTATAGAGTCTTAGAATCTGGTGGAAAAAAATTAAATTTGTAATCAACACTTAATAATTGTAAATATTCATGGTGTACAAAGCGACATTTCAAAATGTGCGTATAGTGTGTAATGGTCACATCGGTTGATTGACATATCTTTCACTTCGAACTGATGATTTCTTTGGTTTGGGAGCATTCAGAGTAATTCTGCTAGCTATTTAAAGTATATAGTTAATTGTTGCTGGCCATAATTATGCTACTGTGCCACAGAATATTGGAAGTTATTTTTCCTTTCCAACTGTACCCCTGAACCCATTAAGCATCTTCTCTATCTCTCCCCCCACACACACTTTCCAGCCACTGGCAACCAGTATTCTCCTCTAAATCTATGAGTCTGATAGACTCTTGAAGTCTAATTTTTATGTTGGATCATTTAGAGGAAATTCTAGGAAAAGGGAGTAGAGAGGACTTTTGGGATTGAAAGTTCTAGATTCAGTCTAACAGAAAGTTGTTTTCTAGTATTAGGACATTCAGAGATTACAGAGATTCTAAAAATGCCCCTTTTGCTTTTCTTTCTCCATCTTGTATTGTGGAATGGTGTAAATGTAAATTGGGTCCAGAGAATGAAACAAATTACCTGGTGATTGGTAGCTTTACAGATAAGACTTGTGGACTGGGCTCTTAACATCATCTCTGAGCACACGAGAGCATCCAATTACATGCAAAACATTGGGGTGGGACAATTAGAGTGCAGGCAACTTTGACTTCTGTTGGGTCTGGTGGGGCAGCTACAATGAACCCCTTGCAGGACAACTGAGAGCTATGTTTCTGGTCATTGTATGTAAATACAAAAGCAGTGCAGAGCAGTGTGGTTGAGGACTTTGAGGCCCAGAACCTTCACGTAGGTAGAGAGGGTGAGTGAAAGAACAAAGAGGTCCTAAGGGGAGAGGTATGAATCATACCCATACTGGGTGAGTGGTTGAGAAGTTCTTCTTGGATCAGAGAAGATGTATGAAGAGAAAGTAGAGAGAGATGGATAGATTGGAGTGTCGCATGTTATGTAGTTAAAGGGAGCTCTGATGTGGCAGGGAAACCAAGAGATAGTATAGAGATATAGTCATTGATTTTTCTGTGTACACATAGATAAAAGAAGTAACATGGGTCAGTGGCTCACAGTTTCCTCTGTTCAGTTATTACAACAGAGCATTTGGGTGCTGTTTGCTGTTCTCTTCTCCCCTGGGGATAAGATCAGGCTCAGAGGAGATACAGCCCCATGGCTTGGGGAAGAGATGATTCCCAAGATTGTGTGAACAAGATAGCACTGGGTGAAAGTTCTTTGGAGGAAAGGAAGAGGTCGCCAAAAGTTGGAAATTACGTAATGAGGCCGCTTCAAGAGTAACAAGAGAGGAGGACAATTGGAATTCTACTCATTTTTAAGTGTATCCCTAGTTTGAATTAAGCCACATTTAGTGCTTACCTCTCGCTTAGCATCTTTAATTTGGTTCCCAAAACCCATCTCTTAGGAGAAAAGCTGCTGAATGAAGGAAATACTTTCATTATTTTAGTGGAAAAATTGATGTGCTATTTCATCCAAACTATTTTCACAAATAGAAAAATATATCAATTGAATGATTAAAATAAGTTTATATATAATAGGAACAATTTGAAAGTAAATAAAAACAGTTTATTCATAAGGTAAAGAAATATTGTACTCACCAAAAGAAGAATAAAGCTTGACAGTGGGTGGTAGGTTTTGACAGCTGGGGCGTCATTTTTAGAAAATACTTCCTTTTTTCTTTTTCTGCACCATTTCTCTAAATATTTTATAACTTGGGGGTAACTTGTGGTTATTTTGCACTTAAGCTACACTTAAAAAGCAACAATACAGAAAAACATTTTTAAAAGAAATAAGAATTTGTTATGCATATGAGAAGTTATAGAACTTATTACTTCTTCCCCACACTTGCTTGCCCTACATAAAACCAAATGCCTTGGGTTTATTAAAACGTGAACTCAGAGTTGTCCTCATGATATTCTTCATCTAGGAACTGTGGTGTTAATTGAATTGAGCTGCATAGAGCTTATTTATTTAGAGCATTGTGAAATGAACGATTTATGCTGCTGAAAAGCGGTATAATTTTTAAAGAGTTTTCATGGTGAAGAGTCTTTGTTATGGTTCATATCTTGAATGTCCCCTAAAACCCAGTGTGTTAAAGGCTCCATACCAAGCTAGACACTATTGGAAGGTGGAGGAAATTTAGGAGGTAGGGCCTTCTGGGAGTCTCCTAGGTCCGTGTGGCATGTCCTTAAAGGAGATTTTTGGACCTGGTCCCTCCTTTCTTGCTTTTCACTTTTTTTTTCACCACTCCCATGAGGACAGCAGCTGCATGCACCCTCATAATATACTACTCATCACAGACCCAAAGCAAGTGAGACTAATTGGTCATTGACTAGAATCTCCAAAACTGTGAGCCAAAATAACCCTTTTTCTTTACAAGTTGGTTATCTGAGGTATTTGTTGTAATGACGGAAAGCTAACAGTATTTAAGAGGGAAAGAAGTACTAGGCTCACTCTCATTTTCAAATTTTTGACATTTTCCCCATTCAGGTTTATTTCCACCCCTCCATTGTCATTTTTGCCTGGCAAAACTCCTATTCAATTCTTTAAGATTAGCTCAGGTACCAAAGTCTATGGGGAAGTTTTTTGATCTGCCTCACTGCCTTCCCTTCACTCTGTTTGGTCCAGTGCTTTTTCTCCATGTCCCCAAGAACCTGTGTTTCCAGGTACCATCACACTTAGATGAATACCTTACTTATAGGACCATGTGTAGAGCCTCTTAGCTCCTCTGTTAGTGTCAGCTACTAGGATGGATCATAGTCTTGCTTGGTCATATGGTTTTCTGTGGAAGCATGGTAGATGTTCCTCTCTCTGGTGACCCTCCTTTTTTGCACATCATACATCAGTTGATTTCTGTCCTCTAAGGCTCAACAATCTCTTTGTTCAGGAGGATAGGCGACTCATCAAAATTGTAGAATTCTTTAGAAAAGGTTCCTTTATGTCCTAGGAGGACCAGGGCCAAAATATTGTTTGTTTCATAGCCCAGTCATCATTTTAACTCTGGTCTTCAAACTTTAGTTATTGGACAGCCAGGAGGAGCAGTAGGTTTAATTTTGATTTTACTAGATTATTAAACACCTTAAAATAGATACAGGGAACTGTTTTTTTTTCCAATCATGGTAGTCTTAGAAGTTGAATCTCTGTAGAGTGTTAACATAACAATTATAAAGTTTTACAGAGAAAACGTGAGATTGAGGGCAACATAACATTTTACAAAGCAATTATAATGACATTGTTATATTAGAACCATTAGGTTTTGTTATTATCTCTGGAACACATTTAAATATTCATCTTAGTACAGAACAACTCTCTAGTCAGTCACTTCTATCCAATTATAAGATACTAAATGACATAAAGAAACTTTTACTTAATTTTGCCATCCTTCAATAGAATGTCATCTAAGAAAAATGCACCTGTATATAGATGCACCTCATAGGTTATTTATGTCTAACTTTAATTTTAGAGAGACATTGCCTGAACTGCACAGTGTTTGAGCATTTTAAAATAAGAAAATCTCATAGTTTTACTGATAGAGAACATAACCTCTTTATGTTAACCAATGTAAATGTATTACAGTAATATATTTAGCAAGGTTTGTCAGGGTGTTTCTCCCATATTGCTTGAACAAGGAAACCACTGGAAGTCCCTTAGTGGACAAAAACAGAATAATTGATTTTAAATAGCTGCTTTTTTTTTTTTAACCTTGGGGAGTCAGGTCCTGCAGTCCCTCCCAAGATCAACAAGCCCTCACTTAGTTACCTTAACAATTTTTTCAGATGATTTTAGATTACAACAGTGAACACACTATTCCCAGCTGACAAAAACTCCCAAGTTATTATGTAAGAGGTCTTCATTGATCAGAAATGGCATGCCAAAAAGTTATTACATGTAGCCAACAATAGGCATTATATTTATAAACCGGATCTTAGATAAAATTTTTATTGGCAGATAACCTGAGTGGAAACATGTCATTGACCTTAAAGACATCTTTTACTTTTATTTAAATTAGCCCGCTTTTAAGCTGCTTGGACCACAAGGATTAAGCTATATACCTAAATGTTTTAATGAGTTTGACTATCTTGAAAACCTATATAAAACTGCTTTCCATGGAAGTCTAAAAAACAAAAACAACCCCTCAAAGACATAAAAAAATTATTGAGCTCAAAAAACAAATAGCTGGAGGCATTGTAACCAGTTACTAGTACACACTGAACAGACAGATAAGCATACACAAGACAACTGTATTTAAATCACAGTGCACCCTCAGATGGATTGGCCATGGAGTCATTGAAAGAACATGAAGTTCTTCTTCATAAATGTGTCCTAATTTTTCATAGTTAACAGGCTTGACCCTTTCTTTCCTTAGTCCCTCTAATGCAATAGAAGAAGTGCAAAGGGGCCTGTTTTTCAGGAGGCATTTCATAGAATCTACTGAGGTTTGGCAAGCTTCATCCCCTATGGGGGCAGACACTTTGTTAACTTTAACTGCCACCCCTAAAAGTTTTCCTCTCTCTCAGATTGAGTTTTACTAAAGGAGAGGCATTACATTATCCCAGGTTAATTGGAATAGAGAAGTTATCCTTTTAGAAACTCTTACATATCATCTGGGTCATCTGTGAAACTTCCCTGGTCTTGTTTGTTTTTTTCCAATTTTGAGTAAGTAAATGGGACTTGTTTCAGTTCCTCCTCAAATTGTTTCTAAGGGGTTATAATCTAGCAGGTGGAGGTGGGAAGCTTGTTTCAGAGTAAAGAGGAGCTCTGAAAATTGGGCCTAGAAGAGGACAGAATATCCTCCTGTATTCACTCCTATTTAGGCTGGGTAGACTGACCATGTCCAGTGGACTTTGGTGGTCTTGTTTCCATCAATGAGCTCTCAAATTATGTTGTGGTGGTCTAGGGTATAGGGGCCCTATACAATGTTGCTTGCACAGTGGAAAGTGTTAAACTACAACCCGTAAGCTTCAGAAGAAAAGTCACAAAACTGCTTAAAAATGGTTTGTCTTTTATAGCTGCTTTTTTTTTTTTTAACTGTCTAAAAGGGCCTGGGTCTTTTAACTCTACCCAGGGGTCCCTTCTGTCCTTATACAATGAAAATGTGTGGTTTAGAATATACAAATCTGTCTTCATAGCTTGAAGAATATTATGAAACTTACAAAGAATATGGAAGAAATATGTTAGAGAAACATGTCATAGAGGTGTGCTGAGAGCTCAACTGGAATAGAAAAAACTTCAGAAATTCTCCAGAATCATGATCAACTCTATATTGGGTTGAATATTGTCATGTTTACTCAAAACCTCAGAATGGAGCCTTATTTGAAAACAGGAGGTTTGTAGATGTAATTAGTTAAGGTGAGGTTGGATTGGATTAGGTGATCCCTAAATTTAATGACCAGTATCCTTGAATGGAGAGCCACAGAGATACAGACACTCAGATACACTCAGGAAGAAAACCATGTGCTGAAGGTGGCAGATTGGAGTAATATAGTTACATGTTGGGGGATGACTAGGATTGCCAGCAACTACTAGAAGCTAGGTCAAGCAGAAAGGATACTTTCCTAGAACCTGTAGGGGAAGTATACTCTGCTGACATCAAACTTCAAGGCTGCAGAACTCAGAGAATATATTTCTGTCTTTTTAAAAGCACCTACTTTGTGATAATTTGTTACGGCTGCTGTATTAGTTAAGCTTCTGTAGAGGAATATATATATATATATACATTTGGATTTATTGGATTGGCCTACAGGATTAGAAGCTGGATAGTCCACAATAGCCACCTGTAGGCTGGAGATCCAAAGGATCCAGTAGGTTTCAGTTCAAGAAGCTGGAATTCACAGAATGAGAAGGACCAAAGATGCAGACTCAGGCTGAGGTGGGTGGCTGGAAAGCCCCTTAGAAAGTCTCTGGTGTGTGCCTGCATTGAAAGGGTGAGGAGTCTGCTGTCCCCAGGCAATGGCTACAGCAAAAGTCACACCTGCTCAAGCAGAATTGAGTTTGTAGCTCAGGCTAACTTCTTCCTTCTTCCTCTTTTTGTTCTGGCCTAGCTGTAATTCTATTGGACAGTGCCAGACACAATCAGGGTGGGTCTTCCCCATTCAGTTTGCTTGTTTACCTGCCAATCATGTCTGCAAATATCCCCACAGGCACACCCAGAATTGTCCTCTACTAATCTCCTAGGCATCTCTCAACCCAATCTAGTTGACAAGATTAATTATCACAGCAGCCCTAGGAAATTAATATAGTCTCCAACATTTCAAATCACCTTTTCTTTGTTTTTGTGACATTCCTTACCCAATCTTGTCTTACTTTGGATGTCTCTTTTTATAGGCAATTCCTTAGGTCAGACGTTATTCTAAATTCTGCTTTAAAAAAATCTCCATTTTACTCTGATGAATAAAAAATACTATGTGATTATATTTTGTTAAATGAATGTATAACATGAGTTTTCTTGTTTTACCAAAGGATGCCAAATTAGTCCTGTTTTCTGGGTAAGTAAATAAGGTTTAGAGAGCCTCCTCTTATCAGTGTGGTGCTGGAGGAGCATTGCCCTTTGGAACTCATATTTAAGATGACATTGAGATCTATACTGGTTGGTGTCTGGTTCCATTGAAATGACACTTCCTGGCCCAGCCAATATGCAATGTTTCATGCAACTCTAATTGACAACATTACAACAGAGACTTGCATGCATTTCTCCAAACTACTTCAAATTTCCTGTGATGCAAAATCCCCTTAGCTTAGTACAGCTATGGTAGAGATGAAGACATCCAAATGAATTCTGAAAAAGTCCTTATAACATCCCAAGACAGTGTCATGATGCTTTAGAAGGCTGCTGGTAGTCATTGGATCAGACTGCCCTGTTTCCAACTAAGTGAGTAATCTGAGAGCTTCTCTTTCTGATATTTAACTGGAAGCCCTTTATGTTACTGACTCTGAAAGCAAAAGAAAACTGGACTGTTTTCACTTGGACAGGGAAACCCTGTTTGTGAATCAGGAGATATCCCCACATGGGCTGTAGAAAAGAACTGCTGCAGAATAAGGAATGTTTCCAGATGTTAAAATAATGGATAATATTCTAAACACTAACATCAGTTATTACATTTGGTTTCAACATTTTTGCTTCATTTTCTGCAATGGTTGACTTTTCTCACTGAGTGATTTCCATTCTCCAGGATGCATAATGCTTACCTCTAAAGGTGTGATATCCCAGCACTTCATTCCTGGAACAGGTTTCTTTTCAACAAGCTAAAACAGACATAACTAGGGCATGTTTCAGGCTGAGATGACAAATGTGAGACTGGAGAATATTGAAAGCCATTCAAAAATTGGTTTGGTAAAAGACAGTGCTATATAATGAAAGCAAATGCACAGATTGTAATTTTAAAAGAATTCCTAGTGTGAAGATAAAAGGACATGAAAAATAATAAATGTTGAAATGATATACCACCTAATGGCATCCTGTCAGGGAAGAAAGATAATATGATAACTTACAGAGCATCCCTGAGCCTCTGTATGTACTTGACCTATAGTTTGCAGAGAAACAATCTTTTTGTTTCATCTGGCTTATATTAAAAATAGGAAAAACAAAACCAGCATCCCCCCACCCCGCCACTCTCACACAGATGGTGGAAAAATCCCTGCAATTTTTAACTGTCTGAAATTCTTTAAAGCAATATAAGACAGAAAGAATTATTAAATCACTTTTCCATTTCATATAATGAAAAACTGTGCAACTATGGTGGGGTTGGGACCATCAATTTTGGAGCAAGTGGGAGCTCCGATTGGTTCTACAGGCAATCAATCACCTGGCAGTCCTGATGCCCTAACTCTGAAGCCATCTTTCTGTAGGGAAAAGAAATTTAGGAAATAATAAAACTTAAATCATATTGTTCATTAGCTTTTGTATAATTTCATTTTGAGGTTATTTAGTATATAATTTATATACAAGATATACATGTGAGTATTTGGAGGGTATATCCACATTCATTCACTCATGCTTTTCTTCCTCCATTTAATAATTTGTTTACTTATTCAAAAAATTAACAAGTAGTTTCTCCAGGCAACAGGAGACCAAAGATGTATAGGCCCAGGTGCTTCCTTGGGCTCAGGCCCCAGTGGGAATAAGATGAACAAATAGATGTCTGTGATGTATCCTAATAAGTGTGCAATTGCTTTTAGGTATAGTGTTAACATTAATTTGTGTATTTGGCCATTTCTAGGTATTCTGGGGCCAGATTCAGAACTGCAGGGATGACTGGGATTTTTCTTACTTCTTTTGTTTGCTTAAAAATTGAGGGAGTGATATAGCCTTCTATTTTTTCTCTGCATTTGGACTTGACTGTAATATAAAGGACATTTGATGGGTCATGTAGAAATACACATGGTACCAAACTGTCAACACCCGAGTGAATCTGGTTCAGATGGGTCAGTTGTTTTTTGGGAGTGAAATCCTAGCTAGAGTTATTGAGAACAGTGGGTCTTCTGTGGATATGTTGAGTCCCTTGTTAACAGTCTGTGGGTACAGAAAGCACTAGTTATGGGAAAGGCTTTCTACTCTAGGATCTTATATCTGCTTAGGGTGGCTGGATAGGTACCAAAAATGTACCTAGTCACATACAAGTCATCACTTTATACTGTCTCAACTTCCCCACTGGTAAAATGGAATGAATGCTAAAGATTTGGGCATCTCCTAAGGTGTTCCTATGCATATTGCTATCCAATCTTGGATTGTAATAGCTGAGCATGCTTGTGAGTAGGTAGCCTAAAAAGTGCAATCTAGGTTTCTATTATAATCGGAGTTCCCAGGACAAGAATAGTTTCTCTGTTGTCTTAGTACAAGCTCATTGGAAGTGGAATCTGTGTTTATACTGTTTGTAATAGCTTGGATTGTGAATGTTCCCAAAAGGCCATTGTGTTAGTAGCTTCGTGCTCTTGGGAGGTGGTGGAGCTTTTAGAAGGTGTGGCCTCCTAGGAAGTGTTTGGGGGCATGTCCTTGGAAGGGATTGTGCCAGCCTGGCCTCTTTCTCTTCTGCGTCTTGTTAGCTTTCTGGTCACAAGGTGAGTGGTTTTGCTATGTCAGACACTTGTACCTTAATGTGCTGCCTCACCGTAGGTCCAAAAGCAAAGACAATTAATCATGGACTGGAACCTCTGAAATAACAAACAAAACAAACTTTCCCTCTTTATAAGTTAATTATTGAAAGTTTTTTTAATATAATGTTTTGTTATGTAATATAACGAATACACCATAAGACTAGATGTTCCCTGGTCTTATTACAGCTGGAAAACAGTAATTAGAAGGGGGTCACTGATTGGTTATCTTTCCTGTGGGACAGAGAATATGGGTCTGAGCTCAGCAAGAGGTAATGTGAGGAGATTAAATCAAGGGAGGCTTGAAAGAAAAGTTTGGAACAGGAGAGAACTCTGTTGCTTTGCATGGCATGGCATGTGAGTCATGGGGCAGGAGAATGGATGAAATGACCCCTCAGGGTCTCCTTCCAAGCTCTCTCTGGCTGAGGTTCTTTCTGTAGAGTGACTGATGATAGTATGAACAATTTTCTCGGTGAAGGCCATAGAATTCTGCTTCCTCAGGAATCATGATACAAATCCACATAGAAGTTGTATCAACAAAGAGAAATGCAACATTTTCTCTTTAATGAATTAGGTGCCATTTCTGTATTTTTTGCTGGAGAGTAGAGAGGGAACATGCTGCAGAAAGATATCCTTGCCAAAGGGAAGACTCCTCTTTTGTTTGAGAAAATGCTTTAGAGATAATGCTGTTAAGGGGTGGCAATGTGAGTCCCTGAGTCTCTTCTAGAATAGTGAGAAACAAGAGGATAAAGAGATAAATTGTTCTTCATGCTAAAATCGAAGAATAGTCTGCTTGAGTAGAAGGATTGCCTTCTCAATTTGAAGAGATATTACTGTTTCCCCTTGTAGGTTAGAACCTCGGATTTTCTGGTTCTGGAACTGGCAAGATAATAAGGGAAAAAAGTTGTGCAATTGGGAATAGATCCCACAGCATGGAGGTGTTGGAGGGCCATTAAGGGGGAGATAGCACCAAAGGACTCTTGTGAAAAGGTACAGGAAACAGACTTTAAAAACAGGGTACAATGTCTCCCCCTGACATCCATGCTAGGTTAAGGGAGGGCTTTGGTCCTTTTAATTAGTTGATTGACTGATTGATTTCTAAAGTATTGGGAATTGAAGCCAAGGCCTTCACACTGAGCTACTTCCCCAGCCATTTTAAAATTTTTTATTTTGAAACAGGGTCTTGCTAAGTGGCTAAGTTGTTCAGAGCTGGACTTAAACTTGTGATACTCCCGCTTCAGCCTTCCACAGTGCTGGGATGACAAGGGTCTGCCACTGCACCTAGCTGTTTATTTGATTATCAAAGAGAGGTGTATTTCAAAAGACTGGCAACTCAGTGGACATGGGTACATGTGGGTAGGCCACAGCATAAATGGTCTTAGAAGGGTGTCCAGGAAGACATATGGGAGCCCATTCTTGTGGAGAACAATGTCCAGGCATGGTGGGAAAGCCCCACAGAGAACCTGTAGACTATATCATTCTAGGTGCAGGGATTGGTACTGTGGTGGCCTGCAACAGCACTGTGCTTCTGAAGGGACTTCAGGGGCAGATATTTCATCCAACCCTTTCTTTGGAAAGTTAATTATGTTAATGGGGTCCAAGGAAGGCATAAATGATATTTCTTCCTCTCAGAGGAACACTTACATATAGAATACCAACCATCTGTCAATTCAAAGTGTCTTGATTGTCCTATCTGCACAAATTTGTGCCCAATACTGGGGGTGCGGGGATTGCAAGACACTACTGTTGTCCTTGGGAAGCTCTGGTCTGGTTGGGAGAGAGAAAAGGCAGGGCCAGATGCTGCCTATGGGGTCTGAAGTATAACAGGAGGAAGCAAGTTGGAAGATGGCACAGGTAGAAGTGTGGGGCTGAGTGCAGGGCAGGCTTCCTAAGTCTCCAGAGAGTGGAAGAGAAATGAATGGTGGAGTCTGTGGCCTGGGTGCAGGAAAGAGGAAGAAATGTGGGGAGAAGAGGAGCCTGTAGCTCAGAGATCTTTCTGTGCAAACGAAGAAAGGAGGCACACGGTGGGGCCACCTATATTGACCAGGTCCCATTCTGATTTTCTTGGAGTTCCCAGTGTAAAAGACAGTTTAGTTAAATAGCTTATGAACAGGCAGCTAGTGAGGGAAAGGGTCTGAGATAGAGTTGGATGATCAGCCACATTAATAAGAATGAAAATAAGAATAGGCAGTGGACTAGGATTTTAGACCAAGAATTGACTTCCTCAGACAAGATGGAATGCAGTTCCTCCCCTTCCCTATTAAAGGAGTTATAGCCCCTCCCTACTAAGTTCTTGGAACTTGAAATGCAGAATACAATAATTGCATTTTCTTTAAAATCTTGCTTTCCTTTAAGGTTTATGTGCTAAGTGACTGGGTTAGAGAGCTTGAATTCCATTTGGTCCTTTTAAACCCACAGAGCTGCCTGTGATAGGTGGCCACTAAACAATCAAATAATTCCTATACTGCTCTTATCCATAAGAAGTTCTGGACTGAGGGGCCAGGTGGTGACCCACTTGGGATACCTCCCAGATACCCAGCAGGTGTTATTTTTTCTTTTTACTTCCAATAAACACTCTCATTTCCTAACCTCCTTCTTTTTTTTCTGTGATTTCATTCTTTGACTTTGTGAGGCAATGAGGTTGGGTTTACACAGTGCATACTGACCTGTTTCATAAACTTTTCTCTTAGAGATTCCTTGTCCTCAGCCTGGCCCAGTATGAAATAAACACAAAGTCCTTGGCTTCCTCCACCTTGGAACATGGTGCTCACAGAGAAACATAAAATCAAGAACCAAGGCCATGCTAGAGAGAGCTGGGGTGGCCCTGCACATGGTGAGACTCAGACTCTGTGGTGGAGTAGGATTTCCCTCTGCACCCATTTTCTTTCTTTCTTTCTTTTTTTTTTTTTTGGTACCGGTGATCGAACTCAGGTCCTTGTGCTTGCGCAGCAGGCAGTGAAACCACTGAGCTAAATCCCCAGCCCTCTGCTCCCATTTTCCCAGGGTGCTGAAGAGATGCTACTCACTGACAATTGCCTGGGCTTTACACCTGCCTGCAGCCCTAACATGACTACAGTAGATGTGTCCTCCGGCCTCCGTGCATCTGGGATTCAGGTAGGAATGGAATATTCCTGCCTTTGCCTGCAGAGAAAGAAGATAACCTCAGGCAGGGAATTTCACAGCTTGTTGATTGAGTTGCATGTTTGTTCTGGGTTACTTTTTCTCAGTTTCCAAATATAACATGCACTTGCTATTGAGTAAATATTGATTCTGTTTGAGTCAGCATTAGTAGAGGAAGATGTCCAGAAATAATCAGCCGACTAATCAGATCTGCTTCCTGGGATGCCAGTGAGTGGAGTGTGGTTGCTGTTAGGATGAGGCTATGTCCATGCCTCAGACAATTCAATCAACATTCTCTAATTACTAGGCTCGTTTCAGTCCTTTATAAATAAAGAGATCATCCCCAAATGACACCATTTTTTGAGCAGCTATAAATGAGGCTATAATTTAATTCTAGCTAATATATAGCAGAAACTAAAACCTTGTCTCATTTTTTTTATTGTTTTGTTTTGTTGGGGGGTGAGTGCTGGCTCTAAATTGAGTGACAGATTATTTGGTGATGTATTAGAATTCTCATGAATTAAATTGCCACAAATGTTGAAATGATGGTAATTGTGACTAAGGATGAGCTCTATCTACAAGAAGAATTTGCTAAACATATTAGCAATGTAATTGAGGTTATCAGGTTTCTACTTTAAAGTTGTTCAGCAAGGGTAATAATGATTTATATTATTTCCCATGACTTGAGTTTCTAAGGTCATTAAGGGTAACTACTCTTGTTTAAGTCCCTCCACAAACTGCCACACCCCAAATGCCTATCTGTCCTATCTTGGATGCTGTAAGGAAGAAAGCTTATATTTTGCAGACAATGACAATTTGTATAGTTCCAGTAGAAAGTACTTCCTTGGTAGAACTAGAATTATTTCCTTACTTTTAGCCACAGGTGTTATATAACAAGACTAACTAACTATTCTAGATATTTGTAGACTCAAATACTTGTGTGTTTTTATCTGCATTTAGAATCCAGGATCTCAGAAAATAGGAGATCTTAAAGTCACTTATTATAATCCTTTCTTTCCTTTTGCCGCTCTGACCTAATGCCTACACTGCTATTTTCACGTTCTTTCCAAAATTCATTCAGCTTATGATTTTAAACAATATTGAAGAATTCACTATTAAATATTCACTATTAAATTAACTATTCTTCAAATGTTTTTCTTTGGTTCATACCAATCTGTAATGTAAACTCATCTTCTTTTTTAATTAAAGAGATGAGATGTGACTGGTGATTAGGAAATGGAAGATAAAATCAATTCTAGAATGTTCTGTGGTGATTTTTTACCATTCCAGATGGACGCTCCTTGACGGCTTCTGGAGAGTATCCAAATACAGGAATGAATGAAGAAGTGTGATAAGCCTGATGGATCTAGGAAAGCAGGACTAATGTTCCAACTGCTGTTTGTGACAATTGCTCAGGACTTCTTTAGTCCCACCTCATCTGAACCTCTTATTTACTTATGCTTGGCAAATAGATATCATTTAATTTTAATTTCCCAACTCTTGATCCCAGATTTTTGCCTCTGAGACAGACTTTGCTTCTTGCCTTTGATGTTGTTTGTCTCTTGGTCCCTGGTGCTGGGGTCTGGCAACCCCCCTCACCCTTGGTCTTAGCTAGAATCTCCCTGTTTCAGCTCTACACCTGCTATATTTGAATCTGGAATGTTCTTCAAAGGCCCTTTTGTTAAAGCCTTGGTCTTCATTTTGGTGCCTTTGAGAGGTTGTCAAACCTTTAAGAGGTGGGGCGCAGTGGAAGGTTTTTAGGTAATTGAGGGTATTCTCTGGAAAAGGATATTTTGTCCTTAGTTTCTTCTTTCTCTTTCATTTGCTAGCCATAAAATGAATGCTTTAACCCCACCATATGCTCCCACCATGTTGTGCTGCCTTGCCCAAAGCCATGGAGCCAACCATTCATAGACTGAAACCTCTAAAACTGTGAGTCTAAATAAATCCTTCCTCTTTATAAATTGATTATATTAGATACTTATTACAGTAATGGAAAGCTGACTAGCAGAGGCAGCCCCATACCGAGTTCCCAACTGGGACTAAGCCTGGCACCCCTGGGAATAAAGAGATTGGAGCAGTCACACATATTTCTTGCAACAGTCTATCCTAAGGTGAACAGTTTATTTCTTGATGGATATTTTCTTCAATGGATTTAGGTAGATTTAAACATTGCGTTCAGCTCTCAGGTTGGCTATGGTACTTATGCAACAAAAGGGCCGGTGGCTGGAAGTAAGTAGTGTCATGCCAAGGGGAACTAAGAAGTGAACTGTATTTGTTGAACATGGAGAAATTCCTGACTTCTTCTCTTGGAGCTTCTTTACTGCTCTTTGCAGAAGGAAGGAGGCTGCATTCTCATCAGGAAGCAGGTTTGTGCACCAGGTGTCTGTGTCCCCCGAGGGTCTTGCAGCTTCACACTTTTTGTGGAAACCACTCTGTGCTTTGGTTACCTAGGAGTACTCTTTAGCAAACACTGGGATAGGGAAATGCTCATTGCAGCAAAGGCCTTTGAGGACATTCGCTAAATCAGTCCAGCTTGACACTCGTACTACAAGCTAGATTTGTACCAATATAGCTTCATGTTTGTCATCCTGTTCCATCTTACCCTTGATTATTGCCAAATTCTTATTCATTTTAGTGAAGATGTAATGGAGTCTCCTAGAACTTAAGATGCCTGCTTGGAATGATACACACATAGTTAACAAAAATAAAAACAAGATAAGCCCCATGTATTTTTATTTTTAGTAATACATCGCATTATTTACTAATTTTCTATTAATGAAATTACTTAGATTTATAGATCAACTTAGAGGGTTTTCATGCTTTCCCTATTGGTAATGGCCAGTTCTATATCTATGTTTATATATTTCCTTGCTTCAAAAACATTTGGAAATGGTTTAAAAATATAGCAGTGCCCTTAAAATACAAATAGAAGAAGAAGCTGAGCAGAATTTAGGGATTTAAAGTGTTTAAGTCAATAAATGGTTGTGGAGGTGAAAGCGATGGGAAAAGTTGTTGCTGTCTTTGGTGGTCGTGACAGTAGGATGGGTGTGGGTTGGAGGTTGTTGCTGGGAATGGGGGAGTAGAGGAGGGGCAAATGTTGGTTGTGCTTGAAAAGTAGTAGTAGAGATAGTGGTGACAGAGGTGAAATGGGTGGCTATTAAGTGAGGCAGCCACAACCTCAATAAGGGTCAGGAAAATTATGGTTCAGACAGAGATAAAAGAAGATGGTGAAAAGGAAATAAAGGCATTCAGAAAGATTTTTGCTCTAACTTCTATTGTAACTGAAGAATAAATTAGGTTCTCAGCAGTCCTGGTCAATGGGAATAGCTATGAGTAGTAATGGTAGCTACTATGAGCCAGACAATATTCTAAGCATGTTCAATCAGGTCTCATTTAATCCTTGGAACAGCCCATATCAGCTTCTATCACCACCCACACATTACAGATGAAGAAATAGAGGGACACAAAGGTTTAAGTAATTACCTTCATACCCTATCATTAGAAAGAGATCGAGCTAAGATTCTGCCTATAGCTCAGATTCTTAGCCCTTGAGCTCTTAGGAGTGTGACAGAGGTGACTTATCTATACAAGGCTGTCCAGCCTCTAAAGTGGAGGTGATAGGAGAGATTACACCTGCCTTAATCTTGGATTATGAAGTCTGTGCTATGGTTTGGCTAAGTGTTCCCCAAAGGTCAGCACTGTACCTTGAGTGGTGCTGTTGAGAAGTAACAAAACCATTAGGAAATGGGGCCTACTGAGAGGCTGTTGGGTCATTGGGCCTGCGCCTAGATTGTGAGACTCTGTCCTGTTTTTGCCTTTGCTCCCTGGCTCGTGATGTAAAGTGATTTCACTATAATACACACTCCCTGCCATTGCCATCTGGCACTCCCAGCAGAGGCTCAAAGCAATGGAGCCATTCAACCATGGACTGACACCTCCAAAACTGTAAATTAAATAACCGTTTCCTCTTTGTAAGTTAACTCTTGCAGGTATTTTGTCTTAGTAAGGAATAACTGACTGATACACTGTGCTTCAAGGGTCCAAAGTTAAGGGAACACAGAGGGGCCCATAGCCACAAGTTAGACTCACAAACCTATAATCTTCAAGTGCATGAAGAAACAGCCCTTCCCCTGTGGATCTTTCCAGGAGGTCCATGCAAGATTGTTGGTATGCAGTGGGGCCTGAATGTAGATATCCTTAACAAGACTGTGGTTTGTGAAACAGTGTGAGTTGCTTTTCATTTTCACAGATAGAGCAACTGAGTGCTATTTAAAAGAAATTTGATGCTGCTGCTGATGTTTGTGGTTGGAACTGTCAGTCACTACCCAGATTTCTGGTCAGCTGTCCTCAGGCCTGTGTTGGGGTGTCTGTGTGCTGTTTTGTGGCTCTGCCTTTGCATGCTACAAACACTTCTTCCCCCTCCCACCCCCCGAGCAGGCTGTGTGAAGCTGTGACAACTGGCTTTCACACATGCCTTTATGATTAGCTCCCTTTCCTTTCCTCTGCCTGGGACATATGGGCCTGGTGTCTAGTTTTGTTTCTCATCTTCCCCTTTTTTGTATCTTTTGGCCTTTTGCTTTTATTAATAGACTATTTCATGTTTTCATTTTCTTCTCTTTCAGAAGGATGGCATAGAAGGAATTGCCTGCCTTTCTGTCCTCACCCTATTTCTTTCTAGATTCTCTGTCCTTGGAAGGCACTTCTGACCCTGCACTGATGGAACTGTGAGCCCAACACAAACCAAGACATACTTTACAGGTTTAATGTTGATGGCTGCAGTTAAGCCTTATCATCAGCCAAAGACTCCACCTCACAAAGTGCCATTTCAAAGCCATTTTACTGCATACAAAATGGAATGAAATCTGTCCCTCAAACGTGTCACTTCTGACCATGACTCCTCATGCATTAATAACTTAATTAATAACACAGATGCATTAATAACTTCAGAAAACTGATATACTCTGGAATTTACATCAGTGCCTAAGAAAATAGGAAATGTTCTCCTTTCTAGAATTTTGTCCCTTCACCCTCAGGTGGAAGAAAATCCACTGACTCTGAGAGATATTAATAGGAATAGGATGATGAGCAACACATGGAAAATGTGTTTGCACTTAGCAGGCTACAGGAGTGATGTTTTTCCCCCTCTTTGCCATTGTTTATGGGAATGTCAGTATTGAGCAATTTTTAGTATTAAAAAGTCATAAGATTATAAAATTGCTAATAAAGTTTTTTATGTGGTAACAATGTCACTTGTTCAACTTGTACTATAACCTCAAATCTATAGTTTTCAGGAAAAATAGCTGTAGCCAAGCACTTAAAGAAGATTCTAGAAGCAAATGTATGCAATTTTTTTTCAGAACTGAATGCAAACTTATTGATAGTTTAGCAGTTTGGGAATAGAAAGTGAGGAAACTTGTAGCTCGAAATAAAGTCCAAATGATGCTAATGTTAAATCATCCAGTGAATGTTTACATCTGCTAAAGTTCTGTATGTCAAAATTTTCAACACCAGTGACTAAAATTGCATAACTTATACCAGAGACTACCACAATAAAAGTTAGAAGAATGACTGTCAAAATTTAAGAGCTATGTAGCTTCTATTCACACAAAGCTTTGATATTAGCCATAACTTTCTGATTAATGACTGAGGACTGTGCCTACTGATCTGAGATCAGATTTTAATTATAGCAGATGGTAATGTGTGTAAGCAAAAGTGTATTTCTAGAAACATATCAATTTGCAAAGGAGTCTTGTTCAAGTTTAGAGAAATGTTTAATTCAGAATTTGCAAAGCAATGAAATGAATTTTAAAATGTCTTTTATTGACCTCAGAAATTGTGAGCTAAAAGCACTAGAGCTCATTTAAAAAGCAATTTTATTAAGTTAATGGTGAGTATAAAGAATTAAATCAATAAAAACCCCACTTGCCATTAAGTTCAAAAACAGTGCAAATATTTTATTAACTGTGTTGTTTTAAATCCAACAATATACATTTCCTTGGCTTGTTTTGTCCTCTCCTTTACATTTCTCTTCAACCTTAAGACAATTTACTGAGGCTATTTTATTTTATTTCTTTTTTTTAACTCCTTAACATGGGCTTTAAAATTGCAAGCATGTGTAAATAGATGTGTCTATAATCTAAGTCATGAACAAAATTGAGCTGAGTAGGACATTTAAATATTCTGCTCAATTTCACCATGTATGAACCAGGGAAGTGACATGTACTTTATAGGTGACCATTGTGGGCCAGGCACAATATCCCAGCCAGCCAGGTGAGCCCACAGGTACCTAATGGCTTTCTATGCCCTTTCTAAGTCTGTAATAGGTAAATGAAAGTAAATGCCCTAATGGTAAATATCAGGTCAAAACACAAAGTTGCTGTTTATGTAGGTTAAAAATAGTCAAATAATAGCAGTTTCTTATGGTGTAACCTAATAGAGCACTCTAGAATTCACTAATTTATTCATTCTTTATCAGACATTCAACAAATTGACTGCTCTGCTAGGTACTGAGTGTACAATGATAAACCAAGACATAGAACTTGAGATAGATAGGTGACAGATAGCAGTGAACAAACTTTCAAATAAGTGTATAACTAAAAAGTGTCCTTTGCAAGAAGAAATGGACCTCTTGCAATAGAGAAGTGGTCCAAGGGAACAGGGTGAGGGGTGAGGAGGGGAAGGGGAAATAAGTAGAATAAAGATGTCATGCACAGGAACCTAATAACTTCAGTGAATGTAAATATTAAATGCCACAACATGAGCTAAGATTAATAATATCAACAAGAATGTAAATCAGGACAGAGGAATTAGAGGAAGAGGGAGGGGGAGAGGAGGTAAGGGGAAAGGGATTTTAAAAAAAAGAACCAAGCTGTATTATGTGCATGTACCTACTCCCCAAGATGATTGTAAACGGCATGTACTACAAACAGGTACTAATAAAATAAAAAAATAAAACAGTGTCTTTTGCAAAAGAGAAGGGGACAAAAAGATGGAGAGAGAGGTGAGGGAGGGGAGGGAAGGGGGATGTAAAAAGAATTAAGATGTAGGGCCGGGGGTTTAGCTCAGTGGTTCCCCCACCTGCCTTGCAAATGCAAGGTCCTGAGTTCGATTCCTGCCCCCATACCAAAAAAAAGAAAAAAGAATTATGATGTGTTATGTGCGTGTACATACTCCCCATGATGAATGTAATCATTATGTACTGCAAACATGGACTAAGACAAATAAAAATGTGAGAACAAAGCGTGTTAAATGCTGTCAGTGTAAATATTTGGAGTGAGAAGAGAATGATATGAGGTACTGAGGCAGGCAGCTCCTGGGCTGGTGCAGGGGAGCTGAGGAAGAGAGCTGCAGCCCAGCAGAGAGCAACAGGGAAGGCTGGGTGGGACCTGTGCAGCCCTGCAGCTAAGTGAGTTAAGAAGGGCACGGGAAGGTGCTGAGGTCTTTCTCCCAGCTGTTTCTTCTTTCCATTTTGGTGGCTTGTTCTGATTCTTAGCTTTCTCAGCTGTCCTCTTTGCCAGCTCCTGAGATTGATGCGCCAGTGAGGTAGTCTGGCCAGTTTGAAGAAGACCCTCCTCTGCCCGTATGCTGCCAGGTGTGGCCCACAGTCCACACTACTGCTGCCTTGGGAACATGATAGCCCTTCGTTATTCTGCAGCCCCTCTTCAGAGCCCAGATGCAGAGCCTCAGGACCCAGCCTGAAATGCGAGGGTGCTGGACAGCTAAGGCTGCCTGATCAATGACAGGTTTATGCTCAACCAGCAACTTTTCTCTAGGAGGGGATTGTAAAAAATATATCAGTGAGGGGCCGGAGATTTAGCTCAGTGGTTCTTCTGCCTGCTTCACAAGCCCAAGGTCCCAAGTTCAATCCCAGGTACCAAAAAATAATAAATTAAAAAAAATATATATATCTATATCAATGAGAACAACATGTTTTATTTATTGAGTGCTTATTATATTTCAGGCACTAAGATATGTGCTTCATTTACACATTTATTACCCATTGCAGTCCAATGAGATAGGTATCATTACCCCATTTTATAGATATGGAAACTAAGGCTTAAAGAGGTGGAGTGAGTTGTGTATGATCTCACAGTGGAGAGGTAGGAGGGCTGGGCCGGCAATCCTGAAGAATCCAACTTTAACCTCCATGCTGTGCTGACTTCACACCATGGCCTAATGTACCACATGAGTTACTCTTTGGTTTTCTCCAAGGAGAGCTACAGTGTAGCCTTGTCCTTGGAAGCCAGAAATCGGGTCTCCCACAGCCAATGCAGCCTTGATTATTGAATTCGAGGAAGAGACAAATTCTCAGACAAGAACTTGGACTGTGGAGGCTGCTTAATTCAGCAATTTGGGAGACCAAGCTCAGTGAGCTACTTGATATAGATCCTGAGAGCCATGGGGTCTGTACACATCCCCCGTGGGGTGTGGTTATGATGGCTTCTGGGAGAGCCTTTGGGTTAGGCAGGGAACTGTCCTCCACAGTGCAGAACTGCCAGCTCCACGCTGCTTCCTGGCACACAGTCTGGTCTCTATAGGGCATTAGGAGGGTTGTCTGCCCACCTGGAACCAGGCTGGCATGGGAGAAGCTCACTACAATAGCGGCAGCAGGGATAGGCAAGAAGACATTCTGGTGATAGGTGAATTTCCAACTCCAGACCCAACTTCTCTGCTTTCCAGTGCCAACCCACAGAATGAGGCTTTGGGACTCATGTTTTCTTGCCCAATCCTTGTGATTGCACATATTTCACCACCTCAGGGGCACACTTCATAGGCTTTGTGATCTCTACCACCCGGTGGCTGCCAAGTGGAGAAGCAGTCTGTGGGACCACAGGCACCAGCAGGAAAGGAGATAGCCCCAAACTGCAATTGTTGCCCATTGTCTCCCAAGTTTCCAGGTGGCCAGGAGGCCAGTTTCAGGCAGCAGGATGAAGGCACACCATGTGGAGGCAGTTTTGGATGAGGTCTGTCCTTGCCTCTCCAGCACACATATCAATTTCAGGCCCCTCCATGGAAAAGGGGCTGGGAAGGGGAGGCCTGGCACACTGTGAAATATGATAAAGCTGCTTTGGTGTGGGTCAACCATACTTTGCGACACCTGCCTATCTGTTACACTGGTGCTGTTACACAATTGTCTGGGAATTCATCTTTGTCTTTGTATGTGCCATGATGGGAACTTATCCCAAAGTGGGTGGGCACAGGGATGGAGGAGGAGCTGGACTGGCTTGTATCGTCTGTCTCTGCCTATGTATAAAGTAAGGCTGTTGATTTCAGTGAAGCAGTTAGACTGACCTCTCTAAAATCCTGATTGCTTGAGGGCAGTCGTGGTTGAGGGTAACTTCCTCTGTCCTTGTCCTGCTTACAGAAAACCCTAGCCAATTTTAAAGCCCAGGAGATATGATTCTCTATTTTCCCCGAATATTTCATGAGTATTTAAAACTCTTGAGGAAACAACTGAAGTGTCCATTAATAAATGAGTAGATATGGAAGCAATAGCACCCACATGATGGAATATAACTGAGAATAGAGGGACAAACCACTGATAGATGGGACAACAGGGATGAATTGTCAAAGCATTGCCCTAGTGAAAGAAGCCAGACTCAAAAGGCCGCATGCTGTATGATTCCATGTATATGACATTCTGGAAAAGGCAAAGCTATTTGGGGAAAAATACTGCAGTGGAAAGTCGTTTTCTACCTCAGGAGTGTCTTGGGGGCCTCTGTGGAGAATGATAGTAAAGTAGCATTTTGAGGGATCTGAGATCTGGCTTCATTCAAAGTAGCTTCACCTTATCTAAGTTTTACACCAGAGTTTGATTTCTTTGAAAAATTTGGGAAATCCTGAAGTGAGATAATCTGATTCATGTTGTCATCTCTTTGCTTAGAGAAACATACATATGCCCAAGAAGTTTTGCATTCAGTTTCAGGGAGACCTATAGGCTTCCTGAAGCCCTCCCTCAGCATTTCTAAATGCACACAAATCTCTAATTCAGGACTTTTCCTTTGTACAGTAGAGACCACATCTTCTCTTCCTTAAACAGCCTCATGCCATCTACCTTAGGCATATCAATTATCCACTGCTGTGTAACAAGCCAACCTCAACACTTAATGACTTAAAATACACACAATAGTTTATCACTTCTCACATTCTGTGCTCTTCCTGGACTCATTGTATGGTTCCTCTGTCTTATGTGGTATTGGCTGGGGTTACTGAATGGTTGCATCCAGCTAAGAGCTCATCTGTGTGCCAGGTTGGGGCTGAAATGTCCCAGTTCATGTCACCTACCTGTGTTGGGAACTTGGTGTTGACTATCACTTAGGAGTACTTTAGTTCTTCACAAAGCCTGGTCCCTCATGAGTCAACAGGCCAGCCTGGATAGCTGGTGTTTAAGATAGGAATTGGAAGCTGTCAGCTTTCTTAAGGGAAAATTTAAGAGCCTCACCCATACAACATTTTAGTGGTCAAAGCAAGTCACAAAGCCAACCTAGATTTCAAGAGAGAAGAAACAGACTGTACCCCTGAATCGGAGAAGCACAATGGCACATAGGTTGTCAGGGTTGCAGATGGCCATCTCTGAAACAATGCAGAACACTACACTGTGTCCTTGGAAGAGTAAGTCTGTGCATCACACAGAACAATGGGCTTCTGCAGCATAATCTGAGCATGCACACATTTCTTTTCAAGACTCTATTTTTTAGTATCTTTCTTCTCTTGTGTTACTGTAGAAATAATCAGGGGCACTCTTGTTTCTGAAAGCTTATATTTTCTCCATCTTGCCCCATTTCTCTGTCGTTTTTCTTATAACATATCACCTACAGTCTCTGCTACATATTTTGGACTTCATTCTATAGCTTATTTTGTATTTTTATCTTTCTAGAAATACATGTCTTCTTTCTCTAGACAAACTGGAGCAAATCTGTTTGTCTAGAGAAGGAAAAGAGCCACCACTCCTATTTCGGGAAGCTGATATGATTCTCAATGGGGACAACCATGTGTGTGACCTGTTATCAGGGCGGTAGTTGTATGAAGGCACCAGACCCTCATTGCTGCCCCTTCCCTGTGACAGAAAATAAGGGGAACAGGCCTTGGCTTCCATGCACTCTGGCAGTGGTATGAGCTCTTGTGCTGTATGTCAAGCTGGATTAAATTTGATCATCTCTATCAGTTTCCTGCAACTTCATAAGAAAGCATCTCTCATTGGTTGTGGTTGGGATAACAAAAATCAGGCCCACAGCAAGGATTCCTGGGAAGCAGTGGTTCCACTGTCACTGCATACTATAGAATCTGCAGTATTTACCCAAAGGCTCCATTTCTATTGCCTCTTGATGTTTCTGTTTCTTGTCTAGACATTTCCCCCTCTCATTCTGCCACTCCAACTTGACCCATAGAGCCCACAGTGGCTGCATTAACTTCCAATATCCACAGGTTCTCAGGGTCACAGTGCCATAAGCAAGAGAGCTGAAAAGCATTTCTGAGCTTCTGGTGAAGAATTTCAAAGCTGCCTCCCTAGTACTGAGGTCTAAGGATGACTTTCAGCAGCATGGGAATGCAGGGTAGACCCTGTGAGCTCTGTATTGGCCACTTGCATTTTAACTTGAAGGTTCCCCTATGATCTGTTCAATGTTGACCTCCCATGGAAAATGTTACATAGTAATTCAATAAAAAAGATTTCATGCTTGAAGCAAAAATTGAAAAACCCAGATCTAATTCAACTCTGTTTTCAGTAGTAAGACTAACTAGCCTAGGACCTGGAATGAACTGCTCAACACTTAGATGAATGACCAATTATAGGCAAAGTTTCTTGATGTTGGCTGGATGCTGTGAACCATTCCTAGATGATTTGAACAAGGGTGGGATCCATTCAGGCTGAAGCCTGAGAATAAAGGTCTGGATACTGCTTTGCTTTGTCTCAAGAAATCTTTTATTTGCCTGGGATCCTTCCTCAGAGTAGCTGGAATTGTCTGTACTGTACAAGAACAATTATTGCAGGATTATCACGTGCTGTGGGACTGTCTCTAGAGCCTGCTGGGAGCTTGTTTTGCTAGCTTAGCTGTTTCTTAGTCTGTTCTGCCTGATGATGTCAGCTGTGATGTTCCTTCACTCAAGGATCCCCCTCCCGCTGCTCATCGCCTTGGCCTCTCTTCTGGTCCAGCTAGCGATGTCTTCATCTTCCCCCTTTTTTTCTTGTTCTCTCCACTTTTGACATCCTTGAGGCTGATAGTGTTTGTCAGGTCTGCCTTTAACTCTGGGGAAAGAGCTGGTGGAGCCATCTGTGGGTTTTGGAGAGCATCCCTGCTTGTAATTATTTTTTCTGGAGTCACCCTTGATGAGGCAAAGGCCCATTGTTGTATGATTACCAGTTGTCATCTGGGCTTTCTCATCATAGAATATGTCTTGGGGTGGGTGGGGGTAACAATGGTATGATGTCTCAAAAAGACAATAGTTGTTGATTTCTTCACAGACAATTGAAAGAAGGAGGTGGTTCCCAGGACAGTGCTTGGTTTGATCCCTTACAACGTTTAGCTGCAGAGTTCCCCACATTGAGGGTAAGATTTTTGTCACTTCTCCTCATCCTAAATGTCAGGGGCTGACAGACACTGAGCAAAAATGGAAGATGGACACTTTCTCCACATGGGGAGGAAGTCCGTGTCGCAAAATAATGAGCAAAGATGAAATCATCACAAAACCTCTAAAACCTTGACAATTTGAGCTAATTATTCTGAAGGACAGTGAGAATTACTGAAAAGGATAAATTAAATCCAGCTCAAGAATTAAATCCAGCTCAAAAGATCTTGATGTTACCAGAGCACTAAACAAGAAGTTAAAACCCAGATTTTAGTCCCAACATCCCCCTTAACTCACTGGGTGGCTTTCAATGGGATTCTTCTCTTTGTGTCTAAGTTTTCTCACTTAGAAAATGTGGTTTTGAATAATTTACCTGTTAGGTCCCTTCCACATTTTGTAGTCTATCATTTGAAGTATTTGTTAAGCACCGACTTTGGGCAGGGCAATGGTGCAATGGAATATACTGGAGCTAGTCCACGTCATAAGCTTTTTTCTTTGGAAAGCCTTGCCAGTGCATTCAGTCCAAGCAGAAGCAGTCATGTATTAGGCTAAGTGATCATTGCCAAAGCAGTTGACTTCATATGAATAGAATGTTAGCAATTAAAACATTAATTGTTTAAATGTAAATGATTGCTTATAAAGTGCTTAAAAGGACCACTTCTGCTAAATAGATTGAGCAAGCCTCTTGCAATTGCATTAGCCTTTCAAGTTGTTTAGTTAGTACTTTTTTCACAGACTTTTATTATAACTATTTATGATTTATGCTTTGCCTCCTCCAAAAAAGGATTTGAAGCAGCCAAAAACAGAAAACATATATAAACTATGATAATTAAAAATTTAAAAAGGAAAATAAGATAACAGAAAGGAATTATAACAGGGGAGATAGGCTTTCCAAATAGCCTAGGCTGTATTTGTTTCTGCTCATGCTTCCCAGCTTAACTGCATTTCCTTTGCTCTCTAAATGCTTATATAACCCTGAGAACTACAGAGTATAGGCATTCTCTAAATATAATCGAGTACCTGTTATGTACATAGTTCTACAAAAAGCTGGAATTCCTTCCCTTAAGGACAACAGGGAAGATGGACAGCAGACATATTCCTAATGTGTGATTACTATATGATTAATGTACACTTTCACTATTCTTTAAATTATTTTGATAATGTATCTCTATCAGAAAAATATTGGGGGCATGTACTCCTCTAGTATGTGTATATTCATTTATATATAAGTTGGATATATGACTACTGTTCTGAAATGTTATGAATATTATAAAACACATGGAAAATAAATAAGTATCTCTGAGATAAAAATAAATATGGATAGTTCTAGCATTTTCTTCCCATATTCTAAATATGAATGACATGAATGACATGAATGAAACACTCGCTAGTAGAACTTCACTTATTTAAATGTCAATAAATGAATAAACAAATGCTCACAAAGTGCTTTAAAAGAATGTCTTCTCAATAGGTAAATGCAATTAATTTGCAATTGCATTTACCTCAATGTCTTTTAAAAAATGAAGTGCTTCAGGGAGCAAAGAAAATCTTAAAAAATAGGTTCCACACTACAAAGACGCAGATGACACTGGACCACCAGACCACTGTGCTGAGTCCTGCCGCTCCCAGCCCAGAGGTGGGGGCTTCTGAGCTGCCGTCCCACTGCTCCTGGTCCAGAGGAGGGCGCTTCCTGGCCACCATCCCTCCCGCTGCTCCCAGCCCACAGGAAAGGGCTTTTAGGCCACCATCCCTACCGCTGCTCCTGGCCCCTGTTCCACCTCTCCCAGCTCAGAGGAGGTAATCCGTGCAGGTGCCAACAGCTGCGCCCCCCAGTCGAAATGAGAAAACACATAAATAAGTCTCAAAACCAGACTTCTAGATCACCTACAGCAACCCCAATGGAACACTCTGATACTCAACCACCTGGACCCACTGAACTGGCAACAAAAGGGGATCTGGAAAAAATGAAATCAGAAATAATGTCTCAGATAACAGGAGAAATTGTGCTCCTACTACAAGACATGATTAATAAATCTAGAGAGGAGCTGAGGAACATGATGGAATCCCAACATAGGAAACAAATGGAATCCATAAAACAGATGCAAATAGATTTCCAGGACATGAAAAACTCCACTGAAAGTCTACAGAGCAGAATGAGCCAATGTGAGGATAGAATTTCAGATAGAGAAGATAAGATTGCAATTAGTGACCAGGAAAAGAAAAATTGCTTCAAAATTATAAGGGAACATGAGAAATCAATCCAGCAGCTGCTAGATGATGCAAAGAAGAATAACATAAGACTGATTGGGCTCAATGAAGAAACAGGAGAGATTGCAGGTGACATAAAAAAAACTCTTCACAGAAGTAATGGCAGACAACTTCCCAAGCAGGGGAAAAGAGCTTGATATACAGATAAGTGAGGCATATGGGACTCCAAATAGCCTTGATCAAAAAAAATCTACACATAGGCATATAATTGTTAAGATTCCAGAAACTCAACAGAAGAACAAAGTTCTACAAGCAGTTAGAGAAAAGAAACAAATCACATACAAAGGAAAACCCATCAGAATCACAGCAGACTTCTCAACACAAACCATCAAGGCAAGAAGAGCTTGAAGGGACATATTCCAAGCCCTAAAAGAAAACAGCCTCCAACCCAGATTGATGTACCCTGCAAAACTATCTTTCAAAACTGACGGAGAAATAAGATACTTCCATGACAAAGAGCACCTCAGGAACTTTGTGAATACCAAACCAGCACTCCAAAGAATTTTACACAATATCCCAGGAACAGACATTGAGGATCACAATTCCAGGAAGCAAAGCAGAATGAACCCATCTGGCATGACAAGAAATTAAATGTAAAGGGGGAGAACCCAACAAAAAGAAAAAGTCATGGCAATGACAAGTCAATACGTTTCAGTTATAACCATCAACATTAATGGTCTCAATTCACCAATCAAAAGAAATAGACTGGCAGAATGGGTCAAGAAGCAAAATCCAACAATATGCTGCATATAAGAAACACATTTAATTCAAAAGGAAACTCATAGACTGAAAGTTGAAGGGTGGAAAACAATACTCCATGCGACAGGAACCTGAAAAAAAAGCAGGAGTAGCTATCCTCTTTGCAGATCAAGTAGATTTCAAACCAACACTGATTAAGAGAGATAAAGAAGGACACTACATTCTTGTAAAGGGAAGAATCCAAGAAGAAGAGATGACAATCATAAATATCTATGCACCAAACACTAGTGCACCCAACTATATAAAACAAATACTAACGGACATGAAAAGTCATATATGCACTAGTACAATTGTAGTGGGTGACCTCAACACCCCACTGTCACAAATAGATAGATCAACTAGACAAAAAATAAGTAATGAAATACCAGAACTCAATCGAACTCTTGAACAAATGAACTTAACAGATGTTCACAGTCTTCCACCCCACAAAATCAGAATACACATTCTTCTCAGCTGCACATGGGTCATTGTCCAAAATAGACCACATACTCACACATAGAACTTTTTTTTTCATTTTCTGAGAGCTTTATTGACCCTTGCATGACAGATTACAAGTGCTCCAAAGCAAGCCCTTCAGTGCCCTCTGTCTTCATCACCGTATCTGGCAGCAGAAATACAGAAGCTATGTTTTCTTTGAGGAAGGAAATGTAAAAATGCTTATAAACCAATCACATGTTTTGCCAAAGGAAAAGTACAAAATACTTCACAGAGAACCAAACTACACACTTGACAAGAGCATCTGGGGAACAAGACTAATGGTTTTGAAGGCAGTGGCACTTGGCTCCATCGAGACTAAGCCTGGTCACGAGGTGGCCAAGCAGCCATCCTAAGCCACCCCACTGATCCACCTCACTGGGTCCTGCCAGCTGGGACACAGGAAGGCAACTTCAAAGGCATGATCCACACAGACATAGTCACCACAGTGGTCACATTGCACTTGCTGCAGCCTGTGGTCACATTCTCACCTAGCTGCATAAGTGTGGGCCCGTCCAGCTCAGGCTTGGCACTGAGTGGCTTTCTAGTGACACCAAATCCTTCGCAGATCCAGAGCCCACAGGTCACCCTGAAGGCCCATGGCAGTTTGCATTGTCCAGCAGGTTCAGCTGACACTCTGGTACCTGCCCCAACCCAGATGCCAATTTGTTTGGCTAAATAAGATACCCTTAGAAACACTTCAACTGATTGTGTGTCTACAGGAAGTAACAACCTAGAAGAGACTGGACATTGAGGTGATCCACTCAAATTCAGGGGATCCCCCCACCGCCTGGATCCAAGAAACTCAAAACAATCATTTGTTGCTTTTACTAAGGGGTGGAGCTATACATCACCATGGCCTTGGGACTGTAGAGAAGCCACCGACCACTCACACCATGTGCTCAGTTAGGATCTAGTCTACCTAGCACTAACCACAGTTACTAGTAAGTAAAGTTGGCTTCAAGGGCTAAGGAGAGCTTAGTGCTTGCCTGGCATATATGGAGTCCAAGTTCCATCCCTAGCACTAAAAAGAAAAAGAAAAACTGGCCTAAATAGCCAGAGTCACATCACTGTCCACTTGTAAATGTGAAAAGCTCTGTCAGTCAGAAAAGCTGCTGCCTGCACTCCTGCTCCTAAATCCAAGAGCAGCACACTCTGGAGAGTACGGTGGCCTAAGTGAGTCTTTGTCCTGCAATGGACCAAATGACCTTTGGCTTATGCCTCATTCAGGAAAATGCATACTGCTCTGATACAGAATACTCTAGAAACATGAAATGAAATATTCTCAAATTGTATTGTTCAAGGTAACATTCTTGCTGTAGAAAGTGCAGACAAGAATTACTCAGTTCACATAGAACATGTTTAAGTAAGTGCAAAGGAATTGAAGTTATCCCCTGTATATTATCAGACCATAGTGCGATGACATTGGAGATCCATAGCAAAAGAAACTGGAAAAGTTTCATAAACACGTGGAAATTGAACAACACACTTCTGAATTAGCAATGGGTCACAGAGGAAATTAAAGAAGAAATCAGTTCCTTCAATTAAATGACAATGACAATACAACATATTGGAATCTATGGGACACAATGAAAGCAGTCTTACCAGGGAAGTTCATAGCAGTGAATATGCATATTAGGAAAACAGAACGAGCCCAATTAAACAACCTGATGCTGCACCTCAAGCTTCTAGAAAAAGAAGAGCAGGACAACCCCAGAGCTCATACAAGGGAGGAAATTATAAAGATCAGGGCAGAAATCAATGCAATGGACACTAAGAGAATGATACAAAAAATCAATGAAGCCAGGAGTTGGTTCTTCAAAAGAATAAAAAAAATTGACAAACTCTTAGCCAAGCTTATCAGAAAAAGGAAAGAAAAGGCCCAAATCCATGCAATTAGGAATGAAAAGGGTGAAATTACAACAGACCCAGCAGAAATCCAGAGGATCATCAATACCTAATTTGTGAACCTATATGCAATTAAGATGGAAAATACAGAAGAAATGGACAGGTTCCTAGATACATATGAATTACCAAAGTTGAAGAAGACCTAAAAATTCTAAACAGCCCAATATCAATAAAATTGAAAACGTAATTAAAAACTTACCAACTAAGAAAAGCCCACGTCCTGATGGCTTCACTGCTAAATTCTACGAGACATTTGGAGAGGAACTACTGCCACTACTGTTTAAACTTTTCAATGAAATTGAAAGTGAAGCAATACTCCAGAATTAATTCCTGGAAGCAAGCATCACCTTGATCCCCAAAGCAGAGAAAGGCTTAACCAAAAAAGAGAACTATAGGCCAATCTCACTAATGAACATAGATGCAAAAATCCTTAATAAGGTACTGGTAAATAGAATGCAGAAGATCATCAAGAAGATCATACACCCTTACCAAGTGGGATTCATCCCAAGGATGCAGGGATTGTTCAACATATGCAAATCAATCAATGTAATACACTATATCAATAGAGCCAAGGACAAAAACCATATGATTATCTCCATAGACACAGAAAAATCATTTGACAAAATCCAACATGCATTTATGATAAAAACCCTACAAAAAATTGGAATAGATGGTCTCTAACTCAAACTGATAGAAGCCATCTATGAAAAACCAACAGCCAATATCATACTAAGTGGTCAAAAACTGAAATCCTTCCCACTAAATTCAGGAACAAGACAAGGATGTCCACTATCACCACTCTTGTTCAATATAGTTCTGGAAACATTAGCCATGGCAATTAGACAAGAGAAGGAACTAAAAGGAATAAAGATAGGAAATGAAGAAGTCAAATTGTCATTATTTGCAGATGACATGATACTCTATATAGAAGACCCCAAGAACTCCACCAAAAGTTTTCTAGACTTAATAACCAAACTCAGTCAAGTAGCTGGTTACAAGGTCAACACCCAAAAATCAATAGCTTTCCTCTACACAAATGACAGACTCACTGAGAGAGAAATAGGGCAAATAATTCCTTTCACAATAGCATTCAGAAAACTGAAATACCTAGAAATCATCCTAATGAAAGAAATCAAAGACCTCTTCTCTGAAAACTATGGCACTCTGAAAAGAGAGATTGAAGATGATAACAGAAAATGGACAGACATCCCCTGCTCCTGGGTAGGAAGGATTAATAGAGTGAAAATGGCCATACTTCCAAAACTGCTATATAGATTTAATGCAATTCCAATTGAGATCCCAGCAGCATACTTCATAGACCTTGAGAAAACAACCCAAAAATTCATTTGGAACAAGAAGAGACCCAGAATAGCAAAAGCAATTCTAGGTAATAGAGACATGGCAGGGGGTATCACAATCCCCAACCTGCAACTATACTACAAAGCTACTGTGATAAAAACAGTATGGTACTAGCAAAGAAACAGACCTGAGGACCAGTGGAACAGATTAGAAGATGCAGAAACAATGCCAGACACACTCAGCCATCTCATCTTCTATAAAGGAGCCAAACACCCTCACTGGAGGAAAGATAGCCTCTTTAATAAATGGTGCTGGAAAAATTGGGCTTCAACTTACCAAAGATGAAAACTAGACCTATATCTCTCACCATGCACTAAACTAAAATCAAAATAGATTAAAGATCTAAATATTGAAATAGAAAATCTGAACCAGTTGGAACAGAGGTTAGGTAGAACTCTTGAAGACATCAGTGTAGGAAAAGATTTTATGAACAAAACGTCAGTTGCCCATGAACTAGCACAAACAATCAACAAGTGGGATCTCTTCTTATTAAAAAGCTTCTGCACAACAAGAGAAACCACCAGCAGTGTAAAGAGACAACCCACAATGTGGGAAAAAATCTTCACCTGCTCTTCCTCAGACAAAGGTCTACTATCTCGAAACTATAAAGAACTTAAAAAGATCAGACCTCCCAAATTTAAAGACCCAATCTGAAAATGGGCATCTGAAATGAGCAGACATTTCTCAGACAAAGAAGTAGAAATAGCAAATAAATACATGAAAAAATGTTCAACATCACTGGTCATTCGAGAGATGCAAATGAAATCCACCAATAACAAATGCTGGCGGGGCTGTGGGGAAAGTGGAATCCTGCTCCACTGCTAATGGGAGTGTAGACTGGTGCAAGCACTGTGGAAATCAGTATGGAGATGCCTCAAAGAACTAGGACTGGAAGTCCCATTTGACCCCACTATTCCACTGCTGGGAATCTTCCCCAAAGAATTAAAAGAATCATACCATAGTGATATATGTGCGCTCATGTTCATAGCAGCACAATTTGTGATAGCTAAAACTTGGAAACAGCCCAAATGCCCATCAACTGGAGACTGGATAAAGAAAATGTGTTTTTTTTATAAAATGGAGTACTACTCAGCCATCAAAAATGAGAAATTAGAGAAATTTATAGCTAAGTGGATGCACATTGAGGCAATACTCTTAAGGGAAATAAATAGGACACATGTGTAAATACCGAATAGTTTCTCTGGTGTGAGAAACTGAAAGTGTAAATAAGGACTAAATGTATAATAGGTAATGTGAAATAGGAAGTCGGGGCAAAGGGGAAGGAAGTGGGAGGGCTAGGGGAAAGGATAGAAGGGAATGGGATTAATATGAGAAAATGGAAAAATAGAAACAAAATCTATGTAAATAGGGAGGAATGGAGGGGTTGAAGGGAGTGCTGGGCAAGGGTGAAAATTAAGAACCAAGAGAGATTATGGAAAGGTTCAAATTTCCAATGATGAATGTCACTATATTGTATACCTAAAATGTACCAATGATTAGAATGAATAATTGATAATGGAAAATAGGAAGGAAAGGTCCAAAGCGGTAGGGGTAGTGGAAGGGGCAGAGGAAAGGAAAGAAGGGAAAGGAAAAATGTTGAGAAATGGAAAAAATGGAAATAAAGTCTTTGTAAATAGGGAAGGGTGGAGGGGGTGAAGGGAGGGCTAGGGATGGGGAAAAAATAAGAACCAAGATGCATTATGTAAAGGTACAATTCCCAATGAGAAATGTAATTGTGTTGTATACCTAAAAAGGACCAGTAAAATAATTTAACAACAAAAAAGAAAATCTTAAAAAATAAAGTTTTAGGTTTACAGAAATGTTGCTGACATGCTGTAAGAGCCCACATATACCCACCATGCAACTTCCCCTCGTGCTAACTCTGCTAAATGTCTTTTTTTCATAAAGTACATTCACTTTGAACACCCTAAGATGTCTGTACCCAACCTCTCCTTGGAAATATTTAAAACCTTTAACTTTGTTTTCCCATATTCTACTTTTTACATACACCTGAAAATAAAATGCAATCTGCTTATAACAAAGTGAAAAATTCTTCAGTCCCCCAGGGCAAAGATGAAATCCTAGGGACACCTCTTACAGAGATATCTCTGGAGCTCTTGGGTGACTGGTTCCTAGGTTCACACCCTCACACCCCTGGGATCAGGCCCTAGAGGTATGGCTCCAGCTCTGATGCTGCAGACTGTATCTCAGGACTGAGAAAAAACAATCCAGTGTGGGAAAAGTGCTTAATGTGTATAAACTGACAGAAAACAACTTTTTTCTTCAAGTGCCTAAGAAAGTAGAGAGGGACTTAAATAAATGTGTATTTCCTGCTAGGATTTTGTTTAAATGAGGGGGGAATGGGTGGTACTTTTCCAGTCACAGAAGGGAGTATGACCACTTTTGTCAGGACTGCATAATCCTGGTGCCATAATCCTAATCTACTCCAGTGATATTTGATTATAAATGGGTGCCTTGAGCAAGTACCTACTTGTCCCACCTGGCCTGCCCCTTTACCTGGCTTAGGTACACATGTGACTAGTGTGTATTTTGGGCATCAGGGGGTATCTCTTTTGGGAAGGACATTCCTTGTCCACACCAGGCTCTCCCTCTGAACTCATCACAGGCCTTTCTGTCTGTACCTACTATCCTATAGTTGCATTGTCTCCTGCTGCTCCTACATGATCTTGGTTGTTTCATGGGTGAGGCTATGTGAATTTAATGGGTTTCATATGTGCAATTCTTGAATCATGAACTAGAAAATGAGTTTCTTGAGTCTATGCCAGTGTCATCTCATTTCTTATGTCTTGCAGATATTATAACGTGGCAATAGCAAATTAACATGCCAGAGGTCTCAACTGTCATGCAGCTGTTACCTGGGGAGAATGCCTCAGTGAGGCATCAATACCTAGTCATTCAATATCTTTCAACAGATTTGCATTGGATACTTTCCATCTGTAAGGCACTGTTTTCTGCCTGCCTGTGTGTGTGTGTGTGTGTGTGTGTGTGTGTGTGTTAGGTGTGGTGTTGAGGGAGAACCTCTCTGATAATTGCATTAATTGCAATTAAATGCAATGAAAAAATGAAGCTTGAGGGTAGTTGCAGAAAACTAGACAAGGTAGAAAGAGTATGCAGCTCAAATGCCCTGGAGTAAAAAAGCTAATGCTGGACCATTAACACCTTCCCTTGATTTCTCCATTTAGAATATTTTCAGGTAACTCCCTTGGGAAGCCAGAGAGCCCTTCATCTCTTTGCCCCTGGGAGTTTTCACTGCCCATTAGGTGCAACTGTTGGATCAGATCTCCAAGCTAACATTTGTGAGACTTTATGGAAAAACTATTCTGTAATGGAGAAAACACATTTTCTCCCCTGCAGCTGAAGTGAGCCCTTTCCTCTCACATACTTCACTGCCTTTCCCCGAAACCCCTTACAATCACGAACATTCCACTTGTCTTTATTATAGAATCATGCTAAACAACATTGTGTTAACACAACTGTGGGTTTAGGCTTATGCATGAACAATTGTTCAAGTGCTCTGGGCTGAACAATGCCAATGCCCCCTTGGGTCTCCCACAACTCTTAGGGTCCTCAGGTTTCTAAAACTATCAGACTATAACGTAGTCACCTTGCTTGGTGACTTGTCTTAAGGATCCCCTTTCCAAGACTATCTATTATAGGGTAGGTAAAGATACCTTGTTAAGTAGTCTTCCACTACCTCCCAGGAGGAAGAGGTATCTCAAATATTTTCCGAAGCCCACGATGAATTTTGGATCACTCTATCCTCAGGCATGATTTTCTTTAGTTGGAACACTCTGTTCATCTATATTGAGATGGAACATGTGGTTTGGGTTTATTTATTCTTAGGTCATAAAATGATAATTTAGCAGTTAATAGGCACAGAATATCTTCTCCTTTTCACCCCCAGGAACTTTTGGAAGCATGTTTCTCACTAAAGTAACTTGCCCAAACACTAACCTGGACTCTCCTTCACTCCCTAAGGTGGGTCCTAATGGGATTGGAGAAAGCATGACTGGCAAGATTTCTTGCAATGACATCTTGGCAAAAATGTCCTGTCTCCCCCGGATCCAGCTAGGAGACTTGCCTTAGGGCAAGAGTGAAAGGTAAGGCAAAAATCAAGAGCCACTTTCTTTTGGTTTGCGGAAACATTAGGGTGTCTTTTGTTTTGCTTGCAGTAGGGTAAGTTCCTCTTCCACCTCCAGAATTGCTGAAGCTGAATTTGTGTTACATATCTGCATTACACTATTATTATATCCTTAATCCCCAAAGAGAAGCAGGCTGCTTTCCCATCAAACCCAGCCTTGGGACAAGCCTGACGCTTACTCAGATTCCAGCATTTCCCCTCCAACTTTTTCTGGAAGTGTACCAGTTCAGTACTCCATCACCTTGCTCTAATCTGACATCACTTCTTTGTACTGACTTTGGAGCTCTTTCTCTGCCCACTCCCTCATTGTGATGGTGTTAAGGATTGAACTCAGGGCTTTCACAATGAGCTACATTTCTGGTCCTTTTTTATTTTTTATTTTGAGACAGGGTTTCACAAAGTTGTTAAGTTGTCCAGGCTGGACTTGAACTTGTAATCCTCCTGCCTCAGCCTCCTAGAATGCTAGTTGAATTGTAGATGTGTATCATCATTTCTGCTCTCTCTCTCTCTCCTGCCCCCCCAAGTTTGCAATGCATAATGATTCTATTTACTGTGGGGAGCTTGTACATGTACATAACATGTCTTAATTCTTTTTTGTCCCTCTTTCCCCCTCCTTTCATCTCCTGTTTCCCTTCCCATTTGAAAAAGATCTTTCTGCTTCCTATTATCTATCCTTTATCTTGCTCTTTATTTACATTTTGGGTTTCTCGTATAAGAAAGACCATTAATACTTAAACTTGTGTGTCTGATTTATTTCAGTTAACATTATGGTCTCCTCAGCCGTGCAGAACTCATGGATCCCCGGACCATCTCATAAAATTTTATAATAATATAGGGTATGAGGATTCCCCAAGTGCCACCGATGGGCTCAGGATGCCAGAGTAAGTACCCCTAAAGCTGGCTTTGTTTTCTTTATTTACAGTCCCCAAAGGACCACAGCAAAAAGAAAGTAGCTCTGCGTGGGCCCCTCACGTATCCCACTGTTCCCCAGGTGATGCTGGTTGCATTAGTAACCTATATATCACTGTTGCGATAAATTACTATAAATCTTGTGGCTTAAAACAACACATATATGTTAACTTACAGTTCTAGTATTAGTCATCCTAAAATTAAGGTGTCAGCAAGGCTGTATTTTCTTCTGAAGTTCGAAGGGAGAATCCATTTCCTTGCTTTTTCCAGCTGCAGAAGCCATCCTCAAAGACAGGAACACAACATCTTTAACTCTCTCTCTCTCTCTCTCCCTTGTCACATCTCCTCAGACTCTGATTCTTCTGCCTCTTTCTCTTAAAAGGATACTTAGTTACATTTGGCTTGCAAGGGTAATCCAGGGTCATTTCCACATCTCAAAATCCTTACTCATATCTGAAAGTCCCTTTAGTCCTGAAAAAAAAATCGTAGATTCCTGGGATGAGCCCATGGACTTCTTTTTGGAGGGTGTGCATTATTCTGTTTATTATGATACCCATATGCCTCATCTCCCTGAAACTCCCTTAAAACCACAAAGAGTACGGAAAGAGGGATACTGAGCTACCCTTCTTCCTGCTCAATCCCTATTTCCTCTTTGAAGAATTGCTTCTTGTCCTGAAGAGTGGCCTCTCCCTTTGGTGCTCCCTCTCCCCATGGGGGTAAATTCCTTGCATGCCTCTGTGGGATAAATGTGTAAAGTCTCACCTGATGAGGACAGCAACTGATCACGGAGAAATACACACATGACAAACAGTGGGTATTTTCTTTTGAAAGCTAAAATCTTAGCAACAAGACAAAGAGGAGAAGGTCATTTGTGCTCACTATGCCTCAGTCCTCTCATTGACAGGGACCATTCTTGGAGCCCCATCCAGGAATGAGGGAGGGGTTAATTCCATTATGACTATGCAATTCTTCACATCAAAATGACTCTCTTTTATTTTCTCTGCAATACCCTAATTTTATTTTTCCTGTCTGATTCAGCGGTCCCAGGACCAAGAGCTGCAACTATGAATGCTAGGGTCAAGGATAATTCCTAAGCAAGAAATGGCAACATACCTTTGAACTTTTATGTCAGAATTCCCAAGGGCCTGATGGGGTTGATTGTACCTTTGCCCCATGTAGCAAAGTAACCTTGATAGTGAATGTAGATGTATCAATTCATGGTCAAGAGAGCCCACTTGTTTGTACGTATGTGAACTCACCCTATTGATGGGAGTGGACAGAGGGAGAGATGCCTGGTAAACCAGCATTACTGTTGGTGATCTATGCCACAGAGTAGTAGAAATTAACATCCTCTCTAAAGGTGGAAAAGCTAGGGTAAAAAGCAATGATTAATGAAAAGAAGAACTGGTAGCTGAGGGATGAATACATGGTTGTGAAACTACAGAAATCCAATGTTACACTGGTAGCTTGATAAAGATGATACTCTACTTCTTCAGTGGAGGTGCTTGAAAGGTGAAGCTGTGTGTTACTAACATCACTTTTGGAACCTGACAAGGTTGACTAGATATCTGCAAACTTCAAGTCATCGCTCTGGGAGACATCATGGTCATACAACATAATGATGAACTGGAACAAACTGGTAATGACTGAGTGAGACCCTAGTAATATGCCAATATCTTTCTTCTCTTTCTTTTCAAGTTCAATCTACTCCTATACACAGATGGAGCAACACTAGTACTATTGACGATTCTACAATGTCATGTGAATAAGTATTATGACAATACTGATATAACAATTCAATTATTGGGAGATTGAGTTAAAGCCTCCTTCAGATGTAACACTGGAGAAAATGAATAGCTTGAAAAAGAACTGGATTTAGTTAATCATCATCTAATTTGTATGCTAAATTTTCTTGTACAAGTTTATGATAAGGTTCAAATAAATGGTAGAACAAGTAATCAAATTAAGACAAAAAATATGAAAATGTATATAATGGGTTTATGGAATAAATTAGTTATTTATTTTTAAATTAATTTAAATGTTTAAATTAAGAAATAAAAATTGTATATAGTTGTGTACAACTAGATGTTTTGAAATATGTATATATTATGGAATAGTACATTGTGCTAATTAATATATGTATTACCTCATATATACACCATTTTGTGGTAGCAATACTTAAAATCTACCCTCAGAAATTCAAAATACTATCCATTATTATTAACTATAGTCCCTAAATTGAACCACAAATCTCTTTGCTCATGTTCCTCCTATCTAACTGAAACTGTTTTTTAAAAAATCTATCCCGACCTCACCTTGGTTCCTCCAAATGTTACACATATTCATTCACAGTGATACTATAGATGTATCTGTGATATAAATGCTATATTAATGTATATGGTCAGGTAAGTATGTTTGTTTTGCTATAAGAGAGCCCTGGGCAAGAATCAAGGGAGCTCTACTGTGTGAAGAACTAATGGTACCCAGAGACAGATCTGGTCTTTGCCCTCTGCTCTTGGAAGGTGATCTTTAAGCCCTTGGAATGTCCAGCCTGTTTACTTAGAAGCTCCTGGCCACACTGGATAATCTAACATCGTGTGATTTGTGATGGGGACTTTGGGCTACATAGAAGCAGCTCAACCCAGACAGAGTTGATAAACTGGACTCAGGGATGATTCACATCCCAGATGGGACAGAATGGAGTGTGAGAGTTCATCATATTACTCAGAATAGCATGCCATTTAAAACTTATGAATTATTTCTGGAGTTTTCCATTTAATACTTTTGGACCACAGAAGACCGTAAGTAACCAAAACTAAGGCAAGTAAAACCGCAGGTAAGGGGGGACTAGTGGCTATGCTACTTGGTTATGCTTGGCCGTGGAAGATGCAGCTCACTTAAGGTTTATAAGATGACAATTTCCAGTTTCACCCAAGAGACTAAGCACCCTACTTGTAGGGCAAAAATATTATCCAAGATTCTTGTTTGGTTTCATTAAATTTTTAAGACATCTATACATGTTAAATGTGGCAAATTGACCAGCTCAGATAGTCATGAACTATGTTAAGCTGTCATTGATAGTTATGTTAGCAACTACACCTACAGAAAACTCATTATGTTAGCCAAGTGACAGGGTGTTCTCACTTAATAAATGCAACAGTGCTGGTAATGTGCATTACTCTTAGTTTTCTTTCACAGAGGGGAAATGGAGGCAGATGGAACATTAGTAAGTAGCCCAAGGGCCAACACTAGAGCAGGCATCTACAGTCCCTCTGCACCCTGCCCTCCCTACACTGTGCTGCCTCCTCTCCATGTTTCATTTGGAGCAATTGAGTTAACTAAAGCACCTGGATGCCAATAAGTTGTGCATCCTATCTCATTAAAACTAGGACACAAATATCTGTTGATCAATTGACATGAGGAATACAGACCCTGCTCTCAAAGTTAGGAAGCTCAAGTCTTTTAGAATTCATTCAGTGCCAAGCACTTGACATAGAGTATTTTGTTTAATCTTTATAAATCCTGGAAGGATAATTAACTCTGTTTTGCAAGTGAGTAATGTTAACCCCAGGTCACAAATCTCTGCTATGACTAAAGGTATGTTTTGAGCTGAAGTGTGTCCCTTCAAATTCAAATGTTGTACCTCAGAATGGGACTGTATTTAAATATAGAGTCTTTAAAGAAGCGATTTTGGTAAAATAGTTATATGGGAGGGCTCTAATTCTCCTTACAGGAGGAAGAGACTGGACAGAGACATACACAGAAGCATGTACATGGAGAAAGGCAGCCATTTGAAAAGCAATGTAACCTGCCTTACCAGACACCTTGATCTTGGACTTCCAGCCTCCATAACTGAGCAAGTAGATTTCTGTTTTTAAAACCACCCAGTCTGTGGTATTTGTTATGGCATCCCAAGCACTTTGATATAAGGTACAATGGGAATTCAAAACCAGAACTGACTAATTTGAAAGCTCTTTCTCTGTACCAATGATGACCAGCCAGAGAGGTAGGGGACAGCTAGGGTAGAGCCCAGCAAGAATTGTGCATGGTGATTCAGTGTGATGGAGGGTAAGGGTGAGGAAGGTCTTCTGGCTGAAGTGAACCTGAGGCTGGGGAGAAGCATTCAGTTAAGATGCAGATGGGCAAAGCAGAAGGAGAAGGGCATTCCAGGCCACTGGGAGGCTGATTTTGCTGGATCCCAGAGCTGCCATTCCTAGCCCCAGCTGTCTGGTGGATGTGTGGCCAGCCAAACACACATGTGGACACAGCACTGAGGAATGTTGGCCCCAACCAAGCAAGAGATGGTCTGTAAATCAGGAGCCTCTTTTATGGACAACTTCTTCCTTTCAAGCCCAGAGGATAACCAAGAACAAAGAGACTGGTAGTGTCTCACATTTATTAGGAAGAAAACAGTGCAAGACCTGGAGACACTGGCAGAAAAAGGACAGTTAACCTTAGAACTGGGCCTTGGAACGAGAAAGCCAACAATAGATCAGCCACAGGGTTGCACACCGAACATGGGGACGAGTGAGGGGAGGGGGTCCCTGGTCTGGCACGCAATGGATCAAATATAATAAGTCCTATGAGGCCAATCAAATCCCGTCACCCCAACCCCACACTATGCCAAATAGTAAAAGCAGATGTTTTGCAAATTGGTAAAAACTCAGAATCCTTTTCTTGCGATTGGCTGGGATCGGGGGGGGGGGGTCTGCTGAGGATAGTGGGGAGAGAAGGCTTTTGGGAGAGATCCAAATATTAGTGTGCCCAAAACCCTACCCGGACTCCCTCCAACAATAGGAAAAGAGGGATTCAGTTTAGCTGGAGCAAAGAGAGAAGATATATTATAACATGGAAGAAATTCAGACACGATAGGAGAACAAAGTAACATTTCAAATTGCTGAGATTTATTCAGCTCTATTGTCTGATCGATTTCTTTTGAATACCAAGCTGACAGAGCCAGTTGCAACACTTCATGGTATATGTGGGGGGCACTTATGGAGGAAAAGGCCTCTGTTATGCCTTGGGAAATTTAGTCTCTCCATGCTTCATCTTGAGCTTTTGGACTTCCACTCCTTGGCTAGACAAACCATCTGAAGCTTCCAGCACATTCTTGGTGAAGGTACTCACCAGGGCTCTCCAAAGCGGCCATGACATTGTCTTAGGCCCAAAGACAGCATCCAGAATAACCCATGGCCATGCCATCTGGTGGACTTGCAAGGTGGGGCTGGCACATGTCTACTGCCCAAGGCCTGGCCAGTGAAAGATAATATAAAGCTCTGGAGAGGGCTGAAATGGGAATAAGGTGCTTTGGGTCTAGGATTTTTGCAGATCTTGAATTCCCTCTGCTTTGTTTTCCTGACTTCCTAAATGGGGATGACATTACAAGAGTTCTGTGGACTTCATAGAGTTGCTCGTTACTTCATTCATTCCACCCATTTTCCTTGTGGTGGGCATTGGGAGTATAACAAGGAGGACCACAGAGTCCTGTTTGTGTGAGTTCTTCTTTGACAGTAGGAAGGCATGGCAAGTGAGTGTGGTTGTGGTAAGGACAGAATACGGTTGTCTCTCTGGGTGAGATGAGGGATTTGACTGTGCGGATACCTCATGCTGCTCTAGTGTCACTAGAGCAGTGGGACAAAGAAGTCTTTTCACTTCCACTGGGAAGAAATAAATTTGGTGGACACTCTTTATAAATACAAGGAAGAACAGATGTAAGTCAGGTGATTGTACCTGTTTTTCCGTAAAACCTATTGCGATGAAGTTTTATTGAAACCATCTGGGGATGTGCAGTGTGTTTCAGCTTTAATGTCATTATCACCATTGTGGGCAGGCACAGTCTGTCATCTTACTTGCATTGAAGGCTGGGCTCTGATCTCTGCCTTGTCCTTCCTTTCCCTCCCCTTTCTCTATATTACACATTTTAAATAAAATATAGTTTCACTCGAATTCAGCAGGTGAATTAAGAAACATTTAGATCTAAATGATAAGAGAAATCTTACACCTCATAATTTGTGAGACACAAGCTAGCACTAAGAAAAATGCGTAGGTTTACACACATTTATTATAAACAGAAAAAGATATGAGTATGACAAGCATTTTGCCTTAAGGACAAATCCCTCCACAAAAAAGCAAAAACTTTTCTTAAAATTAAATCAGTAATATTTAGCAATTAGTTAACTTTGGCCATGTACCAGGCACTTTTCTATGACCTTTTCACATGTCAATTCATTAACCACTCTGAAATCTATGCAGGAAAGATGCTATTGTCATTAACCTCACTTTGCATTAAAAAAAACAGTAGAGGGAGTACAAAGCCACTCATTCAGTGATGACCATAGCACAATTTGCACTCAGGCAGTCTGCATTGGCCCACAGCCTTTAACCATGATAAACTCTCTGAAAAACAACATCAACAAAACAAAACAAAACAAAAACGATAAAGCTCATATAAGAAAATCAAAATGTATTTCCATATTTTCTTACCTTGATGAAGATCATTCAATAAAATGCAACTATAAACATAAACTAATACAGAAATTTTCAACACATTTTATGATTAAGGACAACTCATGTTTTATGACTAAGGGCAACTCATAGATGATTCATATCACCAACAGTTTGTGTTTTCTTGGAAGTCTTTCCAGTACTGTAACATAAGAAAAATCAGAAAGAGAGCTGTAAATATCAGCATCACGTTATTTACAACCGTGACCCTTGTTGGCTGATGCTGACCTGGAAGTAGGCAAAATAAGAGGCTGAGTTTTCAGAAAGGGGCTCTATGGAGAGGGTAAGGAAAAACACTGGACAAATCTCATTTTTTTCTGTGGATTAGAATTGCTAAGCTGAAAGGAGTTTACATAAATGGGGACTACTGAATGAATTTTAGCAAATTTTTGACCAAATCTCTCAGAATCACAGCTACACATTTAGAAAAATGAAAGTTTTTACCATCCAATGCTGTCTTCTCCTCATCTTGATATCTTTTTTTTTCTTAAATTCTTTTATTGGTACATTTTAGGTATATAATACGTTTACATTCATCATTGGGTGCTTATACCTGTACATGATGTATCTTGGTTCTTATTTTTCCCCCATTACCTGTGCACCGTTCACCCCCTCCACCCTTCCCTATTTACATAGTCTTCGTTTCCATTTTTTTTCTTTTCTCATAATTTTTCCTTTCCCTTCTTTCCTTTCCTCTTCCCCTCCCACCACCCCTATTCCTTTGGACCTTTTCTTCCTATTTCTAATTATTTTAAAATTTATTTTTATTTTTATTTTTTTTTGGTACCAGGGATGAAACTTGGGACCTTTCGCTTGTGTGGCAGGTGCCAGAAGCTAACTCTGAGCTAAATCCCTGGCCCTCCTCTTGATATCTTAACCCCTGCCTTTCCTTGATGGCCAAATTTCTTAAAAATAATTGATATTCTTATTATCAAATTCCCAGTAGTTTTCTTTTCAACCTACAGAAATTAAATCTTTGCCTCATAACTTTGTCACTAAAATCCCCTATAACCAAGGACCAAAGCAAGACAAATGTTCCCAGATTCAGTCCTTTGCCCTTCCTTGGGAGTCAGTCATTGACATCTGTGATGCACCCATACCTCCTAAAAGTTTTTTCTTTTGCTCCCAAAGACCTGCTACTTCTGTGTCACATGGGTGGCTTCTGGCAATCACTCTCTTGCATGGCCCCCATATACACAAGTGTTAGTTATCACCAATCAGTTAAATAGTGCCAGTTTTGTATAACAGAGTTTGAATTATAGTTATCATAGCATTTAAACTGTGAATAATTGGATAAAATACAAAGCCCATTGTTAGCTCTTCAGTCTGCAAATCATCACATAAATACAGATGTTTATCATGATTAGAAATGGACATCATTTCTTTCAAAGTTTTGGTGATTGTACTACGTATCCTGTATTCTACTTTTGCGCAGACAGCAAAGCTTGTATGTGTGTGGTCTTCTTGTCTCCCAGGGATAAATGTGAGTGATATTTTATGCAAATAGATCATAGAGAAAATTGATCACCAAAGAGGAAAATGCAACAAAAAGCCAAAATGTGATGATAATACTAGAAGTAAAGTTTGAATCGAATACAAATGCATTCCAGAAGAAGTAGGTGAACGCAGGAATGCTGGCACTTTGGCTTTATGATAGAACTAGAGGTGCAGCCAGAGGAGCTTGGTGAAGATGGAATCATTGACATAAATAAGGACAGTGGGTGTCATGAGAAGGACAAAGATGTCCCAGAAAAAGTGACATCAGCAAAAAGCTTCATATTTAAGGAACGCTGTGAGATATTTCATAATACAGAAAGCACCAAGGAAAAAGTGTTAGAAACTGACTCAAACTTAGATAGGAAAATGAAAATTTGCGAACCATAGAGAAGATGTTCCCCTCTTGAAGAAGACAAGCATTTTTGAGAAAGAAATACAATCCTTTAATTTTCAATGCTTCAAATGTTTTAAATCACAATGTATTAAATAAATATTAGTTTTACTATGTTTCATTGTCTTATACATGTACAGGCGATAGTAAAGAGTTTTTAAGGTTTGACCAAAATTTTTAGAGGTCAAAGAACAATAGTATTTTTCTCCCACTTATAATTTAGATTATTTTGTATTATTTCAGTTTTCCTGATCATCTTTACAGTCCTGCGCTGCGTTGCAAAGCAAGGACTGCCTGTACTGAGCACCTGCAAATTAATATTACAATTTCATACATTACCTCAACCCCAAACTCTGTCTTCCTCTACTTTTGAGTCCAGTTACAATGAGTGAGACACAGTGGATGGCCAACAAATATGTCCTTCCTTTCCTATCCACCCCATTTCTAAAGCCACTGTAGACATCTCTATCCTTAACCCCGGCTTCTAATTATCCTCAAGCCCTGCCTAGTAGGTCTTCTGAACTTGACTGGAATCTGACCTACTCTCTATTGCCACTGTGTTATTTCTGTTTAAGTCTTTATTCTCATTCTTCGGCAACTATTTTCTAATTATTCTTCCACCCACCAATCTTTAATATAGTAAATGTTCACACAAATGCTAGATCTATTTTTTTTTTGTTAAATTCTTTTATTGGTACATTGTAGGTATACAACACAATTACATTTCTCATTGGGAATTGTACCTTTACATGATGCATCTTGGTTCTTATTTTTTCCCCATTCCTAGCCCTCCCTTCACCCCCTCTACCCTTCCCTATTTACAAAGACTTTATTTCCATTTTTTCCATTTCTCAGCATTTTTCCTTTCCCTTCTTTCTTTTCCCCTGCCCCTCCCACTACCCCTACCCCTTTGGACCTTTTCTTCCTATTTTCCATTATCAATTATTCATTCTAATCATTGGTACATTTTAGGTATACAATATAATGACATTCATCATTGGAAATTTGCACCTTTACATAATCTCTCTTGGTTCTTATTTTTCACCCTTGGCCAGCCCTCCCTTCAACCTCTCCATTCCTCCCTATTTACAAAGATTTTGTTCCTATTTTTCCATTTTTAGAGCTATTGATCTAGGAAAGAAATTTGGTTCCAGCACTCTACTCTGCAAAAACTACTATTGACAGGCTGTTGTTTGTAATAAACTGAACTTCTCAGCATTTCTCAGGGATCTCCAGCCCCTTTGGACCTCTGTGCCTTTTCTTGTGAAAGTTTTCCGTTCTGATTTGCTGTCCTTCTTTCCTGAAAGGTTATGTACAAGCACTTCCTATCCAGGCAAAGTTGTCACCAACTTTAGTTACTACATTTCTGTGGTTCCATAGTAGGTTAGGATTATAAGACATTTGTCGTAAAATATTATAACATATTTATTTACGTACCCATATTTCATCCTAGTCTATGGTTTCCTGGTGTGAATACCTTGTCATAATTCTAAGCTTCGATACAATAAGACAACAGCAAAGATGACATCAACAATATTTCCTATAATTAAAGAGAGGGAGTTTTTCGTGGAACAGTGACAACATAACAGTTGCTGCATATGACCTCAGTAGATTTAATCATTTCTTAAGATTATGTCAGAAAACTTTTGACTTAGCTGTATTTTTACCAAGCTTCTAATTAATAACAGGTATCCTCCATGTTCAAAGTTTAGCTAAAGGATGTGAACATGTATCTAAAGGTATTGTTTGAAATTTAAAAGCTGAAATAACTTCTTTTAGACATCAGTAACTGCAATAGATGAATGTAACTAATAGGTGTTCATACAAAACAAATATTTTGGCTATCAGGAGGCACACTGAGATTCAACATACCTCTTTGGAATAAGACCCTGGGTGGACAATCCCATTCCTATGGTAGACTCACTGAGTTCCCGGGAGTAACTGCAACCTTGCCTTCCAGAAGATTCCTCTCTGGGAGTTCCTCTGTGAAGAAGGCCTGGCCTGTAGCTACTTTCCAGGGAGTGTCTCAGGACATGTTTATGTGGTACAGGCAAAGGAAAAGCAGAGGAACGCATTCCTGTCTGTTGCTCAGAATATAAATCTGTCATTGGAGTCCTCCAAAGACAGTTTGCCCAAGGAGTAATGAAGTGAGGGAAACTGTAGGTGACCAGAGATGACGCAGTAAACTCTGTAATTATTCAATATGACTAGGTAATTAGCAAGGACAGAGCAGAGATTGTGAGAAAAGATTCGCAAGCCTCCACACTCCAACCCACCCCACGTAAGTGACCTGTGGGTCTGCATTTGCAGGAAAGGGAGACAGGGTTCTCAGAAGCTGCTCAAATTTTTAAAAGGGATGCATTTATGAACAAAGCCAAAGGATTGGTTTGAAGAAGAAGTCCACATTGACAAAGGAAAGGGAAGTTAACAGTCACAAAAAGTTGTGTCTGCAGATTTGCTGGAAGTGTGTGTGTGGCTGCTGCCCATACTACTGGCATTGGGTTAAGAGTGAACCTTGGGAGCAGAAGTGAAATTGACTCTGTGGCTGCATTTGCATTCTCTTAGCACTCTGGGGGAATCCAAGATCTTCTTAACGCCATGACACATTAACCTTTATATTAGAGAGTTGTTCTCCTCAGGATCAAGTCATCAAAAATATTGGTCATGTTATAATGATGCTCCAAGGACATTCTGTTTGGCTTGCAGACTGCTTTTATGTGCACTTCTCTTACCGGAATCTCACAATAACCCAATAAAGTAACAGGAAGATGTGATGGGCACCGCCACTTTTTTCTTCCTGAAAAATATCACATGTTCTTTGAACAAACTTCAGAAAATGAGTCATAAAAAAATTCAATAACCTATAATCCCATTATAAAATTTTATATTCTTCCATTTTTATACACTACTTTATATTCCATTTATATGTACTGTTTTACAACTTGCAACACTTTATTTTTTACATAATTATTTCATAATTATGAAGATTTACATATTACATTTTGCACAATCACATAATCATTTTAATGACTACATGTACATACTAGTCTATTGTATTCATGTACTCTGTTTATTTACTCAATCTCCCAGTGTTGGATATATAAGTCATTTTCAATGTGGATTATTGAGAATGACTATTAAACTTATTTTTAGTTAATAATACTGACTTATTACAATGGTTGCACATTACTGTATATATAACCACATAATTCTATATTTAGTTTAATAATATTACATTAAAACTTATGAATATTCAAATTAATAATGAGGATAGTATTCTTGTGACTAACCCATCATGGGAGGATTCTGATCAGGAGGAGTTTGCATTCATGAAGGCCTACCAGACTTTCCCTGTCATCAATGAAAATGAACTTCAGACATTTCTGTTTGCTTCCTGGAATTGCAAACCATCTCTCTTTGCACCCACCATTGTTTCTGTTCCTTGCTCAATTTTAGCTGCCAACCAGCTTCTAACATTTTCAACATTAATTCAGAAACCATCTTCCTAATTGTCACATATGCCAGACATTATGTTAGACACTAATGTTTAAGTTACAGTGCAGAGAGCTGGTCCCTGCCCTCCAATTGCATGTAGTTCAGCTGAGAATACAAACAAGAGAAGGATGATTACAATCCAACTTGTCAGTGCTTGGCTGTAGGGAAGATGTGCGTGCTGTGTGATTCCAGAGAGAAACCTCTAATCCAGACTGAGGGGTTACAGAAGCTGCTCAGACAGATTATGATGTATGTATGCTATAGAGGGAGGGAAGTAGTCAAACCCCAGAGGGACAAAGGGACACTGCAGGGACAGCATTTTCATGATGCTCCAGAGGAGCTGTGGGGATAACCCACTTGCTGGAGCTATCTTTTATTTATTGTGACTGCATAGGAAGTTTCTGTGAGACATGGAGTTTCTTTCTCCATTGAAACATGATCTGAGCACAAGGTGTCCTCACTGATTGTGAAGAGCTGGTAAGAGAGCTTCTCTGCTTCTAGGTAATTTTGTGTGTCTGGGCCCCAGGTGAATTATTACTCAGCATGTAGAAAGAGTGTAAAAAGATATGATTTATCTCCCTGTTAGTCATGGTCAAAGAATTTCAAGAATATTTGAGATGGGCAAGTTCAGTGAGACAAGAATCGTTTCAAGGAAATTTATACTACAAAAGTTGTTTTGAGCCTTAGTTAATGTCACATATTACCTACTATCAAATAGGTGGATTGCTGAATTTTTAAAAAATCATATGGTGACTTCTGGTTATCAGCACAGGTTTACAAAGAACGTACCACACCAAACTAATCTCATTTCTTCTTCATTCAGTAAATGAGGGCAAATGGATGGTACCTCCATAGAAAAGAGAGAGGGTTCTCATTTCTGGAAAACACTAGGTAGAACATTTGGGGTTATCCTTGTATATAAGAGACACATTGTTCAATATCAGTTGATGTGATGCTGAAGAGAAATATGGAAAGAAGAGATGGGCTATGAAAACAAAATCAATGAAACTGTAGACTGTTGTAAGAGATGTTTCAAGGTCCTGTTAATGGTAAGTGGATTATTGTGCCTGGTGATGATCAGATTGGACCTGGAAGAGTGGACCTGGAAGAGTGGGTTTTAGCGTAGATACCGCTTGTGAGGGGAATGCAGATAATACTAGCACTCAGAGATGAATAATGGAGTTATAGAATGGTGTAGGAAAAGTATTAGAGTTATTGTGCCTGGAGAAGAAAGACTTACAAAGGTGTTGTCAGACTTTGAATTTTGGGATGTCTTTAACCCATGAAGTGAAGTTTTTCATGAATAGTGGAAAATAGTTCAGCCATTTGTGTCTTTAAATATTGCTTCCATCCTCTTTAACTCTTTTCTTCTCTGAGAATCTAGTGAACTGAATATTTATTTGCCTATTAAAATTATCCATTTAAATTTTGTTATATGGTTTTTGCAATTATGGAATTTCCATTTGAAAATTTCCACCCTGTCTTTTATTTTCTTGAACATAGAGACCATAGCTATTTAAAAGTCCACCTGATAACTCTAAAAACTATAGATCTGATTGTATCATGTGTTGTTTTTATTGGCTCTTGATCATCTTGTCTCATGTCTTTTTATAAGTGGTTCTCTTTTGAGTTTGTTCTCAGTATTATATTAAAAATTGTATGTGGAAAAAAACTGTTGGAACCAACATTATCTTCCCCCAGAAAGGATTTTTGTTAGTTCTGGCAGAAACAAGAGGACTACAATTAGGGATTACCTTCACCCAGCTTTATCATTTGAAATTTTAAAGAATATTGAGATGACTTAACTCTGTCCATGTTAGAACTGGTTTACTTCCCAAACACCTCTATTTCTAGAATATAGTACTATGGGTTTCAATCTAAAATGTAGAGTTTACTAGCTCCCTGTTAATTCCCATTGGCTGGAACCCAATTCTAATTTCCTTAGCTTCAAGAAACTGAAGTACTTACTGATCAGCTCCTCCACTTCCCAGCTAGGACCAACATATGCTTAGAAGGGAAACCAACTCCTACCCTAAAAGACCTTTCTAGGTTCCTATTTTCTTTTATTTTTTTCTTCTGTTTTTTTTTTTCATAGAGAAAAACTTCTTCATGGTGTGGAACTTCTTCATTTCCTAAGTACATATTTACAACACTTCATTTAGCTCTTTTGGGTAATTCCTGTAAGATGGTTGGTCCTAATTTCCCAGTATATCATTGTTAGAAGATGTTAATTGAGAGTGTACATTTGTTTTGTCTTATCTAGTGGTTGGGTGAAATCTAATGGATAGAATTTACAAAGAGGTAAATTTCTCTTAAACAAGTGGAATGAAGCTGGTTATAAATTATCCTCACAATAATAAAAGGAGCTTCCTGTGAGATTGGGAGCTCTCTATTATGTCTCATGTTACAGTGATGCTTCTCCAGCATTCCCTCTGAAGGATTGCTACTCCTTTGGCACATGGGAGAGTTTTTTGTTGTTGTTGTTGTTTTGTTTTGTTTTGTTTTGTTTTTTGTTCATTTTTATGAGAACTCCTATACTGAGAGGGTATCTCAACTTGACCTACTCCAAATGAAACTCTAGGTTTCTCTTCATTCACTATAATAGCACCACTACCTATCCAAATTTTCAACCTTAAGCACAGAGCTAGTCTTCCTCACGGCCTCATCTTCACAGCCCCATCTCATCCATTAAAAAGAACTATCTATTTTTCTCCAGAATTTATCTATGATCTGACCACATCTCAGTATCTTGAGGACCACAGTCCTACTCTGAGTTACTAAGTTAGTTTGCCTGGACTGCCCAAACAAACTACCAAAGCTTGGGTGGCTGAAATGACAGAAATGTATTATCTCAGAATCCCAAAGGCCACAAGTCCAAGATCAAGGTGTGTACAGGGTTGATTTCTCCTGAGTGTCTCTCCTTCATTTGTAGATGGCTGCTTCTCCCTGTGTCTTCACCCAGTCTTCTCTCTGTACCTATCTACATCCACATCTCTTCTTGTGAAGATCCCAGTTGTATTGGATTAGGGATAACTCTTTAAAGACCCAATTTCCAAATACAGTTACATTCTGAGGTGTTTAGGGTTAGCGCTTCAACTTATGCCCTGGGAGGGGGTAGAATTCAGCCCATAACAACCAAAATCTTTTCCTGCTCTGGCTCCAGCAGAAGCCTCTTTCCTTTTTCCTTTTTTTCATTTGGCTTCTCCCACAATCTCAAAGCCTGTCTTCCATACAGCAGCCAGAGTGATTTTTCTGAAGTGCAAATAAATCATAGGGCATCATTCCTTTGTTGAAAACACTGAAACAGCAACCAGAATAACATTCACCCATGGATGCACAGGTCCAATTGGACCTCCTTATTCTTACTCACATTTCCAACCTCATGATCCACTTAATGGAAACACAACATCAGTCATACTGGCCCCTGTTGTTCAAGTCCCAGCTCAAGAATTTTGGCTCTCTTGTCTCTGCTCTCTTCCAGTCTTGCATGGCTGCTTTTCTCCTCCTCTATTTCCTTTTCCTTCTCTTTCTTGTTTTCTTCTTCACTACCGGGTTTTCAGTTTATCTGTCACCATGCCTTCACACTCTAGCTAAAACAACAATTCTAATTCAATTTATCACCTAATCCATTTTTATTCTGTTCATATTGCTTCTACAAATCTGAGATTACATGTGTTTATTTGTTTATGTGCTTATTTTCTGCCTCACCCTGTATGAAGACAGCACTTTGAGGACAGGATCACTGCTTGCCTAGGGCACTGCTGCCCCCATGACAGTGCAGCCCTTGCCACAATGGACATCAAGGTATATTTGCCTACTCATTGATTTCAAGAGTATGAACACTCAAAAGTTTATGCCGTACCCCTCAATATTTTAGTAAAATTAATTACTGTGAGCCCCCTTTCCTCACCTAAGAATTCATATACTTCTTGCATAAACTACACATCTCTGGGAGGGTAAATAAATCCTTATTTTGAAAAGCATGAAGAAGACAAGCTAGATATGAAGTGGCAGATAGGTTTCTTCTTACATAGCAACATTACTTAGAAGTGCTTGAGAAGGTCTGAGGCTCCACATAAGCTCACTTGGAGTATGGTAGCTGATTAGCACTGTCTGCCATTGGCACACTGTGGGAGAATGTCGGTTTGTGTGCGAAATGCATGCTTCATATAGGCTAACTAGTCTTTAAGCACTCACTAATGTACTGTGAGCTTGTCCTCTATTGTTTTTAACGGAATTCCAGGTAAAAAAGGCTACAAGTATAGATTCATGTAATCAGTCATATAATCAATTTTATTTGAAATTATGCTAGTTGGGAACTAAAGCTTTGAGAGAATGTGACATACCCAGGCTCCTACCTACATGAAGGAAAGTAAACTTAGGCATTTAGATTGAATGATTAAGCGTTCAAAAATATTTCCAATAATAGAGTTTCTTCCACTTTGCTAGTAATCCCACCCACATTTTTTATCTTTGCTTGGCTGTTATTTCACTAAGATAGAAAATATACCCCGAAATGACTTTTAACTTCAGTGATACACACCCGAAGCCACCAAAATCTTTTATTTTAAGCACCTCCCTTGTTTAGCTTTTAATGAAAATAGAGCATAGTTTTTGCTCTTCATTCATGAATTCCAAGATTGACACACACCCTCTGAGCATCCACTTGTGGGCACATTATGGGTGTAGAGGAAAAAGAACATTACAGTGCTTTTCACACTCCCCCACCCAGTGGTGGAAAGATTACAGTGCCCCATGGCAAGTTTGGTGCTGTGCTGGAGGTTAGAAACACACTTGAACTTGGAAACAGAAACCTAGTTGCTCCTCAGTCTTTTATTCTGCAGGCTAAGTAGTCCCATTTCCTTCAGCCTTTCTTAATATCACATCAACATAATTACCTCCAACAGACCCGATGGCTGGCTTCAGGGCTGATGATATTTAACCACATCGTTGGGCATACCCAGCCTCAGAGACACCGAGCCAACCACAGCCCCACGACTTCTGACCAAGCCTGACTCTTTTTTGCCAAAAGAAATTCCTCAGACTGATTGAATGCTCAAATCTCAAGGCAGCCCTTCAAGATTTTTGCCATTATATTTGGAGACCAATCAGCAAAATGCAGAATAAGATTATCCTGTTGGTGGTTTGGATAAGGAAAAGCACATTCTTTACTGTGTAGATGAAAGCTGAGAAAACAGTTGAGTGGGGCGTTCCCATTTGGAATTCTCTGGATCCTATAATTAAGGATACCTGGGACTTTTGGAATGCTAGACACCAACTAACAGATGCAAACATTTTAAGAAGTGGTGGGGGAAACATTCTACATTTTTCTAATTATTTAGCAAAGCATGGCTCTCAGCCTCTTTTTATGAGTAGGATAATCAGAAGATAATCAAGTCAGTCACTCTGTGCTTTTTCATGTCATTAAAGCAGTCATTGATGAGAACATGCTCTCTAGTGACAAGACAACAGCTGACTTTTAGTTCTCAAGGATCAGGATGGAAGCAACATGATTTGGATCTCCTGCTCAAGTCAACCAGGGTTCTCATCTCCAAAAAACAAGAGATCTTTATCCAAAGGTAAAGCCTGTTAATATTGTTTCATTGATGAACTTGCCTTAACAGCAGCTGTAGTACAAAAGTTTCTATCCTTGAGGTTGTCATTCTTGAATGATCTTTTATAAAATCAAACAAATAAATATATGCTTAAATCCATCTCTTTGATTTTACAGGGATATGTAGATTTATATATTTATTATGATAAATTCTTTATGCCTCATTTCCCTCATATATTCATATATGGATTATGTTCATGAGTATTTCTTTGTAAATAAGCATGCGTACGAATTTATGTAACAAATACAGAACTCATTTGCATTTGGAAGAAGGTGTTCTATAGGGTATCTTTGGGAAATCAATGAGACACCAGAGTTGAGTTTTAGTATCATCCTCACCTCCCTCTTGGTGCTCTGCCTCCACTCTTTGCCCCCAAACCTTAACTAAGAGTCTGCTGCAGGGATATACCAAGGTTCCTTCCATAAACTTGTTTTTATAGCATATATCTAGATTTCCTCACAATGCCTCATGTGCTGATAGGTGAAGCATTTTGGAGGTGGCTGGATCTAGTGTGTGTGATATTGAGATTAAGAAAATTTGATAACTAAATTGGTTTAGCATTGTTCTGGGTGTGGATAATGGAAGCCCCACTTTAGGTGTGGGTGGCACCAACCAATAGGCTTGTAGCCTGCATGAAGTATAAAAAGACAAAAAAGAAGTTAGGCTGGCTGCTGCTGCTTCCTGCCTACACTGCCATGGACTCTGTGATACCTCTCTGCCATGCCGCCCTGCCTTGGAGCCAGGCAACTATGGACTGAAACCTCTACAAACTACGACCTAAAAGAAACTGTTCCTCATTTAACTTTGGGTGTCAGGCATTTTGTTTCAGCAATGAGAAAAGTAACTGAGATACTTGTGTACCCACAAAATTTGCATAATGAAATCTAATCCCCAAGGTGATGGTATTAGGATTTGGGGCCTTTGGGAATGATTAGGTAATAAAGGCAGGCTCTTCACGAATGGGATTGGTGCCTTTATTAAAGAAAAAGGAGCCCCTCCAACCCCAGTGTGAGACACAGCAAGAAAGCATCATCTCTAAACCAGGAAACAGACCGTCACCAGACAAGAATTCTGCTAGAGCACTGATCTTCCATTTCTCAGCCTCTGGAACTGTGAGAAAGAAATTCTATTGTTTAGAAGTCACCCCATCAATGATATTCTGCTATAGCAGCCCTAATGGACTAAGACAATTCCTGTGGGAATATTATTTTATCTAGTCTTCATACTTGCCATTTACCTGTAAGAAAACGAAGATGAGATGAGAAGCTGAAGAGCATCGTAGCAGTTGGAGTGCACTCGTAAATAAATATGCAGCCAATTTTATCACATACAAAGGACATAATATGTTATTATGTACAGTATTATATGTTAGAGCAAATGTGCATGTTATTTATTCTGCCTTTGATGCTCCTCTTCCCATGTCTTATTGGTCTCCTTCTCATCTTTTTATCCTAAGCATCACTATCCAAAGAGGCCCTTCATGATCATAGAATTCAGATTCTCTTGTTGGCTTCCCTCAAAGCTCTTATCATAATTTATAATTATTCTGCATCTGTCCACGTGGTCTATTTGTTCACTGTTTGTGTCTAGCTCTCCCATGAGAAGGTGAGTTCTGTATACTTGAGGTCCTCCATGTCATCCCTACGCACAGAATATTTAATGCCTCTATGCCCCATGACACTGCCTGCACCCCGGAGTGCTGGCTAATTGTGGCCTTGGCAGTTTTGTTTCTCTGTTTTCAGCAGTATAGCATTGCAGTCTGTTGTATATTGCTACTTAATATGAGAGGCTCTGATTTAAAAAAAGAAAACCCTGGTTAAAGTGTTACTGGTGGTCTCATTTACTTATTCATTTACTCACTTTCTCAACTGACTCTAAAAAGTCCTGAGACAGTGAAGACACAAAGACGCTAACTTGTACATATGCATATATGGTCACTGTCCTCAATAAGTTTATGGGTTGATGGGGGAGATCATGAGCAGATAAAGTGCTCAGACAGCGAAGTACCAGCTGGGTTCACAGCATGTGCCCTAACCCATCCTGCATCAGCAGGACAGGGAAGGTTCCCTGGAGTAGGAGTGCCATGGAGAGTCCTGAAGAACCAGTACGAGTCAGTCAGATAAAGTAAGACTGGCCTGCAGAGGGATGCAGAGTGACCCAGAAAAGGGAGCTGGTGGCCTGGGTACAGCAGGCACACTGCATGAGCACAGGGAAGGTGTTAAGACAAGCTGATCCTGGGAAGTCAGCACTTCATGAGATTGACTAAGCAATTTGCAGTTCATCTTCATTGAAGTGGGAAATAATGGAGAGACATGAACAAGGGAGTAATATGATCAGAGTTTGTTTTTTTTTAAATCTCTCTGCTTATGAGGCAGAGAGGGCACCAAAGGTTAAGTTCAAGTCTCATTCATTCAATCTTTATTTAGTGCCTCCAATATAACAAGTTGTTTTACTCACTGAGAATGAAAAGCAGCCAGGAAAACAGAGTTCCTGGCTGAAAGTGTCCAGTCTAGTGGGAAGGAAAAGTGCAGCACCAGAAATAAATAGGAAACCACAAATTATAACAATAGTTAGGAAGGAGAAATTCAAGGAGCTGGGGGGATATTTGCAGGGTCCAGGAAACTATAAGGACTTAAAGCTACACCATGGGGAGGTAACATCAATAGGACTTGAAGGTGTTTGGAATGGAAGACAGGAAGCTAGAAGAAAAAGGGAGAGAAACAAGTCAGGAATGGTGTGGGTGTCTGGCTTGGGCACTTCAAGGGGCTTTCATCGCTGAAGCCCAAACACAGAAAGAGAGAAAGAACTGAGCCTATCCTATATCCCAAGCCCTTCTGTTACAGTTCTTATCTCATTTAACTTTCATAAGAGTGTTATTTGGTATCCCTCACCTACTAAGTGTTTCCTATCTGTACTAAGTGTTTTTCATGCATTCATCTTTAAAATAATCAGATGAGGCAGGAGCTCTTAGTATACTGGGGTTCAGAGAGGCTGAGCAACCTGATAAGAGTTACACAGCTAAGAACTTAATGCAGTGAAGACAAAGAAAAGCAAGAAGTCCTGATTCTGTGTGAATGGGGTCACAAGGGAACACATGGGATGAATGGTCTCTTTCAAATGGTCCTTCTGTGAACAACTAGAATCTAAAAAAATGGAGGGGAAGACACCCTAGAGAGCAGGGACAGCAGGAACAAGGACATTGAAGCATGAGGCCAGAACAGGGTGTCTTTGGGAGAGTGATGGCATGATTAGCACGTAGGTTCTTCTCGAAGAATGCAGTGATAAGCCTGAACATATAGCCTGAATTCAGGCTGTGGGGGCCCTGCACATCAGGGTTCCTGAAGAAAGAAGTGTCTTGCTTCTGGCAAACTTAAAAGAGAAACATCTAGATTTACATAAAGATATTCACTGTTGACCTCAGCTCTTTAAGATGTTGCTGATAAAGTGATTGTTGTTGTAATTCAGGATTTGCTGCTAGTCTGTTTAAAAGGAAAAAACCCCCACAAATCTCAGGCCCAATGCATTACAAAAAAATTATGTTACTTTCTAGTTTTCCACAGCCCCAATTACCAGACTTTTAAAACTAAGCCTCACATGAGAACTGTCCAAAGAAATCGGGAGGACAGTCAGCTGAGGAAGGTGACAAGTGGGTCAATTTGCAGAGGGCAATTTGGGAAAACAGAGGCCATAGGAATGCCCTGGGAACCCCAGCCCATCTGGCATTACCTAGATGTGAGAAGAATAAAGGGAATGATACCCTAACATTTCCTCTTTGATGACTATCTTGCCTTGTGTATTTATGGAGAAACAAGCACTAACATGTTTTGGCATTTTTTCAAATATTTGACTCTTGATTGCAAAAAATTATAATGAGCTTCTTAACTGCTTACTTAACTTCCTTAGATTGGAAGAATGGAGATTTTTAGAGTTATTGTCTTTAACCACCACCACCACCCCCCATCCCAACTGTGTAGTGTTTTTCAAATTGTCTTTGAGGAAAGACAATTGCTGGTCTTTAAATTGAAGTTCATGGAAGAATGTCTTGGGAGAAACAGCATTTAAGAGGTGAAAGATTACCATATACTTAAGTGTTCGAGACCATCCATCTTTTAGGGCAGAAGCCTTTAATCAGGACAAATGATTATAGGGATAATGGCAAGATAAAAATCATATGCATTCTAACATTTAAAAAAATACTCTGCCTTAAGTCACTAATGGTAGCTTAGATTATTAACACAGAGATCATGCTTTGGCTTTAATGGGCTCCTGGTTGCTCTCTCTGGCAGGCCTGGGGCACTGGGCTCACCTTTGTAATTTCACCTTTGGCTTGAAGTCTGTCTCCATAGGCACGCTGATTTGGAAGCATCAGCCAAATTCATCCTGAGAAGGTGCTGTTACCAAGAGATTACAAACTGCTTGTTTTCAAGATTACCTATTGGCTGACTAAAGTCAGAAGTAGAGTAAGGTGGGTTGAGCATTCAGTTACAACCTATTTCCTTTTCAGGGTTGGTGAGGTTACTGCTGTTATATTTATATATTTTATGCCCAGACCTGGTAGAAGTGTCAGAAGACTATTTGAGTGCTCAGAGCTCTGCTGTAAATATTGGAGAGGGGTTCTCTTATCTTGGAGTAACTTCTCACTCAACCAGCTGCCAGCAGCCTAAACATCTATCAACTTGCAGATTACAAATCAGTGCCAAACCCAACAGCAAATCTATGCGCCTGAGCCGGAGTCTAAACAGCCATCCACCTCTTGCCTGGGATTTGCAGAGGGGACTTTGGGGCTAAGCCTAGTAAAGAGCTACCCTACTTAAAGGTGTGTTCTGGGCCCAGGCCCATGACCACATCACTCATTTCTTTTGTGAATAAAGGTCAAACGCAGTGAGCCAGGGTTGGATCCTAGACTGAGTCACTCTAAGGAGGGATAGATGGAAGCCTAGCATCAAACTGGATGCTTTGCCCACCTGAACACAGCAGCTCTACACCCAGGGAGTCATGTCAAGGCTGATGTAGGTACCGATTCTAAAACCAGCCACTTTCAACCATCAAATCCAACTTGGAAATTCCATCTCCTTGCTTGAAAATGGGAAAGGCAAATCATAAATTTACATATACATATATAGAGAAAGTATAGAGACAGTCATCTATCTCTAGTCATATGTGCACTCCAAAGTTTGCAAGGTTCTCCAGCACGGAACCCCACCTCCACCTCGGCCCTCCCAATTGTCACCTTGCCTTCCCCACTCTGCCACATAGACTCCTAGGCAGACCCAATGCACTTGAACTTGGGCCTCTGCCCTGAGTGCTACTTCTGCCAGGGCATTTCTCCTGTTTTTAACTCATTCTTACTGACTCTTCAAGGCTCTGCTCCTTCACATTTTCATTGATTAATCCAACAAACACATGTACACATATCATTGAAAGACAGCCCAGGGGTAAGCCTAGAAAACAGAGCCCTCAGTAAGTACCTCAGCAGGGTCAATGGGGAGATCGGAGCCAGGAGGCTAGAATCATGTTAAGTGACTCCCATCTTCCTGACAGTCCTCCTCTCAGCTGTCAGCTTCACCCACAGCCTGTGCTGGGACCCCTGATTTCCTTCCTATCCTGTTAGATCCTGCCCACTCTTCAAAGCCCACACTTCCCATGAGTCCCTCAAGCTACCTGGCTTGCTGGGTGAGCTGATAGGTGAAGGACCAAATGCCTATTTACATCTCACAATGCTTGAGTTTTTTACACATTCCCATTTGTCTTTCCAAATAGACTCTCAGTTGCTCAACCAGGCCTTTATCCTACCTTTTGTCCACCCCTTTCACTCCCTGCCACACCGTGCAGAGCCCCAAGTGGTCATGGAGTAGGATCGACAGTGTCTGCCAGATGGCTCATTTTTCTCCAGGGATGAAGGTAGCACATGTTCAATATGAAGGCCTTTCGTGCCTATATTTTGTCAAAGAATGAGATGCCTTAAACAATAGTCTTTTAAGCCATTTAATATAACTTAAGTTCATGATATTATAGCATTGGGAAATATATAGCAAGGAATACAATGGTAAATACAAAAGTTCTTCTTTGTCTTTTGTTTCTCCTCTGTCTTCTGTCATTTAATGGCTACCACTTTTCAGGTTGGCCAATGACAACAAAGGGTTAATTTAACCAGACTGGGAAAAGAGCATCTCAGGCCCAGAATGGCCTGGGTAATAGGTAACCAGTCCTAAATCTAAGACAGTGGGTGGGGGTGAGTTGCCAGGTGAATTTTGGAAGGATAGATTTTCTCCACCTCTGATATCTAACAGTTATTACCATAGACAATTTGGGATGGCTGAACAATTTAAAATCATTTTCATCTTGCATGGTTCTGCTATTCTTGTCGGCAATTATTGCTGATGGCAGGGCATGCTGGCATCTTGGCAGAAAGGAGCCTTCCTGCTGGGGAGAAGGGTTTTGAGTTTTATGTCCCAATATGACTTTGATGGATTCAGACAAATTTCTCAGGCTTGGTGGACCTTCGCCCAGGCTGGAAATCTTCCCTGGGCAGCAGGAAACATCTGAGACACTCAGGACTCAAATGGGGTGTTTTGCTTTGCTAATCCCCAGATCCTAATGGATGACAGCCAGGGCCAGTTTGAGGAAGCCAGAGTACAGGGTCAGTCCCCCAGGACACAAGTTATAACAATAGAGTCCCTCAATGGAGTCAGAACATGGTTTCTGGGCCCATTGCTAGCTTGGACCATAACCAGGAGCAGCTTTCCTAGGCTGGAGTTATACACAGTGTAAGTTAGCCTGGGCTCTACTACAGTGAAGGGTCTATCCTGAGATAGGGCCTTTAGATAAGTCATCACTGTCTCCAGTTAGATGGTCTAGAGAGAGATAGACTTGGAAGAAACACAAGAATGGAAATTGTGGGTGGAAACTGGGAATCAGGAGGAAGAACTAAAGGGATCTAGAAAATTTCTCTGGTGATTCCAGAGTCAAGGTGAAGCAGGGAAATCTGGAAATCAGCACCACAATGGCTGCTTATGCACTGCGGCCATCATGCTTTTGTGAGTGCCCAGAACAACACAATATCTTGCACATGGACTCACACAGGCCCATTGCAGGAATGGGGCCTGCCACTTGACTTTGCAAACAGGATCAGCCGGCATCTCACCTGTGCGGCTGCATGGGCTGACATTTGTCATTGTAGAGCTCAGGATTAAGGGTCTCAGAGAAGTGCTCCAAGTGGCCAGATGCCAGCCTTTGCCCTAGACAGCCGCCCCTACTAGGATGCCATAATAAGCTTTTGAGGCCCTAGATGAGGGTATGGGATAGAATTTCTTCCTTCCCTGGTCCTTGGGCAGTCAAACCTGAGAGAAGGCTCATGCCAGTGGACTCCTCTGCAAGCCAAACATGCAAAAGCTTTTGAAAATGACATTATGAGTCAGGTACTGGACTATATGTTGGGTTCCAATATTACACAAGAATAGATTTATAGCCTCACAAATGAGAGACAGGTCTCTCATTGTATGTGGGCTTTACATTCAAGTATCTAGTTCTGAAATAATCCAGAGGAAGTATGACTCATGAATGGGCAGAGAGGAGCTAATGTCTAGGTGGGCTTTGAAAGATGAACAGGAATTCTTCAGGTAGAGAGTGGAAGGGAAAGTATAATAAAATGAAGAAACAGCACATGCATAAGTACAGAGGCATGAAGTTGCTTCAAGGAATTGCAGCTGGGGTCAGTTAGGTCATAAAGCCCTTGTTTGCTTTGGTAAGGACTTTGAAGTTGATCCTAGATGATGGAACCCATTGAAAGGTTGTGATTAAGGTATTTACACAATGATACAGATAATAAAGGTAGCTTGAGTGAGGATGCTTTCTTCAGAGGAATTTTGCTAGAATAAGAAGAGGTAGACTTTAGGCACACCTGGCTGATTAGTGCCATGACTTCAGGTACTAGCTTCTCTTCTGCATCTCTCTGGCTACATCAGTCAAGTCCCTTTCCAAATATGCTCCTGCTTTTGTAAAGTAAGGGCATCCAAGAAAGATAATGGATCTTTGGGAAAAAAATAAGTGCAAGAAGTAGCTATTCTAGTATTATTTTCTTCCTGAATACCGAGAAAGGTAGCAGACTTACCTACTCCAAGGGCCCACCCTGCCACCCAGGAAGGCAGAGGCCCCCAGCTTCTCAGAACATGCCGTGGAAAATGGGGAGCAACGTCAGCTGCTCACAGTGTGCCAAATCGGTTTGGCTAGGGCGTCGGGCTGTCTGGTGCCCTCCGCAGCTGGAGGAAGGATTTGTTGGGGACTTTGAGATAGTAGCTTCCCCCTCCCAATGTCCACCCTCCAGGAAGGTGCAGGAGCCACTGCAGATCTCAGCTTGGAAGCCAGATCCACCTGTCCTGGCCTGGTTAATCTCCGGGAAGCTCCAGTGAAGGGCAAATTGATCACTGACTGACAGGTCCCCAAGTTAGTTTGGAATGCCTGGTTGGAGTGAACTGGCAGCTCTCTCTGCTTCCTGGAGCTCATGGGAACACTCTGCTCTTGCCCACAGTGTGTGCAGGCTGGTGAGGAAGGGAGCTCGTAGCTCATGGTACACTGGACAAAACCCTTAGAGTGTCTGGAAGAACATAGGGCTGCATTCAGTGGGACTTTGCTTGGTATTCTCAGGCTCACACCCTCTAGAATCCTTGTCCTGTCATCAGTTACTATCAGGTGGGCAGCTTTGAACAAAACTTGGAGATTCAGTTCTGTTGCTACCGAGCTGTGTGACTACAGGGCATTTCACTTTCCATTCTAGTCTCTCAGTTTCCTCATCTGTAAAACAAGAGTAGATCATTTCAGATGCTTCTGGTGTCCACAGAGTGGTGAAAGGAGAAGAGTCTGGCTTTGAAGTCAGCAGATGGGACTTTTAACCCAGATCTGTGTCTCCTTCACTGTGTGGTCTGGTTTCTGTATTTGAACATCCCCTGCCTCATCTAGCATGATACCTGGCACTGTGTAGCTTCTCTATCACAATAGGAAAGATTAATACCCTTTACTTTGGCATAGCCATATTTCCAAAGACCTATAACATCAATCAGCACAATAACATTGTTAAGACAATTTCAAGGCCATATACTTTAAGTCACAAATCTTTTACCTGTGCCAGGCAGCTATGAGACCAGGGCTTCAGGGGGCTTCTCAGAGGCTAGCTTCAGACCTGACCCCTTCATAGGCTAGAGAGATTTGGGTTATGCCTCTAGCAATGCAGGTGCAAAGAGCTTTTCCCACTGGATTTCTGGAACACTGATGCAGGAGCCAGGTGGCTGGAATCAATCAATAAAAATATTGGGGGACTGAGGTCCTGTTTTGAGATGAGATGGAGTAGAATTCTGGCAAGAGAGCATATGGCTGAATGTAGGAGACTGGCCCTCAAAGGTGGGGGTAGGGAAACTCTCATCTCTGGCTGGTATGGCCACCCTCTCAGCAGTGGAGACACCACTCAGATCAGGAGCTCACAGGTTTCAGAGGAGTTGTGAGGATAGACAGGTCCTGTGTGTGGCCTGCAGCCCAGGTTTCTCTAGAGCAGGAAAAGAGAACCCTGGCCAACTGCTTGGATTTCAACACTTTCTCCTATTTTCTCTGAGCTGCTCCTGTATTAGAGTTCCAAAGAAGAAATAGTAAAAAATTAGAGTGATGACAATATAAAGAAAATGGACAACAATAAGGCAATGCAGACATGCGTGTTTAACAGGACAGAATAGAGCTTTGACAATGGTGTTTGTGAAAAGTGCATATGATCTGAAGGTACATGTCTTATAATGCTGAATAAAAACTCATGTTTTTCCCTAATTGCAAAAAAAGTACACTGTAGGTTTAGAAAAAAACAGTCCTAGAAGGAGAGCCATCATGTGACACTAGGTGGTCCCTCTAGACTTTCACTTTGATGGATTTTCAAATATTCTACTGGGTGTGTATGTTATTTTAAAATAGGAAAAAATATTTAAAGCAGAATTCTCTTGATATTGAGACAGGCAAGCTGGAGCACTTTATCTTCAAGCTTAAACTGCTCAGCAGCTTGATTATTTCAACATGATGGCAGACAGTTTTGAACCATGCAAATGCCAGCAGAAGAGCCAAAAAAACAAAAATGTCCACACCACCACCAGCACTGAGCATTGCACAAATGCCTTTCATTGTAAAAAAACTCCAGTGTGTGCACAAATAACAACAACTGAAATGTATACAAGAATATAAATCAAGGTAACTTAATTTTTTAAAAAAAACACAAGAATTTTTGTATTCTTTTAAATGGATGTTAGTCTTGAAAAAAAAAAAAAGGCATTCAGGCAGGCAAGGCATTTATTCCCACATTGTTGTTATGGCTCAGAAAAATCTTAGTCTCTTCTTCTTTGGGAATTATCCCATGGGTCCACAACACTAGCTTGCAGATATGGTTTATGTTGCCAAATCTTTGCCTTTTTAAGATGGATTATGATTTTTCAAAAAGCTGTTTGAAGACACGGTCTGTCCTCAAACTAGGCAATTACTTTGGGAAAAATTTTCAAGTGAAAATGAATTGTCAAAAAAACAAAAAAACAAACAAAAAAAGAAAATGAATTGTGAATTGGAAAGACCAGCGGCTAATTGTGCCACGGAGCTAAAAAAGCTGCAGCAGAGATTCTGCAAACAGGCCCTGCATCAACATATCCTCCGGGGCCATGTCCTTGAAATAATTCCTCAATCTCCTGAGGACTCTTTTGGGGGCCAAAATTCATTATTGTGCATTAATTTGCATATGATTGCAGGAAAAAATTAACCTTTAATATTCACAGGGCTTTACCCTGTGGAAGTCACTCAGTTAGAAAAGGGAGCACATGAAGTATAGTCCCTGCCTGCTCTCAAGGAGCAACTCAAACCCGTCTCTTTACCATTGTATCTTGCATGTCTGTATTTTCTGGTCCACATATTGTAATAGTATCCAAAGGATGCACAGGAAATAGCCATGCTGTAGCGCATCCACATTTTTATAATGAGTAAGGCAAGGTCCTGAGGGCAAAAGGTCGACTTTTTGATAAGAAGATGAATCTGTTCTCCTTATGCCCCTGCTGCCTGAATCACCTGAAGCAGACAGACCTGGACTTTGTTACAGGTAAATAATTACAGTTGTATCTGCCATAAATATCTCGCTGAAGGAGGCATTGCAAAAATTGAGATTGTATCTCTAAGCAACTGTCAAATGGCTAGAATAAATTCAGAGGACTTGAAATACTGATGTACATTTTCTATCATAGATATCTCTCGGTCTAGACTTCCAGACTGCATCTTGACAGAACACCTAGGATGGCTGAGAAATTAAGGAGTCAGGAACAAAAAAATTACATAGTGTTGGTGTTCTGTGGTTTGTGTCTTCTTTATCTGTGGTCCTGGCAAACAGGAAGTCCTTGTGAATTGGGGGGCCCGAGCAGAAATGTTAAAGGCACAGACAGATCCCTGGGAATTTAAAAAGGCAAGGAGGTAATAAATCACAGACCAAAATGGAAAGTCTGAAGAGGTCAGTGAGCTACAGCCAACCTAATATCTGTACTTCTCAGGGCTGCCATAAATCTGACACTCTCCCTCTTGGCTCAGCTGGCTTCTGTGCAGCCGGGAGATCAAAAGCATCTCCTAGTGCCCTCTGCCATTGCCTGTTTCTCATTGGGCCTGTTGGGTGAGGCAGGCAGGATAGGGAGGGGAGGATGGGGCTGACATCTCCTCTCTGACACCATCTGGGGCCCATATTTAGGTGCCCACATCCTAGGGCTTAAGAAGATGAACTGGGGAAGTAGAAGGCCCCACTCCAAAGTTATGTATTTGGGAGTGAGTTGCATCCATGCAACCTACCAGAAGGTACTATGTTTTGTTTGGTTTTTTTTTGAAGTGATGAGGATAGAACCCAGGGCCTCACATGTGCTAGGCAAGGGCCCTAGCATTGAGCTACATCCGCAGCTCCAGAAAATGCTATTTTATTTTGATCAGAAGGGACCATTAGTTTGTGAATTTGAACAGAAGAGGTCAACCAGCCGTCAATTACAAATTAGCTGGATCTTTGTCTTGCCTTTCCTACAAATTATTAGTTTCTTTTCTCAAATACTTGTTTATTTTTAAAATATTTATGTCAAGACCTTTGTCAGGCATCTTGTCCCTAATTCCCCAATAAGCTTACAAAAAAGACATTATTATCTTTCTTCAGTGAGAAAACTGGGACATAGGATGATTAAGTGACTCAATCAAGGTCATACAGCTAGTGGGCAGAAGAGTCAGGATTGAATATAAGCTTCTTGGACTAAAAGTTCCACGCACTTCCTACTCAGCCACAGTAAATCTACTGTGATCTGGTCACCATTAAATCCTGAAATGGACATAAAAATAAACCAGAAAAGGAACCCAGTTTTTAAAAAAATGATCTGAAAGTTGAGATCTGACATATCTATAAATAATAGCAATAGAAAATAGAGTGTGATAAATACCTTGAGATAGGTACAAATAAAATATGGAGAGATTTGGAGGAGGCAGTAATTGTTTTCGGGTAGCATGGGCATTAACACTGGGTCTTGGAGCATCTGACTCCAAAGGGAGAGGACTTTGAAATGGCTTGGTCAAAGGCCTCAGCTAACAGGCAGGAGCTAAATAAACTCCTAAGCAGAGGTACTGGGAAATGAATTTGAAAAACAAAGCTCATAGTTTAAGCAGTATATGTCTTCTAATACCTGCTGAGGAATTTTTCTTCTGTTAGCAATAGAGAATTATTGAAAATTTCTGGGGATATAATTTTAAAAATTTACTTTTGTGACAGCATGGAGGATAAATTAGAGAAGATAAAGAAGAGAGGCAGAGAGAATAGCCAGGAGGAGACTATTATGATAATCTTTGTTAGGAGGATCTGACTTCTGGACATTTTTGCCCTTGCTCTTTAGGGTAGATGAACTTCTTAAGGTCCGTGGATAGAACTGTCTGAAGTCCTTGGCATCCTATGTCTGAATCATTCATTCTTTGGAGCCCAGGAAGTCTCTGAAGGCTGAATGATGCTAAGCATCCAGGTGGTGACTGAGACACGAATAAAGCAAAGAGGTCCTTCCCACTTTTCTCCACTGCTCACCAAGGGATCCCATTATTTCCAGGTCAGTGAATCCACTTCAGCAGCTCACTCCTGTCAAGGATGTAGAATTTCTCTGAAGGAGCTGATACTACAGAGAGAGGAACAGAGGATGTGTGGAAAACAAAGAACTCTAGGAGGCAGCCCCAGGGTGTAGTCGCTCTGCTGGCTCTAGACTTCTGTTTTACTTTGGACAGACCACCTTACCTCTTGGGATTCAGTGTTTCCATCTCTGAATTACAGAAAATGTAATTCTCAATCCTCCTAAATGCAGGTGAGATTGTATAGTGCAGATTATCTAGGGTATCAGCATTCAGACTGGCCCTAAAATCTCCAGATTTCTTTGGAGATGTTCCAGGGACTCTCCATAGAAAAGAACAATCTGAGTAAATCACATTTAATCCATTGTATTCACTCTTACTGGGCTTCTGCTGAAAATATGAAATGAATGGATGAATATGTAAACCACTGATGATGTATAAAGAGAGTCAACTGGGAATCTGAAGACATAACAGCGAGTCACAATCTATCCTAACTGGTTGTGAGATCTCCAGTGAGACATTCATTTTCACTTTGCACTTCTGGTTCTTCATCTGTTATATTCTTTGTTTTCAATAGATGATCAGTGTCCCTTCCAGGGTTGAGGTTATATTTCTCTATTACATGGAAATTGTAGGAAAATAAATAAAATATAGTGTGACAATGCTTTAACTAATACTCAGAAAGCAAGAGGCTGCATCACATAAGTTATGCAAACCGTGACCAGTTACAGAGAGTCAAGCCTCAGAATCACGAAGCAATGCATGGGCCCAAATCAAAATGCATGTACTTTACTGTTTGGAAAGTCACTTAAGCCACTGCTTAGTGCCCACTAACTCTTAGTTTATGCGCAATTCTAACATGCTTGGCTATTTAGTGTGATAGCCTTTAGTCGAAAACTCTGTGGCAGGGAAAGACAGCTAGGGCAGGAACTTGTGAAGCAACATAATTGACAGTCTGACAATAAGCTAGCGAAATGAAAAAGGTGAAAAGCATTAAGGATTAAGGTACTGGCACTAGAATTTAAACACACTTCAAGATAGGGATCATTAACCACAGGGGCAAATATTTTTACACAATTTAGTTGTATCCATCTCCCTCTCTGGCAGAAGTTGAGCTCATGTGAAATCTAAAGGAATCCAAGATAGTTAAAAAATTGACTCCTGAGTTAGAATGGATGAGTTAGCCAAGAAGCAGTACAAGGGATACAGCAAATATTTGTGTCAAAAAGTCAAGTTGTCAAACCTGGAGTCTGAGGGGAAAAAATGACTTAGGAAAAGAGTGAACTGAAAAGTACACATGAGGCCAAGACACTCAGTATTCACAAGATTGTTCAAGTGGTTCACTCAGACATTCTAAGTGATGTTCCAGTAGTAACCCTGTGTGTTCTCAAAATGAAAACCAATCATGTTGCATAGACTCTACTGAAGGAAACAGGAAGTTCATGGCCTACCTGAGAAGCTTTCTAACCATGAGGGAATACATATGGTGGTGGCAGGTGGTGGTGTAGGGGGTGGGAGGTATCAGACATTAATTCTCAAAGAGTTCACAGTCAGTAATTTGTATTCGTATCTAATTTTCCCAAATGTCAGGTTATCCCATGGTCACTGTCCATCCCTAGGGGTTCTGCCCCCAGGGGTCTCTGGGTGGTGCCTGCCCAATGTGCTCTGATAGATGCCATACCCAGAGCTGGCCAGACATCTGCTGGAGGCTTTCATGGTGCTGGATGCTCCCTTGTCTCTACTTTGCTTTACTCTGGAAGATGCACAGAAAGAAAGTACACAGAACCGAAAACCCTATGCCTGGTATGGATGGTTTCTCCTGGTTTTCCTTCCCCACTACCTTCCTCAGCCAGTCATTTGCAACAAAGCTTATGGATTTGACACTTTTGTTCCATGAGTGCTTGTAAACCCAGAGAGGCATTATGCAAACACATTTAGGAGGCAGTCTGGGATCACTTCACTGATCATGCTGGGCTAAGGCAATGGAAGATTTTTCAGGGAAAACATTGGGATTTGCCATATTAGCACCCAAGGCCCCTGGAAATGTCAAAAGATGAGCGAGCTCTAAGTCTGAGTTGTACCTGGGGTCATTGCCCTCAGTAGAAGATTCACCCCAAGGTTTCTCTTTTGGAATGGCACTACACCTGCCCAAGGCAGAGAGAAGGGCCTAAATGTGTTGAGCATCATGCTAAGCCCTTGCCTACATGTGCTCCTAAATATTGATAACAGCTCTGTGGCCTAAAGTAGGAGTAGACCCATTTCAGAGACAACCACACTGGAGTTCAGAATGGAGCTCAGCATTGCAGAAGAAAATCCTAGTATGACAGATGAGAGTCTCAAATCGGACATGCACAGCACTGCCAAATTCTCTGCTTCTGCTCTCCAGGCTTCCTAGAGAACAGAGTATAGGTACTGCTGGGCAATCTCTTTTCAAGACCAAAATTTGAGAACACAGCCATTAGGTCTTGGATCAGCAGCAGTAGCACCTAGGAACTTATTAGAAGTGCAAATCCACTGAATCAGACACTCTGGATGTGAGTCTAGCAATTTGTGTTTTAATGCATTGTCTAAGTGATTCTAATCTGACATTCCCTTCTCTATGGCCTTGCAAAATTTGGGACAAGAATCAACAGCAAGCTTCCCTAAAGAGCTAGTGAGAAATGTAGTATCTCAGACCCCTGACTCTGAATCTGCATTTTAATAGGACTCCCAGGGGTCCAAATATACATCAGAGGTAAGCAGGTAAGCACCAGGCTTGTTCACTGAAGGTATTCTTTTTTTTTTTTTTTTTTTTTCTGGTAACGGGAATTGAACTCAGGATCTTGCACTTACTGGGCAGGCAGGTGCCCCTGAGCTGTGTCCCTAGCCTAGCTTGAAGGTATTCTTGAGTCTGTCTTGCAGATCATGAATTAGGTTCCCTCTGACTGCATGGAATTGACTGACATCACTCCAGATAGAGCATAAAGGTAGGGGAGGGTGAGAAGGGCTAAGCTAGACTGTGAATGGCCAAATTGGGCCCAGGGTGTTTGCTTATTGGACTCTAGACCCCTCTGTTAGGCTGTTAGAATATACAGCATTCTCTAGAGACTCGTCTTTAATGAAATGCTTCCTGGAGGTCAGGGATGCAAAAGCTTTCCTTCCCAAACTCTGAGAGTCGCTGGGTGGGCTGTGCTGAGAAGGATTCTAAGGCTGTGCCTGGGCTCAGTGGAAATGAGAGCTGGGATCTTTTAGCAATGTCTGCCCGGGTGCGGAATGGGGCACATGCCCACAGCACATACCCACATTTATATTTATCTCTAAATCTATGTGTTACTCAGCTTTTTGTTGCTGTGACAAAATAATTGAGAAAATTGGGGGCCGGGGATTTAGCTCAGTGGTTCCGGTGCCTGCCTTGCAAGTGCAAGGTCCCGAGTTCGATCCCCGGTACCAAAAAAAACCAAAAACAAAACCAAAAACAAAATAATTGAGAAAATGAACTTGTAAGGAAGAAAAATTTATTTGGGCTCACAGTTTTAAAGACCATAGTCTCATGACCCCATTGCTTTGGGCCCTGTGGTAAGGCAGTGGAAGCATGTGGTAGCAGAAACCTGTTCACCTGGTGGCAGCTAGGAAACAAAGAAAGAGGAGGAGCTGGGGCCCCAGTACTCTCTTCAAGGGCACATCCTTAGTGACCTAACTTTTTTCCACTAGACTCACCCTGTTAAAGTTTCCACCCCTTCCCAATAGTGACAAAGTCTGGTGACCAAGCCTTCAACAGATGGCCTGTGGGGGATGTTATAGCTTGTGTCTAGATGTCCCACAAAGCCTCATGTGGTCATAGGTAGGGTTTTTCAGATGGCTGGATCTAGAGTGTGTGATGCTGGCATCAAGGGTGTGTGATTACCAAATTAGTCCACTGATTGGTTTGGCATAGTTATAGATAGGATTAAGGTGCTTCACTGTGGGTGTGTGTATGGTATCCACTGGGCAGATAGTCTAGATAGGATATAAGGAACAGAAAATAGATCATTGCTTGTCATTTGCTGCTTTTGCTTCCTTCTGCCTGCCGTGAACTGTTTTTCTTCTGTGATGCCCCTCTGCCATGCCACACTGCCTTGGAGCCAGTAGACTATGGGCTGAAACCTCTACAAACTGTGAGCTAAATAAACCTTTCTTCCTTTTACTTTGAGTATTGGGTATTTTGTCTCAGCAATGAGAAAAGTAACTAAGACAGAAAACATTCTGTATCTCAACCATAACACTGCAACCACCTAAGTCAGTGTGCTTTTTCTTCCTATACATATTTTCACTTCCCTTCCTGACAATAAAAAGTTGAGATTCTATAGTCCTAACAATATTTATTTATTTGTGATAGGTAAATATTATATTTATACTTCTCCTGAAAATAACTGATCCTCCCCTTCATTTGGATGTCTTCCAAATCCACATGTCCAAAGCTTCATGCTCTTCAATTAAGAGGGGGCCACTTCACCCCACATGTGAACCCATTATGGAGTTGTTCTTCACCTCCCTCAGGCCACAATGTGGTTTTCTTCTTTACCCTCATGGGTTCTGATTCCCAGGCAGGGCCACACTATCCCACACGATGCTCTCCTCTTCCTGCTTGGCTCCAGTTCCTACTCCAATCCATACAACTACCCCTGCTTGCTGCACACCCCAAATGGATATCCACCATGTTTTATCCAACCTTAAGGTTTTTGAGTTGAAATATTTGGGAAGGGAAGGAAAAGGAAAAGGAAAAGGAAGATACTAACTAGCATTTGACTATTCTAATACTCTCCAAAGTGAAAGAACCTTCATTATTTCCTATTGTTGACAATCCAGTCATGGAAATCTTTCTGATTCAAAGGACCCTGGAATGTCTTCTTGAAAAAGAAGAAATGCATGATTTGTTAGTTATTTTCTGATCACTGAGACATAATACCTAACACTCACACCTAAAAGGAGGAAAGGTTTGTGTTGGCTCACAACTACGGATAGAGGTTTCTATCCAGAGTCCTCTGGCTCCAAGCCAGGACAACATGGCAGAGGGAATCACAGAGGAAAACTACCTCCATGACAGGGCAGCAGAAAACAGAGAGAGGTCAAGTAAAAAGGGAGGGAGATATAGCCTTACAGGCCACACCCCCAGTGACACACCTCCTATGACCATGTTTCACCTCCCAACATCACATTTATCTATTAAACACATCAGTGGACTAACTCATTAATGACTATCACTCCACATGATCCAATAACCTCCCCAAAGCTCCACCTACGAGCACATGTGGCTTTGGTAGGACAGCTAGATATAAATCACAACATATGGTATGAGGTTCTAGAAGTGAGATAGTGTATATGGGAGGGCTAATTCTGAGGCCATGAATGGGGCCAAATCCATTTTCAGAACTGTTTTATTTCTCTCTCTCTCTCTCTGTGTGTGTGTGTGTGTGTGTGTGTGTGTGTGTGTGTGTGTGTCGGAGTGCATAACATGCAGTTTGGATTCTCTGATAGTCAGTTTTCAGAATGAAATTAGAAATTTGAGAGATACATTAGGGGAAATGGCCACAGGAGGAAATGGAGAAAGAGAATTTGGAAGGACAGTCAGACAGACTGTGATGTAGATCTGATCTGATCTGGAAGGAAGGAAGGAGACCAAGGAGAAAAGGAGAAGGAAGACTGGGCAGAAGTATGTCACACTGCATGCAGGGTGGTTCTGAGAGAAGTTTGGCAAGGCTTTCAGGGAGTCTTAAGCTATATCACCCTTTGGAGGAATCTCCCAGGAATGGGCCTTCCCTGGTACCACTGCTCCACTCAATCACTGGCTGAGGGAATCCCTGGGAAGAGAGGTCTCAGTTTAAATGTGATGGCCGATGTCAGAGCTCAGCTGGCCATGGGTTAATTATGGTTTCTGAAACCAAATATCCAAGAAGAGCATTCTTCTGGCCACCCAGTGAGCCTCGGGGGTAAGGATATTCTTCAGGAAAGGTAAGACTAAATTACCTCCTGTCCCTAAACAGGAACACAAATGAGCTGAGAGCTCTAAATAGAGAAAAGGAGAGAAAGATGAGCAAGGGGGAAGAAAGATGAACTTCCTTCCCATACATTTGATATACTTGGCTTTGCATTTTTTGACTGTGAAGTAGAAATTCTTCACCAATGCAATCTTTTGACTGAAACATCTAAAAGGCAGTGACTTGCAGAGCCAGGTGAGACTCCCACTCCTGATTCTTGGGTCTTTGCTCCCTTGATTTCATTCCTATTCCAACTCCCAAGGGCCCTCCTTCTTGGTTGACAACAGATTCACATTCCTTTCTTTAGTTTAGTGACCTTGGCACCTGCACATCAGTAGGTTTTTTACTTGGCGTGTTCCCTGGGCTCAGTGGCACCCACAGCTGCTACTGGGAACTGTTTTCTTTTCTAAATTTACTCATCAGAGCCCACCAGCCAAGCCAGGCTATCATCTTCCACTTCCTGATGTTACCAGCAAGACAGGGACAGTGAGGACAGTGTACTGGCCAGGGTAGATGAAGCTGGAAGACAGTAGGCAAATCCACAATCCTACACTTCTCAATTTGAACTGTGCTCTGCCTCTGTGGACACTGAACACAGTCTTCCAGATTCACCTCTGGTATTATAAAATAATCTCATTACTTATGTTTGGACAGTAACTGGGCATTGTTTTGAGGTTTTAAGCGATATTGAGAACTATGCAGTGCCATTTGATAGGTGAGAAAGTGAATACCCAGAGCGTAAAGTTTATGCCGAAGGTGACAATGCTAGACTAAACTGAAGTGCAGCTGGGTTGATGCTTAGTCAAATGTTCTTCACAACACACCATTGTGCGGTCTAGTATGTGTCCCTCACCCACAGATTCTTGCTCAGCTCCCCTGAGAAGTTACATTAATCCTGACCTCCCCCTCCATCTGCCGGCTTCTGCGACCTTATGAAATAACTTGCTCTACTGAATCATCACTTTACCTACAAGATATAATTTTATTCTACTGCCTCTGATTTCATTATCTCTGTTTTGTCATTCGATCTCACTTTTTCTAGGGGTTCCAAAGGATTTACAATGAATGGTAAGAATGGAATTATAAGCACCAAAAAATAGAGAATAATTAAATGTCAGTCATGACTGTGATAGAGTGAATGGAATTCTGTATCTCACTATTTGGGGCTCTGACTAGGATGAGACTCATTAACTGTTTTACACTTAAGGCTGTGAGTTTGGCTGGGAATTCACTGGGACGTGATGGATCCTGTTTACCTCGCTCCCCATCCCCCCATGTGCCTCTTCCTGCAGAAGATAAGCATCTTTGGGAGTGAGGATTTTTAAATGAAATTGCTTATGCATCAAGGAGTAAGTATTAATAGCTAAAGTGCATTCATATGGTGATTGTTTTCTGGTGATGAGAATGGGAAATGTTATTTCTCTATTAAACTATGAAGGCCGCTGGATTACACATGCCATGCTGATGTTCAGCTTATATTTCTCTTAGCTCCTATTGATGCTTACAGTCTCATTTTCAAACTTCTTCCTTCTATGAATTGGTCTGAATGTTCTGTGTGCAGCTGGGCCTTGGTCCTGAGAAACTGATTGCTCCCTGAGCATGTTTTTTCTCCTCCAGCTTTTGGGTACAGGCAGGTAGTAGCCAGGCTATCTGCTGAGGTGTGCTCTGGAGCCCTAAACTTTGTCAGGGGTCAATCATGGGAACATGGTAAGTACAGGCAGGAGAGGGCAGGTCTGTTAAGTGAGCCCCAGGAAAAGAACCTGAAGAAACTGGGATGCCTACAACTAAGAGGCAAAGGCCAGAAGTGTACAATTCCCTGAAGAGAAGAGTTCTGTGCAGGAGTTTGACCCCTGCTCTGTATTGTCACAGGACACAAAACTAGGATCAAGAGATAGATGATTTCACAGTCCACAAAAAAATAAATGTTTATCTAAGTACTCACAAAGTCCTTTAAAAATTGTTGTTGCTCAAGTGTAATCTCCATGACAATGGGGATTTTGCCTGATTTTTTTTCCTGTTCTTTCCTGTTCTCCTATGATACTGTTTGGCACATAATAAGTGCTGAGTATGTATTTGGCTGAGCAAATGAATGAAGAAATTGGCTCATGTAAGGGTTGATGTCATAAGCCCATTTTACAGATGATAAAACTGAAGGTCAGACACCTGAAATGGTTTCCTAGACTCATATGAGCTAATAAATTGTCTTGGACTCACTGCCTCACTCAAGGGGAAAAGTGAGGTTGGTGTTGTACAACCATGGAGCGGTTAGTCAGCTCCTCATCAGACACTGAACTGTCATGGCCCTGCCTCCTCTGGAAAGTCGGAGATAGGTGATGAGACACAGAAAGGCTGCCTTCTCACCATCAAGGTGGTATGAACACGGCTCTCCATCCCCACTGCTCCTCTACTCTATGTATTTCTGCTCCTCCCAGTGTCTGGCACACCTCCATCATAAGCTTCTCTGTCTCTCTGTGCTCCTCCAGTTGGGGTGAAAGCTGTGCTGACCACGAACATCTTAGGAAGCAGTGATTTGCACACTGCTTTCCTGAGTTATTTGGCTTATCAAAGCATTTGTTACAGGGAGAAAAAGCAAAGGAATGAATCCATAATGGTTGAATTCTAGGCACCCACTCATCTGAGTATGAACTAATATCACAGGAGAAAGTGGCATAGGGCCCTTCTGAATTACCCTGGAATTGAGGCCATCAGGAAATCTCACATCTTACTTACAAAATCCCAGCTGTGCTTGACAGCTGTGCTGAAGGTCCTGAGCCCTCCTGCCCATCTGGTTTCATCATCCTTTCCCTGGGTATGAACTCCATGTGCCCAACTAGGCTTGAGGCTTTCCCACAGAGCTCATACCAGACTGCCTGGGCTGGCATGGCCATGGATATCCTTCTGTGCACAAAGAACCAGGAAGAGACAGATTGGAAAAATGGTTGGGCGGGGGCGGGGGGTGTCCAAAAGATATGAGGGAAAATTAATCCATGGCACCATCGTTTCTTTAAATGTCTCCAGAAAGCCTTGATCCCATGTAGACTCTCTTTATCCCTTGGAGTCCCCATAGCCTGCTCACTTGTTTTCATTCCTCAGGCTACAGGCACTAGGGCTCCAAAGTGGCTCAGGCTGCCTGCAGAGAAACTCAGGGAGCCACACTCCATTCCTTCCCAGTCCAAAGGATAGGAAACGATGGAATTTTAAGATGCACCCAGCAACAAGAACATACTTAATGGGACCACTAATAAGAAAGCAAACCTTCTATAGAAAATCTTCCGCTTTACTTTCCCCTTATCAATATTGCTCCAAAAGTCAATTTGTCACCGTGCAGTCAGGAAGCTCACCCCAGTCTCCTTTAATGTTTCACGCAAGGTTTGTCCAGCATGAGTAATAAAAATAATGACACCATTATTCCTCTTCTCTCTTTGTTTTCAGTGCATCACTTGAAGATTTGAGTAATGAATTATGCTCACATTATCTGTACTTGCTTGCTCTTGACTTCCTCTACTGGCTGAAAGTGAAGCTATTATCCGATTGTCAAAGACAGAGCATCCTTGCCTGGCACAGTCAGTGATCCTGTGATGTAGACAGACTGTATCAAGAGTGCAATTTCAAGCTATATGTGAGAAAATTACCAGCCAGGGTGGAAATGAATCCGGAACTTGGTGAAACACTAAATATTTCATTAGTAAGCCTTTTGGAACAAAAATAAGTAGACAACAGAATTAGTTGTGAGTTTGGCATAAAAGGCTAATTAATATTATTGTATTCGGCTGATTGACTTCAAGGCTATTAAATCATTACTTTATTGTCTAGATCTCTGCCTCATTCAAGCTAAAGAAGCCATTTCATCAGAAAAAACTGTGTTGTTCTTTTTCTTTCTTTTTTAAAATTTTTACTGCTTACTCATGTGCCTGAACTTGGTTTCTTACACAGTTAAATTTGTATCCTTGGACCAATCTTAAGGTCATTTTCAAAGATGCACAGTCCACACTGGACATCAGCACCAAATTGAATGCAAACAGGGGACCATCCTGTGAACCCCAGCACCCATATCTAGAGGGTACTACAGATGAAGCCATCTCTCTGTACCAATAGGTGGGCACACTGTCTCTTCTTCATTGACTTTTCCATCTTCATAATCTTCATCTCCTTCTGCTTCTTGCAGAAAATCGGCTCCATATTTCAACCTATAGTCCAGCATCCACAGATCTCAACAAATAAATTGCTCTCTTTCTTGTTCTGACATAGGCTTATGCAAAGACATATTTGAATCTATTTATGATGACTATTTATGAATCCAAGTCTTTATTCCAGATTCCACAGGTGCTACTTGGCAGACTAGTGTTGAAGACTAAATGTCATCTTAAGCATCCAAAAAGAGTTTCTCACATCTTACCTAGCCCTATGCAGAGCTGCCACTGCTCCATATGACACCTGTAAGTGAATTGGAAAATGGCTTTCTCTTTCTGTGACTTTGCAGCCCCCCAGTAAGACATATAGCTGGCAAAGCAAAGTACAGGGCTGGATTTCAGCACCATTTGTTTCCTTGGCCAGACACTCTTTAACAGTCTGAACAACCTTACACAGTGAACCCAAGATTGATTCTCTGACTCAAGAAAGACATAACTTGGGCAACTTCATCTCTGGGGGTTTTCATCTTTGCCTTCCTTTCCTGGTAATCTTACATGTACAGATGCCAAAGTTTATTCTGCAATCAGTAGCTAAGAGAGACTCAAGACAGTCATTTTCAGAGGACCCTGAAGTTTTATTCTAGTTGGGATTCCTTAAGAGTGAGAAGAATTTGAGCTACAAAGGGAGATATTTCAGTGGTGCTACTCCACATATCCCAAAAGTCAGTGAAGGCCATCTGATACACCTGCTGTCTACTTTTGGAAGGCCAGTGGAATAGGCCAAGTGCCTTTCCCCTAGGTTCTGGAGACCAATTGGCCAGCCTTTGATTTAGGAGTATGATGATCATTTTCAGAGTGTTAGAGGCCAGGCCAAAGAGTATGACAAGACATGAAAATCACTGAAGGTTGGACCGTGGGTAATCTAGTTGTTGTTTGGTTTTGGCAGAAAAGAAAGGGACTGAATAATTCTTTTTCATAAACAATTCAGACCCAAGTCAAGCAAAATGAGTAGCAAGAGCCTGCATGACAGAAAGGCGTTATCTCGTTCCACCAGTCTCAGTAACAGCTCAGCTTTCCTCAGTGTGGGCATAGCCTAGCATTTACTCTTATCACTCCCTTTTCTTTTTCCTTTTTTCTCAGAAAAAATAAAGTAGAAGAGGAGGAGAATTAAGTGGAAGATACATTGAAAGGGATTTTATCTGTTATTGGGTAATATAACATAACTTAGAATCAGTTGGAAACTTTTATTTTTTATACTTTCAAAAGCAGTAGTTCTATTTTCTCTGGCTAGGACAGAGATATGATATCTGGATATCATATGAGTAAATATAAAATTGTATTAGTGATTTGGAAGAAATTATATGAAACTAGTGGATATATGGGTTTTTTTAAATTTTTTATTTTAGTGATACATTTTAGGTGTACAATATAATGACATTCATCATTGGAAATTTGCACTTTTACATAATCTCTCTTGGTTCTTATTTTTTCCCCCTTCCCCTGCCCTCCCTTCAACTCCCCCATCCCTCCCTATTTACAAAGGCTTTGTTTAATTCATTTAAATAAATTCAATTAATTCCACTTCCTTATTTCCTCTCCCCTACCCCTCCCACTTCCCCTTCCCCTTTGCCCTTTTTCTTCCTATTTCACATTATCTGTTATACCTTTTAGTCCTTATTTACACTTTCAGTTTCTCACACTAGAAAAACTATTTGGTATTTACACATGTGTGTCCTATTTATTTCACTTAAGAGTATTGCCTCAATGTGCATTCGTTTAGCTATAAATGTCTCTAATTTCTCATTTTTTATGTCTGAGTAGTACTCCATATTATAAAAGACCACATTTTCTTTATCCAGTCTCCAGTTGATGGGCATTTGGGCTGTTTCCAAGTTCTAGCTATTACAAATTGTGCTGCTATGAACATGGGTGCACATATATCACTGTGGTATGATTCTTTTAATTCTTTTGTGAAGATACTAAGTAGGGGAATAGCTGGGTCAAATGGGACTTCCAGTCCTACTTCTTTAAGGTATTTCCATACTGATTTCCACAGTGGTTGCACCAGTCTACACTCTTACCAGCAGTGGAGTAGGGTTCCTCTTTCCCAACAGCCCTACCAGGATTTGTTATTGGTTGATTTCATGATAGCAGCCATTCTTTCTGGAGTGAGGTGGAATCTCAGTGTTGTTTTCATTTGCATCTCTTGAATGACCAGTGATGTTGAACATTTTTTCATGTATTTATTTGCTATTTCTACTTCTTTTCTGACATTTCTACTCAGAAATGTCTGTTCATTTCAGATGCCCATTTTTTGGATTGGGTCTTTAAATTTGGGAGGTCTGATTTTTTAAAGTTCTTTATAGATTCGAGATAGTAGACCTTTGTCTGAGGAACAGCAGGTGAAGATTTTTTCCCACATTGTGGGTTGTCTCTTCACACTGCTGGTGGTTTCTCTTGCTATGCAGAAGCTTTTTAATAAGAAGAGATCCCACTTGTTGATTGTTTGTGCTAGTTCACGGGCAACTAAGGTTTTGTTCATAAAATCATTTCCTACACCAATGTCTTCAAGAGTTCTGCCTAACCTCTGTTCCAGCCAATTCAGTGTTTCTGTTTTAATATTTAGATCTTTAATCCATTTTGATTTTAATTTAGTGCATGGTGAGAGATATAGGTCTAGTTTTAATCTTTGACAAGTTGAAGCCCAATTTCTCCAGCACCATTTATTAAAGAGGCTATCTTTTCTCCAGTGAGGGTGTTGGGCTCCTTTATCGAAGATGAGATGGCTAAGTGTGTCGGGAGTTGTTTCTACATCTTCTCATTTGTTCCACTGGTCCTCAGGTCTGTTTCTTTGCCCGTACCATGCTGTTTTTATCACAGTAGCTTTGTAGCACAGTTTCAAGTTGGGGGTTCTGATACCCCCTGCCATGTCTCTGTTACCTAGAATTGCTTTTGCTATTCTGGGTCTCTTCTTGTTCCAAATGAATTTTTGGATTGTTTTCTCAAGGTCCATGAAGTATGGTGCTGGGATTTCAATTAGCATTGCACTGAATCTATATAGCAGCTTTGGAAGCATGACCATTTTCACCATATTGCTCCTTCCTACCCAGGACCAAGGGATGTCTTTCCATTTTCTGATATCATCTTCAATCTCTCTTTTCAAAGTGCTCTAGTTTTCAGAGTAGAGGTCTTTGATTTCTTTTATTAGGTTGATTCCTAGGTATTTCAGTTTCTTGGATGCTATTGTGAAAGGAATTGTTTGCCCTATTTCTCTCTCAGTGAGCCTATTATTCATGTAGAGGAAAGCTATTGATTTTTGTTTGTGACCTTGTATCTACCTACTCTATTGAATTTGGTTATTAAGTCTAGAAGACTTTTGGTGGAGTTCTTGGGGTCTTCTATATAGAGTACCATGTCATCTGCAAATAATGATAATTTGACTTCTTCATTTCCTATCTTTATTCCTTTTATTTCTTTCTCTTCTCTAATTGCCATGGCTAATGTTTCCAAAACTACATTGAACAGGAGTGGCAATAGTGGACATCCTTGTCTTGTTCCTGATTTGAGTGTAAAGGATTTCAGTTTTTGACCATTTAGTATGATATTGGCTATTGATTTTTCATTGGTAGCTTTCATCAGATTGAGGTAGAGACTGTCTATTCCAATTTTTGGAGAGTTTTTATCATAAATGCATGTTGAATTTTGTCAAATGCCTTTTCTGCATCTATTGAGATGATCATACGGTTTTTGTCCTTGGCTCTATTGATATAGTATATTACGTTGATTGATTTGCATATGTTGAACCATCCCTGCATCCCTGGGATGAATCCCACTTGATCAGGGTGTATGATCTTCTTGATGATCTTCTGCATTCTATTTGCCAGTATCTTAGTAAGGATTCTTGCATTTATATTCGTTAGTGAGATTGGCCTATAGTTCTCTTTTTCAGGTGGGTCTTTCTCTGCTTTGGGGATCAAGGTGATGCTTGTTTCCAGGAATGAATTTGAGAGTATTGCTTCCCTTTTAATTTCATTGAAGAGTTTAAACAGTAGTGGCAGTAGTTCCTCTCTAAATGTGTTGTAGAATTGAGCAGTGAAGCCATCAGGACCTGGGCTTTTCTTAGTTGGTAAGTTTTTAATTACATTTTCAATTTCATTGGTTGACATTGGGTTGTTTAGAATTTTTAGGTCTTCTTCGTTCTTGTCCTACACTTCCTATTATGTTAGTTTCATAAAGATGGGATGTGGTTGGTGGAAGGAGCCTTCTATGGGTTTTGTGGGTAGATGTCACAATGGGTTTGGGTATGGAGGGAAGAAACTGATGGAGATTTGTGTGTTACCTCAGATATAATAGCCCTGGCTCCTGAGTGAAGTGGATTGCTACCCAAAACCCCCATAATACTATGCTGTAAGTACCACGGTTCTCCTAGCTGAGAGAGATGTCTTTATGACTTGCTTAAAATCCACCATGGTGTCTGCATGTTTGTGAGCTCAGTGGGGTTGATCCTGTTAGTAAGGTAGCTCTTTCATGTCTACCTGGTCACTCTGCCTCAGCCTAGCCTGAGGGCCTCCCTCAGACTAGGAAATTATGCTGCCACCAGGACAGGACCAATTGGGTGCATGATGGCACTCTCATGACAGCTCAGAAACCCTAGTGAGGCAGGAAATGCGTTCTTTCACACTCACTTTTTTGAGCTGCTGAACTGTTGCATGCACCTTGTGATTATGCAGGGCATTCAAAGACAATCTTGGGGAAGTCCTTCCCTTTAGGGAGATAATCTTTTGATGGCCAAAACCGGGAAAGAAGCAGAACATGACAGGGTAAGCTCAGAGTTTCAGTGCAGAAGAGGGCACTTATTGTCTGTGGAAGCAACTAGAAGAGTCAGTCTCAGCTTGGAGATAATATGACTTGTTCAGTCCTAGAATGTTCATTCATCTTTCTGTGTCAGGCAATAAAAGAACACAAGGCAGAGGAAAAAGAAATCTTGGTCTTATTGTTTTTCTCTTGGGAATCTCAGTCAGCTCCACTTAAAGTATAATAACTTCAAGACAGCTGCACCCATCCACATTTGTATGTGCTTTAGTAAATGCTGAGACTGGCTCTCTCAAATTCCATTTCTTCCCTCTTTTTGTTTGGAAAAGTTAGGAAACTAAAAGTCTTCGTGTTCCAGAAGCTCTGACAGCTTGGATTCTGGATAAAAATTAGGTCCTGCTGATCTAATGCATGTGGAGAGATTGAAAGACATCAAGTAGTAGTCATCTTGGCTGCTGCCCAGGAAGTCTAGGCAGAGGCAAGAATGTGGTAGCCTAACTTTGCATTCCAATGTCTGGCAGCAGTGTAGGTGCAGTGAAAATCAGACAAGGTAGCAGCAATAGAGCATAGAATCTTTGACTTCTGGACCACAGCGTGACCTTGGAACCACTAGTTTAGTGGTAGCTCCTGATATCTGCTCCTCCATCCCTTCCAAATGTTTCACAAACAACTACTTCATGGTGTTACATTTTTCTATTCAAAATACCATGTTTCTGTTTCCTCCACTGAAACTCGACAGATCTATATGGCCACTGTTCTCCTTGGTCAGGACCCATAGCACGTAGGGGACTTTTGACTTCAGTCTGCTTTTTTGAGTCTGTGTTGGGTTCTGCTTCTCTGACACATGGCCACATCTTGGACCATAACTCAAGTTCACTCCATATCTCTTTCTGGTTTCCCACAGTGCACCAGGAGCTGCCTCTATCCCTTGGCTCACCTGAATTCTCTGGCAGCTGCAGCGCAAATGTACCAGCATGGTGTCAGCATGTGCAGGAGCAGCCCCAAAGGGAAGGAGTTGCTCCATAGGGTGTAGCCTTCAGTCCATGGGTATTGCAGGCAATGGGTCAATGCTCCACCACCTGTCCCATCCTCTTGTAGGACATTTCCAAACCCCCACACTGTTGCTTGGAGACTGAGCTCCTATTTATCCCTGGCAGGCTTTCCTCTATTTTTCCTCCTGTACTCTGTGAATTCTCACTTGGGCTTCCTAAAGTACATCTCTGATAAACTACTTACATTCAAGTTCTTCCCCTGGGCTTTGCGTTTGGGGGATCCAAACTAAGAGAAAGGACAAACATGCTACTCATTTCAATTTGTGTTGGAAGGGCTCTATTTGTATCTTGCCCAGGGTTGCCAAGGACACTCCCAGCTTTTACACTGAAAAATCACACATCTTGGGTGGCTCCTCAGTCCCAACAAGTTGGCTGTTCACTCAAGAGCAGGCTAAAAAATGGGGACAAAACATGCTGTATTGTATGGCTAATCTAGTATGAACCTATGGTCTATTCCATGCTCAAATGAAGCTATAGAAAAATCCCTTAGAGTGTGGAAAGTAGAAATTAAATACTAAAATGGTCTCCAACATTAGTTTGATTCAAAATGAAATGTACTAATTTCCTTCTGAGATTTTACCAGGACCACAGCTAGCCAGAAGAGTTTAGCAGTGGTTGTATCTGTGGTACAGAAGCTCTGAGGACAGGGATGATCCTGAAGCATTCTTTCCAGGGCCAGGCTGGGCTGCATCCTTGTGGGGCCCATGACTCAGCTTAAATCCATCTTCTGCCCCTTCTTGACTTTATCACTTCCAAGAAGATCCAGCCACAGGATTGTGAGTGCTTAGTGGGTCTCTAAACCCTGTGGGCATGGCAACAAGCAGACATTAGCATGAGGGTCCTGCTTAGGAGGAGAGATCCACACAGCTCTAGGCACCCCTGGGTTGTGTCAGTTCCTCTTAAATGTCTTCCATGTACTTAGTAAGCACAGCCAATCTGATGGACGTTGGAGGATACAATTGGGCACACTGGAGGTCAGTGTTTTGAAGAAAGTGGACATTAATCAAATAATCATATAAGTAATGCATTAAATGTGTGGTGTCACTGCAGATAACAGCAGGGAACTCTGAGAGTATAAATATAAAAATGCCCCTACCCAGCTCAGGAAAGTCTGCTCTGAGGAAGTGATATTAAAGCCACAATCTGAAAGAGGAGTAAAAGATAGGCAGGTTGGAGAGACAGTGTGGGCAGGAGAAGATGAGAACAGTCCAGGCTCAGAGAGGCTTGTGGCTTTGGGTTTGAGGCCGTGCATAAAAGCATGTGTGGCTCACACATGGAAGCAAAGAGGAGTGCTGAGGGGAGAGGAGGGCAGAGATGGTGGTTCAAGGCCTTTTGCTGTGTCTCCAGAAACATGGAGTAGAGGTCAACACAGAGCACATTCACTGTGCTGATGACAAGGCAATAACACCTCAGGGAAGGAAAACTAGAGAGATCTGGCATGGAGGTGGAGCTTCCAGCACCAGGGAGACTGAGACCAGCACTGCCCTTAAAAGAAAGGGGCAGAATTGGGAGGTGCACTTAGCTTTAGAAGATAAGGAAACCGCATCGCACAGAAAGACCTGTCCCATGAGGGTGGGGATTTTGTCTTAAGAGCTGTCCCATGGCATATGGGTGTTGGCAGAACTGCAGAAGCGTGGTCTGTCTTTTGGCATTCCATCTCCTGCCCTTGGACCAGTCACTTCAGCTCTCTGAGTTTTATTTTTCTGAGATATATATAGATGAGCATTTTGTGGACCATGAAAGTACATCACAATACAAGGCATTATCATCAATAGTATAATTAAGTTAGAAAGCTCTTTAGAGATAGAACATTTATGTCACTCCAGAAAAATGGGGGCCTGGAAAAAAATAAACATTTTCTCAGATTCATTTTGCAAGCTAGAAATAGAGCCTGGAAAAGGCTGCTACCTTTCACTGTACCACTCTTCTGGGACAACCTGCATAAGTCCACCTGGGCTGCCCACTTTATGTATAAATATAATATGAATCCAACAACAAAGATCCCAGCTTAGGTTTCAGTCACCAAAACAACCATCCAAATCCATGTGTCATAATCTAACTGGTATTCAGGTGGGCCTGGTTTTCTTTTCCAACCTGCAGCCCAGCACTTCTCTCAAAGCATCAGCAAACATCTTTAAGTATTGAGAGGGTTACTGGTGGTCACCAAACCAAAGGGTTCACTAGTTTTTTGGGGTTTTTTTATGAATCAGCTGCTTACTTAACTTTTTAGACTCTATTGATGGTGACAGAGAAGCTCTCTCTGAGCAGGGGCCTCCATCCTTTGCATAAAGAAAAGTCACTGTGTAAAGGCAACGGGAAAGGGGTTTGGAGGTAGGAGATAAGATCCTCACATTGGAGCAGCATAGGTGGGCTGGAGTTGCTGGCTGCAGTACCGGGTTGCTGGGGAAGAGGTTAGGTTGGAATAAACCAGTAAGAGTTTGAAATTTGCAAGTATCTATGTGTGGCACGTGGGCCACCCAGCTTGAGCATCTCGTAAGGGATTCAGCATAAAGGAGCAGAATTCTTTAATGAATACTTGCAAAGGCAGATAATGAAAGTGAAGAGGGAAACAGGGCTTTTGGAGGTAGCCAGACTTGTGGTCAGATTCTAGCTGCATCATGGTAACCACACTGCTTGGGGAGAGTTGATTAATGAAGATAACAATTTGTATCTTGTGAGGAAGTTGTGAGAATTAAAGCTGACAAATCAATTTGCACCTAGTAGATGCTCATTAATATTCGTTTCATCTAAAAGCAGGATCTGTGTCTGATGGTTGAGAGCGGCTGGTTTTAGAATCGGTGCCTACATCAGCCTTGGCATGACTCCCTGGGTGTAGAGCTGCTGTGGTAAGGTGGGCAAACCATCCAGTTTGATCCTGGGCTTCCATCTATCTATCCCTCCTCAGGGTGACCTGGTCTAGGAGCCAACCCTTGGCTCCCTCCCTTTGATCTTTCTTCACAAAAGAAATCTGCAAAGAATATTCATGATTTTCAAGGTTGGGGTAACAAGGGTGCAATCTTTGAACAGTCTGCCACTTCAGACATACATAAGTGGTGTGTGCTCTCCTAGGCCCTTGTCTTGCTTCCTGTGTGTGATCAGAAAATGGCTACAGCAATCCTCTTTCTTGCTGGTCCCTCCGTGGGTCTATTCTTCGGAATCTGTATGTCCCCAGTCACAGTCATTTCTGTACTTTGCCAAGCACCTGCCTGTGGATGTTTGCTAGATAAAGTTTTTCTCCAAGCAACATGGCCGGGTTGCAATATAGTCTGTGCAAAATGGAGCACATTTGAATTTCATAGGAGGCTGCCGCAAACCAGGCTGGGGCCCTGGACTATAAAATTGACTAAAGCACACTCTGAATTAATCAGCAAATATATACTAATTCACACTGACCTTTTTTCAAGCTGAGGCCTTTTTATCACTAACTGTAGGTTTAACACCGGCCTACCGAGTGTTATTACAAAGGACTCAATGGTTGGCCATAATTATATAATGCAAATGACATTTGCTGTTTTGTTTGAGCTTATTCCCTCAGATGTTTCCTTCTTTTATCACACTCTTCACACATCTGTGTCCCTGCAATGGCTCCGTGAGCTCCTCCTCTTCCAGTCCCCGAGTTGCTAGTGCTGTCTGTCTCGACTGTCACGCAGACATGGCCCACTGTGAAGATCCGGCGGCTGTGACACGTGCCTCTGACACAGGTTATGTTGACAGCTGGTCGGAACAGGTGTACACTGATTCTACCATCAAATGGCAACACACGTTTGGCTCCTTCCCAATGCACAGGCATGAAAAACCTGTTCTCCTCACATTTCTTTGGAGATTGATTGACTGTTCTTTGACACAGCACACTGTGACTGTTTGTAAGTTCCCTGGTCCTTTGGCCACTCAAATGTGTTCCAGAGAAGACTTGGAGAAGACCTCCATGTGGTGCTATGAATTATTCATCCATTTCTCCAGGAGGGAGGAGGATGGAAGCTCCTCTCCCCTCCCCTCTGCTCCAAGACCCGGAAGACATATTGTGACATATTTGCAGAGTTAAAATCAACAAGGGGATGGCTGCAGGAGGAAAATAGCGTGCAAAGACATGCAAGAATGTTTTGATTCTGAAATGGTTTACAGCAGAAACATCCTCAAATTCTAAGGCCATCCTTTTACAGGGACTTGAGTGATTATAAAACTATGGTGAAAAAGCCACTTTCACAAGTTAGCCCAAGTAAAATAGTTCATTCCTCAGAAGTGGGTAAAGGTTAGGCTTTTGTTTCAGAAAAAAAATTTTATGTTAAATGTCTTGGTTAAGTTTTTTAAAATCCCATTTAGGAAGACAGCATTGTGACCAACTACATGCTCCAACAATTTTGTGAGTGGGAGACATCTAGTTTGAACTGTGTGGGTCCTTTTGCCCAGTCACGCACAAAGGTTGCATTAGTTTTTTAAAGATAAGAACAAACAAATCCTGTTATCAAACATGAAAAGGGTCTGGGATCTTGTGATGCACTTCAGGGTCCAGAGATGAGCAATAGCAAAGACTGAATCTTTCATTTTGGGGAGCAGCCAGGTTCCCAGAAAAAAAATGAAGCAGATTAGGAATGAAGGTCTCACTGCCAATGATTTCCACCCCACATTTTCTACACCTTCCAGCAACCCCTGTCTGTGGGAACTCATCTTTAGTTTCCTTCTCTCTCTTTCCTTTTGTACTGATTGTTATTTTCATTCCTTAACTCAATTTTCCCCATTTCCTTCCTTGGGTAAAACAAAAGAGCTCCGACACCAAGATGGCTGGGGCAGGGGGAGCAGAGGCACATTGAAATGCGGGCTTTGTGAAACTGGATTTTTGTCTCAAGTCTCTCACAGTCCTAAATTTCAAAGCAGAAATCTGTAGGCTTATTTGGGGGTCCGTTTGGAGGGCATCATATCAAAATCTAATGATGTTTTAGAGCTCTGTGCGCAGAAAATGCCATTGTCATACTGAACTGATGATGTTATACTAGCACTTCACCAGTTCATTTCATATGAAGTACAAATCTAATAAACTCATCTCAAAAATAAGCTCGATGTATTCAACTGTTAATGCCTCAGACAGCCTGATGTATTTGTGTGCACCAGAATTCTAAATCCGGTGGAGAATTCTAAGATGGGTTTATGCATTGCATGCTTCTCATAAAACCTTATTTGAACATTTGATTCCAGTTTACATTTTATTAGTAAAGCTCTCATTTTTCACCCAGGAAGAAGAAGCAGAGAGGAGGAGTAGTACATTCCTGAAACTTCAATTCTATGTCCAAATAACTTACAAGATGGACACAAAATGGACATGACTATGACTGCTCTGAAGACAATTACCAAAAATACTTAATTAGGATGCAATGCTGGTTATTTTAAGCTGTACAAAAGAGTTCCGTACATAATAGAGTGGCTGTTTCATGCAGCTCATATGATAAAATTCTCACCAGTCTTAAAATGACAGATGTAATATTACCTTTAATAAGTGTCTACCGATGCATGCAAATTGAATTAGATAGTGGGAGTACAAATTTGTCCGATAATTAAGATAAAATTTCATGTCAGCTTAAACCCTGGTGTATATTAGTAACTCTGTATATTTCTTTTCTCTGTTCCCTACCAATTATTTTTTTAGTGTGGCTTCTTGATTACTGGAATACTCAGGTTAAGGGAGTAAAAATGCGGTCTTCAAAACATATTATTATAAATGGGAGTAAAGCATATCCCTGATTATTACTTGGTTTATGCAAAGTTTAAAATACTAAGCACAATTCAAACAACATTGAGTAGATTCAGCTATGTATTAATTTAGTGTTTCTGGGGTCTCATGAGGTGTTACTGTGCCCTTAAGGCTAATGCTGAGCTAATGCCATGTAGGAGAAATAAAAACACAGAATTTGGAAGTTAATAATCTCATCCATTTAGGAAAGCTGAAGTTTTAACTGATGGTGCAGTGCTTGTTTTAGCACTGCAAACGTAGTGGGTGTTCAATGGAATACTTTGTTCACATAAAAAGCTTCAAAGGCCAAGAGACTGCACACACATAGACAAACATACACACCCTTTGTGTGCACACAGTCAAAATGCTGTGGCCACATGCACACAGCTTAAAGGGTAAGTGTTCTGCATGGCATTCAGTTCCATTTTAATACCCTCCACTGCTGTGATCGCAGCCCCCCGAGGGAGGCAAATATCCTGAGCATTATTAAAAGTGGGATTATCCAATCTAATACTGAAGATTTGGGAACCAGCCAAGAGGAGTCATAAGCAGGAGGAGAAAACAAAGAGGACTTATCGGGGCCCAGACCACCAGGTTTGCCAGCCCCAAGCTTGCTCCTGGTTTCATTTGATTGGCTTTACCTGACAGGTGACTGTCACTTGACTGAACAATAAACACCCTCAGATGCAAGTATGAGAGGCATTTGTCTGCCACAGTGCCTTATCAATGAAATTGAGTGCAAGAAAGACACATTTCCTGCTGACCTGCAGTATAGTCCTATTAGGAAGGGAACTGTCTTGGAGCCTCCAGACAATGCTTGAAGGTTTTTATTAGGATGATTATTTCTCCCTGTCTTTTAGGGAAATGAAACTCAAAGAGGCATACTTTATGCAAGAAAGTAAGTGGTGACACCAGCATCTGGACCTACTGTTTGTACTGTAAAGATAGCTCTTCAAGAAACCAGACCAAGGTGCAAATTTGCTTCTGTGATTTATTAGTTAGATCTGTTGCTGAACCCAGATCCCAGCTTTGAGGGTCCGAGACATTAGAGATTGTGCAAATGGAGGGCACATGCCCTTGGAGAATGCAGCCATTCACTTATTTTAATACTTTTCCTGGCAATTATAGATATTTAACTTTGCAATCTCTGTATACATGGCCATCTTCCCTTCCTCCATCCTAATAAGCATTGTGTCTTATAAAAATTGACCTTAATTATATCACTCATTAATAAATGTAAAGTTTCATACTGCAAGCTGTGTCCTTAAAACTCACTCTTATAGCATTTATTTCTAACCCTAGTTATGATATTTCTCATAACAGATATTTTTGAAAGACTGCATTGTCAATGAGTGTCAATTGCTTACGTCTGACATACATTCTCTTCTTTTCCTAAAGCAACAACCCCTTATTTTTAACTGGATAGCTCTGTACTCAGTAGAGAAACTACATTTCTCCACCTCCCTTGCCTCTTAGTGAGGCCACATGTTTAGTTTTTGCCAGTAAGATGGAAGCAGAGAATTGTGTGATACTACCCTGAAGGAACCCAAAGGGTGGACATGAAGAGAATGCTGTTTCTCTTTGTCACACAGAGAATCTGAGGAAAAAGACACTTGGATTCTAAAGCCTTTTAGAGCCCCAGATCCCAGATATCTCTTGCCTTTCTGCTGTATACTTCCCAAAGTCAAAAGTGGAGGCACACGGTGCCGCTTACTTTAAAGTTCCATACAGTTGGCATGAAGCTCAGTGAAGAATTCTCTCCAATAATGTCTTGCACACTTTACTCATTGCATCTGTATAGGTCCATACTCAGATTCTTAGATGCTGGAAAGAAGCTCACTGGCTCTTCTTTTCCCCATCCTGAGGCATTAGGATCTACTCCACTGTGGTGATGTAGAGGCTGAGAAACAGTAGAAAGTAGAATGCTTAGAGTTGAGGCTAAGGGACTTAGTCAAAACTTGTAGCATAAGCATATCACAAGAGAGGGGCCATGATATACAGCTCATACATCAATTGGAGCCTCATAATGCTCTCCCTGAACAGTGATGGTAACAAACATTAGTCCTCATAAAGATAAAAGTACAGCTGATGATCAGCTTAATCTAGTAAATAACCCCTCCTGTAACTGTTTGCCAGAAATAGTATATCTTCTTCAGAGGAAGATGTTATCACTTTGAACCTCAAATAAGTTCTGTGATTTTCATATACATTATCTGATATTCAATAAAAATTTACCAAGAGTACAAGAAGGCAATGGGCATGTGATTAAAATCAAGGGAAAATACAGACAATAGAAAGAGACCCATACATGTTAAGTTAAAACAGAATTTTAAAGTATATGTGATTAATATATTACAAAATTCAATAATAAGATGGAAAGTTTCATCAGAGAACTGGAAACTATAAATGAATATTAAAGGGAAATTCTAGCACTGAAAAATAACTGAAATAAAGAACTCAATAGAAATCTTTCAGAGCAGATTAGACATAAGGTTGTGAACTAAAACATAGATCAAGAGAAAGTCTTCAGACTGATGTTACTAAGCACAAAAGTGTAGAAAAGATAGAAAAAACATGAGAGACATGTGAGTCATAGCAATAAATAATGTCTAGTAGTTGGTGTCCCAGAAAGGAGAGAGAGAGAGAGAAGAGAGAGAGAGAGAGGGATTAAGACAGGAGTGACGTTTGCAGGGATAATGACTAAGAAAGGGAGATACACACTGAAGATAGCAGAAAAGCCAAGAAATATTAGGGTCTTTGATGTTACAATAATGCCATCAAATCCCTCATTGCCTGCTTGTGTTTAGATTTCTTTTTCATAGTAGAGAAATGATCCCTATCTTGACATAGCCACTCGTTTTCAGACCCTTGTTACTTATATGTCAAATCTTAACTCAAATACCTTCTTCATTAACAGATATAGATAAGTATTAATGTTAGTGCAAATGTGGTATCCTTCCCCTTGTTATGTATTTTTCAAATGTGGCTCTGAATGCAAGACAAGACATGATTATAGATAAGAGCTAGGCAAAGTATGTGTCTTTTACATGTAAGTTCTGTACTCTTTAGTCCAACAAATGTTTCTGAGTAACTTCTCTGTATCAGGCATTCTCCTGGATACTGGAAATACACAGTCAAATAAGACAATGAGAAGTTTGATGGGTGCAAGACTAGCTGGGCCTCAATTAAAGGTCACAAAGTCAAATGCCCATGGAGTTCATGAAGTACCCTGGGAAGTGGGATTAAACTTCTAACAGCTCCTCTGACTGTCTAGTGCAATCAGGAAGGCAGGTCTGTGTTACCAGATCTTCTGAAGCTAGAGAGCCAGATATTAGGCAAAATGTTCAAATGCATAAAACATTATGGAGGAAAAAACACAGATATCTGTGGGATGTCTTTGACCCCAACAGTGGCCATTTTCCTAACTCATGTGGAGTGGGTTGAATCATGGATACCCAAAAATGTGTCTTTATTTTAATCTGTGGGGGCTTCATGGAAGGAGTTGGTTCTTTTATGCCCTTTGGCTTTTTGTATATTGGAACAAAAGAAGAAGACCTTTATCAAATGCCAGTACCTTGACCTTGTACCTCCAGACTTCAGAATTATGAGAAAATTAATATCTCTTCTTTATAAATTATGCTGTCAGTAGTTATGTTAGAATCATACAACATATTAAGACAGAAGAATTCTCCCTGAAAACCTGGGTGACACTAGATCCTGGAGTCCTGGCCTGCAGAACTGTGGAGAAATTTTTATTTTTGTAACCCACCCAGTTTGTGGTAAGTTGTTACACCAACCCTAGGAAACTGATATCCTCTAAGTGCACCATCAGGGTAAGCAAAAGTGCACCAGGAGCATAGGGGGAGTCTCTAACAATGATGCTGGAGGAGGAAGGACCAAGGGTGAGTTGTTAGTGAAGCTGACATCATAGAAGCAGTGTTTGTGTGTTTGTGTGGCATGTGAAGGGGAGGTTAAGTACTTTCTAACCAGATAACTATGGGAGTTGTTCTACAGTAAATGTTTTAGGAGGTGGCGAGTTTCCCATCAAGTCAAGTATTCAAGTATACTTACTTAAGCAGCTTGCTGGGAATTTAAAAGACAATTTATTCTCAAAATAAGAAGTACTAGACAATAGTTGCACTATCGTCTGAACTTGAGATTCTAAGGGCCCTGTCCCTTTCCCTTCTTGTTTTATCTCCCCCTAATGTCTGGGTTTACTGCCATAAATTGGCCTTGTAAATTGCAAGTATTTAAGGACACCAGGACTGAGTTTAAGACGCCAGATCTCTTCTGCTTCCAGTCAGTCTATCCCAATGACCAAAGAGTCTCATCCTGAGATCTCTACTGCATACTTTGGCCAGTCAAACAAAGGCACCTCATTACACAAACTGGTCTTTCTTAAAGAACAGGGGTGTGAGTTAGAACCATAAACTCAGACCACAAGTAGCTCCAATTAGTAAAAAAGTCAAACGACCTGAAATCTCAGGAACCAGAGATGACTGTGTCTCAACCTGGAAAACATTAATTGTAAGTTAAGAAGAGGACATTGATAAAGCCCATTCTAGATGCTGTTTGGGGCTGAAGCCTGTTCAAATTGACAGAACTAGGAGGAGATGACAGGGGACAGGCCACAAACTCTCTCAGAGGAGTGCTATTTCTCTCTTCTTGAACTGCATTTTTCTAAGTCCAGGAATATGTGGTTCTGGGGTGGATGTGTCCAGGAAATGTAGTTATAAACAAAATATGCTGTGTCTTCTCAGACCAGGGCTCCCAAATTTTTGACTTCAAAACCTTTACAATCTTAAAAATTATTGAGAATCCTAAAGAGCTTTTGTTTATGTGAGCTATATCTATCAATATTTACCCTTTTAAAAATTAGAATAGCCAGGCACTGTGACACACATCTGTAATCCCAATATTCTGGGAGATGGAGGCAGGAGGATCACAAGTTGAAGCCCAGCCTAGGCAATTTGAGATTCTATCTCACAAATAAAAATTAAGAAGATCTGGGTATATAGCTCAGTGCAAAGGCCCTGGGTTCAATCCCTAGTACAATCACCAAATAAATAAATAAATAAATAAATAAATAAATAAATAAATGGAGAAAAAGTTTAAAAGGAAATTAGTACAGAAAATCTTGAAATGCAAGAATACACAAGTAACATTTCACTAGGGTTTTAGTTTTCTCATTGCTGGAACAAAATACTGACACTCAAAGTTAAAGGAGGAAAGGTTTATTTTAGCTCACAGTTTGTAGAGGTTTCAATCCCTAGTCAGCTGGCTCTAAGGCATGACACATGGCAAAAGGGCATCACAGTGGAGAAACAATGGATGGCATGACAGGCACGAAGGCAGAAAGCAGCAGCAGAAGCAGCAGCCAGCCTGCCTTCTTTCTGTCCCTTTATATTACAACTAGGCTGCAATCTGATCAATTAGTACCACCCATACCCGGGGTGGGTCTTCCATTATCCACACCTTTAACCCATGTTCACACACCCTAGTCCAGCCAACTTTGAAACTCCCCACCTATGAGCAGATGAGGCTTTAGGGAGACATCTAGTTACAAGTCAACAATTAGCTGTCAGAGCAATGGGTAATAATAATAATAAGAGTTTACTCCATAAATGATGTAAAGACAGCTTTCCATTTAGGAAAAATTGAAGTTAAATTCTGACTTCATTGTACTTAAAAAAATCCTGGAGGGCATAGTTATAAACATAAAGCATAAAATATGAAAGTATTAGATAACTATAGAGCTATTTTCTATAGTGCTGGGGCAAGGAAGCCTTCATAACCCAGATACCATTTCTAGAAACCACAAAAGGAAAAGAACTAGGGATTTGGTCAGAGTACAGTTAAACTCAGATGCCACTCAGGGTTTGCAACATATTTGATACATGCAGGTCAAGTTCTGTAATACATAATGGTCAATGATAAAGCCAAATAACCCAGTAAAAGTGGCAAACAATATGATTAGGAAATTCACTAAGGAAATATAACTGGAAAATAAATACATGAAATTTGACTCATCCTATGTAATATTTTATGCAATTTAAAACAATAATGATGATGTACATTTTTCCTTACAAATTGTCAAAATATGTAATTATATAACATATAATACTGATGAGGGTACAATGAATGGGTGCTTGTATATTTCACTGGTGAAAAAATTTGGATACTTTTTACACAGAAATTTGGTATATCTATCACAATTCTACATTGAGAATGTACCTGAACAACTAGCAATATTTTATGTAAAAATTTGTTCTACAGAAATTATAATAAAATGACATAGATCCAAGCAAATTTACTACAGCACTGTTTGAAATATTAAAAAATTGAAATCAAATTTGGCACATTGTAAGAGTCCATTAATAGGGTAATAGATAAGTTGATTGTACTACATTTACTCTATCAGTGAAAAACAATGCAGCCATGAACCAGAATGAAGAAAGCCACCATGTATTGACAGAGAAATATACCTACTCTATGTGGTAAAATCTGAAAGTAGTTTGCAGAATGAGAAGTGTGGTGTGAACCCATGTTTTGAAGAAAAATAAATACACACATAAGAATTTAATACATGCAAAGATTTCTTACATATAATATTGATTTCTTACATAAAACATACAATGTTTTAATACCGTCATGTCTTGAAACTCAATGGATATGAAATTTGTTGCATTTGGTACTTGACTCAATGCATTTTGACATGAAAATTTTTTCTCAGTACTGTTTATTTGATACTTGATATGGACTGGCCCATAACTCACTACTCTTTGTGGCCAAAGCAGTTTGTTTGGTGCTCAACACCTCCTGGAACCAATTAACAATGAGTACCAAGGTACCACTATGCATTATATATTTTATGCATATGAATACATCCTTAAAAGCACAGGAAACCATTCAAAAAGATACATAACAAATTATCCAGCATATCTAAATAATAGGATGAAGACTAATGAGGAATTTTATTTCTTAAAGCTAATGACTCTAAAAAGGTATGGAATTATGAGGGATTATTCTTTTTTTGCAAGCTTCCTTAGAGAATTTAAGAAAAAACTGGAGTCAGTTTTTACTTTTGCCTCAATATTCCTAGACCTGACTCCTTAGAGCTCCATTTGTGTCTCATTCTCACCTGAGGTGAGCAAATTCAGGTGCAGAAGACTGAGCTGTGATGGCCCTGGGACCAGGCTGCTTCACTAATGACCAAAGGGCAGGCAGGGTCCTCTATTCAACGAAGTTGCTAAGTGACCCTGGGCTGGTACAGTCCTGGTGGAACCTGTCCTGGTTCTTCCTTCTGAGTGCACCCACCTCATGTCCCTTCCAAGGCTATGAAGGCTCCTAGTTCTCCAATCCCTGAGCACATTCACACCAGTTCCCAGTTCATTGCTTCATCGGCTCTGCCCTAGGGAGGAGCCAGGCAGTTTGAAGTACATGCAGTGCAGAGGTGGACAAGATGGAGCAGTTGCTCTCAAGGGGGTCCTGGCAGGAAAGAGTCCTGTGAGCACACTTGTGCCCTGAACTGAGCAGAGGTGGATTTAGGGCACAGTGAGGGCTCAGAATGAGCCAGGCAATGCTGTTTAGCCACTAGTGGGGTGCACTGAGTACCCTACGTGGGCTGAGACAGCTTCCAGGGCAAGGACAGACTTTGTGCTCCTTTGCCTTCTAGTGCTGGCTAACACTGGGTGGGGCAGCTGGGGGAGGAAGTTCTAGGGCAGCACATGAGGGACCTGAGGAGCATGGCATGTGCCCACATCAAGGTCCCTTTGTCCCCACCCAGCAGCCCATATTTAAGCTGTCTCCCTCAGTCCTTTCCAGGGACCACATCTCCTCACGTTTTTTCTCTCCTATTCTGTCTTTAGGATTTGAGAACTAAAAGGATCTTGGGAGTCCCAGTAATCCAACACCATTTTCAGAGGCAGAAATGGAGGCAAAACACGACCATGACAGGCCCAAGCCCTCTCAGCCCTTCCTGGGGTAGGGATAGGGCACAGAGACGGTGGAGCTGCAGCTGGACTGAGAGGGCTGTGCTGCAGCAGAATGAGGAAGGAATTTAAGTTCCAGGAGGCAGCAAAGGGCAGTGAGGTGATTCCAGAAGGAAGTTATAAAGATCAAGAGCCAAAGCCAAACAATTGAAACAGAAGTTTCAAGAGGGCATAAGTGAATCTTAAGTCCCTCTTTGAAAAGGTTTTATTTCTGTTTCTTTAAACATTTATCAATTTTAAGTTGTGAAACAAGCTCCTGACTCCCAAGGCTGAGCATATTGTAATCTGTGCCATTTCAACACAACGTCAGTGCTGTCACTGGTTCCAGGGGATGGTCAGAGGTGACCTCTGTCTCCTAGCCTCACTGTTTGTGTTGGACTTCCTGCCCAGGTTGTGCGGCCTCTGATCTGTCCATTCATCTCCCTCCTTTAGTTCCGCCATGCAGAGGGCCTTCTTCATTTTTGACCACAAGATCAGCTGTGCAGTAAGGTGGTTAAGACCCCATGCCACCAGATTCATTCACACGGAGCCCCAGGCCCTAAATCCGCCCGGTCTCCTCATCTAGGCATCATGGTCAGAACATCACTCAGGAAAAAGGGGAAGTTACTTGGGATGGACTTGCCTCCAGATGGCCTAGGCAAGCTCATCCAGCCAGCAGAGCTCTGCTTCTTCCCTTAGGTGCCACAGAGGCTCAGGGACCTCCCTCACAAAGTGGTGAAAATATAACGGACACAATTTTTAGAGATTCTTGGATGAACGTGACAAAAAAATCCAATTCAAAACTTCAGCTGCTTTCGATGCTCATAGTCACATGTTTTGGGTTTTCACTGGAGCTGTGCCTTGGGCCCCTGTGACTGTAAATGCCAGTTGTGATGCTCTGCTTCCTTCTCCTAGTGCCCAGCCTTCGCCTTTGTCTTTTAGCTGCTCCTGTCTGTTAGAGCACAGCACTAGTTATAAACCACCCATCTCACCAGGAAGATGAGTGAGCTCAACAAAGGTGCTCAATTAATATTAGCTGAATGAATGGATGAATTCCCCCAAGGTTTCAGTCATAATTGTTGCTTTATGTTTTTGCAGAAAATTGGAAAGTTCCAGCAGTTATCTGGGGTAGCAGGGCAAGGCTGACCAGACCCAGTTAGAGCTTTTGGTTTTAATTTCAGTTTGATCAAATAATTCCACAAGGAAACAGTGCAAATTTGAAGGTTTGAGTTTAAGGCCCCCAAAGAAATCACTTCTTTATTACATTGCTAGTTAATATTTTCTCTCCATGTGCAGTTTGCCTATATAAGCAAAATTATCATTTGCACTACTTTTCAAGAAAGGAAAATTTTAATATAAGATACTCAAACTCATAACCATATTGAAATGGAAGTAAATTAAATTGGATATTCAGATCAAAGTCTACCAAAGTTTCTAATTTTGTCTGTCTTCTAGACATACATATATACCTTCCCTCATGCAAATCTGTCTATTTTCATGCCTTACAACTTATTCTTTATTCAAAAATATTTTGAACAGTTTTCATGTAAGCAGATTCAAATCTACAGAACTAATAACCTACAGCCAAACTTGTACATTATTTGCATTTTTTCTTTTATAATAAATAATATTGTATTGAACAATACAATTGAATAATATTTACTCTGTACTATTGGAAAATTACCTTCTTTTGCAAATTTTAAAAATAGAACTTCATAGACAATTTGCAAATGGGTCGGGGATTTAGCTCAGTGATTCCGGTGCCTGCTTGCAAGCACAAGGTCCTGAGTTTGATCGCCGGTACCAAAAAAAAAAAACAAAACATAAACAATTTGCAAAGAACATACTTTACATACATATGTAAGAATTACTCAGGATAAATTTTTAGTGGTTAGGTGGCTGGGTCCAAGGAAAATATGCTTTTTGATGATTGATGGCTTATCAAATTGTTTTTCAGTATATAACAATTTATATATATATATATATATATATCAATCAGTAAAACATTAATGTGCCTAATGCTTCATATATTTATAGCAATATTACTATTTTTTAAAGTTTCCAAATTTTATAAGTGATACTGATATTTTTAAAATTGTTTTTATTGTTCCAAATCCATTTTCTTGATTAAAAGTCTTTACATTTGTTGCTTATTTGTTTTTCTTTTTTAGTAAGTAGACTCTATTTACTTTCGCATATGTGTTTTCCTGTTGGAATAGCTTCATGTGCTTTTAGTTTGTGGTTTGCTTTTAGTTTTAATTTTTGTTGTATTTAAATTATGTAATTAAATCTTGCACTTGCATTGTGTTATTGCTTTTGTTTTTGATATCATAATTAGGAAGACTTTTTTTCTCCTGAAATTATACACATTTTTTTACCTGTAGATACCTTCAATGCTTTTGTGACTTTGTACTTTACACTTGTATTCTTAAAGAATTTAAACTCTGTTAAGGTATGAGTTACTAATTTAATCATTTCACCAAAATGTTAGTCAATTTTTACAATGTAAATGATCAAATCATGAATCTCCTATTATTGGAAACACCATGTTCATTATGTATTAAATTCTTATGCATGTTCTTGTGTTTCTTTTTGGACTTTCTTTTCTTCTCCATCTTTTTGCGAGTCAGGTGGTGCTGCCACACTGTTCTGATTACTACAGGTCTGTAATGCACTTTAGATTCTGAGGGAGCATGGATATTTCTTTTCTTTTTGTTTCTTGGTTTATAATTTTAGTTTTAAAATTTTTTCATTACTACATGTTTGCAATACAGAATAGATACATGCATTGTGGAGAATACATTTTACTTATTTTATTTCTTCTTCCCCTCTACCTCCCCTATCTCCAGAGACCCTTACAATATCTACAAAGTCTATATGTCTTTTTCCTTTCATTTATCATTTATTTTACTCTTTGGAATTCTTATACTTTGGGTATCTCACATAAGAGAAACCATGCAATACTGAACTTTCTGTGTCTGATTTATTTCATTTAGCATTATGGTGCATGTATTTTCCTAAAAATGATTCAAATTTATCCCTCTTCATGGCCAAGTAGTACTCCATTGTGCGTATACACCACATTTTCTTTATCTATTCATCTGTTGATGGGCATATAGAGTTTTCTATCAGTCTTATATTAGAGAGTTTTTGTACACAATTTCCTTGAGTATTCTAATAAACAAATTTCAGAATCATTTCATGAAGTTCACATACATGCACAGACATACCATTATAATTGGTGCAGAATTACATGAATCTTCTGAGTTAATATGGGACAAACTGACAACAATATTGACTCTTCTAAATCATAGACCTGATATGACTCTTTAAAAACACTCTCAGCATCATACAGGACCATGCTACCTCACATGACTCCTGGCCTGCCAAAAGCCTGCCAAGGGTTCGGGGATGAGAGTACCGAATTCCCTTCTGAACCCAGATAACACTCATCAGATGAGTCCCTTCCAGTTGGCCTCAGAAATTGGAAGGTAGATATGAAGTCAACTTTGGTTTTCACCCTAAGAAAATGCGAGCGCACCCCTCTTGCTAAGTATGACAGGGATAGCTATCTTTCTTTTCATTTGGGCATCAATTTGTAGAAAAGGATGATGGTGTGGACTCCTCACCCTTTGTGGCCTCATTTGCATCTCAGCCACCCTCCAAAACAGTCCTTTGCAGTCACATTAGGCAGTGACATCTTCTAAATGAGAATTCTCAGTGACTCCCGCGGGGCCCCGGCTGCTGCCCTGGAGCCAAGACCGGATGTGCCACTGTGCCCTCTTGAGTGTCGTGTACTGTGACCCTGAAGCGGCACGGATGAGAATTGATGATAAGGGCACAGGACTTGGCTGGGGAGCGACTTGCTTTTGCTGAAGTCAACCGAGCCATTCTCAAATTTGAGGGAGGGGAGAGGTGACTGCCTTTGAATTACTGATTGCGGCTGTTCAGGACTCTAAATGACTGTTTAATTTCCAGCCAGATAGAGGAACCAAGCTGTACCCCCAATTGAGGGCACACCGACAAAATGGCCAAGTGTGATCCTTAATTTGTCAATAATGATTTTAGGCCATGACCCTTAATAGGACCCTGTCATTGGTGAGGTGATTTATGCCTCCTGTGATGACATCAGTACCAATAGTGCTGATAAAAGAACACTTATATTGGAGCAAACAGGATGATGAATGGAATCCAGGTCTCCTTAGTCATCTCATTACTGCCTCTGCTGTTCACCACGGAGCTAATGTAGCGAGTCATCACACGCCTGGGGACTAGTTTGGAGGCTGAATTGAACAGTGTGAGTGTGGGAAATGTACTGTAGCCCTGGGTCAGGAGGGACGGAAGGTACAGTTTAAGTCTGTGTATAAAAGAAGAGGCCATGGTGCTATAAATTGCCACCCATCTGTGCTACCCAAGACCACTGTGTCCCTTCTCGTTGGATGGCCTAGTTTTCTCAAATGTTTTCAAAATGTGACCCCCTAAATTCAATGTCTTTTATCTTCAAGACCTGAGGGCCTTGCTCTTAAATATTCCCATCCTCCCCTCACCTACTCCCTTGACCCAGATTTACCAAGTCTGTGGTACAGAAGGTACCAAGACATCCCCTCCCCTAGCAGAATGGGCAGAGGCTGGAGGTTTCTGCTCAGGGATCCAGCACTGGGTAGCTGTGTGACCTTGGGCAAGTCACAATCTCTCTGGATCTAAATCATTTCATTTTTGGAAGAAAGATGTCTAAGAAATTCTAAAATCTCTTGGTGCTCCAAAACACTACTTTTGAAAAGAGTGTTCTGTGACAATAGGAACACAAACCATTAGCTGTCTTCCTCTGAAAGCACAAATTTGAGTAATATCCATGACAGAGGGGTTCTGCACATAAGGAGGGGGTAATATGTCCCTGCAGACTATTCAAAAATGTGTGTGTCACCCATCATTTGGCCAGCTCTTGAGTGCAGTGACTGCCCTAGTACAGGGGGGACTGGATGCAGTTTTATTAGCACAATTTTATTGCCCTCACCAGCTGCACTCTTTTCTCTATAAAAGGTAATTACTTCCAATAGTAACAAGCTAATTGATTGCTAATTAAATCAATTGGCACACTAACCACTGTCAGAAAGTGACAGATTAGCAGGTCATGTGATGGCGTGTTAGTAATGAAAAGTGGACATGGTCTGAGGGTGATTGACACCTGAGATGAAAAGCGATTTGGGATCTCTGAGGTGGTCAGAGAGAGGGCAGGGAGAACATGATTGATTCAATGGTGACTGTCAGAGAGGAAATGAGAATTGAATGGAATTCAGAGTCTGCCTGAACCCTCACCACATGATGCTCCAAGTTTTTTCACATGTAAATAAGGGAGATGGAGACTTCTTGCAAATGAAATGCCAAAATGGAAAGGACAAAAAGGGAGGGGCCACAAGGAATGAAAGTATAGGAGTCTTAAAGAAACAGTTTTTTAAAAATTTATGAACTTGCAAAAATATAATAAAAATAATAAATATTGCTCATAACTTGTCTATCAATCGTTGCAACCTGGCTGCCTGTGTGCTTATCATCTTTGAACGCTATGTAGAAGGGCTGTCTGCCATCCTTATCAAAGCAGGAAAGTGATTATTACCTTCATTTGCAATGCATCATAGCCTGATTAGGACATTGAATGAGGTATAAATTTTGGGTATAGCAGAACTATGCAATGACTGCTGCCCTTATAAATATGTTTCAGAATAAATGACAGAGTCCGACTATTGGTATTTCAAACGCTTACTGTCTTGTCTGCAGCTGGCTCAGCATTCTTAAGTCACTTTGAACTTTGGAACAGCCCCTGCAGAACTGGAATGAGAATGCACCCATTGTGTGATCTGAGGTCTGTGGAACATCCCTGGCCCTTCATCCCCCTGAAGTCTGAAGTCCTGCCATGAGTCCCTCCTCACTGTGGGATTGGAAGGCTCGTGAATTCCTTCTGGGAGAAATGGGGAAGGAAGGACTGGGAAAAAATCTTGTCTGTGCAGCTACTGGCCATGGGCCATCAAGGGATTCCCTAACTTCTCCAACCCTGTTCCCTGTCTGCGAAAAGGGCAGATTATTCCATACCGCCAAGAGCTGTCTTGTGAACTAACTGAAATAACTCGCTCAGCATGCCTAAAGCACAAAGAGCCCCTGGTAAATAGGAGTCAATAATGCTGATATTAGTGGTGGATATATCTGGGAGCATTAGCCTAAACCTTGGGTACAACATAATGGAGAGGAAAGACTAGATTCTGGAGCCAGAAAGAGGTGGAGTGGATGAGAATTCTGAAATGTTTGCCTCCTCCCTTCCTTAGCTTAATACTGATGAAATAGACTAAAAATGCCGTTATCATTGGTCTGAAGCTATTTTGAGGATTAAATAATTCAATGCATGTGGTGCTTCTAACATGCTGAGAGGTCTTTTCTTTCCTTGTACACTAGAGACTAAAACATGGGTAAAATTGCTTCTGTACTGGATTCCTAGAAGGCTTTTTTTTTTCTGGCAAGCAAGAGGATAATACTGGAGACTGGGGAAGTATGTGGGCATTTATGTCCTCACAAGTGATTCAGCTGTGCACCTGTGCCTTTTAAAATGTTTCTAGACAATTCAATTGTGATTTCAGTATCCAGTGTGTGGGCTATTGGTCCCATGACAAATCCTCCTATCAGAGAATATATAGATGTGGCTCATTTGTCCTTGAGAGGGCAGGGCCTCCCTATTCCATCTCATTCCAATAGTGATCCATCCCATGGGACATGGCCTCTCAGCTTTGCTGGTGACATGGAGTTCTCAGACCTGAATACATAGAAAAACAGAAGGAGAAGAGATAGTGTGAAAGCCGTGTTCTCCTTCAAGTGGTAATTGCTGCCATGGTTATAGCACACACTACAGCTTTCCTGGGTGCCATGGCCTCTCAAAGGCAAACAATTTCCTAGCAGCACCAATGTCCTGGGATATCCTGAAGCCTCACTGAGACAGAACCATGTATCCCAAAGCCTCACAAGGACACACATTCAGACGCACCCTCTCTGCAGAGTGATTCTGCTGCAAAGAGAATGATCTGTCAGTCCATGGGGACTGGTCACGATGCTGAGAACTTTTCTGAGTGTGTCAGGGAATCCAGAAGGTGGATGGTACAAATTCCCCTAATACTTACTAGAACCTGGTCCAGTGGTTTTCAATCTTGGCTGAACATGAGATCATGTGGGAAGCAAAGAAATACAGATGTGCAAATCTTGTCTAGACATGTTGATTTTAGTGTCTGGGTGTGCTCCATGGTTGTTTAAAATTTTTGAAGATTTTTAGACAATTCTAGGACAGTTAAAGTGAGGATGCTGAATACTTAGACAAGACAAGCACTTGTGTGGAGCTAGAAAGTGCCCAGAGAAAAGCAGAAGCCACTAGGGTCCTGTCAGGAGAAATCATTGCACAGAGGGTTGCTGGAGGGCCTGCTTGGTTGTGTTGAGCTTCTGGCCTTGCTGCCATAGGCCAATGTCTTGGGGTGTTACCTCTCTCCCTTTTTCTTTCTCAGAGTCACAACATCCCATAAATTCCATGCACAGAGCACATGACCTTTCCAATGGGTCCCTCTACATTTTCACAAGCAATCCCAGTGAGGATAGTCCTCTGGTGAACACCCCAGTATTCAGAATCTTGGGCAGCTTCTATGTTAATTGGAGGCTGTGGTAAGGTCTAAAGGAAGATTTGCATAAACAAGATCAATGTTAGCAAATTTCACAAAGATGTAAGGAGCTCCATCTACCACCTGAATGAGGGGCCAGACAACACTAGGGAATGGGTGAGTTTTCCCCAGGCCATCCAGTATGGGGTCCACCAAGAAAGCTGCATTATTTAGCATTATCTGCCTACAGAATACATCATGTCACCCAGATTTTTGTCCAGTCACAGAATTATCATTCTTCTACACCTATTTACTCCCTTGGCAGACAGAGTAGGCTCAGTTAGTGGGAATGTGTGGTGTAATGGTTAAAGGCACAGGCTGTAGAGTCCCGTTCTAGGGATCCAAAGCCAGGCTCTGTCACTGTCTCTTACATATATGTAATTGGAGGATTAAATAAGAAAATGCATTTAAAATATAAGCTATTGTTACAACAGCCTGAAAAGCATCAGGAAGAGAACACTCACAGAGAGGACTCTAAATATAGAAGTGTTTTCTTATTTTAAGTACTGTAATTGGAAGTTGTTTTCCAGAAACTATTGGAAAAGCACAGATACACACAAAAGGCATCACTAAAATTAATAGTTGTTTTTGTTGTTACTGAAAAGTCTGATCTGGATAACTTCAGATAAAGACCATAGCATTTGTGTTTAATTATTTGTTACTTGATTCAAGGAAGCAATCAACTCCAACCTAGACCACATAGTATTTGTTTGAAAAGGAACAATACAAAGGAGAAGATCAACAGAACCAGCTTGACAAAAGATTATAATACGACCCTGGATAATCTTGTAGTCATTTCTGACCAAGGGTTCATCAGTTGCTATAATGATGAAAATAATCATTGTAGTTATGAACCAGGTGTTGTGCTAGATGCTCAGTTTATCCTTATAATGTCGCACAAGGTCAGTGTTTTCAGATCTGAAGTTGTCCCAAGTCAGTTGGTTAAAAATATTTGTGTGACTTGATAGTCTGAAGTATTAGAGAAAAATTGGGTAGTACTAAAAGACTCCGGGTGAAAATTATATTTAATGATATTTATATTTGTGATAGTCATATACTTATTATATTAGGGTTCAGAGAAAAGGGCTAGTATGAGATATATACTGAGAGATTTGTTATAAGGAATTGCTGTATATGACTATAAAAGCTGAAATCCTGAGAAGGAAGGTCAGAAAGGGTGGGATGGAACTCTCAGACATTAATTGAAGCTGTTGTCCACAGGGGTGGAACTCCTTCTTCCCCAGAAATACCTCAGCCTTTTCAATTTATTACCTCAGGCCACAGGTCACCCAGATCATTTAAGATAATCTCTTACTTAAAGTCAATTGAAAATAGACTTAAACCACATCTATAAAATATCTTCATAACCATACCTAGGCTGGTGTTTGCATACCTGGGAACTGTATTCTATACAAGTTGACAGATAAAACTGATCATAAGAGTCTACTCCTTATGAATTTGTCATCCATACAGATCTCTTTAAACCATAGCTAATCTGAAAATAATGGCAATAATAAAATCATGCTTACACCCAACATGCTGCAACTATTTTTGCCTGCAGCTGAAAACATACTAATCCTTTCCCTAGAACAGGGCACAAAGTCTTTGGCTAATGTTTCCTCTTTTCTTTAATGTCCTTGAATTTAAATACTGTGATAGAAAGCTGTCATTATCTATCTCAAGGTAGATCATAAGGGAATAGGAGATAAAATAAAACAAAAATTTTGATTATATAGAAACATAACATAAAAAGAATAAATACTCATAATCACTATAGTCTTAGTTTAGGCAACTGGTCATGTGATTGTGGCTGATATTTATGATGACTTATTCTTCTTCTTAATGAAGAGTTATGTGGAACCAAAAGCTGCCAGGTGACAGTTCCAACTTCCAGTTTAATGGAGTCATTGTTGTGTTTCCTGAGGGATCTATTCCTCCCTTTAGAACTAAGACCTTTACACCAGCAGAGTTTAGGATTATCAGAACAAAAGCAAAGTCTTTACTATTGGGTACCTACATATTTTAGAGGGTAAATCCACTCCCATTTTGACCTCTTGATATTTGGGCCTATGAATTCTGGCTATGGGAGAAATAGTATCGTAAAATAGGTGGTGATTTAGAGCCTATACATTCTCCTGGAGGGCAATGTCCCAAGCTCCTTTTGTAGTTACCTAACTGGCACTGTAATTGTAATCATCAGGATATTCTTTCATTCTATCAAATCAGCTTCAGGATGATGGGAAATACGGTAAAACTACTGAATTTCATGAGCCTGAGTCAATTGCTGCACTTGGTGTTTTGCTCAGAAGCAATGGTGTGTGTAGGTGGCATACCATGATGATACCATGATGATAAGGCACTGTGTCAGTCCATGAATGGTAGATTGGAAAAAAGCACTGAATGCAGGGAAGGTAAATCTATACCTAGAATAAATATATATTGTAATTGGAGCAAAGTGCTACCCCTTGGATTTTGGAAATGGTCCAAAGTAATCAACATGCCACCAGGCAATTGGCTGATCACCTGGGGAATGATCTCATTCCAAGGACTCAGTGTTAGTTTTTGCTGCTGCCAGATGGAGCACTCAGCAGCAGCCATAGCCAGATTGTCCTTGATGAGTGGAAGTCTATGTTACTGAGCCCGTGTATAACCTCCATCCCTTCTACTTTAACCACAAAATAGATCATTTTATCCACTTGATTATTAAAATCCTTCTTTGTTGAGGTTATCATTTGATAAACATTCACATGGCATAAAAATGTCTTCTCATTCTTTGCCTATTCAGAGAGATCAACCCACATTCCTTTCCCCCAAACTTTGTCACCAATTTTTCAATCTTGTTTCTTCTAAATCCCCAGTCATCCCACAAAACATTAACCATAGCCCATGAATCACTATAGAATAGTATCACCGGCCCATTTCTCCTGTCTATGAATATCCAGATGTACTGCTCAAAGTTAACTATTCTCCTTTGGATGAACATCATTTAGCTTCCTACTGGGTGTTAAAAGAAATAAGATACTTAATCATGGACCACTCAGGCTGCCTAAGATAAATTTATCCATCAAACCATAAAGTTAGTCACACATAGAAGCACCAAATTTTCATATGGAGGTGGAATATATGAGTTCTGGCTCAAGAAGGTCCTAAAAATACAAGTAAGTTGCATGAGAAAATGGCCCAAATGCCTATGCTATGACTTGCTACATTATCTTCTCTATCCTAGGCTTCATCTATGTTTTCATTGGATGTTTCTATGAGCAGCTGACTGAGGAAGAAAAACCTATGGCTTGGCTAACATATAGTTCTACCCCTTTCTCAGATGCTACCTAAAAATGAGTGGTCACAACATTATATTACTTTTCTGGGGTATCCCTGATATTGGTGAACCAAAGCCCTTCTATAAAAAGAACTTTGAGCACCTTTCCAAGTCATTCAGTAGCTAAGCTGGAACACACCCACATTTGGAATGTGTTGCTTCCACCATCCAAAGAGGTCCGCTAAGCTTTGTGCTTCCTTTTTTGGTAATAGGAGAAGATGGACATAATAACTTACATTTCATCTTAGAATGGGGTATCTTGATATGTCCTTCCATCACCGGACCCCTAGAAAGTTCATTGGGGTGACTTATGAAATTATTTCTCACCCTCTGACATGTACATATCTTAATAATATGTCTACAGTGGTTGCTATTCCCTGTTTAGCAGTTCAATCAGCATGATATATTCTATGTAAAGGGCTAGCATGATATCATGTGAAAAATGAAAAGTGGTCAGAGTCCCTATAAATTAAATCATGACTTGGAACTGAAAAGTTGATATATCACCGAGATCTGACAAAGAAGGTATATTTCTGACCTTGCCACCTGAAAGCAAACTGCTTTTGGTGGACTTTACTAACAGGTGTCATGAAAAAAATATTTTTCAGATCAATAGCTCTACAGCAGGTACCAGAGGGTGTGTTAATTTGTCCAAGAAACAAAATTATATTTGGAATACCACTTGCAATAGGAGTCACCTTCTGATTAAATTTATGATAATCCTCAGTCATTCTCTATGATCCATCTGTTTTCTCCACAGGCCAAGTAGAAGATGAACGAGAATGCAATGGCAATCACCACCTTGCTTCTTTCAAGTCATTGATACTGGCATCATTCTCTGCAATCCCTCCAGGGATGTGGTAGTGCTTTTCCTTTACTATTTTTATAAGAACAGTCAGTCCCAGTGGCTTTCTGTTGATCTTTTCTGTAGTAATAATCCCTACTTCATACATCAAGGAAGAACCGTGGGGATTCTGCCAGTTGGCGCTGAGATCTTCAGTATATCTATTTCAGTTAGGTATTCTAGAACTGGGAAAATGACTAAAAGATGAATTCAGGGAACTGTTGGAGGACTCACGTGAGATGGAGCTCAGCTTAAACTTCATTGGTCACCTAACCTCCATAAGTTCCTTGTCTGAGTCTGTTTCTGTTTCTCTAACTAATATCTGAGTTTGGGTATAAACAGCATAGATTTCTTTTATCCACAGTTTCTGTGTTAGTTACTTTTCGCTCATTGCTGAGACAAAATACCTGACACCCAAAGTTAAAGAGGGAAAAGTTTATTTGGCTTACAATTTGTATAGGTTTCAGTCCCTACTTGGCTGGCTTCAAGGCAGGGTGGCACAGGGGCAACAGTTCATGGTGGTGGAAAACAGCAAAAGCAACAAGGGACCTTAACAGTATCTTTCTGCCCCTTTTATCTCATCCGGACTACTGGGATTAGGGTGATACCAAATCAATCACTCACATGTGGTGGTTTAGTAATCACACACCTTTAATCCCAGCATCACACACTCTAGATTCAGCCTCCTCTGAAAAAGAAAGCCCCACCTCATCCTCCTGAGGCCTTGGGTGGACATCTAACCACAGACATAATAGTTTCCAAGGTTGGGAAGTTGGTGATCAAGGTTCCGACAGGTTTAGGGTTTGCTGAGGGTCTTGTCTCTGCTTCTAAGATGACACTTCGCTGTTGTGCACCAACATGGTAGAAGGGAGAGAAATGAAAAAATATACAAGAAGAAGGTTCAGCTAGTTGAGCCCTTCTATAAGGCCATGAACTCCGTTAATGAGGGCTCTCATCTTCTGAAGGCCTCATTTCTTAGTGTCATCACATTGGAGTTTAAGTTTCAACATGAATTTTATAGAGGACACACAGACTCAGCCCATAATACCCCCACTCTGGCTGGTGGACTCAGTGAAAAGGCTCAAAGGTAGTGAAAGATGCATTGTGAAGTAAGGTCACAGTAAGAAGATTATGAACATAACCAGGACAGGTGGAAAACTGGGGGCCAAATATGAAGAATGCACAATTCAGAAAGAAGTTACATATTGCTGGTCTGGTGAAAGCAATAGGGATGATACATAAATTCTTCCACAGATAGATGCTTAGATGGGCATCCTTTTAGTTCAATGCTTTGTTGAGATGTAGTATAGAGGAAGGTAAAAATAATATTAATAGGGCCAGGGATTTAGCTCAGTGATTCCGCTGCCTACCTCGGAAGCGCAACGTCCCAAGTTTCATCTGGGGTACCAATAATAATAATAATAATAATAATAATATTAATAAGTGGTTGAACCCTTTGATTTGCCAGTATGCCCCTCACCCTCATTTTTAGGATGATCTCTAGTGTCCTTCCAACTCAGAGCTTTTTGTCTTGGCCTTCTTGTGACACCGACCTGCCTAACTCTCTTCTTCATTAAGGCTTTTTTTTTTTAATCCAGTTCACCATTCCTGTGGCCTCCATGTACCAACAGAGAAAGATTAGGCACTATTTGGCTCAACCATAATCAACTAATGAGCCCTTGGTATTTTTACTTATGCCTTTGATTTTTCTTTTGGGAAAAGCAGGTAAAATAATGAATCCACTATTTGCTTTTTTGTCCTTTATCTGAGTTACATGTGGTCATAAAAAAACTAAGTCTTCAAGTTTACTAGAGCATCTTTTAGCAAACCCAGGGCCATAGATACTTTCTGAATTGCCTTCATCTGTTTCTTTGGTATATGCTTTCTGTTCTGCTGCCTTGCAGGACTGAGTTCTCTTGGGCATCATGCCATACTTTTATTTGTCATGTTGCTTGACCTAAGCTGGGACTTTTAACTTCAAGGAGAGCAGCCAAGTGTCAAATTTGGCCTTTCTCAAGTCTTGCTTACAGAAGGCCCAGCAATTTCCTGAAGTGATTGGTAATGCTGTCCTTGGGCCAAATGCAGAAGGCAGCTGCAGATGGTGCTATGGCGAGATAGTACATGGAAGTTACCTCCTGCCAATCCTGGACACCCAGACCCAGCCAAGCCACCAGACTCCTGGCTGCTAGTCAATACCCCAGCCTTTCCTCATGTGGGACTGCATCCAGATACCTTAGGAGACCGTCTGGCAACCTGTTCTCCCAGCATGAGGTGCCTCCCTTCCCTGGCCATGAAGTCAGCCAGCACCTGAGGAAGGAATATCTGGGGAATTAAAGTGGAAGGGCCTGTTTGCATCTTCAGAAACTTCAGTAGAACTGACCTGTTTTCATCTTTCAAGTTAGGCTTTCTGTTCTTATGTCTGCCTTCTGACACTAGCTATGTAGATCTTGGACCTGTCACATTATTTTCTGAAGCTCAGTGTCACTATAACCACTGGAGGACATGTTTGTGGTTTTAATTTACTCAGCACTTAGTTTGAGTACAACACATGTAAATTCTTTTATCCATTCCTATTTTAGTCCATGTTGATCTTGTGAGGATCCTGACTCCAGGTAAGGAAGGTACAAACTGTGACTGGCCAGCCATCACTTTTCATTCTTTCAGTCACGAATTGGTTCAGTGGTGCTCACATGACTCAAGTCTAACCAATCAATGCAATTCCATTCACTGTTTCAGTGTTGACCCTATGAGTCAAATTTTTCTAATTAGAATGAATCCTGCAGCTTATGATATACTGGAAGAAAAATGCTTGTTTAAAAAAATGTGAATTTTAAGAAATAGGTCTAGAGCCATTACTATCATTTTACCACCACCTAGAGCCTGAAAATAAAACCAACTTGGAAAACAGATCTGACAAAGAATGACTGGGTCTTGATGACATTACTCCAGTTCTGGGATTAAACATTAAATGAAATTATTTCTATTCTTGGATTTCCCCCCTGCTATATAAGGCAAACATTTTTGCTTATTTAAGCAGTATCATTTTTATTTAAACAGCCCCAAATACCATTTATGTTCCTTCCCTACATACATAGTGCATGTAGTCTCATTTGAGGATGGGCAATAAAGTTTTTTTGTGATCTAGTTCAATGTTCTGGTAGTTAACTTTTGGGCAAGAGTGAATTTGTTAAGTCCAGAAGTATGAAAACATTCAGCTTTACTAATTATTACAAAAGGGTACCTGTTCAAATGTTTTGACCATTTTTCACTGGGCAGTCTATATTTTGTTACTGATTTACAGGAGTTTGTATATTCTGGCTATCAGTTCATATATATATATATATATATATATATATATATATATATATATCTGTTTTACAAATATCTTTGCTTTTTTTAGCACTGAGGCTGGAACCCAGGGACCTTTGCACTGAGTTACATATGTAGACCTATTAAAATTATTTTTAAAATGTATATTAAAAAATATTTATTTGATAAATTGCCTAGGCTAGGCTCAGTCTTAAGAATTCTCCTTCAGCCTCTCAGAATGCTGGGATTACAGGCATGTACCAACATGTTTGGCTCAGATATTGTATATTTATCTTCTTTTTGCTGTCTAAATGAGATCTTTTAGTGAACAAAAGTTCTTACTTTTAACAAAATCTAGTTTGTCAGTGGTTTTATTTATGATTTTCATTTATATGCACTATTTAGAATATCTTTGTTTATCCTCAACAAAAGCTATGAAGATTCTCTTATGCTTTATTATTTTTCACATTTATTTCTAAAACTCATCTGGAATTGATTTCTTTGTGTGGTATAATGTAAGCACAAAGTTCAATTATCTTCCCATGGATAATTAGTGATCAGCTATCATTAGTTGAAGAAGACTCTCCCCCTACCATGTATTGTACGATATGTCTGGGTCTGATAGTAGACTTTATATTTTGTTCTGTAAGTCTATTATATTCATACCAATAGCACAATAACTCTTCATATCTAGCATTATCAGTTCTCCAATTCTTTTTTTTATCCTCAGAACTGTCTTAACTATTATTGGTCTTTTGCCTTTCCATATGTTTTTCAAAATAAATTTGTTAATGTCCACAAAAAACTTGCTGGAATTTTTATTTAGACTGTCTTGAAATAAGACACCAATGTAGTGTGTCTTGACAGCTCTATAATATTAATTTTCCAGTCTATGAACATGGTATCCCCCAATTCATCGAAGGTAGTTTTAATTTTTCTCAGTATGGCAATGTAGTTTTTGTGTAGAGATCTTTTGTTAATTTTATTTCTGTACCCAGGAACAAATAGCAAATATAATTAAATTGTAAGTGATTTTAGTTTTGAATATGTTTTTTCTAATTGTTTCTGGTAGTATAGAGAAATATAACTTATATTTTATAGACTGTATAACCAAAAAAGTTTTTAAATTCACTTAGTAATGATAACAGTGTATTTGTAGATACTTTGGGGTTTTTTGTGCACAAAATTATAGCCACTATGTATATGATCAATTTTATTTCTTCATTTCTAATATATATTCATTTTTACTTATTTTTCTTGTCTTATTGCACTGGTAATGATCATGAATATAATGATGAATATGCAGTAGTGACAACAGATATCCTTAACTCATCCCTATTATTGGGAAGAAAACTCATTATTTTTAACAGTATATAAGATATTTGTGAGATTTTCATAGATACTATAGTAGATTAATAAAATTTCCTTCTAGTTTTAATTTCCTAAAATATTCTTTTTTAAAATAATGAGTAGGCCAGGTGTGGTGGCGCATGTCTGTAATTCCAGCACTCAGGGGGCTGAGGCAGGAGGATTGCCATGAGTTCAAGACCAGCCTGGGCTACACAGTGAGTTCAAGGCTAGCTTGAGCTACACAGCAAGATTGTCTCAAAAATAAATAAATAAATAAACAAACAAACAAACAAGTGTCAAAGATTATCAAATGCTCTTTTTACCTCTATTGAAGTGATTATAAATTTTTTTCTTTATTTACTGATGTGGTGAATTCTATTGATTTTGAATGCTAAGAAACCCTTGCATTTGTGATGAATTTTAATTTTACATGCTGTTAGATCTAATTGAAAAGTGTTTTGTTTGGACTTTTGTATCTATGTGCATAAAGGTTACTGATCTGTAATTTTTTGTATAATATTCTTTACCGGTAAAATATTAAAATTACACTAACTTCATAAAATGGGTTTAGATATGTTCCATTTTTTTCCATGTTCTAGGAAAGTTTACTTAATATTGAGATTATTTCCTCTTTTAATATTTGAAGTAATTCAGTTATAATTATTTGGAGTAATTCAGTAATAAAGTTATCTGAGCCTGAAGTTTTTAAAGAAAGTTTTATGTTAAAAAGTCAATTTCTTTAAAAGTTGTAAGATTATTTAGTTTATCCTATGTCTTCTTGGGTCTATTTTAAAAATTGTTATCAGAGAACTTGTCCATTTTACCTTCAAAAGTTTTCAAATTTATAGCCATAAAGTTGTACACAATGTTGTCTTAGTTTTTAACACCTAATATTAGGTTCTCATTTTCTTTTTGTTGTTGTTGTTGTTTTTAGTTTATTTATTGGTACATTTTAGGTATACAATATAGTTACATTTATCATTGGGATCTTGTGACTTTACATGATGTATCTTGGTTCTTACATTTAAACATATAAAATAATTATACCAAATTACAGAGAATCCCCTTATCTTCGTATTACTAACATCTTACATTATTATAGTACATTTGTTACAATTAATGAACCCATATTGATATGTTATTATTAACTTATCTATAGCTTATTTAAATTTTCTTAGTTTTTACCTAATATCCTTTTTTTGTTTCAATATTTTAGCCAAAATTACTTTTGTTAGTCAAGTCTCTTTAAGCTTTTCTTGGCTGTGACAGTTTCTCAAACTTTCTTTCTTTTCTATTTCTTTCTTTTCTTTCTTTTTTTTGGATAACTTTTAAGGAGTACTGCTCAGGTATTTTGTAGAATGTTTCTCAATTTATATTTCTCCTACATTTTTCTCAAGATTAGACAGGGTTATAATTTTGTGAAAGGAAGGTCACAGAGGTGAAGTACCATCTTTCTCATATTATATCAAGGGCAAATATTATCAACATGGCATCACTGTTGAAGTTAACCTTGATCACATACCTGAGGAAGTGATTGTCAGATTTTTTTCATTATAAAATTACTCTGTTTCCATATTATACTCTTTGAGAGAAGCTCCTAATTGCAGTCCTTTCTGAAGGAGTGAGGAATTAATGTTGTATTTCTTTGAGCTTGGAGCATCTATCTAAATTATTTGGAAGTATTGTGCAAAATTTGTCTGTTCTTCTCTATCTATCTATTCATTTATCTATCCACCCAGCTGACAATTTATTTTCATCTGTATGGACTCTTTTCTATCTATGTGTTTAATTATAATCCAGTACTACTTTATTTTTTTCTCAGACTGTTCTAACTTTGGTCATCAGTAGCTTTGTCGGGTAGTTCCTGTGTCCTTGTGTCTTTTGCCATATCCCCACCTACATGGGTCTCTTTGGTTTTATTTGTTGTTTTGGGACCTCTTCACTTTCTACAGAAATCTCCCAGATCATCTTGTATATTCTCTTGCATAGCCGTAGGATCAGCCATTTCTCCAAGGAGAACTAGTCCCTTTTATTGGAGAACTGTCTTATAAACCATGATCTAGGTGTTAACTATGCATGTTGCTCTGGAGGATGATTTGAGTCTATGTGGCCTCAGAAAAGTACCTGAGGTTGTTGTTTCTCTTCATTAAGTCCTGATAAGTTTTGAATGGAAGTAAGTTCAAATTATTGTTCTCCTCAGCAAAAACATGGGGTGATTTTTTTCCAGCTTAAGGGGTAGCTGATAATCAAGTCAATATATCAAGTTAAAGCTCCTTTATGAAAATTTTGTACCTTAACCAATAACTGCATGTAAGAAAAGGCATTCCCTCTTCATACTGAAGAGGCTGAAAAAAAGACTGTGGGTTTGGCCATAATATTCCTCAAAAACTAATTGGAGCTCTCTAAAATAGAGCAGATTCATAATCGAATGAGACTCATGCATTCCCTCTCTGAAAGATACACAATGTATTTAATCTGGAAAATGTTCTCTGTGGAAATTACCAACCATTTACCTAGTGTTATGAAAACTATAATGCATATTCTTCATACATGTAATTGTGAACAATGTTGACTCCATTCTAAGATTATAAAATATTGAACAACCATTGAGGAAGAAGGATATAATAAAATATTAAATGTACATGTTAATTTTAAGATATGTCAAAATTTCTCAAACCTTCATAAATTTAAAAATTACATCTTAAAAGAAATATGGTATCTGCAAATTGATTCCCACATGTATCATAGTGAATTCTTGGTTATAAGCAATTTGGTATTGGAAAATGTTTGTTGAATATGATGGTTTAGGTTTAAAATAAGTAACTTTTAGCCATTGGGCAATAGTTATCTGTTGAATTCATCCCTAGAGCAACATATAAGATCATATGGTCATTGCAAAGAATAGTGCTTATCTTTCTAGATTAGTTGATTTGTATTTAATGCAGTTGGAAGTCATATTTAATTGCTGAGGACACTGTCAAAAGAAAAGTGGGGTAGATCCTGTGAGAGAATGATTATTTATTTTTCTTGTATTTCTACTATCTCTTTGATTTCTTATTTTGTTGCATTTGTTAAATTTTCCAGTACAATGTTAAGTAACAGTGCTTAAAAGTGGCAACTTCCATCTTTCTCTAATTTTGATGGAAATATTTTTAGTGATTAATTATTAAATATACACTAGTGAGCAATATTCTCTCTATAATTTGCAGAAATATTTATACACATTTACTAATATTTTTAAAAGTAGAAATAAAAGCAGAATTTAATCTAATGCCTTTTTTAGCCTCTACAGAAAATACCACATGATCATATAATTATTCCTAAAATATTAGCATATTACATTAGCAATCTGAATATTAGAATACAGTTTGAATTTGCCATTTTAAAAGGAAATCATTTGCTTTGTGATTTACCTGTGACAAGTTTCTAATTCCAGATAGCCAGTCTCCATATGCCAGCATGTGGCTAGTGTCTCAGGGATCAGAATGAATTATTAGTGCCAGCCTAGACTGGGCATCATGAGGAGTTCAGACCTACCAGAAGAAATCAATTATAGGAGATGAACCTGCTTGGATACGCTGTGCACCATCTCCCCTTCTAAGTCCAAGGCCTTGCTTCCTGATGCAACGATCATGAATGACAGAGCCTGTCACTTGTTTACCACTTGGGCCTGACCTTCACTTCCACTTGTCTTTGCCTTTCTGTTCAGCACAGAATTAATGATGAAATGAGAGAAAGGTGTAGAGAAAAGGATTCCTCTTTATGGAGACACTGTTCAGCCAAGAGAGCAGACTGTAGACAAATCTAGTCATTCTCCAGCAGAAGACAGAGACTTGTGTATGTTTTTTTGTTTGGTTTGGTATTTTTTGAGGCAGGGTCTGGCTATGTAGTTCAGGGTGACCTTGAACTCACCATGTAGCCCAGGCTGGCCTCAAACTCAAACTCTCAGCAATCCTCTTTCCTCAGCCTCCTGAGTGCTTGGATTACAGTACCACCATGCTTGGCCAAGACTTATGTATGTTTGCACACATATTCTCAGATGTAACACACATACTTATACAGTTTGTTCTTCCCTCACATCAGGAGGAGCATAGCGTGGGCTTACTAGGAGCTCATCTCATGAATGAATGAATAAGTGAACTCAGTCATCCACATAGGTCCTCATGTTCACATATACATATAGCGGTGTTCACTTACATGTACATGGGCAAATAGGAGGACACTCTCCCACAATTTTATAAACATATAGCAATGCTCTTATGGTTCCCTTTAAGTGGAGAAATATATCCTCTGGAAGTCTGCCACAGTTTGGTTGCAGATCTTAAAGTTTCAACCTCAAGGATCAAAAATCTCACTCCAAAGTACCTCAAATAGATTTAATTTTTGCTGCATATAATAGTCTAGGCACAAGTCAAGTTCAAGGACTAATTAGGAGATACTTAGCAAAGATTCACCTTCATATTCCCTCTCTCATTTGTGAAATCATCTTTGCCCTGAACTTGGTTCCTGTGTGGTTAGAGAAAGGCTCCTTGATTCCTTAATATGAACCAGGAAAGGCTTCAAGTCAAGGAAAAGAAAGCAAAAGACTTTGCTAAGATTTCTGTGGTGTTTAGCAGGCAGATTTGAAATTACTATGTTGAAGAGATGACTGCATGACCAGGTTCATTGTAGCACTATTCACAATGCCTCAGTACAGCATGAGGCTGCCAAAGTAAAGACTAACCAATCAAGCTGATCTTGGAAGAGACCAACAACCAGGGAGAGAAAGGAGGAACCAGACCCCACCACTGTTGACATTAAGTCCAATAGCCCACTTGAAGCCCTGCCTTGTGGCCTACACCCAGCAGAGAATAGAAGGCTGATTGCATTCCTCATCTACCAATGGGAGCAAGGCCACAAACCAGTTTGTGAGAAACAAAGAGTGGCCTTGAAACCAGTTTGGGAGAAACAAAGAGTGGGCCCTGTAGTGCAAACAGGGTACTTCAAAGACACATGAACCCTAAAACTAGGCACAGAAAATCATGACTGGCTAGATCCCAAAGATGGAGATCATGGAAAGGAACCATTCATTCAATATCATAGGGATTTGTTTTTACTCCAATCTTTTAAAAAAATTTTCTTTTTTGTATTATTTCTTTATTTTTCCTTCATCAGTTTTTTTTTTTTTTTTTTTTTTTTTTTTGGTGGGGGGAATTGGGGTTTTTCTTCCATTTCTTTTTCTTCTTTGTTTCTTTTTTGTTTTTTATATTTTTCCCTTCCAACTTTTTTCTCTCCATCTTACTTTTCTTCTCTCTCCTGTTTTTTGGATGTTTGTCATGTTTCTTCTTTTTCTTGTTCCTTCTTTCCGGTGACATTCTCTCTCACTGTTAATTTCCTTTTACTCCTCAATAGGACCTCCTGTTTCACTCCTCAATAGCACTATTCACAATGGTATTTCTCTCCTCCTCTATCCCATCAAAAATCCTAAAATTTTTCAAATTTTGCTTTTTTCATTCTCCAATTGCCCATACCCTCCACCTTTGTTACATAACTACTAAGTCTTATGAATCACTAGGTAAATAGTTAAATTTATGCTATTGGTGTTGAGTTCTCTGCTACTATTAGTAGAAGTAAAATTTTTCCATTTAGTAGATATTTACTGTAGGTCAATATTTGGTTTGTTTTGGTGTTCATACTGTAATTACAGGTTTCTTTTCTATGGACAAGGGTGGTACCAATAGGTCTTTAGTGTTTGTCATTATTCAGTTTGTATTTAATGCTATAATAGATTCTGATTTTATTACTATAGCCAAGATGATGTACCTGTTGCTAGTAACTGATTTTATTGAGATACCACTATCTACATTACTTTTCAGTCATTAACAATTGTGTGGCCCATTCTTGAGGAGCTGGATACTGGGTCAAACATGCTGCAACCTCCCATCTCAAGTAAATGAAAGTAACTAGATTCTGGAACAGAAGTAATAGCCAATAGGCACAGCCAGTGGAAACTGTTGATAAGTAGACATGAACTAAAGAAGTTTCCACATGAGAAACAGAATTTTCTGCTACATTGAATCCACAAGCCTAAACACAGAACAAACAAACATGAGAAGACAGGCCAACAAAATTCCTCTAAAAATTCCCAACTGCGCCAAAGCTGATCCATGGGCCATCAAAATGGAGAAAACTAAAAGTTTCACACATGAATTATATAAAATTGTGTCGGGAGACATTACAAAACAGTTCAATAAGGCAATTGGCAAGCTCACAGAATGCATAAGTAAGAAGATATTGGGCCAATTAAACAAAATCCTCGGCAAGTCTAAAGAAGATATTAGTGAGAAGACAGAAGAACTAAACAAAATGATGCAAAATATGCATGACCAGAACAGAAAAGAAGTAAAGTCCATAAACGAACTGTAAATAAAAATTCAGAAGGTTAAAAATTCTGTGAAAGTATGAGCAGTAGAAGTTACTAATGTGAGGACAGAGTCTCAGAACCAAAAGACTGCTGTTGTCAGTGACCAATTAGTGAGAGATACCTCAAAACAACAAGAGAACATAAAAAATGGATCCAACAGCTCCTAGATGACACAAAAAAGACCAATTTAAGATTGACTGGAATTAGTGAAAAATCAGAAGGTAGCACAAATGGCATAAAAACCTGTTTACTGAATTAATAGCAGAAAGTTTTTCAAAAAAGTAAAATAATTTAACATACAGATAAACAAGGAACATAGCCACAATCAGAAAAGTACCTTTCACAGCACATCATAGTCAAATCCTAGAAGTTTAACACAAGGGCAAAATCTTAAAAGTGGTTAGAGAAAAGCAACAAATTACTTATAAAGGGAAACTCATTAGAACTATAACTGATTTCTCAACAAAAACCTTAAAGGCCAGGAGAGTTCGAAGTAAAATGTGTCAAATCCTAAAACAAAACAATTTCTTTTTTGTTTTTTTTTGTTACTGGGGATCAAACTTTCGGGACCTTGTGCAAGGCAGGTGGCAGAAACACTGAGCTAAATCCCCAGCCCAAGAAAACAATTTCTAAGTAGGCTGACATTCTTTGCAAAACTATCTTTCAATTTTGATGCAGAAAAGAGATATTTTCATAACAAAGAATACATAAATAAATCCATGACCACTAAACCATCAAGTCAAGAAACTCTCAAGGATACCCTAAACAGAGATAATGAAGCTAACAAGAAACTGATAGGCTAAAATCAGAGGATGGAAAACAATAGTCCATGCAACATAACCCACACACACACAACAGAGCAGATGTAGCTAACTTACATACAGACAAAATGGACTTCAAACCAAAACTGGTCAAAAGAGGAAAAGAAGATTACTATATGTTGGTTAAGGGAACAATCCAACAGTGAAAGGTAATGATCATTAACATATATGCACTGAATAATGGCGTGTCTGACTTCGCAAAACAGGTACTACTGGGCATAAAATATCAGATAAACATAAATACAATTATAGTGGGGGATCTCAATACCTTACTCTCACAAATAGATCAACTAGACGAAAAATCCATAAAGAAATATCGAAGGTTGAACATAACCTTCAAAGGGACTTAATAAATATCTCATATAGTGTTTTACCCAACAGCAGCAGAATACACATGGAAGTTTCTCCAAAACAGACTACATACTAGCTGATAAATCAACCTTAAGTAAAGGTAAAGTAATTGAAATTATACCATGCATATTATCAGACCACAGCACAATGTAATTAGAAATCAATAACAAAAGAAAACAGAAATTATGCAAATTCATGGGAACAATACATTCTTAACTAAACAGTGGGTTACAAAAGGAAGAAATAAGAAAGTTTCTCAAACTAATTGATGCCAGTACAACACACCTAAGGGACACAATGAAAGCAGTCCTAAGAGGGAAGTTTATAGCTCTGAATGCCCACATCACCAAAACATAGTGAGCACGCACACACACACACACACACACACACACACACAACCTAAAAATGCATGTCAAGGTCCTAGAGAAAGTATAACAATCCAAATTAAAAGGTAATACAAAGTAGGAAAGAGCAGGAGTACAAGGTAATACAAAGTAGATCAGAGCAGGAAACCAGTGAAATTGAGAGCAAGGAAACAATACAAAGAATTAATGAATCTAAGAGTTGATTCTATGAAAAAATAAACAAAATAGATAAACTCTTAGCCAATTTAACCAACAAAAAGAGAGAAAAGGGCCAAATCAAGGCAATTAGCCATGAAAAAGGGAAATCACAACAGATACTGCTGAAATAAAAACATTATTACCAAGTATTGCTCAAACCTGTAGACCAATAAATTGTAGAATTCAGGAGAAATGGATAGATTCCTAGACACATATGGATTACCAAAATTGAACCAAGGAGTTTAAAGAACCCTGAATAATCTAATAACAGACAATGGAATTGAAGCAGTAATAAATAATCTACCAACTCAGAAAAGTCCAGATCTGGATGGGTTCATTGCAGAATTCTACAAAAACTTCAAGGAAGTTCTAACACCAGTACTTCTCAGGCTTTTAATGAAATTGCAAGGAAAGGAGTACTCCCAAACTCATACCTGGGAACTACCATTACCCTGATTTGAAAACCAGGTAAGGCTCAAGCCAAAAAAGAGATCTATACACCAATCTCTTTAATAAATATAGATGCAAAAATCCTCAATAAGGTACTGACAAATAGAATACAGTAAATCACCAAAAAGGTCCTACATCATGACCATTTAAACTTCATCCCAGGGATACAAGGATGGTTTAACATATGCAAACCAATAAATGCAATACATCATATAAACAGAACAAAGGACAAAAATCACATGATCATCTTAATAGATGCAGAAAAAGCCTTCTACAAAATCCAACATCCTTTCATGATAAAAACCCCATAAAAATAAATGTAGAAGGACCTTATCTCAAAGCGATAAAAGTCATTTATGATAAATCTACTGCCAACATTACATTAAATGGGGAAAAGGTGAAAGCTTTCCCTCTAAAAATCAGAAACAAGACAAGGACGGCCACTATCATCTCTCCTGCTCAACATAGTACTCAAAACATTAGTAAGAACAAATAAGCAAGAAAAAGAAATAAAAGGGATATGTCCAATTATAATTATTTGGAGATGACATTATCCTCTACATAGAAGGTCCCCAAAAATGCACCAAAAGACTCTTATAATTAATAACCAAATTTAGTAATGTAGCAAGATCCAAAGTCAACACACAAAAATCAATAACATTCCTGTATACTAATAATGAATCCACTGAGAAAGAAATCAGGGGAAAATAACATTCACAATAGCACAAAGAATAATCGAATACTTCGGAATTAATGTACCTAAGGAAGTGAAAGACTTTTACAACAAAAACTATTGTACTCTGAAAAAAGGAATTTAAGAGGACATCAACAAAATGGAAATCTATCCCCTGTTCCTGAATAAGCACAATATTATGTTAAAAATGGACATATTTCCAAAATTCACATACAGATTTAGCACAATACCAATCAAAATTCCAATAGCCTTTCTCACAGAACTGGAAAAAACAATTCTAAAATTAATATGGAACCAGAAGAGAGAGACCTAAAATAGCAAAAGCAATCATGGATAAAAAGAGGAAAGTGGGTGGCATCGCCATCCTGGACCTAAAGTTTAATTACAAAGCTACTGTGATCAAAACAGCATGGTACTGGCATATGGAACAGGCACGTGGAAGAGAACAGAGGTTGCAGAAACAGCTCCAAGAATATTCAATTATTTGATCTTTGACAAAGGGCCCAAAACACACACACTGGAAGGAAGATAGCCTCTTTAATAAATGGTGTTTGAAATATTGGCTATCTACATGCAGAAGATTGAATCTAGACCCAGATCTCTCACCTTGTACTAGGCTAAAATCAAGGTGGATTAAAAGAGCTAAATGTTAAATCAGAAACTTAACCTGCTAGAATACAAAATAGGTGAAACTCTTGGGTGTAGACAAGGACTTTCTAAACAGAATCTCACTTGCATAGGAAATAGTTCCAAGAATCAACAAATGAGATCATAACAAATTAAAAAGCTTCTGCACAGCAAAAGAAATAACCAACAGAGTGAAAAGACAACCTACAGAATGGGAAAACATTTTTCCAGTGATTCCTTAGACAGAAGACTCAAATATAGAATATATAAAGACCTCAAAAAATGAGATTCTCCTGAAATAAAAATCTTATAAAAATTGGGCAAGTGAAATGAATAGACCCTTCACAGAAGAAGTACATGACGTAATCAACATCTATGGCCATTAGAGAAATGCAAATTAAAACAACACAGATTCCATCTTACCCCAGAAGAAATGGCTACATTAAGAAGTCAAATAATAACAAATGATGATAAGACTATGAGGAGCAAAGAACTCATCTGCACTGTATGTGGTAATGTAAACTAATACAACCACTGTGGAAATTGTTATGGAAATTCTTCAAAAAACTGAAACTAGAAATTACATTTGACCCACCTGTTCCCCTTCTAGGTATCTTCCAAGATGAATTCAAGACATCATATTACAGGGATAACATTCATATTCATGTTTATTGCAGCTCAGTTCATAATAGCTAAATCTTGGATGTGGCCTATATGTCCATCAACAAATGAATGGGTAAAGAAAATGAGTTATTTACACTCAATGGAGTACTACTGTGACATAAAGAAAGATAAACTTGAGTCATTTGTAGGAAAATAGATGCACCTTGAGATCATAATTTAGGTAAATATTAATAAAACAATATAAATATTAATATAAATATTAAATATCACATAGATTCTGTTATATGAGAAACCCAGAGTAAAAATAAAGAGCAAAATAAAGATAGATAATAGGATGTAGGGAGATAGATCTTTTTCAAAGTGGAAGAGGATCAAGAGATTGAGGGAGGGGTGGGATAGGAGGGATAGGGATTGAACCAAAAGGAATTGGGATGTGCTATGTGTATGTACCAACTTCACACACTGGATGGACAGATTATACAAACATTATATACTGCAAGCATGTACAAAAAAAGGATACCAGGCCAGGGATTTAGCTCAGTGATTTCGCTGCCTGCTGCGTAAGTGCAAAGACCTGAGCTCGATCCCCAGTACCAAAAAATCCCCCCCAAAACAAAAAAAAGGATACCAAGAGATAGGTGAAGGGGAAAGACAGAGGGAAGGGAAAGGGAATGAAACAAGGAATTAAGATTTTCTATGTACCTGTGCCAACTCCCAGCAAGAAATATAAACATCATATATCACACACATGTACCAATAAACTAAAATATATGAATAAAGATAAAAAAGTGAATAGCAGCCTTATTGTTAGTATTTCTTTCACTCCTGAGGCCTGTGTGGAGGCTGCTGAAGTGGGACCCAAGTCCTACACATGCAGTGAGTGAGAAGTTCAAAGAGCTACCTTGCCTTCTTTCATTCTTCATTCCTCATTTCCCATTCCAGTGGAAAAAGACAGACAGTTGTTTTGGTACAGATTTCTATCAGTCTCTGGTGATCTCTAGTTGTGTACCTGCAACCCCAACTGCTGCCCCAAATGGAAAGCCAGAGTGCCACAGTAGGTGTGTGTATGTGTGTGTGTGTGTCTATGTGGGTTTGAGTATATGTGTGCATGCATCTGTATGAGTCTGTGTGAGTGTTGTATGTTTGTATGCATAGCTGCATGTATTTATAGGGGTACGTGTATGCATGTGTATGTGAGTCTGTGTGAGTGTATACATGAGTGTGTTTGTGTGTATGCATATGTGTGTATATGAATAGATGTATAAATATGCATGTGTATGTATGCAGGGGTGCATAAGTCTGTGTGAGTGTGTGTACAAATAAATCTGCTATTTTAGCACTTGGCTACTTTGCACTAGATATTGAAAGTAAAGGTCCTTTGGATGAAAATCTAAACACAGGGATCTCAGCATTTAATTTTTCAGCCGTTTTATTGAGATTAATTCATATGCCATACAATACACACATTTGAAATGTAAAATACCAATGGCCTTCAGTATTCTCATAGAGTTGCATAACTAGCACGACAGTCAATTTGAGAGTATTCGCATTACCCTGAAAAGAAACTCAGATCCTTACCCATCTGTCCCAGCCCCAGGCAGCCATTAATGTACTTTCTGTCTCTGTAGATTAGCCTATACTGGACATTACAAACGAAATATTGTAACATGTGGTCCTTTAAGTAATTCTTTGACTTAGTATGTTTTCAAAGTTCATCCATGTTGTAGCATGAATCAGTATTTCATTCCTTGTATAGCTGATAAATAATCTATGGTATGGATAAATCACATTTTATTTATCTGTGAATCAGGTAATAAATATTTGGATTGCTTTCACTTTTTGGCTGCTACGAATAATACTGGCGTGAATGTTTGTATACCAGCTTTAATGTGAGAATTTTCTTTCACTCCTATTCTTCCCAAGAATAGAGTTGTTGGTTCACATGGTAAGTGGTAGGTTAACCATTTGAGGAACTGCCAGACTATTTTCAAAACTAGCTGTACCATTTAACATTCAATTATGTTTAAAGATTCTGATTTCTCTACATGCTCACAAACACCTACTATTTTTGTTTGCTTGTTTTGTTGCTGATGTTGTAGCTTCCTAGTACATGTAAAATGGTATCTCATTGGGGTTTTGATTCCCTTTTCCCTGATGGCTAATGATGATGCACATCGTCTTGTGTGCTTACTGGATACGTGCACATCGCCCTCGGAGAAAGTCTACCTTAGGTAAATCAATTCACATCTGAGTCTCAGTCTCACCTGAAATGAGAATAAAGGGTGGTGGTGCTGCATGGCTGTAAAGGTGCTCTCACAGTCCATCTGCCCCTGCTCCACAGAGTTACTCAGGGAACTGCTCTTTTATTGCTTTTCCTGCCTCTTTGCCCTGGGTTTTCTCTTTTGCCTGAATGATTTCCTAGTATACACTGTACTTCTTTAAGAGGGCTCATCCTTGATGTTAACGTAAGCTGCTCAGGAAATTTGAAAGGCATTCACTATGACTTCTGAGAGAGAACTTACTAATTACAGATACATCTGCTTCTGTATTGGGAACCAAGGTCAGTATTTGATGTCGCAGTTATTACCAGTCTCCGCCCTGCCTGCCATTAGGCACACAATGTATTATATTTCTATCAGTGATCAATGGCTTCTTCTGATTGGATAAATGAATATAAACTGTGTTTCTTACATGTAAAAGGTCTTAGTAATCTTTTTTGTGACAATAAATGCTATTAACTCAAACAAAAGTGTTCAATAGCCCATCTTTATAACTTGGGGACTTACTAAGATAAATATCAAATATAGTACAGGCATTCAATGTGATATACAGAATTGAAATCTTAGGTCAAATTACCATGTCCTTGATCAAAAAGAAAGCAATGCTTTTCAACTTGTTATGGATTATGCAGCTATTCTAGATTTTGTAAAATGAAAATATTTCATCTAGGAATTTATTATATTTGGGACAAAGGATAAATTCTTAGTGGTTGCAACATTTTGTCCAGTATTTGCTTTTAAATTTTTCTCAACTTTGGGAAATGCTTTCGACTGCACATCTCCATGAAAAAAATGTGGAAAATCTGAAGGAAAAAAAAAGACACTAAACCACTTTCGTTGAATCCCTTTAGGCAACTGTTGATGAAGTGGCTTAATAAGAAGGCAAAGGCTTTGCTAACTTGGGCCTCCATCTATTCAATAAAGTAAATAGGAGAGGAACTTTGTAGCATGGAATATTTAATTGCTGCAGGCAGCATTCTCAATGTTTTTCTTAAAAAAAAAATCCTCACATTTGATTTACAGGCTGGTTTTTTCTCTTTAAAAATTGTTCCCTATTAGATATACAAGTAGATAGTTTTACCAAAAGAATAAAAAAGTTTTTACAGTACAGTGTTATTTTGTAACAAATATTCATCACACCCTATTACAACTCCCAAGCCAGGAGAGTTCTTATCCTAGCTCTTTCTGCTGTGTGACTATGCCTGTCCTCAAGCACCTCTGGGCTTTGCATGCTTTCTCTGCATGCCTACTGTGGTTCAGCTACACTATCTCATTAAGCTGGTGCTGGGAAACAAAATGTTAAGCCCTTACCCGATCTGCTCCTCAGGAAGTGAATGAAGTTAGTGTACAATTCAATATTTAGTTCTGGATCTCTGCCTTATCATTTACTAACCTTATACAAGTTAGTATGAATCGGAGCCTCAGTTTCTCCAGGAGTGTGTTGCACTGCTCCTAACTTGAGCCTAATCCATTTCACTCTAGGAGTCAAAATGATTAGGATTTGTCTGGAAACGACCATAGGATAAAATGGAAGATTCTGCATTTAGTACTATAGCTTCGCCTAGACACATCTCTGGCAGTAGCTTAGCAGATAACATGGAAAGTATGTTATTTTCCTTCCCAGCTTATATGCTTTCTTCATCTGGAAAAGTGGTACCAGCACTCTGTAGACTCTATATGAGGAATTTAATGAGCAAGCAAGCACAATGTTTTTTATTTTTCAATCAGTTGGAGCCAACACTATTGACTGTCTAACCAACATTTATTCCCTCCAAATGGTACATCAGTTTCATCAAGGTTTTCATACTTATTTGTTTGATTATGTGGTTCAGGTGAAGTTGATGCCATCCTCTGGTGTGAATACTGATTGGTTTAAGTCAGTTCTCATAATGTCCAATTCCTTTCCACTTATTAGTCTGAACATGAATAAGAGAGATAATTCAGACTGATAGGTCATGGGGAGATAACTTCTGGAGCTTCTTATGATAATGAGAAAATAAAGAACAGATGGAACATGGTGAAGATGATAGAACAGACTGTCTGGAATGTAGGTCTATGTGGCATCCATGAAGCTATCACTGTACCACTGGATCAACTAATTTTATAGGCAATGAATGTCATGTATTAATGAGAGATTTTAGTTGACTTGAAGTGGCCCAGCCAACACAAGAAGGGTTTCATCTGGCCCTTCTGCAGGAATAAAGAGGGGTGGCTTATTTCCTCTTTTAAGGCATAAGCAATCTCTGCTCTTAGACAGTAGCTGATAGAGAGTCAAGAAGGTCAGACAAGGCTGGGGATTTAGCTCAGTGGTTCTGGTGCCTGCCTCACAAGTGCAAAGTCCCGAGTTCAATCTCCAGTACCAAAAAAAAAAGAAGGTCAGACATATGAAAGTTTAAAAAGTGGTAAGGTAAAGTGGTTCAGGTCTGAGTACCCCAGAGGGTTTATCTATGAGTTTCTTTAGATGAAATTGGAATACAATTCAATTAAAAGGAACAAACCTCCATGCTGATGCCATAGGACCAGTTGTAGTTTGAAGATAATGTTTTTTGGCTTTTGTTTGTTTGGTTTGGTTTTTGCCGTGACAAGGATGTGACCCAGGGCTTTGTGTGTGGTAGGCAAAAATTCTGCCACTGAGCTGCACCCTCAGCCTGAGGATAATGTTTTATTGTCTTGAAGAAATAAAATTCAGGTGTACTTGAGGTTAAGTCCCTACTCGACTATTTCTTTAATATTTTAAAAATAAGTATCATTTGGGATTGCTTTGAATAGTTATTAAGGTAGAGCATATAAAGTGAATAGCATAGTACCCAACACATAAAAATGCTTAGCATTTGTTACTTATCATTATCATCATCATTCTTTTAAGACTGGAATTGTACTGATGTCCATAAATAGGTAATGCTGGTTGACAACTTCTGGAAATGTGTTCAATTCATGGTTCTGTTTTTATGGATAATGGTTGTCTCCTCTAATAATAACTATGATAACAAGACTGGCTACACAGTTAAACCTTACTATGTGTAGGCTGTGTTGTAAGCATTACATGGGTGTTATCTCATTAAAGTCTTGAGGAAAGTGAGATACAGAAGTGAAATGACTGACTGTCCCAAGCTCAGTGGAAGTCAGAGCCAGAGTTGGGTTTGCACCTAGATAGTCAGGTTTCAGAAGCCATACTTTAATGATCTTATCCTTGTGGACTCACTAAAGAGATCCTAGCGCTGTGCTTGCCATATGCAAGATATTGGTCAAGGGCTCTACAAATAGTAACCTACTTAATCTTACTGCAACATTTATGAAACAGATGTTAAGAACTGTGATGGGTCTGAGATCTTCCCTCCTGGAAAGCTCATGCATTTGTTTGCCACTATTTTATGGGTGTTGGTAGAAGATATAAGTTTCCTGTGGAAGAGACAATAGGCAGTGTATTACTCAGAGCTGTAGAAGTAGCCAAAATGTCAGCATTTTTGTGCCAATTTCCCCAGCTCCAGTTCCCACAGAGTAGTAGAAAGGAGGCAGATGACACATACACACATAGCAGGTTGAGTTATGGGAGACTCTGAACTGTGTGTACTAAATCTTTTATAATATGAATAAGAATGCCCATCCTTTGCTCAGAAAGGAGATATAGATTGTCTTCCAAGGGTGTTCATTATACAAATATTCTTGAAAAGACATTCCAAAGCAAAAGGTAATTAGTGTCTTGCTCTCAAAATGCACAGAAAGCTGAGAGATCTAAGGAAAGCTATCTCTCAATATCAAGTTATTGTTAGCCTTACCTTAAAAATAAGAAGATTGAGGGCCAAGATTCTCTAAATTGATCAAAGTTACACGACCTTGTTAGAATTTCTGCTTTGCTTCTTTGCTGCATGACTTTGCTTGATTTATATAACATGCTGAATCTACCTCCTTAGTATCTTCATTAGAGTCCCTCTGCCTTCTCCCTACTCTCTAATCTCAGGCTTGTTTGGCTTCTTACCTAGATCATTGTGTCAGTTTCTTACTACCTTAAATCTAATCTCTTCCAATCTTCTAGATTTTATCTATAGTCTCTTTTGTAAAATGCAAATCTGATTACAAAATCCCTGTCCTTTAAATTCTTTAATTACTCTTTCCTACTTTTAATGTACTATGTAGCATATGAAATCCTTACTCACTTTGCCCTTACATATCTTTCTTATAATCACTCCTGCTAGAAATAGTTTGTACTTTTTCAAACTTGAATGTACTTGTGTATGTGGTATTCTTTGCCTAGAAAATCTACTTTGCTAGTGCATCTAGCAAGTTCCATAGATTTTTAAGAATCTCACACATAGCATCTCTTCTGTGAAGCTTTGTCAGAGTCCATTTCTCTCTCACCAGATTAATTACTCCTTATTTTCCTTTCCATGATTCTTATCCTTTGGCTCTTACCCTCTTACTTGTGTCTGAGTCATTCAGACCTCATACCTTTAGCCACCTACATCTTGCCAATGGCAAAGATCTCTGAGCCGCAGGGCCACGTGTGCAATTCATTGTGGTTTATGGAGTTGTTACCCTCCATTTCTAAAGTGTGACTTGGCCTTTCTCAAAATCAAGTGATGTGTTGACTCTTTAAGAAAATGCCAAGATCAGTGGTTGCTTGGAGTAGGGCTAGAAGTAGAGCTTGACTGGGAGAGGTATCAGGGGAATTTTGGGATTGATGAAAATTATTTATATATTGTTATGGTGCTGGAAACAATTTGGGTCCACAAGATTATGAGGTAATCTCCTTAAACAGAGACCACCTGCAACTAACACATGTCTCCTGGGTTGCCCCTTCTCTGTCTCTACCTGGATCTTGAAAACAATGGTGAAGGTGGAACAAGCTTCTTATTACCATGGGCAACAAGAAAATGGGAAAGAAGGCAGAAAAAATACCAGGAGAAACTTCGGTTTCTGATGGAATCATAAATCCTTTTTAGCAGCCTCACATAGCTACCTCCAGATAACTAGTTTTTGCTTAAATAATTTAAGCCATTTTTAAATTAGTCACTTTTATTTTATTCTATTTTATTTTATTTCATTTCCAGTCATTTTAAGCAAAATACAGTTCCTACATCTTTGAAGCTGTGTGTCTACACTGGCAAAAGGCAGAGAATCAATGAGCAATACCATCAATCAGTGTAGGCCACACAACCACTTTGTTTTTAGTCAAAATCACTCACTTGCTTCACTCTTGATATAATTGGCAGAATTTTACTTCACAATGTCTTCAAATTTTGTTTTAAGTTTTCTTTCCCTCTACTGGTACAGGTGCATGTTTCTTGGTCTCAGGCTTGCTGCTCAGATGAAAATCAGGCCTTCCCCAACTCACGTGGTGAAACAGGTTCTAATGTAATCAGCTCGAGCCAGCCCTGGGAGTTACTTTGTTCTTTGTTTTTATATAAAAAATCTGCCAACCGGAACCAAAATAAATCAATAGAGGCTAAACATGGAGGTTCCTTTTTTCAAATTTCTTTGGGCCCCTCAAGAAATCTAAAAACAAGAAAGAAACAGATTCCATTAGGAGTCCTCATTGAGATTGAGAGGAGGACAGGGGCTACCCTGAGGGTGGGAGCAGAGAGACGAATGTGTTCTTCATTAAGCCAGGTCCCGCTTGCCTCTCTGTGTTCACCTCAAGGTCCTGGCTCAGTCCCAGGCAGGGCAGGACCAAGGTCCATGGGTCCACCCACATTTGGTGCAATCTACTTTCATTCCTGGCCCAAAGACCCACACCTTCTGTATGCTTGTGATGGGGACTACTCTGTGGAAAAACTTTTCCAAGCTGCCTTTTCCATTAGTGAAGAGTCCGAGCAGTTTATTTAACTTTTCCTAACATTTCATGAAGCAAACCTCCTTATCTCTCTCTGCTTCCCAAGGTCACTTTTATTTACTTTTCTTTCCAGCTCTGAGTCCTAATTCTGTGCCAGGCTCTTCACTAAGGCTGGAGACATATGAAGGGAGAATTTGTGGTCACACACACACACTCATTGCCTTCTGGAGTCTCTTGGGCTGCTAGAGGGAAGCTGCTTAGATATCACACAGGTAGTACTTTATCCCCCAAGGAACTGAGGCTGTTCATCTGGGGGATGGAGAGGTTGGGAATTTGTATTTTGATTTTACACCCCTTAGAGTCTGATGAAGCCTTAGGAATTACATTTCTAGGGGACACAGAATCCTTTGGTCTGGGAAGATGTTTTCCCCATTCACTGTTGCTTGTGCCCCTATTCTTGCTCATTCTATACATGTGTGGTTTTTTGCTCTATCTCTATTTAAATCCCACTATCATTTTAAACTCTGGTACTTAAATTGGTCCTCACTATCTTCATGAAACCATAGATAGCATCTCTGGTTTCCAAGGTTCCTCTTTCTCTGGACCATTTTATGTTGTGTCTATCCTTTATTTGGAAATGAAGCCACAGAGCCATGATGATATCTCCCATCACAAATAGGTTTTATCTCATCTAATCAAAGGGCAGTACAAGTGGAACTTCTGTCCTATTCTTCATGAACATGCAGTGTCTTGCATGATGTGTCACCCAGCAGAGGCCGTGGGACAACTACTGTGGTTGTTCAAACTATGAAGCTTGACACCATGCAGGCATAGTTTCAGATCATGGCGCAGCAGCATCTGAGACCTATGACTTTGGTCAAATTTTTATTTTTTTATTTTATTTTATTTTTTTTTTTTGGTCAAATTTTTAATAAGTTTCAGAAAAAGTGCTTAACACAGAAGCAGCCTTCCAGCAATTATTGACTAAGTGGTGGCTATTGTTAAGATACATTTTGTTATTTCTTTTTCATCTTATTCTTTTTATCTTGTTCACTCTCTCGGCAAAATTCTAGTTGTTGGTGTGAAAACAATGCTAATTTTTACTAATACAAAGCTGTTATATAACTGACATGGCAGGAATGTTCCAGTTGTCACAGGCCACACACCTCAACACCTTTGCATTTTAAAATGAAACACAGGGATACCACGGATGTGCTCTTAACGTAAAGGCAGTTTGTTTCTCTGATTTACCATACGTGCAGCTGGACTATGCTAATACCAGGTGAGCAATGTCTATTTATTTACAACTGCCTTAGAAAGACAACCAAATCCATAGTAAATAGAGATTAGCGCATTGTCCTCACTCAATTATGCATATATTATGCAAATATCAACATTTCTAAAAGCAGCTAAGCAGAGAAGAGGAAAGGCAAAGAAAAGATTCTGCTGATCTGTGCTGCTCAAATGAGATTTGAAGACTGGTGGCAACACCTTGGAGCTTCCTACAAATGCAGGAACTCAGGCCAAACCCAAGTCTACTGCATTGGAATCTGTTGCTGGTGACTTGCATACACACAGAGTCTGAAGAGGGCTGTTGTGGAAAACCTTTAAACAACAGCAAGAGATCTGAGATACACATTGGCCTCACCTACCACCTTAGATGCTGTCACGCCCTACTTGGTACCACTGTTCTCCACACTGAGAAGAGGTGTTCATCTATGTCTTAACTGTTATGCGTTCATAAGAATCTCTTTAGGAAGTGGAATCAATCATTGTTCACATAGTCCTTCTCCTCAGTGACTCCAGACTGTGCGTGGTCTAGGAAATAGATTCTATAAAAGTGATGTCAGATACATTTACATTTATATTTATTTATATTTATATTTCCCAGTAGCGGTTGAAGTAAGTAGGCCTGCTCACCATGATTTTCCTGAGCATCTGGACATCAGCCTAAGCTCTGAAGATAGAAAGGTGAACAAAAGACAGCCCTGGCTATGCTGGTGAGGTGGAAGGCATATGTGAAAAGTAGACCACTGCAGTCCAACCTGTGGACAAAATGATGTGGACACCAAGAGGAAGTGACATTGATTTGTGCAGCAACACTGCAGACAAAGCTTGTCTTTTCCCTTTCCACTGTGCAGAAAGGGAGACCTGAGGAAGCAGCATTTGGAATAAAATGAGCACTGAGAATCTGGTTCACAGACTCCCTTCTTTACCCCGTGCAGTCTTTCTCCTCCAGTCAGCACACTTGCTTCCTACATCTTTATTAACCCTTAATTACAGGGACTGAAGCAATGTCTTTAAATTTGTTTCCTCCCGAACTGAGATCAATGGCTGTCTTCACTTTATTCTTCCTAAAATTTCTCTTCTTAGGTTTTTCCCAGATATTTTATAGCATCTCTTCTACAATTAGATCAGGACACAATGAAATAAACCTTATCAGTGATTTATGCCAATATCTGGCAATATCGTGGAAGAGATGTTTTGATTAGGCAATTTTCATTACTAAAAACACTATATCACAATAAATTAATTCAATGTTGTGCACTTATCTATTAGACACATGACTATAGGAGTTTAAAAATGTTAATTATTCATTATCATTACTCTGATTATTTGTTGTGGCTGATAATTACATTGAATATATTTTATATCAGTAATAACCTTCTGTCTACATTTACAACATGTCGTATCTTGGGGGCTTGTCAAGTTTTTCCCCAAGCCTTTCCTTTATTAAGACACAGACCTCAGGAGTACATAACCTTTATGTTGAAGGCTGATTTTCTTCTTTCATATAAAGAGCAAATATTATAGATTAATTAATCCAAGGTGATTATAATTTAATCGCTCTTCCTCTGGCTTCACAAGGGATTTGGCTTTTATTCAGTTGCTCATTCATATTGTTATGAAGAATAAATGCAGTCATAAAATATTTGTGTGCTATGAATTCACAGAACAACCAACTTGAGCACCTAGAGGGGACGCTTGTCAGCTAAGGGCTCGCTCCAGTCCCACACCATGTGGCCTCAGCCTCCCACACAAGCCATACACCCACAGGTGAATGAATTAACCAGTGCAGGAGGGCTTTGTATCGAACCTCACGGAATGTAGGGTAGTTTAACCAGAATCAAAATATTTTGGTCCCAGAAAATTTCCCCAGCATCTGGCATACATCAGGTATCATGTTAAACTCTGGAAATAAACTATTTATTAAATGCTTGATCTTGGTGCCATTATTTAGTTTCATTTTATCTTAGTTTTCTCATCTCTACTATGGAATAATAATGATTCCAAATTCCCTACTTGCTGGAAAGTGAGGATTAACTATGTTAGTAATATGTATTAAAGGGCCATGAATGGTACCTAGTACTGGCAAGCACTCAAATCTAAGCCTTCACTATTTCTATTATTATTCATATGCTGCTTCTTTCCTTGGGATGGAAGCAGATGTATAAGAAGTAGTACAACTAATTATTCAGATGTGATGATCAAAGTCTATTGAGAGACCCAAATTAAGGACAAGGTCACTCTGCTTGGAGTCAGTGGGTAGATAAAACTTCAAAAAGAAGATTTGCAGAGCTCATTCACAAGATGAGTGTGATCTTCAGGTCTTCTATGAGGCAATGGTGGTAGGGAAGCAGGTGGGATTCTGAGAGGTGAGCTGTTGGCAGAGGCTTTGAAGATTGTTGGTCACTGTGGAGATGCAGCGGCTTGAACCTCACCCCGTAGACTTGGACTTGGAGCTGAGGAAGGCTCTTCAACAGGGGAATCACAAATGGATTATAAGTGCAGGGAAATCCTGTCCTGCAGCAACCTGAGTTGGAAGCACAGCAGCAGATAGGATTGGTCGTGAGTCCATCTAAAGAGGAGAGATGGATGGCAGGATCCCAACAGTTTATGAGATCTGTACTGAGGGAGGAAATTTGGGCTTATGGTACATAAGTCACACAGATGCTCAATTAACTCCACAACTGGACCCAGGATGCCTTCAGGGAGGAGGTGAATACGTTAGTCCTTGAGTTTGTTTTCTAATAACAACTACATTATTAGTGGAGCAGAAGTTGGGAGTAGAAGGGAAGGAGGAAGAATTTTTAGGCAAAAGGAAAAAGTGGATGACAACAATAACCAACACTTATGTGCTTACTGAAAGCTAAGTACTTAGCAAAACCCTTCACCTCTACTAGATTTTTTGCCTTGGCTCAATGAAGAAATGCTATTATGACTTTCATAGGTGGAGAAACTGAGGCTCTGATTACATAAAACAGCAACAGGGCAAGCAAATGGTAGTTTTAACCTCTGGAGCATCCTTATCCTCTTGATTCTCACCACCAATAAAATGGTGATGTGATTTCTACAAGGTTGCAATGTTTCATTCTATGTCTTGAGTGGGAGCTATCAGAGACCCATAAAAATGGACACAGTGAAGTCTCATGGGAAAACCCACTGGGCTTCAGAACAGCTGTGACTACAGTCAGCTGGGGTTTATTTTGTAACTGCTATAGGAAAGGAATACTCCTTTGAAGGGACAGTTTGTGCTCCTTGTACAAGGAAAAGTTTCCTGTCCATGGCTGCAGCACACATCATGTGACAGTGACTTTCCTGGTTAGCAGGAGGGTGGCACAGATGAACCATGCTCTCTGACTCTTGGATAGCAATGTCTCTGAGAAGACAGGGGTGTGGAAATGCTTCAGATGAGAGAGAACTAGGGACATCACAGCTCAGGGTGCCAAGGTGAAAGTTAAAAGAAATCAATTTTGAATTTCTTTATCTGTCTGGGCCTCGGTTTCTTCATGTGTTAAGTAGGGTGACTTCATAGGACTGTGGCGAGGACTAGTGATAAAGCTGATCACCCAGTAACAGCCACAGCAATAGCAACAGGCCAGGTACCCTCCGCAAATGTTGCTTCTTTAACTGGGGAGGGTCCGAAGGCAACCAAGAGACAGCAAGAACCTCAGTGGTCACACTCTTCTTGGCAGTGCCCCCACCCAGCAACAGAGGGGCTGTGACTCTGTGCTCCTGACAATTAGTTTGTATCCAAAAGGCTTTGGAATAGGGACTTGGAGGACACTTTCAAAAGGTTTATTAGATTAAACAGTGCACTTAATCATCAACCTCACCCCTGGCTGCTATTAGAATTGTCTAGGGAACTTCTAAACTCTCCCAGAGGTTAGGATTCATTTGATTGTGAGTAAGTTCAGGCACGCATGGGTTTTAAGATCTCCCAAGGGGATTCTGTTATCCCCAGGGTTGGCAAAAACCAATCCAGGCAGAGGGTGAAGGGCAGCTATTTAGCTCCACCTGCATTGGCATGTGCTCCAGAGATGTTGCTTCCTTAAGCACAGGCACATTTACAGACAGCTTCCTAGGAACAGCAGCACAATTTATGAAGCCACGTATGTGCTACAAGCCCAGCTCCTCAGGAGGCTCAACCAGACATGGTCTCCTTACTCTGTCTGGGAAATGGTACAATGTAGATGATGTAGGTTGGGTGAGCCATAAAGTGCAGTGATGCTGTTGTTCTCCATTATCTCTCCATCCCAGAAGTGGGGAGATGGATAAGAACACCCCTGGCAGCCCCTTTGGTCCAGAATTTCACACCTGTGTGGCAGGATGTACTGTTGTCCTTCAGCAGAAAGGAAGGCTGGAGAAATAATGACTTCAGCTGTGCTCACAACCTAAGCTCCTGCAGTAAAGGCAGGCCTGGACTAGTTTGACCTGGTCTCCATCTATGTCGTCAACTTTTAATTCTGAGGGAGAGGATTTTCCTGTTTATGAATTACGTGTGGCCAACTTTTTATGTCAGCTTGGGTTTTTCCACTACTTCACACCTTCTGGGTCTTCATTCCTCACTTTCCTGGATGACAGACTCCTACAACTTGTACCTGGGAAACTAGAACTAGGATGGCAAACTGGTTCTCATGGGTTGTTTAGGGGCTAGACATATCACAGAGACAAAACATCCCTCCATTAATTAGCTGCTGGCAGCAGACCATGATAGGTAGTTCAAAGCTCAAGGTTATTACTTTTGGATTGTCTTCCCTATTGTGTGCTGATGAGCAAAGTTGATTGTGTTACTTTCTAGAATGAGTAACTACCCTTTCTACAAATGCTGTCCAAGTCCAGAAACTCAGACCAGAACTTTTCTCTTTATTACCAGTGATGTCTTTCTGTTATCTCTTCTGGGTTCAGTTATGTTTTACCAGCAGGTAATCAATCTATCAGTGCCCCATGATGATCCAACCTAAAGTCTAATTTTACCATGATGAAATATTTAATAATTACTATATCCCTATTCAGATGTGTTTTGTAAAGTTTAAAGAGAAAAGACAAGATCAAAGCATTTTAAGAGAGCAGATGTCTAAATTCAAGGATTAAATAACTTCAGAATTTAATGAAGGGTTTGTACAATACATTAAAAGAAATGAGGATGATCCTAGTATCCTAGTGATCATGTGAACCAATTCCTAATTTTGAGAGGGTTTCAAATGGTTTTGATGCATACAATTGGACTTTCACATCCTTTAGTTCTGCATCTCTGAATTCAACCAACAAAGGATGAAAATAATAAAAAGAACTGTGTGCTGAGTGTGAACAAACATTTTCCTTGTTATTGCCTAAACATTACAGTGTAACAACTATTTACATAGCATTGACATTGTATTAGATCTTATAAGTAATTCTGATGATATGATTTAAAAGTATATTGGAGGATGTGTAGGTTATATGCAAATACTACATCATTTTATATGGGACTTCAGCATCTGAGGATTTTATTTTCTCAAAACAAAATAATTCCCCATGGACACTGAAGGGCAAGTGGACTCTGTAAGTCAGTCTGTAGACTGCTGTTTGTACTAAGTTTTGAAAAGGGGATTTTAAAAAAGGAGGTGCTACATGAAAGAAGGATCTTTCGTAGAAAAGATGGTGCAGAATTTTTAGATCCCAAGGATGGACAAAATGTAACAAAATAATTGGTTATTTTTTGGGCCATTATTAGCAACAAAACAAAACTTTGCAATTTAAAAATATTTTTTGCTTTTGTACTCTTGTTTTTACTGAATTAATATTATTATTAAGCTCTTCCATGACATAAAACACTTTAGAAAATCTGCTACTCTTCCTTCAGTTGTATCTTCTTCCAGACTGGGTTCTTCATATGCTTCTTTGCAAGTTATCAATTCATACTTGTATTATTTCTGGAATAGTATGTTTAAGTAGTTTTCTTGCCATTTCTTTTAATCTTTCTCTTGGTTAACTTAGATATGCGTGTTCAGCCTGTTTATTTGCTGTATTATTTTTAAAAATCTTGGGCTGGGGATTTAGCTCAGTGGTGCTGCCGCCTGCCTTACAAGTCCCTTACAAGGTCCTGAGTTCAATCCCCGATAACAAAAAAAATCTTTTTTACCTTTTGTTTTTTCTCAGAGCTGCGTTTTAAAGGTAGAACATTGTATCCATTATTTTGTGGGTCAGTGATTCGGAAATAAAGATAAGGCTCACCGGCAGCTGAGAGCAGTCCTAATTGGAAGGCTGGCTTTTGTTTTTCTCTTCTGAACTCTTTCTGCCTCCTGTGCCCCCAGCCTGTAGGATGCTGATCCCTCTTCTCCTACCTGGCAGAGGGCCCTGCACTATGGCAAGTTCCACGTCATTTCCTACCTTTGTCTGACTCTTATTCTTCTGTGGCTCTGCTCAATGACTTTTTCCTTTTCTTAAGTTGTTTTACTTGATTGTTTTGGCTTCTTTTAAGACTGAAAAGCATTGCTGAGATTTCTCATGAATTTTAAATTGCCCCAGTCCGTTTTGTAGTGTTGAGACTGGGTTAGATATCTGACATGATGCTTACTGCTTACCTTTGCCACTTCTTCCCCTTTCACTGATTGCTTGCTATTAGTGAGCTAGTCAGAGTCCTCACTGGGAGTTGGACATAAAGCCCAGCGTGAAAGTGAGCAACTAGAGAAAAGGTAAGTGGTAAATAATTATCATTAAAAATTTGAATGCTCAACTTTAAGTGTTTGCAGTTATTTAAAATCCTCTAAATTATTAAGTTTGCTATTTCAAAGTAGGAATTATAGTTTCACCAATATTCATATTCCCATTTTAGCAACAACTATATTTTCATGGGAAGAACATATTTATAAAAATTTTAATCTTGCTTTCTAAAATCAGCTACCACCTTGTGGAAGCTAGGGAAATTGCAGGCATATTTTAAGCAATCCTCAAAGGACCTCAACTTTGTTGGCACAGATGAATCACATGATCAGCTTCTAAAAAGTACCATGAAGTGCGATTTAGGCATCTTAGGCATGTGTGTGTGTGTGTGTGTGTGTGTGTGTGTGTGTATGTGGGGTTTTTTTGGGGGGGCCCTCAAGTGATTCCAAAATCTTGCCCATTGTCTCCTTCTGTCTTATTTTCTTCCTGCCTAGCTTTCTTCCCTGCCAACCCTATCCCTGGACTCCACAGGCTATCTCTCCAGCCAAGACCACTTAAGACAGTCCAAGTTCAGTATCCCTCCCTCAATCAAAACTCTCATTTTCTTCTAAGTCTTAGAATTATTGCACTTTTAATGAGAACACCCAAGGACAATGCCCTATGTACCCTCCATTACTAATCTGTGACGGTGATTTTAGGTCATACAGAGGGCTCCATGCCATCTAGATAGGGTCATTCCACCTCTGAATCCATCTGGTCTTTTGCCAGTGCTCCATTGTCTTTTCAGTGTCTCCTTAAGTTTGTTCTTGATGCAAAAATGTTCATCAAAGAGTCGCAATACAATGAGTTCATTAGAGCAGTCCTACAGTGAAAAGAAAATTTAAAAGCATTTTACCCTGCACACTTCTAAATTAAGTGCACATTTCTGTTTTTCTCAGAGCATGTATTAGAGTTGTGATAAAACCATTTAATGGATAAGAAATGCAAATTTAGCTTTTTCCTTTATAGAACTCTACTCCTCAATTCCATACCTCATGGGCTTGTCTTTGTGCAAATGGAGACACCTTCATTAGTATTTGAGGAATGCCTTCTGCAGTCCCTTTTTCTTCCCTTCACAACAGCTGTGGACATTTATAGGCCTTTTCCTATCAGTTATTTCAAATCTTGATTAGGATTTTCCTAGGCTAGGAAAATCTTATAAAAGTTGCTTTACACACAGAAAAGCAGGAATGCAGGCACCTCTGTTTTGAGAAGAATGACTGGTTCATTTGGTGTGATCATTGGGCACAGCTGTCTGGGACCTGAAAGATATAAATTGTGCATGTTGCCATGATATACCTCTGTATTTTATCAGATAGATGGCAATGTTTGTGAATGAAGAGTGGCTGGAGATAAAAGTCTACCAGTGCATTCTCTTGCTTCCATTTTTGTGCCATTTCCCAAGTCAAGGAAACAAATCAAGATGGAGTAGCATTGGTTCAGTGCACTTAAAATGGAGTCAGAGGCCACTGTTAGTCATATTTTAGACACTTCTACAGTTGAAACTTTGAACTGGGCCTCAAATGACCCCCCCACCCCCACCCTGTGAACTGACCTGAGAAGTGTTGTTGACCTCCGTTGACCTTCTCTGCACTGGACCCCTTCCTCCAAACTACCCAGGGACTGAGATCACATCTAATCCTTTGTTATGAGACAGATTCATTTCTGCCAGCACCTATCATAATTTCTGACTGAATAATGACATAATTTCCAATCTCCCTTGGAGGATACTTTTCCAAGACTGCTTAAATATGTTTTCCTGGATTACAATCCTAATTAGACCTAAGTAAATGTAATTTTTTTTGTTATTATTTTCACCTAGCCTGATTTTCTCTTCTTTTGATACTGGGGCGAGAAGCTCATACCTGCTCTTTCTCATTCATCATCCTCTAAGCCACTTTCTCAAGCCCTCTGAAAAACAAGCAGGGATCTCTCTTCTTCCAAACCCTTCTCTCTTTGAGTTCTTTCCTCCATTCTCCTCTATCTGAATGTCAACATCAGTGCTGAATTCCCGAAAAGACAACATGTGACATGTTTAGAGATCAGCAAACCTAGGTCACTAAAGAAATGAAGACAGTACAATCAAAAGTTAAACTGGAGGTTTTGAAAGTCCAGAAGGGAATTTTTGGAAATGTCAAAACTGTATTATTCTTATCTTTATTTTATGAGGCAGTATAGCTCTCTTTTGGAATTATTTATATGGGGGGGGGCTTTTCTAATTTGAGTCACTGAATCACGTGACACATGTTTCTCAGAGCAAGAAAAGATTAAAAGAGACAAATGTACCTAGAAAAGATCCCTGAGAAGACATGAAAATGACCAAGACTAGAAGGGATGTGTTGAGTTTAGACAGAATTTGAGGGCTGCAAAGCTTAAGCCTGTCTTTCAATCACTTTGTTCCCTTGGCTCTTAATACAGCTGTAGCAATATGGGAAGTGCCTCACCCCTCAGCCTTGACCCTCTCTCTGCCAGTCATCACTGTGTTCTTTGAAGGGCCCAAAGCCCATGACATCTCTCTGGAACACATGGAAACAGCTGGTCCTGCTAAATTCACATTCGGAAGAATTCCCTAACTTCATGACAAAGCCCTGTGGAGTCAAAGCAGAAATGCTTTAAGCCTAATGCACGGGTTACTTTCAAATAATTAATAATAATGACAATGCTAATAACATCATTGCAGGAAAAAAAGGGAGGCAAATGATCACACTCTTGGCTTAGGTCTCCTAATCTGTCATTTGTATTCTTCTTGTTCTATAGCCCATGGAAGTGGTTTTCCTGGCTCTGATCCTCCCTTTTGCATCCCAGATACAAGTGGCGAGGTGATGGTTGTGACTGCTGGTGGATCCTGGGCCATGGGCCTCTCAACTTTAGAGCATCTCTTGCGAAGTCAGGAGGGTGAGGGAGCTTTCCTGCAACAGGAAGGATCAGACACCATGGACACATGGAGCACGGATCTGAGCAGAGAGCACCAGCCTACACTGATGGGGAGGGGCCATCAGCCCATTGATATGATTGCTTGGTAAAATAACTAAATCAAGCTAATTAACATACAGATTTTCTCATGTGCATTTGCTCCTCAATTTATGCAAGATAGGATTACCTATTGTAAATTGAAAATATCAAGTCAAAACTGTTATTAACATACTTAACCTACTGAATATTATGCCTAAATTTGCATATTTTAAATGTGCCCAGAACCCTTACATTAGCCTCCAGTTGGGCAAAATTATCTAACACAAAGTCTTTTTTTAAAATTAATTTTATTGGTACATTTAAGGTATAAAATATACGACATTCATCATTGGACATTTGCACCTTTACATAATCCATCTTGGTTCTGATTTTTTCCCCATTCTCCTGCCCTCCTTTCAACCCCTCCACCTTCCCTATTTGCAAAGACTTTGTTTCCATTTTTTTCTTTTTCTCATATTAATTCCATTCCCTTTTTTCTTTCGCCTACCCCTCCCACTTCCTCTTCCATTTTGCATCTTTTCTTCCTATTTCACATTATCTATTTTACCTTTTAGTTCTTATTTACACTTTCAGTTTCTCACTCTAGAGAAACTATGCAGTATTAACACATGTGTGTCCTATTTACTTCACTTAAGAGTATCGCCTCAATGTGCATTCACTTAGCTATAAATGTCTCTAGTTTCTCATTCTTTATGGCTGAGTAATACACCACTTTAATAAAAAACCCACATTTTCTTTATCCTGTTTCCAATTGATGGGCAGTTGGGTTGCTTCTAACTTTTAGCTATCGGGAATTGTGCTGCTATGAACATGGGTGCACATATATCACTGTGGTACGATGCTTTTAATTTTTTGAGGAAGATACCCAGCAGGGGAATAGCTGGGTCAAATAGAACTTCCAATCCTAGTCCTTTGAGGTATCACCACACTGATTTCCACAGTAATTGCACCAGTCTACACTCCCACCAGAAGTGGAACAGGGTTCCTCTTTCCCCATAGCCAGGCCAGCATTTGTTATTGGTTGATTTCATGAAAGCAGCCATTCTTTCTGGAATGAGGTGGAATCTCAGTGTTGTTTTCATTTGCATCTCTCAAATGACCAGTGATGTTGAACATTTTTTCATATTTTTTTGCCATTTCTACTTCTTTGTCTGACAAATGTCTGTTCATGTCAGATGCCCATTTTTGGATTAGGTCTTCAAATTTGGGAGGTCTGATTTATGTCAGTTCTTTATAAATTCAAGATAGTAGACCTTTGTCTGAGGGACAGCTGGTGAAAAGTTTTTCTCACATTATGGGCTGTCTCTTCCCACTGTTGGTGGTTTCTCTTGCTGTGCAGAAGCTTTTTAATAAGAAGAGATCCCACTTCCCTGATTGTGCTAGTTCATGGGCAACTGAGGTTTTGTTTATAAAATCTTTTCCTACACCAATGTCTTCAAGAGTTCCACCTAACCTCTCTTCCAGCCGGTTCAGTGTTTCTGTTTTAATATTTAGATCTTTACTCTATTTTGATTTTACTTGAGTGCATGGTGAGAAATATAGGTCTAGTTTTCATCTTCCGCAATTTTTCCAGCACCATTTATTAAAGAGGCTATCTTTCCTCCAGTGAGGGTGTTTGACTCCTTTGTCAAAGATGAGATGGCTGAGTGTGTCTGGTGTTGTTTCTGCATCTTCTAATCTGTTCCACTGGTCCTGAGGTCTGTTTGTTTGCCAGTACCATGCTGTTTTGATCACAGTAGCTTTGTAGTATAGTTTCAAGTTGGGGATTGTGATATCCTCTACCTTGCTTTTATTGCCTAGAATTGCTTTTGCTATTCTGGGTCTCTTCTTGTTCCATATGAATTTTTGGACTGTTTTCTCCAGGTCTGTGAAGTAAGCTGCTGGGATTTCAATTGGGATTGCATTGAATCTATATAGCAGTTTTGGAAGTATGGCCATTTTCACTATGTTGATACTTCCTACCCAGGTGCAAGGGATGTCTTTCCATCTTCTAATATCCTCTTCAATCTCTTTTTTGAGACTGCTATAGTTTTCAGAGAAGAGGTCTTTGATTTCTTTTCTTAGGTTGATTCCTAGGTATTTCAATTGTTTGGGTGCTATTGTGAAAGGAATTGCTTACCCTATTTCTCTCTCAGTGAGTCTATTGTTCATGTAGAGGAAAGCTATTAATTTTTGTGTTCAGCTACTCTACTGAATTTGGTTATTAAGTCTAGAAGACTTTTGGTGGAGTTCTTGGAGTCTTCTATATAGAGTATCATATTACCTGCAAATAATGACAATTTGACTTCTTCATTTCCTATCTTTATTGCTTTTATTTCTTTCTCTTGTCTAATTGCCATGGCTAATGTTTCCAAAACTATGTCAAATAAGAGTGGTGATAGTGGACATCCTTGACTTGTTCCTGATTTTAGTGTGAAGGATTTCAGTTTTTGACCATTTAGTATGATATTGGCTGTTGCTTTTTCATAGATGGCTTTTATCAGATTGAGGTAGAGACTATTCCAATTTTTTGGAGAGTGTTTATCATAAATGGATATTGGATTTTGTCAAATGCTTTTTCTGCATATTTTGAGATAATCACATGGTCTTTGTCCTTGGCTCTATTATATAGCGTGTTACATTGATTGATTTGCATATGTTGAACCATCCCTGCATCCCTGGGATGAATCCCACTTGGTCAGGGTGTATGATCTTCTTGATGATCTTCTGCATTCTATTTGCCAGCATCTTAGTAAGGATTTTTGCATCTATGTTCATTAGTGAGATTGGCCTATAGTTCTCTTTTTCAGGTGGGTCTTTCTCTGCTTTGGGGATCAAGGTGATGGTTACTTCCAGGAATGAATTTGGGAGTATAGCTTCCCTTTCAGTTTCATTGAAGAGTTTAAACAGTAGTGGCAGTAGTTCCTCTCTAAATGTCTTCTAGAATTCGGCAGTGAAGCCATCAGGATCTGGTCTTTTCTTAGCTGGTAAGTGTTTAATTACATTTTCAATTTCATTGTTGATATTGTTTAGGATTTTTAGGTCTTCTTTGTTCAACTTTGGAAATTCATACTTGTCTAGGAATCTGTCCATTTCTTCTGTGTTTTCCATCTTATTGGCATATAGGTTCTCGAAGTACGTATTGATGATCCTGTGGATTTCTGCTGAGTCCATTGTAATTCCATCCTTTTCATGCCTAATTACATGGATTTGGGCCTTTTCTTCCCTTTTCTGATGAGGTTGTCTAAGGGTTTGTCAATTTTGTTTATTCTTTCGAAGAACCAACTCTTGGATTCATTGATTTTTTTGTATCATTCTCTTAGTCTGCCTTGCATTGATTTCTGCCCTGATGTTTGTAATTTCCTCACTTGTCTGAGTTTATGGTTTGTCCTGCTCTTCTCTTTTTAGTAGCTTGAGGTTCAGCATCAGGTTATGTAGTTGAGCTCACCATTTTTTTTGCAATATGAGTATTCACTGCTATGAATTTCCCTGGTAAGGCTGTTTTCATTGTGTCCCATAGATTCCCATAGATACTGATATGTTGTATTGGCATTGTCACTTAATTGAAGGAACTGTCTGATTTCTTCTTTAATTTCCTCTGTTGCATATTGGTTATTCAGAAGTGTGTTGTACAATTTCCATATGTTTATGAAATTCTTGCGGTTTCTTTTGCTATTGATCTCCAATTTCATTGAACTATGGTCTGATAATATACAGGGGATAAATTCAGTTCCTTTGCACTGAGTTAATCATGTTCTATGAGTGAGTATGTGGTCTCTTTTGGAGAATGACCCATGTGCAGCTAAAAACAATGTGTATTCTGATTTCATGGTGTGGAACACTCTGTAAACATGTTAAGTTCATTTGTTCAAGAGTTTGAGTTCTAGTATTTTGTTTTTAATTTTCTGTCTAGTTTATCTATTTGTGACAGTGGAGTATTGAGGTCTCTACTACTATTGTATTAGTGCTTATATTATTTTTGATGTCTGTTAGTATTTGTTTTATATAGTTGGGCACACTAGTGTTTGGTGCATATATATTTTTGATTGTCATCTCTTCCTCTTGAATTGTTCCCTTTACAGGGACGTAGTGTCCTTCTTTGTCTCTTTTATTCAGTGTTGGTTTGAAATCCACTTCATCTGCAAAGCGGATAGCTACTCCTGGTTTTGGGGGGGGGTCCTGTCACATGGAATATTGTTTTCCACCTTTTAACTTTCAGTCTATGAGTTTCTTTTGAATAAAGTGTGTTTCTTATATGCAGCATATTGTTTGATCTTGTTTCTTGCCCCATTCTGCCAGCTTATTTCTTTTGATTGGCGAATTGAGACCATTAACATTGATGGTTATAACTGATATGTATTGATTTATCCTTCTCATGAATTTTTCTTTTTGTTGGATTCTCCCCCTTTGCCTTTAATTTCTTGTTGTGCCTGATCTATTCATTCTCCAGGGCTTCCTGGGGTTGTGATCAGCATTGTCTTTTCCTAGGATATTGTTTAAAATTTTTTGGAGTGGTGGTTCGCTGTTCATGAAGTTCCTCAGGTGGTCTTTGTCATGAAAGTCTCTTATTTCTACATCAATTTTGAAAGATAGTACATCACTCTGGGTTGGAGGCTGTTTTCCTTTAGGGCTTGAAATATGTCACTGCAAGCTCTTCTTGCCTTGAGGGTTTGTGTTGAGAAGTCTGCTGTGATTCTGCTGGGCTCTCCTTTGTATGTGATTTGTTTCTTTTCTCTAACTGCTTGTAGAATTTTGTTCTTCTTGTTGGGCTTCTGGAATCTTAGCTATTAAATGTCTATGTGTAGATTTTTTTAAATCATGGCAGTTGGAGTCCTATATGCCTCCCTTATCTGTATGTCAAGTGTTTTTCCTTTATTTGGAAAGTTTTCTGCCATTACTTCTGCAAACAGTTTTTTTTATGTCATTTGCACTCTCTCTTGTTTCTTCATTGACTCCAATCAGTCTTAAATTATTCTTCTTTGCACCACCTAGCAGCTGGTGGAGTAATTTCTCATGATCCCTTACTAGTTATCTGATATTTTTCTTTCCCTTTTCACTAATTGGATTCCTATCTTCTATATCTGATATTCTGTCCTCACATTGGCTCATTCTGCTACATAAACTTGCAGTGGAGATTTTAATCTCCTGAAAATCTGTTTGCATCTGTTTTATGGATTCCATTTGTTTCCTATGTTGGGATTCCATCATGTTCCTCAGCTCCTCTATTTTTTTAATCTGTGTCCACTGTAGATTTATTAATACTGTCTTGTACGATGGGCACAATCTGTGCTGTTATCTGAGAAATTATTTCTGATTTCATTTTTACCAGATCCTCTTTTGTTGCCATTTCAGGGAGTCTAGGTGGTTGAGTATCAGATTGCTCCATCTCATTGCCCTTTGGGGTTGCCTTAGGTGATCTAGAAGTCTGGTTTTGAGACTTGTTTATGTGTCTTTTCATTTCAACAGATGCAGCTTGCTGTGCCTTTGTTGAGGCGACTTTTTGCTCACCCAGTGGTCTTGGATTCTCAGCAAGCCACTGAGCAGCCTTTACTCCACTATTCACCCGCACACCAATTCCTGAGTTCAAAATGGTGACCTTCTGGATCCCTGAGCTGACCTCCTGTCTGGGCAGGCTTCTGGCTGGGGCCTGTGCACATTTGGGATGGTATCTAGGTGTAACTCTTGCTGGAGCCCCTATGTAGCTGTGGTCTGGGAGGGCCTTTGGCTTGGGGCCATTCACCCCAGTTCCTGTTGTCTTTGTAGGCTTCTGGCTAGGGTCTCCTCGCACTTATCAATGGTATCAGGGTGAGCCTCTGGCTCTTGCTTGTGCACCTGTGTAGCTCTTTTCCATGTGGGCCCTTGGCTGTGGCTGATGGTATGGTGGGCCTCTGACTGAAGCTTGTATGCATGTGGAGTTCTTTTCTGGGTAGGCCTTTGGGCAGGTGTGCCTGAGCCTCTGGGGTCAGAGTAGAGCCCTGGCTGAGATCTGCCTGCAGCTGAGCTGCTCTGGTCCACACAGCTGCTCCCTGGGATCTGCTTGCACTTACCTATGGTATGGCAGGCCTCTGGCTGAACCTTGTGCCCACAAAGTCTTTTTTAAATGATAAAGTATATCTCATATATTTTACTGAATACAGTACATTGTAGAGTATTGGTTGTTTCTCCTCATGATCTTATGGCTGAATGGGAGCTATTGCTTGCTAGTCCTGCTCAGTATTGCCTAAGAGTATTGTGCCATACTACAGATTTTTAGCCCAGGAAAAGATTCCAATTCAAAATTTGAAGTATGTTTTCTACTGAATGCAAATCAGTTTCACACCAACATAACATCAAAATATCATAAGTTGGACCATCAACTTATATAAGTCAAGGACTATTCTGACTTATTATTTATGTGTGTGTGTGTGTGTGTGTATGCATGTTTGTGCTTAGAATAGTAAAATCTACTCAGCAATTTTCAAGTATATATTCTGCTTTTACTCATTGTAGGTCATCATGAGGTACAGGAGATCTCTCAAACTTATTCCTCTTGTCCAAATGAAATTTTGTGTTCCTTGACCAATATCACCCCAACCTCTGGTAACCATCATTCTGTCTTGCTTCTATGTGTTATATATTATATGCTTCTATGTGTTATATATATTGATTTTATACATATGTTAAAATATCATGTTATTCACCATAAATATATATAATTTAATTTGCCCATTAAAAATTAAAGCAAGATGTATTCATATTTTTAAAGAATGATGGGATGGAAGTCAAACTACCACCAATCTGCTCAACCTAACTGCCCTGGCCTAAGGCAAGTTTAAAGATTAAAATTTTAAAAGTTTAAAATTAAAGATTAAGATGAAATTTAACAGATCACTTGTTTTAGCATAGACCCCAGACTAACCAGTGCGTCAGCCTCCAAATTCCACACCACCATTTTCCTTTTACCTGATGTCCTAGACTCAAAGTTCGGGAATATTTTTTCAAGTCCTTTAGTTAAAACATTTCATTTTCAGTTGGGAATGGATCTCAGCTAGAACCACTCTGCCTACGAGGTCACATCAATACTAAAATGTAAGACTTTTCTACTTTTTATACTATGCTAATTCTATTGTTCTTTTTTTCTTAAATAATGTAATTCTAAAGGAGGATTTTTACGTTTCTCATTTTTTTTTGTATTAAATTCTTTTATTGGTACATTGTAGGTATAAAACACAATTACATTACTCATTGGGAATTGTACTTTTATATAATGCATCTTGGTTCTTATTTTTTCCCCATTCCTAGCCCTTCCTTCACGCCCTCCACCCTTCCCTATTTACAAAGACTTTATTTCCATTTTCTCATTTTAAAGTATAATTTGTGATGTGCTAGTAGTTTTTCAAACAACCTTAATAAAGGAATAGACAGTCCTATTATAAACTAAGAGACAACTTAATAGAGATAGTGGTTCTTGAGCTACATTTTAAAAGAGTAAGACTTTAAAGCAAATTTCAGGGAAATGCATAGCTGACAAAGTAAAAAAGTTGAGCAAATCAGAGGGGCAAGAAAAGGCCTGTGTTAGACATGAAGAAGATGATGGGTTACTTGAAGATGGGTTACTTGAAAGGCGAGTGACACAAACAGATGAAGCTGGGAAGTCTGAGAGCTAATTCTTGCTAAAATCCTAGTGAGATGTTCTGTCATAACTGGGAACATTTGTATTTTAAGGGGACTTCTGAAGGGCAGTCCAATGAAGCCAAAGCTCTCTGCTGGCAATCCCAGTAAGTGTTTTGGATCAATCTCTTTTAGTTGTTCAGAAGCTCCCTAATAATGTCTCTGGGCTGGGATGTTTTAGTCAAGTCTAATGGGTCCTAAGTCACTTGAACTTCTTGGGAGATGGGAAGGTCTCAGAAGTCTTCCTGGCAAAGTGAATTTTAGGAGAAAAGTTATGCTCGTGAGTAAAAGCATACTCTCTAAGGCCAAGTAGCCTGGGCTCGAATCAAGTTCTAGTACCTTGGAAAATTTCTCAACCATGTATCTCCATTTACACATCTATAAAGTACTTGTACAAACAGCAATACCTAGCCCCTTCAGCTATTTAGGAGATTAAAGTTTAATTTGTCTGCCACTGTGGCTTGTATATAATTAGTGCTAAGTGTGAGCTGCTATTAGGATGATTGTTTCTGGGTTTTTTTTGTTGTTGTTGTTGATAGTAATATTCTCTTTCCTCTCACTCTTTCTCTATTCAGAATAAACAAATAATACTCCTATTTGAGTACCACCTTTCAGTTTGCACTGCTTCTATCTACTTGAGGTCCTTTGGCCGTAAGTAGAGGTGATAACACTTTTCACAAGTGAAGATGCATAAAATAACCCCAAGAGTAATAACTAGACTTACTATAGGTGACCAGGACAGCAAATTATAAATAAACCAGATCTAGCTTCATAAATTTTATGTTCATTCATCCAGGTGCTATGCATTTGCTTACAAGTTTTGAGTGCCTGCTCTGTGTCATGCATTGGACACATTACTGATGATGTGGGTATGAGACATTCCATCCAATTCCCCAGGCTCATGGTCTAGTGGGAAGTGGAAGGTAATACAGAATGTAGCTAATATGTTAATGCAAACAGAAGGGATGACAGAAGCCATAGAAGGACTGGGAAAGAAGTAAATGGAAGTTTCAGAGAGAGGAAAGTCTGAGGTTCATCTGGAAAGAAGAGAATCATCAAATGCAATGTTCTGGCTTGATCTAAAATATCCCCCAAAAGGCCCATGTATTCAGAGATGGCATTTTTGGAAAAGTGATTGGATCATGAGAACTTTGACTTCATTAAGAGGATTAATCCACTGATGAATTTATTAGCTGAATGGATTTATTAGGAGGTGAGGCCCAATAGTATGAAGCAGGTCACTGGGAGCACGGCTTTGAAGGTTACCTGTTGTCCCCAGCCCCTTCCTTTCTGGCTCCCATATTCCCTGTCTGTTTTCTGGTTGCCACACATTGAGCCACTCTCCTCGCCCACATCCTTCTGCCATGATGTTTCTGCATGGAGCCAACAGATCATGGACTAAAATCTCTGAAGTAGCCAAAATGCACCTTTTTTTCCTTTAAGTTGTGTAGGTCAGGAATTTTGTCCCTGCAACAGAAAGGTGACTAATATACAAAAAGGACAAGAAGAAAGCTACCTTTTTGCTCTTTAACCTCATCAGCATTCCCTACCACCACACCTCTCCTCAAAATATACACAGTCTCTAGTGGATTGGCAAAAATCTTGAGTTAAAAAAAATGAAACAGACTGGAACTTTCAGTATTACCAGTGTTTGCTGAGTGACTCCTCTGTGCCAGTTTTGAGGCGTGGTGGACAAAGGGCTCAGCCTTCAGTCCATGGACTGAGACATAAACAGTGCAAAAGATGGGAAAGCAAATGCACTAGGGATGAGGGCAGGTGCTGTGTTCACAGTGCAGCCTGCAGGTGTAACTGGGCCCAGTCAGATGATACATGGAGATGCTCTGAAAGGATCTGCCTACATGGTATATACCCAAGTTGTCTCAAACACTCATAATAGAACATCAGAGCCCTTTTACTCCACCTGCTAGGCAGACGTCCCTTTAAATCTATGATCTCATTTATTTTATGGGTCAGCCCTCAAGAACAGACTCTCTAAAGGATTAGGGAATTGAAGCAAAAAAAGGATAAATAATTTGCCCAAACTGCCTGGATCAGGAATCTACTGCAGTACAACCAATCACCCCTTAAACTTATTATTTATGAATAAAAATTGCTTATGAACACTCATGATCTCTGTGGGCCAGGAATTCATCCTGGGCACAGCAGAAATGGTTTGTCTCTGTCCCATAACATCCAGGGCTTCAGCTGGCAGATTCAAAGGTGGGGAGAAGACTCACTCACATGTTGGGACGTAGCTGCCAGCTGTCTTCTTAGCCCTTAGTTGGAGCTGATGGTTAGAATACCTGTGTGTGGTCTCTCTGTGTGGTCTGTGCTTCCTTACAATAGGGCAGCAGAATTCCAAGAGCAAGTGTCAGAGAGAAAAAGAATAGAGTGAAGTAAACGGCTTGTTGTGATCTTACCTTAGAGCTCATGCAGACTTACATTCACCATATTCAATTCATTGAAGCACTTCGTTCAGATTCAAGGGAAGGAAGCCTAGACTCCCACTCCTCAAAGCTCAATGCCAATGTTGCAGTAAAGAAGAACATGTGGATGGAGTCTATATTGGACATCTTTGGAAAAAAGTCCCCCACAGTGGCACAACTGTCAAATGACAGAATTGGGGCTTTATCCTTGGTATGGCTGTGTCAAAATACCTGCCTTTTCAAACCAGTACCAGTTCCTGTTTTGGAAGGAAAGCACACATGTCCAAGTATCTAAAAGTACACTCATTAGTTCCAGAACTGGATGAAATTCCCCTCATTTGGAGAAGTTGACCATTCCTTGTCTTCCTTTGACTTCCTTTCCCTCTGAGCTCTGGCCAGGGCTTTCAGAGAACTATGTACGACAGCACCTGAACTGATCAAACTCAAAAGAATGAGCACGAGGTAAAAAGCCAAATGAGTTTGTCTTCCTACCTCAGTGTTTTTTGAGGGACATCCTTAATCTTGTTTCCAGCTGCTTCTGCATTTCTATGCTGCCTATCACCTTTAGACCCAGATGCAATATGAATTATTCATTTGATTTGGGGCAGGTGCACCCATTTCCTCCCAGGACCCCAGGGGCAGGCATAGGAAATTAATTCACAACGTCTGTAGCTGCAGTCACTTGTAATTTCCACACCAAGGAAAAAATAAACTGAAGATACAAAACTCCAGAAAGCTCAAAGGCGTTGAGAGTAATCATCAGCAATTCTTCGTTGCTTCTGTAGAGACAAAGAATGGGCACTCATTCCGACACTTATGTTAGTTGTTAAGAAAAGCTTCTCAGTCCTGAAGTTGCAAGTCCTCATCATAGTGACTTTGGGATGTTACAGAAACTCTTCCCTGGAAACTGTCAGACAATTTTTCAGAACTGCCTGGATGCATAGGATGGGTCTGCAGACTTCTCATGATTCCTCCCACTCTGACTTAGCTATTGGTAAGCATTCTAGTACTGTATTGGGGTTTGGACTCTGAAAGAGGATAGAGTTTGGCATCTCTTCACCCTCCATTTTATGTGAACCTGCAGGATGAGCCTTAGAGATGGACACTGACTGGCCCCCAGACTGAAGACCAGCCCTCATGCTCTGGATTTCCTAAGAGCTGATTGGCTATGATGTGCTCTATTCTCCTGTTACCTTCAAGGGTTTTTGCAGCTAGTATTCTGTCACTATAAACTTCAGATATTCTTTAGCAGTCCCAATCTCCTACGTGTGTCTTGGAACAGAAGTTTCTGACTGAGGAGGATGTACTTGAAACATAACTGAGGCTATTAGACCTGGTGAGAAGAGGAAGTAATTTTCTGAAGGTCTCCATTGAGTTTGGGGCTGGAGGGAGAGAATGTCAGTAAGTGATGGGTCCCCAGCACCCTTCCTGTCACTAGTGCAACTTCAGTAGATCTGAAATAGTGGGTCCTCCTTCAAAAGGAATTTAACATAAACTAAACTATCTTCTTTGATTGATAGAAGGAAAGATGGATGTTGAAAGACATTTTTCACTCACTGTAATATTAAATGGCTTTTACACAAAGTGAATTATCAAGAAACCAAGATTTCCAATTCAGCCATTTTTCATTCTAGAAAAGTCACCTTCATGCTGAGTGTTTTGACTGTACACGCTGTTTTTCCATGACTCAAAAGCCATTGTTTGTTGGGGAGCTATGGAAACAAGGTTTACAAGGTGCTAAACTGCCTTTCCAGAATTACCTTGATAGGAAGGCTTTTTTTCATTTTTTTCTGCTTCGCATCCATTTTTGTTATTTCAGTAATTGCTCTACCTGGACTCTTGGGACAGTGAGGCACCTGGCGGAATTGGTTCTTTTCACACTTCAATTTGAAAAGAGTCTTGTGCCATAAAATATATCTACCCTGATTCTTTTCTTCATTGCCATTTTATTTGGGAACTGTTTGGCCTTAGCAACCCCTTCTGATTGGCAAGTGTGAGCTACAAGGAAGCCATGTAACTACAATTCTAAGTGGTTATGGTTATTTATGGCATGAAATTTAGCAAATGCATCTGATGCTAGAAACATTTGAGTTAGAAAATTTCCAGAAAAAAGCGTCTTCTTAACACTGAGGTTTGATTTTTTTAAAAGATTCTTTTGTTAGGGTTATGCTCAAGATGTTAATGGATACAATTATTAATTATTGCTAAATTCTAATTGTTAATGTATTGTCACAATGCTGAGATTAAGACACTCAATAAAATTGAATTTTCTAGGTAAAAATAATAAGAGCTACTGCTGCTAAACTCTCTTTATATACCAAGCACCTTCTTTGCATAATATCTTTTGATTTAACCCATACAATCAACCATAATTTAAAATAAGAGACTTGAGGTTCCACCACGTTCAGTCACATGTCCAGTGGCTGACAGTGGGAAGAGAGGACCCAGATTTGGACCTGGCTTTGGCTCTTAAATCCATCTTCTTTGTCACTCTACAACACCAACTATCCCTTTTTTTGTGCTCTTTTTCTTCTTTGGCTAGAAATCTATATCTTTTTCTCCTAAAAGTATGTTTAGAATACCATTTAAGATTTCCTTGGTGACTCTGGGCTAGGTACCATTAAGAATTTCAGGTTTAAAGATTAAAAGGTGAATACTTAATGACTATGAGAATTTGTAAGGAACTCTACCTCTATATCACTCCTAAGTTAGATATTTTTAGTGTGTTTGTCTTTTACCTTTTATAGCTTTTCTACATTCTCTCTTACTTCCAGTTGGTAAAACACATTGCCAGGCATGTTAGAATCAGGTACAAAGTAGCAGCTAGCACATTCAAGTGGGGAATGAGCACTAAGACCCTAATGTCAGCCACTCAAGACATCTTGTTTCCTCTTCAGTTCCCAGTTGCATTCCCATCACTGGTTCCAGGACTACTGACATTGGGTTAAGGATATTTCATTGTAATTATAATGACATTTGCCATTTCAACTACAAGAGTCCTTCTTATATCTTGTTAAACATTGAGGTGCTTTAAAGGAATTTTGTATTTCAAACAAATAAGAGACTGTGTTATCTGGGAAGCTCATTTATAGAGTATCCCATTGCAAGTATATCCAATATGGTCACAGAACTCTATGGTTTTGCAATTAGTTATGTTAACTTAGTATCATGCTTATAGTATTATGCTTATATCAAACTTATAGATTGGCTAATTTATCTAATTCTAATTAAATACCTAGTTGGTGCCAAGTACTATTCTAGGGCCTGCAGATATTGCAGTGGACAAAACAAAGTCACTGCCTTCATGACATTTATATTCTCTCAGAGTTTTCTCTTTGGATTGTAATTTTGAAATTCTTGCAAAATTCTGTTCATCATCACATGTGATCTTCAGAAAAACATTAGGAATAGGTGGGCAGGTTACTGAACTTAGTGAACTTTGTCAGGAGAGACAAAAGTGCTGAGTGCATGAGGGACTGCCCCCAGGTGTGTGCCCAATTGTGTTTCTGGTGTGCACTAAATTGTCTGTCTGAGTGTTTTCCAGGTGTGCATTCAATTGTTTGAAGCCTGAGAACCCTGATCTGAGCTGGATGTGGATTCACCTACTTTGAAGCATCTCCTATCTCTCTCCCATGTCATCAGCTCTCTGACTTCTCACTTCTGTAGGAATCTGTGCTGTACACCAAGGAGGTTTGTGCTGGGCCTGGAGGTGACTTCTCCCTCCAAGCCAGCATGCAGGGTGGACCTGGGAGCACCTGCATGGTGCGTGCATGGGCTTCGCACAAGAGCAGAGCAGTGACACATCCACTTGCAAGAAAGGACATGCTTGTCACAAACAGGACATTACACCTCCGCAGAGACTCATTGAAAAAGCATTTACTGCAAGATATGAATCACATGTGTTCCTTGTCGGGAAGCATTTCCTCAGTGTTCAGATACATGTTAATTTCCCAGTAGGGAGAAGGTACACTGTGAGGAGCATGGAGGAGCTGCAGGTGTCCCTGGCCTCCACCTCTCGGTGGGTGTTCAGCTTCCATATCTCCCCTACTGTCTGGGCACTGGGAGAGACTATCCCTGACAGATCAAAAGGGCAGAGCTATTTGTGGTGGAATGTCCCTAAGGACAGAGACCAGGGAAGAAACTAAGGAAACCCAAGGGAAGCTCCCACAGAAACTGCAACTCCTCAGCTGCTCAGACTAACAGTCTTTCTACCCCTGCTTCCTCCTCCACCCAGGGCATTTCACATTTCCTCTTGAAAACACCCCGAAACATTCATATGTGCAAATAAGTATTTTACTTTTGTGGCTCCTCATGATTTGTTTCTATGGAAACAACACTGCTACCTCCCCAGGAGGCCATGACAATTGCAAAAGTCATAGTGAGGAAGATTTACAAAAAAGTCACTATGTGTTATGTCTCTACACCAAAGGATTTATTTCCAGAACATTCCTGTTTGTTGATTCAGGGCCCCGACAGAGCTCGGTTTACCCTGAAGTTCTACACTAACTACTTTGAATTTAAGTTTTCTCGCCTGAGAAATGAGGGAGGACATTTGCTAGTTCCTACTACATGGCTATTACACAGATTAAATTAATACAATTCATGGGCTACCTAGAACAGATTCTATCACATGGTAAGCACTAACGAAATAAAAGCTGACTTTGAAGTTGGACACATTGCAAATCTTTGGTTTTATCCACAGAGCATATGGACTGCAGATGAATTTGTGTAGCACATGAGATATTTGTCATTTAATTAGATTATTACAGTTTTTGATGATAAGGGATATTTACTTCTTTATAGTCTTTCATCCAACCAAACAAATTTTTCCAGGAGCATTTAAACATGAGCTACCTTAAACTAAGAATACTACACTAGATTTTCTCTTCCATAATACAGAGGGAGGGGTCCATGAGATTATTATCATTTGACAGTAAAGGAAGTGAGGACCAAAGATGACTGGTGAAATCCACTAGAACACAGCCTGGCTAGTCACAGAGCTGTGCCTTCTCCTAGCTTGAAGTCCAGTTGACTACCTACTATTTGGTTTTGTCTTACAGATTTTGTTGAATAAAAGAGAGAGAGAAAAAAACTAATCTAATAAAAAGTCCTCTCTTATAAGAAGTTTTCAAAAGATGACCAGTTTGAGAACTCCAGGGGTGGAACTAACCTCATAATGACAGCAACAAGTGTACCAAAGGTCCATGCTTGCTAAGCATGAAACTGGTGACAGTTTGCTATTAAAAGGAGCCTCTTAGATATTGTTCATGACAATCCTATAACTCAGTTCTTAAGAAAGAGCATTCAGGAGAGACATCTGACCAGCTGACGGGTGGACAGAAAAGAAGAAAGATTAATTTTATGCTGTTGAAATAATTCTGGATTCACTCTTTGGGTCTAGAAATCAGGGCAAGCTAAGGATATTCCTATTTAAAGAGTAAAGCTTTGAAGAAAAGACCCTTGTGTTAATATCAGAAGCATGCAGGAATGACACAGCAAGGCAGAAAGTCTGAATTACTCTAAAGCCTATTTTTTTCAGCTATCATTTGGATCTTATTAGTTCTAATTTGTTTAAAAGGGGGAGGAGTAGAAACACCCAATACCATCTGCTTTATTGTTTTGTGGGAAAATACAAGCAGTTAAAGGAAGGAAACATTATTTGCCCAGCCTGAACCTTTTGTTGCTCCCCCACAACTATTTGACCTGAATATATTAAATATTGTAATGTTTTGTTACATGTCCCAGGGCAAAAAAAGAAAAAAATCAGGCTATCACTTATTAGCTTTCTGTTCCTGGATCCTTCTACAGTTGATTCCACAGCGCAAAAGATAGTGGGGAAATCCAAAGGTAAAGGTTAAACTCTGTTTTATTATGTTTACAGGATTTAAAGGGTAAGTCAGGAAGTGCTTACATAACATCCAGTGAAAGTGGTGGATTAGTAACTAGAGCGGGATTTAAAAGAAGCCTTAATCCTCTGAATCTCCAGGGGTGAAAGGTCAACCTCTAACACCAGGTTGTGTAAAGAATAGGGAAGGCACAAGCTTCTGTTTCATCATGGTCCTGCTAATCCACTGAGGAAATGAGCAGCCAGAGGCTTGGGGAGAGGTAAACGCCTCCTACAAGGAAAGCCACCTGTGAATTCAGCCAAGGAGGACATAATTAAAGTCAGAAGGGCCCACTGAAGGGGAGTAGGCAGGCGAACCAACACAGCCCCCAGCTGCAGTGTCTGAAGACAGGGGTTTCCATAACCTCTGAGCTGTCAACAGTGGTGGCCCCTAGGCAAAACCTACAAATGTACCACTGGCTCTTGCCATTCTGAAAGGTGGTCTGGCAAACCCATGACAATCATGCAGCCACAGATATACATACATCATGTAACCTATTCAGTAACTCAGGAAGGGGTTATTTACCTACCGAAAGTGTCAGTTGCCAAGAGCACAGGCCCCAAATAAACATTAATAAATCAAGTCTTCTACCCTTGCTCCCTAGCTTGCTTGCTCTCTCTTGCTCATCAAAAATAAAGGGGTGGGAGTAAATTTTTCTTACACATGAATTTAAGATTTAAATAGATCCTTTAAAATTACATTCAGTCTTGCCCCTTATGATTTTAAATACTTTTGGAATTGATTCTCTATAATATAAGTGTGTTTAGCTCTCTGACTCTCTGACTGCTATAGATATATCCATCTCACTGTCTATATGCCTATGGATTAGATATGTGTTTAAAGCAACTTTTGACCCAACAATAAACATGAAGTCAAGTGGCACATTAGCATTTTTTATGAGACGACTAAGATCGAGAACAGCAAACTCCACACTACAGATCCCTTCTCTCCTCTGTCTCTCTCTCTCTCTCTCTCAGCAGCTGCTCTGAGGCTCAAACCACAGAATCAACTTTCAGACCCTGGCTTTGTCCAAGGAAGCATTTTTCCCTAATTTCTCCATAAAGCCACACTGCTTTACCTAGAAGGTTTACAGTCCAGGTCCACGACTTAGTAAACATCTTTCTTCCATGCATGGACAGATCAGAACTTTGGATACAATCAATTTACCCAAGAAAGTTCCAATGCATTTCAGCACGAAGCTAAAAAAGCTTTCAGAATAGCCGTTCCATATTTATTCTGAGCTGGCCTTTATTAAATCACTGGTGAAAAACATGAAGATTCGTCTCAGCTGTAGTTTCATCATCTTAAAACAGCAGAGGCATTTATCTTATGAAATTGCAGAAGTCGAGCCCCGAGCAAACTGATGGCTCCAAGGTGCTTTTGGCATTAGTATGTGATTGTCTCGCCTAAGGTGTTTATGACGCATACAGCTGCTAATAGCTTATGCTGTTCATTTTTTACAGAATTTGTGGTTTAAGCATAATGCTTAGAATATCTAAAATGTTTCTTTCCTTCTTTTAAAAAATGGTTTCAAACTGTTTAATGTGAAATATGAAAAGTGCTTACTTGCATATTTTTTATTCTTTGCCACTTTGCCCCCCTTCGGAGTCCTCAACTTTTTCCTTGGTATTTTAGAGCCTGGCTCATTCCCACCAACTATTTTCTTCTTTAAGTCAAAACTAATAACCTAACTGTATTTGGAAAATGAAGAAGAAGATTGAGTATAGGCTTCCCTTGGGATATGGGTTTAAAAAAATAAATCGTAAATAGGATTCAGGTTCACACTATGGAGATGGCCTAAGACTGCTGAATACTTTTGCAGGGGGACTAGAAATAGAATTATTCAAACAACCAGTGTAGCAGAACCTTAGAAAAAACAATGCCTCACTATTACATTGACTTGTTCTACAAAAAGTCGATTTTGTCCTTGATTCAATCATTTGGGACAGTTGAGTTTGTCGCTAAAGGGTTTCCTTAAATAATAGGCAACATCCCTCATGTCTACTATGGTGTTATCTTAGTGGAGAAAAGTAGGAAGGACAGGTGTCTTTAAAAACAAAATTGAAATCAAAACAATGTTTAAACTGGAAATTCCACTCAGAAGGGAACTTATTTGAGAGGGAGCCCATTGAAGAAGCTGAGAAAAGGAACTGGATATGATCAATGAGGTATGGGGTCAACAGCCAAAGCAGAATGATTTATTTAAGAAGAAATAATTTCTAAGTTATAACCCCCAAACTAACTCTTAGAGAGAATGAAGCACCCACAAAGGAAGTTGAGTCCGGTGCATTTATGAGACAAGAGTTGTGGACAATTTCAGGATAATGGCTGGTACAGCCAATCCAGAAGCTAGAATGAAAAGGACCAGCTGAGACTTACACGCACACAGGGGATGTGAAGGGAGATTATGTCTTCCTAATTCAAAACCTTTCAAACCGTTTTCCTCATCTCCAAATTTGGAAATGAGGGCAAGCCTGAAGGGAGACAATTTGCATATTTTCATTTTGCCTAAATCCAACTGAATGGCTTTGAAGAGGATATGGCTTCATCCTATTAAATCCTCCATTTGAGGCAAATGTCATGAAAACCCAACCAGAAAACAACGTCTCACACCAAAGAAATCTATATTCACATTTTGAGGCTGTCACAAATACAAGGAACATGCCAGACAGAACTGATAACAGAATCCAAGAAAACAAGATGAAGTCAACTCCCTTGTGTAACATGTGAATCATGCATCTTTTTCAGAGTTATACAGGTAGATGCTGCTGGGGCCAAGGCCCTAAAATAGTCCATTGTCTGGAACTAAAACTCGCAAGTAACTCCTATCTCTCAAAAAGGAGAAAGACTAGAGAAGGTAGGATATGGTTTTGTGGTCCTGACTTGCTGAGGGGCTGGGCTGGGAGAGCTCACAGATCTAAGTACCTGCTCTGGCCTTAACTGCTCTGGGGAGACAGCTTTCACCTCATGACTCTTTGGCTGAGAAATGGGAGCAAGATTATGGACTCTCCAAAGGATTGTTACAAGAGATTTAAAAGGATAATGTGTGCAAAGCACTTAATGTCTAGCACAAATCAAATCTCCCATTATGACCCCTTTTATTATCCATAAGCCTGGCAGGCCAGGCACCAAGTTGGGCTTTGCAAGATTTGGCTTTACTAACCCAACAGAAGTCTCTAAACAATGGACTCCTCCTTTTAGAGGAAGTCACCAACTACATACTACAGACCTAAGTTGTCCTTTTTGTCTACCCACAAACATCCCCAGTAATTGGAGCATGACTCTATCTCCACTTAGATTAGTTCCTGCAGCTTCCAAGACCTTTCAGTCCTGCCCAGAGTCCTTGCCTCACGGTGCAATAGGGTGCAGGCTGGGGGACAGAGAATGGAGAGGGGTAGAGCTGATAACTTTCCAGGGGTTAAGCAAGCAGTCCAGGTACAACATAGCATGCATGCTTTAGCAGGACAAACACAAATAGAACTCTCATTTTCATAACACAGTCTTCTTTAAAAACAACAAATTGTATAGAACTATGTAAAATGTATGGGAAATAAAGACATATCCCTGCATCCTTTTTATAAGGAGGTAAGCTGGATACCAGTCAGCTTTACACAGAATGCTAAACAAAATATTTCTTGTGTATAACCAGTATATAGTTTCTCCAGGAAAAGAAAAAAAAATCCCCAAAGATTTTTAAAATTAAACATGGCTTTAACACAGGAAGTAACCACTTTCTTGTAATAGTTGTGACCATGGTACTATTTCTCTCTATGTTGGCCTAGTTTCGTTTTCTTTATGGAGAGATTCGGGATAAAACAAAATGTTTTCCAAATAAACAATTCTGATTCCAAAATTTTGCTTCCAAATTGCTGGTAGTAATGACTGTTAGAAAGCTAGAGAAAGAATGAGTGATTTGTTTTCCTTTACAGATTCCAACACAGAACCAGCGATTGTTCTGTAATCCACATTCTGGCATCAGTGGTTCCTGAGAGAAGCTGTTCACTGCCTCATTCTCCTGGTCTGAGTAGAACTCATCCAAATTAATCAGAGAAGAAGGAGAACAAATACTTTCTGTTCTCCAGGGGCTGTTCTGAGCACTTTGCATGGATGAATTCCTTCGTCTCAGAAAACCCTTGAGGGTAGGTATCATTTCAGAATTGGTTCCCAAGCCACCTCTGGGTTTTTTTGAATACTGGGGTAGCAATCTTCTCACAGCACCAACCTCTGCTCACACCCTCAGCCTGGTTCTAGTCCCAGCTCGGGCACTAATAACAGGTGATTTGAGAGGGATATTTGAACTCCTTGACTTAAATTTCCTCATCAGATAAATAAAAGGTAAGAAGCATCTGACTTCTGCCTATTTGAATTCTGGATAGTTATTAGTTTCACAGAACCTTGAAGCCAAAATCCTTAAAAAATGAAGTGTTTATTTCTCCTGTTAAGTCATGAGTTGGATCTCAGGCTTGGATATCCTATATGTTGGGAAAGTACTGCTCCATTTTGTTTGGGGAGTCAGTGGGGCTCCATGAAAACTAGTCTGCTGAGAGAGAAATCAAAACTGAAAAAAAAAGGCTCAGAAAAAAATCTGCTTGCCAAATCTGATTTTATCACATGTGGCTCCAGTTACCTCAAGAAGTGTCAAGAGAATTTCAAAGTCAGATTAATTCATTCACATTTGAAAGTGGGGTTGGGGATCTTCACAAAACTGTCGGAAGCAGAGTTCTGCAAGAGAGAGGGCCCTTGAATAAATAGAGATAGTGTTAAGAATATAAATATTTCTGCCTTTAAACTGCCATCTGTCCTTGCATCTAATAAATTTATGGAGATAGACCTCAACTCTTCAAAGAACTACTAAGTTAATAACCCTCCATAGACAGTCTTGAATCCTGACTTCTGAGCACATATCCTTTGACATGATGAGATTTTGCTTTCAGAATTCTCATTTTTCCCAATGTAGGTGTAAAACTGGTGAAATAAACATGTTATGGAACTAGAAATTGGCTGGTTCTCTAGACCACTAGAGTAGTACAACAGCTGGCAGGGAAAACCATAACCTTTGGAGTCAGACAAAACCTGCTTTCTCACAACTAGTTGTCTCTTCTTGGGCAAACTGTTCCCTACTTCTGTACCAAAGAGTCAGTATTTACATAGGTGTATTTCTGTGAACATTGAAAAAGCATGAAGGCATTTATGGTGTTTGAAACGAGTAAGAAACCTTTTAGGTATTTGTTTTGCCTTCTCTTTCTTAACAAAAGCATAATATTTCAAAAAAGTTAAAGAATAAGAATACACAATGGAGCAACTGTTCTTTGTCTAAGTAACATAGTTGTAAGATAGTGAGAATTTTGAGGACCAAGGTACAGAAAATCAGAAAGCCAGCCAAGGATGGTGGTATAAGCCTAAAAGCCTAGCACTCTAGAAAGCTAAGGCAGGAGGATCTCAAATTCAAACTCCATCTGGGCAACTTACATTGTCTCAAAATAAAAAATAAGAAGGACTGGGATGTAGCTCAGTACAAAGGCCCTGAGTTCAATTCTTAGTATCACTATGATTATGATGATGATGATGATGGGGATGATGATGGGGGGGGAGGAGGAGAAGGAGGAGGAGGAGGAGGAGGAGGAGGAGGAGGAGGAGGAGGAGGAGGAGGAGGAGGAGAAGAAGAAGAAGAAGAAGAAGAAGAAGAAGAAGAAGAAGAAGAAGAAGAAGAAGAAGAAGAAGAAGAAGAAGAAGAAGAAGAAGAAGTGGAAAAAAAAGAAAGAAGAAGAGGAGGAGGAGGAAGGTCAGAAAGCCACATGACATGGCTTGAGTCTGGAAAGTCTCCCAAAGACTTAGTTAAAGTCGAGTTAAAGGCTTAATGCTCAATTTGGTGCTGTTCAGAGATGGAGGGACCTCTAAGAGGTGAGAACTACTGAGAAGTCTTGTTGTTATTAGAGGCCACACTCTCCAAGGGGATTGGGATCCCAGTTTCTTCTTTCACATTAGATCATGAGGTATATGGATTTCCTGAACCAAGAGCTCTGGTCATGGTATACTGCCTTGCCACAGGCCCAAAGTTAATGGAGGCTAATGGAGCTAATGGAGCCAATGGAGGAGGCTGGAACCTCCCAAACTGTGAGTCAAAATAAACCGCTCCTCTTATAAGTTGATTATCTTCAGGAAAGCTGATTAACACACCATGTTCTTCCTAAAATGGGACCAAAAAGTAGCTGACCAGCTATTATCAATATCATATTTACATAATGTTGAAGTCTTCTATTCTTTCAACATATTGTTCACCTGAGCTATTAAAAATGGGATTTAAAAAATAGGGTTTATATGTTCATAATGACCTAGGAGGAAAATTATAACCAAGAAGCTTTATAGCTCCTAAAGTATGTCTCCTTTTCTGTACCACACCCTAATAGTGAGGGCAATAATTTACTCATAAAGATTGATAGCTGGCATTTGTATGGAAGTTATTCAACTATTTCATGAGAATTAAAATAAGATTATTTTCTCACCAAAGGAGTTAGTAATCACCCCAGGCTAAGGCTGAGGTGTAGTTCAGAGGAATATGGGTTCTGAGGATCTTTATTTCTCTATGAAATTAGTGACTTCCTTGCACATTAAGGGAATTACATGCAATCATAAATGCCTATTTTCAAGACACAGCCCTGCCCAGCCAGGTCTAAAAATAGATCTTTCCTCTCAAAAAGACGCCCTATTTCGACCACTTTGGTCTTTTGTCATTATCAGAAACATTTCACCGAAGTCCTGACTGCTTTTTCCAGCCAGCAACACACCCAGGGATGGTGCTGTTTCACTGCAGCAGCTCCTGAGGCTGGACAGCTTGTATGCCAGTCAGAGAAGAGGCAGGAAGGAGAGGGAAGAAAGGTGTGGTAACATGTGCATGTGTGTGCTTGTGTGTGTGTGTGTGTGTGTGTGTTGTGGGAGAGTGAGCGAAAAAGGAACTCACAAATAGTCTCTGTTGTCCTGCCCCCCTCACAGACTCAGTTCATTTCCAGAGAGGCTGTGTTCTTCAGACTATACTGTTCTCTCAGTCTGGAATGTAACACTAAACTCGCCAGTACACACTAGGGGTCTGCCTCATCCTATTCACCACCAGTCCAGCCATCTGTCCATCTCGCCCACCCTAATCATGTTCTTATCCATTGTCTACCTACATAGTTCACATGAATATCTCACACATGTACTAATCAAATACTCATGTTAAAGAAGGTTGGTAGAAACTCACACACACATCCCTTAATATGCTATGTATGCATGTTCGATATTTTCTGAATTATCAAAATTAGGAAAAAAAGAAAGGTAATCAATTAGAGATAAAAAAGTAAAGTATATAAATAAAATCCAGCAATCATTGCTTATTTCTAGAACAAGTCATACAGTTATGTTAAGGTACATATGTCATACAATTTACAACTGCATTGTTTTTCCACTACAAAAGTCATTTGCTCATAGAAATTTGGAAAAAAAGGAACAAAGAGAAGAGAAAAAAATCATTCATAAATTAAAATTTAGAGAAAGAAACTGTTAACATATAATATATTTGATCTCAGTCTTTATATTTGGTTTTAATAAATAATCAGAGAGTATAAGAAATATTCTGTCATGTTTTTCACAGAAAACAAGAAAAACCATTTTTCTTGTTATAAGATCTTTGTAAATCTGATTTTAAATGATTATTAATAATTATATTCAATGGAATATCATACTCCACATAATCATTTTCTTCATGCTAGATTTGTAATTTCTTCCTAATATTTTGTCAGCTATACTTTTAGTACTTGTCCTCTACTCAGTTTTTTGTTTCCTTATTGTTTCTTGTTTTTGTATCTGTGTGTCTACCTACAACATTTCTTTTTTCTCAATAATCCACATTTTCACATCCTCCTTAGATCACGTTTCCATGTTGTATTAAATTAGCACATGCTGTATTTTGAGCAGCTAGCATGACCCTTGGCTGGGCAAGAGACAAAGAGCAGTACTTCATTTTTGCCATTCCTGAGGTGGTCTTGATGCATCTGGAATTGCTGGGCTCCACAGATAAACCCTGGGCTCCACAATCTCATTTAGGCCCAGCCAGAAAACCTGGGGTCTAAGAGAATTCTGATATTTTTCTTCTGATCTTTATATAGCACTAGCATGAGGCCATGAAAACTGTGATGTCCAGCACATGGCAAATATATGAACTCATGGATATATCAGGACCATCCTCTGGGTTGTGTGTCATCTAGCTTAGTATTTTCCCCTTCACTCCACATTTACTGAGCATTCATTAAATTTCAGGTTCTGTGCTGGGTATTCTGGGGAGGACAAAGCATTAATTCACAGTATCTCTGTCCTAGTCCCTCATCTAGAAGGGGAGATAGGCCATGTTCCATTATAACTATCATTTGAGATAGACATCATCAAGCAATAATGATAATAAAATGGAAAAGGCATCATTTATTAGTTACTTCCTGTGTTCTGTGAACCCTCCAGAACTTTGTATGGTGTCATACTTTACACAGCTCCTTCAGAGTGGATGTTTTCATCCCTTTTTCCAGATGGCAAAGCTGAGACCCAGGCTTTCAGGAGCAGCACACATAAGTGACCAAAGGAGCACAGAGGCAAGAAATACTATTAATACTGAAAGGAACTGGATATGGTCTCACAGGTAAATGCTGCATACGCAGGCAATCAGAGGCTTCCCAATTGCTAGAAACTGAGTGAGAAGGTAAAGACTTCCCAGGTAGAAGAAGCCTTATGAGAATATCCTTAGAGTCAGAAATTTAGTCATTTAGAACTATTTGGCCACATCTGTAATATGAACTAATGTGTCTGTTGATGAAGCTGAAAGGTAGGTATAGCAGGACTGAGGAGGAGAAGATGGCCAAGGATGTTTGGACCAGAGCCCACCTCTGTTTGCTCATTTAGCCCCCCACACCCGCATGTGGTGAGTATTTCCTATGGTTTGGATATGGTGTGTGTGAGCTCCCACCCCTGAAGCGTTGTGCGGTGGAAGCTTGGTCCTGAGTGTAGCAGTGCAGAGCCAGTAAAGCCTTTCAGAGGTGAAATCTTGGGCAAGGTGATTTGTTCATGGGAGATGCTGCCCAGTGGGACCCCAGTCAGTTCTCTCACTAGTGAGTTATTTAAAAACTTCCCTGAGTCACTCTGGCTTCCTGTTCTCCCCTCTCGCTTGGGCTCCCACCATGATGCCATCTTCCCTGTTGTGATAGAACCCTGGGGCTCTCATCAAAGGCTGAATTGATGACACTGCCTTATTTAAACTATCAGCCTCCAAAACTGTGATCTAAAAAGAATCTCTTTTCTTTATATAGCATCCAGCCTCAGATGATATCAGAAACACACAAATATAGGATCATTACCTCCACTTTAAGGATAAACAAACTGACATTGCTATGGTAGTAAATGGTCGACTCCAAATTCAAATACAGTCCCACCTGGCGACACAGCAGAGTGGTAATGAGCACAGATTTGAGTCCCATGCTTCCACTTGGTAAGTGTGAGATCTTAGACCAACTTTTATTTCCTTGTGCATCACTCTCTCCATCTGTGAAATGGCCATGAGAGTGACACTTCCATTCAGGACAGTGTAAAAACTAAATGAATGTGGTAACTAAGTGCATAGGGTAGAAAAAATATCTGCTGTGTACTAGTAATTGATGATTCATCTTACGGACTAGGAATCTCTCTCACCTGCCTTGCCACTCAGTGTGTCCACCCTTAACCATAGTAGGGACCATCTCTTCCTTCTCTATCTGCTCATGAGACTCATTGCAGAGTCAAGCACTTTGATTTTGCAAATACTCTAATGTTTGTGCTGCTAACTTATTCTAGGTTGTGCCCTATTATCTGGATCTTTTTTCTTTTAATTCTTTTGAGCTCTTGGAAAGTAGTAGAAAGTCAATTATTTCTCTTCTGCCCCAAGTCATACTACCATAGCAGTCCAACATTTCATAGGTGCCACATAAATTCATGCTTATAGATTAGCTGCAGTTTCCCTAGGTCTTTAGTGCAGAGGGCACTCAGAAAATATAGTGCAGAAGGAATGGAGGACCTCTTCCCTCATTTCTCAAGTCAAATCTCAAGACTTGGGCTGAACAGTGGGTTGCCTGGGGCTGGTAGGCCAGAAGCTGGCTTAGAGGCTGGGTGTCTGGGCCTTGTTGAAGAAGGAAGGAGAAGGTCTGATCAGATCTCTCAGCAGGGAGGCTGCCAAGGCTCCTCTTAGAGGCCCACAGAGGAATAGGTGATGACAAAACAAGCTTCTGCCTGGGGCAGCACAGCTGGAACCAGATGGCTGAGACCCAGGCTGGGAGAGATGGAAACCACTCCATGAAGAGAAAACTGCATGCTGCCGACATGAGCCTCTGCCAGCCAAGACTCCATCAGCTCCTGGCTGCACTGGGCCCACCTCTAACCATTGTGATTTCCAGACTTAGTTTTGGGAAACTTGAGTTGATAGTTGTAGTTTAATGTATGTACCCATTCATCACTTACCAGAGGATTGTATGCTTGCATGTGTGTGCTTCATTTCCATATATTTATCAATTTTACTTTTCTGTTTTTAATTTTTTTCTGACTTTATCTCATATTGCCTTCTATCTACTTTGCTTAGGGTTGATGGTGGGCAGGTATATTTCATGCAGGTATATTTGTTGTTGTTTTGAAATCCTTCAATTGGACTTTTGCCACTAACAATATTTTAAGAAAATATTTGTATAGTACCTACTATGTGCCAAGATTTAAACAGCAATGTATACATTTTAATTATAATTTCCCTTAGTATCCATGGAGTATTGATTCCAGGACCTCCAGACGATACCAAAATTTACAGGTGCTGAAGTCCCTTATATAAAATGGCATAGTGTTTGCATGCCTTCTATACTCAACCTCCTATACACTTTAAGTTATTTCTAGATGACTTATAATGCCTAATACAATGTAAATGCTTGTAAATAGGTGCTGTACTATATTGTCTAGAGAAGAATAACAAGAAAAAATGACTGTACATGTTCAGTACAGATATAATCATCAGAGGCCAAACTATGTAGTAAACAATCCAAGTTTGGTTGAATGCCAGGATGCAAAACTTGTGAATACAGAGGGCTACTCTAATTCAATTCTCACAAGAACTATATGAGGTAGGAGCCACTATTGATCTCATTTTCTAGATGAATAAACCAGGCCATAATGAATAATTGGACAGAATCATGCAACTAGTGAGTGGCTGAGTCTGGATTTGAATTGCATTCACTTAGAATTCACTTTTAATTCATTACCTGTGATGCCAACCTATTATGTTAATAGGCACCATCACTTGTGAGGAAGCCAGAGCCAGGGATTCAAATTCTGACTGTTCATCTTGGAGACAGACTGGGGGTCTGATTCAGGAGTGAAGAGGCTGTGCCTGTCACCATCTGACAGTTCATCTTCATTTTCTTTCATTGTTTAGAAGCACAGCCTTTAAAAATATGAATTTATTTTGCTCATCTTAAAGGAAGATTGTAAAATTCCAAAGCAAAAAAAAAGCAGGTTAAATTCTCTCAAATGTGAAGGAGGACAGAAGATCTGGCCATGCAGTTCTGGTAGGAGAATCAAAACAAGGACCATGGACTGTCTCCTGCTGCATGAGGCCGGGGCTGGTGGAGCTCCTTAATAGAGAACTTAGGTTTCCAGGCTCTATGCTTTCTGAAGAGTTACAACTATATCCGCTAGGTCTGATTGAACTTTCATGGCTCTTTTCTGTTTGGATGCCTTCGCCCAGAGACCTCCTGGTCATAGGCGTGTGTCTTGTAGATCAAGGGATGAAGAAATAAGGATTGCCAAAGACCAGGCTCACTCCAGGAGAGCCTCTAGGGAAATCCATCAGCCCCTGGGCTGGGACACTCCCTGAGGTTGAATGACTCATCATGGGGGAACTGGTTAAGGAATTAACTCCTACACATCGGGACGTGATGAAGCTGAAAACTATCATTGCTAAGCTATGTCATAGCTCTAAGTGTTACCATGGAAGGTGACACAGTAATAGCCTTACTGCCCCTTTTCTACCACCATAAGGAAAAGGAAAATAAAAAGCAAAGAAAAATTAGTGTGTCTTGATCACTTACTGAGGACATGTTATTTCATTCAGTAACTCCAGCAAATCCTAGGAGATGGCATTAATAGACCCACTTTGCAGTTGAAGCTACCCAGGCCTGGAGAAGTGAAGTGGGGTCGTCAGCCAGCAGGTAATAGCATGGAATTGATACAGAGCCCTCCTCAACTTCAGAGTCACCATGTTACCTGCCTCAGAGGACATGAGTGGTGTGGAGGGCAGGCAACTGGGAAGAGAAAGACAAGAGGAACCAAAGAACAGGTCAGGAGCCCAGTAGCACCAAGGTGGTAAAGAAGCAGGAAAATCACCCCTTTGAACACCACACTGACTGCTGTCATCACATTGCATCTTAAGAACAATTTATCAGATTGTAAAACTAGAGGTAACATTTTTGAAAAAGGAAACAAAAAGTAACTTCTCATCCCACATAACTTCAGTTAGCATAGGGGAAAAATAGAAAGCAATACACATGCAGAACTAGGAAATTCAACGTGTGGAGAGAGGCAGGAAATGGAGCATCAGCCCCTGCTCTAGCTCTATATCTCTGTATCTCTATATCTCTCTTTTGTTCCTACAAAAATGTATTCATGTTTCAGTATTTATGATTTATTTTCTATGTAGCATATACACAGAGCTTACATATTCTTGCATTATGGTTTTTTTTATATATTACACAGGTGTAAAACATACATATTTTTCCACAGGAGACTATAATATATACTCATGGTTACATGACATTTTCATTCTCATCCACTTCTCTAGAACTCTTTCCACATCAGCACGCAGCCTATCACTTATTCCTTGCACTGGGTTCATGTTTGCTCATCATCTGGAAATATCATAAAAATTTTAGCGAGTCCTTTTATGGATAGACATCTTATTTGTGCTTTTATCCCCTAAGGTTACAAACAATACTTCAGTAAATAAACTGGTAAATCTATTATGATATTTTTTATTAAAGTACATACATATCTCAAAAAATAAATTCTTTCTCCTGCTCTTAGTAGAGGGAACAAGCATGCATTTCTAGTTCTTGTGGATATCCTCAAATTGGCCTTTTGAAAGGTTACACGAACTTACATGCCCACCAATAGTGAATAAAGTTGATTTCCCACTCAACTGCCAGCACTAGAACATCAAAACCTTTAAATGCTGCCCACTTGATAAATCTAAAACATTACAAATTATAGATTCACATTTTATAAAAATTATTAAATGAGAGAATTGTTTTACCTAATGACAGAAATTGTTCATTCTTTTTCTATTAGTCCTCTGTTCACAAGCTTTACATTTTTTATTAGATTGTTATTCTTTTTACTTATGGTTTTTTAGGAGCTTTTTGTTAATTAAAAACCTATCCCTTTGTGATATATGTAACAAATATTTTTTCTCAGTTTTTTTGTCTTTTCACTTTCTGTATAGAATTTTGCTTACAGATATTTTTAAATTTTTAAATCACCAAATTATTTTATTATTTCATAGTTTCTGAATCTACTTTACAAAAGCTTCTTATACTTGTTCTTTTCTAAAATTTATGTGGCTTTTTCACATGTTTAAATCTTCAATCGAACTGTAATAACTTTTGTTTAAAAGAATCATCCAGCTTATTTTCCCAGCTTCTCCCAAATCCATTTTTAAAAATAATCTCTCTCCCATTGATTTTAAATGCTATTTTATCTTATATTTAGTACTCATATGTATTTGCCTAATTCTATTCTCTCCATCCCATTTCATTGATTTTTCTCTTTTGCATTTATTTTCTCCAAGTTCAAAGTATTTTATTTATTGTTACTGCAGAATACATTTTAATACCTTGCAAAAGTAGTCTGTTGTCATTGTTTTCACTTTCGGAAGTTTCAGATGTTTTTTATGTGAATTTCACATAATACTGTCAGGTTTCAAAAATACTCCCAACAACAGCAACACCTGTTCTGGTTACTTTAATTAAGTTTGTATTTATATATCATTTTGAGAAAATTGATTTGTAATTATTTTTGTGACTCTCAGGTTTAGAGTTTTCTTCACTTAAGATCTACATGTATGCTAACTAGTTTTATGCATAGTTAGAATATATTTGGTTGCCACTATTAATGGGATTTTAATTCTATTTTCTGATTCTTGCTTCTCTACAGAAATGAGTGTTGATTTTTGCACATTCATTTGTTAATAAATATTCTATTGGATTTTTCCTTCTATACTGATTGCATTTTTTCTCAATTAAATCAAATTCAATGGTTAAGTTCACTGTTGACTTTATGGGAAAATTTGATTCAGTTCTTGTCCAATTTGATTTGAGACCAGAATTGTGGAAAGAATTAAGTCCATGAACTGACGTACCACTGTAGTTTTAAATTGTCTTAGATTTTCTGGGCATCTAAATAACAAATTGCCATTTCCTCATAAATATTTTTTATTTCTTTCTTTTGTCTAATTGTAATGGTTAAGATGTACTATATTAAATAATTGTGATAATAACTGTCAATGTTTCCTTCCTGGATTTAAAGAAAATTTTCTACTATTTATTTATTAGTAAGCATGATTCAGACTTTTGGTTTAGGACACAAATACATACAGGAGGTATTTGTCTATTACTACTTTTCTAAGGCCTTTTTATTATCGTTCTTATATTTAAATATAAACATTATTTCTGTGTTTTTTCGTCTTAAGGGCTTGTGTATATACAGTATTCCTGCTTTTACTCAGTGATTTCTTTTAAATGGGAATGAATATTCACTTGGTTAAATATCTTTCAATGCATGATGACATTATCAGCTTTTTATTGACATAATAACATGATATAGATATTTAGTAGATATTTATAATGTTAAAACTTCTTTTTTTTTTTTTTTTTGGTACCGGGGATTGAACTCCGGTCCTTGCGCTTGCGCAGCAGGTGGCGAAACGACTGAGCTAAATCCCCGGCCCCTATAATCTTAAAATTTCTATTGCCTTCTAGGGTGGAATCTTAACTGACTGAAACAAATTATTTTCTCTCTCTTCTCCTTCTCCCCCGCCCTCTCTCCCTCCCCCACTCCTAAATATTTTTCATGTGCTAACATTTTAATTGGCTCACTCCATAATTTATATTCTTATTCATAAAAGAGATTTGTCTATAATTGTGTCTGTGTGAGTGTCTGGATGAGTAGATTTGGGTGATCTCTTGTCAGTATTGGGTTTAAATTCATTCTTTACCAATCTCCACCTTCTCCAGCTGGTGTACACTTGAGGGGAAAGGCGGTCCTGGTTCTTGTCGACTCCTCAGCACCCCGCACAGTGCTCAGCACTGACGTACCACTACGTATTTATTTATAGGGTTGTCAGATGCTACAATTTTTTTTTCTTTTTTTTTTTAGTACCAGGGATCGAACTCAGGTCCTTGTGCTTGCAAGGCAGGCGGCGGATACAACAATATTTTAGTATATATCTGTTCCTAAAATTGTATGAGGCACGTTTATGCAAAAAGTATTTATTATGTATCTGAAATTAAGATTTTATCTGAGTGTCTTACATTTTTTTATTTGGTAAATCTGACAACTCTAATTTTTGGAATAAAGAAAGAAACGATGTGGTCGATATCAGACAATGAAACAATAACTGATGCCACCTATTGTGCCTATTCCTCACAGGGATTCTGTAGAGTGAAGAGAAAAGGGTTTCCAGAGTTTGGGAGTCTCTGAAGCTGTCTGGAGTTTTAACTGCCCTCTCTGAAATACGTGTTACAGGTCTGTCTTGTGGTTTGAGTGCCTACCTGGCTTTGGAATATTATAATCATAAAAGAAAAAAGAGAGGAGACCACGCTGGGTTTATAGCAATGACTAATGCAATAAAATAGAAAAACAAGTAAATGGGCATGTTTAGTGAATGAAAGTAGTGATTTTTTTTTTTCCTTTTGCCTTTGGCTCTGGGCTAACACAAGCAGAATAAACCTCCTAGGCCTTGTCATGCTCGCTGGAAACAATAGCAAGCCAACAAAGACTTAAGTGTAGGCTTATAGACATCAAGTCATCCTTAATTAGGCCTGGAGAAAACCATTTGCTGGATGAGCCCAGTGGAGACCATCACTGGTGGCTGCCCTCACCTGGCCTAGCCCCAGCCTGGGGAGATGCAGGCTGCAGCCCCAACTGCCTCATTCCCACATGTTGACAGACAAGTCTCCAGAGAGGAGGGGTGCCTTTAGCTGTGGATGGGTGGAGATATGTCATGGGAGGGGATTTCCCAAGCAAGAAAATTTGGGATCCTCCAGGATGGGAAAGAAGTAATGCTAGAGCTTCCTGTCAGCTAGGACCACTTGGAGATGAGAATTCCCCAATCTCATTAGCTTTATTTTATAGCCATAAATATCCACATTTCATAGCCCTTCATAATGTGTCCCCTCCTTGTTTCTCAGCCTCATCATCACCGTGAATTTCTTTCTCTTCCTAAGAGGCACCATGTTTGCACTTCCAAAGTCTGGAGTGTGCTGCCGGCTCTGCTACAAGGGCCTTCTTAGACGCATTGGCTCCACAATGGCCATCTTTTAGGGAGATCTCTCGGTCCCACCCAGATGCAGTGATATAGATGTGCCTCTGTGCTTGACAGAAGACTGGCTGTGCCTCTTGTAGCACATACTTTGCATTGGAACTCCTTTATATGACTGTTTCTCCAGTTACTCTATGACTTACTAAAGGTGAAAACCATGTCTTAGTTTGCTTTGTATCCCTGAGCCATACCTGGCATAGAGGAGCTTCAATAAGTAACAAATTATAAAAGTTCAACGAATAATGGCCCAGAAAGAAAAGAAAAGAAAAGTTACAAGCAAATGAGTCATAACCCTAAACTGAGTGAGTTAGTCTGCAATGGTGGGCATTTTGTCCACATCCCTTGACCAAATTTGAGCAACTTGAGTGAGTTCAGTGCAGCACAGCTTTGTGCTGGCTGTCATGCGACACAGACAGAAGAGACCCTGCTTGACTCCCAGATCATTATAATCTAGAATTCAGTGAAGTATCTACAGACACAGAAAACAATTAAGATCACCACTCAGTAACCCGTTTTTAAAACTGTAGAAGATAATGCGCTCATCCAGTTATCGGTTCATTAAAAAATCAGTGAAATAGCTAGCTATTTTAAAGGAATAACAGTGTATTCAAAAGAAAACCAAGTTCAGGTTTGAGTACTGGATGAACCACTCCTAAATTGTGTGATTATGGACCAACTAAGAAAATCCAATTCCATTTCTGGTTCCTCATATATATAAAACATAATAATAAAAGATAATAAAAATAATAACAATATTGTTATTAGCCATAATAATGGTTTTAAATAAAAGATGATGGTCAAATGAGATTTTTTTTTATCCCTGGCACCTAGTAATATAATAGTTCAAGAAATGGCAGCTGATATCATTATTCTACAGGATCCCCAACTCTGGCTATTTGCAAACATGCAGGTATTTGATGTTATTACATAAATAAGAATACTTTATTGTATGTTCTATTTTTTTTTGGTAGTTTGTTTTTTAGTTGTGGGGACACAATGTGTGGTCATATGCCATTTTCTTTATCATGGTGGAAGATTGGTTTTAATTTTCACTCTTTCTGGGTCCTGTAACTTGGTGAGAACAGCTTGATCTGAGTTCCTGGAGGGCCACTCCAAAGCACTGCATGTTATGAGCTATGTTACTGATAGCCAAGTTCAAGTTTCCACAGGCCTTGTATGCCTCATGCTTGCTTACCCACTTCCTTGCAGGTGAGCACACACAGATTCCACCCACTCCTGGGCCCACTTTGGTAGGTTCTCTCTGACTTCCCTAATTGCGCAGAATCTCCGTACACATAGTGGAACATACCAGAGGTTGTCTTCAGACATTTCAGGTCGGAATCCTTCCTTTGCAGACATGTAATGTTTCCTCAGCTTTTCATTTTAGAATCTTCCCCCTTTTCAACCTAGCTCTTTTTTCTATTGACTGTCACATTTCATTGTGCCTTCTCACCATCTTCCAGCCAGCCAGGGCATCTTCATAGTTCTTTAAAACATCCTAGACAGGACCTTCCCATGCTCACTTCTGTGCCACTGAAATCAGGGCCACATTTGTTTTATCTGAGGTATTAAAGCTATTGAACTTTTCAAAAAGAAAATCCAGTAAGATCTTGATTATAACAAAATACATTTTTCCAAAAAGAGAATAACTGTGGGCATTTTAAATATCCAAGAAAATAGGAGGGACATTTTAAGGGAAATTTGAAAAGTACCCGTATGGACGCTGCCTAGGGTCTGTCTTCCAGCGTACCAAGGAGACACATTTGAATCATGGAGCTGTGTTCCATAAGTGTTTGATGAATGGAAGACAAGAGATCCAAGGCCAGACAGAAAAACTAAGAATATTTGAATTTGTTTGTTTGTTTTTCAGTGCTGGCAGTTGAGCCCAGGCCCTTGTATATGCCAAGCAAAAACTCTACCACTAAGCTACCTCTTCACTCTGAGTATTTTTACTACCTGATCATAAACAAAAAGAAAGCTAGACTTGCTTAGGGACTTCGGCTTTTTACTGTTCATAGCAATGAGAACAGTTCATAGCAATGAGAAAGAGCTGGTTCAATGCTTGATAAGTAACATGTGTTAGATGTGCTACATCGTAGGTTTAGAGCACATAGAGATTTTATTTAAATCTCATTTCTCTTACTCAGGAATTCTATGAAAAGTTTTGTTAATTATCCATTTTTTATTAACTATGCATTTTTAAAATTCAAAACTACTTTCTGAAAAGGTGGTGGGTCCAGTACACAACAGGGACAGTGAGAGGTGTTGTTCTGCTGGGTGCAAAGGAAGATTGTGTCCCTTAGCCATTAAATTAAAAAATTGACTACAAAAATAGTCAGTGAAAGGAATTACATTGCAATGTTTTGCTTTGAACCAGGCTCTTGCCTCTCAAATTAAACATGCAGCTATGACGGGCAAAATATAAAAATTTAAAAGGTAAAGCTATCTTTGAAAGCATGATTGACATTTCCGTAGAACAATAAAAGAATAGAAATACAAATAAGAGGGAGCAAGACAGGGACAAGATAGAATCTCAGGTCTAGAAGAAGACAAAAGTAGGAAATACTTAATACATCCCCTTCAAACACACACACACACACACACACACACACACACACACACACGAAACCAGGACAGAGCTAATGTCTCTGTCTGGAAGCAGACACTGAGATAAACCTTCCCGCTCATCATAGAAAACTGGAGTTGTCCACATTGTCTTGGAGACCAAGGAGAAGTTTACAATCAAGACTTAAGAAATGCCTCTTGCTGGGTCATTATTATTAGGGAAATAAGAACCCCTACACCAGTGATACAAAACATAGTTCTTGTCTGTGGGTCCCCAGAAGCAGAGAAAGAGGTAGCTGCAAAATCACTAGATATGAGATGATGGGGGTTGGTGATGGAGGAAGATTCTTATCAAGATTAATCTGCAAACCAAAACTTCAGAAGACATGAAGAAAATGATGGATAACAATGACAAAACAATTCTTTCGCCATAAATAAAATGAAAATAAGAGAGAAATATGAGAATAGCTTTAAATATATGGTTCTACAAGATTTTAGTAGGCATCTTAGCAATTTTATTGTTAACAATTAAATGATCCAGATAAATTGCAAAAATTGTGTTTCTTAAAAATAATAGAGTGCTGAAGAAGCAAATAAAACTAAATGAGCTAAAATTCTGGAGAAGAGAAAATACTTCTAATAAGACTAGTCAGCTATTGGCTATTTTTCTCCCTCTGGGTTCATGTGCTGGTTTTGATTTGGTTGAGGATCAGAACTAGTGAACACAGGGGATTTGTTAGAAGAGAGAGAAATAAGCAAAGCTTTTGGAAGTTGTGCAGAGCTGGCATAAAAATTTGGAAACTTCAGGAGCCTTTAATGCACAAGCTGGCTTTGCCTATGGGTCATTTTCAAAATTGTAAGGCTATATGAAAGGCTACGGAACTTTGATAAAATGGGGTACAATCTCTGTTGATCCCACAATATTTAGAAGAAATTTTCCTTCTTGAAGAGTGTGGCTCACCTCAAACACATCCCTGTTCTCTTCCTCAAAACAAATACCAAATTTGGAAGGGGCAGAACTCTAAACTTCTGAAGCCTGAGACTGAATTTTCCCCAGCATTTTAAGATACAGAAGATAGTGAACTGCTAGCCCGTCAATCAAAAGTTCAGAAAGATATGGAGAGGAAACAGAGGTGAAAGAAATGAATTTTTCTAAAACTGAAACCCAGCCTCATTCCGACTCAGCTCTAATTAGATCAAGGTGGCCAACCCCATACTGATCAAACTAACCTGAGAAATGGGAAGCTCTTCCTAGTGGAAGGTGTTATTTGAAGTCTACAAAATTCTTTTCAATTAAATATCTAATCTATAATAAAAATTACTAGAAATGTATTATTCATTATTCATTTGATTCATTATAGAAATGAATCAAATAGACATTCTTGAACTACAAAATATAATATCTAAAGTTAATAAATTGAATTTGAGGCTAAATGAGTAGAAAATATCTAAACTATAGCTCAGAAAAGAAATGAGTAGAGAATCAAAATAAAGCCTAAGAAGCATGCAGAAAACAATGCAGAGGGCTAAGATCCCTATACCCGGAGTCCCCCAAAGAGAAGAGAGTGAGGATAAGGACTGGCAATATTTGTAAAGGAAATTTTACAAAGCTAATGCAGGATACCAAGGCACAGGTTCACAGAGTCAGAAGCCCTAAGCAAGGTAGACACCCAGGAAATCACCCTTAGACTTATCATAGTCAAACAGCTGAAAAACAAGGACAGAAAAATGTCAAGGTATGCCGAAGGTGCAAGAAAAGAGAATGTTACTTTCAAATGACTAGCAATAAGACTAAAGGCTAGCTTTTAAACAGAAACCATGGAAGCTAGAAAACAAAGTGACATCTTTGCAATGATGAAAAAAATATTACAACCAACCCAGAATTTTAATCCAGCAAAAATATCTCTTACAAATATAAGTGAAAAAAGTGAGCAGCAACCTTGGAAATGAAATGTAGCCATTCAAATATAATATTTAGAAGACAAGCAGTTGAGATGCTATAGATTGGACACAAAGAGCAAATTATGAAAGAAGGCAAGATAGTGCTGAGAACTTAACTCAGATTCAACACAAGAAGAAAAAGACATTTAATACTTTAAATTGCAAGTAAAATTTATAGCAATAAATGTATATATTCTAAGAACGATAAAAAAATAGAAAAGAAGTAACAACATGAAGTAGAATGAAGGAATTAATGGTGTTAAAAGACCAGTGAACCAAAAAAGAAAAAAAAAAACAGTAATTATCAATCAAACAACTCAATAAAATTAAAAGCTATGACTCTTAGAGACAACATTATCAAGTTCAATCAAGCAAATAGTTAAAAATTAGGAATTACAAATAAGACAAAACTGTAGACATAACAGAAATTTTTGGCACTTATGCATATATGTGAATATATATATTCCCCTGCACATACTTTAATATTTATTCATTTATATACATTTATACATATATATTATTTTTACATATAATTGACATGAGTATTTTTTTCAAATAAACTTAAAAAGTCACTTGCATATTTTTGACTCCGTATTTTTTCCCATAGACCTTCTGGAAAATCTTTTCGGGGAGTATCCCAGAACTAAGAGACACACAATGCAGACACAATGTAGATTATCAGCCCAAGCAGAGCCAAAAATCCAGTAACGATGGGAAGCTAATAACATAATGCCAATTAACATGCCAGCATGCTTATTTTTTTCAAAATTGAACAAGATAATTTTAAAAATGATATGAAAGTACAAAGGATAAAAATTATCAGAATAACTTTTAAAAAAGAAGATAAAAATCAGAGGACTTAACTAAGTAGCTTCAAGATTATTATAGAGGTACTGTAATCAGACTGGTTTTGACAAAAAGATAGGCATGTAGATCATGGAGCAGAATGTCAGAAATAGGCTTCAGATTTATTGTCATTTGATTCTTGACAAAAGTGCCAAAGCAATAAAGGGAGAGAAGATAATCTTTTCAGAAAATGGTGCTGGAACAATTTGGATAGATACTTGGAAAAGAAAAATCTCAATACTTATCTCATGTCAAGATTTACCTCAAAATGGATTATAGCCAAATGTAAGAGCTAAAATTATAAAACTTTGAGAAGAAAATATGGGAGAAAAATATGATGATTTTGGCCAAACTTTCTTAAATACAACACACAAAATATTAATCATAAAAGTTTAAAAAATCAATAAATAGGAGTTAAAATTTTCTTTGCTTTGGAAGATATTTTAAAACTGCAAAGGTAAACCACATAGTGGGGGAAATATTTGTTAACCATCTATTTAACAAAAGATTATTTATTTAGTTTTATTTTGTATTTTTAGCACGTTTGTGTCATGTAATTACTACATTTATCATGGGGAATTTCTAATGTACATATCACACGTTAATTCTCTTTTGTCCAGTACCCTGCCATCCCTCCCTGAACTCCTGATCCCCCTTCCCATTTGAAAAAGCTGTATTTCCATTTTTTTCTCACATTCTCTATTTTTAAAATCCTTTTTCTTTCCTTCCCTCCTCATTTCTCACTTGAAAAAGGTCTTCTTTTATTTTGCTCTTTATTTATATTTTAGATTTCTCATATAAAAGAAACCATAATATTTAAACTCATGTATCTGATTATCTTAAATATATAAAGAATGTTTACAAGTTAATTATAAGAAGATAGGTAATTTTTTAAATTGTGGAAAAGAGCTAATCAGGTATTTCATTAAAAAAATATTCAAGTGACAAGAGTATGAAACTGGATTGCTGTTGTTTGGATGTTGAGTATCCCCCAAAAGTTCGTGTGGTAAAATGTATAAGACCCCAGGAAGGGGCTGGAGGCAGTGAAAGATTTGAGGGGTAAAGGTCAGTGGGAGGTCTTTGGGTCATGGAAGGCATGGCCTTGAATCAAAATGTGGGACATCAGCCTCTACCTTGTTTTCTCTTTGCTTCCTGGCAATAAGGTGTATAATTTTGCTCAGTCATGGGCTCTTGCCATGACATGCTGTCTTGCCACAGGCTTTGAAGCAACAGGGCCAATCAGTCATGAACTGGAACTCACAAAACTGTAAACCAAAATAAACTTTTTATAAATAGATTATCTCAAGTACTTGTCATAGTTATGGAAAGCTGGCTAATGGAAGCACACAACTTCATAAGGTATTAAGGAAAAGCACATTAAAAGCAAAATTAAATTCCACCACTAGAATATCTAATTTAAAAGGGCGGCCATATCAAGTGTTGGCAGGAATGGGAAAAACTGAAAACTTCATACTCTACTAATGAGAATGGGAAATCACACAATCACTTTGGAAATCAGATTGTGAATTTCTTAAGTTTGATGTACACCTACTATATGACCCAGCCATTTCACCCTTCACCTTTGAGAAATGAAATCCACCCAAATATCTGTATACAAATCATTATAATAATAGCTTTATTTACAATAAAAAACACTATACAAATTTGAGAGGAATAAAATAGCCCTTACATTTGTACTATAACTATCTAATTAGAAAATCCAAGCACAATTTTTTGTTTTTTTGGTATGGGGGATTGAACTCAGGTCCTTGTCCTTGCAAGGCAGGCAGCAGAACCACTGAGCTAAATCCCTAGCCCCAAGCACAATTTTTAAGTAACAGAAAAGCTCATAGAGATCTTTAACTGACAGGCAAGAATCAATAGTATTTCTATATACCCTAAAAAGAAAATTTTGTAGAAAAAGATAACATTCTAAATGTTAACAAAATTATGTTATTTAGTAATAATCCAACAGAAGTTATTTTCAGGAACTTTAAAGGAGAAACATTAAAAAATATTATTAAGAGAACAAATAATAGCCTGGAGAAATAGAGACTATGTTAAAATTTTTTCTAAAGTTCAAATTCCATGGCCAGGGATTGAGCTCAGTGGTTCACTGGTTCCTCTGCCTCCCTCACAAATGCAAGGACCTGAGTTCGATCCCTGGTACCCCCAAAAAAGTTCAAATTTTACCTAAATTAGTCAATAAATTCAACATAACCCAGTCAAGTACCAAAAAAGAATTTTTGTTAAAAAATATGCTAAAATTCATGTAAAAGAACACAGCCTTAACAGTAGTTAATTTGCAGAACAAATTCCTGATTTTAAGATCAAGTATAAAATGACAGTAATCACATAATGTAATAAATAATTAACTTGGTGAGTATAAGAATATTGGTGCAGAGATAATAAAAATGCATTTATACATGTGTGTCCTATTTATTTCACTTAAGAGTATTGCCTCAATGTGCATCCACTTAGCTATAAATGTCTCTAACTTCTCATTTTTTATGGCTGAGTAGTACTCCATTTTATAAAAAAAAAACACATTTTCTTTATCCAGTCTCTGCTAACTTCAGACCTTAATCTCTTTCCAAAAACCTTTCTTTAAAGGGATAAAGAGAGATAGAAAAAAAGACAGACAGAAAAGAACAAAACCATTAAAAAAATAAAAAGAAAAGGTTATGTCCTTCCCATGTAAGTACTATATTCTATTGTTTTTCAAACTGGTGGTCTCAACTCTGTAGTATTGAAAAGTAATAGAGCATGTTACAACTGACATCTTTTTAGAATATCATTTGTTGGGGACTGGATTTTCTACTGTATTTTGTTGTTTTTAACCTTTTATCATATGTAGCAAGATAAATATTTTGTGAAACGTTGGAGTCTGGTGCCATAGTGCGTATATGCATTGATGCTGATTTGCAAGGCAAAATAAATTTATTTTTGTGAGTTTCAGACAAAGAAGTTTGGGATACATTGCATAAAATGCCACTATGAGCCATTTACTTTTAGAAGAATGGTGCCTCCCAGCATTTGTCTTGCCTTACAAAATGATGCCCACATATGGAGAAATCTCAGCCAGCAGTTTTTACCATCTGCACTGTGCTCTTGGACACCGAAGTAGGTAAACAGTATTGAACAAGGAATTTGACCAGAGGATGAAGAATGATCAACAGAGGATGTTCCCCAGAGCTGAGAGAGTGAGCAGGCAATGTCCAGCTAATGCCAGCATGGCAGAAATATTATCTGGGAGATGATAAACTTTGAGGTTGTTTGCATTATAAAACAATCAGTGTGGATAATTTATTTCTTGATGTCCTCTGTACTCTTACAGCAAAGAGAGGCAACAAATCCTGACATAAACAACAATAATAACATTTTCCAGGGCCAGGGATTTAGCTCAGTGGTTCTGCTGCCTGCCTTGCAAGTGCAAGGTCCGAGTTCGATCCCCAGTACCAAAAAAAATAACAACAACAACAACAACAACAGCAACAACAACATTTTCCAGTTTGGTAGCATTTCCATGAAGATCCAAATAAACCAATGAAAGACATTTCTTTTTCTTTAATCCTAGGCAGTGGTATATCTAGAGCTAGAAATTTGGTATATATTTCTACCTTTGATAGTGAAAAGAGATAGGATAAAAGTAAAAGGTGACTGTGATAAGCAATGTGATTGGGATATTGGTATATAAAGTCTAAGTAAAGGGCCAAGGTCTTTTCATTGTTAGAGGCTAAAGAAGAATTAATTGGGCATTTATAAAATCCAGAAGGCTTAGCCACTCACTCTCTAAATCCTGGAATCATGGTACTTTCTATTACCATTACAGAGATAAAAAGAATCACTTTATCAACATGGGCTAAATGATTGGAACCTCTCCAAGAAAATGATAGAGAAAGTGTACTAAATAAAGTCACCAGTGATGAATCTACCCCTGGTTAATAAAGGAAATAGGAGTTATTTAAAGCATGTCCCTAAACTGACTTCAGAAGAGGTGCCCATTTTTCTTTGGTGACCCTTATTGGAAACAAAAAATAAAATAAAATAAAATAAAACAAAAAAAAAACCAAAATCAACATCCTGCCTGGATGAATCATGTAACTGAGTTTATGAGCTACATCAAAGACCCTCAGTGTCTGAAAAGAGAGCTATGTAACCCAACACATCAAACCACAAAATAGTCAAACCTTGCTGCTGTTCTAGAAGTAGGAGGATAGAGACTTTAACTCTATTATGCAGAGGCCCTTTGACTTCTCTCCTTTCCTCTCTCCAACAAATCCCCAAAGACCTAGCAGGACCAGATGTGAAAAGAGGTGAGATGCAGATGCAAACATAAATTCTCTCTGCCACAGTGATTGCTCGACCATTCATGCCCCCACCCATGTCAAGTGCATGGTTCACTCAGAAAAATCAAGTACACATGGTACTGACATTGCTGAGGTTTCCAAAGATGAAACTGAGATAACAAGCAGAGTGTGTGTGTGTGTGTGTGTGTGTGTGTGTGTGTGTGTGTGTATCAGGATGCTGGCTCAGGTGGTATGACTCAAGAAAGCATGCATGTTTATTTGTATGCCTTTATGGCATTAATTTTAACTTATAGCCAAGGTCAGAATAGAAAGTAATTCGATAAGGTAAGGATTACATTTAAAGGAAAATCAAGCAAGGGAGTTGCACTGGCCTGGGAATCAAGAAGACATGAGTGAGATCATGTACCTATTCTCCAAGCTGGGTGGCTTGAGGTCAGCCCCTTAACATCTTCAGAGTTCATTTTCCTGTGTAGTTAAAGGTGAGAATAAGAAGTTTCTGACCACCATGAAACACTATGATCCAGCCTGTGCCTAGGAGCAGAAAAAGAAAACCTGTACAATGCTGCAGAGTGAAGGCCTGTGTGTATATTCCCAACCTGGTTAGTCTCTGCCCAGAGAGATGTACCATCCAGGAAAATTCACTGGACATCTCTAGCAGGTGTTCTTGATGATCTTGTCTTGTGGAATGGTTCCTGTTACTTTGCTTGTTTTTCTGATCTTCCTCCTGGCTTCCACTCACTGATGATTAGCTGCTCCTTCATGGGTCTATCTTCAACTCCCGGTGACCTCCCTAAGAACAATTCTGAGTGTGTCCCATGATGCTACCTCTTGGAACACAGAATGATCCACATGTCACTTTCTGCTGTATCTCCCCTTTGTCCCTGCTTTGTCTGGTGTTGAGTTAGGAGCTGGACTTTGAGAAGGAGCCAGTTGATCCAAGGACTCAAAAAGACATCAGAGCCTTTGTGCCCCATCTTAATAGCAAAAAGATTCATCTTCACTATTTTTAAGGCACACTCAAATAGTTGCCAAGTGATTTTTTCCTAGATTATAACTATATGTCAAGAGAAAAACTAAATTGCTTTCAAGATTTAGTATCATGAAAATTGGGTTTTTAGTCCTAAAGTCAAAATGGCTAGAATTAGTTCTATATAAGATTAATATACCTTTTTTTCTCTGATTAGTGAAAATATCGCCACCAAACAGTCATTCAGCAATAGAATAATTGCACATTGAAGGTTTAATAACAATGTTGCTAATAAGAAGTTACTATGTACTTATGTGTACTGACCTATTTATCTACTTACCAGCCCTAAAAATAGCTATTAATGTTATTACCCTTACCTTCATTTTGTAGATGAGTAAAATTTGGGGCACAGAGAAGTTAAGTAACTTAAGATCCCACAGCTACTAAGCCAAGTTAGGTTCCTAAAAGAGATGGAGGGCTCCAGGATGATTCTGCGCCTTGGATATATTTATTCCTTGCTGGCATGTACTTATTCATCAAATATTTATTGAGCTCTATCTATGATCTCTATGAATTCACCTAAGCTAGTAAGTTATTGCCCTTATAAAGTATTTTGTCTGGTGAGAGAAACAGAAATTAAACAAATGATTCCACAGATAGGTATTTGAATTATTATTATAATGAGTGGTATGAAGAAGCAGGTGAGTACTTCTCAGAGACTCGAACTCCAATGGAGAGAATGGATATTCCTCCCAGGATTAGGACCACTCCCTGACATTTAGCTCACAGTTGAAGGATGAAAAAAAGGATGAAAGGAATAAGGAAGTACCTCAGTATTTAGAAAATCAAACAGTTCCGATGTCAGAGTCAAGTGAAAGGAAGAGAAGAGAAGAGCAGGGCAAGATCTTTGGGAGTAAAACCCATCTTTGGTTCCTTATCCTCCGAGCCATTGAGCCTGCTGTTGGTTAATCTCCATTGTCCCCCATAAAGCCACTCTGTACCCTTTCCCAACCTACTCTGAGCCCTAGGGACCTGACTAAAGTTCCATATCAACATGCTCACTTGCCCTGCAGCTTCTAGATGGACTCAGGCAAGGGCGGCACATGCAGGCAGTCAGAGTAAGATAGGCCAGCACCAAGGTTAGAAGAGTTACTCTTCAGCTGCCTCCTGGGTGGTGGTGGCTGTATTCCTTCCTACAGGGCCATCAGTGTCATGAGGTACCACAAGCCCTTGGCTACTATTGAAGCTCCTCCACAGTGGTCCTGCTGAAGTTGCATTGTTCCTCAACTTTTGTTTTGTTTCATTATTGCTCCTCTTCAAGGAAACTTGTAAGACATTCTGTTCCCCTAATTGTTCACTAATGAAATTTGGTTTATGTACTCTATGTCTATCTGTGCTCTATACACACACAAAAAAGAAAACATTTTTCACAAACTCCTCCCCACCAGCTTCTCCCGCTTGAAAGGTGACACAGCTCCTGTTGTAAAGCCTCAGTCATAACTCAGCTATAACACAGGTACAACTGCCCTCTTTCTCTGCCCCTGCAGTCTAGGGATGGTGACACTGTCAGTGCTGTTATCCTAAGGGAACACACCAGCTTTATTGGTTTCTTTTTCTCCTGTTAACACTTTTAATCCTATTGCTGAACTTTCTTGCTTACCATTTGAGGGTGGCATCTCTTTTCCACCAGAATTCCAACTTCAACCGAAGCTATTGAGAAGTTGTAAGAAGGTAAATGGCACTGTTAGATGTGCACTTTAAAACTGTTTCAAGATTGTGTGTAGAATACAACAAAGTCAGGCAGGAATAGGTAAAGATAGATGTCAAGAAACTAACATAGTCTCAGTTATAGACAGTGGTATTCTAGCTACTAGAGTACACTTTTCAACTTATATCCAAATGATTGGTGTCACCACATTAAACTCTTCATCAATCCCATCCATAAGGACCTCTGGAAGGAATACAGGGTGAGACATTCCTTTAATTCTTATGATCATACAAGCCTCTATGAAACTCACAGGGAAGTATATGGAGTTCCTCACCATTTGAGAGTTGCCCAGAGAGGAAATGGTTTGATCTCGATTCTTTCTTCATGCAGAGTCATAGACCAAATGTATTCTCAGGTCCCTCCAGATCCAAAGTGAGTTTTAATAGAATCAATTATTAATTACATATTCCAAGTACTCTAATTTTAAATTTATAATCTCGTTAATCACTTCAGTAACCATGAAGAATTTGTCATTATTTCTCTTACTTCATAGATGAGTAAACCAGGGTACAAAGTTCCAAAAGTCAGACGGAGAGTATGTGGATACTACACTGCAGAATGGCAAAGTCAAACCCATCCTGTCTATTAGACAATACTAAGCTCAATATGATCTTGCCTACAGAAAAAGAATAGTTGGAAAATAAGTTTCATTTCTTATCACAGCTCCACATGATTCTGCCTCAAGAGCTGTGTTGAGATGAATTTTGAGACTGAACCAGGAAAAGTGGGGGAATTGCAATAATTGAGCAGTGACACCTGTCACAGAGGAGAGAGTGAGAAATGTAGGACTACATGCAACTTATCTTCTATCTTTCATAGAGTCCTGCTACCTAAGAAGTCATAAAAACCAATAGCTCTTTCTTTGTGTTCACCTCTGTCCAGGCTACAGCTTTGAACTGACTGTTCTGCTGGTGTTCAGCCTACCTGGCAGTGTGATGCTATATTTTCAAACAAGATTTATTTCTATTATTCTACAACCTGAACCAATGAGCCCATAAAAATAACATGTGGGAAAAAATCTTTTGTTACTTGTCACACGCTTAGCATGCTGACATCTCTGACTCAAGGAGCTATTTTCACATCATATCACTCAGCCAAGGAGATATGAGATGATTCTCTGGCATTTTTCCTCCCACCCCACTCCCTGGAGAAGCTTTAAGGTCTTTCATGGAGCAGAGATGAGAAAGAGAAACACTCTAATGCCACTGCTATCCAGGCAATCTCTCAAGGATTCTGGGAGGTAATGGAATTTTTTTGGAGGGAAAGGGGTATGAAACAACTGACAAAATAAAGCAGACCCACCAGCTCCTCTCTGTAGAGGAAGCCAGTTAAGAATGGCTATTACAAACTTAAGTGTAGCTAAATATGAATAAATCTAGTAAGTTGTGGAATATTCCCTGATATCCTTTTATTCATTTATTGAGGTAAGACAATGTAATAAGAAGAGAGTGTCCCTAGTTGCAACTGGGGCAACAAGTCTTCCACTGACAGAATGGAACTAATACAAGAGCAATGACAAGATCATATGGTGTCCTGGCCACCTGAGTTACAGTAATCACATCAAATGGGGCAAGAGTGTAGGTGGACACAATTTCTGCAGCTCCACCAATCACAAGGGACTTCAAAGAGAAACAGGGCTGCTCTGAGTTCTGGGAGTAGACAAACATTACTCTAGTAAGCCAACTTCATTCACAAATATTTTCAAAATCTCAAAATGTATCATGTGTTAATCAAACTCACAATGGTCTACCAAAGCCTAAAACATCAGTGTTTATACTAATTTCATGGTGAGATGGGAATCACAGAGTATTCACCTCTGAAGCCACTGTACATGGTGAACAGAATAAATATAAAGCCTTATAACTGGTGAACACTCAATAACGTTAGCTTCTAGTAGGTACTGTTATTCTCCGTGTTATATACATGGAAGATGGTACTAATTTAAGATGGATGATTATCCAAGTCCTAATAAAATGAACATATATTGAAGGAATTACTGTCTTATAGCTCCTGTGACTAAACGTGTTCTGTCTTCAGTTGCATTTTCTTATTCAATCTGAAAAACAGGTCTGTGTGGATGGATACGCACTACTAGCCCCATTCTACAGATGAGAAAAGTGAAATTCAAAAAGTTCAAGTGGACATAAGTCTACGTTTCTCATCTCTCTCCCTAGCCTAGTCTGTTAATTATCATTTGATGGGAAATTAGAGCATGATTAAGTACGCACACCCAGCCTGTCTCTTTGGGGAGAAAAACTTCTCTACACTGTCTAGATATCACCCAGGATAGCTCAAGCAGCATTTGAGTTTTATTGATTAGTCAATAAATTCATTGATTGGTTGTGTGTGTGTGTGTGTGTGTGTGTGTGTGCGCGTGTGTATTTTGAAATAGGGTCTCATTGTGTAGTCTAGTTTGACCTCAAATCCATTATGTAGTTCAGGCTTCCCTTGGGCATGTGATATTACTGCTTCACTTTCCTGAGTGCTAGGATAACAGGTGTGCACCAGCACCCTCAGCTAGGATTTAGACTTTCACACTGCCCATCTTTTTTTCTGATTTCTGGCAAGCTCATCAGTTATCAGGAGCAATGGGGCTGACTGCCAATTTCAAATCCTGCCTGTATGCTTTCCTAACTGTGAGTTTGGACAACTTGCTGAATGCCCCATGCTCTCCATTTCCTCATCTCTGAAGTTAGGAGAATAACACATCAGCAAGGAAAGCTCATAAGTCACAGGTATTGTGAGGAAGGGTGATTCTTAGAAGCAACAGCGTTTGGAGCCACACCTGTCTCTTAAGATTGGACTCCAGGGATTTCACTCCCCCTTGGCGCCAGCACACATTTCTCTGAAACGCCTTCCTAGCCCTGTGTGCCCCTTCTTCACCTGTCTCAATATTTTCTACCTCTCTGGACAATGAGCCCCACATCACTCCCACCCAGTAGCTGATGGTGTTTGGCCGAATGCCCATAGCAGCTGAGGGCTCACACACCACTGTCTGCTTTCCCCAACTCCCCATGCCTGTCTTCCCTTCCCTTCAGTGAGATGGAAACTTTGGAGCAATCACAACAATCATACAGAAACTCTTTGAGCTTCCAAGTTACATTCTCTACCTCCCTTTCTTCCTATAGTCCCGGAGCTTTTGATTCAGCTCCTCCTTGTTCCCTAATTAGTGTCCCATCACTGCAGCTCGGCCAGTCCCTCTCCTCTGAGATGGGCTCTGCTTCACCCTTGGGCTGCTCAACCATCTCTCCTCTGACTTTTTCTCTCTGTGTCCCTGGTGGCCACAGGGCCAGTGGGCAGGGAGCATTTTGGGGAAATCACAGTCTCTGACTTTTGTATGGCTGTGGCCATCGGGACCTGGACTAAGGTCCACCGAGAAGAGACAATTGTGCAAGCACAGGGAAAATTGCTTTATTTAAAACTATAATATTGTATCCATCATAAATCATTTTGCTTTAGTGATTTTTAAAAAAAATTACATTAAAATATCACCAGTTTTGATCATAGGGTATTTGAACAACTTAAATTTTATATTTGAGGTAGGTGTCCTATTTGCCTCACCTGGTCTACCTGGGCATGGCTAGCTTTGTTAGCACCAACCAGTGATTAACATCTCTGCCTTCACTTTCCTCATATGTAAAATGGGTCTCATGACCCTGCAACAATTGTTCTCAGAGTTAAGTGAGGAAGCACATCTGAAGAGCATTGTCTGTACTCCAAAAATACCACGAGTGCTATCATCAGGCAGAACTGCAACCAATGCAGCCCACATTCAACCTTACATTCTGATTTTTTGACCTTTTGAAATCTCTCTTCCATTTTCAACTTCCCACAAGGGGAATTTGACTCCAAGAATATTCCTAGTGACCGAGAAACCTGTCAACAGGACTAACAACATTGTAGGTGAAATTTCTTGATTTTTTAAACATAAACCAAAATTATCATCCAAATTATACATACTGCACAGTCAACAAAGGTTCAAGAGGACATGCTACAACTCTAAACATCACATATTGCTGTCTTCTCTATCTTGGAAAAAAACCAAACACTGGCTTTAAATTTGCTTTGTTGAAGATCCACTAAAAGCAAAAGGGTGGTCCTAAGAGAACAATGAAAAACATCTTGCAGTTTGGAGTTGGGGGAGGGTGTGCAGGAAGGGGTGGGATATGAATCCTAGATCATCTCTCACCTTGGGAATAACAAAGGTCATTTTGACTATCAGTTTTCAATGTAACCATCATACAGAGTTGGAGAGAGGCCATGGGGGAGACCTTTCACTGGACAGTCAGCAGAGGTATTTTTTTAATGAAGTCCACATTAGAATTATCCCAAGTTTCCAGTTTGACATCTATCATTTCTCACTACTTCACCCACTTGAAGTGAAGTTTAATCCATATGTTTCTGATTCATTTACACCTAACTCATCAACAGATTATACTGAGATAGCTTGTGGGGTGTCAGGAAAATTCCAATCCTTCTTTTGTTTTCTGGTTCTGCTTCCTCAATTCCCATTCCCTCCCTTTGTGGACCTGGGCTCTTCCTTTGGCCAGCCATAAATCACCTCCACCTCAAAGGCTGCAGTGGAATTCCCTGTTCCCAGCCCAGGATATTTCTTTGGGTTTGCAATTTGGCAAACATAGGTTCTTTCATCCCTGTAAAATGGAAATCCAAACATGTTTTTGCAGAAACTGCCCACCGACCCACCCCCCTACTGTTACCCCCTACCCAGCTACAGCTATCAGGCTGATATGAAATAAAACAGCTGTGCTCAGAAATGTACCATGCTCCCTTCCTCTTCTCCATCTAGCCACCTGCAGCACTCACTGCCAGCCCAGTGACTCTTATCATGCAGATCAGCAAACACTGGAGCTCAGGGTTTGTCCACTGTTGGTTCTGTTGGAAGTCCATGGGATGGCACAATGGTTTACTTCATCTATATCAAGATCAAATGACAGCAGCCAAGACATTCAAAAAATCTCAGCCTCAGAACTCTTAGAGTCAATGGGATAGGTGGGTCAAGGGGAGAGGGATACAGGAATACACTAAAGTGGAAACTTTAATGCCTGCAATTTGTGGCACTCAGAGCTCATCTTCTCAACAAATGTCTTATTTAAACTAATTGAGTATCTGTTTCTCTCCCTCTCTCTTTTTCTCACGTGTGTGTTTTCGCTCTTTTTCATCTTGTTCTCAAAGATCCATTAATATATCATGTGCATACCTACCTTTCCAAGAATAAATTAGCCGTTTCACTGTCTGACCATTAAACTGAGAAAAGCAAGTCATTTGTAAACCCAATACAATTCATAAGTTCCCAGTTGTAAAGTAATCCCTGATATCCACTCCAAAGCCCCAGGGACAGCTCAACACAATCACTTTTTGGTGATCTGGTGATGAAAGATATATTATTGAAATTCAGGAAACCCTGGGAAAAACGTTTTTAAAAACTATCTAAATTGAGATGAAATGGAGATCATTCGGCTGCTAGCAGAAGTTTCTTCCTTACTTCCTTTCTCTCACCCCCTTGAAACAATTCACCATAAATATCTCAGGGCTTAAGGCACTCAATTAAAAGATTTATATGTAGCCTAGAAGCAAAACAATTGCATGCATTTCAGGATCTCTGGTAATTTCAGGACGGATTGAAAGGGCTTGTGAAGGACACAGACTGATGTGACCAGTTCTCTCGGCCCTACCAGCTCAGCAGCTCTCCTGGTATCCTTTGCTCAAGCCACCTGAGGTGGTTCCTCTTTCTCTTATGATTAGAATTACTAGAATCTCCACCAAGTATGGCAGTTGGCCAAAACTACCTTGTCCCCAGTGACACTTTTCATTAAACAGCCTCATTTGAGGCATGTTGGGGAAAAGCAACCCTCTGGGAAAGTCAGGTAGCTTAGGAAGACAAAAGATGTTCTGTCTGGTCTGGTTGATGCAGTTAGTGTTGTAGGATTTCACACTTTCAGCTCAACTCCCAAGTGTTTCTGCAAGCCTGATTTACAGATCTCTGCCTGAATGTCCTACATCTGACTTAAATAGAAAGATCTCTGGATTTGGGAGTGATTTTACCCGTGATCCCAGAACTTTTGCCTGTGAAAAGGACACAGGTGTGCATCTAACAGCTTCCACAGAAGATAATATTATGCGTTAGGATTACCAAGTTGGCAACAAGAACAGTGATTTCTCTCCTAATTGCTTTCCATTGCTCACCTGCCAAAATTAAAATTTCAAATATATTAGCTTTTGCTTCTTGGTGGTTCTTTCCCTCAATACTGCCTCCATTCTCAACAGCCCCCAAGATTTCTGTAATAAAACTCTGGTGTGGAGTAGATTCCTTCTGAAAGGAGATGTTATTAACAGAGAAATGTACCCTGACTGGTTTGGTGTCTGCAGAAAGAAAAGTCGGATGTGATTCAGTGACCATGTTTTCAGAACACTCTGTCAATGACAGTTGGAAACATATGTTTTTTATAAATTTCTCCTTCCAAAACAAAGACAGACAGTAAAGCCCAGGGCTTTGGTATTTATATAAATTGTTAAGTGGTTCACTGGGGAAAGTACATTTCAATTAGCATGTCAGTGCTCATCATGTGAGCTTCAAGAAAGACGTTCTGATTAAGCTGGTTGTTGAGCAATACATCAAAAGTAGGAGCTTACCAAAGAGCTGTTTTCTTCCAGGCCACTGATATCACCTGATGCCTGGATGAATTTTCTGAGTTTTTATTTGAAAGCAAGTGAGACATTCAAAAATCTCACTTTAAACTACATCAATTCAAAACAATCACTCTGTTTTAGTTCAATAAACATTAACTAAGACACTGTTAGGTAGAAAGAACCAAGCTAAGTGGAGTAAAAAGCAGGCCTGAGTAAGTCCTGGATTCTCACAGGTTATCATCTGGGGGTACTTCCTGATGTAAAGGATGTCGATCATCAATTTTTTAAAGGCTTCTGATTATGAGCTCATTTCGGGGAGATATGAGTTATGGTCCAAACCAAATGAAAATAAACCTTGCCTTAGCTTGTGGCTTTCTAAAATTCCACTTCAACATGCCTCAAATAAGAGATTTTCTTTCTTGGGACTTCCTCTCATTCATCTTTTTAGGCTGAGATTATGTTCATAAGCTGTAGATAAACCAACAACTCATCACTCAAAAGTCTTGCTGTGAGCTGGGGATTTTTCCCCTCCTCTTTTATGTACTCTGCTGCCGCCCTTAGGACAACATTATAAGTTAGGAGGTTTTCTGTGGGCTCTGTTTTTGATGTGTCACTGTTTGCATCTCATTAATTCACGGCAGCCATTCTTAAGATTGACGGGTACAATTTTGTGCAATTTAATCCAGGGGAACATTCCAATCTCTCCCAGCCTGAAGAGTCCAAGAAAGACAAGGACACCAAATTTGTTCCCCTTATCTACTCAATTAGTAGCTATTTGTCACTGTCAATTAGTCAAGGGTGAAATAATTACCCAGGATTTGGGTTAGGGAACAAAGTCTGGTTGGCAGCAAAAAAAGAGGACCATTGGTTCACGAGGAAAAGAAATGTGAAAATGAGTAGGTGGTATGGTTAAAGGACACAGGCAGGCCTACACCCAAAATATCTCTGACTCATGGCTAAAATCCTGCCATTTATGATTCATCCCTTTGTGTGGAGCATTGTTTTCTTTCTAGAGTTGTTTTAAAATATCTGAAGTCCAAGAAGGGGTAACAAAAAATCAGCTCATAATTCAGACACTGTTCATTATCGAGCCTTTTCTATGAATCAAGTGTGACATTTCAAAAAGAAGCAAGATGTCATCATTGCCTTCAAGGAGCTCGCCACACACACAGAAGTTTCATTCTTTAGAAGGCTCTCCCTTAATACCTCATCCCTCTCTTACCACTCTTCTCTCTGCCCATCTTCCTTACGCTTCTTGAGAGTTGCATTTATTTTTACTAACTCTATTCCAGTGTTTTCAACTTAGCTCTATACCTCCAGTTTCTAGCCCCCAACAGTCTTACAGAGTTGCTGAAGACCAACTCATCAAATCCAAGGTTTGTTTTTTTTCCATTTGTATCTTGTGTAACTTCTTGAAAGAGCTGGATATTTCTGAATATTTCTTTCTTTGAACTTGTCCCTCTTCTTTATTCCCAATTCTGCTACATTTACCTTCCTTTTAAGTGTGGGTAGATTTAAGAATCCGGTCCTTTGGCCTCTTGCCTTTATTTTATCCAGTGGTCCTCAAGCAGGAGCCATTGTGTCTCAAGAGACATTTTGTCACACTTGGAGAGATTTTTGGTTGTCACAACTGATAAAGGGAGATACCACTTGTACCTGGTGGGTAGAGGCCAGGGATGGTGATAATCATCCTGTAATACACAAGACAGTCTCCTACAACAAAAACCACCTCATTCAAAATGACAATGACATAAGGAATGAGAGATCCTTTTCTGTACTGACTGAGTAACATCACTCACATCCATGGCTTCTGTTAACACTCCTGTGCAAATATTACCCAAAGCAGAGAACAGAAGCCTAGAGACAAACATCCAGTGGGCCACAGTCATCCTATCCTGGGATCCTACCAGTACTGAGAAGGGAACAGAGCCACATGTGAGCTCACTGTCTCTTACAAACATCTCTTAGTTGATGACACCACTTAGTCTCTCAGGCTTGAACCCTGGGAGTTAAACTCAACTTTGCCTTCCCCTGTACTAAGTCCTTCTGAATGTGCCTCCTAAAAATTTATCTTTAAGCCTAAGAAGGCCCGATTCCAAACCTAAAACTTGTAATGACTATAGGCTACTGTCATCATTGTCTTCTTACTGTACATATTACCCTATACTCTATTACTCAATTAGAGTAATTATACTCTAATTGAAATATAACATAATGGAGGACTAACATAACATAGACTAATTTATTCTCAAGTATAAATAGTCCTTGATCAAGTCTCTCCAATAACCTTGCATTTTTCGTTTTTGTTTGTACATTGTATTTTTTGTTTAACTCAATAATTCCACAGATATGTCTAAATGTATATTTGATATATGTTAAATATACAAATATTTTAAAATTGTATGCATATACTTATTATATATTAAACACATCATCTATGCTCGACACCAAGGATTTATTTTGTAGTCATGTAAGTATCTGGAGAAATAAATACTTGGTCTGATCCTAGACCCTTTGAGTGCCAATCCAGAGTTCTTCTAATAAACTGGCTCCCAAACTTCATCAACTTCAATAACTTCTCAGGTTTTCCAAGGGCCACTCTCAGCTCTGTATAGACAATGCTGTTCCTTAAATTTCTGATCTGTGAAACTAAAATAACAACAGTTGACTCTACTTGCTCTTGTCCCTTACTCTCGTCCCATTAACTCTGAGCCCATCCCAGTCAGGCTTTGCCTCCCTCCACCTTCACTACCTTATTTGAGGCCATGTTTGTAATCTAGAAGTCTCCATCTTACTTGATTTAGCAGCAGCATTTTACCTAAAAAAAATCACATGTCCTAACTGGGAGAAATACAAAAGGAAAGTTGGATTACATTCACTACATGTTACAAAATCAAGACACAAATTTTTATTGTGTGAAGTCACTGGGATTTTAGGAATGAGTAGAAGGAATGATGTCCACACCTTAATCCCCTGAATATGTTTCTTCACGTGACAAAAGGGACAAAGGGATGTTGCAGAGATGACAGGTATGGGCTTTGAGACGTGAAGTTACCCTGGGTATTTGGGGGAACTTTACTGACTAGGTTAGAGTTTTGGTACGTGAGGAGGATTCCATATGCCATGGGGTTTTGAAGAGGAATGGTGAGGGTGATAAGCCAGGGAATGCAGTTGCCCCTAGGAACAGGGTACTGGGTCCTCAGTTTAAGTAAAGAGAAAACTGGATGCTACAGCATAAGGAACCAAATTACACCAACAACCTGAATGAGTAAGGAAGTAGAGCTTCCTTAGATTTCTTTGACACAAATGTAACCCTATCATTGAATTAATTTTATTCTGATAACACCCATGCCAGACTTCCGATCTATTAATCTATAAAATAAATTGTGTTATTTTAAACCACAAAAGTTTGTGGTAATTTATTGTAACACAGTAGGAAACTGATATAAAAAAGCAATATTATTATTATTATTATTATTATTATGCCCTGCCTATACTAACTCATATATATAAAGCATTCAAGCACACAGTGAATGCTCAGTAAACCTTATCTGTATCAATTATTTTTTATTATGTACATAACTGTTTCATGTGAGCAGCCCTTCATAAAAAATCTACTTGGGTTTCAATTCACAGAGTCATTTTGCAGATATTTTGAGATAATTCTGTTATCTATTAGAGGTAGCCCTAGGGTCTGAAGTTCTCCCAGAAGGGTCACACTTTCTATGTTTGAGTGGCGAGAATGTATAGTAGCTCTTCTTATCACATCTGCTCCATTGCTGACAGGTTAAGACAACTATCCTATTCCACTACATCAACACAGACCATGCTGTACCCCCCCCCCAGCCTGTCTCACAGCAAATATCAGCAACAACAATATTCTGGAGACTTCACATAAGTAAAAGAAAATAAGCAGTAAACAAGAGACTATAGATGTCCCTGACTTAAACAGCTTGACTGATGATTTTGTGATGATCCAATAGCAACACGTGTATAATAGAAACCATAGTTATAATTTTGAATTTTGGACATTTTCCAAGCTAGCAATATTCATTCCATTTGTTCTCATGATGCTGGGCAGCAGCAGCAAGCTGCAGGTCCTATTCAGTCACACAATCCCAAAATGTGCTGGTTAAGAAGGAGTGTCAAATTGGATTGGCTTTGGGATGGGCCCCAGGGATTGATGGAGCAAATGTCCAGGTGTGTCTGGATGAGTTATGGAGGTGTGACCTTGGGGTCCATGTCTGGTCTCTCACCCTGAACTCTCCAGCACTGTTCTTCTGCTCTGCTTGCCATCTACCATGAGCTAAGTGGCTTTGCTGTACCATGCCCTTTTACTATGACATGTTTGCCTTGGACCCAGCTGACTAAAAACCTCTGAAACTGAGTTAAATTAAGCTTTTCCTTCTTTAAGTTGTGGATGTCAAGTATTGTGGCTCAGCAACAAGAAGCTGACTAATACACAAGAAGAAACCGTCAATACTCTATAGAGTGCTGTCTTACTAAGCTTGGATATTTGGAGGTGAGAGTATCGAATATCTCTATCTTAGATATTTTTGACTTATGGTGGGTTTATTGCTATTTAAACTCATTGTAAATCAGGGAGTGTTTGTATACAAATGTCGATTTGGACCTGGACTTCATAGGGAAAGAGTTTTATTACTCATGCAAAGCCTTATTTCTCTAAAGTGTTTGGGGAAAAGATATCTAGCAGCACCAGAAAGAAGTGCCACTTGCTTCAGGGCCTGATGATAGTGGAGGTACTGCAGACCTCACCCACCTGAAGCTTCACTACTCCCATGTAAGCAGACCTGTAGAGATGAAGACCATCTCACGCTTTCCAGGTAATCTTTCTTATTAAAGTCTGGTCCCTACCCAAGTGAATGACAAGGAAGACCAAAACCCAAGGCAGGACTATGGGTCCTGACCTCAGGTATCACCTCCACATGTGGAGTACTGGTCAGGGCATCTGGATTCGACTGATGGCTTTGCCACTAAACTCTATGTAACTTTTCTTTGACAGTCTTTCTTTCTAAATCTTAATTCCTTCATTGGTGAAATGGAAATAGTATTACTGTTTTCCCTAACAGCCATACAGTTATTTGCAAAAATCCAATGGGAAAGCCAATGTTTGTGGGTCTATGGTTCAAGAAAAGATAAGAAAGAATATTGAAGGAAATGTTAGGAAAATCTTTGGAGAAAGCAAGAACAAAGCCAAGCATAAGGAGGTTACCTTTTCCCCACTATAACTCTAGGACCTTGTATTCTCCAAATTCATCCCTTCCCATTTGGTTAACACAGAAATAAGAAATCTCTTTTTCTACAGTCATTGATGAATCTATCGGGGCGGGGGGGGGGGGTAGCTGTCTCTCATTCCTATTGAGAGGTAAATAGTAGAGAGACATGGGCTTCTTTCAATTAATTCCAGATAAGCAGAAGTTCTTCAAAGCACTTTGCTACTAAGGAGTAGACACTGCCACCCAAAAAGTACAAGGAGATGGATCTCAAAGACAAATATATCTGAGTTCTCTGCTGACAGCCATGCCTGTGCGATGATACATGGTGAGATCAATCAGATGATGCCAATCACCACCCATAATGGTGCCTTCCTCCATTGTCCCACCGTCTTTGACCCCCCCCCCACAATCTGGACGCTTAAAAAGACTCAGTTCAAACTGTTCATTTCTCCAAGTCTAGTATTAATATTTAAGGCCATCCTTAACAGGACCAAAGATCACCTTCATAAGAAAGTGGAACACTTGGGTTCTTCCTTGAATTTTCTAATAGTGGCTTTCATTTCCTAGAAATATCTGCTATTTCCTCATACAAGGTTTGGTTTCTGTCTTCAGTAGGTTTCTCAGGTTTTTAGTATGACTACTATGGCAATAATAAATAACCTCACGGCTTCTCATTTTTATCCTACAACTATTCATTGAGAATCCCTTAGTTCCTATCATTGTGTTTGGGAAAATGAGAGAGTTAGAAGAAATTTAGGGGTTCTGCTTTTGGCTGTAGGAGCAGAAATATTTTAAATTTTTATTTAACTATAGAGACTACTCTGGACAAAAGTCATCAAGAGGACATCAGGTCCAAGTTTAGCTGCTCAGTATGCTGGTAGCTACAAGACACCTTCTTGTGGAGTCCTAATGATAGCAAATTCAAAACTACTCTATATGAGTGATTTTTTCTTTTATCTATGTCAGGAAAAGATGAGAGAGAAATGTATCAAAATTTAACTAATGTAAGGCCAGGGATTTGGCTCAGTGGTTCCACTGCCTGCCTCCCAAACACAAGGTCCTGAGTTCGATCCCCGGCACCAAAAAAAAAAAAAAAATTTAACTAATGTTTCTCTTGAGTGGGACAATAAGAATGCTTTTTCTTCTCTTTTGTATTATTGTGTATTTTACAAATCATTTTAACATAAATAGTAAATTTTATTTTTATTTTAATGTAATACAAGTAGATATTAATAAAGAAAATATAAAAGCTGTTCTATGAAAAAATAATTTTTCATAACAAAAATAGAGAATAATAATGATAAATACATTGTGTATCATGATCTAAAAAGAATACATTTTCATTTGCTAATCTATCTCTCAACTCATTTCCTAACAATATTATACCTTTTTTATTTTTATTTTTTTCTTTTTGGTACCAGGGATCAAACTCAGGACCTTGTGCTTGTGAGGCAGGCATGGCACAACTGAGCTAAATCCCAGCCCTAAACCTTTTTTAAAAAAATAAAACATTTTAATTATTAACTAAGTATCTCACACTTTGTATAATTTTGAACAATTTCTTCCTATTTCATAATACCTATTATACATTTTGGTCCTTATTTATACTTTCAGTTTCTCACACCAGAGAGGCAATGAGATATTTACACATGTGTGTTCAATTTATTTCACTTAAGAGCATGGTTTCAAGGTGCATCCATTTATGAAAAGAAGAAATGGAATGTGGCCACATGGATGCTCAGAAGCTCTAAGTTTTAGATGCAGCCAGCCAACATGTACTCCCCAGCAATGCATTCTTTTACAAAGAACTGCACAAAGCTAACTTCAGGTATGATTCCCATCTTCTCCTTCATAAAAGTTTTTGAGGCATAGAGAAGTTACAATTCTTGCCTAAAGCAGCACTATTGGTAAAGTAATGGAGATGACAGTAAAGACAATCATGTTAGCCCTGGAAATTTCCCCTCAGCCATTCTATTCTACTGTATACTTTTTAAATAAGTCAATGGAGCATACTTACCCCCCTCCAAAAAAAAAAAAAAAACATAGTTCCTAAAAAGTTTTCTAAATTGTACCTGAAATTTCTTCAAAAGGAAAAAAAGAGAAAGAAATCCAGAAATAGAACCAGTTCAGCTTCAAACATCGCTCAGCAACTTGTACCATGGGTTGTACCTAGGACTATGGAGGTGCATGCTGAAATGACACATTCTCCCAGAATGTGAAATTGTGATCCTGGAGGGCTATGAACTGTGAAAGCTGGCAGGAGCCGCTGAAGCAAACATGAGCTCCGCAGGAATCCAGACACTCCAGGCAGGGTTTACACAAAGTGATGAATGCCGACCAGTGTTCTGACCTAAGCATGGGCTTTTGTGAAATTCATACTCCTGGGTCTTAAAATGTTTCATGCATGAAATGCATGTTTTACTTATTTTTTCATTATTTCTTAGAACACATAGATTAAGGGCTTAAACACTTCCTCTATTTCGTATGACAGCTATAAAAAGGGAGATTGAAACAGTTTGATGTGGTGAAATTTTCTCACCATATTTTCTATCCCTACTCCTTCTCAGACACAGCAGGCATTATGGTTGGGATAAAAGAAGCAAATAAAACTCTTCTTATGGCTACCTTGTATTGACATGGCCCTGTCTACCGAGGTTGAAACCAGATGAGATTTTTAGCATAGAGATATTCTCTCCTGTCCAGCAAGTGGTTTCTTACTGATGGTATTGGGCTCTTTGAGGTAGCTAACTGGTGAAGTAGAGCATAAGCCTAAACTAACCCATGTTTTAGTTTGGAAGAGTCTTGTTTTCACCTATACAATTCTCTTTTTGCTCCTATTACAATATCTTCTCACCTCCCGCCTAATTTTTGGCAACTAATTCATAGCCAGCAGGTGCAATGAACTTTCCAGAGAGGTCCCAGTCATCATAGGAGGCTAAGGGGACATAGAATGGGAAGAAGACTTCTTGATTTAATTGTGACATTGGCATGTGAGAAGTTAGATGCTTATTTGGAGACTAATCTCATATGTACTAAAGAGATTGATTCTCTGATGAGAAAAAGCTATGATCGGAGATGTGAAGAAGTGAGGTCAGAGTCCCCAGAGTGCAATTATTCACATACCAGAGGAAGTGGGGAACCAAGAATATAAAAATGTAAGTAACTTCCTCCATCACATAAATCCTAAATCATCCAAGTGTGCAATGGAGACAGCACTTCTGGCTGAGAAGGGACCGGAAGCCCTTAAAGTTTTTGCATTTATACAAGATTCTCCTTCTCCTGGGAAAGCTCTCTGATTGTCCCTGTCCCACAGCACTGACCATGAGAGAGATCACTGTGTGTTAATGCTCTGTTCTTCCTTTATGAACACCCTGTGCAGAGATGAAATGAGCTTCCTAAGCAGTAGTTCTACTTCAAAGCAAAAATTACTTCAGAAATTTAGATTATGGCTCACAAGATGGAACTTCCTCCCCTACATTCATTTTGCAGCCAACTATGGGATCTCCTCCAGCCTACCTTTATAGTGGGGGCTGCCTGATTACTCCTCATTCTCCTTCACTAATAGTTCCAGGAGCAGCTGTTTGCCCTGCCAAGAGATGCTGACATTGCCTTCTCCTGCCTGTTACTCTGTCCATGCCTGGCCCAGCCTCCACCCCTTCCCTGGACGATTGGCTCCATATGTGAAAATGTGTTCTGAAGACACCTGCTAGGTTGTACGATAAAATAGGCCACAATATTATACGAAATATGCAAAAAGTAAGGCTTATATTTTTATGGAGTATATTCTTGTATTTTCCACTACGAGTTGGAAACCTTAGAATTTAATTAGTGCCAACTTGGAATTTTTCTTACCTAGACTATAAGTTTGGTTCCTCTAGAACCAAATGTTCAACAGACACATTATTCTATCCATATTTTAGCAAGTCTTTTCACCTCTCAGCTTGAAGTTTTCTTTTCAAAAAGATAAAATAGGAGTCGGATCAGGTCATGTAGAAGGTTATTTGCAGGGCCTTTTTACTATAGGTTGAATTGTAGAGGAAGTTACTATTCTCTATATAGCAGTGAATGCACTTGTTTCATTATCTTCAGAAGATTAACATAGTAGAGGGCTGGATCAATGCATAGGCAGCACTCTAATAAAGAAGCCTCTGCTAAAGGAAGGTTAGCCAGGAAAGTGTTGAAGATGGGCAGTTAGAGGTGTATTCTGTGAGAAAGAAGTACTTAAAAGTAATGTCAGAGTTGGTATCATTCTAATCTCTCTATACTTTGTTACCAATATGCCAGTATGGCTTAATCACATATGCTATTGCCTTAATCACTATAGTTTTACAGTAAGTCTTGATGTCTGGTAATACAATTAGTAAATATTTTTTGGTTATCCTTCAATTTTACCTTGCTTATTATTGGCATTTTGATTTCTATACACATTTTAGTATCAGCTTGTCAGTTTCTATTTTAAAAAGCAATCAATAAACAATTTGATTCGAATCACTTTGAACACATTGATTAACTTAGGGAGAACTGACAATTTTATAATATTGAATATTTCAACTTATGAAACATGATATATCCTCTAGTTATCTGAGTCTTCCCTAATTTTCTTCATTTGTGATAGTCTTAAGAAATGGTATGCATCATTAATCTGATTCAATTTCAGCATATTTGGTAGGCTTCTGTGCTGCTGTATATGGTGTCATCTTATTTTCTAGTTATTTGTGAGTTGTATGTCAAAATGTAATTAATTTTTAAATAATGCTTTATATCTAGTAACCTTAGTAAATTTATGTATCATGCACTTTATCTATAATTTTGGACTACTATTTATAAAATCATGACGTGTAATAATGATGACTTTATCTGTTTTTTATCTGTGGCAAATTGGATGATGACCAAACATGTCAACCCCTAATCTCTGAAACTTGTATTTGGGGGAAAAGACTCCTTTTAAATACAATTAAAGTTAAGATCTTGACCTGAAAAAATTGTACTGGATGGTCTACTTGGGCCTTGCCTGTTATCATGAGTATTCTCATAAGAAGGTAGCAAAGAGAGGTAATAGTCACCCAAAGGAGAAATGATATGAAAATGGGGCAAAACTTGGAGTGACACAGCCACAAGCTCAGGAATGCCAGGCCAACCATCAAAAACTGGAAGAGATAAGGAACAGATAGCCCTTTAGTGTCTCCAAAGAGTGTGGTTCTGCCCAATTTTTGGACTTCTTGCCTCCAGTAGTGGATAAATATCTGTTCAAGCTATCAGGTTTGTGGTAGTTTGCTACAGCAGTAAAATATATTTTATATATCTTTTTCTTGTTTTCTTGTTTGGCTATAACATCTTGGATAATGCTAATAAATATGTTGTGGCTTGTGTCTAGATGTCCCCCCAAAGCCTCATGTAGTCATAGGTGGGGCTTTTTCAGAGGTGGCTGAATCTAGAGTGTGTGACTGATTTATGGTGCAATGCTAGGATTAAGGGTACTAGGAGAATGGGTGGGTGATTACTAAATCTTATTGGTTTGGGACCACCCTAATCCTGGTAGCCTAGATAGAATATAAAATGGGCAGAAAAAAGGCTGCTAAGGTCCCTTGCTTGCTTGCCTTCCTACCTTCTGCCTGTCATGACCTATTTATCCTCTGCATGAAGAGAAACAAATTGTCTCTGTGTAAGGCAGAAAAATGTTAGTTTCACTTGCAAATTTGAATAGTAGGTTCACCAGGTGCTGAATTTCATGTAGGCTGGTATTTTCTTTCTACACTTTACAAGTCCATTCCAATGTCCTCTTACATTCATATATTCTCTGTGGAAGTCAACTGTAAGTTATTTCATTACTCCTTTGTAAGTAGTAAGTCTTTTTTCACTGGTCTTTAAGAATACTTTTCTCTCCTTTGATTTTCAGAAGATTTATTACCACGTACTCAGGTAGGGTTTTTTTTTCTATTTATTTTGCTCGGGCTTCTAGAATCCTTGAAAATGTGCTTTAGTTATTATTTCCTCAAATAGTGCTTCTACCCAATTTCTCTCTTTTCCCTTTCTGTAATTCCAATTAAACACTTTTCTATTTTTCCACCCTTTTCCTCTTCCTGCTTTTGTCTGAGGATTTGCTACTTTCATCTCTTCCCATTTATAAATCTGCTGTCCCCAATTTATTGTTTTTGAGTTAATAATTCCATATATTGTATTTTAAATTGTAGTGTTCACATTTGACTATAATAATAAACATCCACTCTCTCCAACCTTTATGCTCGGTTATACACTTCACTTCTCCATACATTAAAAACACTATAATAAACACTATAGCTAAAACTTTTAGCTGTTATAAATAATGCTGATATCCACATCCATATACAAGTATGTCTGTGGACATATTTCTCTTGGATATATACTTAGAAATAGTGCTGCTCTACCTTATGACAACTCTATGTTTAATTGAGGAATTGATAGACTTTTATTACAGTGTGGCTGTACCATTTTACATTTTCATTTGCTGTATATAAGGATACTTGTAGTTCACATCCTCCCCAATATATGTTATTATCCTTTTCGTTGTTGTTTGGTTTGGTTTTAGTTTTTTGAGACAAGGCCTCAATACATAGTCCAGGCTGGTCTTGAACTCACTATGGAGCCCAGGCTGGCCTCGAACTCATGGTGCTCCCTGCAATAAGGAGGCCAAGTACAAGAGAAAAATTCACTAATGAATTTTTTCTTGTCTTTTTCTGTTACAATTTGGAGAATTTCTATTGACTTATCTTCATGATCACTCATTCTTTTTCATGTATGCCCTGTCTTCTTCTAAGGTTTCATGGGAATTCTTAATCTCTAAGATCTTGTGTTTGACTCCTCTCCTCAACTGCCCCATTTGTTCATGTGTGTTGCTCATGTTTTCCCTAGGTCACTTGACATGCATTTTCATAGTTATTTTAAAGTCTTTTTATGATTTGTCAAACTTCTGTGTTGTCTCTAAGTACATCCTGATCTCTTGACAATGGGCCATTGATTTTTCTTCTTTCTTTTACTTTATCTTTTTTGCTTATACATGTCTTACAATTTTTATTATATTCCAAATAACATGTATAACAATATAGCAGAGATAAAATCAAATTATATTTTTGCATAAAAATAACTACAATTATCATGTCGGACCACATGTTCAGAGAGGAGAGAATAAGTTCATGTAGATAGTAACTGACCCAGGTTTGTGTTTTGTTCTTGCAAACTAACCACAAAAGTACAGTTTCTTCCATAGTGGGCTGCTGTTGACTTATGCTTAGAAGGGAATCTAGAAATATGCAAATCTTTTTCTCAGTGTCCTTGCTCTACCCTCATTTTACAAGTCTACCCTAGTCTTACAAGCACCAGAGCATCCTGTCCTTCCCCCTCTCTGTGAGGAACACTGGTTTCTTTATTCCATACATGAAGTGCTAAGCATTTCTTTTGAAAAAAGAAAAAAGACAGAACTCACTTTGTAACCTTAAATGCACAATTTTTAGAGATCTAGATGTATCTTATATCCCAAGAAGAAATGCCTCAAGTGGAATTGCCACATTTTCCTGATTAAATTCACAATGTGGTTCCCACAAGCTTAATATTCAAAGTTCAATTTTTTTTTTTTTTTGGTACCAGGGATCAAACTCAAGACCTTGTGCTTGCGAGGCAGGCACGGTGCCACTGAGCTAAATCCCTGGCCCATGAAAGGTCAAATTTTAAAATGGTAATGCATTTTTACTCAACCTCAATCTAAAGACTTCCACTGGAATGTGGATTTTCCAGGGAATTTTCCCACTGTCCTGTCTTTTGAATGAGGAAAAAGGTCATTAGTATTTATAGATTTGGTTTTCTCCCCTTCTACGATTCAAATGTCAATATATCACCTTTTCATTAGGAGACTTACCCCCTATACACCAAACTTTTTAAAAATGTGAGGAATAGATTTTCAAAGAAGGCATGTGTTTGTAATCATAAAAGACCAACTGTAATCATTAAAGGGTAGAGAAGTCAAAATTTAAGTTTCTTTGACAGAATGTCTCATTTGACTGTATCTCTTATTTATACTTTTACCAAGTGTTTATTGAGCATCTATTAGGAAATCACTGTTTCCTTGAGAAACACAAAATAAAGAACACAGTCTCTCCACTTTAGGAGCTCATACAATTTGAGAATGGGGGTGAAATAGGTAAAATAAAAGTCTAGCACAGGAGCCATTTCCAAGACACAAGAGTAGAGAAATAAAAGGTACTTACATTTTTGTGCAATTACTGAAATAAGAAAGTTCAATTCTTTGGCTATGAACAGCACTAAAATATTCAGAGACACCCCTTATTGCTTAGGTATCTAGGTCTTTCTGTTTGTTTGGTGATTGATGTTGAACCCTGGGATTGTGCATGCAAACCCTCTACCAGTGAGCTGCACCCCTAGTCCTGCATGAGTCTTCTTAATATGAGGAAGGTCTCTTTTATATAAAGCATTTGAAAACATAAGAGATTTCAGAGGGACATGTGGCTTTTGATGGTGGTAGTAGTCATGTGCTTAAGTAGAGAAGATAGTGGCTGTATAGAGAATGCACCTAGCCTGGGACTCAGAACCAATGCTCCAAAGATTAAAAAAAAAAAAAGTAGGAAAATATAGTTCTGGGAGGCTATCCATATTGAGGCAATAATTAAATTCATTAGACCAGATGAGCTCTCAGACAAAGAGAGTATAAAATGAAAACATTAAGGGCCAACCCTGGAGCTTTAGGGAACACTAATACTTGCATAAAGTTTGTAGCCAAAACAGAACTCAGCCAGTGTAGAAATCACATGCAGAGCCCTAAAGTCATTAACACCAGTCTTTCACTAGCTGTACTTCTTCCTGGTATAGACAAGCACTGTACAAAGCAATTCTGCACCACTGACTCTGGGGTGGTTGTTTACACGAAGGCTAGACATAGGTTTAAAGATATTTAACTTGACCTGTTGTGTTTAAAAGTGCTTGTGTCAAAGGTTGACTGTTCATTTTTATTTAGTGTAAAGCAGAACCTCAATGTAAAGACCTCTCCTTATTTTCACTCCAGGGTAACTTTATCCTCGTGGATGTCTGGGGAATCATACAAGTAAATTGACAAAGCAAGTAAACCCAAACTGCCTGAGTCAAGTTTTGGTTTCTGTTCTTTCTTCAATTAAAAGTAGCAATCTCAGGGGGGCCTGGGGCTCAGAAGACAGATAGAATTTATCTAACTCCTGCCAGAATGTAATTTAAAATGACTCCAAGAGGAAAAGTGCCTTCCCAAATATTCCCAGTGTAGGATGAGGAGTAAGAGGTTGTTCACCAGGGCCATCCACCAGGGCAAGGAGCCTCAGGTTGGGAGGACATTTGTGCTGAATGCCTTTGGGGGGACTTTATAAAACTAGCTAATAGGATTGACTGTTTTGTCTGTCCTTTGTCCTTTACAAGTGATCTCTTTCTCCAAAAGTGAATCTATCTGATCTATATTTAGCTCTAATTGTTCAGGATCCTGTCATTTACATATCCACTTTTGAGGCATGCTTTTAGCACAACTCCGAAAGCAGATTTAGTTAACAACATCTCATAAACACTTATATCTCAGCTGCTCTGTGACCCTTCCAGGACCGGAATGCAGGCTTTGCATCTTTTCTAATGCTCTGCATAGCTTAGCTCACAGTAACTTGCAACATTTGACATAAAGCATGTGAATTGCAAATGAGAGAGTGGCTAATGTGTTTCTTTCTGCCTAGGTCACTGATTCGGTGGAAAGAGGAGACAGAAATCAGCAAGGCAGGAGGAAGGTAGGAAAACTGAGGCGGCTGAGGAGACAAAAGAAGGACAAAGCAAGAGCGGAGGAGAGAAGGAACCTTAAGGGTGAAAAACTGAATGTTTGTGCTCTCCACAGTAATGGAGAATTTGCGTAGTCTCAGAGCAGAGGCCAGATGATGCTGAGAACCAGGTAAAAGGCTCCTGACCTTAATTTACTGAGGAATTAATTAAGCCTGAGCTGCTCAGCAACAAGGAGGAGTTGACCATAAGATTTGCCCACCTCCTTCTGTCCACACCGGAAGGCAACAGTGATGAGGAGAGACAAAAAGGAAGGACATCTTAATGGCTTGCTGGAAAAGAACAGCAGAAAACAAAGTGAAACCAGCACTCTGGATTTCCCTGTGAAGCCAAGAATTGTCTAAATCATTCAAAATAAACTCAGGAAATAAAACTGTTTTGAAGGAGAAGCTTGCCTCACCCACCCGCAAAGGGTAAGGAATAAGAACACTCTTCTTCTGGAAGGTTGTTCCTAGGAATGTGTGACTGTTATACATGTATCCTGAAGACCAAAGAGCTACCCACAAGTGCAGGCCAGGCACCTGTTTTGAAACACAGAGAAGGCAGTTGTGACCAGCATTGATTCTAAAATTCCCTTCATCTCCAAACTCCACCCACCCTTTCCTTGGACCAAGCAGTCTTCTTATTCAGAGACTTCAATAAAAACCCATGCCTAAGAAATCGGGGTACGTGCTATTGTTATAGCTGGATGACCCCCAAAAGCCTCATGGACTTATAGGGGATGTCTTTGGAAAATGATTGGATTATGGAGGCTTATGGATGACTTGCTGTTAAGAGGTTGGAAGAGGCAGGTTTCTGGGGGTATGGCTGGAAAGGGTTTATCTCCCTCCCAAGATATCTCTGTCTCTCTCTGTCTCTCTCTGTCTCTCTCTGTCTCTCTGTCTCTCTGTCTCTCTCTCTCTGTCTCTCTCTCTCTCTCTCTCTCTCTCTCTCTCTCTCTCTCTCTCTCTCTCTCTCTCTTTCCTTCCTGGAAGCCTTGAGCAGCTCTTCTCTGACATGCCCCTGCACCAGGCCATCCTGCCTTAAAGCCATGCAACAACTGAGAATACTCAAGCATGAGCGGAACTAAACCTCTTCTCCTAAACATTGTGAGTCAGTCAGATATTATGTCTCAGTGACAAGGGAAGTGGCTAAGACAGATTTTGATACCTGAGTAGTGAGGTTCTTGCTGTGACACTACCTGATCATGTAGTTCAGAAGCCTTTGGGATTAACATAACATGTTAGGCAGCTTTCCATTACTATTACAAATGCTTCATATAATCAGCTGAATAAAAAAAGATGGCTTATTTTGGCTCACAGTTTTGTAGGTTTCAGCATGATTGATTGTCCCCATTGCTTTTAGGCCTGTGGCTAAGCAGCTCATCATGACAGGGAGTGTGTAGTGAAGAACAGCTGCTCATCTCATGGCAGCTGGGAAGCAAAAGAGAAGAACAGGAGGGAATTGGGTCCTACTATCCCCTTCAAGGCTATGCCTAAATGACTGGAGCATCTCTCACTAGGCCCCACCTTTTAAACATCCTACCACTGCCCAGTAGCACAATACACAGGCTGCTGGGCGACACTTACCCAAATCCTAACACAAGTGACAAGAGGATGAAGGAATGGGGCACCCCTTTCTTTTGTCTTTTAGTTCATTAAATCCTTACAACATGCCTATGCCACAATATAATTTTCACCTGATGGATCCATAGAGTTAGAGAGACTGTCATTTGTTCAAAATCACACAGCCAGGAGTTGCAGATTCAGGACTTAACCAATGATCTTCATAATGAAAACCAGTGCTTTTCCTTCAGTGGCATGATATCCACTTTGAGACTGAGTGCCCAGTTCCTATAAGCACTGGAATCTCAAAAGCACAAGTGAATTATATGACCAGGCCTGAACTTTCAGGGTAATCATAGAGGATCCACACACTTTTTGTGGGAGATTTCAAAGCAGTATTTAGTAGTGTCATCTTCAGTCATTTTCTTCTTTGTACTTGACAAATCACTGAGCCATGTTCCTTTATCCACATCTGTTATCTATTCATGTATCTATTCATTCTTTTATTCAACAAATATTTATTAATCTCTTACTACATGAAGGACAATAAGAACATCATCATCAAGAAACTCATTATTTGGTTTTTAAAAGGACATAGAAGTAGATGAATTATGTTAGGACTGGTTGAGCCTGTTTGGTTTCAGTTTAAATTTTTTGAGGGGTTAGGAGAAGCAGGATGGTACCAGCAGCATTATGGTTAAATCTCCACAATCTTTTTTTAAAAAAAAATGAGAACAATTAGAAAAGCAAAAGCAAAATACCTGAAAACTACAGGCAACAGAACTACACGACAAAATAATAGTGCAGAGTATAAAACTGAGTAGAGTTGGCAGCAGAAGTCCTATGGGAAAAGTAGCTGAGCAGAGACAAAGATAAGGAGGACAGATTTCTGATAGTCCTTAGGTCCAAGGAACCTAGGAATCACTTATGTCCACACCCTCATAGGGACAGTGTTCCACTCAGGAAGGAGACACAACTGATATCTCTGAGGACAGCGAGTGGAATGGTGGTGGTAGAGATTTGTGGCCTGTAGTAGCAACCTGCAGGTAAACTAAAGGAATTGCAGGAAGGTATGAGGGCACTGAGCCAGCCTGTCCATGAGACTCTCAGAAATGCTCAGAGAAAAGCCTGCACTGGGAAAAGGATGCTAGGAACGGCATACAAAATAACTAGGGTAAGTAGGTGAGGATTTGAGGTTTCAGTTGTGGAGGCGCAGATTTAGAAAAGGGGTTAGAAGCAAAGTGCTAGAACACAGATTAAGGAGGCCTTCATACTCAGCATCAGTCAGTTATAGGAGTCCCCTCATTTGCTGCAGGTAGATTTTGAGACCCTCAGGGAATACCTGAAACCATGGATATTACCGAAGCCTATACATACTGGTTTTTTTCTATACTTATATACACAAATTTAATGTTTTTTCATCTTAACTAAGCACCTATCACAAACTGTGGCCCTCACTTTAGTGGTTTGAGATGTGAGAACAAACCCAGAAGGAATTTCTTTTCCTTCACAATTTTACAAATACAAAAACTGTTTTTCAATAGCTACTAGCAACCTCAGCATATGATTTTTTAAGTTGAGAAATTTCACCTTTTCACTTAAAGGAAACGCATTACAATTTCTCTTTGGCATATCCAAATTTCCATCATCACTGCACTTGCATTTTGGGAGGTTTTAGCAAAATTAGAGTTAGTTGAATACAAACACTGTGATACTATGACAGTTGATCTGATAACTGAGATGACTACTAAATGAATAACAGATGAGTGGGTGGCATATACAGTGTGGATACTCTGGACAAAAGGATGATCATGTCTCAGGTAGAATGGAATGAGACTGCGTGAGATTTCATCATGTTACTAAGAAGGCCCAGCAATTTAAAACTTATGAATTGTTTCTAGAATTTTCTACTCAATGTTTTTGGACTATAGTTGACCTTGGGCAGTTGAAACCATGGAAATGGAAACTGAGGATAAAGGGAGCTACTATACAGTCAGCATTTTCATGACTGTAAAGGTCAGTACTTCCTTAAATCTGGTCCTCTGGATTCCTTGCTTGCATCATATTTCTCCTGGCCCTGTGAGGATTGGGGACAGATGCATACCTTGGGAAATACTGGAAAGAAGTCTTATTAAGAGGTTATATTGTTTTTTGGTTTGTGTTTTTTGGTTTTGTTACTGGGGATGGATCCTGGGCCTTGTGCGTATGAGGCATGTACTCTTGACACTGAACTACACCCTCAGCTGAGGCCATCATTTTGATAAATGTGGCTTACAGTCATAAAGGTAGGAAAGCTATCCTGATCTGTCTTTAACCAACCATGGAGGAAATTTCTTTTTTTATTATTGGTATATGTTTGTAGTATATAATGTTTACATTCTTTGTGGGGAGTTGATACTTTTTAAAGAAAACCCCACCTCATTTAAACATGAACAACAGAAAAAGATTGATTTCAGATACCATATAAAGATTTTGTAAAATTTGAAAAGCATAATAATGATAAGTTGAATAACTTTCCTAGATAAAAATGAAAGCAGATCAGAAAAATACGGCAACAAGAAAGAAAAGATGTAAATAAAAGAGTAAATTGAGCTAGAGGAGATTAAGAGAATGACAGAAACTATGGAAGAGTTATATAAATTGGTATTGGAAAATGTTAGAGATCAGAATACTAAGCAAACATAAGACCTGAAAGAGCTCAAGAAAGAAAAAATTGTAAATAAAAAATACTTTTACAAAACATTAGATCAGAATGAACATAAAATAAAATAGTGGAGAAAGTACCACACAAAACTAGAAATAAGAGGAGAAAAATGTTAAATAAACATGAAGAAAATTATTTTAGAAAAAAGGATTCAAGGCAAATTAAAAGCAAAGAAGCTTCAACATATGTATAAGAAACTCAAAACAGTGAAACAGAATGAAAACTTAAAATTGTAATCCAAGGAAATTTTTCTGATACAGACACTTTGTTCAATGACTAAGTTCCTTTCTTGCCACTAGGTTGTTTAATGAATTGGTCACTAAAAGAGGAATTGCATATAGCATGTATATTATAATATTCAGAACAAAGAAATGGTCAAAGGAAACTCCAACTGGATGACTTTATTTTTATTTGCATAAATCTTACATGCAGTACTGTAATGTATAACAACATAAAACTCTATTATACTGTTCAGTAAAATGAGAAAAATTACAGTACTATATAAACACGGTGTACTATACAAAAAAAGACACTGTGGCTCTATAAACAAGATGTACAGAAAAGATGGAGTGTATCTTGTAAGTCTGAACAGTTGTTAAATAGGGAGGTCATTAAATGAGGAATAACTATAAAATCATCTTGAACTTACACATTAAAAGGTCACATTTGTACATGGGAAAATTAATCCAAAATTGCCCTTACAAAAATATATTCTACTAAAACTATTAGAATTACAATGAAAAATTCTCCAGGCATGAAGGCAAAAAAACAAATGAATTATTAACAGGGTCATCTTTTTAGCTAAACTGAGAAACTTGTAAAAATGAATAGGGAGCTATTAGTAATTATATAATGGGCAAAGAAAACTAGACAATCCTGAAACAAAGTGGGACATGTAGAAACTCTATTTGTAAGGGAAAGAAAATCATATTGGCCCTAGTTTCTGCAACAGCAACATTTTAGAACAAAAGAAAGAAAAGCAACAGCTAATTTACTCCAGGAAATAAAATATGAGTCAAAGATTTTATATGCTGCCAAACTAATCTTTAAGAATAAATCATATGAATAGTTATTATCTGCCATAACTCAAGAAAAACCATTTTCAGGTAACCAAAATACAATTGGAAAAATTATAGGTATAAAAACTAATGATAAGTATTGCACAGATAATATTCAGCCATATAAATAAGACCAAATAATGAGGATGAAAGTGACATTTTATATAATTGTTAGCTGCTCTAACAGTGTAGACATAACACAAACATCAACTATGGTTCAGGATGGAAGAAGTATACAGAAAGTAAAATATATCTGCTAATTATCTTATCAGAATCAACTTGGAAGAGAATATTTGCTAAGGTGAGAAAGGAGAGAGAAAAAGATATAAGACATTACTTGCTTGTTTCAATACTGCTCATAGCAAGAAGCAGTAGATAATATCTAATAAAAAGGAAATTAAGGGCATTACATAAAGCTATTTGTTGAAGACTAATGAGTAAGACAAAAATGAGCCTTCTAAAATAGCAAGAGAAATGTCAAAAAGAGAGAGAGAAAACAAATCAATGTTTCATGGTGCCAAGTATATGTGTGCACACACTTGTGTATATCAAACAAAACAATAAGGCAACACTCAGAAAAGATTTATCATTCTTACTGATAAAATCAAATAAGCTTAGCTTATCTACTAAAAGAAATTAGTGAACAATAGTAAACAGAAAAATCCGACTCAATGCTATATGTGGAGAGTCACCTAAAGCAGAGAATTTTAAAGATTGAAAATAAAAGACATACTGGAAAAATGAAAGTAAAAAGAAAGTTGATAGCTTGGTATTTTGTATGGTAGAATGCAAGCCAAAATGCATTTTTCAAAAATTTACATTTTATAAGATATTTTATATGATGTAGTTCATAATGCAATCATAATTAATGTCTATGTGTCCAATTAAACTTGCATAAAACAAAACCTATAGGAGAAATAGAAATGCGCAAATAGACAGTGTTAACATGTTTTTCATAGTCCAGGATAAATGAGAAAAAAGTTTAAAAGGATGGAAGATCTAAATGACATAATAAGAAATGTAGGTTTTATGGTACATATCAAATTCTGAATTATAACAAAAAAGAATAAAATTGACATGTATATTGAAAATGTTTTAATTTAAATGGGGTGGTAGCTATCTGATGACTAAAGTACCTGAGAAATTTAGAGTTAGTATCCCTTAGGCACACTTAAATTGAGATGTCCAAACAATGTCAAGAACTTATTTTTTCATTTGGCCCAGCTCTGCTCTGTTTTAGCTTCATTTTCAGGCAGGCTTTCTTTTCCAAAAGATAGCCAAGACCATGAGAAATTGTAGTTTGCATTCCATTGATAGAGAAGATGCTGCCCTTTTATGTCCATATCAACCACTAAAAAGAACTCTAGTAGGTCATTTATTCATGTACTCATCACAACCCCATCACTGTAAGTGATGTACTCTAACTGTTCAATCTTGGTTTGATGCCAATTTCAAAAATAAGAAGGTAAATCCAAACTAATGAAGCTTTTCTAGCATTGTGCATATTAGGAAAAGGAAAAACAAGAGCTGTCTTATTATAAGACAGAGAGAGAAAATAAGAATTGTCTGCTTCATTTATAATTCATTGTGGCAGAGCAGCACTATGTGATGAAGAGCCAACTATGGAGAGCCATGCCACATTACAAAAACAGTGTGAGATTTACTTTGAAAGTAACTACATGCCATGATAAAGTTGGAGAAGAAAAACAATGCTGTATCCATCATTTTGCCTGAGAGAGTTTTATCAGGGTCCATATTGGAAAGGGATTGTTTAAGATTGAACCACTGAACAACTCCACTTTAGGGTTTCCAGGGTTACCCTCCCACAGTGACTTGGTGAGACTTAGCCATGGAAGACAGTCACAGAGAAGGTTCAGGCTAGACATAGCTCTCTTAAGAGTTTAGCCTCAGGCAGAGAAGGACAGGGGCCCTACCCTGCATAGTGAGAAACTAGGCCAGGCAAATGTGGCTTTCAGAGGAGGCAGGATCTGAAAAGGTTGACATTAAGTCCAACAGTCTGCTTGAACCCCTAACCTGCAGTCTACATCCAGAAGAGATCCCACAAGGCTAATTGTTTTTGCATCTATCAATATTAACAAGGGCACACCTCAACTTGAATGATTGCCACAATTAGGGTATATAGACAGAGGTGCAGGGAGGGCTCCTCACAAGCCCATAGGACATAAAGCTATACAGAGAAAATCATAACTTGCTGGATTTCAAGACTATAGATCCTGGAAAGAAAACACCCATTCAAAAACATAGATATATTATTGTTTGTTTTGAATCAATATTTTGTTTCTTTTTCTTCATTTGATTTTTTTTTAGGATTTGGAGTATTTTCTCCTTTAAATTCTTTTTCTGTTTCTTTTCTCCTTTAAATTCTTTTTTCCTTGCTATTTTTCCCCCTTTTTTTTCTTTCTGGATCTTTTTAAAAAATTTTTCTGTCACTGTTTTTGATACTATTAATTTCCTTTTACTCCTCAATAGGATATTCTATTTTAATTTTCTTTCCTCCTCCTCATCTTCCATTGGTTAATATTTGAAATTTTACTTTCCTCTTCCCCTCCCTTCACTCCTTCATCTTTGGACCTTTTTTCCTATTTCAAATTATTCATTATTCATTTTAATTATTTTAACCCTTGTTTACACTATCAGTTTCTCATAGTAGTGACATGATTCGGTATTTACACATGTGTGTCAAGAGGGAAAGGAAAAACTATGAGAAAAGAAAAAAAATGGAAATGAAATCTATGTAAATAGGGAAGGGCAGAGGGGGTGAAGGGTGCACAGGTAATGGGGGAAAAAAATAAGAACCAAGATATGTCATGTACAAGTACAAACACCCAATGATAAATGTAAATGAATTGTATACCTAAAATGTACCAATAAAAGAACTAAAAAAAAAAATTTAAAATTTTACTTTTTTCAATCTCTGGTTTCTTACCCTCTCCATCTTTACTAGCATATCCATTGAGCTTTATGAATCTTTAGATTGTTTAGTTAGCTCTATGCTATTTCTATTGAATACCATTCTATTATTAGAGGAGATAAAGTTGTTCCATTTAGTAGATTTAGTGTAGGTCAATATTTGGATTATCTTGTGTTTATACTATGAGTATAGATCTCTTTTCTATGGTTAAAGGTGATACATTGTTGGTTCTTAGCATAAGTCAATATTATAGTTCATCTTTGACACTATTCTTGTTGCTGATTTTATTACTCTAGCCAAGGTGATACAGTTGTTGCTATCAGTTTATTTTCTCTGTATGTCAATATTGGTATTGATTTGGCGTCATTAACAATACTGTAGCCCACTCCTGGAAAACTGGGTACTGCACCAAGTATCCTGAAAACTTCCCTATCAAATAAATGGAGACAGTGGAATTCTGGGACAGACGCAAAGGCCTATAGTTAGCCACGCCCAGAGTGCATCACTGAAAAGTAGACACTAACTAAAGACATCTCCATACTACCAAAAAAGTCTTCCACAAGTCTCAGGACAAAAAAACAAACAAAAAATAGAACCATGAGAAGACATGGCAATAAAATGCCTCCAAATATCCCTATCTCCCCCAAAGCTGATACAAAGAGAATCAAGAGGTAGGAAATTAAAAACGACACAGTCAAATTATTGAAAAGGAAAACAAAGGAGATAAGAAACATATCAATAAGGTGCTTGGTGAGTTTAAGCAAGATACAACTAAACAGAATAAATAAAATAATCAGCGAGTCTACAGAATACACTAACAAAAAGCTAACTGAGTTAATAAAGTGATACAAAACAGGAATATCCAGTATAAAAAGAATTAGAGTCCATGAAAATGTACTAAACAGAAATCCAGGAGATTAAATATTCTATTGAAAATATGGGAACCAGAAGTGACCAATGTGAGGACAAAGAGCCAGAAATAGAAGTCAGGGTTGTTGTCAGTGACCAGTTGTTGAGAGAAACCTTCAAAACAACAAAAGAATATAAAAAGTAGATCCAGCATCTGCTAGATAATTCAAAGAGGACTAATGAAAGATTATTTGGGATTTGCAAAATCAGAAGACAGTACAAATGGCATTTAAAAACTCATTTATAAAAATAATAGAAGAAAAATTTCCAAGTATAAAGAATAAAACTAACAGATAAATGAGGTATGTAGAACCCCATAGGGCCAAAATCAGAAAAGAACCTTTCCAAGACACATCACAGTCAAAATCCTATACTTCGAATACAAGAACAAAATCTTAAAAGTTATTAGAGAAAAGCAACAAATCACTTTTAATGAAAAACAGCAGAAGCAGGTGTGGTGGCACATGCCTATCATCCCAACACATGAGGGCTGAGGCAGGAGGATTGCCACAAGCTCAAGACTTGTCTTGGCTACATAGTGAGTTCTATGCCAGCCTGAACTACATAGCAAGACCCTGTTGCAAAAAAAAAAAAAATAAATAAATAAAATTACAGCAGACTTCTCAACACAAATCTTTAGGGTGTTTTATGCCCTAAAAGAAAACAACTCCTGACCCAGACTGATATATCCTGTAATTTGTTGGAGAAATAAGATATTTCCATGATAAAAAGCCTCTAAAAAATTCATAACCACCACATTAGCACTCCAAAAAATTCTTAAAGAACCCCCCCCAAAAAATAACAAAGTGAATTATGCCAAGAGGTCTAATAGAATGAACACATCAGGTAGGGTAGACAGTCAACTTCAAGGGAAGAAATCAGTGACAGAAAAATAATGCAAGAACAGGAATAAGTCAGTACCTTTCAGTAATAATGTTTAATGTGAATGGTCTCAATTCCTCAGTCAAATGACACAGATTCAAAGAATGGATCAAGAAATTAAATCCAGTGCGATCCTGTATGCAAGAAACACATTTAACCCACAAAGAAATTCATAGTATAAAAATCAAAGGATGGAAACAATAGTCCATGAAATGGTAACTCAGAAAACAGTAGAAGTAACTATCCTAACTTCATTCAAAGTGTACATTAAGCCAAAATTGATCAGAAGAGGCAAAGAAGGTCACTAAATATTGGCTAAGGAAAGAATTTAACAGGAAGAGATAATGATTATAAACATATATGCACTGAAAAAATGATGCATTCATCTTCACAAAATAAACACTACTGAATATAAAAGATCAGATAAAAATCAACACAATTGTAGTGGGAACCTCAAAACACACTGTCACTAGTAGACAAATCAACTAGACAAAAACCCAACAGAAAATATCAGAATTGAGCCAAACTTTCAAACAAATGGACTTAATAGATATCTACAGAGTGTTCCACCCAACAATAATAGAATGCACATTCTTCTCATTAGCACGTAGAACTTTCTCCAAAATAGACCACATACTAGCCCATAAAGCATGCTTAAGTAAATGTAAAAGAATAATAATTATCTCATGAATATTATCAGATATACAATGAAACTAGCACAATGAAACTAGAAATCAATGGCAAAAAACCATAAATTATGCAAATGCATGGAAATTAAACAATATATTCTTGATAATCAATTAGGTCACAGAAAAATATCAGGAAAAAAATAAGACAGTTCCTGGAATTGATTGAGAATACCAGAACTTATGGGATGCAATGAAAGTAATTCTAAGAGGTAAATATATAGTTGTGAATGCCCTCATCAGAAAAACAGAATGAGGGGCTGGGGATTTAGCTCAGTGGTTCTGCCACCTGCTCCACAAGAGCCAGGACCCGAGTTCAATCCCCAGTACCAAAAAAAATAAAAATAAAAATAAGAAAAGAAACAGAATAGCCCAAATAAATAACCTAATGTTCCATCTCAAGTTCCTGGAAAAATGAGAACAATTCAAATCAAAAGTTAGTTCAAGGAAGAAAATTATGAAGTTCAGAGCAGAAATCAATTAAATTGAGACTAAAAAAAATACAATGAGTAAATGAATTGAAGATTTGGGTTTTTTGAAAGAATTTTTTAAAATGGCAAACCCTGTGCAATTCTCACCAAAAAAGGAAAGACCCCAATCATTGAAATTAGAAATGAAGAAGGAGAAATCACAATAGATACTGCTAAAATCCAGAGATTATTATCAGCCACTCTGCAAAACTGTATACAAATACCCTGGAGAATTTGGAAGAAACAGATTCCTAGAGACATATGAACTACCAAAACTGAACTAAGAAGAAATAAAAACCATGAATAATACAATAACAGGCAATGAAATTGAAGCAGTAATAAAATACCTACCAACTAATAACTTCAAGGAATATTTAACACCAATAATCCTCAAACTCTTTAATAAAACCAAAAGGGAAGGAGTAAAGGGAAGTCATTTCTGGAAACTAGTATTACCCTGATTCTAAAGCTAGACAAGGATCCAAGCAAAGAACAAAACTACAGGCGAATCTCTTTAATGAACCTTGGCATAAAAAGTCTTCAACAACATACTAGAGAACAGAATGCATGAAATCATCAAAATGGTAATATATCATGACCAAGTAGAATTCATTCCAGGGATGCAAGGATGGATTAATGTATGCAATTCAATAAATGTAATATATCACATAAACAGAAGCAAAGATAAAATTACATCATCATCTCAACTGAAGCAGAAAAAGCCTTCGACAAAATCAAAAGCCTATTCATGATGCAAACCTTGAAGAAAATAGATATGGAAGGTCCTTATCTCAATCTGATAAAAGCCATTTATGAAAAGCCTATTGCCCACACATTTTAAATGCAGAAAAACCAAACACTTTCTCCTAAACTCAGAAACAAGACAAAGATATCCTACTAGTACCACTCCTGTTCAGTATAGTACTAGAAACATTAGCCAGAGCAATCAGACTAGAAAAAGAAATAAAAGAGATATGTACAGGAAAAGAAGAATTCAAATTATCATTATTAGCAGATGATATGACCCTCTACACAAAAGACCCAAAAAAATCCACCAAAAGACTGCTAGAATTAATAACCAAATTCAGCAATATAGCAGGATACAAAATCAATACACAAAAACCAATAGCATTCTTGAACTCACTTAGAAAGAAATTAGAAAAATAATACCATTTATAATAGCACCAATAAAAATTAAATACTTGGCCATTAACTTAACCAAGGATGTGTAAGACAATGAAAACTACAGTATTCTGAAAAAAGGAGATTGAAGAGGACATCAAAAAATAGAAAAATATCCCCTGTTCATGGACAGGCAGAACCAATACAGTCATAGTGGCCATACTTCCAAAACTAATATAGCGCTTTAATATAATCCCAATAAAAATCCTCACACAACTATAGAAAAGAATCCTAACATTCTTATGGAACAAGAAGAGACCCAGAATAATAAAGCAATCCTGGGCAACAACAACAAAGCAGGAGACATCACAATCCTAGGCTTGAAGTTATATTACAAAGCTATAGTTATAAAAAAGCATGGAGATAAAAACAGCATGGCACAAAAAACAGACATGTGATTCAGTGGAACAGAATCAAAAATGTACACTGGAGGAAAGATAGCCTCTTTAATAAATTGTGCTGTGAAAATTGGTTATTCACATGCAGAAGACTGAATCTCCATACATCTATCTCATCATGTACTAAAATAAAATAAAATGGACAAAATGTTAAAACAGCAACATTTAACCTGCTAGAAGGTAAAATAGATAAAATTCTTTAAGTCATAGACATATGCAAGAACTTTCTGAACAAAACCCCACTGACACAATAAATAGTACCAAGTAACAACAAATGGGAACATATCAAATTTAAAAGCTTTTGCATAGCAAAGGAAACAACCAACAGAGTAAAAGATAATCTATAGAATTGGAAAAAATATTTGCCAACTATTCTTTTGATAGAAGACTAACATCTAGTGATAAAATTAAAGAAAAACAAAAGACTAATAATAAATACACAAGTGAAATGAATAGACACTTCTCACATGAAGTACAAAAGGCCAATAAATACATTAAGAAATGCTCAAAATCACTGGCCTTTAGAAAAATACAAATTAAAACAATATGAGGTTTCATCTGTCTCCAAAAAGAAAGGGTATCATCAAGAAATCAAATAACAAAAAATCATGGTGAAGATGCAGGGAAAAAGGTACCCTTGTACATTGCTGGTGATAATGTAAATTAGTACAAACACTATGAAAATCAGTATGGAGATTCCTCAGAACAGTAAAATAAGAAATTGCATTTGATCCAGATATTCTCCTTCATATCTTCCCCAAAGAAGATATCATATTACACTGATATATGCACATCCATGTTAAGAGCAGCACAATTCATAATAACTAAATCTTGGAAGCAGCCTATATGTCTAGCAACAGAAGAATGGATAAAGAAAATGTGGTATTTATTTGCAATGAAGTAGTAGTATACCATAATGAAGGATAAATTTGAATCATTTTAAGGAAAAATGATCAATTTTGAGACCATAATGTTGAGTGAAATGATCACACATGCTTAAATTTTGCATGTTCTTTGTTATATGAGAGACCCAAAATATAAATAAAAAGCAAAATAAAAGATAGATAACAAGTAGGGAGTTAGATCTTCTCCAAATGGAAAGGGGAACAAGAGTTGCAGAGAGTGGAGAGGATGGGAAGTGGAAAGGAATTAAAAAAGCAGTGAGATGTGTTATGTACTTGTACAAAGTTCACATAAGGAATGCCATCATTATGTACTGCAAACATGTTATAGTAAAAAACAAAAACTGGAAAATGAGTGAAAAAGACAAAAAAACATAATTCAGTGGGGCAAATTGTAAGGATATCATATGCATTGATAGAACATATAAAGTGGGAAAGGGCTTTTGGGCCACCATCTGTCCCACCACTCCCAGCCCAGAGGAAGGGGCTTCTGAGCTGCTGTCCCACTGCTCCTCCCCCAGAGGAGGGAGCTTCTGGGCTGCCATCTGTCCCTCTGCTCCCAGCCCAGAGGAAAGGGCTTTTGGGCCACCTTCTGTCCCACTGCTCCCAGCCCAGAAGAAGTGGTTTCTGGGCCACCATCCCTACTGGAGGTCCCGGCCCCTGTCCCACCTCTCCCAGATCAGAGGAGGTGAGCTGCGCCAACACCAATAGCACCCCCCTGCCCACCCAGACGAAATGAGAACACACATAAATAAGTCTCAAAACCAGACTTTCAAATCACCTACAGCAACCCCAAAGGGAAATGAGATGGAATACTCTGATACTCAACCACCTGGACCCACTGAACTGGTAACAAAAGGGGATCTGGAAAAAATGAAATCAGAAATAATTTCTCAGATAACAGGAGAAATTGTGCTCCTAGTGTAAGACATGATTAATAAATCTAGAGAGGAGCTGAGGAACATGATGGAATCCCAACATAGGAAACAAATGGAATCCATAAAACAGATGCAAATAGATTTCCAGGAGATGAAAAACTCCACTGAAAGTCGACACAGCAGAATGAGCCAATGAGAGGATAGAATTACAGATATAGAAGATAAGATTGCAATTAATGACCAGGAAAAGAAAAATTACTTCAAAATTATGAGGGAACATGAGAAATCAATACAGCAGCTGAGAGATGATGCAAAGAAGAGTAATATAAGACTGATTGGAGTCAAAGAAGAAACAGGAGAGAGTGCAAATGACATAAAAAATCTCTTCACAGAAGTAATGGCAGGAAACTTCTCAAGCAGGGGAAAAGAACTTGACATACAGATAAGTGAGGCATATAGGACTCCAAATAGCCTTGATCAAAAAAAATCTACACATAGGCATATAATTGTTAAGATTCCAGAAACTCAACAGAATAACAAAGTTCTACAAGCAGTTAGAGAAAAGAAACAAATCACATAAAAAGGAAAGCCCATCAGAATCACAACAGACTTTTCAACACAAACCATCAAGGCAAGAAGAGCTTGGAGGGACATATTCCAAGCCCTAAAAGAAAACAGCCTCCAACCCAGATTGATGTACCCTGCAAAACTATCTTTCAAAATGGATGGAGAAATAAGATACTTTCAGGACAAAGAGCACCTTAGGAACTTCGTGAATACCAAACCAGCACTCCAAAAAACTTTACACAATATCCTAGGAATAGACATTGCAGATCACAGCCCCAGGAAGTGAAGCAGAGTGAACCCATCTGGCATGACAAGAAATTAAATGTAAAGGGGGAGAACCCAACAAAAAGAAAAAGTCATGGCAATGACAAGTCAATAGGTTTCAGTTATAACCATCAACGTTGATGGTCTCAATTCACCAATCAAAAGAAATAGACTGGCAGAATGGGTCAAGAAGGAAAATCCAACAATATGCTGCACACAAGAAACACACTTAATTCAAAAGGAAACTCATAGACTGAAAGTTAAAGGGTGGAAAATAATACTCCATGCAATGGGAACCAGAAAAAAAGCAGGAGTAGCTATACTCTTTGCAGATCAAGTAGATTTCAAACCATCACTGATTAAGAGAGATGAAGAAGGACACTGCATCCTTGTAAAGGGAAGAATCCAAGAGGAAGAGATGACAATCATAAATATCTATGCACCAAACACTAGTGTGCCCAACTATATAAAACAAATACTAGTGGACATGAAAAGTCATATATGCACTAATACAATTGTAGTGGGGGACCTCAACACCCCACTGTCACAAATAGATCAACTAGACAAAAAATAAGTAATGAAATACTAGAACTCCATCGAACTCTTGAACAAAGGAACTTAACAGATGTTTACAGAGTCTTCCACCTCACAAAATCAGAATACACATTCTTCTCAGCTGCGCACGGGTCATTCTCCAAAATAGACCACATACTCACACATAGAATATGTTTAAGTAAGTGCAAAGGAATTGAAGTTATCCCCTGTATATTATCAGACCATAGTGCAATGAAATTGGAGATCCATAGCAAAAGAAACTCAAAAAATTTCATAAACACATGGAAATTGAACAACATCCTTCTGAATAACCAATTGGTCACAGAGGAAATTAAAGAAGTAATCAGACAGTTCCTTCAATTAAATGACAATGACAATACAACATATTGGAATCTATGGGACACAATGAAAGCAGTCTTATGAAGGAAATTCATAGCAGTGAATACACATATTAGGAAAACAGAATGAGCCCAATTAAACACCCTGATGCTGAACCTCAAGCTTCTGGAAAAAGAAGAGCAGGATAACCCCAAAGGTCATACAAGGGAGGAAATTATAAAGATCAGAGGCGAAATCAATGCAATGGAGACTAAGAGAATGATACAAAAAATCAATGAAGCCAAGAGTTGATTCTTTGAAAGAATCAACAAAATTGACAAACCCTTAGCCAACCTTATCAGAAAAAGGAAAGAAAAGGCCCAAATCCATGCAATAGGAATGAAAAGGGTGAAATTCCAACAGACTCAACAGAAATCCAGAGGATCATCAATACCTCCTTACCGAACCTATATGCCAATAAGATGGAAAACACAGAAGAAATGGACAGATTCCTAGATACACATGAATTACCAAAGTTGACCAAAGAAGATGTATAAATTATAAACAACCCAATATCAACCAAAGAATTTGAAAACATAATTAAAAACTTATCAACTAAGAAAACCCTGGGCCCTAATGGCTTCACTGCTGAATTCTACAAGACATTTAGAGAGGAACTGCTGCCACTACTGTTTAAACTCTTCAATGAAATTGAAAGGGAAGCAACACTCCCAAATTCATTCCTGAAAGCAAGCATCACCTTGATCCACAAAACAGAGAAAGACCCAATCGAAAAGGAGAACTATAGGCCAATCTCACTAATGAACATAGATGCAAAAATCCTTACTAAGATACTGGCAAATAGAATGCAGAAGATCATAAAGAAGATCATACACCCAGAAATAAATTTCTATTGTTTATAAACCACCCTGTTTATGGCTCTTTGTTATAGCAGCACAAATGGAGTACAACTCTGTCATGGTAACTGGTCGCTCCCAAGGGCTGTGCAAAAATTTCATCTCACTGAGGGTTAAAAAGAATCATAGAGCAAGAGGCACCATGAGTTGCTGATTCTTGAAGCTGGGTAATGGGTACGTGAAGGTTTCTTGTATTTCTTCCTAATTTACATGTGATTTGAATTTTTCCAGAAAAAGAGAGAGAGAGATTTGGCAAGTGTTTAAAACAACTAAGTAAACCAGGGATTGTAGTGCATGCCTGTAATTTCAGCACTCAAGAGGCCGCGTTCGCTCGCTGGCTGTCCGGGTGCGGGCGCCCGGCTCCCCCTAGAGGAGGGCACAGCCGGCGCCGCCGCCTTTCAGCCGGGCCTGGGTCTCGGTCCCTGCCAGCCCCGGGCCCGGCTGCAGACCCCAGTCCAGCCCAGCCATGAAGTGAGGCGCTGGGATTGCGGTGCGAAGCCTGCGAGAAGTTCAAGAAGGCCTATAGGAAACTGGCCCTGAAATGGCACCCGGGATGGTCACGCAAGCCCTGTGCTTCAATTTGGTCACGATTCTTCACATTAACAGTTCTAATTAGGTGTCTTCCCTGGTGAAGTTTGCATGTTTCCTTCGAGATAAAAATTTGGATAATGCTGCAGAAGCAGCTGAACGATTTAAATTAATCCAAGCCTCATATGATGTGTTGAGTGACCCTCAAGAAAAAGCATGGAATGATAATCATAGAGAAGCCTTATTTAAAGGAGGCCTTGATGGAGAATATCAAGATGACAGCTTAGATTAGCTTCAGTATTTTACTGTTAACCTGTTATTCTGGTTATGGAGATGATGAAAAGGGCTTTTACACAGTGTATCGTAATGTTTTTGAAATGATTGCAAAGGAAGAACTAGAATCTGTATTAGAGGAGGATGTTTAGGATTTTCCAGTCCTTTTCGGAGACTTCCAGAGTGACTATGATATAGTGGTCCACCCTTTCTTCGCTCACTGGCAGAGTTTTTGTACTCAAAAGAACTTCTCCTGGATGGAAGAATATGATACACGGCAAGCATCAAACCGCTGGAAAAAGCGAGCCATGGAAAAAGAAAACAAAAAAATTTGAGACAAAGCCAGAAAAGAGAAGAATGAGCTTGTGTGTCAGCTGGTAGCTTTTATTCGTAAAAGAGATAAGAGAGTGCAGGCTCATTGGAAGCTTGTAGAGGAACAGAATGCTGAGAAGCCCAGGAAAGCCGAGGAGAGGAGGCAGCTGCAGGAGATCAAGCAGGCCTAACTGGCGGAGCAATAGTGAACAGAGCTGGATGACCATGGCCAGTGTGGAGAAGGAGCTCCAGGAGGTGGAGGCGTGGCATGACAAGGAGTTTGGAGATGGATCAGATGAAAATGAAACGGAGGAACATGAGTTCAAAGATGGACAGGATGGTAAAGACAGTGATGAGGCTGAGAAAGTTGGGTTTTATGATAACCTTTACTGTCCAGCATGTGATAAAGCTTTCAAGCCAGAAAAGGCCATGAAGAATCATGAAAAGTCAAAGAAACACTGGGAAATGGTTGCCTCGTTGAAACAACAGTTAGAGGAGAAGGAAGAGAATTTTTCAGAATCTCAAGTAGATGAAAATCTATTGAATGCCAATTCTGAGGAAGAAATGGAAGATAGACCAAAACAAAAGCTTCCTAAAAAAACAGAAGAAAAAGAAACAGAAGCCATCACAGAATTATGATGACAGTTTCAATGAAAGCGGAACAGGAGAAGGAGAAAAGGTTGATCCAGAGGATACTAACTTAAATCAAGACAATTCCAAAGAATTAGAACATAGTCCTCTAGAAAATGTCAGAGTCAAAGACCACTGAACCATGTGATGACCCAAAAAATGCAGCTAAAAGTATTGCTAAATCCAAAGGAAAGAAAACCAAAGATATGAAAAAATCTGTCAAAGTACCTGCTGAACCACAAGTACAGAGTGATGTTCTTAGGAGCTATACAACCTGCCATAGTGAGTTTCCATCCCCGAATAAACTTTTTGACCATCTCAAGGCTACAGGTCATGCAAGAGCACCTCCATCATCGTATTTAAACAGTGTAACCAGTAGTCAAAGCAAGAAAGAAAAACGAAAAAATAGATAGAAATTCTGACAACACTTTTTTGCTTATAAGTGTCCAAATTTTGAAACCAAAAACTGAACTGAAATCATCTAAAGAGTTACAATTTCAAACAAACAAAAAAAAGAGTTACAATTTCAGTGATTTGCAATTTATTGCATTGTGGAAGATTATTTTGTAACTTGTAAAGATACTTTTTTTGTTTAATATATATTTTTTAAACATTTCACTAGTGATTGAATTCTACTTTTGCCATCTGAATTGACTTGAATGTCTCAAAACAAGAAAATGCTTCCTAAGTCTACTTCTGAAGAAGAAAATGAACATATGTATTGTATCAAGAGTAAAATAACATTTTTGGTGAAAAAAAAATTTCAACACTCAAGAGGCTGAGGCAGGAGGATCACCATAAGTTCAAGGCCAGCCTGGACTACAAATAGTGGTTCAGATGTTAAGTATTTTGTCCCTACAACAGAAAAGCTGATACAGAAAATTGGTACCAAGAGTGGGGTAGTTTCTGTATTAGTCACTTTTTTGTTGCTGGGACAATGTACTTGACACACACAATTTAAAGAAGAAAAGGTTTTGGGGCAGAGATTTAGCTCAGTGGTCCCGCCGCCGGCTTCACAAGTGCAAGGGCCTGAGTTCTATCCCAGCACCAAAAAAAGAAGAAAAAAAAAAAGAAGAAAAGGTTTAAAAGAACTCTTCTTCATTTTTGGTGGGATTGTAGGCTGGTGCAACCATTGTGGAAATCAATATGCAGACATCTCAAACAACTAGGATTGGAAGTCCCATTTGACCCAGCTATTCCTCTACTGGGTATCTTCCCAAAAGAATTAAAAGAATCATACCACAGTGATATAAGCTCACCCATGTTTATAGCGGCACAGTTTGCAATACCTAAAACTTGGAAACAGCTCAAGTGCCCATCAACTGGAGATTAGTTAAAGAAGATGTGATTTTTTTATAAAATGGAGTACTACTCAGCCATAAAGAATGAGAAACTAGAGACATTTATAGCTAAGTGTATGCACATTGAGGCAATACTCAAGTGAAATAAACAGGACACACTTGTGTAAATACTGAATGGTTTCTCTGATGTGAAAAACTAAAAGTGTAAATAAGAATCAGAATGTATAATTGATATTGTGAAATAGGAAGAAAATCTCTAAAGGAATGGGGAAATGGGATGGGAAGGGGAAAGGAGAGAAGGGAAAAGAAAAATTTTGAGAAAAGGAAAAACATGGAAACAATGTCTTTGTAAATAGGGAAGGATGGAGGGCGGGACAGGAGGGCAAGAAATGGGGAAAAATAAGAACCAAGATGCATCATGTACAGGTTACAAGATCCCAATGAGTAATATAACTGTGTTGTATACCTAAAATGTACCAATAAACAATGTAAAAAAAAAAAAAAAAGATCATACACCCTGATCAAGTGGGATTCATCCCAGGGATGCAGGGATGGTTCAACATATGCAAATCAATCAATGTAATACACTGTATCAATAGAGCCAAGGACAAAAACCATACGATTATCTCCATAGACGCAGAAAAAGCATTTGACACAATCCAACATGCATTTATGCTAAAAACCCTATAAAAAATTGGAATAGATGGTCTCTACCTCAAACTGATAGAAGCCATCTATGAAAAACCAACAACCAGTATCATACTAAATGGTCAAAAACTGAAATCCTTCACACTAAATTCAGGAACAAGACAAGGATGTCCACTATCACCATTCTTGTTCAATGTAGTCCAGAAAAATTAGCCACAGCAATTAGACAAGAGAAAGAACTAGAAGGAATAAAGATAGGAAATGAAGAAGTCAAATTGTCATTATTTGCAGATGACATGATACTCTATATAGAAGACACCAAGAACTCCACAAAAAGTCTTCTAGACTTAATAACCAAATTCAGTCAAGTAGCTGGTTATAAGGTCAACACACAAAAAATCAATAGCTTTCCTCTACACGAATGACTGACTCACTGAGAGAGAAATAGGGCAAATAATTCCTTTCACAATAGCATCCAAAAATCTGAAATACCTAGGAATCAACCTAACAAAAGAAATCAAAGACCTCTTCTCTGAAAACTATAGCACTCTGAAAAGAGGAATTGAAGATGATATCAGAAAATGGACAGACATCCCCTGCTCCTGGGTAGGAAGGATTAATATAGCGAAAATGGCCATACTTCCAAAACTGCTATATAGATGTAATGCAATTCCAATTGAGATCCCAGCAGCACACTTCACAAACTTGGAGAAAACAGTCCACAAATTCATATGGAACAAGAAGAGACCCAGAATAGCAAAAGCAATTCTAGGCAATAAAAGCAAGGTAGAGGATATCACAATCCCCAACTTGAAACTATACTACAAAGCTACTGTGATCAAAACAGCATGGTACTGGCAAACAAACAGACCTCAGGACCAGTGGAACAGATTAGAAGATGCAGAAACAACGCCAGACACACTCAGCCATCTCATCTTTGACAAAGGAATCAAACACCCTCACTGGAGGAAAGATAACCTCTTTAATAAATGGTGCTGGAAAAATTGCGGAAGATGAAAACTAGACCTATATCTCTCACCATGCACTCAAGTAAAATCAAAATGGATTAAAGATCTAAATATTAAAACAGAAACACTGAACCGGCTGGAAGAGAGGTTAGGTGGAACCCTTGAAGACATTGGTGTAGGAAAAGATTTTATAAACAAAACCTCAGTTGCCCGTGAACTAGCACAATCAGAGAAGTGGGATCTCTTCTTATTAAAAAGCTTCTGCACAGCAAGAGAAACCACCAACAGTGGGAAGAGACAACCCATAATGTGAGAAAAACTTTTCACCAGCTGTCCCTCAGACAAAGGTCTACTATCTTGAATTTATAAAGAACTGACATAAATCAGACTTCCCAAATTTGAAGACCTAATCCAAAAATGGGCATCTGAAATGAACAGGCATTTGTCAGACAAAGAAGTAGAAATAGCAAATAAATACATGAAGAAATGTTCAACATCACTGGTCATTCAAGAGATGCAAATGAAAACTATGCTGAGATTCCACCTCACTCCAGAAAGAATGGCTGCTATCATGAAATCAACCAATAACAAATGCTGGTGGGGCTGTGGGGAAAGAGAAACTCTGCTCCACTGCTGGTGGGAGTGTAGACTGGTGCAAGCACTACGGAAATCAGTATGGAGATACCTCAAAGAACTAGGACTGGAAGTCCCATTTGACCCCGCTATTCCACTGCTGGGGATCTTCCCCAAAGAATTAAAAGAATCATATCACAGTGATATATGTGCACCTATGTTCATAGCAGTTTGTGATAGCTAAAACTTGGAAACAGCCCAAATGCCCATCAACTGGAGACTGGATAAAGAAAATGTGGGATTTTTTATAAAATGGAGTACTACTCAGCCATAAAAAATGAGAAATTAGAGACATTTATAGCTAAGTGGATGCACATTGAGGCAATATTCTTAAGTGAAATAAATAGGACACACATGTATAAGTACCGAATAGTTTCTCTAGTGTGAGAAACTGAAAGTGTAAAAAAGGACTAAAATGTATAATAGGTAATGTGAAATAGGAAGAAAAGGGGCAAAGGGGAAGGAAGTGGGAGGGCTAGGGGAAAGGAAAGAAGGGAATGGAATTAATATGAGAAAATGGAAAAATAGGAACAAAATCTTTGTAAATAGGGAGGAATGTAGGGGTTGAAGGGAAGGCTGGACAAGGGTGAAAAATAAGGACCAAGAGAGGTTATGTCATGGTGCAAATTTCCAATGATGAATGTCATTATATTGTATACCTAAAATGTACCAATGATTAGAATGAATAATCAATAATGCAAAATAGGAAGAAAAGGTCCAAAGGGGTAGGGGTAGTGGGAGGGGCAGGGGAAAGGAAAGAAGGGAAAGGAAAAATGCTGAGAAATGGACAAAATGGAAATAAAGTCTTTGTAAATAGGGAAGGGTGGAGGGGGTGAAGGGAGGGCTAGGAATGGGGAAAAAATAAGAACCAAGGTGCATCATGTAAATGTACAAGTTCCCAATGAGAAATGGAATCATGTTGTATACCTAAAATGTACCAATAAAAGAGTTGAAGGGAAAAAAAGTACATATAAAGTGATCAGCTCTCTTTTGGAGAGATTCAAGGAAAACATTAACATGGAAGACAAGGAGGTGAATTTTGAAAGATTATTCTAAATTTCCTAATCATATTAGGGAGAAGATATTAAGGATATTCTAGGTGGAAGGAAGAACATGTGAAAATTCACCTATAAAACTGCATAGTTCAGTATAGTTGAGGGGGAAGGAGAGTGGGTGAGTGGTAAAATGTGGGGGTGAAATGTCACTAGCATTAGCCTATGAAGTTCTTAAAATGTCATTGTGCTGGTCATTTTCCTCTGCTTTCAGTAGCATTGCTAGCCTTCCTTTGATCTACATAGTAAGAGCCTTTGCCAAATGGCTTTCTGGTTTGAACAATGAAAGGTACAATCAGAACACTGAAGGGTGGACTCTGTACAGAAGTCAGTGTTTCTCTTATTCTTCTCTTCCCTTTCCATCTCCATTGTGGCTGAAGATACTGATAGAGACCCTTCCTACCTGATTTCAGCTCTATTCTCCTTGTGAATACCTGCATTGCCAGCATCCTCTGATTTCTTAGCTCTTCCATTAGCATCAATTCTCTCTGAAGTTTCATTTATTTGAAGTACCTAGAATAGTTTCTATTTTCACTAGACTATGACTGATCTAATAATACTATAAAATTTAGACATTATTATGTGGGGATGGAGAAAAATCCTATGCAGGACAGTGGTAGGCCAGATTTGTGCTTTAGAAAAGTCCCCAGGCAATAGTTGGGAAGAAACTGTAAGAAAGATGAGTTGGGGAGAAACTGTAAGGAACATGAGTCTGAAGATAAATATTATGTAAAGGGAGATGATGAGTAACTGCTCAGAGTGATGACTGAGCAAATCTGTTGGATTAATGATGTACAGTAAAACCTTGGTTTGCAAGCATAACTCATTCTGGAAACATGCTTGTAATCCAAAGTACTTTTATAGCAAGGCAAATTTTCCCATAAGAAATAATCGAAACTCAGATGATATGTTCCACAACCAAAAAATATTTGTACAAAAATGATTACAATACTGTAATATAATACAAAATATAAAGAAAAATAAATTAACTTGCACTTACCTTTGAAAGTCTTTGTGGCTGGTGTGGGGGAGACAAGAGAGAGGAGGGTTATTGTGTAGGATGACTTTCACTGTTACTAGCAGAATCACTGCTATCTGTTGGCTGAATGGAATCTTTATCTTTTCATGCAACTCTAACAAGAAACCTCTATAATAATACTTGCTTTTGCCTCCTTTTGAGGATTTCGAGGCAATGTAACATTACATTGTGGTTAAACAGATTTATACTCACGCTGTTATACCTTATGTGGATTATGCTTTTCTACAAATTTTGTATTGTTTCTCATATTTTACACATCTCCCCAATCTTATTTGAATTGAGGGATTCCTCTCCCTTTATCTCCTCCTCCACCTTCTTTTTCCTCCTCCTCTACAGATGAGATCACTTCCATAACCTTTTGCTGTTGAAAGATGATCATCCACAATCCCACAATGAGAGAGACAGAAAGGGGGGACCATTGGCTCAACTGTGATCATGCGACGTTTGGCATCAAATACTACTCATATTGCAAGACACCACTTGTTTATCAAATTAAAATTTATTAGAAATGTTTGCTCATCATAGGGAACATTCACAGAACAAGTTACTTGCAATCCAAGACTTCACTCTATTTAGAAGATAGTATTACCAAGTTCTAATGCCCAGTTGGATAATACAATTTGCATATAAGCAGTCACCATTTTAATATGAGCAAGTGGGGTTTGTAAGGGAATGAACGGCTCATCCCTAGTCTTGATCCATACCGAAGTCTAGGCTCACTTGGTTGAGGCTGGAAGCATAATAAATAGGTAGGTCTCAGAACCTTCCAAAGGAGTTCACTCCTGATAATATATTCTTGGATGCAACATGAACAGAGATTATAATATAGACAGAAAAACTGGAAGATTAATGAGAGATAAAATTGAGGGATGTGATGGGTCATCAGACTACCAGTCAGTGGTCCTGAATAGGCTGGATCTTAAAGGAAATGAACCAAGTAATTTAGATATTACAATAAACAGCAATCAATCACAACTACTTTAACCTTCCTAGACTTGCATTTCTTACTGTCATTTCTTTTTTCCCCCCATGTTTATGGGGACATTAAAATCTTAATGTTTCATTCAACCTATGACTATGTCTTTAATAGAAGACCCTTTTGAAGAGCGAGACTGAGGTTGACTCTTTGATGTTTACATCAGAGGATTTAGATTATGCAGCAAAGGTAGTTGTTCTGTCTCACCTTAGTACACCCAAACACCAAGCAAGAAAGGTAAGGTATGACACCTCAAAGATGTCCTTATTTCTATTTTGTTCTTCCTATGATTTTGTCACATCCAAGGTGTGATCACCAACCTTGACTCATTCCTGGATCTGGACTCTCAATGAAGTATAGAAATAAAAGAACAGAGTCCAGAAAAGTTCCAAAGCATAAAGCAAATTTTATTACAAGATGCAGAACAGACTTCTCCAGAGAGGAGGGGCCCCAGAGCTGGGAGTAAGCTGCTCCTGTTGAGCAGTGCTCATTTTATGATGGTTTGGGCAGTCCTCACCCCTGGGTTACGTAGTCTGTTCACGCAGACAGATTTGGTGTCGGACTGGGCCTCCTACTCGAGTCCACAACCATAGAAGGCCACTGCATTCGGCTAGTGTGGTGTTCACAAGCATGGACCAATATTTCAATCAGATTAACTCAAAGTCTTGCACCAGCGCCATCTTGGGCTTGGTTCTGTTGTTCCCAACCTTGCCACTACTCTAAGTAGGTTTCATATCCTTCTTGAGGTCCACTTCCCTGTTCCAGCCCTACTTAGTGGTTTCTGTCCCTACGATTTTACTTTTGCTAACCTATAACTCTGTCTACCAAGCCTAATTAACATACTAATACTTGGGAAAACTCCCTTACTAAGCTTTTCTAGTGGGGCTCCTGGCCTTACTGCTTTGGAATGTCTCAGAAAAGATACTTGAAATTTTGGAGGCTGGGGATTTAGCTCAGTGGTTCAGCCACCTGCCTGGCAATCCCAAGGTCCTGAGTTTGATCCCCAGTATCAAAAGAAAAAAAGATTTTTTTCTTCCACACCCAAGAATTTAACTATCCCTGTTGGAGTAATCTCTTGCTATGTTACAAACTAACCCTAAACTTAGAGGTTTAAACAACTATCTGATTGTTTCTTACTATATTGTGGGTAAGGAATTCAAGCAGGGTTCACCTGAGTATTCTTTTTATTCTACATGGTATCAATGGAAGTCTCTAGGTGGAATTCAGCTGGTATATAAGCTGGGTCTACTGCATCCAAGATAACTTACATGCAGACATCTGGAGGAGATGGCTGGACAATTTGACTTTGCTGTTGACCAATACATCTTTATGTAGCCCTGACATGTGGTAGTCCCAAGATAGACATCTATATGGTGGCTTAGAACTCCCAAAAACAAAATTGTGGAATTCACATGGGTAGTGTTATTGTTTAGATCTAAAATGTTCTCCAAAGTCTCATGTTTTCAGATGTGGAACTATGGAAGATTATTAGATCATGGGGTACTATACTTAGCAGTGTAATAATCCATTGATAAATTCATAGCCAAATGTGTTGTTAGGAGGTGGGGCCCAGTTGCAGGAGGTGGGTCCCCAGAAGCATGATCTGAAAAGGTATATTCTTGTCCGTGATTCTTTCTTCTTTCTCCCTTTGTGCTTGCTGCCTGCCATGGGTTGAGCAGCTGACTCCCACCACACCATTTTACCATGCTATTTCTGCCTTGGGGCCAGCTAATAATGGACGGAATCCTCTGAAACTGTAAGGAAAATAAAACTGTCCCCTTGAGTTGCAGATTTCAGATATTTTGTCCCAGTGATGGGGAGTGATTAATACAGGTATGTTCTATCTCATTGTACATTTCTGTGGTTCTCTAGTGAATGAATGAGTTGCAAGCCCACCCAGATTCGAGGAAAGTGGACACAGATACCAACTCTTGAAAAGAGAAGTGTCACAGAATTTGAAGCCATGTTTTAAAGCTACTGAACTTCCATTACACACACAAACTTTATATTTAAATTCAGTTCCAGAAATAACTATTGAACACTTGTGCCAAAGGTATCCTTTTGTGTGGTAACATGATTTTGACAAAATGCAGTTACACAATGTTAAATAGTTTTTTTAACTGCTTACCTGCAGGACTCTTAGGTCCTTTAAAAGGAGTGGGAATCTCTAAGAACAGGATACACAGGATACACTGTGTGTCATTTCCCTTATTACTTTGATATGGGAATGTCTTATTACCAGTGTTCTGCATGAGATGTCCTGAAAACACTGATTTAGACAATACTTAAACAAAAAAAAAAGAAACACCCATTACCTTTTATAATCTAGAACTTTGAGGAGAACAGAGAAAGAGTAAAATGTTTTTAGTATTTTTTTTAATTTTTATTTTTATTACTATCTGTTGGCAGTACCTAATGATTGCATTCCTTGTGTGGAGTTGGTGCATGGACATAACACATCTTCATTCTTTTCTTCATCCCCTTTCCTTTACCCTCCCTCTTCCTGCATCCCTTGGTCTCCTTCCCTTTTGCAAAAATCCTTATCTCCCTGTTTTCTATTATCTATCTTGTATTTTACTTTTTAAGAATAAATCAAACATGGTTTTCTAAGATGACTTCAGTATAACTAGAAGACACTCACAGACTTGTAGCCATCACGAGTATAATCACAGGTTATTGAAGCATACATACAGATATCCTAGCATTAAGATGGAAGAAAAAATAAGTCTCTGCTTTAAGAAATATTAGTCATAAACTACCTAGAGTCTTTTATAGGCTTTTCATTCTTTCTGAACATCTTAATTAAAAGTTAAAATGACTGACAATGTTGGCTTCCTTGAGAACTAAAGGAGCATCCACAGAAGTCCATGGAATGTGCAATGTCTTGCAATCTTTTTGGAGGGCAAAGCAACCCCATAAAACAGTAAGTTATTAATTATTTATTACAAGGCTATGGAAGAAATCATGGTATAGGGTCTCTTTCACTTTGGGACTTTGAGTTTGCAAGTTATAGGACAGAAAGAAAATAGTTTTGAAATTACAGAAAATTGGAGACAGAAAATTTTAATTTTTTTCAAAAGCTCTAATATCTTTTGGCAAATGACATTTGATGAACCTCAACAGTCACTGGAGGGGGTGGAGAGCCTATTAAGCTGTTTCAAGATCTCGATACATTCATATGGAGAGATATATGGCTTCATATTACTTTCAGCATATTAAAGTGCCATTCATAAACACAATGATCTATGATAGTCATCATTCACAGCTCACTGCAGATTGGGAACAGTACCCCACAGTATCCTCCAATGCAAAATACAGAGATCTGAGGGGTCTGGTTTTGATTTGGGAACACAATGAGACTGCAAAAGCTGCCCTGATGCTGCAAGGACCTCTCGGCTCTTGTCCCCATCTTCATAAAGACAGGTAAGGAAGATGAGGGAAGGGAAAGGCCAGATTAGCGGGGATCATGGTAAAGCACCCAGGCCATCAGCCTCTTTTTCTCTTCATTCTCATTATCTATCATGGACAACTGTCTGTTACTGCACCCACTCAAGCAATGTGTAGGGAAGGGAAGTAGGAGAACAAGGACAAAGAGCCCAGGGGCCTCTTGCAAAGAACGTATTGAGTTCACAGCTTTCCTTTTGCCACTAGGAATGACTTCTACATGGTTTCTTCTCAGCCATTTGTCTGCTTTCCCTCTTGTTGTCAGCCAGGTCTTAAGGGATCACCTAACCAGGGCTTCTTGGATATAGGACAGTACCTCCAGTGCTTTGCAGGGGGGTGGGGGTTGTAGGTGATAAGTTTGCAAAGCATGAGACCACATGGGATTGCCCAAGGAGAAAGTGGGTCTCTCTTCAATGCTTCTTAACCTGGTCACATCAAGAGAGTTGTGGTATCTGCCTGCACATACAACAGGGTCCAACAGAATGGAATAACATTGTTTTGTTCACATTGTGTTTGTCTTCTATATGTTGCAAGTGATTCTGACTTTTTAGTTATAGTAATAATATAATGTCTCTTTGTGAAATAAAATTAAGTTTAAAAGGGAACCAATTTAGATACAAAATATTTAGTGTAGTTCAGGTGGCAGGAATATATGGCAGAAATCAGAAAGAGGAAGCAAATGATTAAAGCATGGGATATTCTGCCCTCGCATGACCCTCCAAGTTAACAGTTAGGGAAATTGAAGCCCTCAGAATTTAGATAAACTGAACATAGTCACATAAGTAAATTTCTGTCTTCGTTCACCCATTTGTTTATCTGTGTGTTTTAATACGAAAAGGCCTGACAGTATGCTGTATAGAATGTTGGATATCAGGCCTCCTGCCTCCCTGCCATGGCTCCTCTCCATGGTCGGGAGACTTTCCTGCTCCTTTCCAGATGGAGATAAAGGACCTAAGAGGGAGAGGTTGCCGTTTCTAACCAGAATTGTAATATGCAATTAGATTGCATGCGGTTGCAAGCAACAAAATAATCAATTAAAATCACCTAAGCAATTAGGTTATTAATTTGTCATCTAATAAGAAGCCTTAGCCAAGAGTGGTAAATATTGACTCAAATAAGATAATAAACTTAAAAAACTTCTGAATAAGACCTTAAATGAGAGATTGTCCATGGCATCTTGGGATTAAGTCAAATGAAGTAGAAGCCAATAGCTCTTCCCTCCTCTTTCCCAAGGATACTGAACACATAAATACAGGGGAAGAGTCTAATAGGTGGTAACCCTCGGAAGTACAGTGACAAAGAGGTGATTGCCAGGGGCAGATGCTGAGAGAAAATGCTGCCTGCAGTCAGAGTGTGTGAGGATGTAGCCTCGGGCAGAGAGTGTCAAGGATGGAAATGCTGATGAGACCCATGAGGCCTCAAGTTCCTGGGTCAGGGCACAAGTAGGGTAAAATGCAAACCTTAGACCAGATCTGTAAGGTGCCTGCCTATCTATCCAGCCTGCATTTGAACATTTTATAGAAGAAGAACCTACATAGATTAAAGGGCCTAAGTCATAAGTGTGTAGTTTGATGAATTTTCCCGCACTGAACATACCCTTGGAAAGAGCACCTAGATTCCTGAGCCAGGATACTTACTACTAGCACCAAGAAGCCCCCTCATACTAGCCTTCTAGTCCTTAACTTCCAGAGAGGAACCACAACCCTGATTTCATACCTTCTAAGGAAGAACACAGTCATGGAGTGCTCCTATTCTGATTTCGTCCACCATATATTATGTTTGCAAGACTCTATGTTTGGGTTGTGGTTCGTTCATTCTAATGGCTGCGTAATTTTCCAGTGTAAATGTATAACACTCCATTTATCTTTCTTCCTACATAGGCCTTTGGAGTTTCCAGTTTGGAGATAATACTGACACTGCTATTTGGGACATTTAAGTGCCTGTTTGTTTGTTTTTTCTCAACACAAATGTATGTTTTCCTATGAAGCACTTCCTTAGTAGGACAAAGGTGAGTCACAAAGTCCAGCCAAACTTTACCCTGTTCTTACCATTTTTTACATTATAAGGCCTCCAATGAGCATTCTTATGCACACCATTTTTCTTTCTGGAACTTTATGCCTTTATACCCCTCACTCTGCACCTGGCTAGTTCCCACTTGTCATGAGATTTGGGATGAAATGTCACTTTGAGGAATCCCTTCCTTAACTTCCTATTGTGCACACTCCACTTCTTGCTAGGTTTTAGCTTTGCCAAACTTAACACAACTTTAACTGAACAGCTACTGTGTCATTCCCTACTTGATGTAGTAGGATACAAGTCCTACAGAGAAGATATCTGACTATTTCACATTGAGTCCCCCCAGGGCCTAGAATAGTAGGTGGCATGACAATGACTACTAAATAATTATTCATTAAGTGATTGGGCAGCACCCAAGGCTAGTCTCTAATAAGCCACAGCTTTAGTTAATGGGACACATGTAATTGTTCAAAGGGAGAGTCTAGTGTCCTCATGAGGCCAAGTCCCACGTTGAGGTAGTTCCTCAAATGCCCCTGATCTGTGACTAAGCCAGGATGCAGGCCGGGGTCAGGTGGCCCTTGTACAATGGGAGGTCTGACCCTGGGGACATGAGATAGCTTGAATATGCTCTAAAGGTGGGTAGGGTGTCTCCAACTCTCTCCTCCTATTTTTCCCTTTCTTCTTAGGACACTTTCCTCTGATCAATATCTCTCTGGGCTCTAACAACTGGGCAACCTCCAAGCCAGCATGTATCAACATACCCCTACCTCAAATCATGGCCAGCTTCCATTTCTTCTGGGCATTAGGACACTAACTTGTAAAAAGATGTTAACATTTAATAGCCCTTTCATGTGTACAGGAACCAAGATGCGATTTCAGAAATTCCTTTTTGAATTACAGTGCCAACTTCATTTCTAATAGATGTCAGTGATTTGTAAATGCAACAAAAATACTAAAACCATACTATATGAATGTTAAACAAAATATTTTATAGTATGCTACATTTCCCAAGACAGTCATCATACTCACTCCTTTATCAAAAGATTCTCCTGAGCCACAAGGGAGCTGATGGGACAGAGAAGCACTGGCGAAGGAAGGAGGAATGGAGGATGATGAGCATTGGTTTGAGGCATTGCTCTTGGTTACTCAAAACCTGAGCATTATGGGCAGAGAGAGGTGCTGGGAGTCAGAGAGTTCAACAAATGTGAAAGTCGGGGTCGACCTCTTGATCATTTTTTTCCCAAACGTGAAGGTGAAGGTGACATTCTTCTATTGACATTCACCATGAAGAACGAGGTCATGGATTAATGGATGAAGATGAAGGCATAATTGATATGTTTGAGAAAGATAATGCTATTTTTTATTAGCAATCATAAATATTCAGTTAAGAAAGAAAGTTAAATGTCTAGAATCCACATGTATGTATGATAGCACTTTTTAAAGTGCTAAAAAATATTATTTTTAACTAAATAACAATAGACCAAAGGTAATAAAGAGAATAAAGAAAAATTTTAAAGTTGAAGAGTAAAGAATTCAGGTCATTTGACCAAAGCTGTCTTTTTGTTTTTCATCTCAGGAGATACGAAATTGATCAGAATCAATTTATTGACCTTTCAAGAAAATGCGATATGGGAAGACAAACTTCCTTCTTGTCCATTTGTGTGTGTGTGTGTGTGTGTGTGTGTGTTTGTGTGTGTGTTACTAGAGATGGTTTTGTACTTGCTAGGCAAATACTCTACCACTGAGCTCTACCCTCATCCCTTTTATTTTGAGACAGGGTCTCACTAAGTTGCCCAGTCTGACTTTGAACTCTTGATTCTTCTGCCTCAGCCTCTTGGGTAGCTGGAATTACAGGCAAGCAGTACCATACTTGGCTTCTTCTGTATCTTAATATATCTTTCTCCCAATTTACATGAACCTATTAATCCATGTTCTGTCTATCCCATCCTAGTTTTCCATTAAAGTAAATTTTTATAATATTGTAATTTTTATTTAAAAATACTTATTTGACAAATAAAGTTGTATATATTCAAAATGAAATACCATTATTCATAGGAGCCAGAGAATTTATTTCTAAGGTGTTTCACAGGGAGGTTTTCTAAGTCACGTATATGGTTTTATAATCCACAACCAAATCTTTCTGGTCTCCATATGACCCTTAGAAACTTTAGCAAAGACTAAGACTTATATATATTAAATTTAGGAAACTTGATAAATATATAATATAAGAAAAATAGTATATCAATGAACAGAAAAATATTGGCCCATCAAAATGGAAAATTTCTTTTTAGTGTTGAATATTTTGAAATAATCAGCTCGAAATTTGACACTTACTAGCAGTTTCTTCACATTATCTACATGTATTGAAATATCACACTATATGCCATGAATGTGTAAAATTACTATATCTCAATTAAAAAGCCTTCATTTTAAAAACTCTATTTTCTCTCTCCTTTTATTAATGTGTTCACTTACTCATTCACTCATTCATTCATTTCTTGGTTCTTCCATTCAACACTCATTGAGATTTTCCTATCTGCTTGTTAGCCCCTATGTGAGGTGCTGGATATAAAGAAAGGGGTTTGATTTTTACCCTCAGGTTTCTCACAATTCTTTGCTCTTGAGAATTATTATTTTTGTTTTATCTAATTCCTCTCCTTGAAGCAGTAAAGGGAATTGAACTTATTCCTATTCTTTGCTTCAGTCTGGTTAATAAAAGAATCATGACCTTCTTCTAGTACTTGCCTGCTCTGGGGTGTGATACCAAGCTCAGGATTCAAAATCAAAAGAAAACACATGAAATTGAACACAAAAAAGTAAATATAAAACAAGAAAAGAGTGCAGTAACCATTGAAATGTGAGAGGGCTTTCATTCCTGGGTACATTCTATTTACTTGGAACTTCACGCACAATTTCACCCATGTGCCTAACATCCTAAAGCCCAATGAGGTAAAGCAGCTTGGCTGATGTATCAGAGCTGATAGGCAGCAACTAGAACGGTAATCCAACATAATGTGCTATACATTTCACTCTAATGGCTTCCCACTCAAAGGGTTGACTAGACAACTGGCTTGGGGAGTTAGGCTGATTCAGATGTATCCTTCCTCCACCATCTCCTACCTTTGAGACATTTGTTAGTAAAAAGGGCTTAATATCTGCTCAAAGCCAAATAGGATCAGGTAACTTTTGGCTCTATGAGATATCACTAGGAAAGAGATATTAGTAGTCTCTAAAAACTTTCCCTGGAAGGGTTATAGTGATATGCCCTCTTATGGCTTATATCTAGATGCACACAACCCCCTCCCAAAGCCTTGTGCACTCATAGGTGGGGCTTTGGGAGGTGGCTGGATAGTGGATGAGTGATTAGTCTGGGATTAGTCCAGTAATTGGTATAGTGTAGTTCTGGGTATGGCTGAACGGATTTACTGAAGACAGAATCCCCACCTTGGGTGTTGGTGGCAACAAACAATCAGTTTACAGCCTGAATGGAATAAAAGGGAAAAGGAGGCTTGCTGGATGCTGCTTCTTGTCTGCTCTGCCATAGTCTGTTTCTCCTCTGTGATGCCCCTCTGCCATGCTGCCTGCTTTGGAGCTGGCCGATTATGTACCAAAAACTCTACAAAGTATGAGCCAAAATAAACCTTTCCTCCTTTAACTTGTAGGTGTGGTGTATTTTTTTCCAGAAGCAAAAAACTAGGACATCCCCCTATCTCAGTTGTTGGACCAATATAGATTTTATAGACATATATAGAAGGCCTAAAAGTTATTGAACTTACCTCCTGTAGCTGTCTACTAAACCATAAATGTGCCGTGGCTGTTAACCCATTGAGCCTGTGCACACTCTCCAATCTGGAACACCTACTGCCATCATCCATTGTCCTAATTTATTTACTTGTTTAAATCCAGTTGTTCTTTAGGGTCAGACAATGGTCCTCTTCCACAAAACCCTTCATAACCATCATCTTTCCCTGTCTGACCAAGACCTTTGAGTTGGGTGGGGCCCATTCTCCAATTTCATCCTGTTTTGAAGCACACCAAAGACGGTTTCATGTATGTCTCCAGGACTTGACTGAGAGTCTCAGAAGGCAGGATCCTATCTCATTGGACTTCCTTTCCTAGGATCTAACCCCAGGTCTAGTACAGGTTGGTTAGTAAATATATATTTTATTGAATGAATGGGTCTGTGGATCAGTAAAGGGAGGAGTCAAAAATTATTGACTAGGCCAGGTGTGGTAACTCATACCTATAACCTAGCACTCAGAGGGCTGAGGCAGGAGTATTGCCATGAGTTTGAGGCCAGCCTGGGCTACATAGTGAGTTCAAGGCCAGCCTGAATTATAAAGCAAGTGAGAGCCTGTCTCCAGAAAAACAAGGAACAAAAAAAAATGAGTAATTCAATGAGTAAATAAGTGATTAAAGGAGTGAATAAGGTGTGAGCTGAGGCCATCTGAAGTCATGAGGAACACTTATGACAGTGACCTATAGTAATGATGTGGAAAAGATAATTTTACCACGAGTGGTTCCTTCTTCTCTCCTCTGTCTTCAAAATTATTTATTACTTCATTTATTTATCTTACTGCACTCATGTGGTGGGTTCTATCTATCTGGAAACATGGTAGTGGGGGAGGTACACAGTTTCTTACTTACAGCAATCAGCCAGGAAGGGTTTCTCAGGCCAAGAAGATGGTCCCAAAATGCCTCATATCCTCTGCAAAACCAAGCTGACAATACATTAATTTAAATTATTAAAATATAGATATCATAAGCATTTCTAGATCTAAGGCAAGTAGAAATACATTTATCAAGTCCAAGGATGAGCTATTACAGATCCACTGTCTCTTATTTACAATTCCCAAACTAAACAATCTGAAAATCAAGTTTTACCATAACTCATTTGGCAACTTGGGTATAGTCTTTATTGACTCCACTTAGGAGAAAATAGTCTTATGTTTAGCTACAGAAATAATTTCACACCCAGTTGAGGATGCTGTCCAGATCCTACTGAGGGTGTTACTTAAAATGAAATACTATATGAATGGTAATGTTTTCCTAAAATCCAAAGATGATTTCTTTTTTTCCTTAAATTCTTTTATTGGTACATTTCAGGTATACAATACATTTACATTTATCACTGGGTACTTGTACCTGTACATGATGTATCTTTGTTCTTATTTTTTCCCCATTACCTGTCCTCCTTTCTACCCTCTACTCTTCCCTATTTTCAAAGACTTTGTTTCCATTTTTTCCTTTCCTCATGATTTTTCCTTTCCTTTCTTTCCTTTCCCCTTCCCCTCCCACTTCCCCTACTCCTTTGGACCTTTTCTTCCTATTTCAAATTATCAGTTATTCATTTTAATCATTTTAATCCTTATTTACACTTTCAGTTTCTCACACTAGAGAAACTATTCAGTATTTACATGTGTGTCCTATTTATTTCACTTAAGAGTATCTCTTAATGTGCATCCATTTAGCAATGTCTCTAATTTCTCATTTTTTATGGCTGAGTAGTACTCCATTTTAGAAAAAAACCACATTTTCTTTATCCAGTCACCAGTTGATGGGCGTTTGGGCTGTTTCCAAGTTTTGCCTATTACCAACTGTGCTGCTATGAACATGAGTGCACATAAATCGCTGTGGTATGATTCTTTTAATTCTTTGGGGAAGATCCCCAGCAGAGGAATAGCTGGGTCAAATGGGACTTCTAGTGCTAGTTCTTTGAGGTATCTCTATACTGATTTCCACAGTGGTTGCACCAGTCTACACTCCCACCAGCAATGGAGAAGGGTTCCTTTCTCCCCACAGCTCCACCAGCATCTGTTATTGGTTGATATCTTGATAGCAGCCATTCTTTCTGTGGTGAGGTGGAATCTCAGTGCAAAGATGATTTCTGAAACACTTCAAGACATAAGGATTAAAGACAAAGGACAAAACCTGTCCTATATCCAGGAGCCTAGTTATCAAAGGTCATTGGATGCTAAAAGTTAAAAGATTCCAAGCAGAATGTATTAAAGATCCAGGTCCATCTCAAGAAAGAGGAATGAAGAAACAAAAGCCCTCAAGTTAGATATATGAACCATATCCCTTCTCAGAAGACTGTGTTTCTGCTAATAAGAAACAGCTGTCCTCATGCTTTAGTTTCCAAGTCACTATTTGGGCCAGGGTCCGCAGATGGCCAAGCACCCTCATTATCATTGCTGACTTTTTGTTTTGAAATGACAAAAGCTGTCCCTGGGAATGCTTGGCATGTGTGTCATATCCTAAGCATCTGTGTCCTCTGCCTAGATAAGAGCCTAGCATAGAAGAGCCACTAACATTACTCTTCACAATATACTTCTATATGCACAATCTCATTTAGTCCTTACAATGACCCAGTGACTCAAGAAACTGAAGAACATACTAGGGAGTTTAAGGCACTTGCCCAAGATCCCAGATAATTCCATTGAGACTTGCACTGAAGTGGCACCATTGTGCCTCCCTTCTATGTAGACTGGACCCAAATATTAAAGATAAAGTAAAAATGTTTAGCCAAGAGAAAGGCCTGACAATTAGAAAGGCAGGTTAATGGAGGATAATGGAGAAAGCAGCGACTACTCTGCTTAGGTAATAAGAAGCAGAGCTTGCAGCAAGAACTTCATAAACATCTGCAGCAGGTGAGCCAGCCCAAGGTGAGGGTGCCACCTCCCCTGTGAGAACAATCTCCAAGAGAGATGCTAACGCCACATGAAGTAACCTGACTGTCCTCCTAGTGAGGGATGATTCAGCCTAGTCCCCATTATCCTCCATGACCTCCTCCTGACCTCTGGAAGACAGGTGCTGGATCAGAGTGGAATGAGGTGTGAGAACAGGGTGGGACCAGTGTCCAGGGATGATGCACTCTGCATAGCAGTGAACAGGACCTCAGGAGTCACCACTGCCCATGACTTTCCACATCAGGCAAGCGAGCATTTCTCACACACTCAATAGGTCTGTTTTCCAGTGGACACCTCCCTCACCAAGCAGCTTGCAAGCTGGTCAGAATGTGTCCTGTGAACTCTAGGCCAGGCTTCTGATTTCCTGGTGGCAACACCAGAAAAACCAGCTCAGGCCTCCACCTCCTTTCTTGTTCCTGGCCTGGCTCAGATCATTAGAGATGCACAAGGGATAGTTTTGTTTCCTTGCTGTTTAGAGATCCCTTGTCCTGCCTCTTTACCCCAGGACTCTATATGGTGTTTGTTCACTGGAGCCACACTAACTACAGGTTGTGAGCTTTGAAGAGGTGGTTCATGTGGTTTAGTGAAGTAGGTGTCACCTGATCTCGGTAGAGCTTGTTAAACGCAATCTTAGGCCCCATCTAGACTCCGTAAATCAAAACATTGGCATGGGACCCAGGGATCTGCATCTTAACAAGTCCTCAGGCAGACTCTAATGTAGATGATGCACAGAACACTTTGGGGAAGAGCCTGTGTAGGCTTTGAGAGTCAAGCTCAAGTTCAAACACTATCCCTATGGGTGCCCTTGAATGAGTTACAGGGGCTTCCTTTATCCAAGTGAGATTCTCTCCAAGATGCTCCAAAGATGCCTGAAACTGTAGATAGCATGAGCCCTCTATGTGCTATGTTTTTACCTACACACACATATCTATGATACAGAAAGAAAGGAAAGGAAAAAATATGAGAAAAGGACAAAATAGAAACAAAGTCTTTGTAAATAGGGAGGGGTGGAGGGGTTGAAGGGAGGGCAGAGGAAGGGGGAAAAAATAAGAGCTAAGATATATCATGTAAAGGTACAAATTCCCAATGATGAATGTCATCATATTGTATACCTAAGAATGTACTGATAAACTTAATGAAAAAAAACTTAAATTAGGAACAGTCAGAGACTACAATGACAATTAATAATGAACTGGGGCAATTATAACAATAATGAATAATAAAATTATTTTCAATTTAAAAATTGTTTGTCTGAAATTTTCCATTTAATATCTTCAGACTACAGTTGACCCTGGATGCCTGAAACCACAGAAAGTAAAACTGGATAAAAAACGCCTATTGTCATTCCTCTGAGCCTCAGATTCCCTGTGTAAAATGAGCCTAATGACACTTACTTTACATAATGGTACAGATAAAGGAAGAAGTGCAGAAAGCATCTGGCAGATAGTTGACAATACACAGTAGCTGAAACTCTTCTGGGCTGTGAACCAGTTTGCCTGGCCCAGTGGCCTTCCACATCCCCTCTTCCTGACAGCAGCTCCTAAGGTGTTGGACTTTACTTCAGCCTTTCACTCAGTGAGCAGAGCTTGTGCACCTGTGACAGGCAGACAACCCAGAACTTGCCTGTTGCTTCCCAGACAGCCCATGATCTCCAAGCTTTCATGGATAAAGTCTGGGAGGGCTAGACACTAATCAGACAGTACTTTGGAGTCCTGCTGTTGCCATGGTTGATGGCATCAAGAAGAGAGAAAATTTTGGAGGCCCAACCTTAGCATTTTTCAACTGGGAAGTCATTTCGGGTTGCCCCATTTTCTGGAGAAAACACAAGCTAGCAAGGCTGGGGTCTAGGGTCTTCCTCTCCATCAAGCACTGATGTGTTGTGTGACCTTAACACAGGCTCTTGACCTCTTTTCATCTTGCCTGAGAATACGACCAATTGCTCCAACATTTCCCATCCCACCTGGCTGGTGTGGAAATCTAATGAGGTCATGTTTCTGAATGTAATTTTGGATTGCAAAAGCAGCACATCTTTGTAGAGTTTTAAGAGGCTATTATTTAAATTTTTATAACTCGAAATAATTATGGTTCATTATTACTGTGAGTAGTAATAATTAGTGTACCAAACCACACCAGAGAAGAGAATGTTCACCCATTGGCTTCTTTAGCAGGATCTATTGTGTAAGCATTTCTCAAAAAAAAAGAAAAAAAGATCCACAAGGCTGTAATGTTCTGACACATCATTGTACGCAACTTCCTTTTCACTTTTGAAAAAGAAAGTGCAAAAAGATGACACCTCGAACATTAGGTTAGGATCTGCCACTAATCAAAAAGGATTTTATTATACAAGATTCTTTCAAAATGGCTTTTCACTGAGGGGAGCTAAAAGCTCAGCTGTAGGTGATTCTAATGGGAAATGAATGGCAGGCTCATACTAGAGAGCCAGGTCAGCACCTAGGAAGGACCCCAAATGGAGGAGGACTTCCCCATCACCCAGATGGTGCAGAGCCATTGCCACCACGGTTTCACCAGGAGCCCCTGGGATCCACTTCAAAGCTCTAGACCCAGGAGGGGCTGTTGTCTACCCAGGTAATGGTGTCTCTCCTGAGTATCAGTCTCTGCAACTTTGCCATCACTAGGAATTCAGAACTATGGGTTTAGCATTTGCTTCTCCCATTCCATACATGAATTACCACATGAGGTCTCTGGGAAGATTCTAGCCCATTATTTCTTCCTTCCCTCCCTTCCTCTCTCTCTCTCCTTTCCTACCTCCTTTTAACCAGTCCATTGACAACGTATAGTAAGAGCTTAACATAAAACCAGGCATTTTGCACAGAAGAGCCAAGTACTCTCCAATAGGGCACAGATCAGGAGGCTGGTGCTCTGGCACATGGGACCATTTTGTAGCACAGCATTAAGTGCAGAATGCAGGGCAAACAGAAGGAGGCACCGAGCTAGCCAAGTCAGGCAAGGATCTTCAACAATGCCATGAAGAAATGCATAAAACCACGGGGAGGAAAAACACAAGTTTTGGGTGAGTTGCATTGAAATCAAGTCTCAGGTCTGACTGCTGTGCTTGCTGTGTGACTCTGGGTCACAATGACCTCAAGAGTAACAGGAGGGTAAAGCTTGTGTCATGATACTGTTGCAAAGGGCCTGATATAATGTCTCATGCCTTAGCAACACCCAGATAACACCTAGATAGGGATGCCTAAAGCGCACACCCTGTATTCATGCAGATTTGAAAGGCATATGACTATGGATGGACTCCCTTGCTGCCAGCACAGGCTTGCCCTGGTCATTTCATAAGCCTCGCAGTTATGTGACCCCTCACTGTATTAGACAGGAACCTTAGGCCTTTGGTCTAGTACTATGACCACTGGGGATAGTTGAACTCACAATAGACCAACAGTGATACTACTCTGGGCTATGTCCCTCTTAATTGTTAGACTTGTATTTGAAGGCAAATGTCTTTTGTTTCTCTTGACTTCACTGACACAATGACAGGGCAGCTCTTTACATGTTATGTATGAGTCTTACAGTATTTCAGAACCTCGTGAAAATTTTTAATGAGCATGTACATGTTTTCCACCAACCTTTCCCTGGGCAGTTTTGAGTGAATCATCAAGAGAATTCTACATTTAATTCAAAATAAATGACCTAATAAGAATTTTTTAAATTCTAATATCTATTGTTGGTGAATATGTGGAGAAATGAGTCTCTTGGTGGACTGCTAGTAGGAGTAGGCTTGGTGTAACTGCTTTGTAGAGCAATTTGGAAATCTATGTCCAAAGCCTTACTGTTTATGCTTTAAACTTAATCTAGTGAAACTGCTTGTAAAAATTTACCCTAATAATCGTGGATGTGTACAAAGGATTATCTTCAAGGATATATGTTGCATAATCCTTTACATTAGCGAAACTTTGGAAACAATCTATTGTTGTACAATAATAATAAAGTCTCATTAAACATATTATGATGCAATCAAAATGGAATTTTACTTGTAATCAGTATCATTACCTTGTAGATAAATATGTAACAACATAAAACATGGATAGAATATATTTGTGGATAAAAAACAGTTCAAAACACATTTTGTACAGTCATTTTGTAAATTTTTAGAAAAATGTGTAAAAATCAACTAGACGTAGCTAATCCAAAATGTTAGCAGAGTGATGTCCCAGTTGTGGGACTGCTAATGATTTCTCTGAACACATTCTTAACCTTTTCCAAATTTTCTGTAATCAATGTTTTTCTTTATAGTAGAAGAAAGAAAAAGAAAACCAAAATGTGGAGGCTAAAGCTTAAAATCAGTGGATTGGAATTCAAATGCTGTTCACTGTTTTTTTCCATTAATAAAAGGTAGATAGTATCTATCTAATAGGGTTGTAGGAGAGTTATATTAGATAACACATGTACAGTGCCGTGCACAGAACAGGAGCTCAGTAACTATGTGCTCCACTTACTTCATCCTCCATAAGCTCAGTAGCAAGAGTGATGACATTCCTAATTATCACAGCTATTAGTTTAAGCATGGATTCATGAGCAAAGGAGTACCAGAGCTTTAGCCTAAAGCTAAGTAAACCAGGTGAGATGATGGCAGTTTAGGAGTGTGAAAGATGGGAGGGCTTAAACAAAGGCATGGACAAACAACCTAGGGCATTATTCTTCTCTGCTTCTGCTCTTACTCCACCTTCCAGGTCCAAAATAGTATCCAGACTCGGACCTCTCATCCTATTACTGCTGCCAAAACACTTCATTTTACTACTATATGAATTATCTGAGTAACAAATTACTCAATGACTTGGTGGCTTCATCAAAATTGACATCAGTATCCATTATCCCAAACAGCTTTTGTGGGGCAAGAATTTGGGAGTATCTTAGTAGGGAGGTTCTGGCTTGGAGAGTCTCTGATAAGTCATAAAATGTCAACTTGGATAGCACTCAACTGAGCCAACTACCTCATTCTAAGATGGTGCACACAGATGGTTGGTAGGTTGGTACTAGTCATTGGCAAAAAGCTCCAGTTCCTTGCCATGTGGACCTTTCCAGAGAAATGTTTGAGTGTCCTCATAACATGGTGGTTGTTTTCCCTACAGAGTGGTGGTTGGTTTCCCCCACAGAGTTAAAGAGAAAGGAAGCAAGCTGCCAATACTTTACTGGGGGCTATCCAAAGACAATGTTCTTGTCTCTCTTGCTCAACACACTGTCAGTTCTAATAGTAGGCAATATGGAAGGAGAGTAATAAAGATATTTGGATGTGGACAGAGCAAATAAAACCACAGAGGTAGAATTTAGTATACATTTATCACATGCTAAGCATGATTATAAGCAATTAATGTTAATTAGCTCCAACACTTATTTTTCACAACCATCTACAAGGAGGTTACTATTATTACACTCATTTTGTGGTGAAGGAAATTAACTCAGAGAGATAAGCATGCAGGATTACTTAGGTAAGAATTGATATAACTACTTCAAATTTGGGAGTTGGGTTTGGAGTCTTCTCTTTATTCCATAATGTTTCCTTAAGGTCTTCAATAATCTACAGATTCATGGAGTCTTGGGAATCAATGTCTAGTTGTTAGGACCAAATGAAAGTTCCCAGAGAATTTTCTGTGTATGAAATGGCCACTAGAGAACCTTTACTCACCCTTGGAGACCCAAATTACTTCTAATGATTTCTATGAAGTTTTCTTTTATGTTTTTATGTCAACACTATTTATAAATCATCCTATTATTTTGCTTACCAGTCCATATTGCAGGTTTGTGCTTTCTTATGGTTCTTCATTACTGCAAGGGGAGGAAAGTCCTGTAACATTCTCATTTTTTAATCCTCACAGCTTAGCAAATCATATGGATAAGATAGCTGAATACGTAAATATTGTCTGCTTTCATGATACCCTTCCTCAGGTTAATTTTAAAAACCTCTCAGAAGTAGCCTAAATTATACTTTGTTTGTTGAATGGATAGTTATAGTCTTAAGTAGGGACTATAATCACATCAAAATGGAAAAGTTAGGCAAATGATGGCTTCCCAGGAAATTCAGCAGTGAAATCTCCTCCATGGACTGTGCTCCATGAGTAGTTCTAGCCCTGAGAAATGAGTGTGAGCCTCCAGCTCTGTTCTGGTAAGTTAATGAGAAACTGTATTTAAATACTGCTCTCACTATGGTATCCCCAAGCAGAGTTTCTCCACCTACTGAGCATATGAATCATCTGCCTCCAGCCCTTCTAGTTTCTTTGGTAAGAGGAGGCTTAGAGAAGCTCTTTGAGAGGTCACAAAACTGACATGCAGCAAGAAATCAGCATTAACTTGCCCTAGCCTTTTCTAACCACAGGGCTCTGTAGGGCTCAGAAATGCTCACTGGCTTGCCAGGAGAGTTGGACAGACTCGGTAATGCAATGGGAAAGCTGTGAAGAGTGCGATTTACATCCTTTTAAAAAGTAGAAAAGGTTTCCAGACTTTCTAAAAGAAAGTAAACCTGGAGCATAAATGAATACAGAATTAGTGCCAACTTGCCCAGGATGGGCCATCAGGAGACAGAGGTTGTATCCTGAAATTGACACCTCTGTAGAATAAAAAGTGCTGTGGTCTAGGGGACAAAGATGTGACCTTCATAAGGCCCTCCTCATGTCAAAAACTTGGTTTCCCTTTTGTGAAATGAAGAGATGAAATTGCCTTGGCCCTTCTTCCTCGAGTGTTCTGACAATAACAGTACCCAAATGAGGGGTCAGGTTTTACCTGCTACTTTTGAGGATGAAAGTTGAAAATACCATCTTTATAACAAGATTTTTAAAAAGCAATGAATTTGATTCACATGTTTACTTTAGCAACAGAGAGTAGTGGAAGCATCCAATTCCTAGTGAAGGCTTACACACTGAGAAGTTGGTTATTTATGAAGTCAGAGCTACAGTTCCAACTGTACCCCTAATCCCAGCTTGGCCCAATTGGGTCTGCATCTCCCTGTTCCAACATGTTCGTTTGACTCAGCTCTGTGTGTATCCCTTATTTACCTTGGGCAGTGCCTGGCATAAGATGGGTGCTTATTAGATAAATAATCAATTGCACTGGATCGAATTAAAATCTGTTTGGAAAACATAGCATTTTTACATCGGCCCAAAATCTCTGTAATAGTATGAGCTGCCTCCGAATCATGAGGTCAATTTGATGGGAAAAGATGGGGGGACATTCTGTTTTTCTCAGAATTATACCATTAAGAGTGTCTATCCAGTAAATGATAGAATAGAATTTAAAATAATGTTTTCAAGCTCTGAGACCTGTGAGTTCTTTACTGCACGAAGTTGGTTAGTCTCAAATACTCAATCAGTCCAGTGTTCAATGTACAAATATTCTCCAGAAGCATACTGACAATGCCTAATACTTGAGCAACCATATACATGAGTTCTCAACTAAAATGTAGAACTGTACTTGACAATACTAAAAGGGTCATAGAGAGCAGAGCCTTGAAACTCTGAAGAACTTTTTTAGCATCCCCCCGTGTGAATATATTGAGCCAGCCTCCTCCTCTACATAGGTTTTCTCTGATTTCTCTTGTGATACAGAAAGGCCAAATGCATCGACTCCATGATAACTATTTTTCAGTAATAATATCAACATAATAACCTGTGGACTGATCATTTTTTCTGTGCAGAATGAAGCTCACTGGGCCATTGGTTGGTGCAGATGGAAGCTCTGTGTTAGAACTTGATGAAGAGTGCTGGTTGTAGTAAAGTATGTGACATTGAGCAAAAGCAGTATAATAACCCTCCCTAAAGTTACAAGTTCTGAACATCTTCATTATCATAAAAGTTGAACCTTGCTAGAACAATGGTTTCAACATTTAAAAAAGTTGTAGTGCCCCTTTTCAAATGAAATCAATGAAACCCTAATATATAAAGATATATACAAGTAAACACAGTTGAATCTAGGATGGGGAACATGTGGCCTTTATTCTCACTGTTAGAGGAAAGCTCAATGAATTTCTTCAAAAACATCAGTACCTGGCCAAATGGGCCAGCCCTACTTTTTAAAATTAATTTTATTGGTATATTTTAGGTATACAATATAAGACATTCATTATTGGAAATTTGTACCTTTACCTAATCTCTCTTGGTTCTTATTTTTTCCTCATTCCCCTACCCTCCCTTCAACCCCTCCATCCCTTCCTATTTACAAAGACTTTGTTTCCATTTTTTCCTTTTCTCATATTAATTCCATTCCCTTCTTTCCTTTTCCCAACCATTCCCCCTTTCCCTTCCCCTTTGGACCTTTTCTTCCCATTTCACAACATCTATTATGCTTGTTGATCCTTATTTACACTTTCAGTTTCTCACACCAGAGGACTTTGAAATGATTTCTTTCCTTATTAATACTTAATTACCTTTTGACCATCATAAACTTAGAGATGTGTTTTTTTGGTAAATTGATACCAATACTGAAAAACATCATACTTACAAATGGATTAAACTTTTTCTAATCACATATTGAAATAAAGAAATGTGAAACTTTAAAAAAGTCCTTGTTAAAGTGTCTGGGAATATTTTTCTGGTGGCCAAGATTTTAGACATCTAAGCAGAACAGGACAAGGCCAGTGTGGCTGAGGCCTCCAACTGGACAGGAATCCCTTGGCATCCAGCCATCTCTCTGCCAAACATTCAACGGGAGAGTAGTATGGAAAGCAATCTAGTAAAGTGTTGACAGAATTAATTTGGCTCCATTTTCAAGTGTTCTTTTGTTCTCTTGGCTAAGAAATTAGAAGGCTCTGGCTAAATCAGTTACACTTCGAGATTTCCTCTGAAACACAGTTTTTCTTGGAAAATAAAGCTAATGATAGGAGAGGTTAACTATATTTGATTTCCTCAAATCCCATTGCCTGATTTTATGTGAACTGCCTGATTTCTTTTAGGCCTTAAGCTCGTGGCTCAGTAACATCACATTTATCAGTGGAAAGGGTATTTCAATAAATAGTAAAAAAATCTGCTCTTTATTAAATTTTTTCTCTAGTCTTCATCATATTAGGTGAATTAGACATTATCCCTCAATTTGGCTGAAAAGGTAACAAGGCAGAAGAAGAACAGATGACTAGCCCATAAATGGTGGACTTTGATTCTGAATTCATAACTCTGATATCAATGTTTCAAATTTGCTATGCTGGGTTGCTTTACAAATCTATGTCCTTCCTGGCCATGATGACACATTACGAATCACCCTGAGAGCTGTGGATTCGGACATAGTCAAGTCAGATTTTTTTCAAAGAAGAAGCTGAAGAAGTGTGTTGATCTTCGGCACTCAGATTTGGCAGCTAGTGAGGGGGAACCTGGCAAAGATAAGGTGAGGGGCTGCAGGGGCAGCAGTCAACATAAGCTCATTTCAATTTTAGGCAGAGTCAAGTGACAATGTTGAGGATGGATGAGACAGGAAAGAAACTAGAATCAGAGTAAGGAGAAGACTGTTGCAGTCAAAGACAAATGATGAGTGAAGTGATTAGCCAAAGGAAGGCAGCTCCTAAAGGCAGGTTCCTGAGATATATAGGGGTAGGAGCAGCAAATGAAAGAGAAAATCACCTTCAAGGAGCTCCAACCTAGTTGCGAAGGTAAGTGACGATGTGGTTCCTTATGCAAAAGGTAACATGGGCTCTGGCCAGGTCAAGAGAGGTGCAGGTTGAAGCACTCAAGCACTCAAGCACAGGTTGAAAAACTACCAGAGGCCAGGCCTAGGAGGAGCTGGTCATGTGATGGGAGGAGAAGTGGTCTGAGCTGTACATGTTCTGGGCCCAGCTCAGAGAGACTGCAATGGGCCACTGTGGTGGTGGAGGTGGAGACGGGAGGCCAGACAGGGCCCCGATAGGATTTTCATCACAGAGTTTCCATGATACTCTGCAGGCATGAGGGGAACATAATCTTCTGTAATGTGTTAGAGGTAGGAATCTAAGGTCCAGTATAGATAAATATCTTGTTCAAAACCTCTCATCTCAATTCTGTCTTCTATCTTCAATCTGAGGCCCACTCTCCCATTGCATCCACACTAGCAGGTTGGAAGTGCAGAAACTCAAGTTCCCCCCACACCTCCTACCTCAGAAACTGATGTGAACATGATCCCTGTGATACCTGGATGCTCTAAGTCTGAGAACCGTTGCTCTGAAGGACGCACACTTTGCAGGATGCTGAACTCTGCCCAACATCTGCAGAGCTGGGGTTCTTGGAAGTCCAAGAGGCACATGTATGGAAGAAGGGAATGTGAGGTCTCACTCAGGGGGGCAGTGCGAATGCCCACTCTGTCCCCACCCACCAATAATTATCAGCACCCAGGCAGGTGGAGCCAAGTCCCCCAGATTGCCTTGCTTGTGTTACAATACACGTGTGATTAATCACTGTTTCCAGAGATGCCTCATCAATCATCACCTCTGAGTACCCTGGAGAAAGGGGTCATGGTAGAGGAGCACTGAGCACTGAGAAGCAGAGGCTCCTGGTCAGCGATAAGATGGGCGCATGGAGTTAGGGTGAAGGAGATGGCAACTAAGGAGCATTAGGCATTCAGCCTGGCTGGTCTGATTGGTAATTAAGTGACTCATCTACTGGCCGACAGTCCTGCATGTTCCCCCAGGCATCTGTTAGTTCTTCGAAAACCACTACTGACAAAATGAGGTTTGCCCTTGGTACACAGATAATGAGACTGCGCTTGACAGGTGTGGCGCGATTAGAAAATTTCTACATGAAGCTCATTCTGCTAGCCACTCCACAGTAAACAGACTCATTAGAACTTGCAGGTCCCTGGAGGCAAAGCATGTTTGACATTATTAATTGGCTTTTCTGTATAAGGAGTCAAATAGATGAAAAGGTTTATCAAGCTGAAATAATTAATTTTGCCTGAATTCGCTGACAGTTCATTTCTCCTGTAAAAGACCATTTTAAGGTCCTTTTTTTTTTTTTCAAATTTTAAAGTTCAAAAGACATAATACTGGCAAAAGTGAAGCTTTTTAGTAAATTATAATTAAAGGAAATTTAATTAACTTAGACCTGGGGAAGGGGAAAAAAAGGAATTGCTATCTGTGTCTATACAGAGGTCTAGATGGTTGAACATATCATGACTTAATAATGCATTAATTTTAATCTAATCAAAGTATAATAAAAGAGGTAATTATATGTTTAAAAATTACCAGGCTCCAATGGTGGGATTTTTAAACACTTACTACTTACCCAGTTTCTCGTTAGTGAAGTTATAATTGTTGTTCTCAGATTCTGCATATTTAAACATGGGGAGTTACAGTCAAGAGGTTAATTGAATAAAGCATTGTAAGAACCCTTGTTGAACCTATGATGAATTACAAAGTTTGCATTCCGTGGTTGCAAAAGATATTTCTTCCCTTTGACTCTTATGTCTGTCTATGTCTCTAAAAATAGCAAATTACTTCCAGCATTCCTTTATACATGCTCCTGAATGCTCTCACACCCACTCATTGTCATCCAAAGCCAAAATCTAGTTCACATGAGATTCTACAAATTATTCTCTCATCTTCCAAAATTTACCACTTTGATCTCCAATAGAACATTCCATCATGAGCCCTTCCAACCTGAAACAATTGGTGGTGACCAGGATTGGGGGCTTGATGAAAAGAACCATGAATAGCCATAACATAGTGGGAGTTTGATTTCCATAATGGCAAAATTTCTGGCCATTGCACTGATGAAGGATTGAGACTTCTTTAAAATGTTCTAAAGGACATAGCTGTTGCATCTCAAAGAAGCACCTTGACTCAGGCCCATATATTAACTTTATGGTTCAAAGATGGCCCAGTATTTCCCAAATCTCTCTGGCCTTGCTGAAATACAATGCGGGGGAGGGCCAAAGGAATTATGGACAGTGGCTCTTCTATACCTAGCAATTAGTCTTGATCCAGTCCCTTTGGGACATTACCTCCTTCCAGCGCAAGTTCATCTCAGGCAATATGAATGCCACCCCGGTATTGATTGGCTTCCTGCAATCCTAATGACAATGATATGTTTTCCAATCCAAAAATACCATCCAATGAAACAGGCAGTAGAATTAGACCTACCTTGTAGCTATTCTCCATCCTAGTGGAGGCAAAAGCTTGGTTCCCTGAAGCTCATTTTTAATCATCCTTTAAGTTCTTTGAAAAGTAACCTAATTCAAGTAAAATCCAATACAGAAAAATTTACACACTCACTGCATTATTTTGAAAAACAAAATCACTTCTACTCTGCAAAAATATCCTTAGTTCCTCCCATTTGAGTAAACCAGAGGCAGGGCACATATTCAGAGTCACTTTATATACAGCATCTCAATCCTCAGAATAACTCAATGAGATCATCCCCTAGATAAAGATGGCAAAACTGAGGCTCAGAGACAAAAGTTTACCTAAGGTCACACATTTCAGCAGCAGGGCTGGTCCGCCTGACTTCAAAGCCAGTGACATTTCCACTAGAAAAAGAGCAATTCAAAAAAGTAACAGATATCAAATTCCCAAACCATAAATACTTGTAACATTTACCAGAGAGTTAACATTTGGGGTAAGAAATGTCATAACCCAAAAAGCAAATATCTGCTTCCTTGCAGGGAGGAATGCTCGAAAAGATATATTTAAAAAAAAAATCCTGGGAAACTTGAGACCTTCCAGTTCAGCACTCACAAACTTATTGTTCATCATATTTTCCACTCCTGCTTCCTTATATTATTCCTTAATTAACTATATATTAGTGTCCAGGGGCCATTATGATTAAATAAAAGCTAAAGCATAGTTAGGATGGGAAAGAAGAGAAGGTTCCTCATGCCAAGATTCAGGCCTGGTGCTGTCATCACTCACTAGTATGTTTTCTTCTAAAGTCAATACGTTGTTCAATTTCAAACATGCTTAAAGAAAACACAAATTGATTTATTTGTAATTCTGAACTGCTTATCAAATGGTAATGATCACTGTACAACAAAACACAGGCTTAAAATATGCCATGCAATGCTTAGTCATTCTCTTGTTGGAACTAATAATGCTCCTCTCTTTCTCTTTCTACAATTCTATGAGACTTAGCAACCCAGAAAGGGTCTGTGTAAGTGTGGTCAGTTCTGAAGACTCCAGAAAAACCCTCCCCCACTCAGCACCTCTCTTTTATTCATTAACCCACCAGGGGCCAAGACTAATTAGATCAGCCTGCTCATTTTGAGCTGATAATTGATTTAAATAGGTTGCTCATTTAAAATAGAAGAAAAGCCTGCTAAACATTTGGTGCTTGGATCTTTTTTTTCTTCTTTCCCTGCAACTTTCAATTGCTTGTGCAATGTAGCATAAAATGTAGAGGGCTCCCTTTTCTTTTCTCTCTCTCTTTTTAAAGGGGCCATAAAATTAATTACAATAAGTAGGCAATGGGCAGGGGCAGGGGGTTAACTGATGGCTCTAATGAGCAACTCAGCTTTGGGAAGGCCTGGCCACTCATGCTGTTTGCTGGCTGAAAGAGGGCCATGGCTTCCAAGAGGAGCACAGCCCCAAAGCCTGCAACAGTCCTTCAAACTGATTCTGTCTTCATGGCAACCAGAGTCACTTTGCTAAGCTTCTAACAAAAGGCGCCTTCCTTTCCAATGGCGGGGACATTTTGAAATTGTCTTCTTACCATTAAGTAAGACCGAACTTTCAAGAGGCCATTTCATAGTATCGCCATACATTATCATCCATGATTTTTATACATTTGGGGGGGCGGGGGAGTTAAGGGAACACTCTGGCCCCACTCTGCATTCTGAAGACCTCTCCCTTCTCAAAGGGGTTTTCATGACCCTTCCTGCATCAGATTGATTTACTTCAAGTGTGGATCAAAAAAGTTTAGACTGGCTCCTCTTTGGAAACTAAATGGTCCTGCTAGTTTATATTGTTTGGCTGACTGTATCCCTTTGACACAGTGAAAAGGGCTTTTGTCTGCAGCCTGGAGGGCAAGAGGTGGAAGCAATATTTGTAATTTGCCCTGTAAAATTTTCTTGCAGTGTTTCCTGTCACTGAGAAAAGAGAGCACAGGGCCTGGTGAGGGGAGCTGAGGGATGTAACCAGATCTTTAAAGGTAAATAAAATGACTAAAACTAAGAAAATTACCCCAAAACTGTACATGCTATATTTCTGCAGTTCACCAGTTCCAACCCTACAAAGCAGCACAATCAGCATAGGAAAAACACGATGCTTGGGGTCAGAGAGAGCAATGTGTGTTTTCACCTGATTCAGTCACTTCCTAGTATGTCACTTGCTCTCTCTAAAACTCAATTTCTTTTACCTGCAACATGAAGTCACTAAAGTCTTTTTGGAGGTGAATCATAAGAGATAGAGATCATGTAACAGTCTGGCATGAGGTCTAGATCTAATCAGCACTCGACAAATGCATAGCACATTTAGCCTTCTGTAGCCATAGGCTCCAAATCTGGAAATTTACCCACCTGAGAATTTAAAATGGTAAAAAAGAAAAAAAATTGTCTGTATTGAACGTGTACAAACTTTTCTTCTTGTTGCTATTTCCTAAACAATACAGTATAATAGCTACTTACATAAAATTTACACTGTGTTGGATATTTATTATAAGTCATCTGGAGGTAATTTAAGGTATATAGGAGGATGTGCACAAGTTATATCCAAATAAGATAATTTTACATAAGGGAGTTGAGCATCCATGGATTTTGCTAGCCTGAGGTGGGGGTGTCCTGGAGCCAATTTCCTGGAGGTACTAAGAGAAGACTGACTGTATAATACAAAATGTGGCTTCCTAATAACCAGGAAAGATCATTCATCCTGAGGTGGGCATCTATTTGATGTAGGCAGTTAGGAAGAGAATCATCAGTGCTTTATGGTGATGGCCAGACTCAAGGGCTCAAACCTGTGTGATGTCCCAGAGCCCCAGACTCAGAAGGGCCCACAATCGCTGCATTAGAATTGTCAGCTTTTGGATAAGGGGCCCAGCATTTTCATTTTGCACTAGGTTCTGTAAACTATGTTGTCCCTCCTGCATGTACATCCCACTGCCTATGTTGTAGGAGCCATTCTTGAGATGGTGGTGAGCTGCTTAGGTGGAGTCATGTCTGTGTTGGTGGCACAGTGCTGTCATAAATAAATCATTTCTTTCATCCTCCAACAAATTAGAACCAGAAGTGTAGCCTTTCCAGGTCCTGTGGGTCCCAGGCCTGATTGCCATGAAAAACTATTCAAGAGCACATGCTAGTGGCCAAAGGTCAGAATCGCACCTCTGTGGTCCCATTTGCAACCTCATTGTGAGAACCTTTGCCTTTCTGGTAGATGTTGGAGGCCCCACCTAGAGATTACAAGGAGCAGGGAGCATCCCTTTGTTAATTCTGAGTTCATGCGGCAGATCATTTTCACCATTAATGACATATGAATTCAGTCCCAGGTAATCTTTTTCAAAGCAACCGGTTGTGAAAAATATTGAAAAAGCACTGCTAATTTCCCTTCCTAACGACAAAGACATTGAAGGTAAATAAGATGAATATTTATGGGATACCTGATTGCCTAAATGAGTTCCTAAGGTATGAATAATTGAATGTGCATATGCTAATTAATTGGGAAAAGCCAGTAGTAACCCCTTTTTATTTACATTAGCTTCATTTTATTTCATTTCTTAGAACTATTACAGTTCCTATTTCCTATGCTTCAGTAAAGTTGAGAGTCATTGAGAGAATTTTTAATAGACATCATGATTCTTAATTTCAGTTGATGCATGAGCCAAGGTAGAGTATGTAGAGATAGTTCTTAGAATATGTTACTCCGTTTTGCCTAATAATAAAAGTTATCATTCGTTGGTGCCTACTACCCCTAGTCTTTTATATACCTCTCTTCTATTTAATCTTCACAAACCTTATGTGGTAGGAAACTGCAAAATTATCTCCCTTTTACAGATGAAGTGACTGACAGTAGTTAAGTGAGCTCCTCATGTTCACATGACTGTAAGTATTAAGGCACAGATCAGTGCTGTCCTGCTTAAACATCGTCTTTCCAGAAAGAAAATCTAGTTTTTCACTTTGACTGTAATGTTTGAAAAATAGTCTTTTCCTTAACGTCTTCCAAGCATGGTTCACCAGAATTTCAAAGGACTGTCTGTAATCATTCTCAAATAGCCACCCAACTCAAAACCTAGTCAAAACATCCATATATTTGATTTTTTTAGTGTCTATGTTTTATGAGGTAGATTTTATTTTCGGGGTGGTTTTAGATTTCCTGAAAAAATGCACAAAAAGCACAGAAAGGTCCCAGATGCTTACCCCCACACTTTGCTCTAACGTTGATGTCTTGCGATATTCTGGCACACTGTTGTAATCAATGACTTAACATTGATACATTATTATTAACTAAGGTACGTGGTTTAATTCAGTGTTCACTTTTTGCATTGTACAGTTCTGTGGGGAAGGTTTTTAGTTTTTTGCACTGCTAGTGATTGAACCCAGGACCTTCCCATTGAGCTACATTTCCAGTCTTTTTTTATTTTTTATTTTGAAACAGGGCCTTACTAAATTGCCCAGATTAGGCTTGAACTTGTGATCCTCCTGCCTCATTCACCCAGAGTTCTGGAATTACAGGTGTGTGCCACTATGCTGGGCTCTATGAGTTTTGAAAAATGTAAAATATAGCCTATATACTATTGTAATATCATACAGAACACAATCCTGTATCCTGTATATTTGGAATCATACAAGATACAATCTTTTCAGATTGTATCTTTTACTTAACAATATGCATTTGAGTTTCCTCCATGTTTTGGGGGTGGTTTTGTTTTGATTTGTTTTTTGCTTTTGGGTTTTTATGGCTTGATAATAAATTTCTTTTTATGACTGAATAATATTTCATTGTCTGGATGTACAACAGGACTTCAAAACCAATATAATGCTTAAAATGTGACCAAAGAGTTACTGGGCAAAGTCACTTGCTTAAATAATACTAGCAACAACAATAACAATAATTATACAAGTCTAATTCTTACTTTCAGATAGGCTCATGTTGTAAGTCTGCCATTATCACTTCCTTCTTTTGGGCTCTGAGAGCATCTCAACATCTAAACCTCTTAAAAGAGTCTTCTCTAATTACTATCACTTGTATGCTTAATGGGTACTTACTGTGTACTTACTGTGTACCGTGAATTGTGCCTTACATTTTATACACCACAAACAGTTGTATAAATTGTGTTCATCTATATAAAGGGACCCAATTCCCCATCTTAGCATACCTCATTCCCCAAAATTCCACACCAGAATTATTATCTTCATTTCACAGGGCAGCAGACCTTGGCTCAGAGAGATAAAATTGCTTAGCCTGGCCTCATAGTTTGTAAATGGCAGAGATAATTTAATACCCAGAATTTTATATCCAAAATATAGACCATTTCCTCTCTAGAATGTAGGAATTAATGGAGAAAAAGAGACATGGCACATAAAGAGTCTCATTACAAACAGTGGCATGTACTTACAAGAAAGAGAATTTCTTGTTGGTACTCTTTGAAAATGATCTACCGCAGCACAAAGTATGATAAAAGAATACAGTGAATGATTAAATAAAAAATGATTATAGTAAGAGACACTTTGCCATTAATCCCCCTCAAAATACTTCTCACTTTTAACATAATTATTCCATCATTCTTGGCACTTTTTGAAGCAGTTTTGGAAGCCCTGAAAGTGTCTTTAGTCACACTAAAGTTGTAGCTGCCTTGTTGCTCTTAATTAACTCAAAAGGTTTACCTTTCATGGGGAAATTTTGACTTTGGGGAAAAGCTAAAAGTCACACAGTGCCAGATCTGATGAATAAAGTGGATGAAGACACACCATAATGTTTTATTTGACAGGAATTGCCATACCAGAAGCAATGTGTGATATAGAGTATTGTCATGAAGAAGGATGAAACTATTTGGCTATTTCTCAGTCCATTTTCTATCCATATCCTTTCTTAAATGATTTCATAAGCCCTTATATTATTCAGAGTTCACGATAGTGTTCTTGAGTATAAACTCGGCTAGCACTGTTCCATCAAGGTCAAAAACACAATCAACATTATTTTGGATGTTGGATCTTGATTGACATGATTTTTCCCATGAGGAGAACTAGGTGATTTCTGTTAACAACTCTGAAACTTGGTCTCAAGGGTGATAAACATAGATATAAGTTTCATCTCCCATGATGACTTTTCTATAAAAACTGGATCTGAAGTGGATGATTGCACAACTTTAATGAAATTGACACAATTTAACGTAAATGAGTTGTTTGTGATCCATGATTTATCAAACACCTTACAATTCCCCTTCTCTTAGCCATAGCTCACAACAAATTGACTGCACTGAACAAGTTGAAATTTGTCACACACTGTTACTAAGGTTTGGTATGCTGATTCTTGTATTGAAAATCCCTGCCTTTCCATTAGAGGGGACACAGCAGCAGCATTCACCATATTGATTTTTGGCATACCTATCTCCCCAGCAACAACATTTCATCTCTTTCATATACAAGGTACATGAACCCATCTCTCAAAAGTCTCATTCCATTGTGGTGATAGATCAAAGTTCAAGCCTCATTATTGGCATCAGATATATATGAGGCTCCTTAATACAACATTCTTGACTTAGGTTTTTGTAAACTTAAAAAACAAGCTAACTGCCCTGAACTGCTATATACAATAGTGAGGCATAAATTGGATAATTTCACTTAGATGCTCTCATTCAAAACAGGAGGAAATAGAATCATGCAGAATAGTTGACTAGGAACTTCCAAGCCCTTGTTTCCCTTGGGAAACATTAAAAAATAGCCAGAAACTGGATGAAATGATAAGATCTGTAGAAAAAAGGAAAAAGTCTACAATGACCAAGCAAATGCCTAATAAAGGAAAGTTCCATTCAAAATGGTAAGAAATTGTATGGAATTTTTATTCAACCTTGCCTTAGTCTTTCTCTAGTGTGGCGTAGACTTGGTCATAAGAAGACTGTAGCATAGTTCACTCCCTTGAGCTAGGGGGTTCAAACAGACCATACTTACACTGTTCTAATTTATCTGGGGGCATCCTAAAGAACCGGGTTCTGTCCTGCCAAACTTAGATATCAGGTGTAGAAAAGCAATAGCTACTACTTTAAAAAGCTTCAGGGGGACTGTCAGCCCACAGATTCCTAGAGAAAGTACCATGGGTGGAGGCATGCAGTAAACAATCTGTGGTCCCAAGGAAGATCTGAGCTGAGTATCTTTGGGAAATTAGGCACTCAAAAGCAGAGGTGTATTCAGGGAATGGGAATAGCATTATGTAAGCCCAGGCAAAATATATGCTCAGAAAAAATGGGAAAAACCTGAAGATTTCACCTCAGGTTGACCTCTAATTGAGAGCACATCCAGATACTAAGTGAATGTTTATTCAGGCACAAAGACAGCCTGCAAAAACTAGGAAAATGACTGCTTTTTCAAATATCCAATTTTTAACAAAAGTAAAAAATCAAAAGGCAAACAAAAAATACACAGCAAAGCATGGCACACTCAAATCCATAAAATTAATGAGTAGGAGTCATTTTTTTAAGAAGGAGATATTTATTCATGTTTTTTAAAATTCTTTTATCAGTACATTTTAGGTATACAATACATTTACATTTATCATTGGGATATTGTACCTTTACATGATGTATCTTGGTTCTTAATTTTTCCCCATTCCCTGTCCTCCCTTCACCCCCTCCAGCCTTCCCTATTTACAAAGACTTTGTTTCCATTTTTGCCTTTTCTCATTATTTTTCCTTTCCCTTCTTTCCTTTCCCCCTCCCCTACCACCTACCCTACCCCTTTGGACCTTTTCTTCCTATTTGAAATTTCAATTGTTTGTTTTAATCATTTTAGCCCTTACTTACACTTTCAGTTTCTCACATTAGAGAAATTATTCAGTATTTACACATGTGTGTATTATTTATTTCACTTAAGAGGACGGCCTCAATATGCATCCATTTAGCTATAAATGTCTCTAGTTTCCTGTTCTTTATGGCTGAGTAGTACTCCATTTTAAAAAAAACCCACAACTTCTTTATCCAGTCTCCAGTTGCTGGGCACTTGGGCTGTTTCCAAGCTTTAGCTAATACAAACTGTGCCACTATAAACATGGGTGCACATATATCGTTGTGGTATGATTCTTTTAATTCATTTGGGAAGATGCCCAGCAGGGGAATAGTTGAGTCAAATGGGACCTCTAGTCCTAGTTCTTTGAGGTATCTCCATACTGATTTCCACAGTGGTTGCAACAGTCTACACTCCCATCAACAATGGAGCAGAGTTCCAGGAGTCATTCTGAGGAAGCACAGACATTGTACTTACTAGATAAAGACTTTAAAACTGACATCTTAAATACATTTAAAAAGCTAAAGGAAAGTTACATGGAATCAATAAAGGACTAAGAACAAAATGAAGGTATCAACAAATAGAAAATATTAAAAGTAACCAAACAGCTCAGCTGGTCTGAGCACCTGGAAGGAAGCTCCCCGCCTCCATCCCAGGCTCCTAGGGCAGAGAAGCTCAGCCGGTCCCAGAACCTGGAAGGAAGCTCCCCTGCTGCCATCCCAAGCTCCTAGGGCAGAGAAGGTGGGCCGCATGGGTGGCAGAAGCACACCCCCACCCTGGGGAAATGAGAAGATACATAAACAAGCCACAGAAACAGACTTCCAGATCACCTACAGCAACCCAAAAGGGAAACGAGATGGAACACTCTGATACTCAACCACCTGGACTCTCTGAACTGGCAACAAAAGAGGATCTGGAAAAAATGTAATCAGAAATAATCACTCAGATAACAGCAAAGATTTTGCTCATGGTGCAAGACATGATTAATAAATCTAGAGAGGACACAGATAAAAAAATAGAGGATCTGAGGAACATGATGGAATCCCCACATAGGAAACAAATGGAATGCATAAAACAGATACAAACAGATTTCCAAGAGATTAAAAACTCCATCGAAAGTCTGTGCAGCAGAATGAACCAATGTGAGGATAGAATTTCACATATAGAAAATAAGATTGCAATTAATGAGGAGGAAAAGAAAAATTGCTTTAAAATTGTAAGGGAACATGAGAAATCAATCCACCAGCTGCTAGATGATGCAAAGAAGAATAACATAAGACTGATTGGAGTCAATAAAGAAACAAGAGAGAGTGCAGATGACATAAAAAAAACTCTTCACAGAAGTGATGGCAGAAAATTTCCCAAGCAGGGGAAAAGAACTTGACATACAGATAAGTGAGGCATATAGGACTCCAGCTAGCCTTAATCAAAAAAAATCTACACATAGGCATATAATAGTTAGGATTCCAGAAATCCAACAGAAGAACAAAATTCTGCAAGCAGTGAGAGAAAAGAAACAAATCACATACAAAGGAAAGCCCATCAGAATCACAGCAGACTTCTCAATGCAAACCCTTAAGGCAAGAAGAGCTTGGAGTGATGTACTTCAAGCCCTAAAGGAAATCAGCCTCCAACCCAGATTGATGGACCCTGCAAAACTATCTTTCAAAATTGAGGGAGAAATAAGATACTTTCATGACAAAAAGCACCTCAGAAACTTCATGAATACTATACTGGCACTCCAAAAAATTTTAGACAATACCCTAGGAAAAGACAATGAGGATCGCAACCCCAGGAAGCCCAGCAGAATGAATCCATTGGGCATGACAAACTAAACACAAAGGGGGAGAATCCAACAAAAAGAAAAAGTCATGACAAGGCTTTTAAAACTTTTAACTTCATCTCCCTAATGAGTGTATAATTCAATTTTGTTATTGCACTGATTAGTATTTTTCTGATTCTAGAGTTGCACACCATTCCTTGTGCTATACTGGCTATTTATCATCTTCTTATCTCTACATGTTAATTGGGTTGTCTATTAATGAGCTCTAAGAATTCTTTATATATTCTGCTCATAGGTTATATGCATTGTAAATATGGTCTGTTTAAGGACTACTTTTCATTTTAATGATGTCATTTAAAGTTCTAAATTTTGATGGAATCTCATTTATCAATTTTTTTCTTTTATACATCATGTTTTTTGTATCCTAGGTAGTTCTAGCCTACCCCAAATTCATAAACATTTTCTCTTATAATTTCTTCTTAAAGTTTTATACTTTTAGGCTTTCTTATTTAGGTTCACAGATCCCTTCAAGTAATTTTCATGTATGGAAAAAAAGGGTTGAGGTTAATTTTTTATATACAGATACCAGGTGTTCTAGTGTCGTTTGCTGAAAACACTATCTTTTCCTTGGCTCTTGAATTGAGTTTATATTCTATAAAATGCTAATGTTAAATAATCTTTCAAAACTCAGTGGACCATATATGTGTGGTTCTATTTCTAGATTCTCTGTTTTATTCCAATGATCTGTATGTCTTTCCTTACACCAACACTGCCTTGATTACTGTAGCTTTAGAAGAAGTCTTAAAATTAGGTACTAAATGTCTTCCAAGACTGTTTTTGTTTTTGTTTTTAACTTTTCTAGGTCCTTTGTACTCCTACATAACTTTTACATTTCAATATCCAGTTCTTCATTTATAGCAAGTATACACAGACCTGAATTTTTATATATACCTTGTGTTTTCTAATCCTGCTAAATTCAAGTAGACATTCTAGGGGCTCCTAGAGATTTCTTAGTATTTTCTCTGTAGGTGATCATTTCATCTGCATATAAAGATTTTGCTTCTGCCGTGCTGATCCTATCCTAGTTGTGTCATTTTATTGCCAGACTATTTACTTGGGGACTAGGTTTCAAAGTTTAATGGACAGATAAAGAGTAAGCATATCTGCCCTTGTTCCCCACCTTAAGGAGAAAGCATTGTATCTTCTCCATTCATATAAGGCATTCTCACTGGTAGTGTGGAGTACATGTCTTTAATCTGTTGAGAAGGTTCTGTTCTACTTCTAGTCTCCTGATAGCTTTTGCCATGAACAGCTGAAGAATTTAGTCCAATACTTTTTCTCCAACTAGTGACAGGATCATATGGCTTTTTCCTTTCCTCTGTTAAAATGATGACTTTTGGGGGTGGATCTTCCAATGCTGAAATAACACTGCCATCCCTATAACAAAACCACTTTCTACATACTGCCAGATCTGACTTCTAAGAGTTTGTTTTGTTAAACAAGTTTCTATCTATGTTCATACTTTTTTCTTCTATTATCTTTATCCAGTTTTAGGATTAGCACAATGTTGAGTTCCTAAAATGAGGGGAGGAGTGTTCCTTCTTTTTTCTGCTTTAATTGTTTGATATAATTTATCAGTTAAAATGTTTATGAGCCTGCTGTTGTCATATAGGTAGGTTTTCAAGCTAGGCATATACTTTCTTTAATAGATACTATTCAAATATTATATTTCCTCCAGAGTTAGTTTCATTAATTTGTCTTCCAAGTTACTTCTTAGAAGTTGTCAAATTTATTTCAAAAAAGATTTTTGTAATATGCTTTCTATATCCTTTTAAATTCTGTAAAATCTGTGGTAATGTCTCCTAGATCTTAATATTGTAATTTTAAAAATGTATAACTAATGTTGTGTAACAGAAAGAAAAGGTCTAAAAGAGCAGAGGAATTAGGAGGGGCAGGGGAAGGGAAAAAAGGGAAAGGAAAAAATGTGAGAAGAGGAAAAAAATGGAAACAAGGTCTTTGCAAATAGGAAAGGGTGGGGGGGTTGAAGGGAGGGCAATGGAAGGGGAAAAAAAAATAAGAACCAAGAGACTCATGTAATGGTACAAGATCCCAATGATGAATGTAACTGTATTTTATACCTAAAATGTACCAATAAACTTAATGGGGAAAAAAATAAAAAATAAAATAAAATAAAAGTAACCAAACATATTCTAGAGCTAAATTGCTATAATAACTATAGGGGTTTAATAGCAGAATAAAGCAAGCTGAAGAAAAAATCAGTGAACATGAAGGTAGAAAAATTGAAATTATTGAGTCTGAGGGGAAAAGAGAATAAAGAAAAACAGACAAAACATAAAGGATGCCTGGGACAACATTAAGTATAACAGTATGTCCATTTGTGGGAGTCACAGAAGAAGAGAGAAAGGAAAAGAGAGATTATTTGTAGAAATAATGTCTAAAACCATCCTAAATTTGATTAAATACATCAATCTACAAATATAAGAATACCAAAAAATTCCAAGTAAGACAATATTCAAAAGGACCTATATTGAACCATTATAATCAAATTATTAAAAGACAAAAAAATCATGAAAGAAGCTAGAGAGAAGCCATTTGTATATACAAGGATAATATTATCAATATTATACGAAGATAACACTGTCAGTTTCTCAGCAGAAATTTTGTAGTCTATAAGACAGTAGGACAAGATAAAGAGCTGAAAGAAGAAAACTTCTCAAAAATTCTATGTCTAAAAAAACTGCTCTTTCAGAATGAAGGACAAATTAAGATATTCTGAGATACACAAAAGCTGAGGGACTTTGTTCCCACTAGACCTGCATGAAAAGAAGTGGTGAAAGGGTCCTTCAAGTTGACATAAAAAGATGTGAGGCAGTAACTTGAAGTCATATGGTAACGTAAAGATCTCTACCCAATAACCATAAAATAGATATTTGCTTCAACTGTGCATGGAACAACCGTCAGGGTACAAAACAAGCCATGTAAAATCTTTAAAACATTGTTATTGTACAAAATATCTTTTGTGGTCGTGATAGAATGAAACAAGAAATAAGTAACAGAAGGTAAGCCAGAAAATTCACAAATAGGTGAAAGTTACAAAACATACTGTTAAATGAATAAAAGAAGAAATCACAAGACAAATCACATCATATCTTAAGATAAATGAAAACAAAACATACCAAAACTTAGGAAGGCAAGGCTGGGGATGTAGTTCAGTGGCACAGGGCTGAGTTCAAGTGAGCCCTGAGTGCTGAGTTGTAAGTGCAGCCCTGAGTTCAACTCCTGATACCAAAAAAGAAAGAAAGAAAGAAAGAAAAAACTTAGGAACACAGCAAAAACAATTCTAAGAAGAAATTTTATAGCTATAAATACACTAAAAATGAAAAAACAACAGGCACTGTTATGCATGCTTGTAAGCCCACCACTCTGGGAGGCTGACACAGGAGGTTAATACATTCAATTCCACCTTGGACACCATAGTGAATCAGCAAGACTCTGTCTCCAAATAAAAAACAGGGGTGTAGTTCAGGACAAAGGCCTTGGATTCGATCCCAGTAACACCTCTCCAAATAAGTAAGGAAGAAAAAAAGAAAAGAAAAAATATCTGAAATCAGCAATTTAACTTCACTAACAAAGGACCAGACAATCAAGATGAAACTAAACCCAAAGCTAGCAGAGGAAATAATAAAGATTAGAACAGAAATAAAGCAGAAACTAGGAAAAACAGTACAGGAATTTTTTTTAAAAAACTTTAATTACAGTTTCTTTGGAAAGATCAACAAAATTGGCAAACTTTAACAGCTAGATTGGCAAAGAAAAATAGAGAATATTCAAATGAATAAAATTTGAAACAACAATGCATACATTGCAATCAATGCTGAAGAAATAAAAATGATCACAAACAAGTACTTCAATTGTAACCAAACTGAATAACCTAAATGAAATAAACAAACTCTCAAAAATATAAAACCTTCCCAGACCGATTCATAAAGAAATAGGAAGTGTTAACAGATCCTTGCTGAGATTTAATCAGTAATCCAAAACCAAAGAACCAAAATCATTAGCCAAACTTTACTGATGAATTCTACCGAAGATTTAAAAGGTTAATACCAGTCCTTCTCCTTCAAACCTGAAATCCAACTCTTTCAAAAACTGAAAATAGAGGGAATACTGCCTAACACATTTTTATGAGGCCAGCATTAATTACTGTGATACCAAAACCAAAAAACTGAATTCAGCGGCATAGGAAAGGTTTGCCCACTTTCCATGAGAATAAATACAGATGCTCCGGTGTCTTTTTCTTGTCTTAAATTCTTTTATCGGTACATTTTAGGTATACAACACATTTACATTTCTCATTGGGAACTTGGAACTTTACATGATGTATCTTGGTTCTGATTTTTTCCCTCCCCATTCCTAGCCCTCCCTTCAACCCCTCCACCCTTCCCTATTTACAAAGACTTTATTTCCATTTTTTCCATTTCTCATCATTTTCCTTTCCCTACTTTCCTTTCCCCTGCCCCTCCCACTACTCTGACCGGTTTGGACATTTTCTTCCTATTTTGCATTATCAATTATTCACTCTAACCATTGGTACATTTTAGGTATACAATATAATGACATTCATCATTGGAAATTTGCACCTTTACATAATCTCTCTCAGTTCTTATTTTTCACCCTTGCCAGCCCTCCCTTCGACCCCTCCATTCCTCCTATTTACAAAGATTTTGTTCCTATTTTTCCATTTTCTCATATTAATTCCATTTTCTTTTCTTTCCCCTACCCATCCCACTTCCTTCTCCTTTGCTCCTTTTCTTCCTATTTCACATTACCTATTTTACATTTTAGTCCTTATTTACACTTTCAGTTTCTCACACCAGAGAAACTATTCAGTATTTATACATGTGTGTCCTATTTACTTCACTTAAGAGTGAAATAAATGTCTCCAGCAGCCAGCAACTCCGTTTTTCCCTGGTGAACCTCACTTACCTTACTCAATTAGTGGGCTTTCTGGCTGCTGCCCAGAGTCCCCTCAATGTGCATCAATGTGCATCCACTTAGCTATAAATGTCTCTAATTTCTCATTTGTTATGGCTGAGTAGTGCTCCATGTTATTAAAAAATCACATTTTCTTTATTCAGGCTCCAATTGATGGGCATTTGGGCTGTTTCCAAGTTTTAGCTATCACAAACTGTGCTGCTCTGAACATGGGTGCACATATATCACTGTGATATGATTCTTTTAATTCTTTGGGGAAGATCCCCAGCAGTGGAATAGCAGGGTCAAATGGGACTTCCAGTCCTAGTTCTTTGAGGTATCTCCATACTGATTTCCACAGTGCTTGCACCAGTCTACACTCCCACCAGCAATGGAGCAGGGTTTCTCATTCCCCACAGCCCCACCAGCATTTGTTATTGGTTGATTTCATGATAGCAGCCATTCTTTCTGGAGTAAGGTGGAATCTCAGCGCTGTTTTCATTTGCATCTCTTGAATGATCAGTGACGTTGAACATTTTTTCATGTATTTATTTGCTATTTCTACTTCCTTGTCAGAGAAATGTCTGTTCATTTCAGATGCCCATTATTGGATCGGGTCTTTAAATTTGGGAGGTCTGATCTTTTTAAGTGCTTTGTAGATTTGAGATAGTAGACCTTTGTGTGAGAAAAAGCAGGTGAAGATTTTTTCCCACATTGTGGGTTGTCTCTTCACACTGCTGGTGGTTTCTCTTGCTGTGCAGAAGCTTTTTAATGAGAAGAGATCCCACTTGTGGATTGTTTGTGCTAGTTCATGGGCAACTGACGTTTTGTTCATAAAATGTTTTCCTACACCAATGTCTTCAAGAGTTCTACCTAACCTCTGTTCCAACTGGTTCAGCATTTCTATTTCAATATTTAGATCTTTAATCCATTTTGATTTTAGTTTAGTGCATGGCAAGAGATATAGGTCTAGTTTTAGTCTTTGGCAAGTTGAAAGCCAATTTCTCCAGCACCATTTATTAACGAGGCTATCTTTCCTCCAGTGAGGGTATTTGGCTCCTTTATTGAAGATGAGATAGCTGAGTGTGTCTGGCATTGTTTCTGCACCATCTAATCTGTTCCCCCGGTCCTCAGGTCTGGTTCTTTGCCAGTACCATGCTGTTTTTATCACAGTAGCTTTGCAGTACGGTTTCAAGTTGGGGGTTGTAATACCCCCTGCCATGTCCCTATTACCTAGAATTCCGTTCGTTATTCTGGGTCTCTTCTTGTTCCAAATGAATTTGTGAATTGTTTTCTCAAGGTCTGTGAAGGATGCTACTGGGATCTCAATTGGAATTGCATTGAATCTAGATAGCAGTTTTGGAAGTATGGCCATTTTCGCTATGTTGATTCTTCCTACCCAGGAGCAAGGTATGTCTTTCCATTTTCGGATATTCTCTTCAATCTCTTTTTTCAAAGTGCTATAGTTTTCAGAGAAGAGGTCTTTGATTTCTTTTGTTAGGTTGATTCCTAGGCATGTCAGTTTCTTGGATGGTATTGTGAAAGGAATTGTTTGCCCTATTTCTCTATCAATGAGTCTGTTGTTTGTGTAAAAGAAAGCTATTGATTTTTGTGTGTTGACCTAGTAACCAGCTACTTTATTGAATTTGGTTATTAATTCTAGAAGACTTTTGGTGGAGATCTTGGGGTCTTTGATGTAGAGTATCATGTCATCTGCAAATAATGACAATTTGACTTCTTCATTTCCTATCTTGATTCCTTTTATTTCTTTCTCTTGTCTAATTGCCGTGGCTAATGTTTCCAAAACTATATTGAACAAAAGTGGTGATGGTGGACATCTTTGTCTTGTTCCTGATTTTAGTGTGGAGGATTTCAGTTTTTCCCATTTAGTATGACATTGGCTGTTGCTTTTTCATAGATGGCTTTTATCAGATTGAGGTACAGACCGTCTATTCTGATTTTTTGTAGGGTTTTTAATCATAAATGCACGTTGGATTTTGTCAAATGCTTTTCTGCATCTATTGAGATGATCATATGGTTTTTGTCTTTGGCCCTATTGATATAGTGTATTACATTGATTGATTTGCATATGTTGAACCATCCCTGCATCCCTGGGATGAATCCCATTTGGTCATGGTGTATGATCTTCTTGATGACCTTCTGCATTCTATTTGCCAATATCTTAGTAAGGATTTTTGCATCTATGTTCATTAGTGAGATTGGCCTATAGTTCTCTTTTTCAGTTGGGTCTTTCTCCACTTTGGGGATAAAGGTGATGCTTGCTTTCAGGAATGAACTCAGGAATATTGCTTCCCTTTCAATTTCATTGAAGAGTTTAAACAGTAGTGGCAGTAGTTCCTCTCTAAATGTCTTGTAGAATTCAGCAGTGAAGCCATCAGGGCCCGGGCTTTTCTTAGTTGATAAGTTTTTAATTACATTTTCAATTTCATTGGTTGATATTGGGTTGTTTAGAATTTTTAGGTCTTCTTCGTTCAACTTGCTAATTCATATGTATCTAAGAATCTGTCCATTTCTTCTGTGTTTTCCCTCTTATTGGCGTATAGGTTCTGGAAGTAGGTATTGATGATCCTCTGGATTTCTGCTGGGTCTGTTGTAATTTCACCCTTTTCATTCCTAATTGCATGGATTTGGGCCTTTTCTTTCCTTTTTCTGACAAGGTTGACTAAAGATTTACCCATTTTGTTGATTTTTTGGAAGAACCAACTCTTGGCTTCATTGATTTTTTTTGTATCATTCTCTTAGTCTCCATTGCATTGATTTCTCCTCTGATTTCCTCCCTTGTATGAGCTTTGGAGTTGTCCTGCTCTGCTTTTTCTAGAAGCTTGAGGTTCAGCATCAGGTTGTTTAATTGGGCTCATCCTCTTTTCCTAATATGTGTATTCACTGCTGTGAATTTCCCTCATAAGACTGCTTTCATTGTGTCCCATAGATTCCGATATGTTGTATTGTCATTGTCATTTAATTGAAGGAACTGTCTGATTTCTTCTTTAATTTTCTCTGTGACCCATTGGTTATTCAGAAGTGTGTTGTTCGATTTCCACGTGTTTATGAAATTTTTTGAGTTTCTTTTGCTATGGATCTCCAATTTCATTGCACTATGGTCTGATAATATACAGGGGATAACTTCAATTCCTTTGCACTTACTTAAACATGTTCTATGTGTGAGTATGTGGTCTATTTTGGAGAATGGCCCACGTGCAGCTGAGAAGAATGTGTATTCTGATTTTGTGAGGTGGAAGACTCTGTAAACATCTGTTAAGTTCATTTGTTCAAGAGTTTGATGGAGTTCTAGTATTTCATTACCTATTTTTTGTCTAGTTGATCTATCTATTTGTGACAGTGGGGTGTTGAGGTCCCCCACTACAATTGTATTAGTGCATACATGATTTTTCATGTCCATTAGCATTTGTTTTATATAGTTGGGCACACTAGTGTTTGGTGCATAGATATTTATGATTGTCATCTCTTCCTCTTGGATTGTTCCCGTTACAAGGATGCAGTGTCCTTCTTCATCTCTCTTAATCAGTGTTGGTTTGAAATCTACTTGATCTGCAAAGAGGATAGCTACTCCTTCTTTTTTTCAGGTTCCCATCACATGGAATATTGTTTTCCACCCTTTAACTTTCAGTCTATGAGTTTCCTTTTGAATTAAGTGTGTTTCTTGTATGCAGCATATTGTTGGATTTTGCTTCTTGACCCATTCTGCCAGTCTATTTCTTTTGATTGGTGAATTGAGACCATTAGTGTTGATGGTTATAACTGAAACGTATTGACTTATAATTGTCATGACTTTTTCTTTTTGTTGAGTTCTCGCCCTTTACATTTAATTTCTTGTTGTGCCAGATGAGTTCATTCTGCTTTGCTTCCTGGGGTTGTGATCCTCAATATCTATTCCTAGGATATTATGTAAAATTTTTTGGAGTGCTGATTTGGTATTCACGAAGTTGCTAAGGGGCTCTTTGTCATGAAAGTATCTTATTCCACCATCAATTTTGAAAGATAGTTTTGCAGGGTACATCAGTCTGTTTTCTTTTAGGGCTTGGAATATGTCACTCCAAGCTCTTCTTGCCTTGATGGTTTGTGTTGAGAAGTCTGCTGTGATTCTGGTGGGCTTTCCTTTGTATGTGATTTGTTTCTTTTCTCTCACTGCTTGTAGGACTTTGTTCTTCTGTTGTGTTTCTGGAATCTTAACAATTATATGCCTATGTGTAGATTTTTTTTGATCAAGGCTATTTGGAGTCCTGTATGCCTCACTTATCTGTATGTCAAGTTCTTTTCCCTTGCTTGGGAAGTTTTCTGCCATTATTTCTGTGAAGAGGTTTTTTATGTCATCTGCACTCTCTCCTGCTTCTTCTTTGACTCCAATCAGTCTTATGTTTTTCTTCTTTGCATCATCTCACAGCTGCTGGATTGATTTCTTGTGTTCCCTTATAATTTTGAAGCAATTTTTCTTTTCCTGGTCATTAATTGCAATCTTATCTTCTATATCTGAAATTCTGTCCTCACATTGCCTCATTCTTCTGTGTAGACTTTCAGTGGAGTTTTTCATCTCCTGGAAATCTATTTGCATCTGTTTCATGGATTCCATTTGTTTCCTATGTTGGGATTCCATCATACTCCTCAGCTCCTCTCTAGATTTATTAATCATGTCTTACACTAGGAGCACAATTTCTCCTGTTACCTGAGAAATTATTTCTGATTTCATGTTTTCCAGATCCTCTTTTGTTGCTAGTTCAGTGGGTCCAGGTATTTGAGTATCAGGGTGTTCCATCTCATTTCCCTTTGGGGCTGCTGTAGGTGATCTGAAAGTGAGGGTTTTTTATGTTTCTTCTCATTTGGATGGGGTGGGGGTGGTGCTAGTGGTGATAGTGCTGTTTTTGGCACCCACGTGGCTCACCTCCTCTGTGCTGGGAGCTGTGGCGCGCCAACCCAGAAGCCTCCTCTGTGCTGGGAGCTGTCTGGTCTATCTTTCTTCTTCATTTTTGGTGGACCCTTCCTCATATCCATACCTTTCCCATGTCCCCTTTACCAGGAATGCCCAATCCTATCTCCAGTAGATGAGCTCTACCTTCTGAAAACCTCCTCTGACCAACCCAGGTTAAAGTATCCACTTTTTCTAAGATTTATAGCATAGGGTTGGGGATGTAGCTCTGTGGTAGAGTGCTTACCTAGCATGCAGAAAGCCCTGGGTTCTAAAAACTATTACAACACTAAAGTTGTTATTACTTGTTCGGATTATAGTCCATTGGCATTTTAATTGTCTCTGGAAACTCTTTCAGGTTGAAAGCCTTATGGGGTCCCTTGTTATTTAATTTGTTTTCCATAAATTTTACTTCATTAATTGATGGCTAACCCCCTAAAGATTTTGGGAGGAGCAGATGGATAATACCAGTGCGATAGTATGTTGAAAGTTCTATATAAGACCATAGTGTTATGGAGATGGTACCTCTACAAACATACTCCTGTTATCACCATTGCCCCTCCACTATTACTTCTACTACTACCATTGCTAGTAGTAGTAGTGTCTGACAAAGGCCTCAACCTATAGCACAAAAATCTTGAACAATATTTTCCAATAAAATTGTGAACCAAAAGGACTCTTGATTGTCGTGAGAGTAGGTCGAGGAAAGAATTTCAGAAAAAAAAGAATAGAAAACAAAAAGAAGAGTGTCAGGAGAATGATTACTGTGAGAGTGAGGAAAAGAAAGGAGGACTGAAATTCACCCTCTGAAAGGCAGAATGGGAGGGAAAGACAGTTAAGGCCCTCAGACTTATTCAAGATGCAGAGACTATTTGCCCAGTAGCAAGCCTAAGGAGTGGTTTGGAGAAACTGGGTTGTCCAGTCCAAAACACCACTTCCCTAGAGATACAGCATCATTCTTTGAGTGACCCAGGTTCAGTGGAATAACTGGGAACTATTTCAGAGTTCTCAGAGGCCAAGAGTCTTTTTAGGATATAGCTTCACGTTAATGCTATATGTAGGTGTGAGCTAGAGCTTCATGGATTCAGTAGTTTAGCTCAACAAAGACCTGAGTGTTTTGATTTCCCCCTCCACTCAGTATGATGAGTCTATAGAGAACCCTTTATTAATATCACCAAAACCATGAGCAGATTTGCTATAAAGATTGATTGTTAATCATTTACCCCACTGGGTTCATTTCCATAGTCTTTAACTTTTACCATCTTCAAAGTGAAAGCACCTTTAATCTCAAATTTCTCAGTCTTCTAGAATACGTTTCCATCACTTTATGTGAAAAAAGTCATATGACTCTTTTCTTGGTTGATTTGTTAACTGAGTTTCCAGATTGTTTGTGATGGCTCTTGATTTAAAATATTGTAATACATCAGTCTGCCTTGTTGCTGTCTTTCAACTTCATGACTCAATCAATCACAAAACACCCTAATCCTTCTTGGCTTGTCCCAAATTTCATTTGGTTCCAGTCTAACCTTAGATTTAATATCTCACCTAAGTAATTTGCTTATAACAAACAGATTAGCTCTTCTAATGTTTATTTATAAAATGCCAAAGCCATAGATCAATCTGGAAATAACTTTCTACTATGGGCCTTTTGACTAAATGGGGAACAGAAGCTAATAAACAAATTAAAGTAATTTTTTCTTTCAAATTTAATTTGTTCCTTAAAACTACACTGTTCCATCTCTCACCTACAATTAACTGTTAGATTCAGACCAAGAATGAATCTCATGCTACTGTTTCAGATGTTTGTCATCAATCCTCTGATCCTTTTGAGCACATGTTACAAACTTGGGATATTTTTCTGTTTCTCTCTATTACTCTACTGTGAGTATAGGTATGGAATGATACAGGGCTGTGACATAAGAAGCCTAGATTCATCTTCTTGACTCTGCCATAGAGTGCCTATAAATTATTAGGTAATAATGTGACACCATTATACCAATTTCTCTACTCTACATTGAGGTGGGAGGTTCCATGGATAGACTTCAAATATTCTGTGAGATTTGAAATGACATTTAACATTTTTAGTATGTTTCAGCATTTTTGCTCATAAGTCTTTTAAAGACTTATAGTTTTCATTATAATCTATCTCTAACATCAAAAATTTAAGAAATTACAGATTAGGGTATTTTTCACGCCAATTTCAGAATTTGCATAATATAATTTGATTATTACTTTATGTTTTCAGGGGAGAATTTTATTTTTAAGAAGTTAGAGTTTTATGTACTAAATGGTGCTTTCTAAATTTACAATTCAGGAAGGGAGCAAGGAAGAATGGACTTTTTGGTAAACTATCCTCCAATAATGGATGTTCATCATACAAAAAAATTTAATCCCTACTTCACACCATACAACAAATTCCAGATATGTGAATGTGAAAAGCCAAAATTAAAAACTTTTTGGAGACTGGATAAAGAGGATCTGGGTTTTTTTTTTGTTTTTTTTTTAAATGGAGTGCTGCTCAGCCATAAAGAATGAGAAACTAGAGACATTTATAGCCAAATGAATGCACATTAAGGCCATACTCTTAAGTGAAATAAATAGGGCACACATGTAAATACCAAGTAGTTTCTCTGGTGTGAAAAACTAAAAATGTAAATAAGGATCAAAATGTATAATTGATAATGTGAAATAGGAAGAAAAGGTCTAAAGGAGTAGGAGAAGTGGGAGGGCTAGGAGAAAGGAAAGAAGGGAAAAGAAAAAATATGAGAAAAGAAAAAATGGAAACAAAGTCTTTGTAAACAGGGAAGAGTGGAGGGAGGGCAGGGGAATGGGGAAAAAATAAGAACCAAGATACATCATGTAAAGGTACAAGACCCCAATGATGAATGTAACCGTATTGTATACTTAAAATGTACCAATAAACTTAATGAGAAAAATAATAACTTTGTGTAGATATGGGAGTATATCTAGAAGTAAAGTAATTCTAAGATAAGATACAAATTACGTATCATAGAGGAACATGTTCATAAATTTTACTATGATTGTTGCTAACTTCTGTGGGATCAAAGACTTCTATACAAAATTTAAAAACATACCACCTACTAGAACAAGGTATTTCAAACCTTACAACATACAAAGAATAAGTATGTTGAATATATTAAAATTTTCTATGTATCAATAAGAAAAGCACAAAATATGCAAAAAAATAAATGCTGTAAAGAGACAATACAAAGTAAAGTCACAATAAATGGCCTTTTCCATTTGTGTTTCTCCCAGTTCTCATATGTCCTGTCATTTCTTGGTGATTATTGATTGTGCCACTTACTTTAAAATTTATTTTGTGCCATTTGTACTGCCTATTTGATTTCTTTTAAAAAAAAATCTCTGAAGGACAAGCTGTATGGTTTTTTTTTTGCTTAAATTCTTACTCTTAAGTGAAATAAATAGGACACACATGTGTAAATACTGAATAGTTTCTTTAGTGTGAGAAATGGAAAGTGTAAATAAGGATAAAAATGATTAAAACAAATCATTGATAATTTGAAAAAGGAAGACAAGCAGTATGTTTTAAGTTTTTAAATATATCCTTCACATATTCCTGGATACCTGAGAGAAAAATTAATATTTATATATTTATATTTTAGAATCTCTGAAATTAAGATGTACATTATAATCTATGGCATTTGATGTTGTCAGCCAGGCAACTCTCACAGTGTAGATGCGTTGACTGCACAAGCATGAATCCAGTTATCACTATTCATGTTATCATCACTTGAGTTGAATTACTGGTATCACTGTCATTATATTTATTTAGTTTGTGAAAATTAAAATATATTTTAAAAGATATCACAATGACTTGACATTGATACATAAAATTATACTGAAGGCAGAAGGCTTGAAAGCAAAGTAATGGGACAAAACTGGTATCTGTGAAGCAAATATTTATCACTGTCAAATGGCTATAATTCCACATTTTTTTTCTCAAAATAAAGACCAACCTCTTTATGGGGAGGTCACACAAAAGAGATTTACAAGTAGACGAAGCTATAGAAAATTCTGAACCTAAGGTATATACAAAAGAACTGCCTAAAATACGCCAATAAATGCAACCCAAGGCAAAAGGAGTTGCCAAGTGTCTCCAAAGGAAATCCAAAGAAAATGAGGACTGATGTAATTGGTGCATGATGCCTTTTATTTGATCAGGAAAGTATTAGCATCAAAACTTGAAGAATTTATGTTGGAACCATAAAAGGAAATTTTAGACATAATAGTGGAATACTCTATTAAGTAATCAAACCTTATCAGTGCATTTGCTGGCAGGGAAGGTGTTGTTGTGTAAATAACACAAATGCTGACTGATCTCTTATGAAGATAGTTTGGAAATGGGTTAACTAATTAATTTAACTTTTTCCCTCTGTATTCATAGTACAGCTTCCCCCTCCCCATGCATAGTAGTGATAGTTGGTTAAAAAAAAAATCAGACTAAATATGTCTAAAAAGATAGTTAAATATGCTATAAAATAAACAATATTGCACTTTAAAAACTTGTAATGTTGTACATAAATGAAGTTGCATCCAATATACAGTTGAAGTAATAGAAGTGACCGTTTTCATTAGCATGTGTTTATTTTTCCACTGTAACTAGACTGGGCTCCTGACTAGCTTTGATGGCTCCATTGTAGCAAAAGTGCTAATTCCAGGGCCAGCCCTTAAAAGACACAGAAGCAGAAAGGGCTTTTGGGCCACCATCCATCCTGCTGCTCCCTGCCCAGAGGTAGGAGCTTCTGAGCCGCTGTCCCACTGTTCCTGGTCCAGAAGAAGGGGCTTCACGGCCACCATCCATCCTGCCACTCCCAGCCCAGAGGAAATGAGAAAACACATAAATAAGTCTCAAAACCAGACTTCCAGATCACCTACAGCAACCCCAAAGGGAAATGAGATGGAACACTCTAATATTAAACCACCTGTACCCACTGAACTGGCAACAAAAGGGGATCTGGAAAACATGAAATCAGAAATAATTTCTCAGGTAACAGGAGAAATTGTGCTCCTAGTGTAAGACATGATTAATAAATCTAGAGAGGAGCTGAGGAGTATGATGGAATCCCAACATAGGAAACAAATGGAATCCATGAAACAGATGCAAATAGATTTCCAGGAGATGAAAAACTCCACTGAAAGTCTACACAGAAGAATGAGGCAATGTGAGGACAGAATTTCAGATATAGAAGATAAGATTGCAATTAATGACCAGGAAAAGAAAAATTGCTTCAAAATTATAAGGGAACACAAGAAATCAATCCAGCAGCTGTGAGATGATGCAAAGAAGAAAAACATAAGACTGATTGGAGTCAAAGAAGAAGCAGGAGAGAGTGCAGATGACATAAAAAACCTCTTCACAGAAATAATGGCAGAAAACTTCCCAAGCAAGGGAAAAGAACTTGACATACAGATAAGTGAGGCATACAGGACTCCAAATAGCCTTGATCAAAAAAAATCTACACATAGGCATATAATTGTTAAGATTCCAGAAACACAACAGAAGAACAAAGTCCTACAAGCAGTGAGAGAAAAGAAACAAATCACATACAAAGGAAAGCCCACCAGAATCACAGCAGACTTCTCAACACAAACCATCAAGGCAAGAAGAGCTTGGAGTGACATATTCCAAGCCCTAAAAGAAAACAGACTGATGTACCCTGCAAAACTATCTTTCAAAATTGATGGTGGAATAAGATACTTTCATGACAAAGAGCCCCTTAGCAACTTCGTGAATACCAAATCAGCACTCCAAAAAATTTTACATAATATCCTAGGAATAGATATTGAGGATCACAACCCCAGGAAGCAAAGCAGAATGAACTCATCTGGCACAACAAGAAATTAAATGTAAAGGGCGAGAACTCAACAAAAAGAAAAAGTCATGGCAATTATAAGTCAATACGTTTCAGTTATAACCATCAACACTAATGGTCTCAATTCACCAATCAAAAGAAATAGACTGGCAGAATGGGTCAAGAAGCAAAATCCAACAATATGCTGCATACAAGAAACACACTTAATTCAAAAGGAAACTCATAGACTGAAAGTTAAAGGGTGGAAAACAATATTCCATGTGATGGGAACCTGAAAAAAAGAAGGAGTAGCTATCCTCTTTGCAGATCAAGTAGATTTCAAACCAACACTGATTAAGAGAGATGAAGAAGGACACTGCATCCTTGTAACGGGAACAATCCAAGAGGAAGAGATGACAATCATAAATATCTATGCACCAAACACTAGTGTGCCCAACTATATAAAACAAATGCTAATGGACATGAAAAATCATGTATGCACTAATACAATTGTAGTGGGGGACCTCAACACCCCACTGTCACAAATAGATAGATCAACTAGACAAAAAATAGGTAATGAAATACTAGAACTCCATCAAACTCTTGAACAAATGAACTTAACAGATGTTTACAGAGTCTTCCACCTCACAAAATCAGAATACACATTCTTCTCAGCTGCACGTGGGCCATTCTCCAAAATAGACCACATACTCACACATAGAACATGTTTAAGTAAGTGCAAAGGAATTGAAGTTATCCCCTGTATATTATCAGACCATAGTGCAATGAAATTGGAGATCCATAGCAAAAGAAACTCAAAAAATTTCATAAACACGTGGAAATCGAACAACACACTTCTGAATAACCAATGGGTCACAGAGAAAATTAAAGAAGAAATCAGACAGTTCCTTCAATTAAATGACAATGACAATACAACATATCGGAATCTATGGGACACAATGAAAGCAGTCTTATGAGGGAAATTCACAGCAGTGAATACACATATTAGGAAAAGAGGATGAGCCCAATTAAACAACCTGATGCTGAACCTCAAGCTTCTAGAAAAAGCAGAGCAGGACAACTCCAAAGCTCATACAAGGGAGGAAATCAGAGGAGAAATCAATGCAATGGAGACTAAGAGAATGATACAAAAAAAATCAATGAAGCCAAGAGTTGGTTCTTCCAAAAAATCAACAAAATGGGTAAATCTTTAGTCAACCTTGTCAGAAAAAGGAAAGAAAAGGCCCAAATCCATGCAATTAGGAATGAAAAGGGTGAAATTACAACAGACCCAGCAGAAATCCAGAGGATCATCAATACCTACTTCCAGAACCTATACGCCAATAAGAGGGAAAACACAGAAGAAATGGACAGATTCTTAGATACATATGAATTAGCAAGTTGAACGAAGAAGACCTAAAAATTCTAAACAACCCAATATCAACCAATGAAATTGAAAATGTAATTAAAAACTTATCAACTAAGAAAAGCCCGGGCCCTGATGGCTTCACTGCTGAATTCTACAAGACATTTAGAGAGGAACTACTGCCACTACTGTTTAAACTCTTCAATGAAATTGAAAGGGAAGCAATATTCCTGAGTTCATTCCTGAAAGCAAGCATCACCTTTATCCCCAAAGTGGAGAAAGACCCAACTGAAAAAGAGAACTATAGGCCAATCTCACTAATGAACATAGATGCAAAAATCCTTACTAAGATATTGGCAAATAGAATGCAGAAGGTCATCAAGAAGATCATACACCATGACCAAATGGGATTCATCCCAGGGATGCAGGGATGGTTCAACATATGCAAATCAATCAATGTAATACACTATATCAATAGGGCCAAAGACAAAAACCACATGATCATCTCAATAGATGCAGAAAAGCATTTGACAAAATCCAACGTGCATTTATGATTAAAAACCCTACAAAAAATCAGAATAGACGGTCTGTACCTCAATCTGATAAAAGCCATCTATGAAAAAGCAACAGCCAATGTCATACTAAATGGGAAAAACTGAAATCCTCCACACTAAAATCAGGAACAAGACAAAGATGTCCACCATCACCACTTTTGTTCAATATAGTTTTGGAAACATTAGCCATGGCAATTAGACAAGAGAAAGAAATAAAAGGAATCAAGATAGGAAATGAAGAAGTCAAATTGTCATTATTTGCAGATGACATGATACTCTACATCAAAGACCCCAAGATCTCCACCAAAAGTCTTCTAGAATTAATAACCAAATTCAATAAAGTAGCTGGTTACTAGGTCAACACACAAAAATCAATAGCTTTCTTTTACACAAACAACAGACTCATTGATAGAGAAATAGGGCAAACAATTCCTTTCACAATACCATCCAAGAAACTGACATGCCTAGGAATCAACCTAACAAAAGAAATCAAAGACCTCTTCTCTGAAAACTATAGCACTTTGAAAAAAGAGATTGAAGAGAATATCCGAAAATGGAAAGACATACCTTGCTCCTGGGTAGGAAGAATCAACATAGCGAAAATGGCCATACTTCCAAAACTGCTATCTAGATTCAATGCAATTCCAATTGAGATCCCAGTAGCATCCTTCACAGACCTTGAGAAAACAATTCACAAATTCATTTGGAACAAGAAGAGACCCAGAATAACGAACGGAATTCTAGGTAATAGGGACATGGCAGGGGGTATTACAACCCCCAACTTGAAACCGTACTGCAAAGCTACTGTGATAAAAACAGCATGGTACTGGCAAAGAACCAGACCTGAGGACCAGTGGAACAGATTAGAAGATGCAGAAACAATGCCAGACACACTCAGCCACCTCATCTTTGACAAAGGAGCCAAACACCCTCACTGGAGGAAAGGTAGCCTCTTTAATAAATGGTGCTGGAGAAATTGGCTTTCAACTTGCCAAAGACTAAAACTAGACCTATATCTCTCACCATGCACTAAACTAAAATCAAAATGGATTAAAGATCTAAATATTGAAATAGAAATGCTGAACCAGTTGGAACAGAGGTTAGGTAGAACTCTTGAAGACACTGGTGTAGGAAAAGACTTTATGAATAAAACCTCATTTGCCTGTGAACTAGCACAAACAATCAACAAGTGGGATCTCTTCTTATTAAAAAACTTCTGCTCAGCAAGAGAAACCACCAGCAGTGTGAAGAGACAGCCCACAACGTGGGAAAAAATTTTCACCAGGAGTCCCTCTGACAAAGGTCTACTATCTTGAATTTATAAAGAACTTTAAAAAAATTAGACCTCCCAAATTTAAAGACCCAATCCAAAAATGGGCACCTGAAATGAACAGACATTTCTCACACCAAGAAGTAGAAATGGCAAGTAAACATGAAAAAATGTTCAACAACACTGGTCATTTGAGAGATGCAAATGAAAACAAGGCTGAGATTCCATCTCACTCCAAAAACAATGGCTGCTATCATGAAATCAACCAATAACAAATGCTGGTGGGGCTGTCAGGAAAGAAGAACCCTGCTCCACTGCTGGTGGGAGTGTCCATTGGTGCAACCACTGTGGAAAACAGTATGGAGATAGGTCAAAGAACTAGTACTGGAAGTCCCATTTGACCCTGCTCTTCCCCTGCTGGGGATCTTCCCCAAAGAATTAAAAAAATCATACCACAGTATTATATTTGCATGCATGTTCATAGCAGCAGAGTTTGCAAAGCTAAAACTTGGAAACAGCCCAAATGCCCATCAAGTGGAGACTGGATAAAGAAAATATGTTTTTTTTAATAAAATGAAGTACTACTTAGCCATCAAAAATGAGAAATCAGGGACCTATTGCTAAATGGATGCACATTGAGGCAATACTCTTAAGTGAAATAAATAGGACACACATGTAAATAGTGAACAGTTTCTCTAGTAGTGAGAAACTGAAAGTGTAAATAAGGACTAAAAGTTATAATAGATAATGTGAAATAGGAAGAAAAGGGACAAAAGGGAAGGGGAAGTGGGAGGGGTAGGGGAAGGGGAAGAAGGGAATGGAATTAATATGAGAAAATGAAAAAAGGAAACAAAGTCTTTGTAAATAAGGAGGGATGGAGGGGTTGAAGGGAGGGCAGGGGAAGGGGGAAAAATAAGAACCAAGAGATTATATAAACATGCTTATCGCATATCTCCAATCATGAATGTCATTCTATTGTACACCTAAATTGTACAAATAAAAGAATATACAAAAAAAAAGAAAGATAGACCAAAGATTCAGTTCCATTATTAGTATACTATAAAGGACATTTATGATAATAAGTTCATATATTCATGGTATGAAATGAAGCCAATGTTTTATACAAATAATACAAAATATATATATATATATATATATATATATATATTAGTCAAAAGTTTGGTTGTACAAGAAATTCTATATGAGACTCAATAATATTTCAATTCAAGAATTCAAGCATTATTTTATTTCTGAAAGAATTTTATTGCCCAGTGCATTCTCTTTATGTCCTCATCCTAAAATTCTCATTACAGCTTTCAACTTCTCTTTTCTGCTTTATGTCTCTTTAGCTCTTTATGCTATATTTTAAGAATTTCTTAGATTTAGCTTTAAAATCACTAGTTCTTTGTGATTGAGATTCCTTAAATTTCAATGCCTTTATTTTCAATTTCTAAAATTTCTATTCAGTTTTTGTTCAACTATCCTTGTTATTTTTCATGATATGTCATTACTGCCTTACAGATTTAATACTTTCTCTAGCTTTTAAAAATATTTTAAACATGCCAATTTCAATGTTCCTTTATTTTTTCTCTATTGCCTATCATTTTGAGCTGTGATCTCATTTTTATTCACTACATGTACTACAAGCCATACATTGGATTTCCTTACGTGCTTTCTGATTCTTATCACTCCATCCTCAGTGACAGAATGTCGTGTGTGCCCAGACTCATGCTGGCAGATCCATTTGCCAATGTCACGTCAATGTGTGCAGGAATTTAAAGTTTTACCAATGTTGGCCAATTTTTACATTTTTTTTCTACTTTAGGAGTTTTCAAATCATGCCCCTAGGATGAGAATCAGGCTCCCACAGTGCTTAACCATGAATGCATGCCTGAGACCTGTGGTTTGCGAGATTCACTCTATGGCTACCCACAGCCATAGATTACTGATTAAGATTAGTGGCCAAATTTCAGGGTATGTCCTCCAGTCAATGGGTAGAATTTTTCTGATGGGATCCCCTTTTCCATTTTTCTGCTTAAGTCTATCCCTGCATGATCTTCATTTTCAGTCATTACATTGGTGTGTTTTAAAGAATAACCATCCATCATCTTTCATGACTGTGGGTTGACTAGGCTTAGCTGAGTGGTTCTTCTGTTCCTGGAGGTGTCAGCTGGGGCTGCAATTATCTGGACATTTGATGAGTTGGTACATCTGAGAGGATTCTCTCATATATCTGATATTATAGGCAGAATTGTCTGAAATGCTGGGCTCAGCTGTATCATTCTCTGCTTTGACATGGAACTGGCAAAGCCTACTATAATCTAATGGCTTGACCAGGTTGGAACCTTCAATACTCTGCTAGAAGGAAGCACTGGCAACCAGTTGGAGTAAAGCTGGATCTATTGAGTATCTCAGTTTTTCTAAGTCTCATTATGTGATATGGATTCTTCACAGCACAGTGACTGAGTTACAAAAGATGCCCTCAATGGCAAACATGAACAATGCAGTTCCCTTATAAAACAAACCCTTACAGATAGACTGCATAATTGTTGCCACATTCTGTGTCAAAACAGGCCACAGGTCTAGCTCAGACTTTAAAACAGGGAAACAGATTCTATCTCTCTATAGAAAGAATGGAAAAGAGTTTGTGGACATCTTTGAGCTCCTGCAGTTTTTATAACAAATGACTCTCAAAATAGCTTCTTAAAGATAAGTTTTTTTCTCAGTCTTATAATGATAGGTTCAAGGAGATGTTATCCATGACTAGATTGCAGCTTCATAGTGTCATCAGCAACACAGGCTCTTGATTACAGGGTGGATGCAAACATTCCAGCCATTATCACCAAGTTTCAGGCAAAAATAGAGAGATGGAAGAGACAGGCAAAAAGGTTGTAACAACTCAGTCAGCCCTTTGGAAGAACTTTTCTCGAAGCCTCTATGACTGATGTTGATATATCATTGGTTTTTCCATATGCAGTAGAAGATAGAATAGTAATGTCAAAAAGAAAGCATGCCTTCATATCACAAATTCTTTTTAAATGTTTCTTTAACAGGAAATAGATTTGAGTGAAACAAAGGAATGCAGTGGATCCCAAACTCACTCACTCACTCAGACACCTCACCTTCTGTGCATTACCTTTTGTCACACTTGGCAAAGATTCTAACCACACACAGTGCAAGGTTATTTGCAGTATGCTCGTGTTCATGTTCTGTTGAGACAGACTGTAGAGCATTATGGTACAAGGAACATGCTTTCACCTGCAGGTAGTTGTCAAGATGGTTGCAGGGTACTACTTAGAGACAGATTTCAGTCCTTCTTATTAATAAAGGTTGTTTTATATGCCTAATTACAGCCTTGCCAAATAACATAGTTGACTTTTGTGTTGTTTCCGCTCCAGTTTAAATTGGCATTAATATTAGCAGGTTTGAAGAGTCAGCCAAGTTTGTGTTCAAGGCCCTGGCTGCACACTTTTCATGGTCCCTTTCTCCCGGTCTGTTTTCCCTCATCTCCTTATCCTTCTAAGTTTGGTGACAACAGAGAACCAAGATTCTCTCTAATTGGAGGAACCCATTGAAATGTAGGGAGCAGTCACTGATAACAGTGACTTCTAGCCTTTTTGTAGGAATCTGCTCTTTGAAAGAAATCATTGATCAAAGCTATATTCCTCCAAAGGTGGCCGTTCCTTGGTGTTATTGCAGACACCACATCTAGCCTCTGAGGCTCCTGCCACAATCCCATGGGTAGACATAATGACCTCTGCATGTATGAAGGTGAGTGCCAGATGTAAGATACAGTAAACAGTGTGGCATAATTAAAGAAAGTGGTCTACTTCTGCTTGTTCATTCTGTATTTCCTCCATAGCAGGAGTCAGGAAGCTATGGCCCATGAACTAGCCTGTTTTTATAAATAAAGTTTTAATGGAACACAGTAAAACTTACTTATTTATGTGTTATGTATGACCATTTCCAGGCACCAGCAACTATGAGAACTACAAAGTCCAAATTACTTGCTGTTGACTGTCTAAATTATTTACTATTTACAAGTCAGTGTTCCCTAGTTCCCAAGAGAGAAGTATTTCCCTCTAAGGCTATGGTTCTCAAGGGGACAGTTTTGCCTCCCAGAAAACATTTAGGAATGTCTGGAAATATTTTGTTTGTGATGATATGGGGACAAAGGATGTGGGTACTGGCATCTAGTAGGTTGAGGACAGGGATTCTGCTAAACATCCTAGGCTGCATAAGTCAGGCTCCCGCACAACAAAGAATTATCCAGTCCAAAATCCCAGTGGTACAAAGGTTGATAAACTCCTTTAGATGGCAATAGGTGTCCTATAAGATATTATTAGATTTCATTCATTTATTCAATAAAGACTTATTATATGTATACTCTGCAACATGTGTGGTACTGAAATAGAGATATAAAAATGGTATTATTTAACCTACACAACAGCTTATGACATTGGTACTATTATTATCCCCATTTTGAAGATGCCCATAGAGGTTCATTTACTTACAATCATCTGTTCAGTAGTAAAATGCGATTTTAATCCTGTGCTTGTCAAATGTTCTATATTTTAATGGAGAAAAATGTAGCACTCGGAAGACAAACAAAAATGCTTTCAAGTGCTGGTTTTCCAGTTGTTTGCATGTGAGATGGAGACAATCACATTTTTCCTGAAGGAGGTTAAGATTGAAGGAGACAGTATGCTAACAGCGCTCAAAGATGGAGTCTATATTATGCAACAAATGTGCAACCTCCTATTATTTTATTTCCAGGCCTTAACATGAATATCATTGAAGTCTGGAAACCACTCAGCCAGCCACAGGTTAGCAGGAGTGCCAAATGGGGTTTTAAAAAAAGTTCCATTGTCTCCACTGAAACCTGGGCCAATTTCCTCAATTATTTCAATCCTACCAAGATGGGTCTTCCCCAGTGTCAAGACCCCTCCTCTAAAGTGGTTCTGGGATGTGGGCCTTGCTGCTCTGTCCAGCACAGCTCCCCGTTCAGAGCTGCAGAGCACAGGATAAAGGCACTGACAGTCTGTCAGCCAACAAAGTGAGGCCTAATCACCCACCTGCACAGCCCTACTCCTAAACCTCCCGCAGAGCGCTCACAACTGTCAAGAAGGTTGCTCCTGACAGGAGAACACAATTACACATTTTCAGAGTTGAGGCATAAATGCACAAGGCAGCTGGCGATGGGGAGCCAGATGCCCTCAGAGCAAGAGTTCACAGCCCATCAGTTTCGGGACTCTTGTCTTTAACCAACCAGCTTTGTCTTTTTATTTCTCCTTTTGCCCCAAGAGCTGACACTTTACAAAGTTTAGTCTATTGCCTTGGCCATATTATTTCTAGAAAAACGGAACAACTCTGGCTGAGAGATAATTAGACCATCACAACTTCTCAACCTGGACCTCCAGCTTGGCAAGGAAGAATTCATGGCAGTTTTTACTAAATTCTTCTCCAGCATATTCCTCAAATCTCTCCCCTCCTCTGCTGGCCTCCTCTTTGCTCACCCATGCCATAATTGCCCAATCCTTTTACCATCCCTGCTCTTCTTGGCTCTCATGCCAAAGTGTAGTTTGACATCAGTATCCTTGATAGACAGAAATGAAGATAAAGAAAAGAGTCCTTAACCTTGGGGGAATCTTGTCATCAAAAAGAGTTCAGGCTGTAGACAAACCATACAATTCTCACTTCTGTGCAAATGGATGTTAAATGAGGACTGTTCTTATCATCTTTATTTCACCTGGGGCACTACAGCTGAGAGCAAAGGTACAAATCTCCTACACTCCACAGAGAGAAGCTAGGTCACCTACTGATAAATTCCTGAAGGGTAATCCAGAAAAATGTCTATCAACTCCTAATCCATCCCCAGAGGGAGGAGATTTTGTTAGTGTAACCAGAATGATACCAATAAACTGTATATGCAATGACTATGTTAAAAAGCATTTTCTTTATTCCTCAGTTTCAAGTACACAAAAAGACTGGGAGAGGCAGTGCCAATCCCCAACACAAACCAAATAGCCATCTAGATATGGAAAATATGACCGGGCCAAGCCAATGACCTCAAGGGATATGTCACTGCAAATATCAATATATTATTATGACTTGTGAAAAGAAGAAAGATCTGCTCCCACTGCGAGAACCCCAATGTGAAATCTGTTATGCACCTGCCACATACACACAAATCCTTCCAAGTAACCATCCTACCTGAAGGTGAACAATGTGTCTCAGGGCATGAGACCTACGTAACAGAAGCTTATGCCCACCATTTATACTATACATCTCTGTGACTATTTACAAATATGAAAAGATAATCCAGGTACAGCAGATGTTTAAGAAACCAGTACTGTAGCAGGGGAAAACCAGAGAATACCTGCTTTCAGAAGACAGAGAAATTTAAGAGTAATTTTAAAAAAGCTTTTCTTACTCCATTTTCTGTTGCTACAACTGAATGCCACAGACTGGGTATAAGAAAAGAAACTTACTTAGCGCAGTTTCAGAAGCCCAAGAGCTTGGCACCAAACTGATTAGCACAGGTGAGGACCTTCCTGCTGGGTCATGCTGTGATGGGGCAGCATCTGGTGAGGCAGGGTGAGGGTGCCAGTTCAGGTTTCTCTTCTACTCCAACTGTGAGGGCCTCATCCTCATGATGTCTTCTAATCCTGATTTCCTCCAAAAAGCCCCATTTCCAGGTATTATTTACTTATGACTTTAGGGATTACAGGTTAAGTTTCCATATGATTTTTAGCAGACATTCAAATCATGGAGATTCTCAAAGATATTTAGGTCTTAAATATTATGATCTAAGAAGCTAAAAGATCTAAACATAATGTCAACAGTGGTATAACTCCCTCAGAAAGGAAAAGAAATAAAAGAAACAAAATGCAATTACAAGTTTTGGTCAAAAAAAAAAAACACAAGAAAAATGTGAATCAAAAGCAAAACACTAAAATATACAAGACTTTAAACAATTTATGGCACAGTGAAAAAAGAAAATCTCATTGGCCCCAGGATGTGAAACATTACTATAATAGCCATGATTTTAATAGCATAAAATTACATTTATTTTCCCTTCAGATCTAATCATAATGTTTGGTTCTATAGAATATATCATATTTTACATATATTACATATCATAATGTAAAATATTTTAATAATATAAACTACATATTTATTAAAACAATTATAATTATTAACACTATTATAATTACATTACAGAATATCAATGCCAAAATCTTGATGGCATTAAAAGATAATAAAGCTGGTGAACAATAGAAAGTGGACCAGGAGAAGAAAAAATAGAAAATAATATGGAGATTATTGTTCATTTCTGAATAATGATTAAATATCAGATAATACCTGAAGTGAATGAAACCAAAAGTAGATGTTTCGGTACTATTTAGAATTATAGAGATACCAATAAATCAAAATAATAATTTAGTCAACAAGTTCAAGAGAGGCATAGAAAGGAAGGTGAAATTAGTTTGTGCAGATGAGTTAAATTTGTCATCTTCCAAAGGGAGACATTCATAAATGAAAAACTACTGATCTATTATTCAGAATTATAGTGGTGATCAATGGAAAAATTGAAAATTTAAAAGAAATGAGAATGGAGCAAGATTGTTTTTTCAATCAGCATATCCTGTACTATTATTCTAATTTTTGTTTTTATTTAGTGTGTTATTTTTACAATTTATAACATAGTGACAACAAAATAAATGTACTTCCAGAAGTAAATCTATAAACATTCTGGATTAGTACAAGAATTAGTCCACCTACCATAGTTTTATCCACGTATACATTCAATGCAGACTTTAACTAAAATTGTGATATTAATACAGTAACAAGATACCAAATTTCTGTAGGATTAAAACTAGGACCTCAAGTAGTTATAATGTCATAGCCAAGAAATGATACCAGGATTTGCAAAGTTATATAGATAGCTTTCATTTTATAAGTAGGCTATGAAACACTGGCAAACACAAAATAATCAACCCCAGTTACAGATCCAGATATCACTTACATCCATAATAGGCATAAACTAAGCATTATTTGTTGCTGACACCAGCAGGCATCTAAATCCCAGTAACCTCTGATTATTCCCTTCCTCTGATCAGCTAATGCCCAGATTTATAACAGGTGCTGAACACCCTCTGCGTCTGATAGTGCTCAACCCATCCAGACTTATCCCCTGCTACTCCCATTCCCAACTGGAGGTAAAACTAAACCAAAGCAGCTGTATCCAGAACTCTGGGCAAGAAAAGAACACAAACCAGGCCATTTTTTATCATTCTCCATTGCCTAGACTGTGGGTTATAAATACTACTTCCCACCAAGGCGAACTAGAGCTTCTCAGAGAAATGACTGATTCCAGGTTTAGGGCCAATAACACAAAAATGAGCTAAGCACAACTTGTCATGCCCCATTTCTTTTTCTCTAACATGGAAAATCTTGACTCCTGGAATAACTTGTTTGCTCTATCCAAAAATATAATAAACACTTTTCAAAATGATACAATTGCTTTTAACATCAAAATGTTGAATACAGACAATTCTATCTGTTCTTTGAATCTGTAGCAGTATGTAGCTCAGTCATAGGACAGTGTTCAAAAATATCTTGGGACAATTATTTTCACTAATTTCATACATAATTTGACTTTTCCCATTTATATTCAATTTTGAAGTTTTCTTTTCTTTAATTTAAGACATTTCAAATTCAAAAGTCAAAATTATCCAAAAAGATATTCTAGTTTCCATCCCTCTGTCTTTCCCTTCTCTCACCTGTCCTACCAAAGCTTTGATTGGGGCGGGAGCTAATTTCTGTTTTATCCTTTCAGCAGTTCTTACTTGAAAGCTGGAAAACTACTATGCTACTTTGCTTTATTCACCTAGAAATGCACTGTGGAGATCAGTCCACATCAATTCACAGAGACCATGACATACTACTTTTCAGAATTTTTTAATAGTAACACGAATTTTATCAAAATAATGCTACCATATTTAAATATACATCACAAATATTTCTCCTTTTTAGTTGTATCTTAAAGTCACAGGAATTTTTGCATTGGACTCATTGTTTCATTAATCCACAGATGAGGACCCTCCAGTCAGTCTGTTCCTTATATACCATCCTCAATACCATCCACATACTTGAGACGTAGTCTTTGTTTTTCTTTTTTATTTGCCCTACAATTGAGAGAACATCAAATTCAAATCCTATGAAGATTTACAGAGGCATTCTTCCTCCAAGGAAACCTTTGCATTTCCCAGTACCTAATATAATGGCCAGAACATACTAACTATTCAGCAACTGTTGAGGATTATTGAAGGGGAAAATAGAAAGATGATAAGTTTGCAGTTCAGATAAGTTCTCAGTTCAAATTGCACCTTAGCCACTTTATAAATATATTAGTTATCTGCTGCTGTGCAACAAACTATACCAAAGCATAGCCAATTAAAAAGACATGCATTAATTATCTCAGTTTCTTGTGGGTCAAGAATCTGGCACAAGCTAGGCATAGTGGTGCATGCCTGTAACCATAGCATCCTGGAAGACTGAAGCAAGAGGATTCTAAGTTCAAGCCCGGCCAGAGCAGCAACTTAGTGACTTATTGAGACCACCTATCAAAACAAAAAATGAAATTGCTGGAGCTGTAGCTCAGTACAAAGGCCCTGGGTTCAGTCCCCAGCAACACACACACACACACACACACACACACACACACACACACACGCACACACAGAATCTGATACAGCTTACTTAGATTCCTCTGACCCAGGGCCTCCTATGGGGTACCATCAAGGTCAACATGTTCTCAGATGATGGTTTGACCAAGGAACTTGCTTCAGAGTTCACTAATGTGCTTTCTGGATTAACTCAATTCCCTGTGGCTTGTGGACCTGTGGCCTCAGTTTCTAATGAGCTATTAGCTGGAGGCCTCCTTTGGCTCCTGACTGCATGAGTTGCTCCATAGGATGCCCAGCCTGGCATCTGGCTTCATTAGAGTCAGCAAACAAGAAGGTAAAAAAAGTACCAGAAAGAAAAATGGCAGGGGTAGAAATGACAGCCTTTTGTAAGGCTGTATTCTAATTGTAGAAGTGATATCCAACACTTTTGCCACAATATGAGCCTTAAGAAGCAAGTCACAGGTGCAGCCCATACTGAAGCAGATGGTCCAAACACCAGGAGAAGATCATTAGATGCATCAGAAACTACCTGCCACAGTAACCTTCTAAAACCTTATGAGAATCACTCCAGCTCTCTTTCTTCACCTGCAAAGTGAGAATAATAACAGCAAGTACTACAGTATCACTGTGAAAAACTAACATATGTAAATCATTTGTGGCTAGTAAGGAGTACTCAGTGCAGAGCAGTCACTGCAACAGTTTTGGCAGTGCTGTCCTATCACTGACACTCTCTAACTCAGTCTTTATTCTTTTTGCTTTCACTCATTTGAAGCTAAATCTTTTTATTTCTTTCTCTCCTTAATATTTCATTACCAACATGCTTCAAATGACCAGTGGGATAGGGCAATTACTAAGACAAAATGTGGTTTTTGTAGCTTATCTTCACCAGATTGGTGTTCTAAAGTTAATCAATTTTTGTGATTTCCTATTTGAATCCATTATCTTTAGTGCAAAACAAACCAAATTCACAGCATCCTAGGAAATACTGATTTACAAACTAGAATGGTCTGTTTTTCTTACAAACTTAGATGGAAAACAGATCCAGTATAAATCTTCTGGAGAGCTCGTGGTTTGTAAGATATATATTTTTTTACTAGTACTCATATGTTTGCAATACAAAATGTTAACATTCCTTTTGTGGAGTTAGTATATGTACTTAACACATTTTAATTCCTTTTTTTCATTCTCTTTTCCTCCCTTTCTTCTCCTCTCTCTCTCTCTCCTCTCTCTTTTTTGTTTTTTTGGTTTTTTTTGCTGAAGTTCTTTCATTGGTACATTTTAGGTATACAATACATTTACATTTATTATTGGGTGCTTGTACCTGTACATGATGTATCTTGGTTCTTATTTTTTTCCCCATTACCTGTGCACCCTTCACCCGTCCACCCTTCTCTATTTACATACTCCTCTCTATCTCTTGATCTCTTTCTCATTTGAGAAAGATCTCCCTACTTCCTATTATCTATCTTTTATTTTGTTCTTTATTTATAATTTGCATTTCTCATGTAAGAGAAAGCATGCAATATTTAAGTTTATGAGTCTGTTTTATTTCACGTAACACTATGATTTCAAGATGTATCATTTTCTCACAAATGACTTGAGTTTATCTTTCCTAATGGCAGAGTAGCACTCTACTGTATGTAAATACCACTTTTTTGATCCTTTCATCTGTTGGTGGACATATAGGCTGCTTCCAAGATTTAACTATTATGAATTGTACTGCTGTAAGCATGCCTATGCATGGATCATAGTAATGTGATGTCTTTAACTCTTTTGGGAGGATACCTGTGTCAAATAGAATTTCTCCTTTTAGAGTTGAGGAATCACCATACTGATTTTCATAGTGGTTGCACTAGTTTACATTCCCATGAACATTGTAGAAGTGTTCCTTTTTTCCCTGCAGACTCTCTGGCACTTGTTACTATTTGACTTTTTGATGATGGCCATTCTTTCTGGGATAAGATGGAATCTCAGTGTTGATTTATTTGCATTCTCTAATCCAGTGATGTTGAGGATTTCTTCACATATTTATTGGTCATTTGTACTTCTGTGAAGTGCCTATTCATTTTCCTTGCTTGCGTTTTGATACAGTCTTTGGGAGGGATTTATTTTTTGCATCTTTAATATATTCTAAATATTAGTCCTCTGAGAAATAGCTGGCACAAATCATTTTCTGTCCTGCATGTTTTCTTTTCACTCTTGTGAAATTGTATTATTTTCCCATTTGTTGAGTCTCAGTACTATTTCCTATACAATCGGGGTTCTGTTCAGAAAGTCCTTGACTATGTCTATGACTTCAAGAGTTTTATCTATTTTGTCTTCCAGCAGGTTTAGTGTTTCTGCTTTAACATTTAGTCCTTTGATCCATTTTGATTTTAGTTTAGTACATGGTGAGGGATATGGATCTAGATTCAACCTTCTGCATGTGTATAGCCAATTATCCCAACACCACTTACTAAAGAGGCTATTTTTCCTTCCCTTTTTATGGAAGAATTCTTTTTCCATTCAAAGTTATAGAAAACTACACTATCTGAGTGCATTCTTTTTAATGTGTTCTGAAACACTTTTCATTATGAAACACACAGGAAATAACTTTCATTCCAATTCTTTTTTGCTGGCTTCCTATGAATCAGGACATTGACTTAAGGAGTTGAGATGGGCAGGTTTTGTTCTGGTTCTGCCCTGGAAATGTGTGACCCTGGTCCACTCACAACGTTTCCAAATCTTTCCAAGCCCCCGTTTCCATTCATACAAAGGGTCTCATTATCCTAACTTCTGTGCCTTTCACTTGATTCCTTCACAAAACAGGCAGGACTTTTGGGATGCTTTAGACCCACCTAGGAGGTGTCCTTAGAGACCCAGGAGTGGAAAGTGGGTGTCGTGCTCATTTACCTGTGTCAGGGAGGCTGATTTTAAAACAATCAACTCAAGAAAATAAATGTCAATTTAGAGATCAGAGGGATTTGAATCCCTAATCCTTAAGAATAAGGGAGAAAGAAGGTAATTCCCAATGTAAAACTCACAAGAAAAACGAGAGACCAAAAACAAAAACAAAAAAAAAAGGAATGATAAGTCAGTTCTAGAACATCAGATTGGCCTGGAGCTGAAAAGCTGGGCAACTTAAGTGATTTCTCTCTTGTTGCTTTAGCTCCATGGGGGCCTGCTGGAAACATTAAAGAGAAATCCTTGGAACAGACATCTACCACCTGTGGCTATTGGAAAGATATATATCATTTAGATACCACTGAGTGGAAAAAAAAGAAGACTCAGAAAGTAACATCTTGACTAACAGCAAGGTGCAAAATTATTTCATATTGCTCTGCAGTTTCAGAAACTACTGACTTTAAGCTTCCAAAACTTCATGCCTTGAAGTCTCCATCACAGCTGTTGGGAAATTCATCATATTCTCTGCTATGACACTCAAGAGTTTTGCAGACATGAATGGACGCAAAAAGATGTCAATCATAGCCAGTAACAAAAAGTTCATTTCTCACTCCCTATTGTGAAGATGATGCCTTTGTGTAGCCCATTTTGTGAAGCTGTGTTCGAGCTCATTTACCTTCATGTATGGACTATCTGCTTTATATTAAAAGTTTGGACCAATCCCACTTAATGCCTCAGAATTGCACAACTATTATTCTCTATTAAATCTGTGACAACATTACAATATCTATGTCAGAAGTAATGAAGAGATTACTGTGGAGTAAGTGATCCCACTGTCACTTCCCCCTGCATTTCTATATCAAATACTGTTAGCACTAAAGCCAGTCTCTGTCAGCCAGTGAGAAGGGGGGATTTGACAATGGAAAATCCATTGAGAAATGTGAGGGTAATTTCCCCAGTCATGTAGACAGCTGCTAGAGTGATAATTGAATAAAAGTGCAAGTATCTCTTTTTTTCTTCTTTTCTAGAAAAAATCTATATTTATTTCCTTAACTTCACAGAACATACCCTCCTCAGGGGGTGGTGATATATGCCAAGGAGAGCTTATTTGAAGTGGTTCTTCCACAGCTGGATTTAAAGATGGATACAATAAAGACACTTGAGGAGACAAGAGTCAGCACTACACATACTGCTCCCAGACTGTCAAGCACCATCCCCTGCCTTAAGGAGCTAGAAACTGTCTACCACTCTGTTTTCTTTTTTCTTTGGGTCTGAATTATGGAACAGAGTGACAGGCAACCTGATCAACCACTCAACAGATGCATATTGCATAGTGGATTATTGTTCATTACCTCATAAAGCACTTTATATTTTATGTATTTGACTACATGTTAACCTCACTACAAAATAGGAAGGGAAAACATTATCTTTATTTTACTGATGAAGGAACTAAGTCTCAGAATGACTTCTGCATACTTATGTATTAAAGAGTAGGAAAAAGACAGAGAAAGGAACTCTTTCTTCTGAGTTTGAGCTTCATTCACAGAGTCAGTGATGAATTGAAACAGGACCCCAGGATTGTAATTTCATTACAAATATTCTCTGTGGCTATGGAAAAGGTGATGAGTCTCAAGGAAGAAATACAGAAGGTATGAAGATGGGATGGAAGGCTGCTGCAGTAATCCAGGTGAACAGTAAGAGGGGCTGAACAAAAGAGGACAAACTAAAGATGTATCTAGGGAAAGGTTAGTGACTAGACAGATGTTGAAATTAGAGGGTGGAGAATAGGAAACTACCAAGGATGGTTTGGGTCTGTTGTGTAAATATCTAGATGCATACAAAATCTTGTTCTGAGGGGAAAGACGTGGGAGGAGAATATTGTGTATACTCTGAGAAAGATGGAAATCATTTGCTAGAAATTCAGTAAATGAGTCTGGACCTCAGAGAAGGGATCTTGCTTAGGCTGAGATTTAGGGACACTAAATAATCTAGGAGTAGAGGTTGATCCTAGGTGCTCATGGCAAGAGAATTTCCAGGTAGTAATGGAGGTTAAAGTCAGGATTCAGAAAAGGAAGAGAAAATAGATGAGAATACACAATGTAGACAACATTTTGAAATAACTATATGACTATAAAGGAGTGATAAAAGATAGAGCTATAGCCAGGGGGAGTGTGGAATATGGAAGAGTTGTTTTATTTTTTAATGAAAGAGATTTTTTTTAATGGTGATGGAAGGGAACTAATTGAGAACAGGAATATTAAAGAAAGGAAATTCACTCAGAGGGTAAGAGCTATTCAATGTTTATCCTGTGCTGAAGACTCAGAGGCAACAAAAATTGACAAAGTTATCACTTTGTGGAATTTACATTTTGGTCAAAAAATAAAAATAAGCAAAATAATAATAGCCTCAATTAAGTACCCAAATGTGGCATAAAGCTGTTGTACTTAAAGCTACAACATTGGCACAAGAATAAACAAATGCATGTACAAAACAAAATAGTCTAGAATCTATAAATATATGGAATGCATATGCTAAACTGGATATTTTGAGACAGTAAAGAAAGAATGGACAAATTTAATAAGTGCCATTAAGAGAAATAGAAAATTTTGCTTAAAAAATGCTAATCGGTTCCTCTGGAAGCAGGGGGAATTAGCATTAAACAGGAAGAGGGATGCATTTTCCTTTTTTATTGCAGAAGGGAAGGACAAGTATGGGTACAAGAATATTTGTGCAGTGCAAGAGCAGGGAGAGGGGGACATTCCACCCACCTTGTTTCTCTTTTCCTTCTAAAGAGCAAAGTAAAAGATTATTGGGAAAATTTGATACCTGAAGGAGATGGATGAAAAAAATGAAAAACAATATAATAATGAAATTCAAGACATAGCAAGGAACTGGTGTTGGGGGATAATGGAACTGGAGTATGGAAGTGGGAACAAGCTGAAAACTGCAGACAAATGGTAGGTAGCGTTCAAGGAGGTTAAAATGAATCCATAGCTCTATAGATCATAGGAAAAACAGACTGATGTTCCTAGCATTTAAGGCCAAGAAGGAAGCATATCCCCTAAAGTTCTGGGATACTAGGAAGTTTATTCAGGGAAGAGCAGATGTGCTACAATGATATGTCACATAGGAACTATCGAGGCACATGATGGGGAGCTTGACAGGAGCTGCAGACAATGAGGGTGAGTGGCTTCCCATGCTCAAATATGCCAGGATGGCCTATCCTGAGCAATGAGGGTGGGCCATAGCCACTTCCCACTTGGAGACCTATTCTTGTGCCACCACAGATGGACTCTGGGCCATAAAATGTCAAGCCAGGAAGTACCTATTTATTGTCCTCTTTGCTTATAGAGTGGTAATCTAGCTACAGGTGGGCCAAAGAAAAGGGCAGTTCTGGGTACTGACTTTGACTAAAGAAAAAGATCACAGTTGCAGACATACCATACTGATAATAAATTATGAGGAATGTGAAAAGGCACCAGCTGCACCCTTCACAACTTTGGTGATTCTACAACAAAATATTTGATGAAATTCTACAACAAAACACTTAAAGTGGCTTAGTGGGTAATTATTCTAATGAATGAAGGCCAATATCCTGGTGATGATCTCCTTGGCTATGTTACAGCATACATAAAGAGGAAAATGGCCATGTTCAAAAGGGAAGAAGCACATAGGTGGCCTTGCTTTCTAACAACTTGCTCTTGTGAGAACTGACTTGGTCCTTTGAGAACTACATTAGTCCTCATGTGAAAGGGACCCTCCTGACCCAAATACCTCCCATAAGGAGCCACCCATTAAAAGTTCCATCACTTCCCAGTATTTTGGGAACAAACTACATCAAAACCATAACAATAGGTTTTCTAGAAATCTCTAGGACTTACTAAGGATGGAGGGAAGACATCTTTGTGATTTGGGGTAAGAAACATTTCTCAGTAACACTAATTTTTCAGTAACGTAAGTATAGCCAGTCAGAAGTCTAACCATCACAAAACATTAATCCTAACACATAAATGTACTTTGTGGGGAGTGGGAGACAGGGAGTCTACATTTAAGAATATCAAGTAAGTATCTTGTCCCTTCTCACCATTCTAACTTTCAGGTGAACATTATTCTCCATGGTTTTCAAATACACCATCTTTATCCAACCTGATCTAATATCTTCAAGACTTTAATCCCATGAATAGGTGAGAACAATGACATTAACAGAACCCTTGACTCTCCACTTCTGTGGTTTATAAAGCTTGTCCAGGTTCCAATCCCTGAAGCCTCTCACCTCATTACCCTACATCTGGTCTTTCTGCACTTCCCTCCCACACTTGTTTTGGTTCTCTAAGGTCATGATGGGTCCAGCACATGAAGACTGTGTTTGGTTTTACCTTCAGCTACCTGATTGATGTACGCTGTGCACCCTCTGTTTTCCCAGCCCTGGATCCTAGGACCACTCATCCCCTACCTATGTTGGAGAAAAATTCAGATAATATTCAACACTCACAACCCTCCCCTGTGCCTTTTTTTCTCTCTCCCCTTTGCCTAAATTGCTGTCCAGCCATGAGTCACTTTTCATCAACTTGGGTTCCTTGAAGACTATTTAAGATGATAGAACACATGGGCCATGTGTGCCCTTACTCAACTCTCTTATACACACCCTGGCCAGCTGACCAGCCACTTCCCTGCTCTGAGAGAGAAAAGGAGGAGAAAAAAGCAGCCTCTTCCATTTAGAAACTGACCTGGCACCCACAGCTGACCTGTGTCATCTTACCAGATGTAAGCAATTCACAGAATATCACCCTCAGATACAAGTACTCTGAGACCATGATAAAATGAAACACAGTAAGACACACTTTATAATTGCATCTGAGGACAGACAAAAACAAGGCAATTGCAGCATGCACAAAGCCAAACACTCCCATTTCTGTGCCAAAAGAAATGACTGCTACTAATTTACCAGTTCCAATTTTATTCTCATCTAGCCTCTCCTTCTTTAGAGTTAGATTTTCTTAACACTCAACATCACATTAGCTACACCTTCTGACAGCACCCATGTCCTGAAATGGGCTCTTTCAATGCCTTCTTTCTGAGATGCCCTTGCATACCAAGCACGCTGAGTAATACATGCAACCTGCTCAGATACAGGCCTGGTCCTGTGTCCTTGGGTGAAGAGCATTGCCACTAACCGGTAGGAAATGGCTTTTCCTGTATGCCAGGCACTGTACCGGGCCATGTGATCACAGGCGTAAATATGGCTCAGCCTTGCTAAATCCTTGGAGCAATTCTGTGAGATGGAGTTTGTAACCTTCCCTTTACCAAGGAGGGAACTGAGTATCAGCAGTGTATGTGCAACTCAGCAGTGGTAGGGTCAGGAATATCTTACTGATTCCTGGGCTTCCACTGCTTCTGTCTTCTCCTTGAGTGGAGCATCATCACTTCATGATTTTCTGTCAGTTGGAAATGATGGGTAGACCTCACCCACCACCTCCAGGATCAGTAAAGAGTGAGACCAAAAACACACATGGGGATAGCATGATGGCAGAGCCAGGCCAAGATGCACAGTTCTTGAGCCAAACAGTCTGAAAGACAGTAAAGATTTGGAACAATTTGCTATATCTCAGTTAACAAAAACAAAGGAAATACATAGACTGGCTCAAGACAGGCTAAGCTGAAGACACAAGGACACAACAGTAGCACAGAGTATTTGGAGCAGGGGAATTGAGAAATAAAATAAATATTGCAAGGGAAAAGCCATCATTCTCATTGGGTGATTGAACCAGTTCTCCCCAGGGAAGGGCATGAGCACAATTTTAGCCTGATGGCACATTGTTGAGTTACCTCATGCTGGTAGGGGACACCCTGTGTGCAGGTCCCTCCCACTCCTGCCTCTGGGGCGGAGGGTCCTGGAGTCTGTATTGGTTTTCTCCTGGTAAAATTTGGGTACATCTACTCTTACAAGCAGATGCAGAACAGGAGACATGGCCTACAAAACTTACTGCATGTCACATTGCTCTTAAAAATCACATTTTTATGAGTATAAATGAATCAGAAAAATATGGATGAAATTTCCTGGCCCAATGTAAGCAGCCTCATACCCTAAGCAGTTCCCTTGAAGAAGATGCTTGGAATGTAAGTGTTGGTGCCAGAATCCTAGGTAGAAAGGTCAGGGGTCCCCCACCCTTGTGCCCCACCCCTGGAGCACAGCCTCCACATGAACCTCACCAGGCAGCAAGAGATTTCCCCATGCTGTCTTGTGAGGTCCACAGGCAAGAGATTTTCCCAGGACATTTCCCACCTGCTGTCCCTGCTTCTCTTCCAATAGCAAAGGCTGAGTGTGTGGACAAGCCCACATGTACATTTGCACATTTTCACTCCCCCAACTGTGGCTGTGAGCTCTGATACCAGCATGCACAAAAAGCTGTAGAATAACACTGTGGATTTCTGCTTAAATGATGAACTCTTTCAAAGGCAGATTAAGTTGTTAAGTATCGAGAGAAATATTAGCACTAATAGATAAATTGCAGACGAACTCAGCCACTTGGTTGTAGCATTACATTCGAGAATGCAAAAATAAGAATATTAACTGAACTCCTGTTTAAAGCTCTGAGAAGAGGCACCAATCACCCACATTTTTTATTTTGGACTTGTGTTTAGCACCTACATTTTAGGCCACAGAAAGAAATGTAACCTGGACCATGTTATATTCCTTATGTATGGATTAAGAAGTCAAAAGTCAAGATGACTGGGACAAAACTATGCACAGATGCCTCTCTCTCAACACAATGTCCAAAAATCCATACAGATAAAACCTGAGTGAGTCAAGGAGAATGGGCCTGAAGGTAGCTACACATGGACTAGGCCCCCATCTCACTATTTGCAAACTATTTGCAATCACTTTGAGCAAGTCATTCACTCTGTCTGAGATGTTTCCTTATGTATAAATGAGCGAACATTAAAGCTAACATATATAATTCACCCTGTATGTGAGTTTAATAAGTGATGGCTATCTGAATGAAAAGCCTCTCATTTACATTTTAAAACTGGACCTTCTGAACCAAGATTTTGCACTGAATTATTGACACATTTCTTGACACATTATAGACACAGTCCATCCAAGAGGGGAAGCTCAGTGTTGCATTCCTTGTCTTGGAACCCATATCCTTGGCTTAGCTGCTGTATCAGCTTCCCATCACTGTGACAAAATGCCTGAAGAAATCAACTAAGTAGGAGGAAAGGTTTGTTTTCATTCATGATGTCAGAAGTTTTAGTCCATGTTCAACTTGGCTTCATCTTTGGACCAGTGACAACACAGCACATCATGGTGAGAATATGTGGAAGAGGAAACTGTTCATCTCATCAATCAAGAACTTAAAGAAACAGAAAGGGGCCTGAGCCCCAGCATCCCCATCAAGAGCTACACTCAGCGACCTAACTTTCTCCCAGTAGGGTCCACCTCCTAAGGGTTCCACCACCTCCCAAAAGTCCCATAGGCTGGCCACCAATCGTTTAGCATCTGGGCCTCTGGAAGACATTTAAGATATGAACCACAACAGCTGCCAAACAGGCAATTAACAGTGATGCCTAAAAGTCCTAGACATGATTGGACATCTCCCTTGATTTCCTTCCTTGCACAGCCCAACTTTAGTCAACTTTTCTATGCCTTGGTTGTCTTCTACATCTAGCTCTTAATAGCTTCCAGCTGCCAATGAACACCACCACCACACACAGGCCCTCCCAGCAGGGTTCAGGATCCGTAACTCTGCCATTATTTCTCAGGGAGTGACAAGTCCAAAACCTTGATGCTTCATGTCTGGCCAGCAGGCTGCATCATGTTTGGGCTGACTTTGAATTTTGTTTGCTTACCAAATCAAATCCAAATTCTTTGTTCTGCCATGGTCCCATCCTCACTTCCTTTATCATCAGTCTCCTCCTGAGATCCTTTCAACTCCAGCCACACAAATTTATTCTTTTTTTTTTTAAGAGTCTTGCTATGTTGTTCAGACTGGCCTTGAATTCACTGTGTAGCATAGACTGGCCTCAAACTCATAGAGATCCTTCTGCCTCAGCTTCCCAAGTATTGAGATTACAGATGTGCACCACGATGCTCAGCCCTCAATTTATTCTTTTTTGTCCAAACACACTCAGCTCATACCTAGCCCTGTGCCTTTCTTGGGGCTTTTTTCTCTACCTCATTCCATGCTGGATATTTTCCTAAGTTCCAGCCTTCCTTCAAAACCTCAACCCCTCGCTTCCATCCCTGTATTGTCCCCTTCCTATTGTGCCCCAATCCACAATGGTGCACCTTCCTTTGGCTCCTCTAGCACATCCAGTATTCATGCCACTGTGTGAGACAGAGTATGCAGATCCCACTGTGGCCATGACTTCCTCTGTGCATAACCTGGCTCAGTGCAAGAACCTAGAGGGCAGGAATTGTACCTTAATATACAGACTTTGTAATGGGCAATCAGTCAATATTTTATCATCATAGACCTAAGTGGTAGGAAGTTGACATGAAATCTAAATTTACTTATAAAAATTTATTTACTTATTGCTGTAATATAAAATCTATTCTCTATATCTTGTCCTTCTGTTCTCCATAAACCACCTGGTTCTTGGAATCTCCATTGAGAAAAGCAGTAGCACTGTACCTCCCCCCGGCTCTGAGACAGAGGACTGAATGTACATGCTGTGCCTGTTGAAAAACATAATTCAACACCTCACCCCAAAAAGATGCTCTTCTAGACCATGGCTCCAGGTCATGTTGCAAAATGCTGCAGTCAAGGAGGTCACTGGATAGATGAGGGCTCTGGGTGACACAGGAAGCCCACTGGAGGGAGATGATGAAGAAGCTTTGAAGTGGAGATCATGGAGGCCTGGTATAACATGTGTTGCATCACAGCTTCAAATCCAGTTCACTGTCTACCTGGGATGGACAATAATCAACTTAAGTTGAACAAAGAATGGAAAATACAATCATATCTCGGATTCCTTTCCAAAATATGACCTTTCTATATTAAGCTATGTAGGTTTATCAAATTATTAGAATTATTTATGGAGATAATAATTGTACCTACCTCACAGAGTTGTGGTGAAATTTACCTAAAATAAACAAAATGTAATAAGTCTTCATAATAGAATATTATTCAGTGATAAAAAGGAATAAGGGCTGATATGTGAAACATGGGTGAACCTTGAAAACATGATGCTAAGTCAAAGAAACCATTCACAAAAGAACACATATTATATGAAATGTGCAGAATGAGCACATCCAAGTGGCAGAAAGTAGATTAATATTTGTCAAAGGGATGGATTAATGGAAAGCAGTTGATAAAGGATGTGTAATTTTGAGAGGTAAAGGTGCCTGTGAAAATTGCTAGAAGAGGTAACAGTGATGGTCACATGACCCTGTGAAGGTGCTTATTTAAAAACAGGGAATTAGATACTTCAATGGGAGGTTTTTATTTAAATTAATCTCATTTTTTAAGTATAAGGAAATAATATCAATGATTGCTTTGGCACAAAGTCTAGTAGATATAAACGCTCTAGAAATGCTATTGTGATCTAGGTTAAGATTATTGCAAAGAGAAAGATAAAGAAAAGCATTAGACATGGGCTTAAATCCTAGCCATTCCACTCACCAGCTGTGGTGAGTGATCTTGTACCCGTTACTCTTTTTCGATTAATCTCCTGCAAAGATTAATTGGGAGTGAACATTTCTTATTGTGTTAGGTAACATATACAAAGCTCACACAGTGCTTGGCATGATTTCCATGCTCAGTAATTCAGGGTCCTCTTTTTCTTTATCTCCTATGAAATAGCTTTCCTGTAGTAATTCTCAGAAAACACCTAGAGCTGGCCAGGAGTTAGGCTTCTATCCATGGAACTAAGAACTCAGCAGGAATGCTGGTTGGGATCATCCAATATTTTCCTCAGAGAGCCCCAAAACAGAATACCTGGAAGCATGAGTGTGAGTTGCAGTTGAGAAGAGAAGTCAGAGGTCAGAGCCAGGGAGGCAAGTGCACAAACTAGGTCTCAGCAGGGAGGCTCCAGAGCAAGTCAAGGGGTCAGGGACCAAGCAAAACAAACAAGATCTGGAGCTCAGACAAACCATGCAGAATAAAGGGTGTAAAAAAGGCAGTGGTGTTAGGGCCCAAGGCAAAGCCAGGCCTGTTTATTTAAAAGACACTAAACTCAATTGGACCTAATACCTGATATCTGTTATCCTCAACTAGTCAGTAAATCATTCTCGCTGTCATAGAAGCCTATGAAAAGGGGAGAGAATGAAAAGGCCAAGGGGGAAGGGTAGAGTAGGTCCTAGGGAACTGGCCATGATTAATCATCCGCACCTCTCCCTGGACAATGCAGTTCAGTGTGCAGCAGTTGGGGGTGGGAAATCCTTTCTCGAGAATTCTTAGACTCCTTATCCCACAGTTCAACAATCCTGCCAAAATTTTGCCACAGGATAAATTTAAGGAGAAAATGTAGTGATTTGTTAGATGCAAAATCTTTGGAATGGAAGCTTTTTGCTCAAGAGTTGAAATTCTTACATTGATAAATGTTAGTGTCTACTGCTGCCTGCTATCTCAGGGGGCTGGGGAAAGAGGGAGAATTTGATCCCATGAAGAAATTCCTCCTAGCTGTCTCTTAATCTATTCTGTGATCAATATTAATGCTGTTGAAATACTTAAACTCTTCTTCCTTGTTGTCACCCTTATATGTATGAATTCATTACAAAGAGCAGATTCAGGACAATAAAGCATCTGTAGAGAGAAAGAGGAGGGATTATTTTATTATAACCCATGCAGAAGATACCCAGTCAGCATAAAAAAATGACAACAAACACCTTCTCTGAAAAGAGTGGGCCTAATAATTCAGCTTTTCTTCAGTCATTCTTCAACTGAGATCTGTTTCTGTAAAGGCCACTGGATTCCAAGGCAGAGGCTTGCACATGTGTTTTTGCTTAGGGCCTGTGTCTGCAGTGATGTCCAGGCTGTTTCTCAGGGACCTGACCAGTGCAACTTAGTAGAGTTTGGGCTTACAACAGCAGACATTCTGAATTTCAATAATTTCTCTCTTCAGGAGAGCATACTGTACCCACAGGCAGAGACTGAGATTTGGAGTCCATTGGGAATGCAACCGAAACAAAGAGTCTTAAAAGCCTTTGGCTGCTAGGACCACTAGGTCTTCTGTTGGCAGGGTTCCATTTACTGTTTTGCACATTTACCCACTCACTGACACACAGCCCCACTTCCCTATGTAAATTTGGATACACATATGCAAATGTATGTACACGTGAGTCTCCTACGCTGGCATGCATTCATACATACGTACACAAGTACCTTTGTGCATACATAGCAGAAAATATTTCACATGCATGCATAAACATTGCTTTATGTGTACAGAAGCATGCATGAAAACCCATGGATATACTTCTGCCCGTGTATACACACACACCCTTTATGTATATACCATGGCGAGAATGGTGACGATTTTGTGGTATACAAATTATAGGCATGTTTATAGTCTTCCAGAAAATTGCACCTCTCTATTGAAGTGACATTTTTAGGAACATAATGAAAACAATAACAGCATTTGTCCCACCAGAAGTCTATAAATCACCGTGCCTTACTCCTCAACAACAAGAAGGAGCATGGCATTGTTCAGAGAATAGCTGAAATGTGAGCAGATATTAACAGGAGAAAGATCTTCAAGCAGAATTATCAAGGCACCCTTGTTAACCCAAATGCTGCTTTGCCCTCTAGCAACTTCTGAAGCTGTTCTGAGGGGAAGGGAGAGAGGACCTGAGGGTGATGTTTCTGTTTGTCAACCCACACACATCTCTGTGGCTTTTGAACACAACCAAGCTTCTGAATTCTTTCTAGCTTGGGGATATTATTTTTATTAATGGTAATTTTAAGGGTCCAAACAAGTCATTCACTTACATAAGAAGTGCAATGAAAAGGTGCCATGTCTTTTATGTTGTCATTTTCCTGTTTGGCAAAATTATACCTTGGAAGTAAAGCAGAAATTCTGGAGACAGTTCACCTAAGACCCTAAACTAGATTTACAGACAGCAGTATAAATTATTTAATGGGGCTGTATTTGTTCCTAAATAACTGTTAATGGGAATTAAGATTTTATTAAATTCAATCCTAACAAGTTTTGACTCTTTCTTCCACCCATCTTCTCATCCCCCAGGGGACCTCTCACCTCCCACTGCCCATCTCAAACCCTAATAATCACATCCTTCTCTTCTATCATCGGCCTCAGAAAACATGAGCAAATTGTCGTGCAGTTCATAGCTGCTTTCTTTTTTCCCTGCCACCATAGTGTGAGGACAGCTGGGAATCCAGTGGACAGAGAAATAGGAGTGGGTGGAGAATAAGGGTAGGTTAGGATGTGGGGGTGGGGGAAAGTTAGGCAACAACTTTGAGTCTGAGAAATCATGGCCCTGGGTGCTGCCTGGAATTCCAAAATGGGAAAAGAGATCTCAGCTGCTTTCATATGGAAATTGGTTTGGAAGCCGACTTTGTCTGTGCTTGGAACTGAAGCCAAGACCAAGTTCAGTGAACCTAACACACCGTTCAATCAACCATTGAAACCCAGGAGAAGGGAAGGCAGGAAGGGAAGGGCAGAGGGTACAAGAGGCTTGCCTTTCATTTGGACGCGGTTCCGGAGGTGGCAGTAAGGAGGAATTAAACACTGGAAGCAGCTTGAAGGCAAAATCTCAGAGATCAAGAAGGTGCATTTGACTTGGCTTACAGGGAAAGAAAAGAAGAGGAAAGAAGAAAATCCAAGCAAACAAACAAATAAGAGAGAGGGGGAAGGGAGAGAGAGAATAATGATAATTCAAAGCAATGATTCTGAAATTGACAAAGTAAATGCAAATTTATATGCTGTGTGTAACAGAAAGGAGGAAAGAACTTGCCCATAGTTAACTAAGAGCCATCCTCAACTCTTCTTTCCGCTTCGATAAAGGTTTTCAGAGATCCAGAGATTCTTAAAGCAGATGCCAAGTGGATTTCTAAAGATTTACTTCTGGACTTGCTTTGACTTTGTTTTGTTTTTATTGCATCTTCAAAGGAAAGTTGAAGTGGTATCTAGTGTTTTCAAGAAGAAGTTAACAAACTTTTCCTCAGATACTTTTTTGGAGACTAGTTTCCTGTCTTTTGTCCTTGATTTATTATTGCCTTTATTTGTTCTCCCCATTTGGTTCATTTTATTCTTATTTTGAAAGAACAGCTCCAAAGACCCTTCTATTTTCATGGAAATTGCTCAGAAGTAACAATTTCAGATAGCTTCAAAAAGAATAATCATCAGGCTGGCCGCTTCACCCAAGATGCTTTGCAGCATTTCACATAACAATTTACTAATTAATGACAAATTAAATGGAATTTGGTAAGAAGAATCAGAGGTTAGAGTCTTGGTGTATATTGTGTGTAAAAAGGTATGCAAATATCTTCAGCCCATTTGTGGTTCATCAGTGGGAAATAATAGCTATTCTACTTGAAAATTTCACATGCAAGAGAGCTACTGCACAGAAGCAGAATTTGAAAATTATACATCATTTTAATTTTTAACAATTTCTTAGACACTGTTCCTTCATTTTAAAGGCACAATGCACTAATTCTTTCTTATTTTAACAGTTTTAAAGCCCTGGAAATTTGCTTATACTTTCCTGCTTATATTAATTACATATTTAGAAGCAAGAAGTGATCTTGGAAATCAGTCACTAAAGTCTTCATCTTTCATAGGAGGAAAAAAGCCAATGACTGTAATCACTTAGAGCGGACATTGAAGAACTACAGCCTAGAGGCAAAATCCAGACAACCCCACCACCCTCCCCAATAAAATTTCATTGGAATGTGGCCACATGCACTGACTGCTTTGAATCTACTATTGCAGAGTTGTAATGAAGAGTTTATGACCTTCAAAGCTTAAAGTACTTATAACCAGGCCCTTTACAGAAATGGATTGCCTATCCCTTTCCTACAAGGAAGAGAAAAAACAATAAAATGATTTAATGGAGAAAATACTAAAGATTACTTTAATGTATCCTACCACTACTTATGTCCACAAATAGTCATCATTACTCCAGGTGCCACAGAAAGTTGCTGAATATTCTTCCTTGCTCAATGCACGTGTAAGGGGAAGTGCACTGCTTCATTCTGGATTAGTTCTGTAGCTCAATGAAAAGGCAACTTACTGCCAGGAAACACTGGCATCTTAAGAAGCAAAGGATTTACAAAAAGGGAAGTGTGTCTGCCATCCGTGGAAGTTCTTGGAAACACAAGGTTCCTCATGTCAAACGGGATTGCTTTGGACACATGTCAATTAATTCCTTTTTACTGTTTCTAATTTTGAAAGTGAGATAAAATGACTTTACTTATCTTTATCTTTCATCTTCTATTTATCTTCTTTTAAAAATTGTTAATGTCCAAAGGTTATCCTATTATATTTAATACATTTCACCCCTGGAATATAGGATGCTACAACCACACATCCACTCAACTCCTGAACATTCCATCTGTGTGAGTGGGGCAGAGTGATAGGTTTCCCACTACCTCAGCAGCTGTTAAGTATAGTAGCTGCCCTCTTCCTATCCTCCCTTGCCCCCTCCCCTGTGTGACGTCATGCCAAGATGGTTGCTCCCACCAAAGAATAAACCCTTCTTCCCAGCATTCCCCTGTTCCCACCTAGAAAGTAACCTAATACTTGCTCACCTCCTACCACCTAGTGACATCACTGACTCCTCCATTCCCTAATCACTACCTCACTCAACCCCACCTCAGCCCCTACAAACCCCACCCCACTCTATAAAAGACTCTCCCTGCCCCAGCCATATTGCTTTTGTCTCTCCTTTGTTCAGAGACAACCTGGCAGATCTATTCCCCTAAAAAAGGCTTGTTGTGGCCTGGTCTGGTCTTTGTCTTCAGCCTTTTACCTGACACAGAGGTAAAGCCCAAGACAAAACACACCTGTATACTCATATCTTGGTACTGCCCAACATCACCTACCACTTCATGGCCAAATGTCAGCTTCAAGTGACAAAGTTTATAAGGAAACTTGTCTAAACAGTGTTATTTTTCCCCAACAGTGGTTTGATAATGTGTCTGAGTTGGCTGGATGCTCCCGCAAAATCTCAGACTGTCAGCATTGTTGCAGCCTTTCTTCTCCTATGGCCTCAATTATTAAAATATGTGTGTGAACACTGGTATTTTAGAAAGAATCCTGAAATAGGAGTTTGTAGGCTGACAGACTATCTGTCCGAGGAACATGTCCTAACCAGTCCAGGGTGGAGAAGAAAACTGGATTAACTCAAGGTGGTCAAATTTGATATCTATGCCACATCACAATCATTCATTAGATGAATAGTATTGAGTACCTACTATCCCCCAGTACTATAATAGATACTGGGCAAAGAGCTGGGGAAAATCAACATAGCCTTGCTCTCAGGAAGCCTGCTATTTTATGAATTTGTTGTGAAAAAGGCTAATTAAAAATAACTATGCACACATTTATAAGAGATGTTCTACTTTAGGCAGGGAAGGCTTCTCCAAAAAAGTGACACTAAAATAGAAAGCTGAAGAATGAGTCAGCTAGAGAAACAGTGGTAGAGAAGAGGAATTGCATTCCATAGAGTGCAGCACCAGGAAAGATGGTGAGACTGAAAAAGCTTTGCACATTCAAGGAATTGAAATAAGACCAGTACTCATGGCAGACATCACTAATCAATCACAGCATTCTTTTCTACTGAAAACAAACAAAGCCTTAGATTTCTCAACACAGCCCTCCAGCCCCAATCAACTGAAGATGGCAAACAATGAAATCAATTTGTTATTACTGAACTGCCTAGTCCCAGGTTTGGAATTTCTGATTCTATCATTCTCATTTTACTCAGTATTTGAATACTAATATTTTTATCTGAACATTCTTCACGTGCCTGTTTTCTTCCATTTTTACTGACTTCCTGAATAGAATGAGGCTTCTTTCTCAATCTATTCTATTTAATTCTTGCAGGAAAATTTCCTTTCCATGCCCTTATTTCAAAGGGTCTTCAAATTTCTTTTCCACGGTGAAATCAACACCTATATCAGTTATCTATTCCTGTGTAACAAACTACATTAAAATCTAGGGGCTTACAACAACAATGATTTACCTTTGGCAAAGGTTCTATGGTTAGTTGGCCAGTTCTCAGTCATGCAGCAGCATTCAGTGGTGGCCAGGTTTAGCTGGGTAGTAGAGAAAGCAGAGATGGCTGGGCTTCTGTCTCTACTTCGCTCTTTAATCCACAGCTTCCAGTATCCCCAGAGGAGAATCAGAAGAAGGTAAAGCAGAAGCTGCAAGGCCCTATAATCCTTAGGCTCATAATCCCCAGCACATTGCTTCTTCCCATTTGGTTGGTCAAAGCAAGTTACAAGGCTAGTCTACATTTTATGTCCCTCCTTTTACCTGGTTGGATGTGTTAGTCAGCTTTCTATCACTATAACCAATACTTGAGATAAATAAACTTATAGAGAGGAAAGGTTAATCTTGGATCATAGTTTGGGGGGTTCCAATCCATGATCAGATGGCACTGTTGCTTTTAGGCCTATGACAAGGCAATGTAAATCATGACAGCAGCTCAGGGCAGAGCCACACATTTCATAGTCAGGAAGCAAAAGGAGAGAGGAAGTGACCCACAATCTCCTTCAAGGGCATGTACCTAATTACCCAAAGACATCCCACTTAAAGGTTCTACCACTTCCCAGTGAAGCCAAGATGGGGATCAAGCCTTTCATACATGAGCCTTTGAGAAACATTGTAGATCCAACTACAGCAGCAGCAAATTATAGCAAAGACGGGAAAGGGAAGATTGCATGGCCATATCTCTTTATCTAGCTTAACATATATTTATTTCAAACTCGCTAGGTAGAACAGAGAGAAAGACTGCCTGATCCCTAACACACTCTTCTCTCTGCCGTTTAGGCCTTCAGTCCTGAGCTGTCAGTTGGCAACTATGAGGCCTAAGGAAACCATGAAAATCTCTCAGAAGGTGGCTGGCCCTGAGCTTGAAGCAGTAAATAGGGAAACAAAAACTTTCAGTTTGGAACTAACCTATTTGTTACTCTAGCGATAGCAAATCACTGATGTCAAGTGTCTTGATTAACTCATTCGCTAAAGAACGAGATCTCCACACTAGCGAGTAATTTTCATTCATGACTTCACTGAATATCTCTTTCTACCCTGTAGATGCTGCACTGATCTTTGTAGTTATCATAATAGAAAAACCTTGGGCTCAAGGTAGACAGACAGATTTGAATCCCAAATGTACCACATACTAACTAGGCAACCCTTAGCTTAGCTTCCCCATCTTTCTCATGGGCGAATAGTAATGTGCAAGACTGTTGTTGGAAGTAGTGAAAATAATGCCATGCCTCTTGAGAAATTGCTGACATACAGGGAGTGCTCTATAATTGCTGGCTACTACTGCTCTACCAGTGGGGTTTAGCCAGAGAAGATGCATGTACGTGGCAGCCTTGAAGGATGAGTACAATTTGAGTGTTGGGGGGCAACCTAATGTAGAAAGTAGCAACAAACACATGCCCTGTGTCATTTAGGTGAAGATAACTGGACATGCCTGGCTAGAGTGGTTTTGTCTTTAAAGTCAGCCTCTCTCCACCAGTTGAGGAAATAAAGCAGGGAAGAATGCTTAAGTCAGACACATTAAGTCTTCTGAATGTTCAGATAAAGAACTTGGGTTTTTTTCCTAACAGACAATAGAAGGACAGAGTAACAAAATAAAACACCAAAAAAATCAGTATTAGTTATGCAACCATGACATAGTGAATAGACTGGAAAGAGACCAGAAGAACTGTTGTCCAATCGGGAATGAGATGGAGTATGGGGAAAAAATGTACTTGATCACGTCTTCCAAAGGAATGCTTTCATCTCTGACTGCAGGTTGGAGTAGTTTGAAATTACATCTACAAATTCTTTGGTGTTCCATCTATAGAAAGATAAAGTCTTTTTCCCCTTGCCTTGAAAATGGGTTCACCTCAGTAACTAACCTCTAACAAACAGAATAGGGCAAAAGTGACACTGCAGGACATCCAAGGCTGGGTCACAATAAGCAGTAAGTTTCCACCTGGTCTTCTTTCTCTGAGACTGCTTGCCTTGGAACCCAGCCTCTGGGGCATAAGGAAGCCAAGTGGCCCCATGGGAAGGCCCCACATTGCAGCCCAGCCCCAGCCCCAGTGGTGGTCCCAGCTGACCTCCAGATGTGTAGGTGGGAGAGCCTCTGGGTGACACCATTCCAGCCTTTGATCCCACAGCCACTGCCAAGTGGAGCAGAGATGAACTGTCCTTATTGCACTCTACCGAAATTGCTGATTTGTAAGCAGCATAAATGCTGTTGATATTTTAGGTCGCTGAGTTTTGGGGTGTTTTGTTACACAGCAGTGGTAACTAGAACCAGCTGTTCTGGATGCTGACTGGGTGTCACACACATGCTAGTTGTTCTCACACTGTGCAGAAGGTCAAGTATCCAGAAACACAAATGTTTTTGGTGAAAGCTTCTCTATCACATCACCCTCTCCACTTTCTTCACAGCATTAATTACAATTTGCAAATACAATCTTCATTTGCTTCTTTGGTCTTTTCTTCTTTTGCCCCTCCCACTAGTGTGGAAGCTCCCTAGTTTCCCCGATTTTATTTTGATCACTGCTATATCCCATTACCTATCCTAGGGCTTGGCACATAATGAACACATTGTAAATTTTCATGGAATAATGAACAAGTAGATAAACACCAGGAAACTTGGATATCTTCAATTCCAGCACATAGGAACCACTTTCAGAAGACATGTGCCAAAGTTTTAAGAAAGGGCAAAACCATGTACGCAATTAAGAATTTTAAATGGAAGATATGATCTGCATATTTTTTTTTCTCTTACTGACTGGTACAAGCAGTGGCTCACTGTTAGTATGCCCACCTCAGCTGGGCTCACAGGAAAAGAGCCATCTATAGATGGCTCCTCAGAGAACCATTAACACCTCATCAAATCCTCCACAGGTCTACACAGCAGGTAACCTCATTCCCAGCTCAGTGCAGCACCTGCAAAACTCAGCTTGGAAGTAAACTTAGGTGTGACTTCCTTCTCTCAGGAGCAGAGCTAGCTGAGTTTGCAGGGACTTAGGAAGCCCAAGAGAATCTTTGTGTGAGGGCCGTTCAAGGCCTCTGTGTAGATGGGGGAGTAAGAATAAGAACTATTCCTCCCACCTTAGTCTATCAGGCTGCTGGAATAACACCACAGACTGAGTATTTTATAAAGAACAGACATTTATTTCTCACCATTCTGGAGGCTAAGAAATTCCAGATCAAGGTGTTGATAGATTTGATATCCAGAGAGTGTCAGCTTTCTAGTTCTTTCTGTGTCTTCACATGCCAGGGGGACCAGGGAGCTCCCTGGGCCTTTTTTAAAGGACATTAACCTCATTTGTGAGCCACCCACATGATTTAATAACCTCCCCAAATCCCCTCCTTAGTACACCTTCCCTCTGGAGATTAGATTTCAACATGGGGTACAGATATATTTCAGGCCACACTTAGCCTTCACCATTAGTCGTTCAACAAACTCTTATTGAGCATATACTATGCATCTATACCGTAAGGCCAGAGACTATCCTTGATACTACCTGACACAAAATAAACAGGAATCTGTTTCCTCTAGTGCAGTGAGGATACTGGTAAGGGGACTCAACCAATGCAGCCAAGGCACCCCAGACATGTAAAGGACTGATACGGTCCCCAGAGGGTAACCTGTGGCCCCTGGGTGGGCTTCGACATGAATCCCATCCTACATCCTGGCAGCTTCCACACAGGCTCTGGCCTTTCGCGGTCCATGGGACTTCTGAGGAAGTCTCCAGAGAAGGTCACTGGGACAGGAGCCGGTTTCTGCCCCCTCCCGGCACGCACCGCTCCGCTGTGCAGTGCCCAGGCCGCCCCTCCCGGGAGCTCACCCAGTGTCCCAGGCCTGGGAACCAGAAGACCCGGGAAACCCACAGAATCGATTTTAACTGGGTCCCCTGACAGGATAAAATGCTTTTGTTGTAATATTGTCTCGATAAAAGGTATGGTAATATTTAAAAAGTAGTATTGATCTCTCCATGAGCACCATAAATCCGGCCACGGAGCGCCAGCGCAAGGCAGGCCTGGGCCGGCAGCGAGGACGCGCCCTGCACACCAGGTCACCCCAGGAGAGGCCGCCGGTGCCCCCAGCATCAAAGGGAGACACGGGGAGAACTCGAGAGAAACTGTTTAACAGAGGAATCAAAATAGGAAACGAAATCACCTGCTCGTGTTTTATGAGGCCTGGTTCTGAATCAGCACAAGCCCCGGGGCCCGAAGCCTCTTGCTGAAAGAGAATACTTTCCCATCCTAAACCGGAATCAGGCCCCTTCAGTAAAACAGACTTCACCCGCCAGGGCCTGAATTCCCCGTCCCCTCCCCTTCTCCATTTGCCCCCAGCTGAGCCTCTCTCTGGAAAGAAGAGCAGGGAGCTGACATGTTGCCCGGAAACCCAAGTCGGGCTGGAAAATCCTAAGCCTTGGAATTTCTCCATCTTTCGCCCACAAAAGTTTTCTCTTCTGTTTACCAGGAGCGGGGTGAGGGGAGGCGGAGGCAAGTCTGTCTCGCAGGAGGATTTGAAGATACAGTGGCGACGTGAAAGGCGAAGAAGATTTTCATTTCCTGTGTTATGGGGTGCAAATAATATCAGTATGAAAAACCTGGCAGGGAGATGGGAGATAGCAGTTTTTACATTGATAAGTATTTGTTCATTTCCTGACAACAAAAAAATATAAATCTCTTCAGAAATTAAATGCCCGGCTTGTTGGAGCACTTTTGTGGCGCGCGGGGCCGGCTCCCTCTCCGGCGGGCGGGCGGGCGGATAATCGCAGCATCAGTCATCAGCGATCGCGCGGCCGGCGCGGCGCGCAGGGCCCAATTCGCCCACTTTTTGTGTCACTTATTTTCTCGGCGGGCCCGATTTGCATTTTAATGGAAGTAGTTTATAGACTTCTCCGCTGCCTTCAGAGTGCCACAAGTGGCATCATTAAGTGAGCTAAGCCGGATTAATGCTGATAGTAAAGTCAGATAATACAATAACAGAGGCCTCCATTCCATTTGCATTAGGTGAGCAGCGCGGGGCTGCCTGGTGCCTGGCGATAATTTGTAAGCGCGATATGTTGTACTTGAGAGGATAAGATTAAATTTAGTGGGTTTAACTGTCATCCCGGTAAGTCAATTACTTCATCTTTTCAGCCTTTGAATTTCTTTTATAAATAAAATAAATGGAATATTGAGCTGCTCCGCAGCCATTTCGAGCTCCCATGAAGAAGAATTACACAGGCTGGGCCCAAAAAATAAAAGGCTTCGGACTCGGCTCCATAAACAAAATATAAACTCCATTCAGGTTCCAGCATGGCAGCAGCCCCGAAATACTGTCCATCTCTCATATCACAAGCATGACAGATTCCATTGTGACTTTAGTTTCTCCATAATAGGAAATATTTATGTCGTGCCTGGGCCTTTTCTATTCCTCTCCTTCCCATTGTGGAAGGCAAACAGGCCAATACAGCCTTGTGCTCCCGGCTCCCTCCCACCCTTGCCTCTTCCAGCCCTGCCCAGCACTAAATATTTAGCGTTGGGGGCGGGTAGGAAGGAAGCCTCCAGGCGGAGGGCTCAAAAGTACTGGTGCTAGTCTCAGATAAACAAAAGGGGCAACCTCTTTCCTGCCCTCTCCCCTTCCCTAGCCCTGGGCTGTTGCCACCGAAGATGGCTTCTCTGGATGAGAAGTTCAGCTATCTAGCATCTGCAGTGGAATCTTGATAGAGCTTGGACATCTTTATTTATTCACAAGGGAGGAAAAAAAAAGAAAGAAAATCAGGCGGTAAATCCTCCTAGGTAGTACAACCCAGCGCAAGTCTGTTTAAGGAGAACACAACTCTGCTGTCTTCTGCACAGATAAATAGGCATGCACATTTAAAAAAAAAAAGATAATTTGCACGACTGTCTTACTTAATCATGAATGGATAGATGGATGGGAGAGTGGGAAAAAAAGCAAAAAGACACGATTTGTCAAAGCCCTGTACACTGGTGCTAAGGAAGTCAGCGCAATGTGGAAAGAATAAGAAGTGGAGTCCTACAGGCTTGAGCTGTGCCCATTGCAAGCCCTGCCCTGTTGTGGGTCTTCTAGAAGAAGGGAAGAGCACAGAGGGCTGGCCTGAGACCATTAGCTAAGAATATTTTGGAGTGAGCTAGGACAAGTGCTCATCAAGCAGCTTCTAATAGATAAATCCACAGTGATGTGTGGACAAGAGATTAAAAAAAGTAACCCTAGTGCTCCATAACACATTAGGATTTCTAAAGTGGACCACAGCTAATATATTTTAAAATATGTGGTAGAGAGGATTTTGAGAATTCCCAACCCAAAGAAACTATACATGTCTGAGGTGATGGACAGCCAGGTACCCTGATCTATTCATTATGTATTATAAACATGTATTGAAATGCCACATTGTATTACACAAATATAAACAATCATTATGTCTTGATGAAAAAAGAATGAGGACATAAAAGACTGCAGAGTTTCTGCCATCTTCCCACCCTATCCTTTCCCTTGGAAATACTCTCTTTTAGATGGTACCTCTACATGCCAGGTGCTTGCACAAGCTATTGTTTCTTTTGTGGAATCCTTCTCTCTCTTTACCTGATTAAATCCTAGCTTTTTCATGACCTATACCATCTTTTCTTTTTTCTGACACTGGGAATGGAACCCAGGGCCCAGTGCATGCTGAAGAAGCATTCTACCACTGAGCTACAGCCACAGTCTTGCCCATTTCTTTTTCTCATACCCTTCCCCAGCACACACAATGCAGCAGTCTCTGCATTGTCTTCTCCAAGCATTTGTTGATGCACTGCCTCCCTGCCATAAGCTCCTTGAAAATGTGAGTGTGTCTCATTCATCCATTTATCTCTTTGTTCTTTCATCTGTCAAGTATTGAGTGTGCTTCTCAGTACTGTACTGAGTGTTTGGGACATAAAAATGAACAAGATGTAGTTCTCACCCTCAAGGAATTAAATCTAGAAGGGAAAACAAGCCTATCACCAATTTTAATACAATGCAAGAGTATCTGTGTTCCTCATATTTGGCACAACTCTTGGCCTACAAACTGTGCTAAGCAAATGTTGGTTAAATGAATGAAATTTCAGTAAGATATAGAAATTTGGTCTGGAAGATTCGGAAAACCCTTAACATTAAGAGTGGTAAGACTGCCATCACTTCTGCACCTGCTTGGTCTCCAGCCCTCCTGTCTTAGTAATTTTTCTCATCTATGAGAAAAATATCCAACAGCCATGACTTAAAGAAGGAAAGCTTGATTTTGGCTCACAGTTTGTAGAGGTTTCATTCTATGGTCAACTGACTCCAAGGTAGACAAGGCATAGCAGAGGGGCATAATAAAGAGGAAGCTGCTTCCAGGATGGTCCAGGAAGCAGAGAGGAAGGGTGGAGCCAGGGAGGTAAATAAACCCTTCCAGGTAATGCTGCATGCCCCAGTGACCCTCCTTTTGAGAGCAAACCCCCTTCCTAACACTGAGCCAGCTCCCCCACAATCTAACCACCTCTCCTGTGAGTGCATGAGGCTCTGGGGGGACATCCAGATGTAAACCCTTATACCTCCCCAGCCTTCACTGTCACTGTCAAGGGTTTCAACAAAAGAAGGACAGTGGCCTCTCCAGAAGGCAGAGGTTCTCAGGAAGGTCAGAGAGTAAAGCCATCTCACATGTAATGGGGCTGCTCAGGGATTTGCTGAGGGCACCTTGGAGTGGTGGAATTTATTTCCCACCTAGGGGACCTTCTCCTCCAAATCCAAATGCAGTATTCACCCCAGGTGGAAATCTCCCTGAAAGATCTTAATTCACATGGTCAATGTTTTGTGTCCAACTACTATGTGCCAAGCACTATGTTAGTTACATGCAGTAGAGGAATAAAAAAATGAATCATATTCTATCTTTGGCCTACTCAAAATTCCCTTGGGGCTGGGGGCTGTAGAGCAGCAGACAAATGCATGGTCATAGATGAAAACAACCTGTATTCTGATTTATTTCTTTAGTCATTTGTCAAAAATCTATAAATTTTAAAAAAATCTATAAATTATTAATAATAGTAATGATGATTTTATTTGTATGTATACATACAAATACTATCTATTAAAATATTAAAGATTTTACATACCTTTTATCTCCTTAATTCACACCCAGTTCTACCTCCCCCAACTCTGGCAGAAGCTTGCCCATGGAGATCCCAATTGGGAAGCTTTTGCCAGCATAGAAAAAGGGAGGTATGTGCAAGTGTGTGTGCATGTGCGTACGTGTGTGTTTGTGTATGTGTGCTTCTCTGACTTCATTCCAAAGCCAAGGATATAAATGACTTTTAGATTGTCCCTTGTTTTGTATTATCCATGCCTCTGCCCTTCACTAGTGCAGATAATCGAGAGTTCACTGTACTGTGATTAATTATACGGCCAGGGCTGAGAGCCAACAGTCACCCAGCACTGGGAGTTTCAGACACTTTAAGAAGGACAGGATTGTGTTCATTTGCTTGTTCAACTGTTTAACTTTGGTCTGGTCTTGATTGAACACCTACTCTGGGCCAGATACTCTACCAAGCACTGCAATATGCAACCTCTAATTCAGTCCTTCCAGAAATCCTGTGATAGCCCCATTTCAGAGCTGAGAAAACAGATGGCCAGAGAAGTTATGTGACTCTCCTTAGTAAAGGAAACTAGTAATAGCTAGCAAATATCTTATAAAACATGATTAATTATTTATCTGTAACTGATGTTTTGTCTAAGTGTCATAGATATTAAATGCATACATCTGATTTACCATAATTATCTTAATAAATTGCCTTTAATAGCTTCAATACTGAACCCAAAGCACTTGTCAGGCTTCCTGAAAGTTTCTAAAGACCATTAAAACAACTTCTGACCACTCAGAACCATGCTAAAGGCACAAGCCTTTCAAGTCAGACCTAGGCTAATTTCCCTTCTTTAAGTATTTTTCCCTTAAAGGAAAAGAAGAGGCACTAGTATGCATGTAGCACAAGATGCTATACATGCCTAGCCTCCTTAATCATAGCAATACTAAAAGTAACACTGTTACTTTCTCCACAGAAGAACCAGGACCCAGAAAAATAAAGTGGACACAAAGTGACACCAGCCAAACCCAACTCTGTTTGGCTTCAAAGTTGCTATTCCACGCAGCCCTCTGGAAAGTGATGCGTATAAACCTTAAAACAACACTATTAACAATATCACAGAACTTGACAAGACGTTAGCCTGAATCTATATAAAATAACACATTTCTGGTCAAAATGCTTCCAGGCTATGGTCCCTAAGAATAATGATTAACTTCAGCTCTTCTCATGTGAATTATTCTGTCTTAATCAAAACAAATAAATAAACCTTGGTATTATTCATCTGAGGCCTAAGCATTGCTCATCTCCCTCTTGATCACTTCATTGTTTTGTCCTTTTACCCTATTACAGTTTCTACTATTTCTAGATAGAATGTTTAAACCATCCTATTTCTATTTCCAGGCCAAATATGTCCAATTCCTCTGGAGAAGTTTTCTCCTAAATCATCTTTTATTGTCAATTGTTATGTCTCACTTTCCGCCCACAAATTTGTTTACATACACATTCCTATGTGCTTATTATTTTTTAAAATTTATTTTCCTACAACAAATGAGAAATACCTTGCCAGTATATCCCACATTGTATAGTCCTTCATAAATTTGAGAAACTCACTTTACTGATTTATTTTTACATTTTAGCCAAAAAAAGAACATACCAAAGGAAAACAAGCTTCAAATAGAATTCATCATTTCAAAGCACACTTCTATAATCAATTTGACTTCCACTTGTTTTATTATTCCAATTAATCTCTTTAAACCTCTCTAAAGAGTTGGCATTTACATTTCTCATTTCCATCGTTACGAACATTCTTCTAATAATAATATTTCCTAATGCCTACACTATTCCTGGATTTGATTCTGTGATATGTGGAAGCGTTAATCAGTAACCTAAGCCTGAGTGTTCTTATAGATATCAGTGTCCCATTTTCTCTAAAATTAGCAATGTCACGCAAGCTTTCAGACGCTGTAATTACAACCGCAACAGAGCAGAAAAGCTCCCCACAGCCACCCAAGCTCCTACAACTGCAGGATCAGCCCACCCTATCTGGAAACGCAAGTGTTCCTTTCACCTCCAGCTTTCAAAACTGCTCTCTTCTCTTTGAGTCTCCTGCTCCAAAACTCCGTATATAGCCCAAGTTTTGTCATTAGCTTCTCGCTGAATTTCCATGCATATTAGGGTCCAGACCAACTATGGCTCTGTGTCCAAGGCCCTGGGTCACAAGACTTAGCCCTTAGATGCAATGGCCTGGAAAAGGCCAAAGTAAGCCTGAGGGGAAGCAGAGGCAGCAGCTGTCTGCAGAGATTATTGAGGGAAGCTGAGAAGCATCCTTGTCCTTGATACCTGCCTTGTTTCTCCCACCCAGAACACCCACATCACTGGCCCCATGGATTTCAACCAGTGGAGTTGGGGCTCTTGTCCCTGTGCTTCTTGGAGCCTTTAAAGCAGTGGGTGCACAGCATCTTCCCTGGTTAAATACCCGCCCAACTTTACCTCTGCTCCTTGGCAGGGAGCAATAAGGCATGGCCAAGATAAAGCCTTTTCCCTCCCTGATCCTTGATCCTATGACTCTTCCTTTGATGAACATAGTATAAGGTGGCTGTGTGACCTTGAGCACTCTGTCTTGACTTCCCTTGAGGTCCCTCCACAAGAATGAAAGCCCAGTGTGAACAGAAGTTACATTAGGTGCCATGTCTTGTGCAGCACCTGTACCCAGCATTCAGCATGAAGCTTGAAATATCATAAGCCCTCAATAAATGTTTGCTGAATGCATATAAACAAACTGAGCTACAGTGCCTATTATGGCCTAGTCCTGAAATATCCCCTGTACTGAGTAAATATTTGTTGAATGAAATGAATAAATACAACTTCAGACAATAGTTATGAGGGAGTTTTGAAGGCATAATTATAAGGGCTAAATAAAATAATAATCTTAATATAAACTTATTCTCACTCCCCCAAATTAAGAGTATCTTTTAAGCAAATACTGGAGAAATAAAGTGGGTGCCTTAGTCCACTTTCTATTGCTGTGTTTGAATACCATACACAGGTAATTTATAAAGAACAGGAGATCTGGAGTCTGGGAAGCCCAAGAGCATGGGCTGGCACAAGGTAAGGGTCTTCTTGTTGCATCCTAACTTGGCAGAGGGCACCACAGGATGAGACAAAGCAAGCATGCTGGAGAGACCTCACTCTTGTAACAAAGCCCTCCCTCTGTGGAAAGATTAATGGCAGTTGCCTTCCTAACACAGTAATGTCCAAAAGCTCCCACCCTCAAAAAGGCTGCACTGGGAGCCAAGTTCCCAGCATGTGAGATTCAGGAGATATGCTCAAACAACTGCATTGAGCAGTGAGAGAAGATATGAAAACATAACAAATATTGTCCTAGCACTGAGGAACCCAGATGATCATGTGGTCATTTTAAATGTCCACACAGTCCTTCAGACTCCTTCCTTCAAAGGTGGAGCCTAATTCCCTTTCCCTTGAGCATCCCAAGCTGTATGACTCATTTCTAACACAGTGAAGCAGAAGTGGAGCCACTAATTAGGGAGACCAGGTTATAAAAGGACAAGCTTCCTGCCTGTCCTCTTGCATCCCTCTCCTGGGGAAGGTTATGAATGGAAGACATACAGCATCTGATAAAAAACTGAGGCCTCAAGCGGGGATTTAGCTCAGTGGTTTCACCGCCTACTGCGCAAGCACATGGACCCGAGTTCAATCCCTGGTTCCAAAAAAAAAAAATACCAAACAAACAAACTGAGGGCTCAGCTAAAGCCAGAGAGGAAGAACTTCCTCATGTTAGCAGCCACATGAGGGAGTGTGGACATGGACCCTCCAGCCCTGGACAGTCTTCCAGTGACCACATGCTTGGCCACACCTGGTCTGAAACTAAGGTAACTTCACCCAGAGCCATTCAACTAAACTGCTTTTGAATTCCTCACCCCACAGACTCTGTGAGATAATCACTACTTGTTTTTTTAAGCCACCAAAGTTTGGAATAATTTATAACTATGAAATAGACACCCAATAAGCTCTGTAAAACCTCTTGCCCAGAGGCCTGTCCAGCACTGCCGAGCTCATAATTTCTCTGCTTCCTCTGGCAGGTTCAGTTCTGGTCTGCCAATGTCAGGCTCTGGGCAGGGAAACATCTACTCTCCTTCTCCCTGCAGAGTGACCATTTCCTTCCAGTTTTCTCTCACTTCTATTAGCAACTCCAGTTTTCATTGCTATGCTGGCATTATCCTTTGTGTCTTTTTGTCTTCATGTTAGGCCCTTAGCAGAGATAAAAAAATACCCATAGGCCAAAGAAGACCCTACTTGTTCTTTGTTTCACTTGCATTTTTTAAAGGTGTGAGCCATGATTTGAAAACTGGAAGGATAATTTTATTGTTCATTGATATCTTTACCTTCATTTTTTGTACTTTACTTCCATTTTTATTTTCTTCCTTTGTGGTTATGGCATTTTAAAAACTGCTTTATTGGGCTGGGGATTTAGCTCAGTGGTTACGCCGCCTGTCTCAAGAGCATAAGGACCAGAGTTCGATCCTTGGTGCCAAAGAAAAAAAATAAAAATCTTGAGACTATGAAAATTTTGGGCCAGGGATTTAGCTCAGTGGTTTTGGCTGCCTGCTGCGCAAGCGCAAGGACCCAAGTTTGATCCCCAGTACCAAAAAACAAACAAACAAACAAAAAGAAAGTGCTTTATTGAGGTATAATTGACATACAAAAATCTAAAAATTTCTGACATATAGCTAACTTTATGTGTTTAGAGATAAGTATATACCCATGAAATCAAGTCATCATCATTATCAATGCCACAAACATTCATTACCTCCAAATGTTTCCTCCCACATGGAAGTATACATCTAATTTAATGCAATTGACTGGCAATATATATTTAGCCCTTTCCCTTCCAATAAAAATCCCCAGCAAAATAAAATATAAAAAAATATCAGGTCACAAGACCAAAATAACTGGAGGGGAGAAAAAAGGTGATAAAAGATTTTAATAGACTTTAGGAGACAGGTAGAAGTGTGATAAGTAGCAGGGTGGGAGAACATCAACTTGGGTTCATAGAGAAAGATCTGATTAAAAGTAGCCTCAATTTTCCCTGAACACCCACTGGAAAATCTCAGGGCTTCTGAACATAAAACTTCATAAGGAAGACATGAGGTGTGTATCAGGGTTCTCCAGAGAAAGAGTACCAATGAGATGGATGGTTGGATGGATGGATGGATGCATGCATGAGAGAGAGAGAGAGAGAGAGAGAGAGAGAGAGAGAGAGAGAGAGAGAGAGAAAGAGGAATTTACTATGGGAATTGGCTCACACATGTGAAGTTTGGGAAGTCTTATGATACACTATCTGCAAGATGGAGAACTAGGAGCTGTGGTGTCTAAGGACAGGAGAAGACTGACGTCACAGCCTAAGTACTGAGTGAAAATATACCTCTCCTCTCTCTTTTAGTTCTGTTCAGTCCCTCAACAGATTACATGCTAATGACAAACACAGGTGAACAGGCAATCTTAATTCAGTTTACTAATCCAAATGCTAAGGTCTTTTGGAGACAATCTCATAAACATACCCAGAAATGATGATTTACAAGCTATCTGGACATGTTTTAGCTACATCAAATTGACACAAAATTAACCATTGCGAAGTATAAGGCTGAAGTACATGGAGTAGCTGGAGTCCCTGTTCTGCAAACACCCTGAGAAGCCAGGCAACCAGCCTTACCTTCCTGTTAGGCTCTTATAAGGAGAAATGGCCTTTTTTTTTTTTTTTTGCACTTTATTAAATTCTTTTATTGGTACATTGTAGGTGTACAACACAATTACATTTCTCATTGGGAATTGTACCTTTACATAATGCATCTTGGTTATTATTTTTTCCCCATTCCTAGCCCTCCCTTCACCCTCTCCACCCTTCCCTATTTACAAAGACTTTATTTCCATTTTGTCCATTTCTCAGCATTTTTCCTCTCCCTTCTTTCCTTTCCCCTGCCCCTCCCATTACCCCTACCACTTTGGACTTTTTCTTCCTATTTTGCATTATCAATTATTCATTCTAATCATTGGTACATTTTAGGTATACAATATAATGACATTCATCATTGGAAATTTGCACCTTTACATAGTCTCTCCTGGTTCTTATTTTTCACCCTTGCCCAGCCCTCCCTTCAACCCCTCCATTCCTCCCTATTTACAAAGATTTTGTTCCTATTTTTCCATTTTCTCATATTAATCCCATTCCCTTCTATCCTTTCCCCTAGCCCTCCCACTTCCTTCCCCTTTGCCCCTTTTCTTCCTATTTCACATGACCTATTATACATTTAGTCCTTATTTACACTTTCAGTTTCTCACACCAGAGAAACTATTCGGTATTTATACATGTGTGTCCTATTTATTTCACTTAAGAGTATCACCTCAATGTGCATCCACTTAACTATAAATGTCTCTAATTTCTCATTTTTTAGAGACATGGCCTTTTCCCTGGGGGACTTGAATCTGAGAACCTCCAGACTTGGGGACATAATCGGAGTTCAGTATGGGAGATACTGGGACATAAGAGAATTGAACAAGAATCTGTCTACTGATGAACGTGCCCTCAATACTTTTCTGTTTTGTTTGTTTGTTTTTGTTTTGGTACCAGGGATTGAACTCAGGTCCTTGTGCTTGCAGGGCAGGTGGTGGAACCACTGAGCTAAATCCCCAGCCCAAAGACATAGTATAAGTACATAATATAATGCATTCTTTTTTTTTGTTTTGATACTGGGGATCGAACTCAGGACCTTGCACTTGCCAGGCAGGCAGTGGCACCACTGAGCTAAATCCCCGGCTTTTCTTTGCCTTCTTTAAAAAATTTCAGTAGCCTGACCTATGATTGCAAGGCAGGAGGTTGGAGGACAATTCTTGAAATAAACTCAATAGTCCCATGAAAAAGACATCCCTAAAGGTTAACATTAGGCACTCTCTCCAGACAACAAAAATATCAGCTTATTGCTTAGTTGCTCTTCAGAGGAACGCACTGGGTTGCTCAGAATTGGAAGTGCCCCATTTCCAAACATTCACAGCCAGTCAAGGGTCACAAGCAAGTTGATGAAAATCATCAACAAATTCAGAGATGAAAAAGAGGAAGAAGAAGGAGGCAGGGGCAGAGGAGAGAAAGCAGAGGAGGAGGAAGAAGACAAGGAAGAGGAGCAAAAGAAGGAAATAGAGTCATTAATTCAAAGAAAAATTAAATGATAGAATCAATAACTTAGTAGTATATGAGAATATATGAAACAAGAAAAAATACTGTATTAGTTTCATAAGGCTACTGCCAAACATTACCATTAATTGGATGGCTTAAGTCAGCAGAAATGTATTGTCTTTCAACACAAAAGTCTTAAATTAGGTGTTGGTATGGTTGATTCCTCTGAGGGCTACGAGAGAGACTCTGCTCCAGGACTCTCCTCTAGCATCTGCCAGGTGCTGGCAGTTCTCAGCATCTCTGCCTTTGTGGCCACATCTCTCCATTCTCTGGCTTCACCACTGTTACCTGGGCTTCTTTCCTGCCAGTGTCTCAATGTCTTCCCAAGACCTTCTCTTAAAGACACCAGTCACTGGATTTAGGGCTCATTCTACTCCATTATAACCACAAACTGATTGATTACCAAGATCTGCCAAGACCCTATTTCTAAATAAGCTCACATTCTGAGGCTCCAGAATATGAGGGAGAGGAAGACACTATTCAAACCAGTACAGCTGCTGCTGACAAAAGCAGCAATAACTGCAAAGAAACTATTGCTATAAGAAAGCATACATGGAAACAACTTAGAACAGTCAATATGAAAAAAATTAATGTAATATTCTATTAGTCAAGGTTCACACAGGGAAGTGGAACTACTATGAGTATTATAGAACCAGGAGTATTTTTAAAATGGGAGTTTATACCTTACACGCTTGTGGAAGAGGCTGGGGAAGTAAAGTCTCTAAAGGGAATTAGAGGACCTAGGAAACACTCCTCACTAGCCCTCATGAGGCACAAGGACAGGTGAACACATTGGAGATTTCAGGGACATTTTCATTCCAGGCTCATCAGCAGCTGGGACAGGACTGCAGATGGTTCTGGGGTGCACATCCAAGGAAGGCTGCTCCCCCTTCATAGCTCCTGCTGCTGTGTGCAGGCATCTAAGAATCTCAAGGCTGGGATGGTGGGGTCAATGATAAGTAGCAGGGCCAACAGAAGAAAAAGATGGAATGCAGACAGGAGAACATGTGGGGACAGAGGAGAAGGTCACCTGGAATTTGCCAGCACCTCAGAGTCTGGCTCCAGCCACTCACCATCTCTAGTTACGATACCATCCAGGTTGTTGTTTAATGCCCACTTCCAGATCTTGCACAAATTTGTCTTTGGAACAGCTCTAATCATACAGAGAAATCAATTTGGAGAAGTGCTGTTCAGGGTATCCTATTTGACCCAGAAGAAAATCAACACTGGAAGCACTCAGGACGTGATTTTAGGAAAAATGTTTCACATTAACCAAGCTGCTTCAGTACACAATCATCACAGAGTGTGTGTGTGTGGGGGGGGTGCTGTGTAGCACACAATACAACAGGATAAAGGGAAAAGAGAAAAGCTAAAGTTGGAGATTTGCTTGAGGTTCAATATTCAAATGATAGAAATGCTTTAAAAGGGTAACAAATAAACTAGAAGAAAGAAAATTATCAAAGCAATTAGGAAAATGTTTCAGAAAATAGAAAGAGATAGTTTTAGGAAAATTAAAAAGTACAATGAGGGCCGGGGATTTAGCTCAGTGGTTTCGCCTCCTGATGCGCAAGTGCAAGGACCAGAGTTCAATCCCCAGTGCCAAAAAAAAAAAAAAAGTACAATGAATGTAGGAAAACCAAAGCTCATAACTGAAATATTGGAATATCACAGGCAAAACTGTGATACAAGTCTATAGGAAGACAAATATAACAGGTCACATAATAAAGACAGAGAATTTGAAATGACAACATTGGAAATTCATTCAGACAATTGAACAATGCCTCCAATGCTCATAGAAAAATTATTTTGAATTTTCAAAATAAAGTCCTATACTTAGCCAAAATAATCAAGTGTACAGCCATAACAAAGACATTTTCTAGACCAAAAAATTTACTTTCTGGGAAAGCTACTGGAGTATGAACTCCAGAAAAACATATAGGTTTCCTGAATCAGGAATGAAGAAAGAGAGGAAGGAAGAAAGGGAGAGGGTTGGGGAGAAGGGAAGGAGGAAGGAAGGAAGGAAAGAAGGAAAGGAAGGAAGGAAGGAAGGAAGGAAGGAAGGAAGGAAGGAAGGAAGGTAGGGCAACTAAAGTGTAAGTGGGGGTTATAGGACACCAAGACAACTAGCCTTAGGTCTGGAGTGTTGCTCAAGCAAAGGAGCCCAGGAGACAGGCTGAGATTCAGAATGGAGTGTTAAGCATTGGCCCTTGCTGGCTGCTACCCAGACAATAATCAACTGTACTGAGTTGAAATGCTCCTATGGAAAAGTAGCCCATGCTATGCTTGCTCCAATAATTAATCAGCTTGTGTTTTTATTTAGTCTTCATCTCTAAACCACACATCTTCTTGCTAAGAAGTAGAAGGCAAGGATCTAAATATCATCCCAGATGTCTGAAGCATGCAAAGTATCTCCCAGCCTTAAGAGTTGCTTAGAAGACAAGCACTGGGTGGGCTTTGCAGACCAGATGTTCAGGAAGGCCCAGAGTACACGTCTCATCCAAACCACTCTGGGAGCCTTTGTCTGCTGTAAAGCATCCTCTTCTCCAAAAGTGATGCAAAACCATCATTTTGTGCTCTTGGCAGCAGCACAAACCTTTCACTTAGACCTGATATAGTGTGTGAAAACAGGAGCCTGCAGGCCATTCATTCCCAGCCTTGTCAGGCAGAAGAGCAGCATTCTCTCCAGAACCATCTAGGAGGAAGTGGTATGTTCAGTTCACCAAACAACACCAATTCCCCAGACTTGACCCTTCCTGACAGGGGTTGGCTTGTTTCTTTTTAAGAGTGGCTGGTATATTCTTTTCTGTCCCTGGATATAACCAAATACACACAGGCTAAAACTGCTGTGTGATACACAGAGATACTGGGCCTCATTTTTTACAAAATCCCCTGCCTTGTTTTTACAGTAAGACAGGGTCTAGCAAAGCTGCAAAGATCATAGGGCTCAACCAGACTGAGGACAATGAGAAATATCTTCATGCCCAGCATACATAGCATGTTGAGTGCTTTTACAGAGTTTTGCGGGGGGAAGACTTTGCTCAGAAAATGTTGCAATCCATATTTTTTCCAGATGTGAGGATGAGCTGGCTCTGACATCTGCCACCCAATACATAAATGTAATGCTTTATGACACTTTCTGTTTACAAGCCTAGTCCTCCTCATTGGATGGCCAGCCCCTCATGGGCCAAGTCCCTTACACTGAGCATATAGTAAGCAACTCAAATTTTGTAGAATAAAGGGGCCATGAATACTAATTGATTTATTAAGTGTAGCAAAGTTTAGAGTTCCAGGGGGAAAACACTCAATGTGCATTCCGACATAGAAAATTCTAGGATTTGCGGGGAGGACCAAGGTCTAGTCCTCTCTTGGCCTCCTAGGAGAGTAATGGAGGAGTTGGAGATGCACATTTGAAGACTTTGAGATTTGGTAAAAATTTGAAAGTAAGGAAGGGATCAATAGAAAGAGAGAAAGTGATTATTGAGCACCTATTTAATAGGAGGTAATGCACTAGACACTTTTGTCCTTATGAACTTACCATTTCTTTTCAAAATTGAACAGAGTGAGGCTGCCAGAATAATTTCTCCTTAGCAAAGAGGGCAAAGGTTGCAATTAACACTGATCTCTTCTGGCCGGCAGAAAACTCATTATTAAGCCTTTCTATTTTTGCCAGTGGTGCCAGCCATTGAACCACAAATAGAAACCACTTAGTAAGGAAGAGCAAAAAGAGCCTGATGTTAACCACAAAAGCCATCTGTGTATTAGTGTCACTTGGATCTTGAAAGACAAAATAAAAAAAGGATTTTACTGGAAAGATATTGGTTGAGGCACTTGTAAGCCAAAATAATTATGATTGTTACCCACATGCCTGCCTGTGTCCCAAGCCTGCTATGGTCAGAGGTCCAAAAGTCTAGGTACACACACTATGTTACCAAATACAAATTCTCTTTCTTAGAATACTATTCTTTACACAAGGGCAGCCAATTTAGAAGAGATCTGTGCTGGAAGTAAATACATTCTTGTCTGTCTCTTAATGGGTTCTGATGTTCAACTAGACCACATATTTTCTCCCATTCATATCAGAAAATTTCCCACAGATTCTTCAAGGAAACATCCACCAACCTTCACAAACCTCCAAATTTTAAACTGTGGAAATTTTATCCAAGCGGCTGGATTTTTCCTGAATCACATGTCCAATTTAAGCCACATATTTCCTATTCATAGTCTCCACCAAATGTTCACCACTTAAACCAAAATATATGCAGCAATTCCTTATTTTTAAAAAAACACTGAGTTTGCTTTCCTTTGTAGAGAACGGCAAAGTCTTATTGCTGTATGAGTTAGAGTTACTAACTCTGAAAAGCTGTGACTATGATTCAAATCTGTCTCTCAGGACAATGACAAATCTCTCCATGTTATGTAATTTCCAGCCCATCCCTTCCCCCACTAATAATCCAAACAGCTAATGCTAAACATGACACCTTCCAACAGTCTATATCAGAAACTTCAGACTGGGAGCCTATGGGTTATATCCATCCCACTGACGTATTTTATTTAGTCAAAACTCTATTTGAAAACATTGGCTTAGTTGCCAATACTTGAAAGCATTCCCATAAATATTTTCAATTTCTGGCTCCTCTTGAAATTCTACTGTGAAATCTAATTAGATAAAGAAATGGGTTAGCAGCTACCTGTTTGAGTCATCCATATCTCTGAGATCCACAGTCCTCACCATTCCCTGTTATCTTTCAGCCAAGTCACTTCTGTCATTTACCTGGACTTCCTGGCATTAGTGGGCTAATAAAATTTGACTCCTGAACTGAGTAGTCTATCTGCAATTTTTCTGGGTATAATATACACCCCTGCACGGCATTGAGCTCAGTCCTGGCCATTTTCTTTTGTCTTTCCACATTGTCTTCGTAGATAGGCATATATAATCCCATGCCTTTCATTCTCTCTTTGTATTTCTGACTCACAAGTGGATACTTGAGCCCAGCTAGATCTGTGCTCTGAACTACAGAGTTGTTTATGTAACACAGAGTTACATAACGTGTAACTATGTACTTGACATATCTACTTGAATGTCTTGTGGGCTTCTCTTATCTGACATATTTAAAACAAAACTCTTCCTTCTCTTCATCCCTCCAGAGAAACTGTACCAACCCCAGGTTTTTCATCTCAGTTAATGACATTAGCACTAATCCAGTATTAGAGCTAGAAATTTGAGTCATCCTTATTCTTATTTTTTTCCCTTCACATATAATCCATCAACTCTCATTTCAATTCTTTTTCAAAATTATATCTTGAGTCTACTTACTTCTCTCCACCCCTACCACCACTAGGAAGGTTGAAGTCACCATCATCTCTCATCAGGATTGTTTGAATTGTCTCCTAACACTTTACTCCTCCAAGTGTGGGCCATCTGTACATGTTGGGACCTTGTTTAAAGTCTTTGAGTCTTTTTTTTTTCTTCAGTAATGGTGATTGAGCTGCATCCTCAGCCCTTTTATTTCTTTAATTTAGAAACAGGGTCTTCTAAGTCACTAAATTGCCAAAGCTTGTCTTAAACTTGAGATCTCCTATCACAGCCTCCCAGAGTGCTGGGATTATAGGCATGTGCTGATTTCTATAAATATTAAAACAATACTGAAATTCTTTGCAATGATCAATGAGGTCCTGGATGACCCAACTCTTGCTAATTACCTTTTCTCATCTCTTCTTACTCTTACCTCCACATTCTACTGCTATCTCTAGAATATCTGTCTAACGGGACACTTACACATAACATGTCCAGGCCAAATGTTCCATTTTATCTCACATGAGCTTCTCCTCCACTTTTCTGTATCCCAATAAATGTCACCACCATTCACACTGATGTTCACATCACCATTTTCTCCTATTCTCTAACAAAGCCAATAGCAAGTCTTCCAGCTCCAAGCATTTCTTCCAACCTCCGTTGTTATCACTCCAGTCTAAATCTCCATGGCCCTTCACTGAGTCTCCTGCAGTAAGCTCCAAACTCATCCTGCTTCTGTCTTTATATAGTCTTTTGCCCATGTAGTTTCTGAAGATCTGTTTCTGATCAGATCGAGTCATTCTGCAAAGGCTCCCCATTACATACAAAGTAGAACCAAACCACTGGCCTGCAAGTTGCTAGCTTTAAGATCCAGCTTCAGCCTGGATCTTTGATCTCCTCTTCTGCCACCCACCCTTACACACCAGGCTCTGGGGCCAGGGCCTTCTTGCTGCTCCTCATACTTGCCAAGTTTAATCCCACCCAGGCTTTCTGTACTTGCTTTGCCCTCTTGCTTGGGTGGCTTTTCCTGTGTCTTCATGCCTCTCACAACTGCTTTCAAATTATCTCACCAAAGAGGCCTTCCCTTCTACCATTTTCAACATAGGACTGCTCACTTTACAAGTAATCTTCTTACCCATCTGTGTCTTCATAATACATGCTGTCCAACTTACTTTCTGATGGTTTAAAAGCATTTCTATACAATCATTCTATGTTCACTTTCTGCACAATATCTAGTAAGTTACAGAAAACATTCAAGTCTTTATTGTAAAATAGGCTTTGAATTAGATGATTTTGCCCAACTGTAGGTTAATATAAGTGTTCTGAGTACACTTAAGGTAAGCCAGGCTCAGCTATTTGATTCAGTAGGTTTCAGTGCACTAAATGAATTTTGACTTAGGCTATTTTTAGCTTATGATGGACTTACTGAGATGCAATGTTGTTGACATGCATCTGTTTTTACCTTGTTCACACATCTATTGTCTGCATCACCTCCTAAGATGAGTGTCACCTGCAGGGAGGGCCACCCTATTCCCAGGCTATATAGGGGGCTGCCAGATTTATTAAATAAAAGTACAGGATGCTGAGTTAGATGTGTAATTCAGGTGAGTAACAAATATCTCTAGTGTAAATGTATCCTATGCAGTTTCATTTTAGTTTTGGCCAACATAATATTTAAAAACAATACCTTAGTTGTTAATACTTGGGTAATTTAAGTGAGTCTAAATTTAAAGTGTGAGTATTATACTTAAAAATTATTCATTATTTACCTGACATTCAAATCATCAAATGTACACAGAACAATGCCTAAAACTTTACATGTCTTCAAACATTTCTGTGAAATTCATGAACACAGAAATAAATTAATGTCTCAAACTGTTTAAATTAGTTTTGATAAATGTTCAGGAAAGCCTTTAACAGGCTCTAAAAAACATGTCCCTAGATAATTGGGACAAAGATGATGTCCTAATTAATTAATGTCCATCATAAAGAATTATCTTTGAGAAGTCCCTTTTGTTTGTATTTATGTTTCTATCTTCACAGCAAATTACTAGTTAAAAAAGGTCTGATATGGGATTTGAAATTGCAAGAGTTATTGAAATTTGAATAGTAAGTAAAATAAAATAGAGCACAGAAGTACTATATAAGCATTTAAAATAGTGATGAAGCATTTCCATATTTCTTCATTTGAGCATCTAATCAGCTCTTAAGAAGAAAGCAAGGCAGAGCTCGTTGGCTTCATGTTACATATGGAGAAACTGAGATTCCAAGTGGTTAAATGATTTGTTCAAGATTGCACAGCTTGGAACTGATAAAACAGTACTTTGAACCACAATTTTCTAACTTCAAGGCCAAATGCTTTCCACTGTATCACATTACTCCCATAAATTTGAATTGCAACTACATTCACCAAGCAGAGACTCTTACTTAAGCTGTAGAGGAATCAAATATGTAAACAGAGGTGGGATCCACCCACTGGGTAACAATCTCTTCTGCTATGGACATCAGCCAACCCTTGATCCCTGGCTATGGGAGCTCTGGGACAAAGAGGGCATCCCTTTAAACATTTTGTGTTATTTGTCTTTTCAATGTAAAGGCAATCATTTTAATGTTCAATCAGCTCCAAATACATTTATTTCAAGCAAATGGTTCCATGATAAATCAAGAAACTGAAGACAGGGTCTAAATTTGGGCTTCAAAATCTGTTTCCAAGTATTAATCTTGAGTAGAAACAATTTTGGTTGAATTTTGGGATTATAAATATCCCCCAGGAGTTTTTCAGTGCTTGGCTGCCTGTCTCTAACTTTCACTCTGGTTTCAACCTAGGGGAGTGTTAGATTAGAAGTAGACAGGTTTGGCATATAGTTGCTCCAAATACTGAAACCTTCTTTAAAACGTGATCTACAAATGTTGGTATTATAAATGACCATTTTCCAAAATAAGCTTGCAGGAGTTGAAAGCAGGGTTGGATGCCAAAATATCTTCGAAGGAGGATTTTCATTCAGTGAGATCTTGTTACCTATTTCATAACAAAGAATAAAGAAATACCTTGGGGCAGTAATTCATACACTTTTTGATCTAAAACAATGAACTCAGTGGGGACACTGGATTTATAACTCTTTGGAAGCATTAACTTTACCCACCCACCCATGCAGGAGCCATGGATAATTTTAGACAGACAGGCAACTGAAAAAAATTCCTAAGATATTAAGGGGCACCAAAAGTCACTTATAGTGGGGTGGTGTTTCATTTGGAATAAATAACACAACAAGAGAGGCCATACTTACAAAATCCTGTGGTAATATTATACCAACAGGAAGATTATTTAAGGAGACATCAAAGTATGTTTTTAAGTCAGTTATGATCCCTAAGCCACGAGTTCAAATCCAAGTTCAACATCATGAAAATATTATCATTGAAAACCACAAGTGTTGGACTTTCCTTAAGAGGACTCTGTGCTTGGAGGGCATGCATGTACATACAAACCCAACCAGTGCGGGGAAGGAAATGACCCCGTTACTGCTGTGTGTAGCCCACAATTTCATGGTTATTGTGTCCTATTCTCATCATATTTTCCTCCTAAGGCTTAAATGGATGAAGTGAGTATAGCATGGCCTGTAAGAGGAAGTCATTCTGAAGTCAGATGCTCAGGATGGAGAGGGAGAGGCAGCCCCCAGCATTAGGTCCTGCAAACTATGTCCAAAATGGATGGAGTTTTATACATGTACACATGGGTGCGCGCGTGCGCGCGCACACACACACACACACACACACACACAGAGTTTTTAGAGGCTAAAATTGGTAGAGCAAAGGTTAAAATGCAGAAAGCTGAAGCTATCATAAGGTCCGAATGGAGAGAGTGAAACTAGACACAGGAGACAGAGTCAAAGAGTCAGATATTAGCAGAAAGAGAAAGGCATTGAGAGCAAGGACAGGGGCACAATTGGGCACAATGTTGATTCCTGTATCTGATCTCTGCAAATAGGCTGAAATAGTTTCCTCAGTCAAGCTCTTCAGGAAACAGACTCCAAGAAGTGAATGTACATGTGCAAAATTTATTTGCAAGTGAAAGAAGCAGTGTTGGGCAGAGGGAGGAGTTGAACTTCAGTGCGATCCCACAGAGGCCTCAGATCCCGCAAGGAGCTCAGGAGCCTAGGTTTCCCTTCAGAGTTGTCTCTCCCTCAAGCAAGAAGGCTAGGCCTTCAGAACCCCAACTGCTGACTCATTGCTGGATGCAAGATGTTCCCCATGGTAGTGTGGCCTTACAGCTACCTATGCTGCCAGAAGCTGGGGAAAGATTACCTCCTTGCTAAATGGGTTTGCAGCACTTGAACTACACCCTAAATACCATTTTAGAGGCCATCCATGACATAAGTATTTGATTAATTGGTCTGATTTTTTTAGGGCATCTGGCAAGGTAGATATCATTGGCAGAAATGGAAAATTCTACCAAGAAACTGAGCCATTTATGTAACTGTGGGGACAAGCACAATCTCTAACACTATCTAAACCAACATTCCCTTTAAAGAAATCTAGCTACACTGGCTCATCTAAATGTAATTGAGCTTAAAAACAATTATGAGGGCCTGAGATTTAGCTCAGTGGTTCCGCTGCCTGCCTCATAAGCACAAGGACCTGAGTTCGATCCCCGGTACCAAAATAAATAAATAAATAAATAATAAAAATAAAAACAGTTATGAATGTTTTACTCCTGTTGCAGTGAAGAAATTATTGTTCAGAACAGAAGAAATAGTAAAATAATGAATCAGGATTCTCTTCTTATGTCTTGAGTATGAATGTAAATCTTGAGAAGTTACCAGTTAAGAAAAGGGCCCTAAAAACCTCTGTATCAAACACCTCATTTGGTTACAGAAATGTCTACTATTTTCATATTCTTGTGACAAGTGACTTTAACTAGACAGAATACTTTATTTAATGAAAATATGTTTTAAAAAAATTGACAACAAAAATCAACTCTTTTTAAAACCACATTCCCCTACACTCCTCAATGATCTCCCTCATTTTGCTCTACCTTTTTTCCCCAAGCACGTAATATTACCTACTCAGATGCTAGTACTGTTCTTTTATTGTCTGTTTTGTTCCTCTACAATTGTAGCTTCATGAGAATAGAGATTTATGTCTACTTGCGCACAGTTCATACCAAGGGCCCAGTAGATTCTCTGACAGTGTTGGAAATCATCAAGTATCTGTTAAATAAAAAACAAAGTTGGCAACTATCTGAGTTTGCTCATAGTGACATTATTCGGTCTCCCACTGGTCATGTGTTTGCTCTCAGCCCAATCTCTTGGCTCTGAATGACATGGTTCATCTCATTTTCTCTAGACCATTTTCATAGCAGAGGGGTCTGGGAATCCCAGTCCTAAATTCACAGCATGTTGACAGGTAAGCACAACTCTAAGGAACCCAAACCATCCATCAAAATCTCCCTCCCTCCTTGCCATTGTCTTCCAATCCCAAGCTTTAAATACATGATTAGCCACATTCACAACTGCAAAAATGGTGTACTTCCATCTCAGCAGGCCTAAGGAAGACTGATGCCTTCCACATGAGTTGCCTCCTCAGACTTCTCATTACCATTGCTATGACATGTTTAAATATCCTCAAGTTTGATCAGTGAGAGGCACCAGACCTCTTTGCCTGGCCTAGGTGATCTTATTGAATGGAAGATGTTCCTTGGCTTCTTCCTGAGCAGGGGTACAAAATTTTCCCAGATAGCCCAGGGATGATACCAGTTCTTTCTTCAACAAATATCTCTACTTGGGACAGTCCAGTCTGTAGCTGAAAGAAAGAAAATTTAGAAGCACTCCAAACCAACTGGTAAGCCATCGAAAGAGGAACTCTATTAACTATGCCAGCCAAGTTCCAACAAAGCTTTTTTATTGTTTTGTTAAATCTTATCCTGTGGAAATATCAAGTTTTCACTTCTAAATCACTATGGAAACCATTGAAATACTCTAGGTGATAATACAGTCCCAAATTTATGATGGTTCTGCTTATGATTTTTCAACCTTATGATGGTGCTAGAGCATATGCATTATATGCATTATATGCATTATTAGTAAGAACTGTACTTTGAATTTTTTATTTGATTTTTCCCCAAACTAGTGATATGTAGTGTTACGTAGCTAGCCATAATCTGTAGTGTATTATGTTCATAATACACTACGATATCTTCAGTGTATTAAATACATTTTTCAACTTACGGATATTTTCCATTTATGATCAGTTTATCAGGACAAAACCCCAGTGTAAATCTATACAGAAAAAAATACTCTTTTACAGTTATAACAAATGCTGGCTTCTTGAGGTGAGCCTGACAGTTCTGTCTATTGGACTTTGAGTGTGTGTGCTCAAATATATTCAGCTGATTTAAAAGCAAGAAAATAAAAAACTCTTTTCACAGGGTTTTTTTTTCTTTTCTTGACTTGACAGGTCTATCTAATCGAAGAGGCAAGAGACCCCCTTTACCATTCCCTAGCCTCAAGCACTGTGAGGAGAATATTTAAAGTCATGCAAAAACAGTTTGAGAATTTGCAATTTCACTGGGGTTTACACTTTTACCACTAAAGATAAACATTTGTTTAAGTCAACCTGCAGGCCTAGTGTGAAGGTATGCACAGGGGAAAATGTTGACAATGCAAACAAGGCCAAGAGGTGTGAAATTTGAGTACATTATCAGTCACTGTCAGATGCTAATGACTCATTAAGGTAAAAGAGATTGTTTCAAAAGCAAAAATGATTATCCTTGCCAATAGAAGCACAAGTGAGACCTTAGTCAATTATTTGGGTTCTTGTTTTTCCTGACAATGTTCCTCATTAGTTTTTGACTATGATGTCGATATAAGAATGGAGATTCATGTGCCATTTATGGATGAATGCAGCCCAGGGAATATTTCTATCCACAGTACACATATTCCCCAACATACTGAACAAACAGCACAGGAAGTGATACATTTTGTAAATGAATTGACCCAATGGAAATATACAAATCCCGACATCTAATGAGAGATAGAAGCAGGAGGAACTCTTTAAAAGATTGTGAAATCTCCTCATATATAAAATCAGATCAATGCTAGACCAACCCAAGGATCTAGATAGGGAAAGGGCTCTTTAATGCTATTAATTAAAGTCCACTTTTTTTCTTAAAAGAAAAAAAGATAAAGAAGGTTAAGCTAATTTATTTCTAGTATTCATCACCTATGGAGTTGTTCAGATGAATACAATAAAATTGAATGCACTGTCATCTTTATTGGGATGAAGGTTACGTTCACAAGCTCTGCTTGTTTTAATAGGTTTATTGCACATTTGCAGACATGTGCTATTGCACCAGGATGGATATGCTTTGAATATTTTTATAATTGTGGATAGTATAAAAGTCATTTTCTGTTAGGTTGCACAAATCCATTACATTAGGAGAAGGATACATTATTGTAACAGGATTAATGTGCAACACATAAACATAATCAGTAATATTCTGTTTGATAAATTATCTCATTTTAATCGGAATGTAAAGAGATTTCTGGATAGTTCCTCCTTTGATTTGCATAATTGTATTACAGACAGGCAAATTGCATTATATTCTTCATTAACAATAGATGGCTTGTATAACTATTGTATTTTCGAAGGCACTGCTCTTACATTCGTTCTGCAATTTGTCATTTTCTGACATTTCTGGAGAGAGCAGTTGGGAGAGAACAGAACCTAAAAAAGATTACTTGATTTTCGCTGAGTCCAGTAATACCTTGCTTCCTATTGCACAGTGGTTATGCTATTGTTTGTTTTAAAAAATTGCAAGCCAGTGGTAAAGAACTTCTTTTAAAAATCTTCTAATGTGAGGACAATTCACTCCTTATAGATTTCCACAGCGGAATGTCAGCCCTTCTAATGAACTCCACGTATAAAAATGTGAATTAAAATTAAATTAGAACCATACGATTGATTTTATGTTTTTACTCTGGCAAATGCTCTCTGAGGGAACTTCTCTTTCCTCTCCTCATCCCAGACAAAAGCTAACAAGTTTCTGGATGCTCTAAATCCTCCTCAGGGACATGGTGTTTACTATCACTCAGGGGTGATTATCACTGCCTTCCTAGTGCTCAGCTAATGACAGCTGTCAGCAGCCCTTTAAAAGCACCAAACAGCCCTTGTTGGGATTTCAGTGTGTGTGAAATCCTCGGCTCTCTGGGCCTGAGAAGACTCTTTTCCTATGATACTCTCTTAAAATGGGAACCCTGACCCTGCAAAAGGAGACCTGTGGTGGGGCACACCCCACCTGCCGGCCAGGTCCTTGCTGCCTGGATACACTCAGCCTGCCACTCAGGAGGGGTGATTTGTCTGCGCTGAATACATGAGTGGATGAATGGATGAATGGAGACAGGTGTCACATCAAAATTTCTGAATGAAAAACTGAAAATAAAAAATGTTCACCCTGGAACATTTCTTACCACTTCCTCCACTAGACACAAAATGTGAGCTCTTGTTGCCAACCCCCTAATGATTGCCTTACCTGTTGGAGAAGAGCTGGAGCAAAAGGTGAAGAAGTCCCTTTCCTAGTAGCCAGGAGGGCTGTGTAGGACCCCCAGTGGTCAATGGGGGTACACAGGGGCATCCTCAGCAAGGTCCATGGAACTCTGCAGCACCAGGGATGAAGAGACCAGAGAAGGATTTCTAGCTTGGAAGCCCCAGGAGATAGCAGTGTTCTAGCAGGAGAGGATCAATACTTCCATGAGGGTCCCAGAATCAGTGCCAGATTCCATCCTAAGGGCACCACACAGGCACTGAAACCCTGTGAATGCCCCCAGAGCCTGGTGCCTGTAGATGTATGAAGATTCCCAGAGACAATGAGGTAGGAGGCAGTGAAGCCTTTGTCCTGCTGAGGGGTGTACAAGGCAAAGCATGGAAATAATAATTATTATAATAATAGCAACAATAATAAAACTACCCAAGGGCCAATGAGAATGCATGGGACAATCACCGTTCCTGCACTGATCACTTCATTGAACTGGAAGTTCTATATACTCCCACTGGGTAAACTGAGGTTGTCTTGGCCAGTGCTGGCCCTCCAAAGTCAAAAGGAAATCATCTCTGGAAGGTTCTTCCTAAAGAACAACCTCTTCACAGACAAAAGTAGAAGCAAGATCATTAGTTCTCTCAACACTCATGGAAAGAACTTCTGATGTGTCTACTTTCTTTCACTGAGCTGATAACAGGTATGAAGGGGCCTGGGGACTCAAAGAATGAAGTAGGAGAAAGGATCAAGATTTGAGACTCAAGCACCCTTACTTCGAAGTCAGGAATTGGAATCTTGTGTTCTACCATTTCCCTCAACTGCCTAGTGCTAGACTAATTTAGGGAGAGAGATCAGGGAAGTAGGAGCAGCCTAGGGGCCCTGGGTAGCATAAAGGCGCAATGCAGGAAAGAAGAACCAAGGTCAGAGGGAGAGAGTGGGTGGCTGCCCTCTTTGTGACCTTCCCAGAGTGCCACAGGCTGAGGACTGAACCCTGTCTGTCTCGTGTGTTTTTTCTAAGACAACCCAGCAAGTCAGCTAAGGTGTCCTGACTCCTGGTGCAGGTTGGGATACTCCCCAAATCAGTCAGTCATTCCTTGCCCCCCACAACATTTAATTGTTCAGATATCATTTGTCAACTTTAGAAATCAAACATCTATATATTTCATTGGAGATAATCTTCCCCAACTCTCTCCTCCCAGAGGTGCCAAAGGCACCTGTTCTCATTTACTGGTCTCTGCTGTGTCCCAGGCTTTGAAAGCTGTCACTGAGAAGCTCCTAGCCCATAAGGACAAATTCCTGTGACTCAGTTCTGTGACCCACATGCTCATGAGTCAACAGCAGAGCTGTGGCACCTCCCCTGATCCTCCTTGTTCCCCTTTGTGACATTTGCCATACTGTACTTACCCTGTAGTTACTATTCATCTATCACCCCACCCTCAGGATGGTAGACAAGACTGTGCCCCTCCCTGGGCCTCCAGTGCTTGGTACAGGACGGGTTCTCCAAACATGTGCCATCCGGGGGGAAAAGAGGAAGGAAGGAGCGCAGCCCTGCACCTCATTCTCAGGGTGGGAGAACAGAGATAGGCTATTTAGTCCATTTTTCTGCTTTGTGACAAAATACCTGGGATGAGATCATTTCTAAAGCAAGGAGATGTATTTTGCTTTATAGTGCTGGAGGCTAAGAAGTTTTAGATCAGGTGGCCACATCTGGTGAAGACCTTGCGCTGTTTCAACTAAAGGTGAAAAGTGGAAGGACAGGTGGGAGTATGCCAAAGTGAGAGGCAAAACATGAGGGACTACCTCTTTATATACCTACTTTATAACAACCCTCTCTAGAGGTGATCCCTAGAGAGTGGGAACTCATTATCCTGAGAATTAACACAGCCCTGAAAATGGCATTAATTTCCACTTAATGACCTAATCTTCTGTTAAAGACCCAACTAGTTTTCAACACCATTACATGGGGAATCAAATTTCAACTGAGTTTTGGTATAGAAGTATAAATCAGTGGAACTTACCTAGAGGTCAAATTATTGACAATATGTATTAAAAATGGTCCTAGGAATTTTACTTCCAAGAATTTATATGAAGTGAATAATCAAATAATCATAGATACACATAAAGACATGAGTGCAAGAAAAAAACTGGCCTAGGAATATTTTAAATATTCAAATAATGAGAAAAAACTTAATGCTACCATTTCCAGGAAAAATAAGGTGGTTTTAGGTGTTCCTTCATCCCCTCACATAGGAAGGGATTTGGACAAATGTCTACCAATGCCTTAGGTGTTACCTAATATTTCTTGGTCTTGCCTTTGTCTTCTCTGGGATCTCTATATCCCATGAATAAAACCACACTTTCCCCAGCTCCAAATCTCAATAAGCTACACCATATCGACACCATTGCAAACACTGTAGTGTGGATTTGCCTTGGGCTGAATGATGATAATTAAACTTAATTGTTTCAACTTGATTGGCTTGGGAGCTCAAGAGGATTAGTAAGGCACACTTCTGGGTGTGTCTAGTGGCTCACAAAGGTCAGACTATGGATGCTATATATGATACCTGGACTTTCCTTCTGTGGCATTATTTCCCTGTTTGCTTCCCTGCCACCATGAACTGAACATCTTTGGTCCACTACACCCTTGAGCCTTAATGTTTCTTTCTTGGAGCCAGCCAACCATGGACTGAATTCACTGGAAACATAAACCAAATTGAACCTTTCCTCTTTTAAGGAGTAGATGTTGAATACTGATTTCCCAGGAAATCTGACTAATACATCCTCCAAGGGTACCAGGTCATAATCCTGAAACTTCTGTGATGACAAGGACTTTACAGATATACTTATGGCAAAGATCTGAACCTGAGGAGATGATTTTAGACTATCCAAATTGCCCCTAAATATAATCACAAGGGGGACATAGAAGAATATTCGGTATAGAAGAACAAAAAGAATGGCATGGTGGAAGCCAGAGAAGAGGCCCTGAGCCCAGGAACAGGTACAGCCTTAAGCAGCTGAGAGAGTCCCTGAGACAGACTGGAATGGTCCTGCTGGGCCCTGGATTTTGGCCTAGGAAACCCACTTCAGACTTCTGGCCTTCAGCACTGAAGTAGAGCAAGTGTGTTATGTTATAAGCCACCATGTTTGTGGTAACTTGTTACAGCAGCAATAGGAAGTAAACACTGTATTTTTAACTATTAAAAATACTGCACTGTTAGTACTGAGCTTCTCTGTAAATAACTACACAGCTATGTCTCATATCCGATGTCTGGTCCAAACACCAGAGCCAGATCCTGTCCTCTTCCTTCCACTCAAAGAGTTTGTGACCAGCTCTGGGTCACCTCAGTGCCTTTGCATACACCATGTGGGACCGAGCTACAGGGCCATCCAAGAAGAAGCAAGCTGGCTGGCTGTACTACACCAACAGAAGGCCTGTGGTGGGGCCCCAGGTCCTCTGGGGGTGTAGCCAGTGACCATGGGCATTTCTCCATGAACTGCAAGCCGTGCTCAGTGGCCATTTGGAGAGGTTAGTGTGCTGTTGGACTCCTCCTGTGCAAACCCATGCTGGAGAGGTTGTATAAAGCTCTACTGCTTCTGGGTCTTTCTGTCCAACTCTCAAGATGCCTAAAATAACACAGTATCTCCATTTGGGCAGTAAATAGTAATTGGTACCTCCTAGTTCTAAAGTTTCAAACTAGGATTAGAGATAATAAAAAACAAAATTGAAATGACTAGGATTCTAGAGTCTAGAAAGAGAGATTGTCTTAGTTACTTTATTTTCACTGAGACACAATACCAAACACCTGCAACATAAAGGGGAATCTTATTTTGGCTCATGTTTTAGAAGTTTCAGTCCATGTTCAGCAGGAAGGCCTAGGAGAAGAAAATCTTCTTGGGTTATGGCAGACAGGAAGCAGAGAAAGAAGCAGGGAACAGGGAGGGAGATAACCCTTCCAGGGCACACCCCCAGGGACCTGCCTCTTCTGACCAGGCCCCACTTCCTAACATCACATTTGCCTATAGCATCCTCATGATTCAATCACCTTTCAAAAGCCCTGCCTATGAGCTCATAAAGCTTTGGGGGGAAGTATCTTGATATAAATTATAAAGGAGATATATATTGTAAATATAAATTATGGGCAAAATACTAAGACACACACATACAGGCATGCATGAGGCACACACACAAACACATTGAACACAGGGATATACATTCACACACACAATAGGATAAGTGCTTTTGAAGATAAAAGTACAAGTGTGGATGGAACACAAAATAAGGAGAGCCTGATTTTGACCTCAGTGTAGGCAACATTTAAGTCAGATATTAAAGGGTAAAAAAGGCTTTCAAAGTGAAGGACAGAGAGATGCATTAATGGAGAGGAAGAGCAAATGCAAAGACACAGGAGATGAAGTGCATGAAGTGCTCTGGGATGGCCATGTAGCTCCATGTGGCAGGAATTACATGAAATGTAGCTTGCTTCAGTGTCCAGCTCTGCCATTTACTACAGTATGACTTCGTGCCTTAGCACAGGGTCTGGCGAGTAGGTCTTCTGTAAACACTGGCTGTTATTCTCATTAAGGGCTGTGCGTATTGTCTCACCAAACAACAAAGTTGATTCTAGAGCTCTGTTCTACAAGAGACACTCTGCTAAGTTCCTTCCAGAGGGTGGCTCACTAAATTTTCATTATGACTCTAGGAGGTTACTGTCCTTATCTTCATTTTTGTAGCTGAGAAATTTAAAGCTAAGGGACATCAAGGACTTGTCCAAGGTCACACCAAGAAGATCACATGACAACCCGTGGCTGGAAAAGGCTTCTCTGGTGGAATGTATGTGTTCACCCTTGTGACGCACTACTGGACTTTGTCCCAGAAGTAGACACTGGGGAAGATGGGGAGGAGGGTGGAGGAGCTTTCTAAGAAGAAAAGCAAAGCCTCAGATTTGTTTTATTGAAACAACACCCTAAAAGTACAACCCAATAAATATAAAAAGATATTCAAAAAAGAAACAAGATGATATTTTTAAAATAAAAATACCCGGTGCAAGTGAAGGGGTGATACAACAGTCTGTGTCATAAATTGCTTGTGGAAAAGCAAGTAAGTACAACACTGTGTAACATAATTTTATACTAAGTTCCAGAAACCTATAAAATACCCAGCTACAGCTGAGACTTGACCCTCAGAAAACAATCCAAAGGTGGAAGAGCTTTGTGTATGGAGTTTATGATATTAAGAATAAGAATGGTAAGAACAATAGTTAATTATTTATACACCCATTTTGCAGATACTTTAAAAATCATCTTAAGTATAAAATAATCATGCAAAATATTGGTTAATACAGATGTAGTACTATCTGAATTATTTAAACATAGCCACAGGGAAGTTTCCAGGTTGGTGAAGACAGTGCTGTGCCAGAACGGTGGCATCTCTTGTACTTGGCTGTTCTTGAGTTTATTACATATACCTTTTATCTTTAAAAGGTCAGAAGGAAATACATAAAAATACTTTAACAATGATATTGTTTTAGTTACTGGATTTTTTTTCTTCTTCCTATTCTTCAGTATTTTTCCAGTATTTCACATCATACATACATTGCCTTTATCAGCCAAAAGGAGAGCTTTATTTCAAAATGGAGAACACTTTTGCAACCAAATAGAATGATTTCTGGACATCCTAACACAATCTTCTGCAGAATTCTAAAGTGTAAAGCAGATAAAGGAAAGCAGCTCTAGACGTGGTAGGTATAATGATCCCAAAAGCTCTGCCTCTCAGCCCAGCCATGTTTGCGGAAGACAGAGGCATCCCAGGACAAAATATAAAAGCCAATGGTGAAGGTAGGTCTCCAGTTCTATGGCCAGTTCCTCCCTCCCCAAGAAGGCCCTGGTACCCACATCTGTCTCTAGAGCTTTCGTTAAGGTGAGTCCAATTCTTGGACCTGAGTACCTCCTAGGAATGTGGACCAGAGTGTAACTCTGATGCTATGGAACGAAGAGCCAGGCCTGAGTTGCAGCAATATCCCCTCTGGGCAGCCACTTCCTGAGGCCTCCAGTCTGCAGGAATCACTCTCCCAGCCCCCACCATCACCATTTGACCCCTCCATGCCAGACAGTGAATACCCTATAATGAACCCGCAATCACTGTTTTTAATAACTCAGGGAGAACCACAGTCCTGGACCCATGATCTCCAACTGTGGCACTGACTGCTACAAGCTCCTGCCCCTACAAGTACCTTTTGATATTATCAAAAGATTCAAGTCAATGGGGCTTTTGGAAAAAAACCTTAGTTTCATCCAGATATAGTCATGCACCACATAACACCCTTCCTGTCAATTATGAACTGTATACATGATCTTGGTCCCATAAGATTATATCACACAGTGACACTGTAGCCCTCTCAGTTCTTGTGAGTGTGCTTTATGGTGTTTGAAAGACAAAATTGCCTAAGGGCATATTTTTCAGAAGCTATCTGTTAGGCAATACATGACTGGAGCTGTCTGGAGTCCTCTCCTTCCCTTTCTTCTTTACCCCATTCCCTCAGTGGTTGAATCTCTAAATGTGAAGGGAACATTTTTACCATGAGGGTGCTGCTTAGTTTGTAAGGGACAAAAATAAGATTGCTGCTTTTTAAACCACCCATTTACCCCCTATCTCATTCAATCCTCTTGGAAAGAGAATTAGTCTACATGATAGTTTTCTTTCAGTGGTAGTTTCTCTGCAGCAAACCACACATGAGGTGTCCTCAGCCTTGTGAATTTCTATCAGTTCTGGGAGTTCCACATTTTAACTCAAATAAATATATTTGGCTCAGTAGCAAATGAAAAATCATTCTCGAGCTTTTATTTTCTTTCTGTTGCCATAGCAAATTAACTTCACACACACTGAAAAGGGCATCAGCTCAATGCAAAATTCCGAATTCCCTACACTAGGTGAATTTCACTTCAAAAACCTCAAACAATTAAACATAAATGGAAGTATTAACTTTGAGGCAAGGAGAAAGTTCAAAAATATTTGGCCAGTCTGGTTGCAGATGCTTGCACATAACACCAAGGTGTGTGATGCCTCCCAAATATGTTAGATTTGCTCTCACCCAAAGAACTACCCTAAATTCGAGGAAGCTCCCCGCCTCCATCCCAGGCTCCTAGGGCAGTGAAGATGAGCCGGTCCCAGCACCCAGAAGGAAGCTCCCCTGCTGTCATCCCAAGCTCCTAGGGCAGAGAAGGTGAGCCGGGTGGGTGCCACAAGTGCCTCCCCACCCCATGGAAATGAGAAGACACATAAACAAGCCTCAAACACAGACTTCCAGATCACCTACAGCAACCCAAAAGGGAAATGAGATGGAACACTCTGATACTCTTCCACCTGGACTCTCTGAACTGGCAACAAAAGAGGATCTGGGAAAAATGAAATCAGAAATAATTACTCAGATAACAGCAAAGATTTTGCTCATGGTGCAAGACATGATTAATAAACCTAGAGAGGACACAGATTTAAAAAAATAGAGGATCTGAGGAACATGATGGAATCCCAACATATGGAACAAATGGAATGCATAAAACAGATACAAACAGATTTCCAAGAGATTAAAAACTCCATCAAAAGTCTGCACAGCAGAATGAACCAATGTGAGGATAGAATTTCACATGTAGAAGATAAGATTGCAATTAGTGAGGAGGAAAAGAAAAATTGCTTTAAAATTATAAGGGAACATGAGAAATCAATCCACCAGCTGCTAGACAATGCAAAGAAGAATAACATAAGACTAATTGAAGTCAATGAAGAAAGAGGAGAGAGTACAGATGACATAAAAAAACTCTTCACAGAAGTGATGGCAGAAAACTTTCCAAGGAGTGGAAAAGAACTTGACATACAGATAGGTGAGGCATATAGGACTCCAAATAGCCTTGATCAAAAAAAATCTACACATAGGCATATAATAGTTAGGATTCCAGAAATCCAACAGAAGAATAAAATTCTGCAAGCAGTGAAAGAAAAGAATCAAATCACATACAAAGGAAAGTCCATCAGAATCACAGCAGACTTCTCAATGCAAACCCTCAAAGCAAGAAGAGCTTGGAGTGATGTATTCCAAGCCCTAAAGGAAATCAGCCTCCAACCCAGATTGATGTACCCTGCAAAACTATCTTTCAAAATTGATGGAGAAATAAGATACTTTCATGATAAAGAGCACCTCAGGAACTTCATGAATACCATACCGGCATTCCAAAAAATTTTAGACAATACCCTAGGAAAAGACAATGAGGATCACAACCCCAGGAACCCCAGCAGAAAGAATCCATCAGGTGCAACAAGAAATTAAATCCAAAGGGGGAGAATCCAACAAAAAGAAAAAGTCATGACAAGGCTTTTAAAACTTTTGACTTCATCTCCCTAATGAGTGTATAATTCAATCTTATTATTGTACTGATTAGTATTTTTCTGATTCTACAATTGCACACCATTCCTTGTACTATACTGGCTATTTATCATCTTCTTATGTCTACATTTTAATTGGGTTGCCTATTAATGAGCTCTAAGAATTCTTTATATATTCTGGTCATAGGTTATATGCATTGTAAATATGGTCTGTTTACGGACTACTTTTCACTTTAATGGTGTCATTTAAAGTTCTAAATTTTGATGGAATCTCATTTATCAATTTTTTTTCTTTTATACATCATGTTTTTTGTATCCTAGGTAGTTCTTGCCTACCCTGAATTCATAAATATTTTGCCTTATAATTTCTTCTAAAAGTTTTATACTTTTAGGCTTTCTTATTTAGGTTCATAGATCCCTTCAAGTTATTTTCATGCATGGAAAAAAAGGGTTGAGATTAATTTTTTATATCCGGATACCAGGTGTTCTAGTGCCGTTTGCTGAAGACACTATCTCTTCCTCGGCTCTTGAATTGAGTTTATATTCTATAAAATGCTAATGTTAAATAATCTTTCAAAACTCAGTGGACCATATATGTGTGGTTCTATTTCTAGAGTCTCTGTTTTATTCCAATGATCTATATGTCTTTCCTTACACCAACACTGCCTTGATTACTGTAGCTTTAGAAGAAGTCTTAAAATTGGGTGCTAAATGTCTTCCAACACTGTTTTTGTTTTTGTTTTTGGCTTTTCTGTGTCCTTTGTACTCCTACATAACTTTAAAATTTCAATATCCAGTTTGTCATTTATAACAAGTATACATAGACCTGAATTTTTGTATATACCTTGTGTTTTCTAATCCTGCTAAATTCAAGTAGAAGTTCTAGGGGCTCCTAGAGATTTCTTAGTATTTTCTCTGTAGATGATCATTTCATCTACATATAAAGATTTTGCTTCTGCCGTGCCAATCCTATTCTGGTTGTGTCATTTTATTGCCAGACTATTTTGGTTTCGACCTATGTTTCAAAGTCTAGTGGACAGATGAAGAGTAGGCATATATGCCCTTGTTCCCCACTTTAGGGAGAAAGCATTGTATCATCTCCATTCATACAAGGAGTTTTGTTGGAAGTATGGAGTACATGTCTCTGATCTGTTGAGAAGGTTTTGTTCTATTTCTAGTCTCCTGATAGCTTTTACCATGAACAGCTGTAGAATTTAGTCCAATACTCTTTCTCCAACTAGTGACAGGATCATATGGCTTTCTCCTTTTCTCTGTTCAAATGATTACTTTTGGGGGTGGATCTTCCAATGCTGAACCAACACTGCCATCCCTATAATAAAATCACTTTCTACATACTGCCAAAAAAAAAAAAAGAACTACCCTAAATTCAATCTGTCATTTCCTGCCAAAGGCTATGGTGCCCCTGTGATACCAATGAGCTTAGGCAAAACTTATTTTCAGAATAAGAGATAACAGTCAAAACTCACCTCTTTCCCGGGAAACCTAACTAAGTAGATGATGTTCAAAGTGCATGGGCCTTATCTTCCTCTTATGGCCCTCAGTCCTTCTTAAGGCACAAACTAACAGATAAAACCACCTCTCCTTCCCCTCCCAGCCTCCTTGTGGAGAGAAAGTGCAGGGATCTCTCACTACTTATATAATCCACTGAGACTGCTTAGCCTTGTGTTTGAGCCTTCCATTGATAATAAGTCATAAACATTACAATAAAGGTAGCTGGCACATACTGAAGTACTTCTCACATTGCCTAGAACTTTACGAATGCTACTTTATGCAATGTCATTCTCATAGCATCTCAGGAAGGTTTCAATTTATGTTTTACAAAGGGAGGGTAAACTGAGCACTATGGCACCAGTCTGTAGTCCTGGCTACTTGGGAGGCTGAGACAGAAGTCCAGGAATTTGAGACTTCCTGGACAACATAACCACCCCCCCCCCCCCCGGCTTAAAAGCAATAAAGAAATAAAAGTGTGTGGAGTGAGACAAGTGTCACAAATGACCTGACCTCTGGAGAGTAATAGGGCAGGACTCAAGCCCAGCTACTCTGGATTTCAAACCTCCCCTGGCCTCCTGGCAAGTGTGCTGAGAGTAAAGCTGGGCAGCACAGACAAGGGGGAGGGAGTGAGAATCTGGATATGCCATTCTTCTCCATCAGCCTGGGCCAGAACAATGCAAGGGAAATGTACTCCTTCATTTTATCATGCAATGAGCATAATTAGGAAACAAAGAGGAATGACAACTAATAATGAACCTCTTTTCTTCATAATTAAAATTTAACGACTGTATTTCTTCCATTATTGCCCAGAGCAGCAGTGTATGGAGTATGTTAACAAGACCAGCTCTTAAATGATACAGCCTGTCATCATGTATAGCTTGGCCCAGTTCTGCCCCTGGTGTGCCAAGACTATCCCTTTCACAGGTTGCTGTCACTGTGCCCTCACCACCCAGTAGCATGGGGCAAAATAAGCACAGAGGAATAGCATGAGGTCAGATCAAGGAGAGTTTTCCTTGAAAAAATAACTGATAATTAACTCCATGGATTCAGTGGGCTAAAGGCAGGCTTTTGTGAAAGACAAAGCACTGTTCACCTCAGGCTGGGCCAACACTTGCCATGTGACCTTGGGACACCTGCCTAGGCTGTATGAGTCATTGTTGTCACCTGTGAGTGAGAAGGAAATGCCCCAGCCACACGGCTGTGATGATGTAAGACACAGGTCACCAGATGCTCAATGCGGTGAGCAGGGAAGTGTCACAGACATTGTCATTTGTGGCACAGACACTTGTCATTTGTGGCAGCCCAAAATCTTTTTGAACATTCTCTTTGATTCTGACTTTTTCCTTAAGTGCAAAATCTCTTTTCCCATGACCATTTCCCCCCAAGTACACTTCATAGCTTCCATTGCCCTTAGGAGGCAAACATGATTGGATTTTAGTGATCAGATGCCTCCTGCACCAGGCTTTCATTCAGAGCAGAGTTATGAGGTGGATAGAGTAAGGGCTTGGGCAATTTGTTTTGCTGGTACACAGAATGACAGTGTGGCTGCCAAGGGGACAGCAGAGGTGACAACATTCTGATGATGGCAGAAGGCACCGTGCCCATGGCAGGTCAGATCTGTACTGAGTGTTGGGAAGTTTTCCCCAAAGCTTTGCCTAGAATCTGCTTCTTCAGTCTTCCCTGTGATTTTGTGCATTTTTCTCTCTCTTTTCTGCTTACATTGTCCAGAGTGGATTGTGTGATCTGCAACTTAGATCCCTGACCGATATAGGGGATGACATGGCCACGCCATCTAAGTCTGTTGGCAGAGGACAGGTAAGTGTTGACAGAAGGACTGTTGAAAGGTGGCTCTAATGGTGCAAGTTGGAGGAGGAGACTAGGGACCTCCTTCTGGTGTTTATTATTAGGGAGTCTATCATCTATCTGTCTCTTGAATCTCCCTCTTCTCCCCATCCCACTGTAGCACCTAAGGGTGTGGCCCATGGAATCTCATCAACACTGCACTTGCAGAAGGGCTTCCCCTTTCCCTACCCCATAAGCTCCCTGTGGGAGGTGCCTGTCTAACATATGTGCATTAGAGATTTGTGTTCCCATCCATCATGCAAGTGGTCCCAGCACCCTAGGGTCTGGACAGAGGTGTGAACTTACATTAGCACACACCAAGTGATGAGTGACATCTCAGAGCTGAAGCAGCTCTGCCCACTACCAAAGGAAAGTAAAGGACCCAGCAGCATGAGGGAAGGAGCATGGGGAAGCCTAACTGTGCTTTCCTAATGGAGCCTGGGTCCTTGAATTTTGCCTCCTCAATGCTCATGTTGAACTGATATTACACACACTAAAAATCAATTTTTATTATATTAAAACACAGATCTGAATAGCCACCTTTACCCTTACAGGGGCCTTGTAGACTATTGAGGGAGAACATGAGTCTGTGTTCTCTTCTGCTTTATCCCCAGCACTGAGACACTTCCTGTACTGTGAGGGCCAAATGGCAGCTGTTGCAGGAATGACAGAGAGAAATCTATAGGCCAAGGAAACAGATAATAGTTGAAAGATGCAAGCAAGAACCAAGCCAATTCACATACAGAGGGTTTAGGAGCAGAAAGGGATGTCTACTATTTGAACCCATGTAATTCTCTGAGAGAACAGCCCTGCTGGTGTATGGAAATACAGAGCAAGAGAGGAGACACTTATCACATTTTCCATGCAGCCACCACTCACACTTTTAAGTCTCATTACTTTCTCCCAACATGAGTTTTATATCCACACAGAGTTCCTGGCAGGATCCTTCAGAAAGAGGAAAACAGTGCCTATATTTTTCTCCCCATAATAAATACCTGAATGGCTTGATGGCTCAATTGAAAGCACTGAGCTGTAGGGACAATTTCCTCTTTCAATGCCCGTGTGTATATACCCTTATGTGTATATTTATAGTATGCACATGCATGTAGAGAATGAAGCTCAACTCAGTAAAACTAAACTGATCTCAAATATACAATGTAGTCATATTTCCTGGCAGGAGGAAAAAAACCCTCAAGATTATAAAATTCTAAAACTGCAAGGTACTTTAGAAACTATCTTACTCAAACCTCTCATTTTACAGTTGGGGAAACTGAGGCCAGAGCAGCAAAAACATTTGGAATGAACGGCTGCTTGTTAGGGTCACAGTTGGTTTCCATCCTCCTGTTCCAGGCCCTCTTTCCACTTTCTCAGGGTTTACATTTTTCTGTAACCTAGAGAATATTAAGAAGATATGGCCAATATTCTTTTGCCTACTCATCATAACATTAAACTTTAAAAGATGGCTTGTTAATGACCTCAGGATCTGGCCATATAAAAGTCTGTCCTTGATAGTGGTATTCAGCAAAACATTCAGCAGCCACTCATCCTGACCTTGAGATCCTATTTTAGGCTCCTTTGATATAGGTCTTTTCCCTGAGTTCATAGCTTAACTCCACTGGAAACTCTCATGGAAATTAATTACAGCTACCATTTCTTTTTTTTTTTTTTTTTTTTACAGTCACCATTTCTTGAGGACTAAAATATGTTTTAGAAACTGTGGTAAGCCCTTTAAATAAATGATTAAACACAATCCTACTGTAACACTTCAAAGCAGCTGTGTTTTTCCTACTTTCAAGTTGCAATTATTGAGGCTCAGAGAGGCTCAAGACCTTACACAAGACCACATGGTCAAGATGCCAGAGATGAGGTTTGAACTCAGGTATGTCCTGGCCCAGGACTCATAGTTCCACCTTCACACAGAAACACTGCCTCCCCAACACAATTGAGGCTCAAGCAAGATTGAAAGGACAGACACAAAAGTCACACAGAAAATGACAAGACTAGGAGACAGACTTGGTGATAAGTCTTCATTTGGTGCCACTGATACATAGGCCCTTGCTTCTGCACATCCCTGCACCAGGTGGCGCATGAGCTCCTAATGCTATCTCTCTTTGCCTGCTCTTCCTCCCCAGACCTGGTGGGATTCTACCATTTACTAATCGGCCAGCCCAGGCTTGCCCTGAAGTGTAGAATGCTAAAACTGGGAATTTCCACATGGAATTTATGTTCAGCGGTTATCTAGCCCTGGAAACCATCTATACATCTTTACAGCCCCTTCCTTCACAGGCTTCATGCTACCTGAATATGAAACAGGATTGGACTTATTTTAATTTCCTGCTATAGAACATATATACCACAGTGCCTGGGAACAGGATGGGAAACAGAATATAAATGCATGTATGTATGTGTACAATGTTCTGCATACATGTCCTACATGTATGCTCTATTTGTATGATATCTATCTATCTATCTAGTCCACACAAAATAATATTCTAGAATATCTGTAGACTGGGGAAGTGTTTGTTGCCTTCCCACAATGATTTTTGGTTCCCAGCAGCAGGGTGTGCTTGAATCAAATGGAAGCTTTGTCTTCTCTAGCACCATTCAGCTCCCTGTCCCTTGGACATTGCCCCTTCTCCTGTGGGATCCTTATGCACCCAGTTCCTTTGGTAAGGCTAACCTCCTAATCCAAACTTCTGTCCTCACTAATGTTTCTGGTTTCCCAGACTTTCAATAAGTCATTTTTTTCATCTTCCAGGACTGGGATTTTGGCTAACTTCTAAATATCTTTGAGAGATCACTGGGTTGCTGAAATACCAGTTGGTCAGTGAATATTTCATAGAACTAGTTTTATTTCCCAGAGTTTTATTTACTCTCCTATTCCACTCTTATCCATCTCTGCCTTCTTTCCTTTTCTTGACCCTACTAGACCCGAGTGTCATCCAGGATCAGCCTAAAGAATGAGGTTTTTCTGCATGAACATACAGGTTTTACACACACACACACACACACACACACACACACACACACACACCAGTCAGATGGAGAAGAGAGTAGACCATATTTACTTCTGTCTGTCTTGGAGTTGTCTCACCTTCATTTCCCTATCCAGGCCCATGTAAAAGAGACTAAAGGAGGACAAAAAATTTTTAAACCCCATTCAAGTGGTTGAACACATCACATTACTCCTGAGAACATGGATTGTGATCCTCAGAAGCTTGTTTGGCCGAATGAATAAGAAATCAGATAGAACATAGCAGGCACACACTGGTGTTGGATGAACACTAGCTCCTCCAGCCAGGCCATACAGAGATACATCACAGGTGGGTGAGCTCCCACCCTAAGTTTTATTTATCCAGAGTGGCACATCCACTGTCCCCTGTACCCATGCAAGAGAAACAGTGCAGTGACAGGAGCTCCATGGTTTCTACCTTGAAAGCACATTTTATGTTTGATGCTCATATAAAACAGCAACGATTTATTGAGCGCTCTCTGGTTCATGTATGCCAAGGCACTTAGAGCTTTGTATACGTAACTTCTAAGCTTTGTGGTGCTTCAAGGTAGGCATCATCCTCCTCATATCTCTATAGTAGAAAAGAAATAGGTTCAAAGAGTTTCCAGAAAAAGAAATATTCAAAGTTTTGACAGTGAGATTCAAATATAAGTGGTTGGGCTCCAAAATTCCATTCTTTCCGCTATGCCAAATATACAACCATCCCTGTCCCAAAGACAATCCTGAACACTGCAGCTAAAAAGTGACATGCTAATAAAGCTAATGACATCTAATAATAGAGAAAAGTCATTCTTTCATCTATCCAACTGATATTTGTTGAGCTCCATGGAAATTTAAAGAAAGAGAAGTCTCTTCCCATAAAGAGATTATTACCATTTAGATAACTCTGAAATATATGAAAATTGAAATACTGCTAGACTTACAGAACCTTTTGAGGTCACATCTAAGGCCCCCATTTTAAGGATCAAGAAGTTGGAGCCCCAAGTGAGAAAGTATTCTTTCCAGACATACAGAGTTTTGAAAGCAGATTCCAAACAGAATGCTGATATCTGATGCTTTATCCCCTATGCCCTTCACGATAAAGGTTTTAAGAAAGGTAGCCTCAATAAGCATGGAAGATGATGAAGCAGATGTGCTGAGAGGCAAGTGGCCAACTTCTCCTGGTTTTAATGTGGCCTGAAGCCTACTGGCTGCTGTGAGCATGAAAGAACTATAAGGCAAGAAAGCTGGGTGTATGGTCACACATCCTTCTTGACCACAACACAACCTACTGAGGGGACCACAGGGGAGTCCAGAAGAAAGTAAGGTGGATATTGCTATGTTTAAAAAAACAATTAATAAAACAGACACACTCCTCACATTGTAAATGTCATATCATGTTGGCACCTAATCAACACTTTGAAGCATTAGCATTGTTTTAATCATTCTCCTATTGGAGAACAAATGTTGCATGTATAATTACACTGCTGTATTGTACTGTACAAATAACCATGTAATGACATCGTTGGAATTTCTTGGTTCTTCATGGTAATGCCAAGTATAATTACCATGTAATCTACCGAGAGCAAACAAGGTTGTAATTATTCCATAATCCAGCCTAATTATGGGGCAACTGGATTTGTTATTTGTGTTTAGGAGGAAAATACACATGCAAAAAGAAGAAAAAGAAATATATTCTCCCCAGCTGAGGATGTGACAGTCAGAGGCTTGGAAGTAGTGCTGCCATCTGCTCTCATGATCAAGTACACTGGAAGCTCACTGAAAGGTCAAGGTCCTGGGCCATTATCTTCAGTGCTGATTCTCCATCACTGCATGATGGACTTCAAGGGTAAATTAGAAGGGGAAAGGGAGGAGACGGCTATAGCAGAGCCTCTGGAGGCAAGCATCTGTTCAGTGGGACCCAGAAGGTAAAGAGAGGCCAACTGTCACAAACTCGTCCCTCCCACAGCCTCTCCTGCTCCTCTGACACATACATAGGACAGCATTTGCAAATCATCAAGAATGTTTCATCTCAATTCAACTAAATTAACCAAAACACGTGGTGTTTCTCCCATTATGGGCCTCTTATAGGAGATGCAGACAGGGTCTAGACCTTACAGAAGAGCCAGACAAAGAGTACTGGAATAAAGAAAAATGGCAGCAGGTGTTGCAAATGTGCTGTGTAGGTTGGTGGAGGTTTTTATTAGTTTCCTAAGGCTTCTATAAAAGCACAAAGAGCTGCACTGGCCAAAAATGAGAAATTTGCCTTCACATAGTTCTGGAAGCTGGAAGTCTAAAATTGGGTGTCAGCAGAGCCGTGCTTCCTGCAAAGAGTTCAGTGGTGAATACTTCCTGGCCCTTTCCTAATTTTACTGTTTTCTAGCTGCAAAACTCCAATGTCTGCTTCTGTCTTCAGGTCACATACCTCGAATCTCTATCTCTTCACGTGGTATTCTTTATATGCTGATATTCACCATAATGGATGAAGGACCCACATTACTTTGGTATGACCTCATTAATTAATTGCATATGGAACGATCCTATTTCCAAATAAAGCCACATTCTGAGGTCCTCGGGCTTAGGATATCAACAAATATATTTGAGGGCTGTTATAGTTTGGATTGTGAATGCCCCCCAGAAGCACTTGTGTTGAAGTCTTGGTCCATATTCTGAGGTGCTATTGGGAAGTAGTGAATCTTTTAGAAAGTGAGGCCTAGTAGAAGAAAGTTAGGTCAGTAAGAGACATGCCTTTGAAGGGAATATTGGAATGCTAGTGTCTTCTTCTCTTTCTTTTTATTTTCTACCTGCTAGGAGATGAGCAGCCTTCTCTTCGGATGCTTCCACCATGATATAATGTACTACATAGGCCTAAAGCAGCAGAGTCAAGCAACCATGGGCTGAAGCCACTGTAACTGTGAGCCAAAATAAACCTTTCCTCTTTTAAAGTTTATTATCTTGGGTATTTTGTTGAAGTAACATAAGTAACTAACATAAATGGTCATAATTTAACCCACAGCTGGGGGCATTTATTTATAGATGGATTTTGCACACATTTATTGAGCATCCACTATGTATGTGGTACATAATAACTGCCTACTTTTGAGTTGAACATTTACAGTGTGTATCACATCCACTAGCTCATTTAATTCTTTTACAATTTTATAGGCTTGGTACTATTATTATCTTCATTTTACATATGAGTAGCCTGAAGCTCAGCTTGGTTGACTCAAAGCTGGGACATAGCTCCAGGCATTCATCCTCCAAGTCCTGCACTCTGACCTTCACAGTGAGCTTTGTCAAACTCAACATGGTACAGGGACACCTAGAGACAGAAACCAGGGCTCCTGGAGAAAATCTTCTGACTGAGGTTAGAAGAAGTCCACCATCAGGTATCTATCCCATAACAGGGCTCCAGAAGGTACACTGTACTGTGGACAAGGTAGTCTCTGAAACTATGCATCCAGAGAATGAGTTAAAATTGGAAGGATAATATGGTTAAGTGTTAGGAAAGGGACAGGTGTAGCTTCAGCATGAAAGAACTCTTTAGGTCCCATCAAACACTTCCAGGACCAACCAGGGCCATTTTTGTGTTGGTCCTATGAATGACAGTGTTTGCCCAGTACTATCTTACCAAGGCTTCCTTAGAGATAGGACTCACAACTTACTTGTCCCTGCACAGGTGTGGTGCCCAACCATGGACCACTTCTTAGGATACCAAGGGAAGAGAAAGTCTTCTCATGCTGCTGCCTTCCCTTCCTCACTTCTAGCTGCCTGTAGGCCATATTGCCCAATCCCTCCACTTCCAGCCTCAGAAACGTGCTTCCTTTCTCAAGGTTTTGAAAGCTTTTGAAGGAAGTTACAGTTACACGGTCTTAAAACAGATTGTAGATTCTTTACTTGGGGACTAATCTTGTCAGACTAGTTGACTCTAGTGTTGATTGCTTTTCTAACCTGACATCGTTAATCTTCACTGCTCAGAAATTAATCCCTTGGAGAACAAGATGAAAATGGTTTTGTGAGACAAAATTTAAAGGCCTAAAAATACTAACACATCTTTTCCCTGGCTTCTGCAATTTCTATGTCTGGAAAGCATTTAAAAATCTGTTTGTGTGAATGATGTGAAGAACTTTTAATGTCTGATCTTGTGAGATGATGCTTCTGATGAATAAAGTAGAAGTGTTAACACTTAAAGGCAGAAGGCACACAATGAAAGTATGTGTTTATCAAATACGGCAGAGAAAGGGCAAACTATAGCTTGTATGGAGATTTCAGGGGCTGCATAAATGCTGGAAGAGTTGCTCTAATTGGGAAATGTCAAGTGTAGGGAGTAGGAAGAGGCCTTCACCAGTCCTCAGGTAAAACTGGTATCTACCATTAGCTATTACATTTTGGGCACTGCACTTATTAGAACTGTACTGCAAGTTTTGATGATAAATATAACTCCTCATCCTTCTCACGCTCATCATAGCCCACCATAGTATTAATAGCTTATTTTACAGAAAAGGAAACAGGCTCAGAGATGTTAAGCAACCTACCAAAAGGCACAGTTACTAAGCAAGAGAAGATTAGGTGAAAAATGCAGGTGATTCTTCAACACAGGGGCTGCCACCATCTTCTGGAAACCACATATCAATAGAGCAGGGGCAAACACTATACATGCAAGGCCTGGAATACCTGTCTTCCTGTTTGTTGCCAAACAAAATCTAATTTTGAAAGAGATATCAGAAAACTTCCATATTGAATCCTCTATTATACAGATAGGAAGGAAGAGGAGAGTAGGAGAAGGGGAAGGAGGAGATATGTGTGTGTAACTATATAACCAACATAGCCCTTATTATTCTTTGTCTCTTAGAATAGCCAATAATGTAATATCAGAGAGTTCTGGCTCTAGATTGAAACCATCTGCATTTAAATTCCACCTGAATCACACATGGGTGGGCACACATCTCCTATTCCTATTTCTTCCACTAGGGAGTTCTATGATTCACCCATCCCAAGATACTGTTTTGCTCAGAAATCCTATTAAAACTCTCATTCAGGAGCATTCTAGTAGACTTTGAAAAAGGTAGTAATTTTCCTATTTAATGACAACTTCAGAAATAAGAGATGGAAACATAGTCAGAGTTAAAGTATAAATTCCAAAGATATGAGAACATTATCAACTAATTTATCACAATATATGTACACTTAGAATAAATGGAACATATGCTTAAAAAATAGAATGCTCTAGTTCTAACTCTAACAAAATACTGAATAGATGGCTAATAACTATAGACATTGAAGCAATATTAATTGCCTCCCAGTTTCCTACATGAAAAAAACTAAAACATTTCACCACCATTTGCCATATAAATTCCCCAAAAAGAATCCCTATATCATTCTATAATATGCAAGTGTTCCAACTTGAGAATGCTAACCTTAATATAAAAGAGAGAAAAGGATAGTATGAGAAATAAAATTATAGTTTCCATTTGCAAATATAAATATTCTTTAAACTATAAATAAATCAAATTCAAATTCAGTTTAAAAATTACAATGCTCTATGATTAAATTGTGTTTACCCCTGAAAAGAAAGTTGTTCTAATATTTTTAAAAAACACAACATCATTCACTCAATAATATCACTCATTTATACTAGAAAAAAAACCCTCATTGTCATTCTCTGAGACATAAAAGCATTGAATATAATAGTACCATTATTGATAAAACTCTCAGTAAATTAAGAATAGAATTAAGCATTGCTAAACATGTCAAAGGCAACTACAAAAAATGATAGACTTAAAAAATCATTATTCTTTATGGAGAAAAATTATGAACAGCTCCTTTAAAATCAGAAACAATATTTTCCCACTTATAAATACATTCCATATGTTTGGAAGACAGATAGTACATTGTAGGACTTGGGCAATCTCAAGATTGTGAAGAAAAGTGTAATATTGTCTTTATTTGAAGACATGATTAAATATGTAGAGAATTCTTATGAAACACCTGGAATTTAGCCAATTGGTTGGATAACTCCAACCACAAAAGCCAATTTACATTTTTATATACCAACCCTAAACATTTGGAAAATAGAAAAATTTTAAATAATGTCATTTACAATTATAAAACATACTTTGAAATAAAAGTTTCAAAAATATGCAAGATTTCCATACTAAAACTTATAAGATATTGATGAGAGAAATGAAATGAGAATATATAATGTTCGTGGATTGGAACCCTTAACATCATCAATGTATCTATCAGTTCTCTTAGAATTGATTTACAGTTCACATCCAAATCACAACCCCAGCAAGCTTTTTTAAGGAAATGATAAGTATATTCTAAAATTTGTGTAAAAATAAAAAGGATCTAGAAACATCAAAACAATTTTGAAAAAAACAACAAACATGACAATTCTTCTTTGAAATAGGCAATATATTTGAACAGACACTTCCTACAGAGATATAAAAATATCCAATGATTAAATAAAAAGATGATCAACATCATTAGTCATCAAGGAAATTAATATTAAAACTATAATTAGGCACAATTTCACATTCACTGAATGACTGAAAGTAAAAAGGCAGATCAGCAAAACAAGAAGCAAATTAGGGTACAAGGGTTGATTGCAAAGGAGCATTCTACAACTTTTGAGGATGGTGAAAATATTCTGTATCTTGATTATGGTGGTTATATATTTGTTACATATTTGTGAAAACTCACTGGACTGTCCACTTAAATGGATGCATTTTATTGTATGTAAGCTATATTACATAAAATTAATTAAAATATTTAATAATGCTAAGTATTGAAGAGAATGAAGAATAATGAAAACACTCATACGTTGGTGACAGTAGCATAAAATAGCATAACAGCTTTGACAAACTGATTTGTGTGTTTGTTTTACTATAAAGTTAAAAATAAACTTACTTTCTGACCCTGCAATGCCATCCTCATGTGTTGTTCTACAAGGGGAGAAAACAGACATCCTCCAACACAAATATTTGTTAACAAATGATAAGCAAGTAGTGACAAAATCATTAGTATACTGTACTACACAGTCATAAAAGTGCACCAACAGTAAATATACAGAAATTATGATTTAACCTTTATAGATATAACGTTGAGTGAAAGAAGCCAAACACAGAAGAGTGCACATTGTATGATACATTTTGTGTAAAGTTTTAGAAATGGCAAAAGATTTAAAGTGTCAGAAATCAGATTAGTGTTTGCCCAGTTCAGGAGCAAAAGATACTGGATTCAAATAAGCAAAGAACTTTCTGGGGTGATAGGAATATAGAAATATTCTGGTTGGAATGGTGATTTTATAGATATCTTTATTCATCAAAACTACTCACTTCAAATGTGCATTTTATTGTTTGTAAATTATACCTCAAAGAGACTTGAATAAAAATATATTAGAAATAAGAAAAATAGTTGTTATTTGAAAATGTTACAAAAGAATCTGTAGATGAATAATTAGAAATAATAGAAAATATTTTTAAATGACTGGATATTAGATCAGTTTTCAAAAGTTAATTTCATTTCTCTATACCAGCAACAAATAATTGAGAAATATGTTTTTTTAAAGACCTTTTATAATTATACTTTTAAAATACCTGGAAATTGTCTTAGCCAAAAATGTGGAAGACCTATACATAGAAAACTTGCAAACTTTATAAGAAGCTGTTAATGAAAATCTAAGTTAATAGAAAACAATTTTATGTTTGTGAATAGGAACACTTAACACTGTAAAATACCTATTTTTCTTCAGTTGATCAATACTTCAAAGTAATTCCAGTAAAAATTCCAACAGAAATTTTTATGAAACCTGAAAAAATGATTCTAAGATGCAAGTTGAATAGGACAAAAAGAAAGAATAGGAGGGAGGAGGTATCAGCCATAATAAACACCAAGCCTTCTGCAAAGCCTGGGCAATTAGGACAGCTTTGCATTGTCAGAAGATAGACTAAAGATGGCTGGGACAGAAAGGACTGATTGTAACAAGTCCATGCATCTATGGCTCCTATATACCTGACAGAGTGACAGAGTAGCCTGGTATGGAATAGAAAGATCCTTCCATAAATGGAACTGGGAAATGTCATACAGATTGCAGGGGGAAAAATTGAATCTCTACCCCATACCATGCACTCACAAATATTGGCTACTGGCAATTTAAAGACCTAAATATCAAAAGACTAACTTAAAAGTTTTAGGTAGGTGGCTATTTTCTTAATTTTTTCTTAACCTAGAGGGCAGAATAAAGATTTCTTAGGTAAGACATCAAAGTTATAAATTTTAAAAAGAAACATAAATAAATATGACCACATTCAAATAAAACATTTTAAAAGGCAAAATACAGATCACTACCGAAGAGATGTTTGCAACATATTTATCTAATAAGAGATTACTTCCTGGAATACAAATAATTATAAAATGTTAAGAATAAATCTAATAGAAATATTGACAAAGTAAAAATATTTTAAAGAAAAAATACAGGTGAGCAATCAATATATGGAAAAATAATCAACTTCATCTTCATACTGGGAGATATAAATCAAGATCACAACTGGCAAAAATTAACTATAGTATGCATAAACAGGGTCTCTAAAGTATTACACATGGGAAGGCCAAATGGCATTATCTTGTAAACGTGAATGTTCACATACCTAATGGACTAGTAGTTCCTCTCCTAGATATATAAGATAAAAGAGTTGCACAGGTGCACAAAAAGACCTGTTCAGTAATGTTCATAGCAGCATCTGCTCAGAAAAGCAAAAAAAGATAGAAAGATAGATAGATAGATAGATAGATAGATAGATAGATAGATAGATACATACATACATACATACATACATAAATTGTGTGTATGGTAAAAGTATAAATAAGGCAAGTTAATGATAATGTATTCAGAATAGTATTTTTCTTGATTAGAGGAAATAGAAAGTTGGCAAAGGAAATGAACACCTATGTTATGTTCTAGTTGGAGTTGGATGATTTTTGGCTGGCAGAATAATGACTTCCCAAAGATGCCCATAAATGAAAAAGGAGGCAAGAGAGTCAATGTAAGGTCATAGATGTGTGAAAGTCTCAACTGCACGCTGCTGGTTTTTGAACATGAAAGTAGCCACAAGCCAAAGAAGATAGAAAAGTCAAGGGCAGGGATGACTTTCTTGAGCCTTCAGAAAGGGACACAGCCCTGACAACATGATTTTCCCTTGATAAGATCAGTGTTAGATTTCTGACCTCCAGAACTACAAGAGAATAGATATATGTTGTGTTAAGGCATTAATTTTGTAAATTTGCTACAGCAGTAATAGAGAATTAAGACAATGACTATTAATTATTAAACAACTAAATAACAATCAAACAAACAATAGAGAGCCTTTAAGGACTAATGATGATGCAGTATTATAGTATTATAAATGAAGGATTATGCTTTATCCAATTCTAATCAACCTGCAGTTCCAACACAATTTGTTACTATCTAAATGCTTCATTTTAAACTTAGAAAAGCAGTAGGGCTGGGGATTTAGCTCAGTGGCACCCTGCCTGCCTGGCAAGTGCAAGGCGGTACCAAAATCCCCAGTACCAAAAAATAAAACTTAGAAAAATGCTGTTACCTAATCCCCTACCACCTTAAGCAACTCTCACAAAGATGACAAACCCAGGCATCTGGGGTCCTTGGTATTAGAGCAGCTTTCCAAGGAAAATCAGGATGGCCAAGGATGAAGACTTGGCAGTTTTAGTTCTGGCTCAAGCGCTATTGCCAAACAAGTGTCCAGGTCCCAGAATCGAGATGATTAAACCAAATTGGTGGTTTCAAACCTGCTTAGAAGCAAAACTTTCTTCTCAAAGGTAATCAAAGTGGGAGCCCAGTGATGAGGGAGAAGCTCACAGTGGAGGAGGGGGAGCAGGACTACCCCAGAAATGAAAGAGCAGCTAAGATGTCACCCAGTGTTCCCAGATGGAAGGGATACAGCAGCACAAATTTCTTTTTCTCTCTCATGGGTCTGTAGCTGCTGCTCAAGTGCAAATGTGGTCCATACATCTTTATTCTACAACCATGTTCCTCCCCTGGCAGACCACAGGGACACTACAGGGCCAGGCAAATTGGGTATGTGCACATAGCACATGTGCTCCCCCATTATGTCACCTGACCAAGTCACCTGGCCATCAATAGAACAAGGAACTGTGATTGGCCATTGTGATGTGAGAGACGGTGAGCCAGGTAGCCATGGCCATGGATGTCTTACTAAGTGACAGAGAGGTAGCAATGAATTAGGAGCAATGGACATAATCTTCAATGTTTACAAGGCTCTGATGGAGAGTTGTCCAGTCTGCCTCTTGGACAGGGCAGATGTCCTCAGCAATGTCCTCCCAACACCATTATCAGTCTTCTTGAATCTACTGGAAATCTTGGGATAGATGATGCTAAGGAAAATGTCTCCCTGCAGCATACTTCTCAACCCAAAAACATTACTATTTGTTTTTCTCAGGTTTTGGGAAAAGTGTGCTCCTTGCTGGGTGTAGCAGTAGCCCAGAAAAAAATGCTTACTATCTCAGGCATCCCCTTCCTGTAGGTAAGCATCACTCTGAGCATCATTGAGGGTCAATTCCTCCCAGCTCTTAGCAGAGCTAACCCTGGGGATTGCTATGGGCTAAATTCATATGTTGATGCCCTACACCCAAGTGTGCCAGAATACACTACATTTGGAAGTAGGGCCTTTAAAGTGGTGTCTAAGTTAAAATAAGGCCATTAGGATGGACCTTGATCCAACATGACTGGTGTCCTTGTAAGAAGAGGAAATATGGACATAGCAAAGACAGAGATGTGGATGCACAAAAGAATGTGAGAAGACACAGTGAGAAGAGCACCATCTGCATGCCTAGGAGATGGACCTCAGACGAAACATGAGATGGACCTCAGATGAAACACCTCCATCTCAGGCTTCCAGCCTCCATATCTCTGTTGTTTAAGCCTTTTGGTCTATAGTATTGTTATAGTAGCCATAGCATACTAACAGGGGGATTGGGTTACTGTGAGTTTGCAGAGAGGGTCTCTTACCCTCCTCTCCTCACCTGCTAGGTGGGATCATGTTAACATGAATATACTGGCAGCACACCATGGCCAAGGTCAAAGATGCAGTGCATGGCATCTGAAGCTTCCCATTCCTTTCTTTCTTTACATTCTTGACTTTCACCTCTCATACCCTGACTCTCTCCACTGGCTTGGTTCCAGTGCTCTCTTACCACCTCATGCTACTTGCAAGGTATTGAAAACTTAGGTGTCAGAATGCTTGTACTTACTGGACTGGGTTGACTTCCTGGATGGCCTCATCACAGAACCATAGTTCCAACATCAGCCTCAGGCAGCAGCCCTTCTTAGCCTCCCACCTGTATGACTGTGAACTCACCACCATTCTGCTTAAATCACCACCAGGCAATAACACTGAAGCTCCCCCTGGGAGGGACTGAAGCTGGTAGAGAGGAGAGGCTAAGAAGAAAAGGCCAGGCAGACTCTATTATCTCTCTTGACAGATAAGTGCCCCTAGTTCTCCAAAGGCCAGTTTCATGGCACACCTTTATTTCCATCTGTAGCCATGTGCTTACCAAGCTGCAGGGGGAAGGTACAGCATGATCATCACAGCCTTACCTTTCTTCAGGATATCCAGGACCTTCCCAGCACAAGTTGCTCCCTGGACACATTGGGTTTAAAGGATTAGAGGATTCTGACACCCCTGTCTACTGTGATCAACTCTTCACGAATAACAATTTCAGCACAAAGATGGGAGAAGACAGTGAGGAGGGGGAGGAAAGCCATGGGTTGCCTCTGTATTCTCTTGATCTGAATTGCTTTTCATGCCCTCACGCTGAGATTACTCTTTTGTTTTTTGAGCCTTTAGGTTTGAATGGAGCTCTCTCTTGCATCTCACCAGGGACAGGAGAGGGAAGAATGAAGCAAACGTCAATGGCAGGGTTGATAATCCTACAATCATTGACTTGAAGAGCTGACTGACCAATGGGACCATGTCTGCCTAACCTGCTGTGTCGATGCATATTATTAGCAGCCCTTAATTGACGGATTATTGACAGAGAGAGCAGGGGTACATGCTGAGAGTCTGCAGTGTGAGGAACTATCCAGGGAGATCTAATCTGCAAATGACAGACAGGGTGGAATGTAATGGCTCTTCCAAAGCCCTTATCTGGTATTGGGTCAGGGCCAAGCTAGCTCCAGAAAGATGACCTCCAAATCCATTTTCCTTCTGCCCAATTTGTTCAATCCTTTCAAGGCTGAACATCTTCTGCCAGACCTATCTCCAGGCCTCCAGCCCATACTGCTCTCATGCCTTCAGCTTAAACAGTTTTCAGCCCTTTATATCATAAAGTCTACCATAATTGGAGAGAGAATAGGAAGGGGTGGTGGGAAAAAAATCTAACCACTTATATTATAATCAGTATTTGTTATTTTGTTGAGAACAAGAAATTGGTCCAGCTTTGGAAACTCAGGAAAAAGAGGGCTGGTGATTTAGCTCAAGTGGCACCTTGCCTCACAAGTGCAAGGTCCTGAGTTTGATCCCTGGTACAAAAAAAAAAAAAAAAGAACTTGGGAAGAAGAGAGACAGATTTTGAAGGAAGAGACATAGAAAAGAACCCCACTTAGTGATGGGTAGAAAAATGTGCCTCAGAAAGACTAGGTACCCATCACAGATGGAGACTCCAAAGAAGAAGGGCTAACGGGGTAAGGAATAATGTAGCACAATTACAAGTGGACACAGCAACCCATGGGGCATCTATATAATTTTATTTGAACAGCTTACAGGTTAGCCTTTGTTTAACTCTGCTTTGTGGGTGCTTTTTCATTGTTTAGATATTCGGGTATTCCTCCTATTCTCCTAAACTGCAAATAGTCAGATGCCTGACATTTCGGTGTTCCTCAATTATAGTTTAGCAAGAACCTAAGTCTACAGAAGTAGTTACTTCTCATAAGGAATTACTTATTCACTTACAGGGCTCAGCAAAGCCAACTTTTCCCCATCTAGCTTGATGGATCATCACACATAGATAGATTAAAAACATAAATAAGTTGAAAAACTGTCCCCCCTTCCTCAAGAGAATACAAGGTGGCTAGGCAGAAAGGCTGGAGCCAAAAAGAATAGCTAAAAATTAGAGTTCCTCCCCGCTGTAGGCAGAAATGTGACAGTGGGATGGGGATACAGAATAGCCCCTAGAGCTACCTTTCTCAGAGAAAGGGAAAGAACTGAATGCTCCTTCAGCAATGATGGACCAGCTGAGTCTTGTTCTTTTTGCAGAACCCCTGGGTCTGTTTTCTTACAGAGTCAGCAGGTCCTGACTATGGGTAGGACAGAGGGATGGGGCCGGCAATTAAATGTATCAAAGATGACCATGTTTTAAGAGTATCTCTGTCTTACTCTTCTTTCAACCCCATGATTTCTCAAGCAGCCAGACCAGAGCAAGAAATTAGGCATTGCTGGAAATAAATTGAAGTGACAGGATTTGGGTCCTATTCAAATACAGCTATCCAGGGTGAGGGCATTCCAGTGGCTAAAACACAACCCTTTCAAAATACATACTTTAAATTTACTTCCACCTTAAAAAAGCATTGATGCTTAATGTCTGCCTTTTGTGTCACCTGGCTTTGTGTTAGCCAGTTGGGCAACTAGGGACTGCCAGCTTTAACTATTCTGACATGACACTGGTGCGGTGGCCAAAGAGTGTCTCATTAGACATGATGCTACTTGGAAAGGACAAGGGTGGGCATTTCTGCAGCCCTGTGCAAGAGAGTCATGTTGGTCTCCAAAGAGGTCTCTGCTGAGCAATGTGGCTCTTTTGAGATTGACAAGAGGGACCAATGTGTCAATCCTTATTCTTATGACAAAGTAGGGGCACCTGCACTGATTTTCCAGTTCATGGCAAAGTCCCTCTGAGATGTGGAAACTAAGAACCAACTGTCATGTAGTTTAGGGTGACAATCTCCCTAGTCTGCAGTTTCCCCTATATAAAATGGGAAATAAAATACATGCATGAAGTTGTCAATAAGGCAGTTCGTGTTTCAATGATGTTATTCAGCTGTATGTTATGGTAACATGTACCTGGCATAAGCAACTTACAAAGAAAAAAAAGTTGTTTTGGTTTGCAGTTTCGTGGGTTCGTGATTAATTGGCCTCTTTACTTTTGGGCCTGTGGGGAGGCAGCATGGCAGTTTGTGAAAAAACCACTCAACTCATAGCCAGAAGCAAAAGATAGAGAAGGGCAGATCTCCATAGCTCCTTCAAAGATGCACCCACAATGAGGAAAAGCCCTTCTAGTAGGCCTCTTAAAGGTTCCACACCCTTTCAATCAGGCCAGACTGAGGACCAAGCCCTCAGCACAGAGGCCTTGGGGAAGTGTTTACATTTCAAATTATAACAGATCTTTAAAAAGTTGTAAAGAGTTTTACAAATATGAGGTTATTTTCTGTGAGTACTTAGGACTTCAGCACATACGTTTAGGAGGGGAAAAAAGCATTGGAGACCCCTCAGAGGCATATAGCATTTCTGATTTCTCCCTGTAGTATCTCTGCCCTCTGGTATAGAAAAGGTGTGAATAACTGTTAACTGAATGAATTAATTTCCACAGACGCAGTAACTGGCCCACAGTACATAGACCATCTTCCCATTTTTTTCCCCCTTTACTTCAGCTATCTAGGCCACATTCAGCCCCTGCAGATCTGACTCCTGCCAGGATCTTATTGGAAATTTCCACTCACATAAATGATTCCTTTAAGTACAGCCATTTTCTGAAGATTGTGGAGCTTTGGGAAGACAGAAAACATGCTCAGAAGGCTGGTCTTTGGCAGGAACAAACGCAATACTATTCCAGGAGGTATAGCAGAGCTTAATGATGATTGTCCTTGGCTGGACCATGTCTGGAAAAATCCTTGCTTTGTCCTCCTTCACTGTCTGTCTGCTTCACCAGCCCGGAGATGGGGTTGAGGGCATTTAATCTCACACCTGGTAGCCTGGAAATTATCACACCAAACTCACAAGGAAGAGGGTCTAGCATATTCACTGCCATGTATAGAGAGACCTGAACTTGCTGTAATAAGCTCAGAGCTGCATCTGGAATCTTGAATATTGTTTTCTCAGTTCCTTTCCAGCAGACTAGGGAATGTTTGGTCCCTAGCTCTAGTCTGGCTGCCTAAGAAGACCACAGGTTGAAAGAAGGGCAATTTCTTATTTGGGTACTAAAATGTGCACAAAAGCAGGTATCTAGTTGCCAGGCTGTGATTCTTAGGAAGAAAGGTTCAGCAAAGAATAGTTTCTAAGGTAAAATCAACATGTCCACAGTGAAAATCAAACGGAAGTCCCAGAATTGAGGCAAGTCAGTGTTGGACCCAAATATACACATCAAGTTTTAGGAATATTTGTGATTAAAAATGGATCTAGGGCAGAGAAGATCAAATTAGGGAGGGGTTGCATTTAATCACCTAGGAAATGATGAACTACATGAGAAATACTTCCCATAAAATTTGGTCAGTTGTTGATAAAACCAACATGGGAATAGCTCTGACTGAAGAGTCAGAAGTTGTGGTTCCAGCCCATTTTAGAATCAGTGAGCCAATATAAAGCAAACCATTTCACTTTTCAAGTGAAAAAGTAAGGGGGGAAAAGAAAGTAAGGGGGGAAAAGAAAGTAAGGGGGAACCTATGTAACCTCAATAATCCCTTAAGCTTCTATTACTTAGCCCAAATTCAGTCAAATGGCATGATTAATTTCCACATGGGAGAGAGAAGAAATCACTATAGTATCCACCTGGCACCGGCTGTTTGCTAAGCACTGCACTGAGGTCTTTTGTTATATTGCCTTCCATAACTCTAAAAATTCTAAGAAGTTGACACTATTCTCCCCATTTCAAAGACAAGACAATCAAGTCCTGAGTAAGTTAACCAGCCTGTCCATTGCTACAGAGGTAGAGGATGTAGGACCATGACTCAGATTCCAGACTCTTTCCCAAACCTCCCATTTCTCTGTGCTCCATTACAAGCCATGCACAGAACATCAGTGTCATTTCTTTGCAGTCTCACCATGTCATTCATCAGTAGAAAGCATTGTACAAGACAACACTTGCTTGCATGCCAACAACTGAACAAGACACATAAGGGAGGTCAACACATCTCGTCCATGCTCCTGCCTTCCAGGTGGGCTGACAGGTTGGTAGCAAACGATGACTACAGAAGGTGGTTGCTGGAATAAGAGTGTAACACCTTGACATTTTTCATTTCCTATTTTTTGTTCTTGAGGGACCATGTTTGAACCAGTAGAGTCCAAAGGCTTTGCATTGCACCATTAGAATATTGCAGACCCAATGTAACCCCCACTTTTCATGATTTCTTCTCTTTCATCCCTGTAAATTCAGTTCTGGCTGAGGGTTGGGTGTGGGGATGGAATTAAAACCTTTCCATGTCTGCATGTTGAAGACCAATGCAAAAATAATTAAATCTCCAACCATTTATCTTCCATCTCCAATTCCAATCCATTGTTCTGAGAACGATTTGAATGGTGCACTCCCTCCACTGTGTAATTTAAAATTGAGTTCACACTTTGCTAACTTTTTTACTGTTAAGAGTGTTTCTGCAGCATGCGTTGCAGCCTCCTCACAAGCACAGTTCTAAATTGGGGCTCAGAGGGAGAGAGGGAGAGAGGGAGCTGGTATTACAGGGATGCCAGCAAGACCCTGGTTTAATGGCTGCATGCAATGGTGGCTGAGCAATTGCAGATGTAAGTGCTTTGGTGCAGTGTGAAAACTCAAACCCCTAGCACTTCAAAGTGGGTAAGTGTAAACAAAACTGGGACATAGGATTTCTGTTTTTGATGCTCCTTTTTGGTGTCAAAGCCACTATTTGATACACAATATGGTAGTTCTAATAAATCTATTCAATCTAATCTTCATAATCATGGCATCTCTAAGGTAGAAAATTAATTGGATGAAGTTAAATATCCCCTTTTTATGTCAACAAAATTGGTTTTTCCAGGGATTAAAGGATTAACGTGGTGTTAAGTCCCTAAAGAGGTTAAAATACTTTATTATTCATTACAAAACACAAAGATAGGGCTGTTATTTTTCTTCTGTCACCACCACTCATCTCATTAAAGTGGACCACTGAGGAGAACTGTTAATGACAATTTCAGAAGCTCTTGAGGCTCTTCAAAATGCGTTTCTTCCCAGCTTACAAACTCTCTCTGGGTAAAATAGCCTGAAATATGTCAAATTGAAACCTTTTACAGCCTATTCTCAGAACCAAATGACCAGTGGGCAAAAATGAATTTCCAGTTAAGTCATCGAAGCTGTAAATGTGGCATTTCATATTGATGTTCTGTTTTTTACCAAAGAGCACAGTTTTTAGTCAACAGCAGAAAACTGCCACTTTTAAAAGCATGAGAAAACCCGTGGGGATCCATAGGAGGGATAGCAGAGAGCTGAAAGCTCAGACTGGTTGATGAATTTGCTGTCGCCTCCATCCAGTTTATATCAGGTCACTAGGGTTTGTCTACTGAGATGTCTGAGCTAATGATACACAAGTGGCCTTTAGGGAGTTCCCAGTCCAATGTGGGAGACTTGGTTACTGCTCCCCAAAACCTGACAGACGATCAGATTTAGAACTCAATGCATGTGTCACACACACACACACACACACACACACACACATTATCAACTATCTCATCATTAAACAGTAACAACATCAATGCAAAAATATTACTAAAGAAAAGTATAATCTGTGCTACAGAATTACAGGAATTGGTAAGAAAGTGATAAAGAACAGTAGCCAATTCACCATTCCCCACTGAATGGCTTTGGGCAAATTATCCAAAACACTTTATCTTGAATATCTTCTTATGAAAAATGGAGGTAATAATAATACCAACCTCAGTGGGGTTTTCTGAGAACTGAATAAGAAATTATATTGTAAGATACTGAGTATTGCCATATTATATATACTGATGCATATAGAATATACTGTATGTATACAGAGCACAAAAAATATAGTCATTTATGTTACATATTGTTATATATTACTATATTACTAGTATTCAATTATTATATATTGATTTTATTTGTTTATTAAATTTTTATTAGTACATATTTGCAGTACATAATGATTATATTCCTTGTGGGGAGTTGGTATATATACATGACACAATAATTCTTTTTACTTCCCTTTCCTCTCTCCTCCCTCCTTCCTCCCTCTATCTCTTGGTCCTCTTCCCATTATTACTACATATTAATTTAAGTGTTCACTGTAAAAGGGCATACATTTGTCCACCCTTATTCCCAGTTTCAATCACCTGCAGTCAACTGTGTTACAAAAATTCTAAACTGAAAATTCCAGAAGTAAACAGCTTAGAAGTTTTAAATAATTTTTATGACACTATATTGTTATAGCCATTTTATTTTATTATCAGTTATTATTAGCCACTTAATGTGCATAACTTATAAATTAAATTTTATCATAGATATGGATGTGTAGGGCAAACATAGCATATTGTAGGGTTCAGTACAGTACATGGCTACAGGCACTACTGAGGGTCTGGGAATGCACACATAATAGATAAAGGAGACTACTACATCTTATATAATGACAGGAAAAGGGAGGCCAAAAGGAGATGCAATAAGGAGGACCAGCACCCCCAGGGTAGGAGCATCTGCAGTGCATAAGAATGGCCCTAACATGTGCCTATGCGTGTGGGGTCACAGGTTGTGCACGAAAGGCCAGAGAGTCATGAAAGGACAGTGGGAGGCTGACATTGGCTGATGGAGCCTGTTGAAAAGGAAAGGTAGAACAATACTGGCTTTTTCTGGAGTGGAGTTCTGCAACAAGCCTGGCATTATTGACCACTGGTCACTCTGGCCATCAAAGCAGACTCATTTCACAGGTCATATTTTAAATTTGGTAACTATTATGTTAACAATCACATCAGCTTGCATTTCTAGGTAGTGCTTTTTTACCTTCTCAAGATATTTTCATATTGTGGTCTTTGTGTTTCCCTTCCCTCTATCCAGAGTTATTATATTTCCTGCTTAGTAAAGATGGGAGACCTAAGAGTGGAGGGATTCTATGACTGGTCCAAAGCCACATACGCAATCTGAAGCACACTGCTGGGTCCTGGTGATTGAGTGGCCTTTTTGTTGTGTTGTATCATTTTGGAAGTCATGCAGTATTTCTCTAGACCCTTTAAACAATCCTGAAAGCCCAGGCCTACTTTTTTCTTTCTTTTGCATCCTTTGTGCTCCTTTTCATCCTCTTTCTCTTCTTAGAAATACACCCAGGACCTCTCTATGCTCTATCAGGTGCTAATGAGTTCTCCCAGGTTGAGAGGCAGAATTGTCTTGATGCTGGAGACACTTGCTATAGCCATTCCCAATTTCAACTGGACTTCAGTTTCTAGAGATTTTCCCTGAGCATGAGATGAATTCTGGGGACCAGTCCTGCTAATGCACACTGGATGCAGTGGAGATGCTGATCAGAATGAGGCAGGTGCAAAGCTGGCTGCCAGTCACAGGCAAGTGTACCACGCTTAGACACTGGATCTCAGGCCACCATGCTCCCAAGTCATTCTAGGGCTGTGGGAAGGAAGTAGTCATGCTAATTTCAAACTCAGGGACCTTCTTGAAGTAGTGTTTCAGGTCCTTGCTGTGGAAAAGGGTGGAAGGCAGATGGTCACAATATAGCTCTCTTATCCTTGAACAAAGCAAGTTCTGAATTGAAAACATTGTATTTTAGATAGAGAAATCTTTCTGGCCTAGAGATTAAAGTCCGCTGAGCCTAAGCCTCTAAGGAGAGCACAAAATTTTGAAAGATAAAGGCTGATAGCCAGAGAACTAGCCCTTCTTTGGCATTCTCTGGTCCTCTCTCCATTCTGAGTTCAATCGTCAGACTTTAATATAGCTGAACATTATTATCTAAGTTTACCACAGAAAAGCCTAGCCTGGAATAAGATTTAATTTTATGCCTTTAACCTTTATAGGAAGTCAACTGGAGAAACATTTGAAGTGTGTTTCTCTGCCTCTGTGAAGCACAATGAAAAACTCTGTCCATTATGTTACCTGGTATCCTCACGTAGCCCTCACATAATAAATAATTTCTCCACATAATGCCAGGGAAGTCTCTCTCTTCCAACTTGCATTCATTCTGTCTTCAGATATTAAAGACTAAATAATTCTGTGTGTATCCTTTTTTTACTTTTGCCTTAGAAGCAACACCCAATTTCGATAATTCACTATTACAATAATCAGTTGGGAGTATTCAGTGCCTATCACTACCAGCATTTGTTTCTCCCTTCTTCGTTTTTGTCTTTTAATCATCATTTTACATATGGCTAATTTTGTAGAGTGCTCCTCATTTAATTAAAAAGAAATAACAAGTGTTAAGTAGAGACAGGTGCGTGACAGGTTGGTAGGTAGGTGGAGCAAGCTACCTTTGGATGAATGGAGGGAGGGGTAAGTGTGTAGATAGACCAACCTAAGTTTCATGATTTCATCCATGCAATTACCCCCAAATGGTATCAGTAATGCAGTTAGCCCCGTTATTGACTGAATCTCTCCATTCAATCCAATTTACCCAAAATATATTGAATTTCTGTAAGCAGAACACAAATTTTTCCAGTTCATATTTACAGTTCATATTTATATCCAGAAGAATATTATCATATAGAAGGCGCTCACAAAATGTTTGAGGCAAATTGAATTTAATATTAGTAGAAACTTCCTTACCAGGTACAGTACACAACAATCAGAGCCCACCATATCCTTGGAGAAGCATAATTCACAGACCTGAATAGATAGAAATGGCCATATAATCAATACATCCTTCCTGGACCATTCAGTTTGATCTCCTTCAACCCTGCTCATTCCTGCTGTGGGATTTCCTCCTGCTGTCCTCCTACTGCAGTGCTTCTACCAGCCTGTGAGACTTAAATCAAGACTTACCACCATAAAACTTTTTTCCAATTCCAGCCAACCCACATTGATTTCCCCTTCGCTCATCATCTGCTGCACACAAAGCTTGTCTGGTGTCTTCAGCTGCCTGTGATTAACCTACCAAACATCCCACAAGCACCCAATTTCAGCCAGTCCAAAGTGGACCCCTTGCCACTGTCCTGCAAGCTGATTTGCAACATGTTCAGGTTTTTGTGGCAAAACTATGGAGACCAGAGCCTTAATGCACTACTGTGTTGACACCAGTCATTGATTGGGGTTTAATCAAAGGAGCAGAAGCCCTAGAAGATACAGATGGATGAATGGATAGATAGATAGATAGATAGATAGATAGATAGATAGATAGACAGACAGATAGATAGATGATAGATAGATAGAGCAAAAGATATATATGATGTATGATTCAGAGAGAAGCCAGAGTATGATAGAGCATATACATGTGTGCATGCATATATATATACAAATCACACATGCATGCACATACACATTTGACCTTTTTTTAATTTTTTTTGGTAATGGGGATTGAACTCAGGACCTTGTGCTTGCAACTCAGGCATGGTGCCACTGAGCTAAATTCCTGGTCCTTTGAACTTTATTTTAATAGGAATTTGACCTTATATAATTGTAGGAATTAGATTCTGTATGGTATATCTCGCATCTGGCACTGGAGCTTGAAGTCTGCAGGATAGGCCATTGGGTTGGGAGGATGAGGACATAGATCCACAAGTGTGAGCTAAATCTCTTGTGGATGGGCTAAAACCCATGTTACTTACTATTACCTCTGCCCCACTGATCTGAGATTCCTGCAGAAGCTGAAGTCTTTGTTCCAGATTTACTGATCCCCAGGGGTCAGGAAAATAAAGAGAACTCAGGGAAAAGTGAGGCAGGTTCGAACACCTCACACCAATGCACTGAGCTAACACAGAAGCATCCAATGTGTGAGCTACAAAATCACTGCCTTTCCCCTTCAATCTCCTGCATGGATCTTTCCGGTAGCCCTTCACCAAAAACATCAAGAAAGTCCCTTAGTCCAGCCAATATGACACATTTCAAAGCCACCACAACCATCTATAACTTTAGTGTTTTGGAGAAATGGCTTAACTTTTCATAGCCTCAGTTTTCCTCCCTGTAAAATGGCAAGATCATAGCAAAGTATTCTTATGAACATTAAATACAATTATAGCTGTTGCGTTCTTAGCACTCAAAAATGTCCCTGGAAAAGAGTCTCAATATATGTCAACTATTATGATTAGTCTGACCTCTCCTCACTTAGTTGGTACCCCTAAAACCTATTTCTTATCTAAGCCAGCAACCTCAGACTCAGCAGTGAACTCGACTGCCTCCTCTACTTCCCACATCTAGTCAGTTACAAGGTCCTGGCAATAATTCTCCCACATAGATCTCAGATCAGTCTCCCTCCTTCCATTCCTTCCATCCCATGCACTGGTTTACAGCCTGCTTCCTCCCTTATAGTCTATCACCAAAACTTAACTTCAGTCTTTTCCTCTAATCATGTGTGACCCTACCTGAGCTCTCCGTGATCTATCTTTGTTTGTTTTTTTGTTTTTGGTACCAGGGATCGAACTCAGGACCTTGAGCTTGCACGGAAGACGCCAGAACCACTGAGCTAAATCCCCGGCCCTCCATGATCTAGCTTAAACAATGAAAAAGTGAATTGAGCATTTCAGTCCTCGGTTTATAACTAGCTCCTCTGCTGCTTTCAAGCCCACGTTCTCTAAGGGATTTGCAGGACCTGAACTCTGTCCTTTGTACAGTCTCAACACAAAGAATTAGACATTGATTATGATCCTTGATTTGTGTCACAATCTCCACATTGGTCTATCTATAATCTCTTCCTATTTTCACTTATCTATTTTTAATAATGACTTTCCAACCCATCTAAGAACACTGACAATGCCATGTCTATGTGCCCTTTCCAATCCCATTTTTTGCATCCCCTGACTAAAGGCATTCACCCACCAATCTCTTTGAAAAATATTATCCTAAGGTCTTCAACTAGAAGGGTGAGACCTAGATCTTTGACTAAAAGCACTTGCTAAGCCTCCTGCTGCAGTACCTCCCACCTCCTGCATTTTGAGGATGTGTCTCCCAGGGGAAAAGTTTAAGACTGCAAAAGCTGCACACCCAGAATTGCTACCTCATACTACACAGTGTGAAAACCAAGAAAAAGATCAAATCCCTGTTGCCTCTAATTTTTGAGCCAATTAGCTCCACTCAACAGGAAATGCAGATCCGTGGGAATCACCATTAGTCAGGTAACTCCTTCCTCTACCATGGGGAAGAGTGAGAGACTGAGACTATTTATCTAGAACTCTCTTGAAAGGCTCCATTCATCCATTTCAGGTAGGTAAATCCTCTGTCATTTCATGTGAGCCTATATGCCAATGTACCTTTTGGGGAGAAAGATCCAAACCTTTCATTAGATTCTCTAATATTCTTCAGATTAAATACCCACATATATTTTAGAGCCACCTAACATGAAAACATGAAGGACAGGAAAGACAGTTGCCCAGTATCATTTGCCCAGATATGAGGGAGAAAAGGTGAAAGGCGACAGAGCCCAGCTCTGTCAATGTCTTGGGAGTCCACACAGTGCTTTTGTGCACACCTGCTAGCATGCATGACTCTGCAGAATTATGGGCTAATTTACAGTCTCTATTATCACCTGAGCTGATCATCATGTGTAGTTAGCAACCTGCGCCCTTGTGCACAGTAGTACTGAGAAGCTGTGATTCCAACTTATCCAAAGAGGAGACAGTTCTCCTCTTCCAAAAAATTGTCTCAGACTTTCTCTCCTCTTCATTTCTAATTACTCATGCCCTTCCATGTGGCACGCCCTATAACCTTGTCTTCTTAGATAACTCTTCTGGTACATGCTATTATTTGTCCCAGGATTCCTTTGACAGAGAATGTATCTGATGTATTTCCTTCCCTTGTCCCAAGATGCCTAGACACCAGAATCTTGAGGTTATGCATGTTGAGTCACACCTTTATCCAGACATCACACATGTGCATGAGACCTAACCAGTGGACCAACAGCTTGTTTTTCCCAGCAGCATCCCATTGAATGGGACAGAATAAGGCAGCAGCAGCCCTTCTCGCTCTGCAGACCCCATGCTTTTCTTGTTCACAGAACAATTGCTCCCTCAGTGGAGAGAGTAGGGCTGAAATGGTGAGCAAGAAGATGGGCTATGAATAAGGAGGTAAGAAGAGAGAAGACCAATAGTACCAGTACTATTAAACCAATAGTATCAGTGGCTATGAAGGACAGTTTTTATCATAGTTTCTTTTGTGTTTCCATAACAGAATACCTGATGCTGGGAAATGTACCAAAAAATTAGGTTTATTTGGCTGGCAATTCTTGTGGCTGGGAAGTCCAAAAGCATGGAGCCAGCCTTTAGCAAGGGCCTCCTGGTCACACATAGCAGAGAAGTCAAAGGGGAAGCAGAAATGTGCAAGAGATACAAACACAGGGGAGGCCTTGATTTATTTCATCTTATTCTCACAGTAATTAACCTAGCCCTGGGAGACCTAACCCTCTCCCAAGATGTAGGCATTCAACTCTTCTGATGATGGTGTCACATGACCCAGCCATCTCCCTGAAAGTCCCCACCACCTCTATATGGTTATATTGGGGATTAAGCCTCAACTTTTGTCATATTCAAATCATAGCAGTTCTAGAGAGGGAAAGTGGGAGATTTTTCCTGACCAATGGCCCAAGGATACCGATAGAACCTACTCTTGGGATTTCGAATACTCAACACACTGGGTACAGTGCTGATACGGTGCCTGATGCTGTCAGCCCAGCATCCCAGAAAGATGCAGTTCAGTACCTGAGAGAATTCCTCCCCAAGGTAGCCTGGGCTCCTGTGAGGCCTCAGGCATCTCTGCAAAATACCCTGTTGGCACAGGAAAGTAACCACAACTGTACTTCACAAATATTTCTCCAGGAAGCCAATGTATAGGAGTTTTTCAATTTGGCCTCTTGGGTTAACATAGTGATGCATGAGCATGTTTGGACCAGAGTTCCTCCTGACTTCACACTCACCACCTGTGCAGAGCTGAGCAGAGCCTCTCTGGGTCACCCGAGGGTGAAACTGAAGGGGATGGAACTGCAACAAGAGCTCCCCATGGTTCTAGTGCAGACTGATTTCAGGAGGGTGTGGCTCAGGCCAGACCTTCCCCCTGGGTCTATGTGCTCATTTGCAACAGGAAGGGGTTCAGTAAGCTCAGCAGCAGTAACTCTCTTTTGTCTCAGAAAAGAAATTCTTTTCAAAAGAACTCAAGAAGGATAAACAACTCTCACCTCTTCTGGTTGAAAGAGAACATGGACCAAGAACTTACCTTGTTCAACCAGGTAACTCTTACACCTGCTATATCACCACCCCCAAACTCAGTGTAACAGGGTCTATATAACCCTGGCTAGACAATCCCTGGCCATCTTTTTTTCCTTAATAGTTCAAAGATTGTAAAGCTTTTGTCTCTGGTCAGAAATATTTCTCACCATGGGTTAAAACTCTTCCCTGAATTGAAAATTCTTTGTTTAAAATTGCCAAAAATTGCCTATTTTAATACTGAAATGAGCTTGCTAAAATCAGTAGTTAGTTCTGTAACAAATACCAAAGAAAATATATTCCCCACTGTCCTTGAGAACACAAATATCTACAAAATTCAAACAAATTCAAAACAAAGAAATAAACAAACAGAAACATTAATTAAAAACGAAGACTGGCCCCTTCCCCTGAGTACACTCTGTGTAGAAGGGTGGGGTCCCCGATGTCTGAATGTTTAACAAGCTCCCAAAGTGATTACAACAGATACCAAGGTGTGAGAATCACAATAGTTTAATAACAATCCAGCTTAAGAATCACCTATTTCAGGGGTCCTCTGCGACCTCCCTTTAACTACTCTCATCCTACTCTTCCTACTTTTTCACAATACACCCTCTGCTTACCTCTATGTCAGGACAAATCACACTGCACTGTTATTATTGATCTATCTGTATCCTTCCGCCCACCCCACCCCACCCCGAAAAACCAGAAGGTTCTGAAGGATAAAAACGTGCCATTTATCTCAGTATTTCCATTGCCTTGTAGTCTCTGCTTGAAAATATCAAAGTCCTTTTGCAGTTGAATAGAATAAATAAAGGACAGGTAAAAAGAAGACAGAGAAATCATAATTAAAATAATTGTACTTTTAAGAACACTGTAACTTCAGGGACCCAGTTGAAGTCACCCAAGAAGATCCATATCAACATTCCTTTGGTGAAATTTAAGCTCCTTACCCTCCAGACCATCACACCTACAATTCCTCAGGAATACCGAAAGTCCATAAAGTGGCTTAATTGAGAAAATAAAGAGCAGGAACCTGATCCAAAGATAAAGGAACAGGTTGAGAGAATCCAAAGAATGCTTAAATTACCTATCTTTAAAAAAAATTGGAACCATACATATAAGATGAGCTAGTACCCTTCTGGGCAGGTACCTTTTCCTGGGGTTTCTACACCATCAAGAAACATAAATGACCCATTTCAGGAAATAATGCAACTCATTTCTCTGAATGCCCACACTCCACTCTTGCATGTGTACTTTAGTTTGTGGTTTCCCATGTTTCTTACTGACTAGTCCTGAAACCTACAAACTCATTCTATGAGTAGGATAGGTTAGGTTACTCATCTCAGTTTCAGGAACCTCCTTGGACCTCATCTAGTAACACTTTCACTTGTAGAGTTTCCAACATAAAAATTAAAACCAAAAGAGCTTTAGTGCTGGGGCTGTAGCTTGGTGCTAGAGCACTTGCTTAGCATGTTCAAGGCCCTAGGTTTGATCTCCAGCACTCCAAAAAGAAAAAGAACTAAAGAGGTTTAAATAATAGTACAAAATTATGGGTAATCCCACTGTGGAAATCAGTATGGAGACATCTCAAAGAACTAGGACTGGAAGTCCCATTTGACCCAGCTATTCCCTTGCTGGGTATCTTCCCCAAAGAATTACAAGAATCATACCACAGTGATATATGTGCACCCATGTTCATAGCAGCACAGTTTGTAATAGCTAAAATTGGAAACAGCCCAAATGCCCATCAACTGGAGACTGGATCAAGAAAATGTGTTTTTTTTTTAATAAAATGGAGTACTACTCAGCCATCAAAAACGAGAAATTAGAGACATTTATTGGTAAATGGATGCACATTGAGGCGATACTCTTAAGTGAAATAAAAAGGACACACATGTGTAAATACTGAATAGCTTCTCTAGTGTGAGAAACTGAAAGTGTAAATAAGGACTAAAAGGTGTAATAGATAATGTGAAATAGGAAGAAAAGGGGCAAAGGAGAGGGGGAAGTGGGAGGGGTAGGGGAAAGGAAAGAAGGGAATGGAATTAATATGAGGAAATGAAAAAACGGAAGCAAAGTCTTTGTAAATAGGGAGTGATGGAGGGATTGAAGGGAGGGCAGGGGAAGGGGGAAAAAATAAGAACCAAGAGAGTATGTAAAGGTTCATACCTCCAATGATGAATGCCATTATATTGTACACCTAAAATGTACCAATAAAAGGATATTAAAAAATTATGGATAATCCTATTATATAAATATGATATTTGCAACATAGTATATGATTAAAAATAATAACTGTATCATTTAATTATCAATTTGACTGAGTTAAGAGGTTCCTAGAGAATCTGATTGGATCCTGAAGGTCCTGTATTCACAGTGCATTAATCCATTGATGTTCAGAGGTGAACATGCTATTAGAATGTGGAGCCCAGCTGGAGGTAGGACACTTGGGGCATGACTGTGGAGGGTATATCTCTCACTGAAGCTCTTCCCTTGTGCTCTGCTTCTTGGTTTCCATGAAGTGAGAAGCATTCCTGCATTATGCTTTTGACCATAATGCTTCCCCTTTGGAGCTAGATAGCCATGGACTAAGCCCTGTGAAACTATGAGATAAATAAAACTCTCCTCCTATATGTTACAGGTCTCAGGTATTTTGTTCCACTATTGGAAAGCAGACCAATACACCAACATTTATGTAAGTACATTAAATATATAAATTTTCCCAAGGTCACACAGCTGATACATAATAGAATCTGAATTTGAACCCAGATCATGGCCCTAATGTTAGAGCTCTTAAAGACCACTCTCTGTGCAAGTGCCATTAGAGGGTGGAGAATAAGTGGGGACAATAAAGTACAGGAAGAAGAAACTGGAACTGCCTATGAAAAGATGATTTAGACAGAAGGACTGCAGATATGTGGGAAGGAATTGCCTTGCCTAAATCAAAGTGTGGCCTCATCTCCAGATACTAAGAGGTGACTTCTAAAGGGACCATGCCTGCTAGGTTGTGCTAATGAGGTGATTATGGTGGGTACCTCAGCCACATGGTACAGTCCTGACCTCTAGAGTAAAGAAGCTATAGGTTGAGTTCTACCACACCATAATTGATTATGTCTACACAATGAAGTTTCAATAAAAATTCTAAACACTAGGGCTCTTGTAAACTTTCCCAGGTGTTCCAAGTTGTCTCCATGCACATTGCCACATGGAGTCTAAGAGTATAATGATTCTGAGTACTTCTTTTTTTATTCTTCCTGGAATCTGTCCACTGTGTCTCTTCCTCTGCCCAGTCCTAATTTAGGTTTCAGTGAGTGCTGTGCATCTTTAAGTAAACTAGATGTGAGTGTAGTTTTGGGGAAGACACTAAACTTGGAGTTGATATCAAGGGAGTAGCCTTCACTGGATTCTTCCCTCTAAATTTGTAAGCTGGATCATTGAAATTAGGGTCAGAATTCTTAGGCAGACTTCACAGTCTGGTAGACAATGTCCTTAATCTTGCAGTTTGGCTAGCTCAGTAGGAGTCATAAGGAAAACCATCCATGCCTCTGGCCAAACCTCCTACAGTGAAGGGGGACCACCTCACCCATTAAGGTTTAAGTCAGCAGTAGCTGTGAGAATTCTCCAACTGAGGTTTACAGTTTGTAGAAATAACATGGTTGAGAACTTTCATTGAGATTACAAGGAACTGGCATTCATATGATTCCCTTCTAGCATAGTTATTACATTATTAAAATAACACTTTGCACTCATTTAATCCTTTTTACTTCTCAGAACATTCTCCCATCTGTGGCCTCACTTTGCCTTTATTACATGTCTAGGAAGGAGAGACAAAATCATTATGTTGATTGTCCAGATGGGAGGCCTAATTGTCTTATTCAAGGTCACCCATAGTTAAAATGACAGCCAGAGCTGGACCCAGAACTCTTATGCCAGGATTCCTTTGATTACTCCAACCAGTCAAGAAGAAAGTCTGAAAGTCTTCACTCTGTTTCTCTTTTGTTGTAAAACTACCTGTAGTTCTTAGAAATGCTACAAAGTCATTGAACATTTATAGGGCAAACCAAAGGAGTTAATGGCAAGCCAACCTCATTTTTGGAATAACTATCTTGTATGCTTTGATGATGCAGGAAGCCTACTGTCCTCTCTCTGGTAGACACTGTCAGTGCTCCATCGAGATCCTTTGGACTCCTTCTTCTATGCAACCCCTTCAGTGTACTTTTTCTAACAGCCCATACATATGGTTCTTCAACAAAGAACTATCCTGAGCAACACTGCCTGAATATCTAGAGAGCTGCACATGTCTCCCAAGTGGGGCAGTCCTCAGCTAGTGTCTGAGGGGTGCAGAGAATGAAATCCAAATGTCCTTCCATCAGGATGATACTGAGGTATAACATTTCCAGAGATCTCCTGGGGGGAGGGGTTGCAGATAACCTTTGCAGAACTTTTCCTGACATCATACCCTTGTTTTGTTTCTTCCCCTTCCATATCCTGCTTCCCAAACTCCCTTTCCAGTTCTGTTGGGAGCACTGCCTTAATAAACTGTCCTGGCCCGCGGGTAAGTCAACGGAGACCCTAGAGGGGGAGAGAGAATGACAAAGGACAGGGGACACGAGAGATGGAGACGAGACAGGTTTCTGATCAAGTCTCATTTATTGCAGAAGCTGCTACAGCATATATACCGTAGGGCTAGAGGGGAGGAACAGTGGATGATAATTTAGGGAGGGGTACATCTCTTGGATGATAGTCTCGAGCTGTTTTTGCACTCGCTCTTCCCTGAGCTGATCTGAAGGCCCACCACCATCAGATATATGGATTGGGGCCTGTGGCGGCCAGCAGACATCTTTGCTGAGACCGCTGTTGCAGGAGGCTTGGCCAAATTTAGGATATCCAGTGGGGCTGGGAAAGTCCCAGTCACCTTCGACGGAGCCCCTGTAAGTTCTTCGTAGAACAGCAGTTAGATATATTTTTCCATCGGAATATGTACATTGTTGGGCTTCAGTGTAACAGGTAGAATGCATCTCTGCGGCCATGACACAACCGACAGGGCATGGCCCTGGTTTGCCATTGACTGTTGGTATGATTTTAGTCTTAGTGACACAATTCCATTTTTGGTTATATCCTCCCGCTAGTGCGGCCTCATAAACTAAGTAGGCAATCTTGTCGCCCCAATCAGTACTATGAGTGTAACTTGTGGGTGCAGCCCCGCCAGAACCCCCAGCACAGTCACAGGGGTTACCATACAGGGCAATGAGCAGTTGTTCTTTGTTAACTGGTTGAAATCTGCTTTTTGTTAGCGGTGCCAGGAACAGCAACAGACCATGCAACAAATTCAGGGATGTCATCTTTTTAACCTGTAAGCAAAATTTCGTCCTGCAATGTAAGCAAGGCTGGGCTGTAGATAAGAGAGTTAGGCTAACCTGATTAAGCTTTTGAAGATAACCAATGTGGGCATATTACAATAACATATTTAGAACTTAACCAATGTAAAAGTTTTGTAATAACATATTCAGTGCTTAAATATCAAGGATAACCAATGTAATCAATTTATGACATATTTAGATAATATTCATTGTGATGTGTCTCCCATAAGATTATAATATAAAATTTACTAGGGGGTCCCTTTAATGAATTAAGACCAGAATAATCATTTTCTGGGTGGCCACTTCTATATTCATCAAAGGGAGTTCCCATAGTCTCTAATCATTCTGACAAGCAATTAAGAATATATATAATTTGACTATTGCATGTAGGTGACAATACACATCACTTTTATAAAATAGATCTCAGTGGCACTTTGATCAATTAGCAACCTGGAAAGGAAGGGAAAGAATTATTGAGCTCAACTGTACAAACACAAACAACAAACAACAGACAAACATATGAGACAGTATATAAAATTTGGGTGTACTCAAATATATTTGGCCAAATTGAATTATACTGTTCTCTTTATGATTATTAGATCATAATTGTAAACGCCATTGTTAACTGGTTGAAATTGGACAATGTTAGGTCATCGGCATCATCAACACACTTATCAACTTGTTTTACTAAGCGTTCTGGAAGCCACCTGGCTGACTTCATTTCCTTGGAATAAACACACACTGACCCTCGGCCCCAGATGAGTACGGGGTCAGGCCCATGCCATGAGTGGTCCAGGGGGTCTCTCCACATCACAGAGGCAAATTGTTTTTGCATTTCTGGTTGCCAGAAATGGTTGGCTGCAGATAATCCTTTAGCATCCAAATTTAAGAAGTTAAGAATAAATAGTGCATGTGATATTAGGTTTCTGGGTGACCCCTTGATAGGGTACCATTCCCCCTTTTTTATTTTATCTAATGTAATTTTGAGTGTGAGGTTGGCTCGTTTTATAATGTCTTGTTCTTGTGGATTATATGGGATTTCCGTTATGTGTGCTTCATCTAATTGTTTGCAAAACTTTGAAAAACCAGAGCTGGTATAGCCTGGACCATGGTCTGTTTTAATTTGCTGTGGACATCCAAGTACTGAGAAGGCAACTAGAAGGTGGGCAATTACATGTTTAGTAGCCTCCCCGGATTGTAGGGTGGCAAATATAAATCCACTATATGTATCAATGTTGACATGTATATATTTAAGATTTCCAAATTCAGGGTAATGTGTGACGTCCATTTGCCATAGGGCATTTGGAATTAAGCCACGAGGATTAACTCCCAGATGAGGTGTGGGAAGATGGAGGGTGCACGTAGGGCAGGTTTTAACAATTTGTCTAGCTTGTTCTCTAGTAAGTTTATACATGAGGCGAAGCGTGTGGGCACTAAGGTGATGTAACTGGTGCGCCTTCTGTGCCTGATCAATCTGAATGGAGGCATCAATACTTAGAGAGTAGGCAGAAGCCTGAGGTCTTGTGGCCAGATCTGTTAACCGGTTGCCTTTTGTAAGTGGGCCGGGTAGGTTAGAGTGGGCATGAAGGTGCCCAATAAAAAAAGGCTGGGATCTTTTTCTGATTAGATCTTGTAATTGAATAAAAAGACCACCAGTTTGAGAAGCGTGTTTTATCAATCCACATGTCTCTAATAGGGGAACAGATTGAGCAATGTAAGCACTGTCAGTAAAGAGATTAAAGCCTTGTTCAGGGAATGCAGAAAAGACTGCTATGACTGTATGTAGCTTGGTTATTTGGGCTGAAGAACAGCTGGTTTGGAAGTGGACAATGTTATTGTCCCACACATAGGCAGCTATCCCGGTAAAAGAACCATCTGTAAAGACTAATAGGGCTTCTGTTAGAGGAGAACAGGAAGTGACTTTTGGGAAAATGAACTTATGTCTATTGGCAAAGTCAATAAGTTTGTTTGGAGGATAGTGATTGTCTATTAAGCCTGTATAAGAAGCTAGAGCAACTGGCCAGGAGCCGGTAGTCTGCATAAGCCAATCGATTGGGGTGAGCCAATTTTCTGCCACCGATTCTAAAATGGCCATTGTGTAAGGTGCAGTGGCCCCTTATTGAGCTGTGGCCGTTTTAAATTTTTTAATGACCTTAAAATCAAAACCACTATGGTGTCTCCACGCCTGTCCCTGCGCGTCAGCAGTTTCAGTTACAGGAAAAACTTCCACATTTTTAAGTTTTAGGGATACTCCCAACCCGGATGGCACCCTAGGGGCCGCCCCTCTAACGGGGGGTCGTGGCTTAAGTTTGTCCTCTCTACGGACATTTTCATGGGTTTTGCCTGTTCTTAAGCCCTCGAGCTGGGTAATAAGTTCCTGGTGTTCCTTTTCTAATCTTATTTGTTCTTTTAGAAATTTTATCTTGTCCCAGAGTTCCTTTTGGGGATCAACAGCAGGGCATGCCAAAGCGGGCGCATTGGGAGTGTTGGGTACCGGAACATAAGGAGGAGGACCTTGGACTACGGGCGGCCAGGCAGGATTATGATATCTTGCTGCCTCCTCCTCAAGATTGGTCCAGTCAGCCTCCCCTGGACCGTTCTGTGGGAAGGGGGGGTTTCTGAAGTGTCGGAGGGAAGGATACAAAGCTGGTTCTTCCTTAACAGGTGGGGCGTCAGAGGCAGGGGCTGAAAGAGCAGAGGCGGAAGTTGAGGAGCGCCGAAGCTTTTCTTTAAAAGGCTTGGAAGAGGCAGAGCCCGCCTGTAAACCCTCATCAGTTGCATTTTGTTTTTTTTTTTTGTCTGAGTCATCATCACTATCAAAAGACATCAAGTCTTCTCCCTCATCCTTTGAGGGAGTCCCGTCCCGCAGGGGCTCGGGCCTCGGCGCCATCTTGGCGTCCCGCAGGGTATTTACACTCTCCGAGGGAGAGTGATTGACCCGTCCTCCGATCGGAGAGCTATCTCCCCGACCTGGATGGCTTGAGCCACCACTGGATCCTTGGTTTTTTGGGAGATAATTTCATTAATAAGATTCCAATAAGAAAATGCAGTAATTGGGACCTTTCCTGGTCCACAAGTAGCATAATAATCTTTAAGGGCCTCCCCTACTCTTTTCCATCTCCTCTCATCAATGGTACCCTCGGAGGGAAACCAAGGGCAGAGATATCTAATATAATCAAAAAATTTTAACAACTGTTTGACTGTAACCTTTACCCCTCGTGTCTGTAAAGTTTCTTTAAGACCTTGTACAAATAACTCATGTTGGCTAGTGCCCTGTCCCATAATCGCTGCTCAACTCACCAAGGTGCAGGAAAGACGGCAGGTTCACGTCAAACGCAATCCTCTTTTTCTATTTTATTTTATTGGGCCCCCGAGCAGCGTTCTTCACTGGATCCCCCGTTCTCTGGCCCCACATTGGGCGCCACTTGTCCCGGCCCGTGGGTAAGTCAACGGAGACCCTAGAGGGGGAGCGAGAATGACAAAGGACAGGGGACACGAGAGATGGAGACAAGACAGGTTTCTGATCAAGTCTCGTTTATTGCGGAAGCTGCTACAGCATATATACCGTAGGGCTAGAGGGAGAGAGCAAGGGGAGGGTACTGGGGCTACTTTCTTGTTGCCGGGTAGACTTGCAGCAGGCTTAGACATGCCCGTAAAAGGCACTCAAGAGTTCTAGCGGGGGGGGGGGCAAGGCACCCCACAATAAACTAATCCACAAATCTCAAGATCTGCTTTTTGGGAACCCCACCCAAGATTTTCCCTAACTTCTCTCTGACACATAGGAAGGGGCAGAATCATGGGTTAATGGAATCTGGAGAGTGCCCAAGCTTACCCCTCCAAAGAGAATACCACCCAACACTGAGGGTCCTGGGCAAAAAAGACCTCTGATAGATATGGAAAACCTTAAGAAGGCTGTTGAAATGTATTAGATTAGTAAAAAACACTTTCAGGTGTGTTTGTGAGGTGTTTCCAGAGATTATTGGCATGAAAACTAGCAAACTGAGAAGGGAGGACCCAATGTAGGTTGTGGCACATCCAGTAGGCTTGTAGCCTGGAGAAAATGAAAGGGGGAAAGGGAGGAAGTCAGTTTACATTGGAAAGTTCCATTCTTGTTAACCAAATGGGTCCCTTGTGGCTGCCATTACTTGAGGACATCTGACTCCGTTTCTTCAGCTTTCAATGCACACTTTTGCCAACAACTCTCCAGAGAGCTTCCAGGCCTTCAGTCTCAGACCTGTGCTTGTCCCTTGATCCCTCCTCTTCTGTGGATTCCAGCTTCTTGGACTGGAAGCCACTGGATCCTCCCTCTCTCCAGCATCAGACAGTCTGTGAACTCTCCTCCCTCTGATCTTTAAGACTACCTAATCAATCCCCTTGCATGATTATGATTATGTTCCCCCCCACAAAAGACTCTAGCCAGTAAACCTTAGCAAGTTCATTGTGAGACTTGAGTAGCTTTACTCAATTTAAGAGCATTTGAAATAGTTAGGTCTGGTACACAAAGGGAGCTCTGTAAATGGTGATAACCTCCTCCCAAGCCCCCTGATGTGCTATATTTCTGCTACAGGCCTTATCACATACAACTCCTGCAATATAACTGCATGTGTGTGCATATGTGTGTGTGTTTCTCTGTGTGTGTGTGTTTCCCTGTGTGTGTGTATGTGTGTATCTGTGTGTGTGTGTTTCTCTATTGTGGAATGTAAGCTTCTCAAAGGCATGAACTTTAAAAGTATTTTTAAATTTTTATATCCATAGTGCCTAACACAATACCTACCATAAAATAAATGCTTGAATGAATGAATTACCACATACTTTCAGAAATGGGAAAATTAAAGATAGAGAAATGAAGCGATTTGACAAAATTCATTTAACTGGTAAGTGACTGAACCAGGAATAACATCCATTCCACTTCTTGTCTAGTGCTCTCCTCATTTCTTGCTGCATCTCTTGGTATCAGTGACAGGAAGATTTTGAAATAAAATCTCTCTGTTCACAGGAAGAGATTATTTTCATCTTCTGTTCTCTGTCCCTCTCCTGAGGTTTTTTTTTGTATTAAATTATTTTATTGGTACATTGTAGGTATACAACACAATTACATTTCTCATTGGGAATTGTACCTTTACATAATGCATCTTGGTTCTTATTTTTTACCCATTCCTAGCCCTCCTTTCACGTTTTCCACCCTTCCCTATTTACAAAGACTTTATTTCCATTTTGTCCATTTCTCAGCATTTTTTCCTTTCCCTTCTTTCCTTTCCCCTGTGCCTCCCACTACCCCTACCCCTTTGGACCTTTTCTTCCTATTTTGCATTATCAATTATTCATTCTAATCATTGGTACATTTTAGGTATACAATATAATGACATTCATCATTGGAAATTTGCACCTTTACATAGTCTCTCCTGGTTCTTATTTTTCACCCTTGCCCAGCCCTCCCTTCAACCCCTCCAGTCCTCCCTATTTACAAAGATTTTGTTCCTATTTTTCCATTTTCTCATATTATTCCCATTCCCTTCTATCCTTTCCCCTAGCCCTCCCACTTCCTTCCCCTTTGCCCCTTTTCTTCCTATTTCACATGACCCATTATACATTTAGACCTTATTTACAATTTCAGTTTCTCACACCAGAGAAGCTATTCGGTATTTACACATCTGTGTCCTATTTATTTCACTTAAGAGTATCGCCTCAATGTGCATCCACTTAGCTATAAATGTCTCTAATTTCTCATTTTTTATGGCTGAGTAGTACTCCATTTTATTAAAAAAAAACACATTTTCTTTATCCAGTCTCCAGTTGATGGGCATTTGGGCTGTTGCCAAGTTTTAGCTATTACAAACTGTGCTGCTAAGAACATGGGTGCACATATATCACTGTGGTATGATTCTCTTAATTCTTTGGGGAAGATCCCCAGCAGTGGAATAGTGGGGTCAAATGGGATTTCCAGTCCTAGATCTTTGAGGTATCTCCATACTGATTTCCACAGTGCTTGCGCCAGTCTACACTCCCACCAGCAGTGGAGCAGGGTTCCTCTTTCCCCACAGCCCCACCAGCATTTGTTATTGGTTGATTTCATGATAGCAGCCATTCTTTCTGGAGTGAAGTGGAATCTCAGCCTTGTTTTCATTTGCATCTCTCGAATGACCAGTGATGTTGAACATTTTTTCATGTATTTATTTGCTATTTCTTCTTCTTTGTCTGAGAAATGTCTGTTCATTTCAGATGCCCATTTTTGGACTGGGTCTTTAAATTTGGGAGGTCTGATCTTTTGAAGTTCTTTATAGATTCGAGATAGTAGACCTTTGTCTGAGGAAGAGCAGGTGAAGATTTTTTCCCACATCGTGGGTTGTCTCTTCACACTGCTGGTGGTTTCTCTTGCTGTGCAGAAGCTTTTTAATAAGAAGAGATCCCATTTGTTGATTGTTTGTGCTAGTTCATGGGCAACTGAGATTTTGTTCATAAAATCTTTTCCTACACCGATGTCTTCAAGGGTTCTACCTAACCTCTGTTACAACTGGTTCAGAGTTTCTATTGTAATATTTAGATCTTTAATCCATTTTGATTTTAGTTTAGTGCATGGTGAGAGATATAGGTCTAGTTTTCATCTTTGGCAAGTTGAAGCCCAATTTTTCCAGCACCATTTATTAAAGGAGCTATCTTTCCTCCAGTGAGGGTGTTTGGCTCCTTTATCAAAGATGAGGTGGCTGAGTGTGTCTGGCATTGTTTCTGCATCTTCCAATCTGTTCCACTGGTCCTCAAGCCTGTTTCTTTGCCAGTCCCATGCTGTTTTTATCACAGTAGGTTTGTAGTAGAGTGGCAGGTTGGGGATTGTGATACCCCCTGCCATGTCTCTGTTACCTAGAATTGCTTTTGGTATTCTGGGTCTCTTCTTGCTCCAAATGAATTTTTGGATTGTTTTCTCAAGGTCTATGAAGTATGCTACTGGGATCTCAATTGGAATTGCATTGAATCTATATAGCAGTTTTGGAAGTATGGCCATTTTCACTCTATTAATCCTTCCTACCCAGGAGCAGGGGATGTCTGTCCATTTTCTGTTATCATCTTCAATCTCTCTTTTCAGAGTGCCATAGTTTTCAGAGAAGAGGTCTTTGATTTCTTTCATTAGGATGATTCCTAGGTATTTCAGTTTTTTGGATGCTATTGTGAAAGGAATTATTTGCCCTATTTCTCTCTCAGTGAGTCTGTCATTGGTGTAGAGGAAAGCTATTGATTTTTGTGTGTTGACCTTGTAACCAGCTGCTTGACTGAATTTGGTTATTAAGTCTAGAAGACTTTTGGTGAAGTTCTTGGGGTGTTCTATATAGAGTACCATGTTATCTGCAAATAATGACAATTTGACTTCTTCATTTCCTATCTTGATTCCTTTTATTTCTTTCTCTTGTCTAATTGCCGTGGCTAATGTTTCCAGAACTATACTGAACAAGAGTGGTGATAGTGGACATCCTTGTCTTGTTCCTGATTTGAGTGTGAAGGATTTCAGTTTTTGACCATTTAGTATGATATTGGCTGTTTGTTTCTCATAGATGGCTTCTATCAGTTTGAGTTAGAGACCATCTATTCCAATTTTTTGTAGGGTTTTTATCATAAATGCATGTTAGATTTTGTCAAATGCTTTTTCTGCATCTATGGAGATAATCATATGGTTTTTGTCCTTGGCTCTATTGATATAGTGTATTACATTAATTGATTTTTGTATATTGAACCATCCCTGCATCTCTGGGATGAATCCCACTTGATCAAGGTGTATGATCTTCTTGATGATCTTCTGCATTCTGTTTGCCAGTATCTTAGTAAGGATTTTTGCATCTATGTTCCTTAGTGAGATTGGCCTATAGTTCTCCTTTTCAGTTGGGTCTTTCTCTGCTTTGGGGATCAAGGTGATGCTTGCTTCCAGGAATGAATTTGGGAGTATTGCTTCCCTTTCAATTTCATTGAAGAGTTTAAACAGTAGTGGCAGCAGTTCCTCTCTACATGTCTTGTAGAATTCAGCAGTGAAGCCATCAGGGCACGGGCTTTTCTTGGGTGATAAGTTTTTAATTACATTTTCAATTTCATTGGTTGATATTGGGTTGTTCAGAATTTTTAGGTCTTCTTCATTCAACTTTGGTGATTCATATGTATCTAGGAATCTATCCATTTCTTCTGTGTTGTCCATCTTATTGGTGTATAGGTTCTGGAAGGAGGTATTGATGATCATCTGGATTTCTGGTGGGTCTGTTGTAATTTCACCCTTTTCATTCCTAATTGCATGGATTTGGGCCTTTTCTTTCCTTTTTCTGATAAGGTTGACTAAAGATTTACCAATTTTGTTGATTTTTTGGAAGAACCAACTCTTGGCTTCATTGATTTTTTGTATCATTCTCTTAGTCTCCATTGCATTGATTTCTCCTCTGATCTTTATAATTTCCTCCCTTGTATGAGCTTTGGGATTGTCCTGCTCTTCTTTTTCTAGAAGCTTGAGGTTCAGCATCAGGTTGTTTAATTGGGCTCATTCTGTTTTCCTAATATGTGTATTCACTGCTATGAATTTCCCTGGTAAGACTGCTTTCATTGTGTCCCATAGATTCCGATATGTTGTATTGTCATTGTCATTTAATTGAAGGAACAGTCTGATTTCTTCTTTAATTTCCTCTGTGACCCATTGGTTATTCAGAAGTGTGTTGTTCAATTTCCACGTGTTTATGACATTTTTTGAGTTTCTTTTGCTATGGATCTCCAATTTCATTGCACTATGGTCTGATAATATACAGGGGATAACTTCAATTCCTTTGCACTTACTTAAACATGTTCTATGTGTGAGTATGTGGTCTATTTTTGAGAATGACCCATGTGCAGCTGAGAAGAATGTGTATTCTGATTTTGTGGGGTGGAAGACTCTGTAAACATCTGTTAAATTCATTTGTTCAAGAGTTCGATTGAGTTCTAGTATTTCCTTACTTATTTTTAGTCTAGTTGATCTATCTATTTGTGGCAGTGGGGTGTTGAGGTCCCCCACTACAATTGTATTAGTGCATATATGGCTTTTCATGTCTGTTAGTATTTGTTTTATATAGTTGGGCACACTAGTGTTTGGTGCATAGATATTTATGATTGTCATCTCTTCCTCTTGGATTCTTCCCTTTACAAGGATGTACTGTCCTTCTTCATCTCTCTTAATCAGTGTTGGTTTGAAATCTACTTGATCTGCAAAGAGAATAGCTACTCCTGCTTTTTTTCTGGTTCCTGTCACATGGAGTATTGTTTTCCACCCTTTAACTTTCAGCCTATGAGTTTCCTTTTGAATTAAGTGTGTTTCTTGTATGCAGCATATTGTTGGATTTTGCTTCTTGACCCATTCTGCCAGTCTATTTTTTTGATTGGTGAATTGAGACCATTAACATTGATGGTTATTACTGAAATGTATTGACTTGTCATTGCCATGACTTTTTCTTTTTGTTGGGTTCTCCCCCTTTACATTTAATTTCTTGTCATGCCAGATGAGTTCATTCTGCTTTGCTTCCTGGGGTTGTGATCCTCAATGTCTGTTCCTAGGATATTTTCCAAAATTTTGGAGTGCTGGTTTGGTATTCACGAAGTTCCTAAGGTGCTCTTTGCCTTGAAAGTATCTTATTTCTCCATCCATTTTGAAAGATAGTTTTGCAGGGTACATCAATCTGGGTTGGAGGCTGTTTCCTTTTAGGGCTTGGAATATGTCACTCCAAGCTCTTCTTGACTTGATGGTTTGTGTTGAGAAGTCTGCTGTGATTGTGATGGGCTTTCCTTTGTATGTGATTTGTTTCTTTTCTCTGACTGCTTGTAGAACTTTGTTCTCCTCTTGTGTTTCTGGAATCTTAACAATTATATGCCTATGGGTAGATTTTTTTTGATCACGGCTATTTGGAGTCCTATATGCCTCACTTATCTGTATTTCAAGCTCTTTTTCCCTGCTTGGGATGTTTTCTGCCATTATTTCTGTGAAGAGATTTTTTATGTCATCTGCACTCTCTCCTGTTTCTTCATTGACTCCAATCAGTCTTATGTTATTCTTTTTTGCATCATCTAGCAGCTGATGGATTGATTTCTCATGATCCCTTATAATTTTGAAATAATTTTTCTTTTCCTGGTCACTAATTGCAATCTTATCTTCTATATCTGAAATTCTGTCCTCACACTGGCTCATTCTGCTGTGTAGACTTTCAGTGGAGTTTTTCATGTCCTGGAAATCTATTTGCATCTGTTTTATGGATTCCATTTGTTTCTTATGTTGGGATTCCATCATGTTCCTCAGCTCCTCTCTAGATTTATTAATCATGTCTTGCACTAGGGGCACAATTTCTCCTGTTATCTGAGAAATTATTTCTGATTTCATTTTTTCCAGATCCCCTTTGGTTGCCAGTTCAGTGGGTCCAGGTGGTTGTGTATCAGAGGGTTCCATCTAGTTTCCCTTTGGGGTTGCTGTAGGTGATCTGGAAGTCTGGTTTTGAGACTTATTTATGTGTTTTCTCATTTCGACTGGGGTAGGGGGCTGTTAGCACCTGCATGGATTACCTCCTCTGAGCTGGGTGAAATGGGACAGGGGCTGGGAGCAGTGGTAGGGATGGTGACCCAAAAGCCTTTTCCTGTGGGCTGGGAGCAGCCGGAGGGATGGTGGCCGGGAAACCCCTTCCTCTGGACCAGGAGCAGTGGGATGGTGGCTCAGAAGCCCCTCCCTCTGGGCCGGGAGCAGCAGGACAGAAGGTGGCCCAAAAGCCCTTTCCTCTGGGCTGGGAGCAGGGGGAAGGATGGTGACTGGGAAGCCCCTTCCTCTGGACCAGGAGCAGTGGGACGACGGCTTAGAAGCCCCTACCTCTGGGCCAGGAACAGTGGGACTCAGTACCTTGGTCTGGTGGTCTGGTGTCCTCTGCGCCTTGGTAATGTGGAATCAGGTGGCTGCCTGTCTGCAGTGAGGTGATTCGGTGTCTTCCGTATGACTCAGAACCTCGGTCGGGCGTGCACAGACCTGCCTGTCTGCAGCAGGCTGATTCGGCGTGTTCCGCGGGACTGAGGACCTCAGCAGGATGTGGGCAGACCTGCCTGTCTGCAGTAGGGTGATTCGGTGTCTTCCGCGTGACTCAGGACCTCAGTAGGGGGTGCACAGACCTGCCTGTCTGCAGCGGGCTGATTCGGCATCTTCCATGTGACACCTCTTCTGAGGCTTTGATGTTGCTTCTTCTCTGGGTTCTGTAAGTGTGGAGCCTCTTCTGGCTTTCACTGAAGAAAGCTAAAACAAAAGCAGGTGCATCTACTGCCCTTCAATGGTTTATAGTCAGGCCCACATTATTCATACCAACTGCCTTTGTTATCAGGCAGACAAAACAAATTTCCTGCCGAAACTCAGTGCTATCTCAGCACACAAACACCTCTCAAAAGTGCTCCAGTGCTCCAAGAAGTGATGCTGACAGGAGGAGGATCTAATAAAGCAGCCAGGCTATCAAGAATCATCACTTGGAAATGACTTTCAGCATGGGGTTAGGATGAAGTCTGCAAACTGTCAGCTTGTACTCTAAATCATTTTCAAAGAGTCTTTATCATTCCACATAGCTGCTGAAGTATTGCAGATGAAGTACAATGTCTGGGTTTGCTTCAGAATCATTGAGAGTGGGATGGGAGGTGAATGGGAATATAGATCAGTTGACATGGGTTTGTGTTCAATGCTGCAGCTGGATGACAGGTACCTGGAAGTTCACAATATGATTTTCTTTTTGTGTGTATATGTTGGAAATGTTTCATGATGACAAATTTACAATTTTAACTAATAACTATGCAGAGAATTAACAGAATGAGTCTGAGACTGCTCTTCTTGGAAAGGTCTATTTGCAAAAGTGGACCTTGCTGGCAACTGAAAACTTGGCTGGTAAATAGTTTCTTACATAGACATACACATTCCCTGAGAAATGTGGTCCTTGTGCCTAAACTATGCAAGTAATATGGGTTATGCAACACCTGCATTCCCCCCAGGTGTCTGTAATTGTGTTACGTGCTAGATAAAGCATACATTCTCCAGTAGAAAGCAGGGACATACACTGTCTATTGAACACCTCTGGACAGAGATACTGTGCACATCTCTGAGCAGAAACTTGGGTACGTTTTTGTTGTTTGGGAGAAAGTCAACTCTATGAGAACCCCTGAGGGAAGCCTGAGCATGAATTCCCCCAACTCTGCCTGTATCTTACCCTGTTATGATCCATTTGTGTAATCTTACAAAATCCTGTGGCTGAACTTCACTGTGAATACACCTGTATGCTGAGTCTTGTGATTCCTTCTAGTGAATCTCCAGACATGAAAGTGGTCTTGCCAACTCCCAACATACAAACACATGTTTCAAAAAGAAGAGATTTTTACATCAAAATCTGCATTTCCAATTTGTCTCAAAAAAATGAGTTCTGTCAACCTTACATCTTTAGCTAGAGTTGAACATGGCCTCTCAATTTCAACAGCCCCCATCTAGACTGCTCAGTTGTCTATGTTATCCAGCCATTGCAAGCATTAATTTTAGAACCTTGAGCAAGAAGAAAGAGTCTTGATGGTGGTTTCAGAAACTCAGGTTCTGGGGCCATGTTTGTTAAGAGGACTTGACTCACTGTCTGATAAATGTTACTCAAGGCCCTTTATGTCCTACATTCTTAGCAGATAGTTACAAAGAAATGAAAGATAACCAGGCCTCATGTTAATACTATTAGCAATAACACCATTCATGTACTTGCTTTTGCCGGGCTTGAACTATGTTAGTCCTGATCCTGATGCCCCTATAAGGTAGAACTTAGAATTGCTAGTTCCTAAGTCACTCATTCTCTAAGTCTTTGCAAGGTGAAGGCAAATTACTAGGTAGCGGGAACATAGGGTCACATAAGACAGAGCCCCCACTTGCATGACTTTACAATTTTATCAGCCAAAATGGACAGAAAATTAATCAACAAATGATATGTTAATATGTGCTGTTATGTGTATATTAGTGTCAATAATACACATGATATATATATATATATTAATGATAAGTGCTGTAAAGTAAAATGAAACCAGGAGAGAGAGAGAGAGAGAGAGAGAGAGAGAGAGAGGGAAACACATGAGGATATGTGGCCAGAAAAGACCTCTCCAAAGGGACAACAAATGAGCAAGGACCTAAATGAGGTGACAGTGGGAGCTATGCAAAGCCTAGAACAGTTTGATTTGATTAGAAAAAGCATGTGCAAAGGGCCTGAGGCTGAAGTGAGATTGACTAATCTGAGTTGCTAGAGCTTGTCAGGCAAGAGCTCAAAGAGGTCAACAACAGCCAGATCAAACAGGTCCATGATGAGGCCTTTTGGATGCTGCTTGGGGTGAAAAAGGAAAATATTGGAAGGTTTTGAACAAGATGTGGAAACATAGGTGGAAATTAAGGCTCAGGGACTGTACTTGACATTATTGCCCATAAGTAGCAGAGTCAGAATCCAATCCTATGTCTCTGCCTCCAAAGGAGTGTCCAAGGTCCATGCTGTCCCAGAGGCATTGCAGGGGGGACATTTCTCTTCTCATAAGTCTTCTCTTCTCATACCACATCTTCCACCAAATTTTTCATTTCCCTTTACTCTGGTACCCAGTTTTATAATATTACAGTGCCTGGACTCTGCCTAGCCTGAGAAGGGGACATGTATTATATTCAGTTTTTTTGCCAAGATGAAACATAGATGGATATTTCTTAGTTATTAATAATTAGCAATGCAAGTATGTGTAGCACATGAGCCCTCTCATGTGGACTTGGGTGTGGATGTACTTTTTGTCAACTAAATCACTTGAAACCACTAATTTGCTTGTTATTTAAATAACCTAAAAGAGATTATATCATGAGGCTTTTTAAAAATGGGAGTATTTTTAGAGCCCCCACACCCAAGTGCAGAAGAGGTGAGCCTCTTGGGCTACTCTACCACCAACCCAGAGTGCTGAGGGAAGAGCACCCCACCAGCGCAGAGGAGGTAAGCCATGCAGATGCCAGCACCCCACCCCCTGTGGCTGTGCTGAGCCATTACCTGGCTCCACACCACAGAGTTGCAAGGGTCATAAAGGACATTGTTCTGAGCTCAAGAAGATAGAGCAAAAATGAATAATAGAAAGAGAGCTTCTCTGAGGCTCCTTGATGAAAATTAAAGCCCACCAGAAATATGAAGAAAATTGCTGCAATAAACGCACACCAGACCGTAGTTGGGGGAGCAGCGGTGTGGACCAGAGTGGCACAGTTGCAAGCAGATCCCAGCCAGAGCTTCACCCTGACCCCAGAGGCTGGGGCACACTGGCCCAAGCAAAGGGCCTACCTGGAAAAGAGCTGCACAGGCATACAAGCAACACCCAGAGGTTTGGCCCGATACCATCGGTAAGTGCACTAGATCCTAGCCAGGTCCTTGCTCACACAATGGAAACTGGGGTGCACAGCCCCTAGCCAAAGGCCCTCCCAGACAACAGCTACATAGAGGCCCTAGCCAGAGGCACACCTAGATACCATCCCAAGTGTGCACAGGTTCCAGCCAGAAGCCAGACAACAGGTCAGCTCAGGGATCCAGGTCACCTTTCTAAACCCAGAAATTAGTGTACTGGTAAGCAGCAGGGAAAAAGCTGCTCAGTGGCTTGCTGAGAATTGAAGACCACTGGGTGAACAAAAAGTTGCCTTGAAAAAGGCACAGCAGGCTGCATCTGTTGAAATGAGAAGACACATAAATAAGTCTCAAAACCAGACTTCCAGATGACCTAAGGCAACTCCAAAGGAAAACGAGATGGAACAATCTGATACTCAACCACCTGGACTCCCTGAACTGGCAACAAAACAGGATCTGGAAAAAATGAAATCAGAAATAATTTCTCAGATAACAACAGAGATTGTGCCCATAGTGCAAGACATGATTAATAAATCTAGAGTGGACACAGATAAAAATAGAGGAGCTGAGGAACATGATGGCATCCCAACATAGGAAACAAATGGAATCCATAAAACAGATGCAAACAAATTTCCAGGACATTAAATCTCCATTGAAAGTTTATGCAGCAGAATGAGCCAATGTGAGAAAAGAATTTCAGATATAGAAGATAAGATTGTGATTAGTGACCAGGAAAAGAAAAATTTCTTTAAAATAGTAAGGGACCACAAGAAATCAATCCAGCAGCTACTAGACAATGCAAAGAAGAATAACATAAGACTGATTGGAGTCAATAAAGAAACAGAAGTGCAGACGACATAAAAAAAACTGTTCACAGAAGAGATGGCAGAAAACTTCCCAAGCAGGGGAAAAGAACTTGACATACAGATAAGAGAAGCACATAGGATTCCAACTAGCCATGATCCAAAAAAATATACACATAGGCATATAATAGTTAAAATTCCAGAAACCCAACAGAAGAAAGTTCTACAAGCAGTTAGAGAAAAGAAACAAATCATTCCATTGGGCACGACAAGAAATTAAAAGCAAAGGGGGAGAATCCAACAAAAAGAAAAAGTCATGACAATGATAATTCAATATGTATCAGTTATAACCATCGATGTTAATGGTCTCAATTCACCAATCAAAAGAAATAGAGTGGCAGAATGGGTCAAGAAGATTCAACAATATGCAGCACACAAGAAACACACTTAATGTGTTAATTAAAAAAGAAACTCATAGACTGAAAGTTAAAGGGTGGTAAACAATACGCCATGTGACAGGAACCCGAAAAAAAGCAGGAGTAGCCATCCTCTTTGCAGATCAAGTGGATTTCAAACAAAAATCTGAAACACTTCTGGTCCCAGATAAGGGATAGTCAACTTGTAGGTACAAATCTATTGTGAACATGTGTTTTCATTTCTCTTAAGTAAAAACTTAAGAACAGAAATGTTGGTTCTTAACAATAGTACAAGAAATTTCTATATTGTTTTCCAAAATTGTTTTATCATTTTACATTCAGATTAGCAGTATTAGAAAGTTCTAACAGGTTCACACCTAAGCTGACATTTGTTCTTTTAAAACTTTTAACTTAATTTCCCCAAAGAGTGTATAATATGATCTTGTGGTTGTACTCATTAGTATTTTTCTGATTCTAGTGTTACACATCTTTCCTTGTGCTATACTGGCTATTTATTATCCTCTTGTGTCTACTTTTTAATTGGGTTGTCTATTAATGAGCTGTAAGTTTTCTTTATATATTCTGGTCATAGGTTGTATGTATTATAAATATGTTCTGTTTAAGGACTACTTTTCATTTTCTTAATGATGTCTTTTAAAGTTCAAAATTTTGATGGAATCTCATTTATCAATTTTTTTTCTTTTTAAAAAAATTGTTTTATTGGTACATTTTAGGTGTACAATATGTTTACGTTTATCATTGGGTGCTTGTACCTGTACATGAAGTGTCTTAGTTCTTATTTTTTCCCCATTATCTGTGCTCCCTTCACCCCCTCCACCCTTCTTTATTTACATAGATTTCATTTCCATTTTTAAAAAATTTTTTTCTTTTATACATCATGTTTTTTGTATCCCAGGAAATTCTTGCCTACCATAAATTCATGAATATTTTCCCTTATAATTTCTTCTTAATGTTTTATAGTTTTACTCTTTCATATTTATGTTCATAGATCCTTTCAAGTTATTCTTATGTATGGAAATAAAGGGTTGAGGTTAATTTTCTGCATACAGATACCAGGTGTTCTAGTGCCATTTGTTGAAAACACTAACTTTCCCTGCTCTTGAGTTGAGTTTATGTTCAATAAAATGTTAATGTTAAATAATCTTTCAAAAATCAGTGGACCGTATATGAGTGGCTCTATTTCTAGAGTCTCTGTTTTATTCCATTGATCTATATGTCTTTCCTTACACCAACACTGCCTTGATTACTGTAGCTTTAGAGGAAGTCTTAAAATTAGGTAATAAACGTCTTCCAACAGTCTTTTTTTCTTTTTACTTTTCTAGGTCCTTTGTACTCCTACATAACTTTTAAATTTCAATATCCAATTCTTCATTTATAGCAAGTATGCATAGACCTGAATTTTTACATATGCCTTGTGTTTTCTAACCCTGCTAAATTCAAATACAAGTTCTAGGGGCTCCTAGAGATTTCTTAGTATTTTCTCTGTAGGTGATCATTTCATCTACATATAAAGATTTTACTTTTACCTTGCCAACCCTATGCTATTTGTGTCATTTTATTGCCAGACTATTTTGGTTTGGGCCTATGTTTCAAAGTTTAATGGACAGATGAAGAGTAGGCATATCTGCCCTTGTTCCCCACTTTGCAGAAAAGGCATTGTATCTTTTCCATTCATATAAGGCGTTTTTGCTGGAAGTATAGAGTACATGTCTTTAATCTGTTAAGAAGGTTCTGTTCTACTTCTAGTCTCCTGATAGCTTTTACCATGAACAGCTGAAGAATTTAGTCTGATACTTTTTCTCCAACTAGTGACAGGATCATATGGCTTTTTCCTTTCCTCTGTTAAAATGATAACTTATGCGAGTGGATCTTCCAATGCTGAACCAACACTGCCATCCCTATAATAAAACCACTTTCTACATATTGCCAGATCTGACTTCTAATACTTTGTTTTGTTAAACAAATTTTTATCTATGTTCATATTTTTTCTTCTATTATCTTTATCCAGTTTTAGGATTAGCACAATGTTGATTTCCTAAATGAGAGGAGAAGTGTTCCTTCTTTTTTCTGCTTTAAATGTTTGATATAATTCATCAGTTAAAATGTATACGAGCCTGCTGTTGTCATATAGGTAGGTTTTCAAGCTAGGAATATACTTTCTTTAATAGGTGCTACTCAAATTTTATATTTCTTCCAGAGTCAGTTTCATTAATTTGTCTTCCAAGGTACTTCTTAGAAGTTGTCAAATTTATTTCAAAAAAGATTTTTATAATATTCTTTCTATATCCTTTTAAATTGTGTAAAATCTGTGGTAATGTCCTCTAAATCTCAATATTGTAATTTTAAAAATGTATAATTGATATTGTATAATATGAAGAAAATGTCTAAAGGAGTAGGGGAAGTGGGAGGGGTAGGAGAAAGGAAAGAAGAGAAAAGAAAAAATATGAGAAAATTAAAAAATGGAAACAAAGTCTTTGTAAATAGGGAAGGGTGGAGGGGGTGAAGGGAGGGCAGGGGAAGGGGGAAAAAATAAGAACCAAGATAAGTCATGTAAAGGTACAAGATCCCAATGATGAACGTAACTGTATTTTATACCTAAAATGTACCAATACACTTAATGGAAAAAATAAATAAATAAATAACCTAAAAGAAAGCTTTGGTTAAAAAGAATAAAGATATTCATCTTATAATATAAATAATAGTAAATAAATCTTCCTTCTTTCCTCAGAATTCGCTTCTGTATACTATGTTTTCTTAAAGCAATGGATGCCTGAATTATTACTGAATTATTGTCAACATCCTTGCAATGTATCTCCATTATTAAGATACATTAGATACAGCATGATGAGGTTTACATATGATTAAATCCCCCCTTGCAACCTTGTAAGAGAGAAGTGTCTACAACACCAGTGAAAATGGTCTCTCCAATCTCAAGAGTTTACACAACCTCTTTAGAATTTCAATTCTCTCCTTGCTGTCATATTAAAATACTCCCCCAGGGACACTGGGACACTGGATTTTTTTAGTCCTAGAACTGAATTCTATTTGGCCAAACAGAACCAGCCTTGAATTCCCCAAAGGACTCCCACAGGAAGCAAATGTAGGTGTGTTCTGAGCATGCTGATGATCAAAGAGAGAAACCAACTTTTGTGCCAGCAACTCTCTTGATTATTCAGGGATGGATGATCCAATTTGTGGATTAGCTGGGCCTCTTGGCCTTTCCTGATTTCACTGATCATTAGCCCATGGCCCCCTCGGGCCAGGAAGATAAAAGGAGCCAGGCAGAGCAGTCCAGTGGCTTCTCGGCCTATGTGGTAAAAGGGGCAGGGCCGAAGGCAGTGGTTTGCAATGGGGAAAATGAGGTTTGGGGATTATCCGGATTTCAGTGAGCTGATTTCTTCATAGCTCCCTAGCCCCCAACCTGAGCCCCTGACACCAAGTAATGGACAGTTTTACCTTAGAGGAAGTGGACCTCAGAAACTGCCCAGTGGGTTTCAAATGTGTTATTTCAAGAGCCTGGGGGCAGAGAAATGAAACTGCCCTCAACACAGTGGCAGAACCTCAGAGCATTAGGCCTCTGCCCCTTCTGCAGTAAGTGTGTCTGGCAGGCACAGGGCAGGGGACATTGCCTTTAACACACCCCTGTACTTGGGAACAGCTGTCTTTTAACCCTGAAAGGGGGACTCTCTTTCCTGTAACACAGCACTTTTCTGAGATTACAAAAGCTCCAAAGAAGGAAGGGGAAAGGAAGAAACTGGTGATAGAGGGAGAAGGCCAGGGGCAGAATGGGGACGGGGACCTGCAGTTCAACCAAAATTGGGTTTTGATTCCAAATAACAGTCCTGGAACAACCCTTCTTGATGACCAGATCAGACTGAAAACCAAGTGCTGTGGAGAGCATAAACCATCCCTCAGTAAAGCCAAACTGTCAGAAATGGAGCCAGAGGGACTGGGCAGAAGCAGAGAGGCAGGCCTCCACAGGCAAGACCTACTACTCATCTGCGGGTCCCTAGGGAGTTCACCTTGAAGCCTCTGTTTCCTCAGAAGAACAGTCAGGATAACAAGAGTGCAGATTTCTCCACACTGCTGAGAGAAAGAACTGAGATTGCCAACCCAGGATGGGGCCCATGGGATACCCTGGAGGAAGGATGGAGTCGAGAGGGGCAGATGAGCCTCAACCGCCTGCCTATCACCTCCATCCCTGGCACCAACTCCATCGTCCCAGCTGTTTCTGCACTTCTTGGTGCAAAAGAATCAGGGCAGCCCTCAGCTCCTCAACTCATATATGGACTTTCCTGGATTCCTAGTCCAGCAACACTAGTCTGTCTAAGGGACTTGAGACCCACTTCTTAGATGACAGTGGCTTGCCCCATAATATTCAAAGGCCATACATTTTTTCTTAACCTGTCATTTTCTTTAAGTGAGAGCAATAGTTCCTCCTCTTCCTGCAGGGAGTTGAACAGCGTGAGATGAAAAATAAAAACTGCCGCAAATGAAAGATGAAAGAGAACAGAGAGATCTGACTTGTTTGTTTATTCTTATGCAAAAATATTTCCTAATTTTCAAGATTTTCAATAAATAGCCATAAGCCTAACAAAGAACTTCAGGACAGCAGATGCGTGGGTGGGAGAGGATTAGCCCAGGGACCCCTCCTTGTCCTCAAGGACGAGGAAGCACAACCTGTCCTTGTGGGACCCTCACCTACCCAGAGCCCAGCAGGCAAGGTGCAGTGCTGGAAGTGAGGTGCAGAGACGAAGGACACATCTTCTTTACACTCTTTAAAACTGCTATGTGAGTCTACTCATGTTTATTGTTTCAGAAATTTAAGCATGTTTTATAAGCACAGGAACACTCAAGCATATGGTTTAGTAACCATCTGAGGGGTTTTGTCCTCGAAGATCACAGAGCCTTTGGAAAACTCCCCTGCATCATAGTGTGAGAACGACAGAAAAAGAAAATAAATCGTGGTGCTATCATCGCATAGTATCTGAGGGGGTGGGTTCCAGGATCCTGCAGATATCAAAATCTGCAGATGTTTAGTCCCTTCTATGAAATAGTATGGTATTTGAATATATACATATGCAGTATAATTAAAGTCATCTCTAGATTACTTTTAATACTTAATACAATGTAAATGCTGCATAAATAATTGTTATGTCATATTGTTCAGGGAACAGTGACAAGAGAAAAAGGTTTGCACGTGTTCAGTTCAGGTACATTTTTTTCTGAATATCTTTGAATCTCAACTGGTTGAATCCTGGATGCAGAACCAATAGATACAGCGGGCTGCCTGTATGCAAAAAAGATGACATAGGCCAAGGCACAGACATAGAAAAATGAAAGTTTGGCTAAAGTGTAGGGTCAAAATCTCCACCCCATCGCCTTCCACCCTAATCTCTAGGATATGGCATTGTGTGTAGTTTTGGCCAAAGGGAAGAAGACAGTGATCTTGGCATCTCATGGCATGGGATATTAGAGCCAACTGTACCATCACCACCATGCATACACTTCCACTCTTGGGCATGGCAAGAGACAAGGAACTTCAGAGGGCATCAGCTGTATTGTCTTTCAGTCATCCATCCTCCTCGTTTCAATTTTCTCATTCTTAGTCTGAGCAGTTTGGGTAGGGTTGACTCCAGAGAAAGTATTGATCCAGGCTTAACCAGTGAAAGTACAGCCTCCCTCTGGCCACAGTGCTTGGTTCAAGAACAGGCACCATCTATATCCTCAAAGGAAACTGCTTCTATTTATCATGTTCCAAGGAAGGTCCAAAGAAGGACATTGAGGACTTTACAAGGCCTTTGCTGGTTTTGTGGGAAGACTACCTAGAGAGAGAGGTCCAAGGGGTCCTAATTGAGGTCCCCAGCCTAATTGATTGAGTCTCCCCAGCCCAGTCTCTAGATGCACCAATATGGATGCCTTCTGGATACCCTCAGCCCCAGCATTATCAGACTACAGTTACCAGAGAACCTCCTCCCAAGAACACCCTACCTGAATCCAGGTAAAGTTCAGATTCAAAGACAGAATAAATACATGTTGAATTAAGCTAGTTTTGAAGGTAGCTTATTATGTAGCCAGAACTAAGTCTATTTGGCTTATTAATTTAAGGGCTAAAATATCAGGAATTGAGTCAAAACCCAAGATAAAGAAGCCATTGGACAAAGATTACATACTCCAACAGTCTTCCTGGTGAACAATCATGTTATCTGTAGGTTTTGTCCATTGGTTCTATCACTATAGCTGCTTCCAATAACTGATTTCCCCAAGCCTCTACCATAGCCAGCCACTGTGTCAGATACTTCAATGCCGTGTCTTAAGTCTGGCATCATGAACCCTATTGACAGATGAGAAAAGTACTAAGGTGTAGAGAGGTTAAGCATGGCTGGTAAATAATAGAGCCAGGCCATATGGCACAGAAGAACGAACAGGGCATTGCAGTCATAAAATCTGATTGAAATCCTAGCTTTGTCCCTTGCTGGGTGCTAGACCTCAGGCCAGAGGCTGAAACACTTTCTCTGTAATGATGCCTTATCCCAAAAAGAGGTTTAGAGAGTGCCCACTGCATGAGCATTAGGCCCAACAGTCCAGACTACAATGAGAGCAGAGTGAATATTCCATAAAGTATGGTCATTTCCATTTGGATACACAACTCTGCACATTCACAAATGTTACCGACTCAGTCAGTTTCTTCACCTCAGATTGTAAAATCTTTATGGAATGAGACATTTCTAAAATTTCTCTGGCTCCTAAAGATCGTAGTATAGTATTAGACATGTAGCAGGTGCTTGATAAACTCTTGCCAACAGCTTGACCAGTGTAAATCAGGGGCTTTCTATTTCACATTGGAAGGCCATGGAGGGCCACACTGACCAGCAATTTTGTTTGAGAATATAAATAGTAAAAGCACACTGGCAGGAGAGATAAACAGTGGGTAATCCCTGTATGACTTCTCAGGCCTTGGAGAATAAGGAGTGGGAGTCAGAGACCTGGATTCCCTGATACTGATACTTTTACTGATACTGATACTGATACTGTCATCAGTGAGCTGTAAATATTGAATGAGATCCAATCTCTGTCAGCCTCAGCTTTCTTATCTGTAAAACAGGGATAACAGTCCCTATCAGGTTGTGGTGATTTGGTGAGATATGACATGTGTAGGCACTCTCTAAAAAAAAAATCATTGTTATTAGTTGCATACCTGAGCATAAAATCCCGGCCTTGCTCCTTTTCCATGGCAGTTTTGAAGATCAAGTGAGAATGGATAGAGTGATGCTTTTTAAATATTAATAAAATTCAATGCAAACAAAGTTATTAAGAACCAGACTAAAGTCTAAATTATCTGACATAAATATCCATTCTGTTTGTTCATGCAAAGCAGAACAAAGAATATAAGAAACTTCTGGGAAATTCAAAAGAGACACATCAAAGATCCATTCACCTAAAGTTGAGAACCTTTGAGGACATCGAACCCATCTCATTTTTAGGAGGAGAAACTAAGCCAGAGAGCAGCAATGCATGGAAAAGATCTCCCAGCCAGGGGCAGAACCAGGAAGGAGTGCTGGACCTGAATGCCAGCTCCATCCCTGTGGTCTGAGTATCCAGCTGTGTGATGACCCAGGTATCTGCCCTCCAGAACATTCTTAAGCAACCATTAGATGCAACTGAAAAGTAAATAAATGTCACATCAGTTTAATCTCCTGCACATTTATTCTCTGCCTAGGAGTGGCAGAAAAAAATGCCTCTGGGATACCACTCTCTAATTTCCTTTCTCAATAACGTTATAAAAATTGAAATGAGTGTTAAGGAGGAATAATGTGTCTTGGGGAAGATATGATTTCTGCAGGCTGTTTCTCAGTCCACCACCACAAAAGCAGTGAGCGCTGAGATCCTCAATCAGTAAGTCTGATGGAGGCTGAGCCATAAAGCCAAGTGTCCAGCTTGACAAAGGAAACTCTTCATCCCTGGAAGAAGTCACCCTCGCCTGTCTCAGAGTTTCTCCGCTCTGCCGAAGAGTTCAGTGTTTAAATCTTCTGCAGCCAATGCTAGGTTTCAATATTATTTTAATTTCTTGACTATAACAAGGCTGCTTTTTATTCCCTGGTTTCCCAGGCTTTGAGGTCCAATTGCCTCCAACCTACATCTCTGCTTGGAGTGACTTGTCCTTGGGCCACCAACTGTTGACAAATCATTCTCTCCATCCTCGTGACTGGATCGGCAGCAGCCTGCACACCTCGGCCCCACCTAAACCTTCCCCCTGGGATTTCAGAGTCTAGGCCTTCTGCACAGCCCCAGACCCTGCCCTTTTCACCCTCCACAAAACCCTCTAGATTTGTCACTGGGCTCCGCTTGTCCACAGACAAGTCTTGGCCTCGCCTTAGCTCTTTCCTTCTGCCTCTTTTCCCCCATCCTCCCAGAAGCTTGCTTGCTCTTCCCTCTGGATTGCTTGTTGTTCTCTGCACTTTCAATGGTCTTCTCCAACCTCTACTTATCAAAAACTCAGCCAACATTCAACTCCTAGGCCAATGTTATTCTTCCAAGAGGTCTCTGCTTGTTACACTAGGCAGACAGGACAGGACTTGGTTCCTTTCTCAGGCCTCCCTCCCAACAGATAAAGCCACCACACCACTGCACCAACACTTCCGGCATCCATGTCCTTGTTTGTCACAGCGCCCCTGCCAAAAGACATTATCTCAGTGCAGGGCTACGTGGTTCATCCTTTCCCCCACCCTTAACACAAAGCATTCTGACTTCCACACCGTAGGTGCTCAATAATTATCTGTTCACTGAATGAAAGAAAATAGAGTAGTAAATTCACTCACCTCCTTTTTTCTTTTCCTTAAAAGAGTGCCTTCTGAGACACCTGGCAGAATCTCCAGGACTGAGGATGGGATTTAACAATTCTGAATTTTCCCTGGATATCAAGTTAAAAGTCACTGGCTGACCATGTTCCTCAGTTTCCCCATCTGTGACCACATGGCAAGAATTCTTCTTTGTTAATCTACTTTACCATGCTACTTATTTTCCCCTAAAAGGTGGCAATGCCATGCTTGTCTTGTTTTGTGTTGTGTTTTTCTTTTAAACAATCTACATATGAAGGGACCTGGAAGATTCTATTTGAAAGAGAAAGATCCTATACCCTTACTTGGAGTTCATTGCCAGCCCACAGGAGAGAGACAGGTTCTCTCACCAACCAGAAAGGAGACAGCTGTGGTGACAGATGTTGGTGGTGCTGATTATTCCAGGGCTGTTTGCATTCAGATTTCCCAGGCAGTCTTGGTTTTTTGAAGTCAGTCTCCTTTGACGGGTTTCCCCAGGTCTTGGTGAAAACAAACCACCCCTCTTGTCCCATGCATTTCATTTATTTCTTCTCTCTGCTCCACAAATGCACAAATAAAGGACACCCACCCACCATACACACTCCCTCATGCAACTTCACATTTCATTCAGAACATAGATGGCCTGAGGGAGACAAACCTTTTCATTCTCCCTTAGGTTGTTTCTTTGTTTTTGTAGTGTGTGTGTGTGTGTGTGTGTGTGTGTGTGTGTGTGTTGGGGGGCGGGGGGAGTGAGTAGAGATGTCTGGATGAATCACATCCAAGGCCAATTTCTCCAAAAGATGTGCAAACTTCTGATCCCACTGGAGACTTCAACTGAATACCAAGAAGGGGTGTCTTTGTTTCCTCTAAACGGAGTATTTACTTTGAGCTGGTAAAATGAATTAAGGGAAGGATATGGCACCTTTGGTTTCTGGGTGCTAAGTGAAATCCACAGAGGGGAGGGTCCTCACACCGAAAAGAAAGGGTAAGAAGAGAGGATGAGAATAGAGGAAGATGAGGGAGGAAGAATCCCACGGGGGTCTCGAAAAGAGACCCTGCTAGAGAACGGGCTGCTTTTTTCCTGGGATTAAAAGTTGTCTTATAATACTATAAGGCCCATGTATATGCAAGCAGTTGGGAGTCATTAAGGGCCTAAAATAGGAAACCATTCGCTTGATCTTTTGCTTCAATCCTATTAGGGGCCCCCTGGAGCTCGAGAGAGATACCAGCCTGTCATGTCCCTGTTGCTGTGACGACCCTGTCTTTATAGAACAAGAAAGAGAAATGGTAGTGATTGGCAGACCTTGCTTGCCCCCGTATGTAACACAAAGGGCGACAAAATGAAGAGGAAGTGAGGCCCTTCTCCGAGGTCTGACGCTTCTTAACCCGACACCACCTTCCACCTGGTCTCCTGGCCCCCACCCGGCCTCCTCCGGAAAGGAGAGCGCCACTGACTGCCCATGCCCATGCCCAAAGATCACTAATTACTTTATTAATTTTTTGGTCTAATTGCTAGTAATAACAATTTTTAAAAGTCTGTCTCCATTAACTTCGTCTAGAGGAGGAGAAACATGTGGGAGGGGGCTGGAAGCGAAGAAGGGGCAGATGAGGCGCTGCGCCAGCGGGCTGGGCCGGCGACATTGTCAGAGGGCACCGTTTGCCCGACGTTGGGGAACCGCGAGGCAGGGAGGGGCCGGCCTGATAAATCCCACCATATGGTGCCGGACTCCAGCCTGCCAGCCATGAATAACGGCCTCCCTTTTCGGGTGCTCTTGCCGGGCTCCTCGATCCCCGCTAAAGGGGCGGGAAAGTGTAAACTGCTCGAAGCTCCTTTTCTCCGCCGTCTGCGCAGGAAACAGCGACGCGGCCTGGGGGGCTGGGCCGGGCACCCCCAGCGCAGCGCCCGCCGTGGCCGCAGCCACGCCGACAAAGGCCGTGCCCTCGCCCGGGTCGTCGCTCGGCCCATTAGGGGCCGTTGGTTGCAAAAAGTAAAAGCAACTGAACCCAGCGGGAGGCCAGGGCGTGCGAGTCGGCCTGGTCCCCGCAAGGGCGGAGGCGGCGGCCGGGGCGCGGCCCGCGCAGGGCGCAGGGCGCCGGGTCCCGCAGACCTCGGCCCCTCGCGCCGCCCTCGGCTCTGAGGACCGCCCGGCGCCGCTCAGACGCCCACTGCGGCCTCCCCAATAAAACTGAACCCCGACCGCGGCCCAGGCCCCGCGATGCCCAGATATTTACAATGGTCGGGGGCAAAGGATGCGTCCCGGAGGTCAAAGGCAGAGCCTGGCTGAGCACTTTTCTTCCTCTGTGCGGGGAGGGGAGGGAGAAAAAAGAAGGAAGAGGAAGAGGAAGGAGAAGGAGGAGAAGGAGGAGAAGGAGAAGGAGAAGAAAGGAAGAAAGAAGGAAGAAAAGTTTCCTGCGGGGGAAGCAGTGAAATAGGAAATGAAGATCCGCTCTGTAGTTTAGCTAAAAGGAAACGCTGTCTAATCCTGACATGTATCGCATTTAAAATAAAACTCTTTTATCTTCCTGTGTGCCGAGCCCCCCAAACATTGTTCGGATTCCTACAGGGGAAAGGACGTCATAAAACCAGAATTTGTCTCATTGTAGGGTCGCTCTGCCAACCCCGGGCTTTAAAGAGAGCCGGCACAAAGCGGGGCCGGGCGGGGCCTGTCCAGGTGAGCGGAGACGGGGCGCAGCTCCCCGCAGCCCAGCCCGGGAAACCTCAGAGGAAGCTGTTCAGTAGAGCCCACCCGTCCTTCTCGGAAACCCCAGTCTTCTTTTCAAGACCCGATCCCTCTCCCAAATAAATTACAAGCGACTCTGTTCCTATGCCAAGCGCCCTTGGCTTCACAATAAGCCCCGAAGATTTTAAAGAAATGATGTTGAGGTTTGGGAATGGGGAGAACCGGGCGTGGGACTCACAGCCGCCCTGAGTTCAGTGTTGTTGGTTCTTTTCCCGCCAGGCGTGATAAAGCAAAATATTTTAACTGCAACCTAGAAGTTTGTGTTTTAGTCTACACTGTTTTTTCTTTCTACTTTTTTATTATTTTCTTACAAGAAACAGATCAAGAAAAATTAATTACAAGGCAGGGCAACGAAGTTAAATGAAAATGTAATCCGGCAATACGGAGAGCAAATTAATTTTTTAAAAGATAGATTTTAGAAACAAAAATACAATTGTTCTCCTTGGTAACATTTGTTAAAAGTATGCTCGATTTCGGGCTGAAAAATCAGGACTAATCCAGAACTCGGAAGTCACTGTCCGGATGCGTTTTCTTTAGAAATTCTAATTCAAAAATGTTCAAGCTTTCTTTGGGGTCTTTGTTTTCTATATAAAAAGGTTTGGGAGTTTTTCTATTCTGTTTGTTTTGTTTTCTTTTTACTAAAAAAAGAGAAAATACTCCCTCTCTGTTTAGACTAATGGTCTTGGAAACTAGGAGAATTTGGGAAAGGATTTTTTGATAGTGCTTCAACTGATAATTTACCGAAATGATAAATAATTTTTAAAAACTTTCTCCCTCAAGGTGGATAATGTTTTAGAAAAATGGGCACCAGTTTAGACATCTGATGAGTTGCACTTAGGCAGAGCTAGCTTCCAGCTTCTCCCCTGGAACCAAAGAAAGAGGTTTTTCTTATTTTTGTTGTTGTTAATGGTGGGTTTTGTTTTCTTTTATTTTGTTTTTGTTTGTTTTTTAAACATTTTTGTTCGGATTTCTTACATCCTATGTCATCTTTCTGGTTGAAGGTTTAATTTCCATTTCACAAATGCATAAGCTGCTGTACGGAAGGACGTTCAAAGCACTTCAACTTAAAATATTTTCAAAATGTCCAAACTTTGAATAGTATAATGAATATTTTTAAAATCAAATGAAATGCCTGTCTGAAGAATCATTTCTTTGCTGTTTGTTGGAATCTCCAACATAGGCCATTTCTCAATCTAACAATTGAAGCCATCAAAATAATCCACTTTATTAATTTCCTTATATTACGATAACCAAAATAATCTTCCCCAAATTTTTATCCCATTCCTCTCCCTCAGCTTGATCCACATCAACTGGGGCGGGTAAGAAATAAGTTCACCAAGGCTATACAACTTGAAAGAATTACTTATTTTTTTTTAAAGACGAAATGTTTCTGTCTATTAATTTATTTTTAAATATAGGGTGGCTTTTTGTTTGTACTTTTTGTTTGTTTTGTTTGGGTTTGGTTTCGCCCCTTTTTTTCTTTCTGTTTTACTGTACTTGCACAAGGCAGGATGCAAAACCACGGCCTCCTTAACGGTATCAGCAGTGAACTTACGCCACCTTCTGATCGTTTAGAGGATGACGAAACAGACTGCTTCTAGAAAAGAATTCTTTTATTCACTGGGTTCTGTATTATTTGTATCTGAAAGCAGAGCACCACTCAGCTTCTCTGAGAACTCACCGCACATCTCTTACAGCTTGATTTTATAAAGCCTGCGCTGGGAGATATTTTCTTTACCACATCCTTGAAAGAGCTCACCAAATCCTGGTCTGTGCATGTTAATTTACTGCAGTGTCTGGCAGGGCAGTAAATGGTGGCTGTAGAATAGTCATAGCCTATTCTACTCTGGCTCTTCTATACAGAGTGCTTGAAAACAAATCGGAGGCTATAACTGTAGCAGCAGAGAAACAAACGCTTCTCTTTCTTGGGTTCATAAGACACTCATTACCCACAATTAATCATAATGACATGCTGTATTCAGGCTCCTTGCTGGGGCCTGCGAAGAGCACACAGATGTGGCTCTCTGTAGATTTCAATCCCTTCTGTAATATGGATTTCAGGATACAGAGCTCGTTGGTACCCATTACCAGTCCCTGGGTCTGCTGTTTCTCTCAAAAGTGCTGGTCAGCATGGAGTGGAGAGGGTTTTCCTGGCCTTCAATGGGGAGCTGAGGCTCTTTCTGTGGCCTTCTTGCCATGAAATAAAAACTGTAGAACCCAAAGGTTGATTTTTTTCTTCCAACTCAAGTTCAGTTTAATAAAAAAAAAAACAACAGGATAGGTATCTAATGAAATGCATATGTTTATTTGTGTGTTGCATCGATCTTCTGTGAAGGTCTCTTATTCAAAGAGAAAATGAGCCTGATGATGTCCTTTTAAGAGTATGTGAGCAATTCAGACCTTGTTCCAGACTGAGAGGGTCCCAAATGCTTGCAAAACTGCACTCACAGGGAGAAAAGTGTTCATTGGGTTGAATTAGTGAAATCACTTGCTGAATTATTCATCTTATGTTAACCAACTGAGCCCCTGATATGTGCCAGATCTGTGGAGCTGAAACAGCCATGCAGGCAGTCATGGACTAGCTGCACAGCAGATGAAACTGTCTACACCTGAATTAGCAGAGCTTTCTAGCAGAATCGTGCTAGAGGCATCTGTCCATACAAGGCAGGTGGCTACTTGCATGACGTGAAGGCAACTCCAACAAGAAAGACCAATAATTATTTTGTCATCATCCTAATCTAAAATCTTTATTACAAACTGAAGATTTTGAAGAAAGTATATGGAGATTACAAACTTTCTTGAGGAATATTTCAAATAATGGAGAAACAGAACATGTGCATAAATATGAAAACTTGATATGAAAATTTCAATCCCCAAATTTTATGTGTGTTTATTTATATCAGAGTTATAGACTGAGCAGTAAAGGAGAGTGGGTTAGAAGGGGATTTGAGAAGAACACTCTAAAGTTCAACTGAGAGAATAATACAATGAAAATAGCCAAAATATTTATGGAAAGAGGATAAAATTTGACCTAATTATATGTTCCATAAAACTACAACTGTAGGGCTGGGGATTTAGCTCAGTGGTTTCACCGCCTGCTGTGCAAGCACAAGGACCCGAGTTTGATCCTCACCAAAAAAAAAAAAATCTCAAAACAAAACTACAACTGTAACGGAATGATATGAGGTAAGGGAATCAGACCAAGTGATAAAATCAAATACCACAGAAAAGACTTCATATAACTATAGAAATGTAACACAAGATAAAGCCAATATCTCAAATTACTTGTACAAATCACATGGCTTGTTTACTACATACATCTTAACCAAAAATAAAAGTCATATTGCTACAGATTTGCATACAAAGATTAAATGTAAATAGATGAGAAAAAGACACGAACTACATCTTCTACCAGAGAAAATACATAACACAAGATATATCAAAACAGATTGAGGACATGCTAACCAAAAATATATTGATATATCATCTTATGACCATACAAAAACTATTTTAGACAGTAACACTGTTCAATTGACAAAACTTTTGAAGTCTGCCAATACTAAATGTTGGAGAGGATGTGGTGCCATGAGATCTCTTAGACAAGGCTTTTCTAGAAGGGAAAGACAAAGAACTATCTTGCGAAAGAGTTTGGCAAATACTATATAACCCAGCACCTCTACTCTTGAGTATATACAAAATAAAAACCTTTTTACCCACACACCAGAAAAACAATGTAAGTGCATTCAGAATAGTGCTAGGCATAATACTGATTCTCTCCCAAGTGCATAAATACCGATGTATATAAAAATCATGGCATATGGACACAACTGAGGATAAATAACAGTGAAACACAAGTATATTAATTAATATGAGTAAATATTAAGTGGGAGGGGCAGCTGGTTTCAGATCATATCCAGCATAATACTCTTTTTATAAGAATAAAATTCTTAAAGTGTATATTCCTTAGGAGAGCATATAGATGAGGTGACACTATGTAAAAGAAAGAGACAGCCTTCTGAATGATTTTTTTCAAGTAGAGGGAGGGAGGAAGATAGGGTGTGTTTAGATCACATGGAAGGATGTGAGTTATTTCAAGATTCTAGTTATTGCATCAGGTAGTAAGCTCCTGGGTGTTCATTATAATCCTAAAAGCAAAGGAATTAATACCTAAAAGAGGACTGTACATGCACCAATGATGAGAGTATATTCCAAACTAGCAGTTCTTTTCACCCAAGATTCAATAAAACTTAAAGAAAATGGAACATATACAATTTTCTTATGAGAAAGGTTCTTACAGACAAAACATTAAATAGAAAAATCATAAAGAAATTTTTGGCAAATATGGCTTCCTCAAAACTTTGAAACTTTTTGTATCAAGAAACATAATTTTAAAAGTTAAAAGCTAAATAAGTTAAAAAACATTTTCATTAAATATGTAATAGAATGACTTGACTATATAAAAATTTCTTAAAGTAACCAAAACAAATCCTAAATGAGAAATGGACAAGGGATACAAGCAGGAAAAGGCATGAAAAAGATACATATGCAATAAATAAATAATGTATTTCAATACAGTAATTTAAGAAATGCAAACCAAAATAACAATGAATCCTGGCAATGGTGGATATAGTGGGTAACATGTGGGTTGCCAAGGGTATGAGGTAGTGGGCTGCCTCCAACAAGCTGGTATCAATTGCTGCGCTATTTCTAGTCTTTAGTCATAACCATAACCATAGTTGCAGCTAACTTTCATTGAGTGTTCATATGCACCAAGCACTCCTCTTAGTGCTTTACATGGTGGTTAATCCCCACAATCTCACAAGGTAAGGACTAGTGTTACCCACATTTTTCTAAAAACTTTGAAACATGTGTTAAAAGCCCCTAAAACTTGATTATCATGCTACATTAGCAAACTCTTATACTTCAGTTGTCTAAAATAAATTCAGAAGGGACTGCCAGCTTTCATAATTTTTTTCCTGTTTATGTCTCGAATGCTCTCATAACTCCAATGCTTCCAAATATTAGACCTTTCTATACTTTGGGAAAGTAGGTTAACTCTTGGCCTGCAATTCCATTTCTAGGGATATATAGAAAGAAAATGAGTAAGAACATGAACCAAAATTTAGCTGCAAGGACATCCATCCCTATGCCTTCTGAAATAAAAAAATAATAATAACCCAAATGTCCAAATGAGAAGAAATTGGTTAAATAAATCATAGTATGTTCATACAATGCAATAACCTGCATGCAGTGCTTTTTTTAACCTGTGAGATTGTTCTTTAATTAAACCTTTTATTTCGAGATAATTATAGATTTATATGCAGTTGTAAGAAATAATACAGAGAGTGCTGATGCACTCTACACAATTTCCCTCAGTGATAATATCTTGCAAAACTATGGGACACTGTTATCACAAGATATAGAACATTTCCAACACCAGGAGCATGTTTTTATAAAAGCTTTCATAGATACACACCTTCTTCCCTCCCACTTTCTCACCCTCCTTAACTTCTGGCAACCACTGATCTCTTTTACTATCACCATAATTTTATTTTCAATAATATCACATAAATGAAATTCCATCATATGTAACCTTTTGGGATTAGATTTTTTTTTCACATAGCATGATTCTCCAGAGTTGCACCCATACTGTTGCATATCAATACTTGGTTTCTTTTTATTGCTAAATAGTATTCCATGGTACCAACACACCAAAATTGTTTAATTCACAAGGTGAAGGACAAGTTGGGTTGTATCCATTTTGGGAGCTATTACAAATAAAGCTACTATAGTCATTCCTCTAGAGATTTGTGTGTGTGTGTGTGTGTGTGTGTGTGTGTGTGTGTGAACATAGGTTTTCATTTCTCTGAGGTCAATGTCCAGGAGTGAATTGCTAAGTTGTATGGTATATTCTTATTTAGTTTTAAGAACTGCCAAGCTGTTTGCAGAGTGGCTGTAGCATTTTAAATTCCCATCAGCAATATATAAATGATCTGGGTTTTTCCTCCACACTCATCAGAATTTGGTGTTGTCACTAATTTTTGTGTTAGCCATTTTGATAGTACGCTTAATTTGCATCCCCTAATGGCTAATAACATGCTATTTCGCATCTGTATATCTTCTCTGGTGAAATGTCTTTTTATGCATTTTGTCCACTTTCTAGTTGGTTGTTTAAGGCTTTTTACTGTTGAGCTTGAGAGTTCTTTATACATCCTATCTACCGGGTATATAGGATGGGTACATGATTTGCAAACATTTTCTCTTAGCAGTTTGTCTTTTTCTAAACATAGTAATTCATGAAAGAGACGCTTTAAATTTTGAGGGAGTACAATTTACCTATTTTTCATACGGATTATGTTTTTGGTGTCAAGTCTAACTTAAGCACATTGCCTACTTTGGGTCCAGAAGATTCATCCTATTTTTTAAATAAAAGTTTTAAAAATTTAAGTTTTCCGTTTGAGTCTATGATCAGCTTTGAGTTAAAGTGTGAAATATGAGTCAGGTGTCATTTTGTATTCCCTATTCCACTTGTTGAAGTGGCTGTCTTTCTTCCATTGACTTGCCTTTACATCTTTCTCAAATAGCAAATGAACAAATTTGGATCTATAAATGTATTTGGATACAGAAATTAAGAGGACAGAGGGGAAGACTATTGATTTATGTGACTAACCCTCTGCCTTAGTTTCTGCGGCCATGTAAGTCTTACATTCAGTATAATAATTTCTTCCACTTTATTATTTTTCAAAATTATTTTACCTAATCTAGTTCCTTTGTCTTCATACAAAAATTTTAGTGTAGTGTTGTCTATGTCTACAAAATTCTTATGAGGATTTTACAGAAATTGCTTTAAACTTGGCTATCAGTTTAGGGAAAATTTACGCCTTTACTGTGACAAGTCTTCCAAACCATAAGCACAGTTGTCTCTATTTAGAGCTTCTTCAATTTTTCACTACCATTGTGTAATTTTCAATATGCAATGTATACATTTTTTTTAGACTTAGGCCTAAGCATTTAATTTTTAAGTGGTTATAAGTAGTATTATATTTTTAATTTTAGCTTCTGCATATTTATTGCTAGTATATGCAAAAATAAATGATGTTATTGTTTGTCTTATATCCTATGGTCTTGCTGAACTCATTTATTAGTTTTAGGAGTTTTGTTTCATTTGTATATTTCTTGGGAATTTTTGCATAGGCAATCATGTCATCTGCAAACAGGGACTGGTTTTTGCCACCTTTCTTTCCAACCTATATGCCTTTATTTCCTGTAGTTGTCTCATTCCAATAGCTAGAAATTGCTGCACTATGGTGAACAAAAAATGGCAAGAGTTAATATTCTTATTCTATTTTCAATCATAAGAGGCAAGCATGAAATCTTTCACAACTAAGCTTAATGTTTCCTGTAGAGGGACTTTTTTTTTTAGTTCTTTATCAAGTTGAGACAATTTTCTCTATTCTACTTTCCTAGAAGTTTTGTCATGAATGAGTATGAATTTTGTTAACTACTTTTCTGCATCAAGTGATATGATCATGTGAATTTATTCTTTAACCTGTTCCTGGCGTGTTAGGTTGATTGACTTTTAAATATTTAACCAGCCTTGTATCTCTAGAACAAAACCCAAAACTTGACATAAGAATATAATTCTCTTACTTTATTGCTGAATTCTATTTCCTAATATTTTGTTAAGAAGTTTTGTACCTATATTCATGAGGGATATTGGGCTGTAGTTTTCTCTGTGTTGACACTGCTTGGTTTTGGTATCAAAGTAATTTTGGCTTCAGAGAATAAATTGGAAAGCATTCCTTCCTCTTCTGTTTTCTGGAAGATATTATGTACAACTGGCCCTAATTTGGCAGAATTTTCCAGTGAAACCACATGGGCTCAGAGATTTTCATAGGATTTTTTTAAAATTAGGAATTCAATTTTTCAAATAGGTATAGGACAATTAATATTATCTCTTTCATATTGGATGAGTGTGATCATTTGTGTCTTTGAAGAAGTTATTCATTTAATCTCATTTGCAACATATATAGAGAGGGGGTGAGAGATAAAGAGAGTAAGTTGTTCACAGTATTACTTTACTATTATTTGGATGTCTCCAAGGTACATAAAATATCTTCTATTGCATTCCTGATGTTGGTAACTTGTGTTCCCTGTCTCTCTTTCTTTCAGTGTTGCTCTCATTATAGGTTTGTCAATTTTACTAACATTTTCAAAGAGCTCTTTATTTCATTGATTTTTCTCTATTTTTGTTTTTATTTTATTGATTTCTATTTTTATTATTATTATCTTCTTCCTTCCACTTGCTTTAGTTTAAGTTTGTTCTTCTTTTACATTTCTAAAGCTGGAGTTTATATTATTGATTTGAGATTTTTTCTTTTTTCTAATATTTAGTAATATGGATTTCCATTTCAGAGCTGGGTGTGGTGGCAGATGACTATAATCTCAATATTTTGGAGGCTGAAGCATGATTGCCATGAGTTCGGGGTCAGATTGGGCTACATAGTAAGTTCAAGGCCAGTCTGAACTACATAGCAAGACCCTATCTCAAAACAAACAAATAAACAAACAAATAAATATTTCCATACTTATTTATCTGTATCTCACAAATTTTGATATCTTATAGTTTTGTTCTTATTCAGTTCAATGTATGATTTATTATTTAGAATTATGTTGTTTAGTTTTCAAGTGCTTGGATATTTTCCTGTTGTCTTTGTGCTATTGATTTCTATTTTGATTCCGTAGTGTTTGGAGATGAGCTTGACAAGAATTTAATTGTTCAGTTGTTGGAGTTTATTTTATGACCCAGAGAATGATCCATTTTGGTGTGTGCTCTGTGATAAGGAGTGTGTAATCTGCCATTCTTGAGTGGCATGCTCTGTAAACATTGATTTGATCTTTTAGTTGATGCTATTATTGAGTCTTCTATATTCCTTTTTTTTTTTTTTTGGTACCGGGGATCAAACTTGGGACCTTGCACTTGCAAGGCAGGCAGAGGCACCACTGAGCTAAATCACCATCCTAAGTCTTCTATATTCTTGCTAATTTTCTATTTAGTTGTTCTATGAATTATTGCAAGATGAATGTCTGCACATATTATTATGGATTTGGAATTTGTATAAGTTTTGGCTTCCCTCCTGCATTTGCAGTATGATTGTCTCAAATATTTCTTCTACATGCATTGAGAATATCAGTTAGTATTATAATTTGCTTCAACTATCAAACAATTTAGCAAACTCAAGTGGAGAAGGAAAATCTGTTACATTCACTCAAATTTTTGCCTACTTTTTTCTTCCTTTCTATGTTGAACAGTTCCACCAGCTACAATTTTAGTTATGCTGGTGATACATTCACTTAACTTTCCTTCATCTCAGAATGTCTTGATTTCCCTTAAATTCCTGAAGGATGCTTTCACTGGGCTGACAGTTCTTTTCTTGCCACATCTGAAGAATGTTGTGCCACTTCCTCCTGGCTGCCAAGGCTTCTGGTGAGAAATCTGCTGCCATTCTAATTGCTTTCCTTTATAGGCAAGGGATTCCCTAGATGCTTTCAAGACTTTTTCTTGTTCTTAAGTTTTTAGAATTTTAATTATGACATACTTTGATGTAGGTTTTTTAGGTTTATTTGGTTTGAGGTTCACTCAGCTTCCTGAACCAGTTGGTTTTTATGTTTTGTGCCAAATTTAGGCAGTTTTAAGCCATTATTTACTCATGTACTTCTTCAGCACTGCCCTTTCCTCCTCTCCTTGCAAATTTCAATGACACAAATAGATCTTTGGCTATACTCTAGGGTTTCTGAGTTTCTACTGATTTTATTATTCTTTTCCTGCTATTCAGATTGGTAATTCTTTCCACTCTTTCTTTTAGTTTACTGATTTTTTCCTCATACTCTGCATTCTTCCAATGAGCTCATACACTCAGGTTTTTATTTTGGTTATTGGAGTTTTCAGTTCTAACATTTCCATTTGGCTCTTCAAGTCTTCTATTTCTTTGCTAAGGCTTTCTTTTCATTTTCTGGATTGTGCTGATTTTACATAGGTTTCCAGTGTGGACATAGTTGCTTGTTGAAGTATTTTAATGATGGGTTCTTTCCATTTTTTTTCAGATAATTCTAATATTCCTGCCATTTCTGTGTTTGCCTCTATTGATAATCTTTTTATTCCATTTGAGATAGTCTTAGTTCTTGGTATGAGTGACTTTTGGTTGAAACCTGGCTGTTTTTATATTATGTCATAAGACTCTAGATCCTATTTAAACTTTGTTAATTTGCTTTCTCTGACAACACTGCAGCAGAAGGAGGAAGGACACTACCTCACTATTCCTAGTGGTGGTAAAAGTTTAGATTCCCTACTCAGTTTCTATGTGTCCCCAGTGAAAAGAACTCTATCTCACTCTCTTGGTGGGATGAGAGTTCCTCCTCCCCACTAATATCTTAGAGTAGAATATCTGGGGTAGAAAGACAACTTATGACCAGGTAAAAAGGATGAATGTCCTGGCTCCCTATCTGGCCTTCTCCGACACACTCCAGTATGCAGGAGTTCCTCATTATAACCACAAGTGTGCCCACCCTTGCTCTCCCCTTGGCCTTTGTGCGGTAAGAGCACAGTTTCTGCGTGGTGTTTGGCTGCAGTGCAGTAATTATTGTCTACAAGCTTCCTGCATTGCTAGGCTGGCTATTCCTTTACTGGTCTTTTGCTCATTGTTGTTTTCAGGTTATCAGATTATTTTTCTACTCCAATATTAAAATATATAAAGACTTTTAAAAACAAGAACCCCCAGAGAACTTCACTGAGCCAATTTTGTGTTGTGGGGGTTCTATTCATTGTGCCTTTTTCTCTCCACATATTAGAATCTCCATATATTTGTTTTATTTTAAATGTTTAGGGTTTTTAGTTAAATTTAGGAGAAGGAATAGAGAAAAGGTTATCTATCCCATCTTTCCAGAAGTAGAAGAGCTCTACATTCCTTTTAAATGATGTAAAAATACAATTACTGATGTTGCAATTTTCTCATAATATGTTGCTGAGTCAATTAAAAAGCAAGTTACAAAACAATATAATTATATTTTTACAGGTAGAGTATGTATACAAAACTACAGGAGAATGTCTGCTGTTGTATCAGTGAAATTTCCAGATATGAGAATCATAGCAGATTCTTATTTTCTTTTTATTTTATCAGTGGATTTTTATTTTGACATGAAAATTAATTGAATAATTTGATAAAGAATTTAAAAATTTTAAAGGGAATTTCAAGACATTTGAATATGTTAATAGAAGCTGCAATATAAATTATCATTTCTTGAGCAGCAACTACTGTTTCAGATGAAAAACTGAGTGCTTTATATGCACCATCTCCTTTAATCCTCCCCTCTAGAGGGAGGCTGTATCTGCCCCATTTTATAGTTGCAGAAAGATCTGGGGAAATGAAATTATTGACTGTATTTACAGAGGTATTAAGAACAAGGTTACTAATTCAGCCTTCCTGCCTTCCTACCAGCTCTCAACAATCACTGACATATCTTCAGCACCTCATAGTTTACAAAACACTGTTCACATGTGTTCACATTTAGTCTTTCCAAGTATCTGGAAGTGAAGTTGAAAAAGGCACTTAAACTTGGCCTTCCAGGATTTGGTTTTCATCTGTGCCTTTAATAATTTATTTGTGAGTTGTCACAAATAAATTTGGACTAGATGATGTCCTTCTGCCTCATTAGGTCAACATCTCCCCTGAGGATGCTCCGTGGGCCTCTCACCATCTGAAGACTTGGGCCATGTGTGACCAGGGAGCACTCCTCATTAAGATGGAGCCAGGGGCCTGGGATTTAGCTTAGTGGTTTCCACTGACTGCTGCGCAAGCGCAAGGACCGGAATTCGATCCCCAGTACCAAAAATAAAAGGAAAAAGTAAGAAAATACTTAATTAGTAGATCTACTAAAAAAGTAGAGAATTTTGGGCCGGAGATTTAGCTCAGTGGTTCCACCGTCTGCCCTGAAAGTGCAAGGACCTGGGTTCAATCCCCAGTACTACAAAAAAAAAAAAAAAAAAAGATGCAGCCAGTTCGGCTGGAAGCATATTATGGGCTATTGGACAACAGTGCCACTAGGGGGAAGAGGGTGGCCTGGGTCCCCTCCCTACCCAGGAGTGAAAACACATCTCCTAGAATCCAGATTCAGCCATGAGCTTCCTCCTCCTCATTTCCTCCTCCTTCCACCTCCAGAAAAAGAAATTCTGCATCATCTGTGAGAGGGAAAGACAGAGATTTTTGTACGTAGCCATGTTTATCTTCTGTGTTTTTTCTCTTGCTTTTCTTTTTTAACCCACTCATCTCTGTGTCCCCTTTTTCTGCACTTACTGTACTTGGATAGTCTTTTGATGAACCAGGGTTCCTTACCTACTCCTCCACCCCCATTACCAGGTCCCAGCCAAGGCTTCTTTCCCCTTCCTGAATTTGTTCACTCACCAACCCCTTGGTCTTCAAACAAGCTTTTATGGACCCTGTACCTCCAAATGTGGATACCTCAGACTTCCCATTAAACTCCTTCTGCACCTCCTATAAACATCAATGTTTAAAGCTGAGCAGCTGGGTGGTAGAGTCTCTCCTTGGAAAGATAGTCCACAAAAGAGACTTATGCAGGTCCTGAATGAGGGCTTGAAGCCATTCAGGTAGAGAATCTCAGGGCCCAGGACACAGAATATAGCTGAGAATGTAAGGGGCATGACCTCCACATGGCACTACCTCACCCCTTGGGAGGACACAACAGGAACCAGACCAGAGCAGAATCTCCAAGCCATGCTACTCAAAATTTAGCCCAGGTTCCACAGCAGCAGCAGCAATAGCAGCAATCCAGAGCTTATTAGGAATGGGTCACTTGAATCAGAATCAACATTTTCACAAGATTCCTGGAACATATGAGTGCACATACAGTCTAAGTAGCACTGGCCAAGGCACAAGACGAAGGCAGCATTGGGTCTGAGGGAAGCATCAGCTCTGGAGAACATGATGGATGCTTTTACTCCCCTTTAGGCTCCATGCAAAATCTGCTATTCAGTCAGCAAGAGACTAATATTTGTTAATTTGACCAGTTAATTGCAGAATAATGTGCAATGTTTCTAATTCTACTTGAATTTATTATCCTAAATGATCATTTCACCAGAAAATAAGTCATTCCAGTGTTACTCATCAACATAGTATTGTGAAAGCAAATTATCTGATAATATAACATTGAGAGAGAGAAGGGAAGAGAGACAGAGACAGAGACAGACAGGCAGACAGACCAGCAAAACTGCTCATTGCACTAGACTATTCCAAGTACAAAATTGACTTTCTGGTTAGCTAGAATATCTCTAGGTAAGAAAGGTCTCAAGCTGGTGACCTGTGGACCTCATTCATCCCAGATGGTTTCGCTGTTATTAAACCATTATTTTCCAGCTTCTCTTGGCAAGTTGAATAACCTTGCAATACTGAACGCATTTTCACAGATGCCCAGTGGGCTGGGGTTGGGCAGTGTCCCAACCAGCATCAATGAGCTTGCTCCATGTCCCAAAGTCCAGTGCTTCCTGCTGGGTTTTTTTGCCACCTTTCTCACTGACGTTTATTTGCTATGTTTCTGGCTCTTGATGATATTTATTTAATATTCTCTGCTTCAGACATTCCCCCAAATTTGATTACTATAAAATAAAAACCCTAGAATAAGAAAATTTCAACTAAAGCATCATTCAATACCTAAGGAGAAGATTAGTCCTCCATGGGGAGGAAGCCCAAACATATTAGGTCCTCTCCTGGGTGACTACTCAGCAAGAGGCCTAGTAACCTGTTTAAAACCTATCCCTCTTGGTGATGATGTCCCCTTTCTTGCGCAGACATTTGCCAGGACATCTAGTTTTCATCTGCTTCATTGATTGTTGGGCCTCAGAATAAACATCACGAAAAAGAACAAAGAAAATTCCCCATGTCCAGAAAATTAGCATGGACTTTTCCTGCCTACATCACTCTTCTTCAAGTGTCAGAAAACCAGTTTCATTAAATTCTACTTTACATGCTGATTAAAGTTATTGACTTGAACTTTAGTGTGTTAACCTGGGAAGGTCATGTAGGAACACACATTCACATTCACATGTCCACATAGATTCATATACACATCTATGCACATATGTATATATTTACATAGATGCATATAGGAATTGGTAAGGAATCCCATCTCTCTATCTTTCTGGGGAAATCAGTGAAGCCACATTGGCTCTTTAAGTGTGGACTAGAATATTGGGCATGTTCACAGACACCATTAGGAAGACTCATCACCACCATCAAATATCAAGGGACATGTTGGGCTGGATGTCACAAGAGTCACTGACTAACTTCACATGTTTCCTGGTGCTTTTTCTGTTATTTTTTTGCTCATACTGGTTCAATCTAGAAGGAAAGGGTTAAGCCTTCTAATCCTTCCCTGTGCAGAACTGAAAGAATTTGGGCCCTCTGAGCATCGGGACTATAAATTTCTTTGGATTTATTGAACTGCATGATTACAGCCAGGAAAAAAATGTATGGAATACTTAGGAGATGAGTAATTTGAATGGAAAGTAAGACATGAATAATTAATGAGATTAAGAACACCTACAGTTACTTTAAGGTCCCCTTGACAGCTCACTGGGGTTTAAAAATCCTTAAGACTTGAAAGAAGCACCATATCTGTGGAAAATAACATCAGCTTTTCATGTATTAGTTAAACTTCAAAAGTCCTGAAATAACTGACGACATGTCTGAGTTCTAGGATTAAAAAAAATACAGGTGCTCAACCTTTGTCTGCCATTATACACCAATGTTGAAGCTATACTACAGAAAAATACACCAGAGCCACACATTCCCTGTGCTATGTAGCTGCTGTGGGAATGGCAAAGACCTGGAATGTGACCCTGGCCTCCTCCTAACTAGCCACTGATCAGGCCTAAGTCCCTTCTCCTCTTTGATTTTCCCCTTCCTGTGTCTACAGTGAGAAATTTGGACCAGAAGACTCATGTTCTTCTGACTACAATGCTCTTTCCAACTCTGCTCAGTCATGGTATGATTGACTGAATAATGATCCCTAGAGTCCTGGCCTTACTCCCAGAAGCTATGAAGCTTACCTTATATAGAAAAAGAGACCTTGAAGATATGATAAAGGATATTGAGATGGGGAGATTGAATTAGATAATCTGGATCCTGTTATGGTTTGAATATGATTCGTCCCCTTCAAAGCTCATATGGAAATTTTATAAAATTTGATACCTCTTATCCCCAGGTGGCTCTGCTAGAAAAACCTTATCTCTCCCGAGTTCCCTGTCTCTTGCCATTGTGATGCCCTGCACCACCTAGAGACTCTGCCAGTAGGAAGTCCATCAACTTATGTACTCCCTTGATCTTGGACCAGAAACACAATCCAAAATGAATCTCTTTTCTTTATCATTTACTCAGTCTGTAATATTGTGTTATTAGCAAAAACAAAAGCACAATTGTACTGTGAGAATCCTTATAAGGGGAAACAAAAGAAGATAAGAAACAGAACAGAAGGCAGAGCAACCACATAGAAGAGACTGGAATGATTTGGCCACAAGTCTTGAAACACTGGCAGCCACCAGAGAATCAAAGAGGAGATGGATTCTACCCTGGAGTTTCAAGAAGAAACCAGGCCTGCTTTCAGCCCTATGTTACTCAGTTCAGACATCTGGCCTCCAGAACTGTAAAAGAATAAATTTCTGTTGTTTTAAGCCATTAAATTTGTGATGATTTTTATAGCAACAACAGAAAACTAATACACACAGACCCTGGCCTTCCATGAGGTCTTACAGATGCAGCTCCTACTGCCACCCACACGGCCTACTTCATGTGACAATGCTACCTGCTTGGCCTCTGAAGGCCGCTGAGTTGGAATCCTTGTAATTCCTCACTCAGCAGAACTCTGGCTCTATAGTCATCCATTCATTCACTTGGTCATTCATTCAGCCAGTGTCCAGGCATTCTGCAAGTCCTGTGGGTGGAAAAAAGGACAAGGTGCTTCCCTCCCCTCTCAGTCTTGAGTGACAAGACTGTGATACTGAAAAGAGTGACACAGATATGTGTGGGGGGGGGGTTAAATCATTTTTAGTTGCCACAGGGGTCTCAAGGGAATGGGCAGCCAGAAGGTCTTGAGTGCCAAATAGGACAGAATGAAAGCTGGAAATATGCTAGGGTGTTCACCCAGACCACTGCTCATGGCTGTGGAGTGAAAAAGCCTGACTCCAGGCCCAGCCACTTCCTCACCAACCCAGTCACTACCCACTCCCTCCCATGCCTGTCCAAGGACAGAACCCTCAGGATAAGTCCTTTTCCAGTGTTTTCCCAGAATCCTGCCTTCGGGTGCTTTTCAAACTGAAAACCATTGCTCATTTGTGGGTTTTAAAGTAAATTAAGAAGGCCACATCCAGCATTGTAAAAGCAGGACAGAACTGAGTAGAAAATGTGTGTTGCACATTGTCAGTGGAGACACTGCTTTGGAAAAGTTTAGTTTCATATATATGTGTGTGTGTGTGTGTGTGTGTGTGTGTGTGTAAAAGTTTAGTGTATATATGAAAAAGTTTAGTTTCATATATATATGTGTGTGTGTGTGTGTGTGTATGTGTGTGTGTGTGTAAAATGTATTTATTACTAGAATGAAACAGTTTGAAAGCCACTGGGTTAACTACTTCAAAATGAGATAAACTCCTTGATGCTTCCTAGATAAAGGTGAGTGAGTGGTGGTAAATACATCCTTAAAACAAATAAAATGGTAAGTGGGTATGACTGCAAATACACAAGCAACTTCTGATGCAGTAATCCCCGTGTTGTGTGCATTACTCTGTGTAAGGCACTGTTCTAGGGAGCCCAGGAAGCACATAAATAAAGCCCAGTACTCAGAACTTCCAGCTCCAGAGGGACAGAGATATCTGAGTAGATATCTGAGAAAAATGCAGTACAAACACCAAACAAGTTCTTTGAAGACTTCCAGGCACAGAACTTGCAGATATGTTCATGGAGTAGATAGCATTTGAGCAGGTCTTTAATTTGGTTTGGTGTTAAAGTGAGATGTGGGAAAGCATTTAGGTAGAGAATACAGGATGGGGAAAGGTAAAGGCGCAGGAAAGTCCAGAGCCTCTCCAAGAAGCAGAAGTCAGTTGGTTTGATTGGAGCATATCATGAATGCTAGATTCCTGTGGGACATTACATTTCCACTTCAAAGATAAATTGGACCTTCAACAATCTAGTGACCCTCTGTGATCATCCACTTTCTGTCTGCCCAGTGATGCTAATGGTCCTCACCTGGATAGCAATGAGTATAAAAAAAGAAAAAGATACAGGAAGATACATTGAAAAATACTAAACACTTTATCCACTCTTTGCGGGGGGGGGGGGGTACCGGTGATCGAACTCGGGACCTTTGCACAGCAAGGGTGGCCCCACTGAGCTAAATCCCCGGCTATCCACTCATCTTTTGAGCGCCGGCTACCTGTTGGTGAACCAGCAGTGCACAGCCTCATGATGACATCAGCACTCAGAGAACAAATGGCCCTTCTCTGCCTCAGAAAGGCTGCCTCCCACTCTGTCTTTGTCATCAACAGCGAGATGTGTGGGCTGAGCCTAGAGGAGTAACCCGGAATTTGCAAAGAGGGAGACAGGAACTCAGCAGAAGGAAAAGAAACTTCCTTCTGCTGGATCTGGGAGGGAGCCCATGTGTCCAGAGAAGTTGAAGTGGGTCCACTGGGCTAGATCTCAGGGTATGGACAGTCTATTCTGTACAACTGTTCAGGGAATAACGAGGATGTCCCCCTCAAGACACCTGGAAAAGTAAAATTCAGTCCCTGCAGGCTGACCAAGCCTGTGCGATAGCTTTTCCATTCCCACGTCGGCGCCATCTGCTGGCCAGCCAGTGTACCTGCATGGCCAGTTGGGCCAGAGTGGTGCATTTTTTTTCTATCTGGCACTGAAGTTCTGAATGGGCTAGAGGAGGGTTAAGTAGGCAGGACTCGCTGGCCAGTCAGATGAGATCCAAAAGGAAATACATTTGGGTGGTAAAGTAAATGTAAGCAGCTTCCTCATAAGTTCTCTGTGTGGCCCTTTCTGCATTCCCAAACTTGGCTCCCTACAAAGATTTGTAGCCGTAGATCCAGCACTTAACTTTCTTCTTTCTCAGACCCCTTTTGATCATTCTTTTCTTCCAGCTATGGTCTGCTCCTTTGCTTCCTTCTTCAGATAGCCTTCTCAGATTCCCCTGTTAAACTATCAGCTGCCCTCCAGTCTGTCCTTGTCCTGCACTGGCAGGTGTGTGCTCATGCACATGGAGATCATGTGTGTCCCTGTATGTCAGCCATTCATGGGTCCCCTGTCTGCTCAGCACTTCATTCACAGGGACACAGAATTCTAAGACCATATTATCTGCCCTTTTACAATTCCAAATAGCTGCCAGTGACCCACTTTTGATTGTCCATGAAAGGAAATAAATCTCCAGGTTAGAAGTCATAGGAGAGGTACGTAAGAGCTAAATATGGAAGGGTCTCTCAGGTAGTGTATCCAGCTACACAGCATGGATATTCCCTCCACCCATGTCTCTGTCCGAGCAGATACAGCCATGGAGAAAAGCCATTCAGACCTTGATCAGAGACCAGCCTGGGAAATGGAAACCCCATGACTTCAATTGGCCTTGAGAGACAAGGAACTGATAAAATCTCCTTCTCAAGAGCAGGCTTAAGATACTATCCATGGAGCATACGGACCCGAAAGATAGGGACACTACTGATGGGACAGGAGTTTAAAAAGGGAAAAGGAGGTAGAAAAACTGCTCCAGCCACTCTACCGTGGGACTTCATGCTCCTCGGAGAGATGAGTGTGACAAGGGGGTGCCGTCAATGTTATGGGTTGAATTGTGCTCCCCAAAATTCTTTCTTCCAGACACAAGCTACTTCTGCCCATCAACTTTCTCCCTGCCCATAAATAACTTCAGACATTGGCTTACGGAGAAGGAAGTTCTGGGAAGGGTTGAGAAAGGAGTCCAGGATTGGAGGCCAACGTGATGAGGGTCAACTTGCTGGACCAGCATCAGAGATGGGGCAGGAAAGCCCTACAGGGCAGATGAACCTGACCCTAACTCATGCCATGCCCCTCCCAGAAGAATGTCTAGGCAAAAAGGGGCACAGATCTGTTTGGATGCACACACGCACACACACACACACACACACACACACACAATGTGTGCTCGTGCATGCACCAGTAGGGGGTCCTGGTCAGCGCCACATAAAATCTGGTAGAAACCTGGCATGCTAACATGCTACAGAAATGAATGAGAACAAACTTGCATTTGTGAATAGATTGAATAGGCATGGTCTTCACCCATAAGAGGTCACTGGGGAGTGGGGGAGCTGTTAGCATGCACAGCCAGTCACAGTTCAAAGCAGATAATGATAAAGCTATAAATAATGTAATGTGGTACTATGGAGGAGACGTGGATGAATTTGTGCCAGGTTATGTATAAGCCTGGCACAGTCAGATGTGCTCTGAGCAGGGACATAATGCAATCAATTGGTACTGAAGAAAGATCTACCATTCAAGCTAGATTTGAAGACAGGCCTCAGAGCTGGAGGACCTGGTAGAAGGAAGGAGCCTTTGTCCCAAGTCTTCTTTTAAGTGCTTTATATATCATCACATTTACACTCACAAGGGTGTACCATCAAAGTTATGGGTTGAATTGTGTTCTCCAAAATTCTTACATTGAAGTCTTAACCTCCAGGACCTTAAAATTTAAAGTCTCTGCAGATGCAACTAAGATAAGCTCATGCTTGATTAGAGAAGGCTCCTAAGCCGGTAAGACTGATGTCCTCATAAAAGGAGAAATTTGGACACAAGCACACACAGAGGAAGACATATATGTCTTGCTTTTTGCCTGGCATTAGCAAGTGAATTGCTGCCACCTGTCTTCATGCCCCAGGAGACAAAGAAGGAAGTGACTCTCTCTTTTCATAGGACTATTTGTTATTTTACTATTATCTTTGGTGAAGTATCTATCAAGGATTGGCCCATTTTTAAAATGGCTGTTCATGTTCTTACTGTTTAAAGAATTCTTTCTGTATTTCTGTTAAGTCCTTTATCAGATATATTTGTCACAAATATTTTCTCCCAGTCTGTAGCTTGTCTCTTTATTTTCTTGACAGTGTCATGCACAGGGCATATATTTTTATTTTAATACAGTGCAGTTTATTAATTCTTTCCTTGACACATTATGCCATCTAAAAACTCATCACCAAACCTAAGGTCATCCAAATGTTTTCCTATGTTACCTTCTAGGAATTTTATTGTTTTGTGTTTTCCATTTTGGTCTGTGATCCTTTTGAGTTATTTTGGAAGGGTCTAAAATGTGTCTGAAGTCAGTTTTTGCACATGGATATGGTGTGGACTTTTTTTGCAGACACACTACTGCTGAGGTAGAAAAAGCACCGTCTCAGACAAAAGACTGGGCTCCTGCCCCAACACAATCTCTAACAGTTCAGGTGTTATGGTATAGAGCTAAAATGTGCCCCCAAAGTTTTGTGCATTCAGAGGTGGGGTGAGGATCAGATCATGGAGGCAATATACTCATTGGGGGATTAATCCATTGATAAGTTTATAGAATATGGTGTTAGGAAATAGAGCCCAGGTGGAGAAGGTGAGTCACTGGGAATGGGCCTTTGGAAGGTGAATCTGTGGCTCTGAATCTTCCCTGTCTTCCTGCTTCATGGCTGCCATGGGTTGAGCAGCTTTCCCCACTGTGCCCTTCTGCCATGCCATTTCTGCCTAGAGCCAACTGACCAGGGACTGAAACCTCTGAAACTGTGAGCCAAAATAAATCTCTCCTTTTGAAAGTTTGCAGATGTCAGGTGATTTGTCCCAGCAATGGAAAAGTGACTCATATACTGAGTGACCTTGGGCATGCCCTAGACCTTCTGGCCTGCTCCCTATATGCAGAAAAAGTACCTTGGGCTACACGGCTGATACTGATACCTCTCACCTCAAATCTGTAGATTTTCCCTGCTATCATCCCCTTTATAGTGTAAGTAGGGGACATTTGTCTTTTTTGCAACAGTATCTCTCCTGGGAAGCCTCTCCCTGTCTCCAAGCCCATATGGAACTCCTTTCTCAGAGCCCTTGCTCATGGATGGCCTGCCACCTGCACAGGGCTTGAGTCAGCAGCCAATTATGTTGCTGCAAACCCATCTTCCATGGGTGTCTCCTCTCTCTCCTGAACTAGGAAATTCCTCAAGAACTGAGGATGTTTGTGTTGCTTCTGTATATCTTACAAGAATAAAAACAAAGTTAAGGATAACATAACAATAATATGATAATGATGATGATGATTGCTACCCTTTCCTGCATATTTCACATATATTCTTGACTAATCTTAATAACCACACTGAGAAGTATCCTCTTCCTCCTTTTTATTGTGGAAGCTAAGGTACAAAGAGTTTTTGGGAGTGGCTCCATGTGCTCCATAAGGAAGAGTTTGGAATCTGGGTGTCTCAGCTCCCAACATGTGCTTCAGCACTAACCACTACTTCCTGCCAACCCTGGGCAAGGTGCTGGGCTGGTCCTTGCTGCACACATCATGCTCGTGCATGTGGCTGTTCAAATATGTCAAGTTTGTGGCACATGTTTACACTGCCTGATTTGTCTCTGTATTCCCAGTGTCTGCTGTAACACTCAATTCATGAGTGCCTGAATGAACAAAGATGTTCTGGAAGAGAAGTTACCCTACTCACTTAAAATGGTGTTTATGTGACACTCTTTCAGAGTGCAGCCCTGCATAGTAATTTGACTTTTACATTCTCTTTCAGTATATTTTAGGATTTATTAATAAACTCTGGGCAGCTAATTAATTTATATGTCTGATGGTACAACATGCACATTTATACAGCACCTTCTAGAGAGAACTTGCTTTTAAAACTTCTTCTATTACATCCTCCTGAGTCATTCCATTTCCAGAGAAACCAGAGGCTCAAACTCTTCCTCTTGTATTGCCCATGCCACTGCCCCATTATCATTCACTCTTGATCCTTCTCATGAGGTGTGGACACAGGTCATCTAGGGATGCTGTTCTGATTCAGTTGGAATGGGGAGTGGAGAGTTTGTACTTCTAACAAGCCCAGTGATCTACGTGGGCCTGGCACCTGAGCCACATTTTAGAAAGCAATTCTCTAATTGCCTTCTGCCTCAGTAGAACCTTCCCCACCTATCCCCATCCGTCATCCTCCCAGGAATATAAAGGCAAAACTGATCACATCTCTTCTCCACTAGAAACTCTTGGGATACTGTCCACATTTCTTGGACTGTCCTTGACCATAGGAATCATCTTGGATTTCAACCTATCTTGTGCTGTTTAGCCTGCCTTTATCATATCATAATACAGTGTCCCCTTATCCATGGGGATATATGCCAAGACCCCCAGAGCACGCCTGAAACCAAGAATGGTACTGACCCCTATTTACACTATAGACTATGTATTTTCCTATGCATACATATTTATGATAAAATTTAACTTATAAATCAGATATAGTAGGAGATTAACAATAACTAATAATAAAATAATTATAATAATATGAGGAATGATTAAAAAATATGAAGGTTTAAATTTATTACAATACAAGACACATTGCCATTAATCACCCTCAAAATCCTCCCCCTTACTTTAAACACACTTATCCCATCATTTTTGCCACTTTCAGAAGCAGTTCTGGAAGTCCTCTTTTGAGAGTGTCTTTAGTTGCAAGGTCATGGCCACCTCAATATCCTGAATTGATTCAAAACGTTTACCTTTCATGGTCATTTTGGCTTTATGGAAGAGCCAGAAATCTGTGGTGGAAGATAGGTGAATAAGGTGGATGAAGACACACTGTAATGCTTTTATGAGTCTGTATATCCACTGGATAGCACTTGGTAGCAGCATTCACCATCATTTTTTTTTCACTCACACCTCATAAAGACATTCACAAAAGAGGACTTCCAGAACTTCTTGAGAATACATGTGTTCAAAACAAGAGAGAGTACTTTCAGGGGAATTAATGGCAATCTGTCTTTTACTGTAATAGGTTTTTTAATTTAATTTATCACATATTTTTAGAACACCTCACGCTGTAATAAAAGTTGTGGGATTGTGCTCTCCCTCCCTCTCTTTTTTTTGTATTAAATTCTTTTATTGGTACATTGTAGGTATACCACACAATTACATTTATCATTGGGAATTGTACCTTTACATAATGCATCTTGGTTCTTATTTTTTCCCCATTCCTAGCCCTCCCTTCACGCCCTCCACCCTTCCCTATTTACAAAGACTTTATTTCCATTTTGTCCATTTCTCAGCATTTTTCCTTTCCCTTCTTTCCTTTCCCCTGCCCCTCCCACTACCCCTACCCCTTTGGACCTTTTCCTCCTATTTTGCATTATCGATGATTCATTCTAATCATTGGTACATTTTAGGTATACAATATAATGACAATCATCATTGGAAATTTGCACCTTTACAGAGTCTCTCTTGGTTCTTATTTTTCACCCTTGCCCAGCCCTCCCTTCAACCCCTCCAGTCCTCCCTATTTACAAAGATTTTGTTCCTATTTTTCCATTTTCTCATATTATTCCCATTCCCTTCTATCCTTTCCCCTACCCCTCCCACCTCCTTCCCCTTTGCCCCTTTTCTTCCTATTTCACATGACCTATTATACATTTAGTCCTTATTTACACTTTCAGTTTCTCACACCAGAGAAACTATTCGGTATTTACACATGTGTGTCCTATTTATTTCACTTAAGAGTATTGCCTCAATGTGCATCCATTTAGCTATAAATGTCTCTAATTTCTCATTTTTTATGGCTGAGTAGTACTCCATTTTATAAAAAACACATTTTCTTTATCCAGTCTCCAGTTGATGGGCATTTGGGCTGTTGCCAAGTTTTAGCTATTACAAACTGTGCTGCTATGAACATGGGCGCACATATATCACTGTGGTATGATTATTTTAATTCTTTGGGGAAGATCCCCAGCAGTGGAATAGTGGGGTCAAATGGGACTTCCAGTCCTAGTTCTTTGAGGTATCTCTATACTGATTTCCACAGTGCTTGCACCAGTCTACACTCCCACCAGCAGTGGAGCAGGGTTCCTCTTTCCCCACAGCCACGCCAGCATTTGTTATTGGTTGATTTCATGATAGCAGCCATTCTTTCTGGAGTGAGGTAGAATCTCAGCATTGTTTTCATTTGCATCTCTCAAATGACCAGTGATGTTGAACATTTTTTCATGTATTTATTTGCTATTTCTTCTTCTTTGTCTGAGAAATGTCTGTTCATTTCAGATGCCCATTTGCAGATTGGGTCTTTAAATCTGAGAGGTCTGATCTTTTTAAGTTCTTTAAAGATTCGAGATAGTAGACCTTTGTCTGAGGAAGAGCAGGTGAAGATTTTTTCCCACATTGTGGGTTGTCTCTTCACACTGCTGGTGGTTTCTCTTGCTGTGCAGAAGCCTTTTAATAAGAAGAGATCCCACTTGTTGATTGTTTGTGCTAGTTCATGGGCAACTGAGGTTTTGTTCATAAAATCTTTTCCTACACTGATGTCTTCAAGAGTTCTACCTAACCTCTGTTCCAACTGGTTCAGAGTTTCTATTTCAATATTTAGATCTTTAATCCATTTTGATTTTAGTTTAGTGCATGGTGAGAGGTATAGGTCTAGTTTTAATCTTTGGCAAGTTGAAGCCCAGTTTTTCCAGCACCATTTATTAAAGGAGCTATCTTTCCTCCAGTGAGGGTGTTTGGCTCCTTTATTGAAGATGAGATGGCTGAGTGTGTCTGGTGTTGTTTCTGCATCTTCTAATCTGTTCCACTGGTCCTCAGGTCCGTTTCTTTGCCAGTGCCATGCCATTCTTATCACAGTAGCTTTGTAGTAGAGTTGCAGGTTGGGGATCGTGGTACCCCGTGCCATGTCTCTGTTACCTAGAGTTGCTTTTGCTATTCTGGGTCTTTTCTTGTTCCAAATGAATTTTTGGATTGTTTTCTCAAGGTCCATGAAGTATGCTGCTGGGATCTCAATTGGAATTGCATTAAATCTATATAGCAGTTTTGGAAGTATGGCCATTTTCACTATATTAATCCTTCCTACCCAGGAGCAGGGGATGTCTGTCCATTTTCTGATATCATCTTCAATCTCTCTTTTCAGAGCACCATAGTTTTCAGACAATATGTCTTTGATTTCTTTTGTTAGGTTGATTCCTAGGTATTTCTGTTTTTTGGATGCTATTGTGAAAGGAATTATTTGCCCTATTTCTCTCTCAGTGAGTCTGTCATTGGTGTAGAGGAAAGCTATTGATTTTTGTGTGTTGACCTTGTAACCAGCTACTTGACTGAATTTGGTTATTAAGTCTAGAAGACTTTTGGTGGAGTTCTTGAGGTCTTCTATATAGAGTATCACATCATCTGCAAATAATGACAATTTGACTTCTTCATTTCCTATCTTTATTCCTTCTAGTTCTTTCTCTTGCCTAATTTCCATGGCTAACGTTTCCAGAACTATACTGAACAAGAGTGGTGATAGTGGACATCCTTGTCTTGTTTCTGATTTTAGTGTGAAGGATTTCAGTTTTTGACCATTTAGTATGATATTGGCTGTTGGTTTTTCATAGGTGGCTTTTATCAGTTTGAGGTAGAGACCATCTATTCCAATTTTTTGTAGTGTTTTTATCATAAATGCATGTTGGATTTTGTCAAATGCTTTTTCTGCGTCTATGGAGATAATCATATGGTTTTTGTCCTTGGCTCTATTGATATAGTGTATTACATTGATTGATTTGCATATATTGAACCATCCCTGCACCCCTGGGATGATCTCTCCCTCTCTTAAAACACTGCACTCTCACTTCTTGTGATGATGTGAGATGATACTAGGCCTATTTGATGAGATGAAGTGAGGTCAATGATGTAGGCATTGTGACAATGTTAGGTTATTGATCTGATGATACCTCAAACTTATTTCTAGAATTTTTCCTTTAAATTTTTGGACTACCATCAATGCCAGGCAACTGAAACCTCACAAAATGGAACCCTGGATGAGAGGGAACTACTGTACATATTCCCCATCATGTTGGGTATATTTCATCTTCCTCTGTAGAATTGTTTGTATTGTTCTCTGTGGCTCCCTAAAGTTTTCCTTAAGCTGATAATGCCCTCTGCTTTCATAATGTCTTCCATGTACCTCTACCACAGCACAGGCATATTGAACCAGGTGGTCGCTCACCAGGCTGAGACCTCTTTGAGAGCAGGGGCTCACTGTGTCTTCTGATGCTCTATGACCCAACATATATGTGTGAACTAAGCAGATGAGAAGCTCATTAATGTATTCTCTCACCCAACGAAGGAAGGTGGTTAATGGAATATCTAAAAGAGGAACAGCAGCTTTGTTCTTAAGAGTACAGATCATTGCTACATGTATAAGCTCACTTTCTAAGGCTAATTAGATATGTGGCAATATTAACACAGTTGAGAATGCCATTTACATTTGCAAAGCACAGATTAAAAAGTTTAAATATTGAACTTCTTTTAAGGGTGAAGTAAACAAATTAAATGGATTTAGTGCAGAACTTTCCCAGAAGATGTTGCTCTTTGCGGTGGCTGCAGCACAACTTTCACTTGGTGTTGGAACTACTGTTTTGTAAACCATTTCTTAGGGGGTTATAATGGAAACCACTAGTCATATTTGACTAGACAAATAAAAATTACAACCACAAAGAATTATAGCTATGCTTATTGGGAACCTGTTCTATATCAGACTCAGGGCTAATTCTGTGCATCTTTGATGTCATATGATCCTCTTTTGAACCCTGAGGAAATAACCTCAATTATCCCCATTGTACAATGGAAATACTGAGGCTCAGAGCACTTGAGGGATTGACTGACCAGAATACAAAGACAGAAGCAGGGCTGAGTTAGGTTTCAAGGCTCGTAACCATTAAGCAAAACTGCTTCTTGTCAAGTACACTTGGCCTGAAATTAAAGAAAGCGGAATACAGCCTCATTCTCTGGGAGTCACAGGCACTGCAAGGAGACATTTCATAGACAAACACAAAACCCAGGATGCCTACACTAGGGGGAGAGATACAGATCAACTTCAGTCCTTAATGGATCTTCACTTGTAGTACAGAGTAAAAGACAAACCAACCTAAATGAATTTAAATTAAGCATGGAATCAGTAACAGCTTCATGGAGCCAAATCAAACAAGTGTCACATAGGAGCACCCTGAGTAATGACCTAGCTGGCTGCTAGAATGACTGTAAAGAACAGTAATAAACGTCTAGGTAGAGCCCAACCCAAGTCTGATATTGTCACATGCATCTATGCGGTTGCTTTCTTTCCTCAAGATATCCCTGACACACAGTTACAACTATTTTATAGATCCAAAACTCCAGGCACAAAGATTCAGAAATTGCCTCATAAGTGGTAGGACAAGCTTTTGGACTTGGGTCCATCTGTGTTTTCTGTGGTGTTACAGAATGACGCTCTCTCCCTTCATTCAGTCCTGAAGAGATGTCGTTCATTAATGGGCTTTCTATGTTATATAAGAAGTCACTTACCAGTAAACAGATAGTGCTTAGCCTGAGGCAGTGGCACCCATCTTCAGCAGAAGAGACTGAAATTTCAGGAAATCATGGAAAAATTAGTAACTCGAGAGCCTCGAGATTCATTGAAAAAACAAAACCAAATATTCATATTATTACTGGAAACTTGAAGAGATGAAAATATGACCTTTTCTGTGTCCTCACTTCTATAAAGTAACAAAAGTGTTTCATATTCCTAGAAACTATATTAGCAGAAGTGTCTCCAAATATGTGTGGCCTCCTGGGAGCTCCAAGTTTTCGATCTCTCTCTCTCTCTCTCTCTCTCTCTCTCTCATTGTTCTTTAGCAAGGAGAAATGACATGCTTTTCATCAGGAGAATGTCTATGTGGTTTTGATATGGCTTGGATCAGGGCTAAAAGAATCTGTAACGGAGGCAGTCCCTCAGATCATACTCCCATCCAGCTCTGAGATTTACCTTCCCACCTAACTACTGGGTCCTTCCAAGAGGCCTAGGAGATTCTACAAGGCATCTTCCAATCAGAGACTTCAGAGCTCAGGCTTTATCCCTGGGGAAGAAGAGACCACAGAGTGCTAAAGAGTCCTCTACTTACTTGTACTTTCCTGAGCCTTAATTTTCATACCTGTGAAATGGGATAACTCCACATACTTCATGGAGATCTTTCTGTAGGGAACAAAAAACACTGAATGATGCCAACATGTAGTGAGCACTTAATCAAAGAAGCTACACAGAAAGGTCACCAACTGGGCAGCTTCAGAGTGAATGTAGGGAGGAGGTGCTCTTCAACTCACTGCCCCAGAGGCAGTGGCCTCGGTTAAATGACAGGGTGGCAGCTATTCATGCCTCACTAAAGCTCTACAGAAAAAGCTACAGAAGCATGAAGCAGACCAAAGGCAGGGGCTTCATTGAAAATAGAAGCTCAGTCCACTTCTCTGTGATTCAGACCAGTGCCCCAGCACCCTATGCCTGCATCCTCGCACAGTTCTATATCACAGTTGATGCCGCTGTGCAGGCTTCCTACACAAGGTCTCAAGTCAAGGAAGCAAATGAGGTCTGAAATCCAGTCCATGGACCATTCAGCAAGTTAAGCCCCCGAGTGGGAGGAAAGAGATACCTCTTTATTTTTATTCTTCTTTAAAATTTTTATTTCTTGTAGTGCTGGGAATTGAACCCAGGGCCTCATGAACAGTAGATGTCTTAGTTACTTTCTCATTGCTAGCAAAAATGCCTGACATCCACAGGTTAAAGGACGAGAGGTTTGGCTCACAGTTCATAGAGGTTTCAGTTCATAGTCAGCTGGCCCCAAGGCAGGGTGGTGTGGCAGGGGGGATTCACAGAGGAGAAGCAGTTCATGCCAGGGCAGGAGGCAGTGAAGCTTCCTTTTTTCACTTTTTATTCCATCCAGGCTACAAGCCTATTGGTTGGTGCCACCCACACCCAGGGTGGGTCTTCCTTCTCTGGTAATCCCATCACCCAGACACATCCAAAATATGCTAAACCAATCTATCAGTGAACTAATCCAGTATCACACACCCATGATCCAGTCACTCCCAGAAGCCCCACCTATGAGTGCATGAGGCTTTGAGGGGACATCTAGATATAAACCATAACTTTGGGCAAATGCTCTACCCCTGGGCCACATCTTTAGCCCAAGGTCTCTATTTAATAAAGATTCATAGGGACCAGTAGTGACCATGTACTTCTCTGAAGCTTATTAGGCTGACCTTGAATTGTAAAGTGTCCTTCCCTCCTTTCATCATTCTTTAACAAATCTCTTCTATTTGCTAGCTCACTCAGGAACAGTCCTCATGTAAAGGGGTGCAGAGTCTGATGAGGGGGGACAGATATGGGAACGAATGACTGCAGAGCCGGACAGCACAGCAAGGATGATGGAGAGAGGATGGAGCACCTGCCCAGACCACAAGGCTTTTTAGCAGCAGACAGGACCCAGAGGAGAAAAGTCCATGAGAAAAATAAGGATGTGCAGCCCAGTGCAAAGAGAAAATTAGAGATGGGAAGCAAGAAGAAAGGAAATCCAGAAAGAAGGGGGAAATTAAAGGAGTATTAGAAAAAAATGAGATGGAAGCAAAAGAATGAAGAGGAGCCTGGCTGAAATGAAGACATGGTTAACTCTATCTGTACAGTGTGTGTGCACATCTGTGCATGCACACCCATGTCAGTGTGTGCTTACATCAGAGACAGACCCATGGAGGTCTGTCAAGCATTGAGTTGGTCGCATTAAGGGTCCTGTCTCAGGGAATCTCTGCAGACATCTTTTAGGTGCTCTTTATTGTTCCCATTTTACAGATAAGAAACTTGGACTCAAAGAGATAAAACCCAAAAGACACAGCCCATTTACAATGGACCTCATGCTGACTCCTGTGGGATGAATCAGTTCTTCCCATTCCTCTTCTCCATCTTGCCCCCTGACACATATTAGCTCAAGGCCACAGCCCTGGAAGCCCTGGTCTCACTGATACATGGACACTTCCATTGCTAGCTTAGGTTGAGGTTAGGGTTTCCCGGAACAGAACCAAGACTACCATGAGCACAGTGTCCGGAGAACATTTGGGGAGTTGCCCATCCCTCTCAGCTGGGTGCTCAGGGCCTCCCCGTTAGGTTAATTAAACAAATCTAATCACAAAACTGAACTGACCTGAGTGACGGCCAAGGGCACTTGGTTCCAGTTTTGGCAACTGTCAGAAAATCCAATTAAAATGGACCTGAGCCTACCATGTTTCATACAGATAATTGAGGGCAAAGGTGGGAGGTGAGGGGAAGCTAAAAGGGAAATTATATCTTAATATCCATTAAATCAATCTCCCTTTTAAGCAGTGCCAGGGAGAGTCTACGATGAACCTAGAAAAGAATTAAGTGGAAACCAAGCACCAGCCTGTTTCCCATTTCGAAGTTTCCTGAGATTCTAGCTGGGGGTAAGGGCATGTGGCAGGCACAATGGCAGGGCCATGCAAGCCTGCTCATCAGCAGAGGCTCCACATCACCAATGAACTGGTTCACCTTTGACACTGTACTTGCAGACCAAAGTTAACACATAGGGCAGCTTCAAAGACCCAGAGGAATCATGGGAATGCTGTACAGGAATGTGACAAAGTAAAATCGTCTATCAAGCTAGTCATCATGAGCTGTGTTTTAGGATAATTAAGCAGGACAGCAAAAATGATGGGGGTTGCTCAGTAGGGCACAAAACCATTTATTCTTTCCTCCACCATTCACTTGAAATTTATTGAGCACCTATATGGTTGTTATGGCTTATATCTAAATGTCCCCTCCAAAGCCTCACACCCTCATAGGTGGGGCTTTTGGGAGACAACTGGATTCTGAGTGTGTGATACTGGATTAGTCCCTGATAGGTTTATAGCTGGGTGTGATGTTGGGAGATGAAGCCTGGAGGGCAGAGGTGGGTCACTAGAGTCATGGCCTGGGAGGGTCTATCTCCTTCCCTCCTCCCGTGATGCCTCACTGCTTCCTGCTACCATGCCATAAACTATGTCTCCTCTGCCATTTCCCCCATGGTGGAGCCAGCATACTATGCACTGAAATCTCTACAAACTGGGAGCCAAAATAAACCTTCTCTCCTTCAACCTGTGGGTGTTGGGTATTTTGTCACAACAAAGAGAAAGTAACACAATGGTCTCAACTACAAAAAATAAATAGAATATGGATCCTGAGTCAGAAAGAATTTTTTAGGCCAGGAGAGGAGTTGAGTTTGTTTTTCTCCCCTCTTACATCTCCAACACTGAAGAACGTGTTAGCACTTAACATAGTAGACCCAAAATAAATACCTGTTAGCTAACTGAATGAACTATCCGTACAAGATGAGTAAACAGGCATTTCCAATAAAGTTTGATAAAGCTATGGGGGGGGGGGTCCAGGAAGCTCAAATGAGAGTTACCGCTCCCTGACAGGAGGGAGCAGCATGTGCAAGGCCCTGGGTTGGATCTCTAGTATTGCACATACAGAAAGGGGAGGGGAGGGGAGGGGAGGGGACAAGAAAAGAAAAGAAAAGAAAAGAAAAGAAAAGAAAAGAAAAAAGAAAAAGAGGACCGACCACAGGCTAGGGGAATCTGGAGTCTCACAGAGACTGCAGACTAGTCACCTGAGGGAGAGGGAGAGGGGTAAGCGTGTTCTGGAGGTTCGCTTTAAGCTCCAAGAGTGGGCTGAGCCCGATCTAGAACAAAGTGGAGAGCGCGAGAGGACGCAGCCCGTCCAGGGTAAGGAACCAGAGAAAGAGTGAAGGTGCGCTTTACAGGGGCGAGGCTGGGCGGGGGGGGCGGTGAGCGCATGCGCGCGCGTGCGCGTGGGTGGGCCCGTGGGCCCTCGGGCCTAGGCGCGCAGCGAAAACTCCGGCTGATAAAACTGACAAAAGCGAGAGAGGCGAGCCCGAGCCCTGCCAGCCAATGGCTCACACGGGAGGCCAGGGAGGGATCACAGAGGGCTGCTAGGGTCATACAGGCAAAAAACAAAGCCGCATCTCGGCAGCAAGAATGAAACAGACGTGGCCCAGCAAAGCCAACTATTGGTGAGAGGAGGGGAACCCTGAGGAAAGTCAGTCCAGGGAAATTTGAGTTTCTGGTTGGACCCTTGAGCGGCTCTGATAGCTAGATACTTTATGAGAACGTCCTTTGCTCCTGCTCTTCCTTTCTCCCTGAAGGAAAATAAATCCTTGGAAATATGAGACTTGGCGGCATAAAAAGAAGAAGCTCTTTAGGCTGTCCCAGCTGGCACAGGCGGGCCGGACCAAAGGTGCCGCTGGTAGCACTGTGGCCTGTGGCTCAGTATTGTCACCCGAAATGCCACAGCTGTCCGAGGTGCGCAGGACGCGGCGCTCCGCAGTGCAGACAGGCGCAGGGTAAAGGGAACCTTGCTTTCTCTCGCCCTTCCTGGCAACCAGGCATACAACTGCTGGTGTCTCAGCCTTTTAATGGTGCTCCTTGTACCCCACCCAGACCCTCAACAGGGCATCCCCCAGGCCCCACTTACTGAGTCCCCTCCCCCTCGCCCTTCTTTACACCTCAGCTTGGCAAAGCAAGGTGTCTTGTAGTTACCCATAAAAGCGAAGGCCAGGAGCCGCCAATAAGTGTTTAAGAAGATGGCATTTTAATTAGCGCATTTGGGCTGCCCTAACCCCAGCTCCTGCTCCACCTCTCCTCCCCCTCTTGGTGGTCTTTCCCAGCCTCCTTGCTCACCCTCATCTATGTAAAAAAAGCCATAAAGCCTCTCTCCAATCGCCTTCTCCGAGTTTATGCAACCCCCACAACACAGGTTGATTGGAAAGGTCTCTCTCCTGGATAGCAACAATTCAATGTGCCTTGACATTTTAATAGCCTGCCGTCCTGGTGAACACAATCGAGCAGAGCAGTGAAGCAAAAATCATTAGGTAAGCAAGATAATCTAAGCGGAATCTGCTGCCTGCACGCTCACATCTGGGGGAAGGTTGCACAGCTGGGCGGTCCAAAAGCTGAGCTCCTCCTGCCCAGCAGGGCCTTTTTATGTGCGCACCAGTACATGCACTTGTGCTGCTAGGACACACACCTGTGCACAGGTTTGGGGAGACAAACAGACTTACTGAGGCCCCAATATGAAAGCACACAACAGTACAAAAATTTCTAATAGATCAAAATATGTGCTGCCTTACCAAACCACCATCAAAATGAACTTACTGCTCAAAGTGAAGACTTGATAGGCCACAGGGAACAAGGCAGATATTTTTAGGGTTCGTAATACCAACCATGTAAAGGTTTTCTATGCACATATATGCATTCATTTAAGTATATTTTGGATATAATATTATGGCAAATATTTAATGTAAGCCAAAATATATAACATAGAACTTTTATACTTATGTAGGCAAGGTACTTTGATAAATTCTCCATGTTTACTAACCCATTTAGACCTCAAAATATTTACTAACTCATTTAGACCTCAGGATTAGTGGTATCCCTATTTCACCCATTAATAAGTGATCAAGCCAGTATTCAAATCCAAGCATTCTGGCTTTAATGTTCAGGCTGTCACCCACCATGCTAGGCTGTCTCACAAAAAGTAAATCACACATAGAAACATGCAGTGTGTCACATGTCTTTATAAGGCTAATGCCTTACTTTATGAATATATGCACGTACACATCACACACATATATTTGTGTGAATATTCAAAAAGTGCAGAGCAGTATGGCTGACTTCAACACAAATACCGGCCTGCTGTATATTCAGCCATACTCATAGTATCTTGTGAGATCCTAGGCTATTGCTGGGGTCCTGGGGATATGATAGCTGCCATCTGCAAATAGTTTGCAGCTTACAAGGGAGTCACATGGGTAAATAGATGCTTAATCTTGTGGGTGGAAGGTGAGAGGCTGATACTGAGCTGCAGAAGCCGGTCCCATCCTGCCACCCTCCCAACCAGCCTGATTCTCCCCACCCTGAGTCTTCCTTGGGAAGCCACATGTGTATTTCTGTGAGGTTGCATCACCCCAAACATGTGGACGGCTCCATATGGGAGTCACCTTCAGAGCCATTTTATAAGCTGCCCAAGAAAATGAGTCTTGTTACTTGATAATTACACATAAGTCACACACTCACACCCCTTCCTTAGGAAGGAGGCAGGAGTGACGTCATGGAACTCAGGGACTAACAGATGACAGAAAATTCTCCTGGTGGATTCCAGCCCTCCCCAGCTGGTGCCTGGCCTTCCTTCTCTCCCCGCACACGGGTCCCCCCGGCATGTAGAACCACTTTCCTGGGCGCTGACTTGGCAAGCTCTTCACTTTATGAATATGACCCTCAGAGGGGAGAGCCCCTCACAGCCCCCGAACTATGTTATCACCATTATTAAGGAGCTTAAAGAGGAGCTGGGAGGACGAGACACCACTGGAATTGCAGCCTGATTGTGATTGATGTGTTCCTATTAGTGCCTCAGTGTTATCTCTCTGGATGGCAAGAACAGCCAGTGGCTTGTAACACAACAGATTACCTGAGTTCTCAGCCTTAGAAGGATGTTTAAATAAAATATAGTCCCTCTTAGCAAGAGGCTCATTTTCTCCACGAAGCTCCCAGACTATTTCATGTCAGCTCTGATTCGCTGCAACTCTCCTCAGTAAACATGTCTTATCATTAATAATTCTTTACAAGCCCAGTCTCCAAGAGTTCCCTCTCTCTCTCTCTCTCCCCCCCCACCTCCCCAGTAGCTGGACTCAGAAACATCACACTCCAGCTTGGGTTCCAAGGTGCTTCTCTTTGGATTTTCACCTGCCTTGCCAAAAATGATTGATTACGCTGGGCCAACTGGGTGTCCGGCAATACCCAACAAATGACTTTGGCCCCTAACAGCAGGCCTTGGCCAGATAGAAATCAATATTTCACCATTAAAATCTATCAAAGAAGAGTTAAGGCACCATCTGTCCCTGCCGCCTCTCTATGGTGTGTGAACATTAAATCCGACACTTGTACTACATGGGTAATCAATATATAGTGGTTCACAGATCATTTGTGGTCCCCTTTTAGCAGTGATGGATGTCTGGAATCATTGTGATTCATTTTGTCAGACCATTAAACAAGATTCTGTCCAGTTCCTTCCTGATTTCATTTAGAGGATCATTCTTCACAGTTCATAAGAGGGAAACGGTTTTACCAATCTGCTTCTATTTCAATAAGTCACTTTATAGAGATTTTGTGTCCTGCAGACTGTAAAAATTCTGGAGAGATAGTACAAACAGACCTCTAAAACTATTCACTGCATGACATATGCATAAGGTGTGAAGAGAGGAATGTAAATATGTTTACCTCTTTATCTGCAAATGTTGGTTTTAACCCCATCTTGGCTGGAGAGCTGGCTGGCAGGGTGCTCCAGGAATCCTCGCTATTGTAGCAGAGTAGGCTGAAGCTCTCTGATGGGGCATTTAGAGGGGCAGGGGAGAAATCCCCTGAACCCTCAAGTAGGGTTAAAAGCAAATGGGGAATGGCTTTTCTGGAGGTACATTTCAGAGACTTTGATTTCTACAAATAAGGTAGTCATGTCTCTCACTCGAAGAACCAAAATGCCTCTTGGTTCTCCTGTTCAGCATGCTGACCCAAGAGAAGAGCCACTGCAGCCCATGAGAGCACAGGTGCGCACGGACATGAGGGTCTGCCTGACAGTGTGGTGCCTGTGGTACAACAGCCTGTGCCAGGCACGGCATGTGCACAATTCCCCCCCTCAGCAATCCTGCAAGATAGGTTCTGTGGTCTCTACTCTCCAGTGAGGAAACTGAGGCTCAGAAAAGGTAAGTTAAATGCCCGAGGGATTGTCAGGAAATGTGACAGTTGGGACCCAATCCAGTCCTGTTTGACTACAGCAGAAATGTATGCTATGGCCTGGACTCTGCAAACAACTTTATTTCGACTCCAGTGGGTTTCTTTCAGTGGTCCTAGACTTCAGACTTACATCACCCAATCAGGATGTTACTAGAAAGTAAAATTTGATTTATTATTATTTTAAATAAATCTATGAAAAGACCACTAAATAATATACTTTATAGCCAAGAAATAGGTTTTAAAGTACTTTTTGGTTTTGGATTATTGACTAATTATATCATTGTTGCGATGTTAGTGTAAATGAGAAAATATTGATCTAGATATTAGCATAAGTATATATAATGTGTATTGATATATTAATATAATAATAATTATTATTATGAATCACATAATAAATATATAGCATGAAAACTGTCAGACATAATTTCACCTTTCCTTCTTTTTTTCTTTGCAAATAAAGCAACTAAAACACAGAAAAATAAAAGCTGTCCTTGAAAGAAGAATCTTGTTTTTTGACTTGTGGATCAAAATATTATACCAAAAATTCTAAGTAATGGAGTGTTATTCAATTGTGATTTTTAGCGTTTGGATTATATATTTGTTAAGCAGATGATTGGGAGAGATTTATACTCATTTTGCATTTGAGTAAAGCCAGAAAATGGCCAATGGATACTTACATCCATTCTAGTTCACCAACCATTAGGCAGCCTTGCCTAAAGGATAAGCATTCTGTAGAGAACAGTAGAAGCAAAATAGGGCCACTTCAGACCCAAGGGCTCTGTTGCCAGAGTCATGCTGGATACCAGCACCCAGGGAAATACAAGCCGAGGGAACTTGGGAAGTATGTGGCATGGCAAAGAGAGCTTGATTAGGTTTTACAAATTGCAGGCAAAAAAGCTATGTGTGCTACTAACTGTGCCCACCCAGACAAGATATTTACCCTCTCTGAGCATCTACTTCTTCATCTTTAAGATTGAGGTTTATTGTACCTACCTCACAAGGTAATTGTGAGGATTAAAGGAGACATTATAAACTTCAGCACAGGACTGAGCACAACACAAGTTAATTCCCCTTTGTCCTTTCCTTCTTCCCTTCATCCCTTCAACACGTTATCCCATAGATGTATGTTATACCATATTTCAGTCTTCAATAAGAATGTATATAAGATCTGCTACATTAACATTTTTCTAAATCTGTGATTATAGAAACACAAATCTAAGAATAAAAGAAGAGGAATTAAAATGAGGTATTTGATCTAACCAATGCAGGAATCACTTTCATTGCCTGTCACTGGACAAGATGTCTCAAAAAGATCTGCCTTGTCACTGGACAGTCTCCTAATGATACATTTTCTGTTAAGTTTCCATGTAAATTCTACCTATTTAGTCCCAGTCATAATTCCAATCTATAACCACTGTATGTTCTGTATAATAATTTAATAGAATGAAAAGTAATGTTCCTTTTCATTTGTGTTAAAACTACCATCTTGAAGCATTTTGATTCTTACACTAGATCCAAGAGATCTAAGACTGTCCTTGAGCTGTCTTATGCATGTCCATATATTGGCCATAAGCACATCTCACCTCACATTGAGTGTGGGGATAAATTTTTTGATTTATATTTCTTCTTTTGCTTTTCTTTTATGAACCTGCCCTTGGTTCTCATGGTTCTGTGGATCTTCTTTGTCTCCACATGACTATTTTTGAGCATGAAACCCAGAACTGCCCAGAGCACCTCTGATTTAATTATGCACTCCAGGCTTGTCTGTCTATTTCTTCCTTTGTTTTCCTTCTTTGTTCTTGTCATCCATTTCCACTCCACCTATCCTTCCACCCACCCACACTCTCATCTTAAATTCCCCAAAGCCAGAATGCTGGTCTATATCTTGGGTCAGGACAATGCCTTTGATAATGAAATGAAGTAAAGCCTAGTCTATGAGCAGCTGTTGAGGCAGCTGTCTTCACCTTCACAAATGCTCCAGACATCATCAGAAGCCCTGCATGGGGCCATATCCTGACCAATGTCTCAAGACATGCTATGATGTCTTACCTGATCCCACTGTTCCTACTATTTGCATGCTCCAAATGTGGAGTTGGTATACAGTGGTATACTGGCCATTCCTGGGAAAGTACTCATGACTTATGCAGGTCATTCAAGACAGAGCAGCCATCCACAAGAGCTCATTCCATCCAAACACTCAACTCTATGCTTACTCCTGTGGCACTGAGGTGCATCACATGAGCTTTTCTCAGGTCCTGCTCCTCCAAGTCCCACTCCCTGCTCATGTAATGTATTGCAAATGTTAATACAATTCTTCTCAGGTTCCTTGTTAGTATACAGAGCACTCAATCCAGTGGTGTTCAGAAAGGACATAAGACTTGAATCTCTTCTTTCAACTTAAAGCCACATGGGAACAGAGTATCAAGTAAGAGATCACAGCATTTCACCTTGTCTCTTCCGTATGCTCCTTGGCCAGATTTTGCCTAGTGAGGATGTAGAAGCTATGCTAATATCAACCACCTAATCATGAGGAAGGAAGGAGGGTAGTAAGAGCAGTCCTTAAGCCTGTGCATGACCAGGGGACTGTTTGCTCTTCAGCAGGGCCTTGTTCATGAGTGGCCTCCTCAGACCATCAGATGCTGTTGCTGAGAAGTAAGCCTGACTTAGAACACCTCAAGGAAAGAACTTTGGGGTACCAACAGGGAATAACAGAACACTCAGTGCTTATCAATTGGTATGAGAGCATGCGGGCTCCCTGAGGGTCTCAGAAATGTGGCAATGAGTTCTGCAATGACTGAAGGGCTTAGATAATTAGTGGGAAGAGCAGCTGATGTGCCCTAATGTGTAAGACATTCCCACACAGTGACACACTGTCCATTCAAGAAACTACTGGCACCCAGTGACTGAGTCCAGCTTTACATATGAAGAAGGATTTGAATGAATACTACTAAAGAGACTCAAAGACAATTTTTTCCTGTCCCAGTATAAGTTTCATTCCCCTAGGAAAAACATTGTGAAGACTGTTGCTACCCCTTCCTTAAATCCATCAATACGGTCACAGTCGCTAGAAATGAAAAGGAAAATTATATTTATCAAATATCCTGCATTAAGTGCAGTACTTGATACAAATTATTCATTTCCTCTGGATGGAGGGATCCTGTGCATCAGGTGGTATTGGAAGAACAGAAACTAAGATTCAGATTGGTTGAATAAGTTGACCGAGGTCACACAGCTCATCCATGACAGAGGCAAGACTCCACTTCAGCTCTCCTAGAATTCCTGCATAGCATCACATGAGAGCAACCAGCACCCACTGGACCCCTTAAATCACTTATCTCAAGTCGCCTAAGGACTCCAGAAATCTTGAAACAAATTGAGAGAGGCAAAGTTCATCTTCGGGCTTTCCTTTCTTATGTGAGTCTCTTGACTTCATCCTCCATCACTGGACTTAGTCAATAGTAGCTGGTTATAGCTCACTGTTGCCACATATTTTGCCTTTTATAAGAGTACCATACAGGTTGAGCATCCCTAATCTGAAAATACAAAATGCTCCAAAATCTGAAATTTTCTGCATGCTAACATGGCACCACAGTGGGAAATGCCACACCTGACCTTGTATGACCAGTCACACTTAAAATACAGTTGACTAAAAATACTGTATATAATTACTCTCAGGCTAGGTATATGAGATGTATCTGAAACATAAATGAATGTCATGTTTAGTCTTGGATCTATCCCCAAGATGTCTCATTAGATATATACAAATATTCCAAAATCTAAAAAAAGACTGAATACAAAACACTTCTGGTCCATGCATTGTGCACAAATAAGACTCAGCCTGTTCAACATAAAGTACATGAGGATATAAAAAAGGAAGTTCTCGCTGTCTAATGAAAATGGGAAAGGTATTACCTCTAGAGAGAAGTAAAAATCCTGCCTAGAACTATTGGTGACCCACACCTTTTTCTTACATAAACCAGCCTTTTGGAACTATTGAAAAAATGGCTGGGCTTTTGATTCATGCTTCTCTCTAATTGGTCTTGAACCACCCAGTAAAGGGAGGAAGGGAAGTTACAGAGAAGAAAGATGCAGAGAAAGGTAGAGGGTCTTCAGTTTAGGCTGTGAGACGTGCAGAGGCAAAGGGAAAGTGACAACAGTGCTGATAAGACAACAGTGTGGCAATTTCTTATGTATTTATTCAGAAAGTGCAAGCCTGGAATCCCCGTTCTCGGGATTCCTATTACAGCCTTGGGCAAATGCCCTAACTCTTTTGGACTTCAGTTTTCTTGCTTGTGTGAATAGGGTGGTAATTTCCATCTCAGGGTTGTCATTGAGAATGAGCATAGAAATAAAGTACCTGGCACATAGTAGGACCTCAGGTAGTGGAAGCAGCCAGGACTGATTCACTGAGAAATAGAGTGCACAGCTTGGGCTTGGATATGGGGGTATGAAGGAATCCCTCACCTCCAAAGCTCTGATTCTGCCATTGTCAATCTCTTCTCCTGAAGAGCAGGTGGGGTGGGTGGGAGGAGCAAGGAGGGGAGTTTTCAGGGTAACAAGACTAATCAGGACTTCACCATCAAAGCAAATATATCCAATTAACAGCTATTAAAGAAGCGTTTTCTGGCACCATGCACAATGAAGGCCACTCTATCTAGTGGAAATTAATCTTAATTATTGGTACCTGCATACATACGTGCAAAGGGAAGCAACTCACATTAATCTACATTAAACTTAATAGCAGTCCGTGTATTATCTATTCTGAGTCAAAATTGACTGCTGGCCCCTGCGTAGATATCTGCAGTGCTAACTCAAGTAATTACCGTGCAGTGGGTCTCAAAGACACAATTTGTTCCCTATATAATAAATCAGCTGCTAGAAGCTTTTTATAATTAAAAACCAAAAGGAAAAAAATAGAACTGTATAGGCAAATGTCACTTTCTTCTAAGAGAAATTAGGGGAAAGGAAAGTGTGTCTTGTTGTTGCTTAGTCTGAAAGGAGAAAACAACACCTGTCTCAGATAGATCTCAAAACCAAGAGAGAAATGGTATTAGATTTTTCCAAACTGTGGAAAATAGTGTTTTTAGAATCTCAACTTTAAGATTTCTAAGAGGCCTTAACTTCATTTCCAAGGAGACAGATAAGACTATCTGGAAAAAATGCTTTGTATTAACCAGAATTTCCAGTGGTATGGGTTCAATGCTGTAGGTCAGGTTGGAAGGCCAAGTTCATTTTATTAAATTTCACTTAATGGGACCCCTTCCATAAACCACGAGGAAAAGGAAAATGATGATTGGGTTCGCTTCTTCTCTGCCACTCACAACCCCTCTCATTTGGACACCGTACACAGAACTGATGAATCAATTTTTAGAAGTTGCCCTACTTTCCACAGATCTCTTTCACCTCAGTCATCTCTATCCCCAGGAACCCTGGAGCTTGCTTCTACTTCAACTGCTCCAGTTAGTAAGGGCTTTTCTCAGTGATCATGTGCCTCAGGGCACTCATGTACACTGCATGCTAGTGTCCTGTGACAACCAAGGTTATCCAGTCCTACCTCCACTGCAGCCAGCCTGTCCTAAGCCTTGAAATGCTCAGCACCCATGGAAGGGATGATCAAGCAATGTGCAGATAATCCATCAGCTTCATTTGCTAGACACACTGTGCTCACAGTACGGATCAGGAAGACAGCCAGCAAACCTGCTGCAGATGGGACACATCATCATCACCCAAGACAGATTTTTCCAGACCAGTCACCTGCCCCCCGCAACTCCTAGCCCACCCCAATACAAGGCTCATCCTGAACCTCAACCTGCTCCCAGCTCATCCTCAGTTCTCATGCTGGGAGTCAGCTGTCAGAGCCTGCCTACTCTCACCTTGCCCAGCAGAGCTCCAAGCCCCAATCAGGGAACCCTGTGACCCGGAGTTCAGATTGCAAAGGGAAGGTGTCTCCCAGGATTGTGCAACTCAGAGGTCTTGATAATCCCTTGTCATGCTATCACCATTCTCTGCCGCAGTTTGGCTGTCTGCCCCCATCTCCCTCAGCTTCCTTATGCTCTCAGCTTTCATGACTGCTCCTGACTACACTCTTGCCTAGCCCTGCACCCTCAAGGCAGGAACCTCAGTCAGTTTCCCTCTGTCCCCAACCCATGCTTTTTCCATCAGGCTGACATCCCATCTGGATCACAAACCCTGGCCATTCTCCCTCCTCCACTCTCCATGCCTGTGTGTTGCTCCTGCTGCTTCCTCCTGCCTCTACCCCAACCTGCTTTATTCCCCACATCCAGCAGTGTCATTTAACACTACTTTAAAATCGAACACATGGAAATGCTCCCTCCTGGAATTTTAGAAAACAGAAAAATAAAGTCAGGTGTTTTCTACTTAAATCTTTTTTTTTCATGGACATAGCATACATTCTAATTTACAAAATAGTTATGCTATTGATATTTTTTAAATGACTTTCACATTTTTTATAATAAGGAATACTAAGTGCCCCAGTCTGTCAGCCTATCAACCCAGAGACAACTAGTATTATCAACTTACTTGGTACTTTCTAGCAAAAAAAAGTATATATGAAGAAGAATAAATGTAAGTCTATGAGCAAATAAGTATGAATATAAATGTATCTTTTTGCTTCTGCTTTGCAACTCTGGGGATGAATCCATGGCCTTGCACATACTGGGCAAGTGCTTTACTCTTAAGCTACATTTCTAGCCATTTTAAAAAAATTTATTTTGTGACAAGGTCTTGCTAAGTTGCATGGGCTGGGCTTGAATTTGCAATCCTTCTGCCACAGCCTCCAGAGTAGCTGTGATAATAGACACACATCACCACACTAAGTATAGTGTATCTTTTTACACAAATGATGGCACCCATGTCATTATTTTACACGTTATTATTTTTATTTAATAAATATTTGAGATTATACATGTAGATGTGATTTACCTTTATTTAAAAATCTATTTTTAAAAATTAAAACTGTTAATGATAACAGATTTGTAGTTGAGTCATACCCAAGATCATAAGAGAGGTATTTACACAATTAAAGCTTATATAGAACTTTTAGAACATCATTGTCAGCTTGGAAAACACTGCCCTTCCTTGCATATGAATTCTGCCTCCTTGCCTAGAGACAAAGTCTTATCCACCAGTAGCCCTACAGACCTGCTGGAATACTCCCAGTGATGGGGAACTCATCTCAAGAAGTATCCACAGGTGAGGCCTTCACTCACAGCCCTTATAGGAATCTTCAGCCTTGAAATCTATTTCCTCCCTTGAACCCTGAATAGCTGTTCTTGGCATTGTTTCTGAACCATGTTGTCATACCCTGCCTTTCTCTTTAAACTTAATTTTGAGTCTCTCAAAAGCAGAGACCAAGGCTTGAGCTTCTCTTGCACCCTCCCACTCCATCCTGTTTCCCTTTCTGCCTCCACAAAGCATCTTCTTACCTTGGAAGTCTCAGCTAGCTCGGCACCTCCTCCAGAGAGCCTTCCTAAGACCCACCCAGACCCTCTCCAATTATTATAATTGTCTCTCTGTGATCTGTTACTGCAAATGCCTCATGTAAAGCCCACCGATGACTTTCAAAAATACATGCATTTGGTAAATAAATGAATGCTAAGTGGGACATACACAGTGGCCTCTTCTTGAACAACAGTGATAAAAAATGAAGTGGAATTCAAATACAAGAACACTTTCCTCCAGGACCTCTAGAACACTGACTGGGAGACCCAGGGTTTCAGGAAAGTTCTTGAAGGGCAAAGGGATGAGAATTAGCCTTTATTTGTGCCACAGGTAGAGTCTGAGGTTGAAGACAAACTTGTCCTCTTGTAGAGAGGAGGAGTGAAGTCCTACAATCAACCCTAAAGAAGAGTCCTCTTTCTGGCCCCTCCACCCGGAAGCTGCACCCAGCTGTACACTACACCTGTCAGTCAACCCATCAGCAATATGTCCTGATAAACTACCCCCAAAAGAGACCTATCTACATCTCAACACTCTAGTTAGCAATAAATTTGCATGAACAACTAAACAATACTGCAAATGAAACCTCTCTATAAAACATTCATGCAAAATTATAGCAGAGGGAGGAAGACAGGGCAGAAAGGACGAAGTATTTACGTCCTGGCTCTGCCACTTTGCTGTATGACCTCTGGAAGTTTCCTTGAACTCTCTGAACGTTATTTCTACAATGAAGGTAATAATGCCATCTCAAAATTTTCCTAAGGATTAAATGAATAGTTATCTGCCTGAAGATAGGCAGAAAATATGTGTGGACCTTAGAAGGTGATGAGTGGAATTGGGCACAGAAGGGAGTGGGTTGAACACTGGAAGAGTGAAAGATCACCTGTAGGTGACATGCAAGGCCCTTGACATGCACATAATTTTTCATTCATTCTGTTACACTTATTGCTGAACAAATATCTAATGGGCATCTACACATGGGAACAAGTCAGACATGAGGGCTGGCCTTATGGAGCTTACAGTTTGAACAGGGACAGAGATGCACGAAGAAGCGACATGAACTCAAATGGGCTCAGAGCTCCCAGGTGGGACTTGGGTGTGGCTCCTCATCCAGGCAGGTGAGTGAGGAAAGATTTGTTGAAGGCAGGTGACAAGCAGAGGCATCTAGGTGGGCTGGGCTGGGCTGCAGGTTCCAGAAAGGGATGAATCTGAGATCTGCATTCCCTTGGAGAGTGCAAAGGAGGACCTGACCTGAAGACACAGCCTCCAGAAGGCTGGGCCTCCTCAGCCAGTGATGAGTTTGTACCATATCGTAGTGCCTTCGTATGGTTTTGGGCAAAAGAGTGACACACACACGGTCAGATTTGCATGTCAGAAAGCAGAATGGGGGGGAGCACAGCAATAGAGAGACCAGGAGACAAGTTAGGAGACAATTTCCAGAAATAAAGTAAGGAAGCAGTTAGAAGGACTGGGGAAGGAAGAGAGATGTTGACAGAGTATCACAGACAGTATCATAAACAATGGGAGTAAAGATGAGGAGAGGAAGAAGGCCATGGCATTTTCTAGGTGTCTGGCTCAGGCAGAGGGTTAAAATGTGGGACCACTGGCTGACAGGTTTTGAGAGAACACTGAGTTTAGTTTGGCTATGCTAAGATTGACACTCCTGGAAGAGAGCCAAGTGGAGTTGTCCAACAGCAGGTGAGTACATGGATTCCCAAATGGGAAAAGTTCTGAGTTGGAAAAAAGATTGGACATATGTGGACAGTGAGTGCCTGCTGGGCTGCTGATGTGAGCCAGAGAGAAAGCCAGGAGAGTGGACAGAGAGCCCCCTAAGATGATAGGAGGGAGTCTCCTCGTGAGGGATGTGCTCCAAAGCCAAGGGAAGAGAGGTATCAACAGGGTAGAGCAGATTGATTGTGCCAAGCACTATGACGAGATCAGATCTGAGATGCACATGTTGAGAGGGTAAAGCTGATCTATGCGTGACCCTGGCAAGCACCAGCAGAGTAGGAGTGGAGTCCAGGTTGCTGAGATTTTGGAGCAGGTGGGAGGTGGGGACAAGGAGACAGCAAATGCAGGCAAAACTTGACAGTTACTAATTGGGGAAATGAAAATAAATGCAGGAAAGTACCTGGAAGGGGATGAACATGGAAGCAGTTTGGAGAATGATATTTTTTTTTTAGATAAGACGGGTTCCAGCATATCTTAATACCCACAAGAAAAAAAAAAAAGTAAAAGGTTAAGTTACTCTTTCATGTTGGTAAGACAAAATACCTGACAACCAAAGTTAAAGGAGGAAAGGTTTACTTAGCTCATAGTTTGTAGAGGTTTCTGTCCATAATCAGCTGGTTCCAAGGCAGTGCGGATGGCAAGACAGGCATCGCAGAGGAGAAACAGTTCATGGCATGCAGAAGATAGCAAAGCAACAAGGAATGATCACAGATTTTTCTATCCCTTATATTTCACCTAGGCTACTTAGGATAGATAACACTCACAACCTTAATCATAGTGCCCTTGATCCTAACATTGCACCCTGAATCAATCCCAACCTCACACACTCTAGATCCAGCCACCTCTGAGAAACCCCCGCCTATGGCCATGTGAGGCTTTGGAGGGATATCTAGATACAAGACATAATTCTACCACTGACCTCCCAAAGATTCATGCATATCCATTAATGCAAAAGGCATTTAGTCTATCTCTAAGAGAAAGTGCTAACAGTTTCAGCATTGCGGAAAAGTTTAAGTCCGAAGTTTCCTCTGAGATTTACAGAAAACTCCTAGTTGCAAGTCCCTACATAAATGAAAAGAAAGTTAAACACTTCTAACATTCATTAGCACAAGATAAGACATTTCCATTCCAAAAATTACAAACAGGGAGACAGAAGGACTGGGAACAAAGTAAGGCCAACATATAGTGAGGCAAACATTAAATCTCACAATTCCACTTCCAGCATCCCCAGCAATCTGTGACAAGTTATGAACTCCAAAGGGCTTGGGTGGTTCTGCCCCTATGGTACTGCTGGTGTTTGTAGTTCCCATGGCTTTTCTCTGGGGCCCACTCAGCTCCTTCCTCACAGTTTTCCTCAGATGATCCATGTTCCTGGCTTCTCCAAACTTCTGGGGCCTCCACTGCACCTTTGACTTCACACTCACAGCTTCACACACTATCCTCTCAGGGGCACACCGCCTGGCCTCCCAGGCTGTCTTCTGAAATCTGGGTGGAAGCCTTCCTGTCCCCACAGCTCTTGCATTCTTCATGTGCCTAAAACCAGCACCACAGAGATAAAGCCAAGGTCTGCTGCCAGCTGGAGGAAGGAAGAGAGAGTCTTCCTTCTCTCTTAGCTGTAGGAGTCTAGTGCCTATGAACAAAATCCTGAGGAGCAACTTACCTAGGCTGCTACCTTTCTGAAACATGGTGCCCTGGGGCTCTTTTCTCCAAGCAAAGTCTTTCACTTTTGCAATTTTGAGACTGCAATGGGTCGAGTCCAGATGCTTCTTGTGTTGCCCTCAGCCCATCTTTTCTATTGTCCTGTACCTTCTCAGCAATCAAGATCTCCTCTGCTCTCTCTTTGTAGTCCACAGCTTAAGTGGAGCTTCCTTTCTGGTCAAACTCAAAATGTTTTAAATCATTCTATTGGGCTCTTTGCTTTTGATTCTCAACACAAATCTGGCTAACGGCACCCAAGAGTAGCCATGCCACCTCTGCAACATTAGACTGCCTTGAAATTTCTTTTGCCAGATGAATTAGTCCTACACCCTTAATCACAGCCTCAGGCAAAGTCTCTGGACTCAAGAAAAATGCAGACAAACTTTCTGCCAAGGCATAACACATATTGTCTGGAGTCCAATAGCCAAATGCAGTGCTTCTTTCTACCAGAAACCTCCTTAACCTGGTATTTATGGGCAGAATTTCTATCAGCATTCTGGTCTTCTCATTGCTGACCAGAATCTCCCATACAGTACAGCCTCAGGCATTCCAGCTCCACTTTTTCAGCTAGCATCTCTGAACATTTTCTAATTCTTCCCCTTCCCACAAGTCAGCTCCAAAGGCTCTTGAGCCACTGGTCAGGTACAGTCCCAGCAAGGACCCCACTTGTCTGACCCCAAATTCTTAGTTACTTTTCTCTGATTGCTAAAACAAAATACTCAACACCTAAAGTCAAAGGAGGAAAGGTTTATTTAGCTCAGCTTGTAGAGGTTTCAGTCCATAGTCAGCTGGCTCCAAGGCAGAGTGGCACTGCAGACAGGCATCGCAGGGGAGAAACAGTTCATAGCATGCAGAAGGTAACAAAGCAAAAAAGGACTACCACACCTCTTTCTATACCTTATACCTTATCCGGGCTACTTAGGATGGGTAGCACTCACACCCTTAATCTAGTGCCCTTGATCCTAGCATTGCACCATGAATCAATCCCAGCATCACACACTCTAGATCCAGCCACCTCTGAAAAAAGCCCACCTATGACCGCATGAGGCTTTGGGGGGACATCTAAACACAAGCCATAACAGATTAAAAAACATAAAAATGGAAAAAATAATGATAAAAGAGCATCTCTGGGGAGATGGATGGAGACAGGATTCAGGGAGTATTTCACTGGAAGAGGGATGAAAGAATGTGCTGTATTCTGTTAGAAACTCAGGCTCAAATAATAATAAATGCTCTAGGATTGTGACTTGTCCTCAAATTTTAAAAGTCAGGAGGTAGTTTTTCTGCTGCCATTAATTAAGCAGCTCAGTGTTGGCAGGGCCCAGAATCAACAACCCTGCTATTTATCTTTGCCACATAGTCACATGATGGCTGCAGCAGCTTTGAGCCTCCCATCTTTACATGAACGTTCATAAATGGGAAGCAAGTGTTGGCATTGGCCAGGGTTTCTTTTCATGCACCTCCCTCTTAAAAGAAAGAAAAATATCTCACAGAAGCACTCGAGAAGACTTCTTAATATATCACTTTACCTAAAGTTGGGACTTAATAGTCACCTTTCGTCCAAGGCTGGGCCCTCTTTCCTGAGAAGATGGCATCTCCTCACAGCCCCCAAACAATCCCAGGGCTCCAATGGCAAAGATAAAAGTGTTGACTTTGGGTTGCAGGCAGCAGTTTTACCTCAAAGGTACAGATGAGACAGGTCAGTGAGTTTGGGAGCAGGGAACTGAATGAATTCTTGTCAAATGTCAATTTTTGCTGTATGTTTGTCATGTGCTATCAGTAAGAGGAAAAGAGAGATGGGACATGAGGTCTGATGAGAGTGAAGATAAATAGCCAGAGGAAACACCAGCCATGGTGGTACACAGCTATAATCCCAGCACTCTGGGGGGCTGAGGCAGGAGGATTGAAATTTTGAACCCATCCATGCAAATTAGCAACTTAGTGAGACCCTGTCTCAAAGTTAAAAACTAAGAAAAAGTCTGGGGATATAGCTCAGTGCAAAGGCCCTGGGATCTATCCCCAGTACTGCAAAGGAACAAGCAATAATGAAAGACACCACAGAACTGAGGAAGGAACATGAACTCACACAGGAAACAAGGTCCTCAGTAGGGTGAGCTCTTGGGAAGAAATTATAGAGCAAAGGAAAAGGGAGAGGGAGGAAAAATCCCCTGAAGCTTAGTCAGCCCCAAGTGGTCACACACACCAGTTTCCTTACGCTGTGGGACAACTGATTCTTGGCATTGGGCTGCATGTGCTTTGTAGGATGTTGAGTGGTGTCCCTCGCCTCTACCACTGGATGCTCTAACACCCCAGCTCCCAGTCCTGACAGTCACAAATGTATTCAGGCCTTGCTCAAAGTCTCCTGGGGGCAAAGTTATCCCAGCTGAGAACCACTGGTGTACACTGCCTTATTTAGTTCTGCAGGGTAGGCACTAATTCCACCGTTAGTGATGAGGTCAAATACCCCAGGACACACAACTAAGAAGAGATGGAGCCAGAATTTAAATAGACTCTGCCAGGGACCACATTCTTCCCTCTGGCCCTGAGCTCTGCAGCCTGCAGTGCACCAGCCCAGCACAAGGAAAGATCTCGGTGCCCTTGGTCTTGGCCTCCACCTTCCCACAGGGGTCCCACACCCCCACACAGTCACTGTGCATAGTGATCTTTTTTTCCGGAAGGAATTAGAGAGCCCATAAAAATTAAATCTTTACAAGAGCTCTACATGCTCTTTTCAGGGAAGTCAATCATTTGGGTAAAAAAAAAAAATGTGGCAACATTTTCCCAAGCACTTGGAGTAGGAAACCACCATCCAGAAAGGAAAGTCTTTCAAGCTGGAATGTGCTCTAGGCTGCCTCTTTAAATGAAAAACGTTATATGCCTGGGAAACATTATATATGGCAAAGCAATACGAGAGTCTCAATGTAATAATGATAGCATCAACTTCATGCTGTCTTTCATCCCAGAGACTCCATGAAGGGCCTTAGAAATGAAATTTTATACAAGTGCACACAGACACACACAATATTTGGAATATTCACACATATATCATTTTGCCCACCTCTCTAATGAAGGTGGAATGCAGTGGCAGATGTTTCACAGCTGCCCAGTCTCCACCCTCCAACAGTTTAGGACAGGAAGCCAGGACACCCGATCCAGGAGGAATTGCAGGGAGGTAAAATCTAATCCTTAACATTGAGATTCAGCCAAATGCTTGGGGTAGCCTCCACACCATTCCTTCATCCCTTATGGAAAAGGACTGAATAAGAAAAATGACAGCCACCTAACTGCTTTCCCAAAGTTCTAACCTCCCCGTCAGGAGAGTTGGGACTAGAAAGGATCCCTAACACTTGAGACACACGGGCAGTACATAGAGCCTGTAGCCCAGCCCAGCAACACTAAGGTGATAGGTTTGATGCTGAGGCCAGGTACATAGCTTCACTGTTCAATGAGCACAGACTGTCTCTTTTGCATAGATGCCTGCAATAGGGATAATGGCCTCATTATAGAATAAATCCTTTCATAAAGAATGCTTCACTGATACATGTGGGTGGTAGGGAAGGAAGGAGACAAGGGGTGGTGTCTTATCTGATTAGGTGTTTCAAGTACATTTACAACCACAGAGTGAGGAAAAAAGACTAGTGTCTGTGAAGTTTCTGGCTCATGTCTGACCCTAGGCTAGGAGTTCAGCCTGTCATCCTATTAATCCTTACTGAGCCTTATTGTCTGACCTCTAGAAGTAAAGAAACTGAGACTTAGAAAAGTTAAGCATGTTGGGATGGTACTCCCAATGCGCCAGAATTCTTACTCAGATCTGCCAACCTCAAAACGAAGACCCCGTGTTCCCAGCACATCAGAACAGAAAGTATTGTTAGCCCTCCCACAAGTCTCCTTTGTGCTTCCTCCAAGTTTTTAGCCACCTCCTCCAGGTAACTGCTATTCTTCCTTCTATTACTAAAGATTAAATTTTGTCTTTTTTGGGAACAATATAGAAATCAAATCAATTAGTATGTATTCTTCGGTTTCTGAGTTTGTTTTCTGAATAATTCATGAGGTATACTTCAGGCAAAACAGTGACTTATTCATTTCCATTGTTATATAGGGTTCTACTGTGTGAAGGTGCTGCAATTCATCCATTCTACTATTTATGAACACATGGGCTGTTTCATTTAGCTATAGTCTGAAGAATGGTCTTGCAAACTTTGTTGACAATTAATTGGTGCCTGAATATTTAAATCTGTGTGATTAGGAATAAATGCTGAAATATAAGATGAATAATTGTTCACTTTTACTAGACATTGTCAAAGTGTTCTGCTAGTTAACTCTTCCATCAATAATGTAGAAGAGTTGCTTTTGCTCCCCAACATCCAAAAACTAGTACAGTATCTTGAGTTTCTTTTAAAAATCAAGAATTCTGCTAGCTCTATAATGATAGCACAGTGTGGTTACAATTTCCTTCATAGAGCTTGGGGACCTTTTCATGTATTGTTAATCATGCGGACCATTACATTCTGAGAAGTGGCTGTCTATTTTCATATATTTATTTATAGGAGATCTTTGTATACTCTGTACAAAAGGTCTTTGTTGGATATGTGTATTGCAAATATCTTCTTTCATGCTGTACATAGTATGTACAGTCTATTAAATGTCTTATAGTTGTTTTCTGATGTTTATTTTATTGAGCTGACAACATTTAACATAAGGCACACTCTATTAACAAATTTTTAAGTGTATAAAACATTACTGTTGACTATAGATACAAGGCTGTACACTGGATTTCTAGAGTGTGCTCAACTTGCTCGACTAAAACTTTATGACCATTGATAAGTAACTCCCCATTTCTCCCTCCTCTAGACCCTGAAAGTCATCATTGCACTTTTTAATTCCATGAATTTTATTATTTTAGATACCACGTATAGGTAAAATTGTTCAGTATTTTTCTTTCTTAACTGGCATATTTCACTTAGCATAAAGTCTTCAATGTCCATTCATGTCGTTACATATTGCACAATGTCTTTTTTTTTTAAAGCTGCAAAAGTGTTACATAACAGATTTTATCTATTTACCTGTCCACAGATACTTAGGTATTTAGGTTGTTTCAGCAACTTCACTATTGTATACAGTGCTGCAATGAACATAGGAATGCTAATATTTGCTTCAACATCTTCATTGTAATTATTTTTATAAATACTCAGAACTGGAACTGCTTCTATTTTTATGTTTTTAGGAACATACTATTTTCCACAAAAGCTCCACCATACTACATGGCCACCAACACTGCGAAAGCATTCCAATTTATCCACATAATCTGTATTACACTGGCTGTAACACTGCCTCCTTTAAAAAAAAAAAAGCCAACCCTAGAGTTGTGTGGTGATATCTCATTGTGGTTTTGGTTTGCAATTCCTTCATGATTAGTTACTCTGAGCACCTTTTCATATCCCTGTAGGTCATTTGTGTGCCTTATTTGGAGGAATATTTATTCAAGTAATTAGTCTATTTTTTATTAAGGCTATCATAAGCTCTTTACTAGTGAGTTCCTTTTACATTTTGGGATATTAACTTCTTATTTGATGTATGGTTTGCAAATATTTTCCCTCACTCCATTTGTCCCCATATCACTCTATTGATTGTTTCCTTTGTGGTTCAGAAAGCTTTTAGTTAGATGTGGTCCCACTTGCTTATCTTGTGGTGATATAATATCTACCTTTAAAACTATTGCCAAACTAAGGCCATGGAGTTTTCCTCTGTTTTCTTCTAGTAGCTTTATAGTTTCCAGTTTTACATTCAGGTATTCTTTGTTGATTTTTGTATATAAGATAAAGATCCAATTTTATATTTTTACATGTGGGTATCCAGTTTTTTCATCATCATTTGTTGAAAAGACTGTCTTTTACTCATTGTATATTCTTGGCACTTTTGTCAAAGATCAGTTGACTCTATATATGCGGATTTACTTCTGGATTCTCTATTCTATTTCATTGGTTTATATGTCTGTCTATGCCAGTATCTTGTTTCATTTGCCACAACTTTGTAGTACGTTTTGAAAACAGAAAGTGTGATGTCTGCCTTGTTCTTCCTCAAGATTGATTTGACTATTTGCAGTCTTCTGTGTTCCATAATAATTTTAGGCAAAAAAGTCTGTAAGAAATACTATTGGGATTTTAAGAGAGGTTGCATCAAATATATAGATTGCTTTGGGGAATACAAACATTTTAATTCCATTCCATGAACAAAGAGATGTCTTTCCCTTTGTCTCTGTTTGATTTACTTTATTTCATCAATATTTTTGCAGTTTTCAGTATATAATTCTTTTATCTTCATACTTAAGTTTATCTTCTCTTGGTGCTATCTTAAATGGGACAATTTTCTTAATTTCCTTTTCAGATAATTCATAGTTATTGTATTGAAGTTCACTTGATTTTTATACATAGGTTTTTTTCATATTTATTTAATTTTTATTTTTTGTTTTTTTATTTTTTTTTAACTACTTTTATTGGTACATTGTAGGTATACAACACAATTACATTTCTCATTGAGAATTGTACCTTTACATAATGCATCTTGGTTCTTATTTTTTCCCCATTCCTAGCCCTCCCTTCACACCCCCCACCCTTCCCTATTTACAAAGACTTTATTTCCATTTTTTCCATTTCTCATCATTTTTTCCTTTCCCTTCTTTCCTTTCTCCTGCCCCTCCCACTACCCCTACCGCTTTGGACCTTTTCTTCCTATTTTACATTATCGATTATTGATTCTAATCATTGGTACATTTTAGGTATACAATATAATGACATTCATCATTGGAAATTTGCACCTTTACATAGTCTCTCTTGGTTCTTATTTTTCACCCTTGCCCAACCCTCCCTTCAACCCCTCCAGTCCTCCCTATTTACAAAGATTTTGTTCCTATTTTTCCATTTTCTCATATTATTCCCATTCCCTTCTATCCTTTCCCCTAGCCCTCCCACTTCCTTCCCCTTTGCCCCTTTTCTTCCTATTTCACATGACCTATTATACATTTAGTCCTTATTTACACTTTCAGTTTCTCACACCAGAGAAACTATTAAGTATTTATTCATGTGTGTCCTATTTATTTCACTTAAGAGTATCACCTCAATGTGCATCCACTTAGCTATACATGTCTCTCATTTCTCATTTTTTATGGCTGAGTAGTACTCCATTTTATTAAAAAAACACATTTTCTTTATCCAGTCTCCAGTTGATGGGCATTTGGGCTGTTGCCAAGTTTTAGCTATCACAAACTGTGCTGCTATGAACATGGGTTCACATATATCATTGTGGTATGATTATTCTAATTCTTTGGGGAAGATCCCCAGCAGTGGAATAGCAGGGTCAAATGGGACTTCCAGTCCTAGTTCTTTGAGGTATCTCTATACTGATTTCCACAGTGGTTACACCAGTCTACACTCCCACCAGCAGTGGAGCAGGGTACCTCTTTCCCCACAGCCCCACCAACATTTGTTATTGGTTGATTTCATGATAGCAGCCATTCTTTCTGGAGTGAGGTAGAATCTCAGCATTGTTTTCATTTGCATCTCTCAAATGACCAGTGATGTTGAACATTTTTTCATGTATTTATTTGCTATTTCTACTTCTTTGTCTGAGAAATGTCTGTTCATTTCAGATGCCCATTTGCAGATTGGGTCTTTAAATTTGGGAGGTCTGATCTTTTAAAGTTCTTTATAGATTTGAGATAGTAGACCTTTGTCTGAGGAAGAGCAGGTGAAGATTTTTTCCCACATTGTGGGTTGTCTCTTCACACTGTTGGTGGTTTCTCTTGCTGTGCAGAAGCCTTTTAATAAGAAGAGATCCCACTTGTTGATTGTTTGTGCTAGTTCATGGGCAACTGAGGTTTTGTTCATAAAATCTTTTCCTACACCGATGTCTTCAAGGGTTCTACCTAACCTCTGTTCCAACTGGTTCAGAGTTTCTATTTTAATATTTAGATCTTTAATGCATTTTGATTTTAGTTTAGTGCATGGTGAGAGATATAGGTCTAGTTTTAATCTTTGGCAAGTTGAAGCCCAATTTTTCCAGCACCATTTATTAAAGGAGCTATCTTTCCTCCAGTGAGGGTGTTTGGCTCCTTTATTGAAGATGAGATGGCTGAGTGTGTCTGGTGTTGTTTCTGCATCTTCTAATCTGTTCCACTGGTCCTCAAATCTGTTTCTTTGCCAGTACCATGCTGTTTTTATCACAGTAGCTTTGTAGTAGAGTTGCAGGTTGGGGATTGTGATACCCCCTGCCATGTCTCTGTTACCTAGAATTGCTTTTGCTATTCTGGGTCTTTTCTTGTTCCAAATGAATTTTTGGATTGTTTTCTCGAGGTACATGAAGTATGCTGCTGGGATCTCAATTGGAATTGCAGTGAATCTATATAGCAGTTTTGGAAGTATGGCCATTTTCACTATATTAATCCTTCCTACCCAGGAGCAGGGGATGTCTGTCCATTTTCTGATATCATCTTCAATCGCTCTTTTCAGAGTGCCATAGTTTTCAGAGAAGCGGTCTTTGATTTCTTTTGTTAGGTTGATTCCTAGGTATTTCAGTTTCTGGGATGCTATTGTGAAAGGAGTTATTTGCCCTATTTCCCTCTCAGTGAGTCTGTCATTTGTGTAGAGGAAAGCTATTGATTTTTGTGTGTTGACCTTGTAACCAGCTACTTGACTGAATTTGGTTATTAAGTCTAAAAGACTTTTGGTGGAGTTCTTGGGGTCTTCTATATAGAGTATCATGTCATCTGCAAATAATGACAATTTGACTTCTTCATTTCCTATCTTTATTCCTTCTAGTTCTTTCTCTTGTCTAATTGCCGTGGCTAATGTTTCCAGAACTATATTGAACAAGAGTGGTGATAGTGGACATCCTTGTCTTGTTCCTTATTTGAGTGTGAAGGATTTCAGTTTTTGACCATTTAGTATGATACTGGCTGTTGGTTTTTCATAGATGGCTTTTATCAGTTTGAGGTAGAGACCATCTATTTCAATTTTTGTGGGGTTTTTATCATAAATGCATGTTGGATTTTGTCAAATGCTTTTCCTGCGTGTATGGAGATAATCATATGGTTTTTGTCCTTGGCTCTATTGATATAGTGTATTACATTGATTGACTTGCATATGTTGAACCATCCCTGCATCCCTGGGATGAATCCCACTTGATCAGGGTGTATGATCTTCTTGATGATCTTCTGCATTCTGTTTGCCAGTATCTTATTAAGGATTTTTGCATCTATGTTCATTAGTGAGATTGGCCTATAGTTCTCTTTTTCAGTTGGGTCTTTCTCTGATTTGGGGATCAAGGTGATGCTTGCTTCCAGGAATGAATTTGGGAGTATTGCTTCCCTTTCAATTTCATTGAAGAGTTTAAACAGTAGTGGCAGCAGTTCCTCTCTAAATGTCTTGTAGAATTCAGCAGTGAAGCCATCAAGGCCTGGGCTTTTCTTGGGTGATAAGTTTTTAATTACATTTTCAATTTCATTGGTTGATATTGGCTTGTTCAGAATTTTTAGGTCTTCTTCATTCAACTTTGGTAATTTATACATATCTAGGATTCTGTCCATTTCTTCTGTGTTGTCCATCTTATTGGTGTATAGGTTCTGGAAGGAGGTATTGATGATCCTCTAGATTTCTGGTGGGTCTGTTGTAATTTCACCCTTTTCATTCCTAATTGCATGGATTTGGGTCTTTTCTTTCCTTTTTCTGACAAGGTTGGCTAAAGGTTTGTCAATTTTGTTGATTCTTTCAAAGAACCAACTCTTGGCTTCATTGATTTTTTGTATCATTCTCTTAGTCTCCATTGCATTGATTTCTCCTCTGATCTTTATAATTTCCTCCCTTGTATGATCTTTGGGTTTGTCCTACTCTTCTTTTTCTAGAAGCTTGAGGTTCAGCATCAGGTTGTTTAATTGGGCTCATTCTGTTTTCCTAATATGTGTATTCACTGCTATGAATTTCCCTGGTAAGACTGCTTTCATTGTGTTCCATAGATTCCAATATATTGTATTGTCATTGTCATTTAATTGAAGGAACTGTCTGATTTCTTCTTTAATTTCCTCTGTGACCCATTGGTTATTCAGAAGTGTGTTGTTCAATTTCCACATGTTTATGAAATTTTTTGAGTTTCTTTTGCTATGGATCTCCAATTTCACCGCACTATGATTGGATAATATACATGGGATAACTTCAATTCCTTTGTACTTACTTAAACATGCTCTGTGTGTGAGTATGTGGTCTATTTTGGAGAATGACCCATGTGCAGCTGAGAAGAATGTGTATTCTGATTTTGTGGGGTGGAAGACTCTGTAAACATCTGTTAAGTTCATTTGTTTAAGAGTTCGATTGAGTTCTAGTATATCATTACTTATTTTTTGTCTAGTTGATCTATCTATTTGTGACAGTGGGGTGTTGAGGTCCCTCACTACAATTGTATTGGTGCATATATGACTTTTCATGTCCGTTAGTATGTGTTTTATATAGTTGGGTGCACTAGTGTTTGGTGCATAGATAGTTATGATTGTCATCTCTTCCTCTTGGATTCTTCCCTTTACAAGGATGTACTGTCCTTCTTCATCTCTCTTAATCAGTGTTGGTTTGAAATCTACTTGATCTGCAAAGAGAATAGCTACTCCTGCTTTTTTTCAGGTTCCTGTCACATGGAGCATTGTTTTCCACCCTTTAACTTTCAGTCTATGAGTTTCCTTTTGAATTAAGTGTGTTTCTTGTATGCAGCATATTGTTGGATTTTGCTTCTTGACCCATTCTGCCAGTCTAATTCTTTTGATAGGTGAATTGAGACCATTAACATTGATGGTGATAACTGAAACGTATTGACTTGTCATTGCCATGACTTTTTCTTTTTGTTGGGTTCTCCCCCTTTACATTTAATTTCTTATCATGCCAGATGGGTTCATTCTGCTTTGCTTTCTGGGGTTGTGATCCTCAATGTCTGTTCCTAGGATATTGTGTAAAATTTTTGGAGTGCTGGTTTGGTATTCACGAAGTTCCTAAGGTGCTCTTTGTCCTGAAAGTATCTTATTTCTCCATCCATTTTGAAAGATAGTTTTGCAGGGTACATCAATCTGGGTTGGAGGCTGTTTTCTTTTAGGGCTTGGAATATGTCACTCCAAGCTCTTCTTGCCTTGATGGTTTGTGTTGAGAAGTCTGCTGTGATTCTGATGGGCTTTCCTTTGTATGTGATTTGTTTCTTTTCTCTGACTGCTTGGAGAACTTTGTTCTTCTGTTGTGTTTCTGGAATCTTAACAATTATATGCCTATGTGTAGATTTTTTTTGATCAAGGCTATTTGGAGTCCTATATGCCTCACTTATCTGTATGTCAAGTTCTTTTTCCCTGCTTGGGAAGTTTTCTGCCATTATTTCTGTGAAGCGATTTTTTATGTCATCTCCACTCTCTCCTGTTTCTTCATTGAGCCCCATCAGTCTTATGTTATTCTTCTTGCATCATCTAGCAGCTGCTGGATTTATTTCTCATGTTCCCTTATAATTTTGAAGCAATTTTTCTTTTCCTGGTCACTAATTGCAATCTTATCTTTTATATCTGAAATTCTGTCCTCACATTGGCTCATTCTGCTGTGTAGACTTTCAATGGAGTTTTTCATGTCCTGGAAATCTATTTGCATCTGTTTCATGGATTCCATTTGTTTCTTATGTTGGGATTCCATCATGTTCCTGAGCTCCTCTCTAGATTTATTAATCATGTCTTGCACTAGGGGCACAATTTCTCCTGTTATCTGAGAAATTATTTCTGATTTCATTTTTTCCAGATCCCCTTTGGTTGCCAGTTCAGTGGGTCCAGGTGGTTGAGTATCAGAGTATTCCATCTCATTTCCCTTTGGGGTTGCTGTAGGTGATCTGGAAGTCTGGTTTTGAGACTTATTTATGTGTTTTCTCATTATGACTGGGCCGGGAGTGGTGGGAGGGATGGTGGCCCGGAAGCCCCTTCCTCTGGGCTGGGAGCAGCGGGACTCAATACCTTGGTCTGGTGATCTGGTGTCCTCTGCATCTTTGTAGTGTGGAAGCAGGTGACTGCCTGCATCTTCTGCCTGACTCAGGACCTTGGTAGGGTGTGCACAGACCTGCCTGTCTGCTGATTTGGTGTGTTCCATGCCACTTGGGACCTCGGTAGGGCATTGGCAGGCCTGCCTGTCTGCAGCAGGGTGATTCGGCATCTTCCCTGAGACTTGGGACCTCGGTAGGGCATGTATACATAGGTTTTATATCATGCAACTTCGCTGAATGTGTTGTTAGTTTCAGCAATTTTTTCAATAGTATGTTTTGGGGTTTCTGAGAATAAGATCATGTCATCTGCAAACAGAATCAAGTTCACATCTTTCCTGACTCAGATTTTTTTCCTAGTCACTCTGACTAGGATTTCCAGTCTATGATGAGTGAAAGTGGTGATATGGCCATTTTTGTCTTGTTCCTGATTTCAAAAGAAAAGCAGTTTTTCCCCAGTGACCATAATGTGAGCATTGAGCCTTTTTCATATGGCTTTTCTATGTTGATATATTTTCTTTCCATTCCTAGGTTGTCAACAGTTTTTGTGAGAGGATGTTGAATTTTCTCAAATACTTTTTCTTCAGCTATGGAAATGATTGTGTTATATTCAGTCTCTGCTCTTTTAATGTAGTATAGAACTTAAACTGATTATTGTACCCTTACATCCCAGGAATAAGGCCCACTTGGTATTGGTTATGGTGTATGATCTTTTTTTTTTTTTACTGGTACCAGAGATCAAATTCAGAACCTTGTGTTTGTGAGGCAGCTCCAGAACCATTGAGCTAAATCCCCAGCCCTAGGTGTATGATCTTTTCATGAATTCCTTTGCCAGTATTTTGTTGAGAACTTTTGCATCTATCTTCATCAGAGATATTGGCCTAGAATGTTATTTTCTTGTGTGGCTCAAACATGAGGACAATGATGTCCTCAGAATGTGAGTGTGGATCTGCTTCATCTTCTTCAGTGTTTTGTAAGAATTTGAGAAAGACTGGCATTAATTTTTCTTTAAATATTTGGTAGAATTCAGTAGCGAAGCCATCTGGTGCTAGGCTTCTATTTGTTAGGAGGTTTTTGATTTCTGATTTAATCTACGTACTAGCTATTAGTCAATACAGACTTTCTATTTTGTCATGATTTAGTCTGGGTAAATTGTATGTTTTTAGGAGTTTATTTAATTGTTCTAACTTATTGGGTTTTTTGGTATATAATTGTTTCTTATTATTCTTTCAACTCCTGTGATATCAGGTGTAAAGTCTCATTTCATTTCTGATTTTATTTATTTGAATATTCTTTTTTCTTTCATGAAAAAATAAAACAGAATTTTATAACAAAATATTAAAAGATTAGCAAAAATTAATATACTGCATATCATTATCTTCAAAGTAGTTACTCAGAGTACAAAACATAGACCAAAAAAGATCCTTACAAAGAAGAAACAAAGATATAATAACACAAAACTTCCTTTTCAATGAACTAAGAATATGAATATATCTCTTTTTTCAGTTTAGCTAGAGTCTTGCCAATTTTGTTAATCTTTTCACAAAACCAAGTATTAGTTGCATTTGCATTTTTCTATTGTTTACTTTATTATTGCTGCTCTGGTCTTTATTATTCTCTTCCTTGTACTAATTTTGGGCTTAGTTCATTCTCTTTTTTCTATCTCCTTGAGATGTAAAGCTAAGTTTTGAAATTTTAGATCTTTCTTTCTTTAGTGGAGGCATTTAGCACTATAATCTTCCCTCCTAATACTACTTTTGTTGTATCACACAAACTTTGATATAATGCATTTTCATTTCCTTTTGTCATGATCTATTTTCTAATTTCCTTTTTAATTTTTTCTTGGATCCAATGGCTGTTCATGAATACATTGTTTAATCTCCACATATTTGTGAAATTACCAGTTTTCCTTATGTTTTTGACTTCTAGTTTCATTTCACTGTAGTTACAAAACACAGACCAGAGGATCATTGGAATAGATTAGAAGATGTAGAAACAACTCCAGACATACTCAGCCACCTCATCTTTGACAAAAGAGCCAACTGTCCTTCATTGGAGGAAAGATAGCCTCTTTAATAAATGGTGTTGGAAAAACTGGATTTCAACCTGCCAAAGATTAAAACTAGACCCATATCTATTACCATGTACTAAATTAAGGTCAAAGTGGATTTAAGATCTAAATATTAAAACAGAAACACTAAACTTGCTGAAAGATAAGTTAGGTAGAACTCTGAAAGACATTGGCATAGGAAATGACTTTATGAACAAAACCTCAGTAGCACGGGAACTAGCACAAAGAATCAACACCTGGGATCTCATCTTATTAAAAAGCTTCTGCTCTGCAAGAGAAACCACCAACAGAGCTAAGAGACAACCTACAATCTGGGAAAAAAAATTTTAGCAGCTGTACCTCAGACAAAGGACTACTATCTAGAATATATAAAGAACTGAAAAAAAAATCAGACCCCCCCAAATTCAAAGACCCAATTCAAAAGTGGGCATCTGAAATGAACAGACATTTCTCAGACAAAGAAGTAAAAGCAGTAAATAAATACATTTGGTATGATTTCTTAAGACATATGTTGTAACCTAGCATCTGATCTGTCTTAGAGAAAGATTCATGTGTGCTTCAGAAGACTGTGTATTTGACCACTGTTGGGTGGAATGATATATATATATATGTATATGTCTATTTTGTTTGTAATATTATTCATGTCCTCTATTTCCTTATTGATCTTCTGTATGGAGATCCTGTCCACTATCAAAAGGGTAGTATTAAAGGCTTTTGCTATTACTGCATTACTGTTTCTCCCTTCAGTCAATATCTGTTTTATATATTTAAGTGCTCTGATATTTGGAGCCCATATATTAATGACCATTCGTTTTTCCTACTGGACTGACCCCTTTATCATTATAGAATATCTTTCATTGTCTTTTGTGACAGTTTTTGATTTAAAATCTGTTTTGTCCAATACAAGTGTAGCCACTCTGCTTTCTTTTGGTTTACATAGAAGATTGTATTCTACCTCTTCTCTCCTAGCCCATGTGTGTCTCTAAATCTAAAGTAAAATGTTTTTTTGTACCAGGGATCGAACTCGGGACCTTGTGCTTGTGAGACAGGCACTGGAACCACTGAGCTAAATCCCTGGCCCTAAAATAAATTTCTTGACCGTGTATAATTAGGTCTGTAAAAAAAAAACCATTCAGCTACTCTTTGTCTTGTAATTGGAAAGTTTAATCCACTTACCTTTAAAATAATTATGGATAGGGATGAATTTACCATTGCTTTTTTTATTGTTTACTGTTAGAGTTGTAGTTCTTTCAACTGTCTCACTTTCTTGGTGTCTTCCCTAGTATTTTGTTATTTGTATCGATAGATTTTGATTTCTTTGTCTTTTCCTTTTATATAACTTATAGAGTAATTATATGTGTGGTTATCTTGAAGTTTGCATAAAACATCTTAAAATTGTGGGGGACTTGGATGAGGAGTAAATGGTTAAACTGTGGGGCAAAAGCATGCAGGCTCTGTGAGGAGAGAGTGGTTAAACAAGAAGTTTAGATTAACAAAGCATGTTGTGTCTGGCTGTTGTCCTTCCCTTTTCCCCAGCAAACTGACTAGCCTCAAGACAGTTCTTTGCCCAAAGTGTTTTTCTTCTGCTTTTTTTTTGAAATAAAAGTTTGTGGCTTCAGTGCTACTCCAGGGAATCTCCCTAATGCTGAGTGTTCTTGTTTGAGATAGCCCCACTGGCTCTCTCAGTGATTGAACTAAGTCTCATCTCCAAGTAATCTTTTATTCTCTACATTATCATCTTTGTGCACCATAGTGCACATATAGCTGCCTATTTTAAGGTAATAACACAGCAAATTTGAAAACACACAAAAAGCTCTACATTTTAATTCCCTACACACACACACACACACACACACACACACACACACACTTTAGATTGTTTATTGTCTCAATTTACATCTATTCATATTGAATATTTTAATACACTTTAGTTATGGTTATTTTTAATACTTTTATTTTTTAACTTATATACTAAAATTAGAAGTTACTCAATCACTACCATTATAGTAATACAATATTCTATCTTTGTCTGTGTATTTTCCTTTACCAGTGAGTTTCATTCTTCCTTATGCTATCATGTTGCTTTATAACACCCTTTCATTTCAACTTAAAGATCTCCTTTTAGCTTTTTTTAAAGGTATGTCTAGTGATGTACTCTCTCAGGTTTTACTTGTCTAGTCTGAAAAAGTCTTATCTCTGCTTCATTTTTGACTAATAGTTTTATTAGATATGGAGATTCTGATTGGCAGCATGTTTTGTTTTGTTTTTCAGCACCTTGAATATATCATCCCTTTCCTTTCTTACCTGCAAGATTTCTGCTGGAAAGAAATCTGTTTATAGTCTTAAGAGGGTCTCTGTCATGTGACATGTCACTGTCCCCTTGTTGCTTTAAAACTTCTCTGGCCCTCTGTTCCCTTTTCCAGATTTGGGAAGTTTTTAGTCACTACATCTTTAACTTAGTTTTCTTGTCCTTTCTTGTTTTCTCTTTCTAGGACTCCCATAAAATGTATGTTGGTTCACTTGATGGTGCTGTACTATCATTTTCTAAGTCATTTTCTCATCACTGATACACAATAACCAACATCCGCAATTTAAAGGAGGAGAGGTTTATTTTGGCTTATAGTTTGAGAGGTTTCAATCTATAGTTGGCTGGCTCCAAGGCAGGATGGCAGAGGGGAATGGCAGAAGATAGTTGCTCATGGATGGCAGGTGGGAAGCAGAAGTGGATCAAAAGATAAGCTGAGAAGAGAGAAAAACCCTTCCAGGCCATGCCCATCATGACCTGTCTCTTCCAACCAAACCTCACCTCCTAAAAGCAAGTCACTTATAAACCTCATAATCCAATTACCTTTCAAAAGCTCCACCCATGAGCACACGAGGATCTGAGGGGATATCTAGATACAAACCATAACAATCATCTAGAATATTTATTATCTTCTATATCTGGATTTAAAGTATATGTGAAAATAATTCTGTGTATGCTATAAGGCAAAAGTTAATTACTTTCTTATTCTCCAAGTGGGTATTCTATTGAACCAGTTATTGATGCAGCAATTTTTTTCCATAAGTCAAGTGATCTTACATGTTTAGACCTGATTCTGAATTTTTTAATTCTGTTTCAATAGTCAATTTCTCTATCCTCACATCAGTACTACCTAATTTATTTACTATCATTTTATAAGTCTTGTTTTTGAGACCAGGTCTTCCTGTATTTCCCAGCCCTCCAAATTTTTGATCCTCCTGCTGCAGCCACTTAAGTAGTTGGGATTATTAGAGATCATAGAGAACCTCTATAAGACTATCAATAGATATTTTTTCATCAGAAATCACTGCACTTGAGTATAATAGGTCTTAAGATATTATAAGTCTCCTAGCTTCATCCTTCTTCCAGATTGTCTTGATTATTCTTGTCCTTGTAGCATGTTATAAACATTTTGGAATCAGTTTATCAACTTAATACAACTCATGGAATTTTGAATGGGAATATATTGACTCTATCCTTGATTTATTAAGATCTACCTCTACTTTAAATAGTTGATTTTTCTATTTCCCAGATAATCCAATGATCTTAAAATACATTATTCTTATTTCTATTTTGTGCTGTAATTTTCAAACATTTTAACTCTGCATACTTTTAAACATTACAGACATCATTTGTGTAGTTGTTGTAGGAAACAGTAAATATTTGTTTGATTGACACGTATTTACTTGCACAAGTCTTCCTTTCCTTCTGCACTTCTGCACTTCCATCTGAGACTCATGAAGATTAGCCACTAACCACCTTTGTCTCTTGGTAATGAAAGGCTTTCTACAGAGGTTAGTCACACAGAAGATACAAAATGGTGTTCCTGGCAGAGGAAATTCTGTGTAGATGAAACAGAATGATAGGGTCATGGTTCTTAACTATAAGGAGTATTAATGCTAACTGAGGGGATTTAAAAGCAACCAAATAGCTTCTACTTCTAGTGATAATAAAATAGCTTACATGAGAATGTATTTTCCTGAGAGGATAATTATACAAGCTGTGTAAAAGGAGAAATAAAAATAGCTTCTTGAAGACATAAGGGAACAACCAAAGTAGCCAGGCCTTGTAGGGCCAAGCTCTAGGGGGAAAATCTTAATCAGTATATTTTCATGTTTTTATTCTGGAAATATTTGCTAACTCATAAGCAGAGTGGGAGTGAGAGATTGAGAATAAAGAAATGAAGCAGAGATTTTGGTAACATCATGGAGCAGGAAAGACAGAATCAGAATTCAGGGCTCCTAAGGCAGATGGAATTTGGAGGACCAAGGACCAAGAGAGGAGAAACTCAGAAAAGCAAGCCCACAATTCTGCCTTGCTTTCACCTTGAGGTATTTACTAATTTCTAGGTTTTGTGGGTCAACATACAGAGATTATAAAGCCATACAGGACTTTCTGCAATCTCATGGTACTAGGGGGTGGCTGCAATTACTGGAATTTCAGGACACAGCAAAAATAAAAGCACTATAAAAACTGATAAATAACAGATCCCAAGATTAACAAAAACCGAAAATAGATCAGCCCTTAGGAAAACCGAAATTGTCTTGAAAAATTGCAATCATTACCTGGACAAGGTAATTTTTTCTGCTGTAACTACAATACACAAGAAAATTAAAATCTTTGTGGAGCAATGTAACAACACCCAAATGTCTCCTAAAAGCTCTCTCTCTTGCTCTCTCTCTCTCTCTCTCTCTCTGTCTCTCTGTCTCTCTATCAATTAAAACTCAGTAGACCTGCCTGAGGGTAGAAAAAAGAGAAAGAGACAGACAAAAGGAGCTGCCCTATGAGTAATACACATATTACCTGTTTGACAGTTAATAGCTAAATCTTGCCTCCATCCCAGGCTCCTAGGGCCAAGAAGGTGAGCTGGTCCCAGCATCTGGAAGGAAGCTCCCCGCCTCCATCCCAGGCTCCTAGGGCAGTGAAGCTCAACTGGCCCCAGCACCCAGAAGGAAGCTCCCCCACTGCCATCCCAGGATCCTAGGGACAAGAAGGTGAGCCGGTCCCAGCACCCAGAAAGAAGCTCCCCCGCCTCCATCCCAAGCTCCTAGGGCAGAGAAGGTGAGCCACATGGGTGGCAGAAGCACCACCCCCCGGGGAAATGAGAAGACACATAAACAAGCCTCAAAAACAGACTTCCCAATCACCTACAGCAACCCCAAAAGGAAACGAGATGGAACACTCTGATACTCAACTACCTGGACTCTCTGAACTGGCAACAAAAGAGGATCTGGGAAAAATGAAATCAGAAATAATTACTCAGATAACAGCAAAGATTGTACTCATGGTGCAAGACATGATTAATAAATCTAGAGAGGACACAGATAAAAAAAGAGAGGATCTGAGGAACATGATGGAATCCCCACATAGGAAACAAATGGAATGCATAAAACAGATACAAACAGATTTCCAAGAGATTAAAAACTCCATCAAAAGTCTGCGCAGCAGAATGAATCAATGTGAGGATAGAATTTCACATATAGAAGATAAGATTGCAATTAGTGAGGAGGAAAAGAAAAATTGCTTTAAAATTGTAAGGGAACATGAGAAATCAATCCAGCAGCTGCTAGACGATGCAAAGAAGAATAACATAAGAATGATTGGCATCAATGAAGAAAGAGGAGAGAAGGCAGATGACATAAAAAAAACTGTTCACAGAAGTGATGGCAGAAAACTTCCCAAGGAGGGGAAAAGAACTTGAAATACAGATAAGTGAGGCATATAGGACTCCAACTAGCCTTAATCAAAAATATCTACACATAGGCATATAATAGTTAGGATTTCAGAAATCCAACAGAAGAACAAAATTCTACAAGCAGTGAGAGAAAAGAAACAAATCACATACAAAGGAAAGCCCATCAGAATCATAGCAGACTTCTCAATGCAAACACTTAAGGCAAGAAGAGCTTGGAGTGATGTACTTCAAGCCCTAAAGGAAAATAGCCTCCAACCCAGATTGATGTACCCTGCAAAACTATGTTTCAAAACTGATGGAGAAATAAGATACTTTCATGATAAAGAACACCTCAGAAACTTCATGAATACCAAACCAGAACTCCAAAAAATTTTAGACAATACCCTGGGAAAAGACAAGGAGGATCACAACCCCAGGAAACTCAGCAGAATGAATCCATTGGGTGTGACAAATTAAACTCAAAGGGGGAGAATCCAACAAGAAGAAAAAGTCATGACAAGGCTTTTAAGACTTTTGACTTCATCTCCCTAATGAGTGTATAATTCAATCTTATTATTGTACTGATTAGTATTTTTCTGATTCTAGAGTTGCACACCATTCCTTGTGCTATGCTGGCTATTTATCATCTTCTTATGTCTACATTTTAATTGGGTTGTCTATTAATGAGCTCTAAGAATTCTTTATATATTCTGCACATAGGTTATATGCATTGTAAATATGGTCTGTTTAAGGTCTACTTTTCATTTTAATGATGTCATTTAAAGTTCTAAATTTTGATGGAATCTCATTTATCAATTTTTTTTCTTTTATGCATCATGTTTTTTGTATCCTAGGTAGTTCTTGCCTACCCTGAATTCATAAATATTTTCCCTTATAATTTCTTCCTAAAGTTTTATACTTTTAGGCTTTCTTATTTAGGTTCATAGATCCCTTCAAGTTATTTTCATGCATGGAAAAAAAAGGGTTGAGGTTAATTTTTTTTTTTTTTTTTTTTTTGGTACCAGGGATCAAACTCGGGTCCTTGAGCTTGCAAGGCAGGTGCTGGAACCATTGAGCTAAATCCCCAACCCTGAGGTTAATTTTTTATAACCGGATACCAGGTGTTCTAGTGCCATCTGCTGAAGACACTGTCTCTTCCTCGGCTCTTGAATCGAGTTTATATTCTATAAAATGCTAATGTTAAATAATCTTTCAAAACTCAGTGGACCATATATGTGTGGTTCTATTTCTAGATTCTCTGTTTTATTCCAATGATCTATATGTCTTTCCTTACACCAACACTGCCTTGATTACTGTAGCTTTAGAAGAAGTCTTAAAATTGGGTCCTAAACGTCTTCCAACACTGTTTTTGTTTTTGTTTTTGGCTTTTCTGGGTCCTTTGTACTCCTACATAACTTTAAAATTTCAATATCCAGTTCTTCATTTATAGCAAGTATACACAGACCTGAATTTTTATATATACTTTGTGTTTTCTAATCCTACTAAATTCAAGTACAAGTTCTAGGGGCTCCTAGAGATTTCTTAGCATTTTCTCTGTAGAGGATCATTTCATCTACATATAAAGATTTTGCTTCTGCCATGCCAATCCTATCCTAGTTGTGTCTTTTTATTGCCAGATTATTTTGGTTTAGACCTATGTTTCAAAGTCTAATGGACAGATGAAGAGTAGGCATATATGCCCTTGTTCCCCACTTTAGGGAGAAAGCATTGTATCATCTCCATTCATAGAAGGAGTTTTGTTGGAAGTATGGAGAACATGTCTTTGATCTGTTGAGAAGGTTCTGTTCTACTTCTAGTCTCCTGATAGCTTTTACCATGAACAGCTATAGAATTTAGTCCAATACTCTTTCTCCAACTAGTGACAGGATCATATGGCTTTCTCCTTTCCTCTGTTCAAATGATGACTTTTGGGGGTGGATCTTCCCATGCTGAACCAACACTGCCATCCCTGTAATAAAACCACTTTCTACATCCTGCCAGATCTGACTTCTAATACTTTGTTTTGTTAAACAAATTTCTATCCATGTTCATACTTTTTTCTTCTATTATCTTTATCCAGTTTTAGGATTAGCACAATGTTGATTTCCTAAAATGAGGGGAGAAATGTTCCTTCTTTTTTCTGCTTTAAATGTTTGATATAATTTATCAGTTAAAATGTATATGAGCCTGCTGTTGTCATATAGGTAGGTTTTCAAGCTAGGAATATACTTTCTTTAATAGTTGCTATTCAAATTTTATATTTCCACCAGAGTTAGTGTCATTAATTTGTCTTCCAAGTTACTTCTTAGAAGTTGTCAAATTTATTTCAAAAATGATTTTTGTAATATGATTTCTATATCCTTTTAAATTTTGTAAAATCTGTGGTAATGTCTCCTAGATCTTAATATTGTAATTTTAAAAATATATAACTGATATTGTGTAACAGGAAGCAAAGGTCTAAAAGATCAGGGGAATTGGGAGGGGTAGGGGAAGGGAAAAAAAGGGAAAGGAAAAAATATGAGAAGAGGAAAAAAATGGAAACAAGGTCTTTGCAAATAGGGAAGGGTGGAGGGGGTGAAGGGAGGGCAAGGGAAGGGGAAAAAAATAATAACCAAGAGACTCATGTAATGGTACAAGATCCCAATGATGAATGTAACTGTATTTTATACCTAAAATGTACCAATAAAGTTAATGGGGGGGGAAGAAAGCTGTAATAATTAAGTGAGTGGAGTACTGACACAATGATAGACAAAATAGTCTAATACAGCCACATTTATATGGTCAATAGTTTCAACATAACATATATAGTAAAAACTAAAAATATGGACAGGAGAGATACACAACAAATATAGGTCACTGGTCACATCTGTGAGAAAAGTTGACAAGAATCAGAAAGAACTACAAAGAAATATTCAGTATTATCTATAAAGTTTTGGTTTTAAGCAACAAAAATAAAAACAAGAGATCTGAAACAAGTTTAACAAAACACCATCATTGATTAAACTTGAATTGCTGTAGGTACACAGGATATATTTACTACTCTCTACTTTTTCTTTTTGAAATACATCTTTCAAAAGCTAATTTGCTCTTATGAAAAAAAACCCTCACATTTTGTGCCCATACAAATAACTTACGTAAGACATGTTAAAAGCTCTTTTTTGTCCCCTTCAGCATCTTTCTTCTTGATTTTGGTTTTACATAAGAAGAGAAATGTGATTTCTCCATATCTGACTATCAAAAAGAAATATCTTCTCTATAAAATTTTGTGTTTTATCTGCATTTCTCACCCTGCCCAAACAGTATATCAGATAATGATAGCAGTATTCCACATTCATACTCGAAAGAGAGAGGGAGAGATATAGAGGTAGAGGTAGAGGCAGAGGCAGAGCCAGAGGTACAGGTCAAGCTAGAGATAGAGAGAAAAAGAGAAAGAGAAGGAGAAAAGGAAGAAAAAGAGAAAGAATAAGAGAGAAAGAGAGAGATCAATGCATTTCTGAGCTCAGCAAACAAACAAGACATCAACTTGCATCAACTATGGTTTTTACTTGAGTGCATATTCAAATCTCCAAAGCTGTGTGGAGCTTTGTGGTTGCATCCGATGCACTTTAAGAATTCTTCAAATAGTATAAATAATTTTAAAAGGAAAATAAAAGATAGATGATAGAAAATGGGGAGATAGATATTTTCCAAATGGGAAGAAGACCAAGGGATTGGAAGGTATAAAAAGAATTAAGACATGTTATGTACATGTACCACTTCCCACAATGATTGTAATCATTATATACTGCAAAAGTGTACTAATAAAAATAAAAGTTGGAAAAAAATTCTTCACAAAAGAAAAATAGTTAAATCTTTAACTTTGATATTTATGTTTAAAAAGTATATGGCTAGCAAGAGAATTTCACTAAAGAGATAGAATCTATAAATAAAAGTTAAATGGAATTTCTAGAGCTAAAAAGTATAATAACTGAAAGAAATAACTCAAAAGATGGACTTAACAGAAAAGTAGACACATCAGGAGAAATTACTGAAAAACTTTAGTGTAGGTCAGTTGAAATATCACAAAAAAGCACAAAGAGAAAAAAATTGAAAACACAAAATAATAACAAGAGATATGTGGCACATGGTAAAAAGCTCTAACATACCCGTAAACATAATCTAAGGTGGGAAAGAAAGAGAGAATGGGATAAAAGCAAGATTTGAAGGGATACTGTTTGAGAAGTTTCCAGAAGTGATGAAAATAATCTCATCCCAAATTAAACACTGTAAACACACAGAAGAAAAATATAAATAAAAGCACACCAAGTGGCTTAAAATCAAGGACAAAAGGAAAATGTTAAAAGACACTGTATTAAAAAGACATATTAGCACCAAGGAGCAGCAGTAAGACTGACAGTTAATGTTTCAACAGAAATATGGGAAGCTAAAAAGACAATAGGATGATGTATTTAACATTCAGAAAGAAAATAATTCCCAATTTAAAATTCTATATCCAGCAAAAATACTCAAAAACAGGATAAAATGAAGATATTTTTAGACATGTGAAAGTCAAATTTGCTATAACTGACACACTAAAATAAATACTAAAAGAAGGACTTTAGGGCAATGAAAAATGATCTCAGATGGAAGTGTAGAAGTGTACTATATTATGTCCGCCTTATGTTAGCACTATCCTATTAGATTCTAATTGTGGGCTTTTGCTCATATCTCTTACATCAGACTGGGAGTTCCCCTGTTCTGACCGTTATGACCTCAGTTTGAAGAAGCAGTATGGATTCTGTGGGGATAAAACTTATCATTTATAATTACCTACAAGTTACATGTTTTGGAATGAAATTTTACTTTCTATAATAATAGATTTCCAATCAAAAATGATACCTAGGCACAGTGGTACATGCCTATAATCCCAGCTCTCTGGGAGGGTGAGGCAGGAAGATCCCAACTTGGAGCCCAACTTTGACAACTTAGTGACTTAATGAGACCATGTCTCAAAAAAATAATAAAAAACAACTGAGAATGAGGCTCTCAGCAAAGGTCCTGTATTCAATTCCAAGTACCACAAAAAGAGTACACCACTTTATTTGTTACCAGGGAAGCATGAATTTAAATTCATGGTGCAGTACACTAGGCTCATCAGAAAGATTAAAATGACAGAGACAATACCAAGAGATGGGAAGATGTTGAGAAACCAGAATTCACATACATTACTGGGGGGAGTAAATTGATACAACCACTTTTTAGAAAACTATTTGGCAGCATCTACTATAGCTGATCCAAGAATTTCATTCTCAGGGAGATGAGTGCATATGTTCACACACACACACACACACACACACACACACACACACATCTAACAGTTTTCAGAGAAGCACTAGTTATAATATTGCTAAATTGGAAGCAACCCAAATAACCATCAACAATAGGATTCCAGTGATGTATTCACACAATGGAATACTATAGGCAGTGAAAATGAATGAAATCCAAATATAGCCACAGTGTGGATGAAACTTGCAAACAAATGCTGGGTGGAAAATCCAGGCATAAGAGAGCATGCAGTATATGGTTTTATTCACACATAGCACAAAAATAGACAATCTTATGTCCGGTATTAGAAGCCAGACTAGTGGCTACACATAGGGTAGGAATAGTCACAGAAGAGAGTAAGAACTAACTTCTAGGTGCTAGGATTATTCTGATCTTGATTTGGGTACTAGGTACATGAGTGTGTTCAAGCCATGGACAATTTATTAAGCTATCTTCTTATGATTATGCAGTTTTCTCTAAGTTTGCTATACTTGGACCAAAAGTAGAATAAAATGCTCCATAATATTACCAGCCGCAAAATAGGATATCTAAAACTCTCTCAGAGTTTCTTTACCAGAAGTAAGGAGAGAAAAAAAGATGGTTAGTACAAATCTACTTAATTGTTTTCCTCTAATGGTATGGACCCACCAAGGGTGTTTCAAATGGAGCCTCTTTATTATCCCGTTCTATTCCAGTGTGATCACTTTTGCTCCTGCCCAGAGATCTTAGGCACCCCTAGACTCATGTCCGACCTTTCTTTGAGGGAGCACATTAGAAACTGGAAAGCAAAGCTGTACAACTTATTAAGCATTTACTGTGTCAGGCACTGAATTGCATCTTTCCAATAACTCCATAAAATGTGTAAGCTCCACCCTACTGATGAGGGAAGTGACATATAGAAAAATTAAATCATTTGCCCAAAAGCATTGATACTGGACTAGGATCTGGATTATAGATAGACTGATATTCATGTTCCAATTAACTAGAGACTTTATCTCTGAACCAGATCACAATGTAAAAATTGACTGTGCTTATCCTAGCTTGAATGGTATCCAGGACTTTGGAGCTTTGGTTTTCTTTTTGCCCACAAATCTGTCTGACTCTCAGTGTGTGTACTGCCCATCTAATTACTGATGCTCTGTCTATTCCTGACCTCCCAAAACAGCAAAACTCTAGGCTCCTAGCAGGACAGATTTAAGGCCCAAATTTAAATCTGCAAATATCTATGGGGTTTTTATCCTTCATGGCCGAGCCCAGAGGAAAAAAATTACTGAGAGCTGGAGACCACCCTTTGACAAAATACTTTAAAAAACATCAAGTTCTCAAGTGTTCCTGTTTTGGCTTTTAGCTTCATGGTATTTTAGAGATTTCTTACTCTTCTTAAACTCTGTAAGCAATCCCCAAATCTACAAACAGGCTTTAGAAGATTAATATGGGGAGGGCAGTGAGAAAGATTGTTTCAGGAGCAATTCCTCTGTAAGGAAAGCCAGAAACCTAAATTACATACAGCTGAAAATATCTCACTCCTACCAGATTAGTCTTGACACAAGCCCCGCAGCAGAGGGCATTCTCTGTGTTGAAGGAATTACTCTAAAGGTTTTCCTTTCTTATTGCCCACTTATTTTTCTGAAAAGCCCTGTTCTGAAATCTTGTGTTTTACACTAATACAAAGCCTTTTTTGGTTATCATCTTAAATGGATTTCAACAGGAGACATTTTTCTTGGGGGCCATGATTCGGCAGGCTCCCAGGAATTTAGCCTGACCTGAGAAGAATGAACACTCCGAGAAGACCCAGTCCTAGCCAAGGAGACCTGAGTGACCATAAGAAGACAAGGGGGAAAAAAAAATCACTTAAATTAAAATTGAATGGGCCCCATCAGATCCTCCAGGGAGCATTCTGAATTTCTTGTTTCACCCCCTTTGGATTCATAATGGCCTAAAACCCAATTCTTCACCACTTCCTCTTTGAAGTTCCTCCAAATTTTAAGGTCTTGCAGATAGGGATAATGTTTGTTGTGTCCTGATGTGAATCAATGGAAAAAATCCATGTATTGTATTTCTCAAGATTCTCTGTTCTCATCTCTATTTGGATTTCAGTTTTTCGGGCTTGTGTAATAGTAGAAAACTAAAATGCATTGGATGTTAAATGAGAGAAATGGAACTTCATTTGACTAGATGTTTGCTCTTATTTCAGGGAAAGTCTGGGTCACAATGGATACCTTAAAATCAAGTGAGCAGAGGACATCAACAAATTAAGGGACAGTGTTTGGAGATCCTACCAAACTTCAACCCTTTCACAGAGCTAAGTTCCCCAGAATCCTGGTTCAATTCTTCTATATGTGAAAAAAATTTCAATCTGCAAAGCCAGACAGATCTAACCTGAACTCTCCTATTTGTGCAGCTATCTGTAGTTATTATGCTCCACCAACAGGCCTCTTCCCGGGCACATTCTTCAGGATAGTCATATAATCTATTGGAACAATGGTCCTTTTTCAAGAGAAGTATTTCATTCTAATGAAATTGTGTATCACCATATTTAATCAATCAAGCTGATTGACAACAGCAATAGTTGAGTCTTGCAGCAGATGCTGCTGCTACCTCATTCTCATTCCAGTTTCATTTCTCAATCAAATCCATGTGTAAAAAACATAATGTGCTGCCAACACAATGTAATAAAACCTCAACTGAAATGCACACCAGCTCGACAGAAACTGATAACTCAAAGTATGGGAAAAGTTAACTTCAGAAAAATCACTTATGACACCCGTGCATTTAAGTTTTATGGATACGAGACGCATCTTCTCACTGTAGCTAATATGAATGGGCTAAATTCATGGATTTGTCCTGAAACAGAAAACAATAATCTCTAAAGCAACATTTTCCAAAAGTTGGCAGAAGAAGCCTTTTAAGCAGCACAGAAATCATCCTTAAAATTGGCTGAGTTTGTTTGAGATGCACCATTTGTGTCATAGAGCAATAAATTAGGACTTGAGCAGCATTTTTTATGATGATACAGACTGGTTAAAGATGATGTATCACTGGTTGTCACAGATAGAACCAGCAGTTTTCAAAGTTAATGATTCATAGAGGAATAAAGGTAACCTAATTATAGCAGTACCAGGGACAGAACTCAGTTGCTGTACTCAAATTCTGAACTCCTTCAGATTTCAAACTAGAGGAATTTCATGAATTTCTGCAACACTTTATTCTTATGAAACTTTGAATTAACTAACAGAAATGTGAATTCATACAAAAGGGAATGGATACATAGTCCGGAGATCTGTACATGAACTAGATTAAAATAGTGCCTCCCATCTTCACTCAGACCCTCAGCATGTGATGTTATTTAAAAACTGGGTCTTTGTAGATGTAGTTGGTTAAGATGAAGTCATCTCAAAGTATGGTGGACTTTATATCTGTGACCCTTATAAAAAGGCCATGTGAAAATGCAGACAAACAGAAGACAGACTTGTGAAGATAAAGGAAGTATTGGAATGATGCAGCTCCAAGGAACAGTGAGGATTGCAGCACCAATCTGGCAAACAACAGAAGTTAAGAGGAAGCAAAGAAGAAATGTTCCCTAGAGCCTTCAGAGGGAGCCTGGCTCTGCAGATGCCTTGATTTTGCATGCATAGCCTCCAGAACTGTGAAAGAAGCCAGTCCTTATTGTTTCAAGCCCAGTTTAGGCTCATTTGTTGCATCAGCCTTACAAAACCCAGACAGTAAGCAAAGGCTAAGACCAAATGTCCATGTCCAAGACAAAGGGCAAAAGTCAGCCACTGGAGTCAGAGGGCCTATCAAGAATAAGAAATGTAGGAAGCACCAATCCAGGGGTGGCTGTCATCATGCTTTTTCCTTACTCAGAAATACTTCATGGTGCAACATTGCCTATAGAGTAAACGCCTAATTCTTTCAGATATGCCTAGAATCACTTTTTGAGTTCTTGACTCTGTCATCAGAAATACTCACTTAGGTATCATCCTTTGTCCCACCATTCAGGGAACTAGACTGATTTAACCACACTCTTCAATTGTCAATGCATAGCTGATGGGAGAAGGCCACCTCCACATCTCATTTGCCTAAAGTTTTCATGCCTCCAAAGTGACACCCAAATGCCTCCAGAAAGAGGAAAAGCCCAAAAGCCTTTGTATCATATGGGCCTCAACAGGAAGAATGACAGACCAACTCAGCAGCCAGAGATAAAAGCTAGAGTCAGAGGTTCAAGTGGATTACTGCAATGAAAACAGGACCAAGGACATAAGTATAAAGTAAAGGCCAAGACACTGGAAAACTAAGGGCTCCTATACACATGACCTTGGTGTTCCCTGCCCCTCGTCCACCTGCAAGGAGTTGGCATTAAGCAGGACACTGGCACACAGACTACATCCTTATCCTGGACACTCATGATAGCTGCACTCCACCACACAGAAAGACAGACACTGGTTGTGGAGACCACCTTGGGTCTAGAAAGATTTTGACCAACAAGGAGAAGAAAGAAGGAAATTATGGGAAGAGGACTAGGCTGTGATCCAGGAACAAATCACCTAGCCTGTCACTGTGGTCAAGTGGTCAAGCCCTGTGTGATCTCGGTTTCCTCATATATGAAAGAGAAATAATACTTGCCTAGGAAGCTTTGAAGTAGAAAGAGTTCAGCACTTGGTTTGATAGACCTGATATTCCACTTCAGCTCCACCATTTCCTAGCTTAGTTTCTCATATATTTTATTTTATTTCTGAGCTATAGTTTCTCCATCTGTACAAATGAAGGTCATGACAAAGTACAAATAAATCATATGCATGAAATTTCTGGCTTTGCATAGCATTCACTCATTAATGATAGCCATCATTGTCATGTCCCTCACAGTGATTATTATCATAAACAGCAACTAATATAATGGTGGGGTGAATCTAAAGCAATGAGGCCCATTTCGCACATCAAGAGGAGTGGCATCCCCTTTAGAGTAGACACCTTAGAAAAGTATAGACTTCAAATGATGCTGCTGTTGCTCTCTTACACACACACACACACACACACACACACACACACACACACACAGAGAAGACCTGCTCTTTTCCAGTATTCATTCATAGTCAGTAGATAATCCTGTTCAGGATTGGCCTTATCGCTTGTTTTGACCACAAAATTCATTCTGAAAAGACTCTTAGCCTACTTTAAAAAATTATATACCTTCAAAGACTAAAGATTTCCCCTCACCAAGAAAACAAAAAGAAAAATGTGCATAAGGCCCCAAAAGAAGTTCAAATTAGAACCCCAATGTTTCTCAGTGGCACTAACCTCAAAATAAGAGTGTAACTTCCAAGATGATTATTTTTTAAATCAACATTATTTAAATACATACACTCATGTTCATTCATTTAAAAATCATTATTTGCATTAATATCTACTCCTGTAGAAGAAATGCACCAAAAAATAGAGCATACAAGCATATAAACTATCCCACCTAGTTTTGACTGAACATTATATATTTGATTTACTTTCTGAAACTATTTTTCTTAAATCCATGATTCAATTATTCATGTATTACTTAGGTCATTTATCCATTCAACATACGTTTGTTGAGGACTTTGGCATTTTTAATACAACACTGCAAAGTAAAGGCTTATATAAACAACTGGCTATTTTGTCTGCAGATACAAGCTTTCTTTCTTGAATTACTTCAGTTCTTTACACTAAAATGACTCTAAGGGAAATTTAAAAGCATCATGGCCAAGACCTTAAGTGAAGGTCCCTGAGTCTGATGATCTGATGATGGCCAAATTGACATTTCAGAGGCTTCCATTTCAAGAGGGCAAACTGAAGCCATGAATGAACCTCCCAAGATCTTTTAAAAATAATGAAAGGAACTTTAAAATTATAGAACCAATAATAGGGAAGAGAATAAGTGAAGTGCCACTTTTGAAGAAATTTTGTCATATTTCACAAAGACAAAGTATATTTGGCAAATTGTCAATATGTCAGCAGATTAGTCAAAGCAGAGGTACCCACTGCCGAAATAAAGTGTGTACAATGAGTGACAATAAAGGACTAAAAGAGAAAGAGTTGATCTTTTCAGTAGACACCAGGGTAAATTTCAGCCCTAACTCCCCAAAATGTTTTCCTTCTAAAGCAATTTAATTATAGTAATGAATCCCATAAAGATGTTTTAGTCAACAACAGACTGCATATATGACAGTGGCTGCAAGTCCTACTTCCTAGTGACATCATAACCATCATAATAACATGGAATATGACTCATATATCTGTGGCAATGCTGGTGTAAATAAGACTGCTGCACAACCCATAATATACAAGTATAACATATGCAATTATGTACAGTATGCAATACTTAAAATTGATAATGAATGCCCAGGTTGCTAGCTTATGTATTTACTATACTATATTTTTAATCTTTATTTTAGTGCATACTCTACTTTTAAAAAAGTTTACTACAAAGCAGTTTGCTATGTTCTACCAGCAGCAGCCTCATATCTCATTTATCTGATCTCTTGATTGTATCAAGATATGTGACTGTATTTTGTTTGGGGAGGAAAGGGGAGTTGGTTTAGGTGTTGGCATTGCAATTTAAGGCCGGCTTGTTTGGGCACATCCTAGAGAGAAGCCCGCCAATTGATAAGACTCACTCCCTTACCTACAGCCTGATAGCTCTTCCATTCTTCTTTGATAAAAATGAGTTAGATGCCAAATATGACCCAACATTTGAGGAGAAAGATCAACCAACATATTATAAAACAGCATTTGTATTTATTCATCCATAGAAATCAATGGATAACTAAACAAATATTTGAAGAAACAGAAAAACACATCATAAGAAATAGAATTCAAGTAAACAAGAGACTTCACATGGTATTATATCCACAAAGTCAGAAAATCAGAATGTTTTTCCATGATTGTATTTGTGTCATTGTGACAAAATACTTAACATACCATAAACAACTTAATGTAGAAAAGGTTTATTTTGGCTCGTGGTTTCAGAAGTTTCAGTCCATTGTCATCTGGCTCTATTCCTTTTAGACCTATGGTGAGGTCTAAAATATCATAGCAGCAGTGTGCAGTGGAGGAAAGCTTCACACCTCATGGCAGCCTGGAAGCAGAGTGAGAAGGAAAGAACTTCAGAGGAGGGGGCCAAGGACAAGATAGGTCCTTCAGAGCCATACCACCAATGACCAGCCTTATCCAGTTAGGGCTCACCTCCCAATAAGCCCATTGAGGTATGTACTCATCGATGAATTAATCCACTGATGAAGGCAGTACCTCCATGATGCAATCACCTCTCTAGACCTCACCTCTGAATATTGCTGCATTGGGGATCAAGTTCTCAGCACATGAGTCTTTGGAAGACTTTTCACATATAAATTTAACAGTGACAGTGAGAGTATAATAAATATTTCTTGGAAATTAAGTTGCCAAATTAAAAATCAGGAAGATTACTAGATATAAGTGAGGAAACTTCCTATAGTATGAGCAAAAAAGACAAAGAAAGAATAATAAAAGAATAAAATACAGGCATGGAGAAAAAAATACAGGTAGTTCAACAACTAATTAAGAGAAATTTAGCTAGGTATGGTGGTACGTGCCTGTAATCTTGCATTCTGGGAGGCTGAGACAGAAAGATTGCAGGTTCAAGTTCAGCCTAGGCAACTTAGCAAGACCCTGTCTCAAAAGTAAGAAAAAATTATAAAAAGGGCTTGGAAGGTAGCTCAAAGCAAAGGGCACTGAATTCAATCCCAAGTACTACAAGGTCCCATTTTACCAAGCTGTTCCCCTGCTGGGTATCTTCCCCAAAGAATTAAAAGAGTCATACTACAGCGATATATGTGCACCCATGTTTATAGCGGCACAGTTTATAATAGCTAAAGCTTGGAAGCAGCTCAAGTGCCCATCAACTGGAAACTGGATAATGAAAATGTGGGGATTTTTTATAAAACAGAGTACTACTCAGCCATAAAGAATGAGAAACTAGAGACATTTATAGCTAAATGGATGCATATTGAGGCCACACTCTTAAGTGAAATAAATAGGACACACGTGTAAATACCAAATAGTTTCTCTAGTGTGAGAAACTTCAAGTGTAAAATAAGGATTAAAATGAGTAATTGATAATTTGAAATAGGAAAAGGTCCAAAGGTGTAGGGGTGGTGGCAGGGGAAGGGGAAAGGGAAGAAGGGAAAGGAAAAATTATGAGAAAAGAAAAAAATGGAAACAAAACCTATGTAAATAGGGAAGGGTGGAGGAGGTGAAGGGCGCACAGGTAATGGGGAAAAAAATAAGAACCAAGATACATCATGTACAGGTACAAACACCCAATGGTAAATGTGAATGTATTATATACCTAAAATATACCAATAAAAGAATAAAAAAAAAAGAACCTACAACTCTGGTGCAGTGCCAGTAAACTCCAAAAAAAAAAAAAAAACAAAAAGAAAAAGAAGAAAAGAAAGAAAGAAATTAGGAAAGCAATGAAAAACATTAGGGAGAAAGTTATCAAATAATTCAAAGAATTGAAGATAAATACAAATATTGATCAAAATTAAATAAAATAGGATTATGATCTTGATGCGACATGGAAAAATATCAAATACCCATTCCTGAGATTCAAGGGCATGGGCAGGGAACATTTGAATCCTATTGGATCAGACTTCTCATCAGCAATGAAGGATTCTGGAATGCATCGGAATAAAGGTTTCAAAATATGAAGGTAAACTCATTGTGGACCTAAGGTTCTATATCCAGCTTAAGGATTAAAGGAAAAGACATCATTTCCACACATTTGAGAGTTCAAAACACTTGCCTCATCCCTACATTTTCTAAAGGAATTACTTGAAGATGTACCTTTGAAAAGGGAAGTGGAGAAGAGGAGAGTTCACAAAAAATAAGAAAAGGAGAATTATGGAATTATGGAGTTAACCACAATTGTTAACCACAGGATGCTAGTGTAAAGTAGCCTTTGGGAAGTAAGTGGCCCAAAGGCCTTGGAATTAATTATGGAATCTTCGAGTTTCAAGAAGATTGTCTTAAGGAAAATAAAAAAGATTCTAAGAAATTCATAAAATGACAACAGAGCTGGATAATAGTTGGAATATAGGTAGATAAAATGTTTTTGCACGAAACAAATAGAAATAAAATTTGCACAAAATGGTCATGGTCTAAATAGAAAACAACCCAATATGTGCATGCTTTTGACCAATTAGGAGAGTGGATTTAATCTGATGTTAGGAATGTTGTCTTCTGACCAGCAAAGGCACTATGTTGTTGGCTGTAGAGAAAGGAGAATTCATGCTACTTAGTCCTATAATAAACAATGTCAACACAAAATAAATGCTTGTTAGGTGTATACATTGCAAATATTTCCTCCCATTCTGTAGATTGTCTCTGCACTCTGTTGATTATTTCCTTTGCTATGCAGAAGCTTTTAAATTTGATGCACTTGCACTTGTTCAAAATATCTTTGCGTGTTTCCATGTCCCTAAGTATTTCACCTATGTTTTCTTCTAGTAATTTCATAGTTTCAGGTTTTATATTTAAGTCATTAATCTATTTTGAGTTGATATTTGTCACTGGTGAGAGCAGCAGGTTGCATTTGCTATTCCTTAAACACAAAGGGCAGGGGAAGGAGGTGCTGGCCCTGGGAGATTGTAGCTGTAATAAGAGTCGTGTCTTCCAGAAGCTGTGGGCTTTGGTAGAAGACATGATGGCCTACGAAGACCACACAGGAAGGGAGCCAAGGAAATAACAAGCCTTCTTCACTTCCCATCTAACTCTCCAATCTCCAATTGGTACCTGGCCAAATACAACCAGGAAGATAGAACTGGGTTGTCCAGTAAGGAAGTCACTAGCCACATGCTATTTAAATTAATTAAAATTAAATAAGATTAAAAATACAATTCCTCAGGACATTAGCCATGTTTCAAGTGCTTAGCAACCACATGTGGTTAGCAGCTTCCATACTGAACACAGAAAAAGAACATTTCCATCGTCATCAAAAGTTCTGTTGGACAAGGCTAATAAAAGGGTGAGGGAAGGACACGAGCTTGTCCATGAAGATCATCCTCTACCAAGCAAGGTAGATAAGGATGGTGAATCTGGAGGGACAAATAGAAGCATGTTAGGCACTTCCAAGCATGTCTTGTAAGATAATTCTATAAAAAGTATAATTGTTGGGTGTGGTGGTGCATACCTGTAATCCCAGCACTCAGGAGACTGAGACAGGAAAATCACTGGGAGTTTGAGGCTAGCCTCCACCACATGGTGAATTCAAGACCAGCCTGAACTACATAGTGAGAACTTATCTCAAAAAAACAAACAAACAAAAAAGTGCAATAAAAGTTTGGCAGTGATGATGGGACTGATGTTCAAATAAATGTGACAAATGCTACACAATATTCAGATTCAAGGTATAAACCAGTCTGGTAACAGCTCTGAGAAATCCTGTCAATCTGCTTAACTTTTTAACTTTGTTTAAAAACAGGAGTATTCCAAACTCTTTTGCTAAGGGACATTTGTTCTATCATTGCTTGTTTACTTGAAAGAAGATGGATTACAACACCTATTCTCACAGTTCTTTTGATAGTCGACATTTCTCACTCTTGCATTTTGAAGATAAAATCATACTCCTTATTTGGGCTAGGGGATCCCAAAAGACACAAGGAAGTTGTGTCCTTCCATTCAGCACTGAAGCTGGAAAGTAGCTGAGAGTCCTTCAACTAAGTGACTCAGGAGAGCCCATTCAGATGCTCTATCCATACTGTGGCCAGGAAAAGGTGCCATTCAGACCTCCTGCCTTTGGGAGCATCATCACTCCCAGGCAGCTCCAGATGCTGCCCTTCTGATTCACTCTTGAGTCAATCTTGCCCTTCCTCTGATTGGTCCCAGCCAAAGACTGAATGTGGCAGGGGAATGATGTAGGCCCATTACATGACACCCCTCTGAAGACACGTTAGGATTGAAGACACCTCCTTAGCCTGACTGAGACATTCTTAAATGGTCCTGTAGCCAGAAACTCCCTTCCTCTCTTTCCCATTCCCTAGGTGTCAGATCTGAATCTCTGTCTGAAGGCTCTCCCTGTCCTTCAGACTGTTTTCCCTTTCTCTTTCAGAGGTGTTTTTCTCTTCTTTTTTTTCTTGGTACCAGCGATTGAACTCTGGACCTTGTCCTTTCAAGGCAGGCGGTAGAACCACAGAGCTAAATCCCAGGCAGGTGTTTTCCCCATAACTGTCTTGCATGTCTAATCATGTCCTGGTGATCACATTTTGAAGAACGTGAACAAACACAACTCTATCTAAATCTTGAATAGTATCTCAAACATGTGAGTATACCTAGATATAATTCAAGGCAGAGTCCAGTTCTATGAAAGATACTTGGATGCATTTTGTTTTGCAAGGTTAGTGTTTTGTTTTGTTTTGGTTTGTTTTAACTGAATTTGAGTGTCTTTAAGGGTGTGTGCTTGTGTGTGTGTGTGTGTGTGTGTGTGTGTGTGCACATGCATGCTCACACTCTACCCCAATTCTGACCATTCCCTATTGTTTTACACCCAGATCAAATAAATTTTATTACCCACCTGGCATATGCAGGCATTTGAACTTAGTATCGCTAATTTAATGCATTTACCTAGGCATTAAAAAATTTAAAAATTACGCCACATTGCTCATAGCTTTTCTGAATCTTAGCCCAGTGGACCACAACTCCAAACTTTTGCCTCATTATTTTACTATGATAAAAGGCCATTATAATTTAAGTGACTTAATCATTGGGCCTTGCTTCTGGCAAGTTTTATCAAGTTAAAGATTCTATTTTGAGTTGACCCTTAGTACCTAATTCTGCAGAGCATGGCTTTTAGGCCTCCATTATCTGTATACACCATCCCAGGACAATTTCTTCCCATCAAACCCCATCAATACATCCACCTCAGATCTGCATTTTCTGACTAAACTCAACTCACCATGGGCATCTCACATCTCTTCAGCCCTCAGCATGAGTTTTAGAAATTTAAGCACACTCTGACATCATCATACATATTTTTTCATGGACTTTTATAATATTTGATATGAATCTCTTGTAAAACTTTGGTAGACCTTGGGTATTATATTTAAAAAATTAAATCCTAGACTAATAAACTAATTCTTTTTAAAAATCTATGAGGGAGAATGACTTAATTTGGTGTTAGATTTTTGTGGTTAAAACATCACTCCAACGTTTTCTAATTTCTCTTTGAAATAAAAACAAATTGGCCTCAGACTCAGATGCTTGAGTCAGCCAGATTAGTCAGAATTGGATCATTTTTATTGTATTTTTTGGCATTATTTCTTTACGACAAGGGACACTGATTTTCCTTTATAGTAAACATTTCCTTTGAAATTAAGTTTATTTAAAGAAAAGAATGAATAACTTTAAGAACATATTAATAATAGCATTGGTGGTCTTAAACTATTAAACTATGGAAAAAATCCTAAAGGGGTCAGATAAACAGCCAAAGTGGGAGAAAGATGGCCCTAGAAACTCACAGATTCACAGTTCTGGGCCTCTGTGCCTTCAGTTTGAGCACCATATTTAAGTGTCCTTTATTGATGAAGGCTGTTTGAGTTGGGTTTTCTGTTACTTAGAACTGAACCATGACTAATTGAGGTTCCAGGACTAGCAGTTAGCATGTCTCTGCTCAGGGAGTAAGCAATCAACTTGAGAAGCCTGGAGTAGAGTGGGATTATTTGCTATTGTAAGCACAATGTCGCATAGGTGTACAATAGGTGCTCAATAAATATTTGTCAAGGGAATAAATGCAAATTTAAGATGAATGAACAATAGAAAACCCAATACAACAACTGTCATGTGGTAATACATGATTAATTGCCAAGCAAATGGTAGAGACTTTAAAGAGGAGGAGGGATGAATCTGAATTCATGAAATACAGACAGAGATAAGAGAAGGAAAGAAAAGAGGAAAATAATATTTCTTCAGAGTGAATAGTTCTTCAGAGTGCTAGGCACTGTGCAGGGAGTTTTACATCTGCCATCAGTCAACACTAGTGACTAAGTACTAAGAGAACAAGGGACTTAATACTTTTGGCCCTTGTTGAAAATAAGGCAAGAAAGGTTCAGAAAGTTTAAGTAACTTCATTAAAGTTTACTCTGCAAACTAGCCAGCTCAGATATATACCCAGGCCAGTTGATGGTTACTGCCAACTCAGTAACCCAGGCTTACTGACTAGGGTAGCTAGAATTGAGGTCAGTGGTAAAACAAAAAGAGCATTGTTATGAACACAGTTTACAGACTTTTAAGGGCTATAAAGAGCATTCTGGAGTAATGTAAGAACGTGAAGAATTGGGCAAACAAAGACTGGCATTAGGCAAAATTCCACTCATAACAGTGCTTTTGCAACCTTCAGAAGAAGATAGTAGCTAATTGAATCTGAAGTTTCATGTGCTGGGAACTAGTACCCAAAGAATTCACAATTTGAATGAAAAGTGAGATGTATGATGCATATATGTTGGAGAAGGAAAGTCTCTGATCCTTTATCTTCCCAATTAACATTGATCTTTAACACTAATTATGTGATATTTCTTCCAATAAGTAGCAAAACGATGGGGAAGAGAGAGCAGAGATAGGAAAAGTCTTGAGGAGCTGTACATATATGGGAGGCAATTTTTTTATATAAAAAGAGGGAGTCTTTGGCACTTCCCTTTCACTACTGTCTATCATGGAAGAAAACTTCTACACTCACAAAGCTTACCTAAAAATCTGACTATATTCAGACACCCTCCTATACCAAGGGTACCAAACCTAGGAGCACACTATTACAGTAAATCACTCGTAAGACCCTCTGGGTTTTCTGGACCACTGTATCCTAAATAGCCTGTGAGTTCCAACTCCCCATTGTCCTCCCAAGTGATAAAGAACATGATATCAGATATCAGGCAGCTTTTGCTCCATAACAAGTACCCAAATAATAATAACAAAAAATAATCATCTGGAAAAGGAATTGATATCATGATAAAGGTCCAAATCCTAGCCAGGCAGTATCCTGTGATTATAAGGAGTGAGCAGCTATGTGCTGAAGTAACTGAGACTTGCACGTGATGTCAACCCAGACTTTGAGGTGGAGAAAACAATATTTTGAAGACAAGGCACTTACTGCTTTTTAAATTAATTTTGTTGGTATATGTTTATGATATATAATAATTACATTCATTTTGGTATTCATACATGTAATATATATGTATATATATGATATATACACACATATACATATACTATATATATATATATATATGGCACTCCAACTTGCTAAAGGTTAAACCATAGACTGTTTCAATTGGGTCTGGTAAAAAATTGAAGTCAGTATCCATTGGTCTTCAGCATCTCTCAGCTGAGATAGCCTAATTACCTAACCAGTCAGCACAGGTTTAGAATTTAGGATTTCTATCCAGCCAATGAAGTGCTTCCAAAAACAACTATGGAAATCTCTTATTTAAAAACAAACAAAAAACCCTCCTACATTTGCTTTCCCAAAGAAATGCTTTGACTTCTGAGTCAATCTCTTTAAGTTAAGAGATATAATTGAGCCATGAAGTTCGCAAAACAAGTTTTCCACTTTTTCTCTCCCTTTTGGAAATTAGAGATAAACTGGTTGTCTTAGTGGCCACTGTTGGCTCCCCACAATGCAGCTGCCTCTGACGTTCAGGGTCTTTCTGAAGAGGTCAGGATGAGTGCTGTAAGGTCAGGGCTCTTCTGCAGAGGCATCTCCCCTGAGAACAGTTGGAAACAGCACCCAAGGACTTCATGGGGGGACAGGGGAGGAGAGAGAGAGATGTCCAGGCTACTTCTCCATACCCACTGCACATCCTCCTAAGATCCACAGTGTTTTCTGCCCTGTATGCACATTACATGCTGAAGAAAGCAAGTTTCAGCTCAGTTCGGTTCTGCTCTTTCTCCTGTCACCACTCTCTATATACAGGAGATACTGAGATAAATCATAAATGGTTCTTGCATTGAAAGAGCTCACAGAGTAGTGGTAATGTTGAGAAAAGATATGCTATATGTGAGACTCAGTGAGCCTCCCACAGAATGATAACTTGGGAGCTAGTTGAAGTACAAATAGAAATTTCCTAGACAGAATCTGGGACAACAACTTTGAGACAAAGGGAAGAGGATGATTTAATCTCAGCTGTTATGATCTCCAGCTTCCAATAGTATGACTGTTGATGTCAGAACAGCTGGCCTGAATCCTACCTGCTCAGTCCAACAAATTGGACTAATCCTCCAAGCTTCTTCACCTGTGAAACGAGACTAATCATAGGTACATGACACCAGTGTACAGAGGACTAAATGAGATACAGTATGTAAAAACATTTTGTAGGCTATAAGATGCTACTGCTACAGATGTTCATTATTTTTCTCATCATTGTCAGAGCTAATTTGTGATAATCAGTGGTTTGATGCCAGGAGCTTTGTTGGAAACTGCATTCAGAGGATAAAACAGATCATCCTGACCTCATACCATCACAGTCTAATACTAATAAATCACACTTGTGTAGTGACTATTACATGCCATGACCCATTCCCAGCACTCTACAGCTATTAGTTCACTCATCCTCAACAACCTAAGAAAAGGTGCCGTGATAACCCTCATTTTGAAAGGGGCAATGGAATTAACATGAGAAAATGAAAAAATGGAAACAAAGTCTTTGTAAATAGCAAGGGTTGGAAGGATTGAAGGGAGAGCAGGGGAATGGGGAATAAAATAAGAACCATTGGGGCCGGGGATTTAGCTCAGTGGTTCCGCCGCCTGCCTCACAAGCACAAGGACCCAAGTTCCATCCCCGGTACCAAAAAAAAATAAAAAATAAAAACCATGACAGATTATGTAAAGGTACAAATTCCAGTGATGAATGTCATTATATTGTACACCTAAAATGTACCAATAAAATTAATTTTAGAAAAAGAAAGGGGAAAGCTTGTGCAAGGCCTTGGGTAGTAGAACTCTGTTGACTTTCCATCACTCTGACAAAATTCCTGACATAAACAATTTAAAGGAAGAACAGTTTATTTTAGCCCACTGTTTCTGAGGTTTCAGTCCATCATCAGTAGGCTTCATTATTTGTGGAAGGACGCGGAGGTGTAGAGCTGCTTGCCTCATGGAGCTGAAATGCAGAGGGCAAGAGAAAGAACCAGAGAGAAAGGAATAGGGACCAGATATAGTTCCTACCACCACACAGCAATGATCCACTTCCTAAACTAGGCCCCACCTACTACTTTCATCACCACCCAATGATGCTATCAGATTATGATCTCAAGCAAGGTCTTTTTTTTTTTGGTACCGGGAATCGAACTCGGGTCCTTACGCTTGCACAGTAGGCCGTGAAACCACTGAGCTAAATCCCCAGCCCCAGATTATGATCTCATCAGTAGATTAATCGACTCAATGAAGGCAGTTCCCAAGGGCCCATCAACAACAGAGCCTTCAACACAGTGGGCATCTTGGAAGACATTGAGATAACAACATGCTCAAAGGTGAACCCAGGTGGGCAGATGTTAGATGCCCTCTCCTCACCACTTGTGTTCACAGACATGGACACCAAAAGGCAAACAACTATGATACCATGCCATAAGTGCTATGTGTTTGATGTGCTGAGAGATTAAGGGGTATAAATTAAGTGAAGGGTGTGGGGGAGTCAGCAAAGTCTTCTTAGAAGCTATGGTCTCTGAGCTGAGTTCTATCTAGGAAGTGTGGAAAGATGTTCGCAACCAGAAGAGTAGTTTGGGCAAAGAGTCTGAAGGGTGATAGCAGAGCTTATCCTCAATGTTGGAGGGAAGGAGGAGGGAGGAGGAAGGAAAGATGGGAGGGAAAGAGAGGGATACAGGATATGGCTGAAGAGGTGGGCAGCATCCAGGTCCTGAAGGGCTTTGGGCACCATGCAAAGAAGCCCTGACCATCTTTGAGAGGAGCAGAGATTGAATGTTGGAAGGCTCACTCCAACTGAGGAGGGTATGATAGATCGGCAGAGAGATGTATGGGAAATGACTGAAGGCAGAGAGACAGCTTGGGGCTTGACCCAGAAATCCAGCTGTGATCAAAGGTGTCAGAATGTAGAGGGTGGTAGTAGGAGTGAACAATTTGAGAACTACTGAAAGATAGCAACTGATGAAAAAGAAAGATGAAGAAGGATCTTCATGGGTCCCTGGACTGGATGATCTGGTGGGTCAGGATGGGATTATGAGAACCTGAGGATGAAGACCAGGTAAATGTCCACATTTGAAGGAGTTCAGAGGAAGCAGAGTCCCAGAGCAACACAACAAAGAGCAAGCAGAAGAGAAGAAGGTAAACAAGCCCATTTCCAAGAATCCAAGGGAAGTTGAAGGGCAAATTATTTCTGTTAGACACCAAGAATTTACTTCCCGAAAGAGTCCTGAGTCCTTAAATCCCAGACTTAGATAGGTGATACAAGAAATCTTTGTTTTCAGTCTTGTTTTATTCTCTCTGCCTTTTCCAAGACTTCACATTTCACTGAACCACTCATTTAAGACTCTTTAATAAATTTCTCAATGTTTTTGTCTACTCACTACTGCTTTCTGCACACATAGAAATAATGGGATGACAGAAAGTTTCTGCTGATTGGTATTTGCAATGTACTGAGACTGTTGAATGAACCACTGAGCACACCATCACCATCACCAATAATAGCAGCTGATGCTGCCCTCATTTCTTGATCATCTATTATGTACCAGGTATTCTGTCTTGAGTTTTAAAAGCATGAACATTAAGCAAAGTAGATACGATGTTTCTCTTTGCTGAAGGAAAAATGAAGGTTTGGATACATTAAATGATCACTAAAGATTATGAAACAATTAATAAAAAGCAACTGGATAGCTTTATGGCAGCCAAGAACAATGCCTTCAGACAGGTCTTTAAATTTTTCACCTAAAGATTTCCTTGATATGCTATGATCAGCAGGCAGAGAAGAATTTATGTGTAGGACATGGAGAGAAGGAGTGAGTCAGATCAAAGAAAAAAGAGGTAAAGGGGAAGAGTTCAGGACATTACTGTTCCCAAGCCCAATATTCTGAGTTGTTAGCTGTGTCCTCACACATTCAGCCCCCTGCTAGATCATTCAGAAAAGAGTAAGCACCCAAATGAGTTTTCATGTTTGCTGTATGCATTAGGAAGATTTTCATCACTGTGACAAAATACCTGCGATAATAAAAGGAAGAAGGATGTATTTTTGGCTCACGGTTTCAGAGGTTTTAGCCCATGGTAACTTTGTCCTGTTCCTTTGAGCCTATGGCAAGGCAAAATATCATGGCGGGTGGTACATGGTTTAGCAAAGCTGCTCCCCTCATGGAGGCCAGGAAACAGAGAGAGAGAAAGGGGCCAAATTCCATATGTTTCTTTCAAAGACACAGCCCCAGTGGCATAACTTCCACTAGTCCATACCTCTTAAGGGTTTCACCACCTCTCAACAGTGCCGAAGTCTGGGGACTAGATTTCAACTCATGACTTTTGGAGAATATTTATATTGCAAACCATAACACTAATTGAACTAATTGGACTAACTGAACACATCAATTCAAAAATTCTTTTAGCAATAAATTGAGGTGATACTCTTAAGTGAAATAAATAAGACACACGTGTAAATACCGAATCATTTCTCTAGTGTGAGAAACTGAAAGTGTAAATAAGGACTAAAAGGTATAATAGATAATGTGAAATAGGAAGAAAAGGGGCAAAGGGGAAGGGGAAGTCGGAGGGGTTGGGGAAAGGAAAGAAGGGAATGGAATTAATATGAGAAAATGAAAAAAATGGAAATAAAGTCTTTGTAAATAGGGAGGGGTGGAGGGGTTGAAGGGAGGACAAGGGAAGGGGGAAAAATAAGAACCAAGAGAGATTATGTAAAGGTGCAAATTTCCAATGACAAATGTAACTGTATTGTATACCTAAAATGTACCAATAAAATTAATTTTAAAAAACTAAAGACACAACTTCTAAAGATTAAAAAAAATTCTTGGCTACCTTTCTGCCAAGAACACAACTTAGAAATCATTTATTCATTTAATAACTATTTATCAAGCACCTACTTGGTTTCAAGAATTGAGTTGAGTTCTAGGGATATAGTGCAAAGAAATTTTTAAAAAACTAGTAGATGAAAGAGGAGAGGGTATTTATCTTTAATTTTTACTTGGAAGGATACACCTGAAGGACAAGAGTTGTTAATAGGGTAGTTGAGAGGGCAGCTTGAGCCAAGGCCTTGTGCTCTCACACTGTTTTCACCATTCCTTCCTGCTGCTGTGTCTTGCAAACTCCAATTCACCCCTTAAAACTCATATGGTGTTCTTCTGAGCTCTCAAGCTCGTTCAGCTCTGGTTTACTGAGCATCTACTATGTATCCCGTTATGAATTTCACAGCCTGTCCAATAAGCAAAGAATATATGGCATCTCTACCTCAGGTTTTCAGAGGTTTCCTGTGGGGTTCCTCTGCACCCTGTCCACAGTTCTGTGAATCAAGTATTAGCAATGGTCCCAGCCTGCCTGGTCCATTCTGAGCTCTCTGGAGAAATGTGTGGTATCACTTAGTTCTGTCCTGGCGCTGGCAGAGTAGTCTTTAATGAACACAATGGGATGACTGCAGCATGTAGGAGTAGATGTCTAAGGACATGTCAGGACCCCTGATTTCCTTTTTGAAGTCAGTAATTACCTATAATGGAAAGATTTTGGAGAACCAGGCTCTGTTTGAATGACTTGAACAAATCACTTAAGATTTATCCATTGACAGAATTAGACTAGAATTGTGGGCCTTAGATGACACGTGTTTATCAAAGCCTAGGCCTGATGTAGTACTAGGGCAAGCACAAGGTTAGTCACATCCTGTCCTCAAGATAGAAAAAAGAGACAAAGAGATCTTCTATAAGGAAAGTAAGAAGCATGTTTGGTCTTTATCTTAGTTAATTCTGACCTAAATTTCTGTGACACAATGTTGCCTCATCTTTGATCCACTGGAAGATTTATTTTTCAACAAGAACAAAAGTCAGCATACCTGGCACAGGATAAAGTGCTATCTCATAGAATTATATTTAACATTTATGGAGAGCCTTAATTTTTGAATAGGTGAAATGATAACATGACTAGAACATGAAAATCTTATAAAATAATGCACATGGAGAACCAGGCCCACCTCAAGTTTATATCTGCCCCACTCCTTGCCCCTGCTTTCTTCTACCACGAGTCACTCTTGTCTGTCCTTGCAGAGACTTTTGTGCAAATGAAAGTAGGTGTGAAATACGTCAAATGTATCTTCAGGATCTATATGTTTTTCTTAGGTCTATTTTGATGAATTGTCCTTGCATTTTTAGAATAATTTGTATTTGGTCAAGAAATACAACCAGCATTGCATACCCATGGGTTCCATATCCACTGGTTTAACCAAATATGCATCAAAAATATTTTTAATTGCATTTTCTTTTTTTTGCGATACCAGGGATCAAGCTTAGGACCTTGCGCTTGCCAGGCAAGCTCAGCGCCACTGAGCTACATCCCTGGCCCTATTTTTATTTGCGTTTGTACTGAACATATCCAGACTTTTTTCCTTGTCATTATTCTGCTGAACAGTATAGTATAACAACCATTTACATAGCATTACATTGCATCTTGTATTGTAAGTAATCTAGAAATAACATATAACAGAAGGTGTATAGATTATATCCAAATACCACATCATTTTATACAGGGAATTTGAGCATGTATTTTTATATACACAAGGGCCCCAGAATCCTCCCCCATGGAAAGTGAAGGACAATTATATTAGATTGTAAATATGTTGTTATTTAATAATGGCTAATATTTTATTTAGAATTTATAAATAACCATGTGTGAGATTGATTTATCATTTCTTTATTGTACAGCATTTGCTATCAATGTTTCCTTATTGGATGAAAAGAATTTGGAAGTGTTTATTTCTTCTCTAGTTTATATAGTTTCTTGGCTAGTTTATATAGTATTGGAATTATCTAACTTTAAAGGTTTGGTTAAATTTTCCTGTGAAATTTTAGTCTTGGTGCTTTTGATTACTAGCACCTTCACAATTTTCTCTAAGGCTTCTATGGAAACCAGTATAGAGAGATGTTCTTGAGTTGATTTTAGATTACACTATATACTCCTAGAAAAGTATCCATTTCTTTCAGATTCATAAATATATATACGTAAATTTGGACAAAATATTTTTATATTTTTCCTTAGTTTCTGTGATATTTTATTCTTGTTATCTATTATGTATGCATTTTTTCTTTTATTGGTGTCTTACTGTTTTGCTCCCAATAACCTATTATTTATTATTTACTCCCCCCATCATTTAACTAATTAATTCTTTTTATTTGTTGTGATATCTTTTATTTATTCCTATGGTTTATTTGGCTGCTGTTTTTTATAATTGTCTTTGGTTAATTCTTCATTGCTTTAGTTTCATTCTTTTTATAACTATTTGAGGCTGTGGCATTTTCCATGAGTCCTGCTTTAGTTTTCTACTCTAGATTCAGAATCTAATAGGTAATATTTTCATTTTTTTAGAAATCTGGAACTTGGATTTCTACTTTTCTTTTGACCCAAAGGCAATGATAACATCTTTTAAAATTCCAATTTTGTATTAATTTTAAAATTTTATTACAATATGAAGAAAAAATGATGTCTACATTATTACTACTGTTTCAAATCATGACCTTTTTTGTGACAGCTAAGGGTAGGGTTAATTATTGTGTCTATTCTATGAGTACTTGAAATGGAAACATATTCCTTACCTTCTAGGCACCTATTTTATAAACATTCGTCATGTCTGTAGTTTTTATTATGTTGAGGAGATCTTTTATATCTTTATTCATTTTCAGTCCAATTGAACTGAGAGGATGTGTTATTTCCTGAGATGTGGGAAGGCTGAGGATGAGCCAGTTCTAGGGTGGAAGAGAGGGGTGCAGAAAAACCATAAGGTCTGCTGATGGCTGTAGGTCATCTCCAACAAAGAATCATCCTGAACATAAAGGAAACACCCCAAAACTCAATAGAGTATATATTTTCTAATTTTTAATTGGATTATTTGAAGGGAAGAAGTATCAACCTTTCATTTATTGGGACTTAAAATTTTTTGGCATCCAAAAATTATGGTATTTTTTGTGTACTAATACTGAGCAATTTGATCCAAAGAAATTAAAAGCAGTCTTCTAATCAAGATCCCTCTAACCTTGTCTCACTTCTGTTCCTTTCAGCTCTGAGAGAAGCTTTCTATAAAACTCCCTTATCTGCTTAAAGTCTGAACCAACCAAAGAAGAAAAGGTTACCTCTGTTTCCTTCCCTAAGCTTTCACTAAATTTATATTGCATGAAGAAAGACTGAAATATACCAACCCAGCTGGATAGACTTTTGTCATACATCACCATGCTGTATTTCTGTCTCATGGGGAATCCACTGAGAATTGTCATTGAAAATCCATTGTCTGTTCTACAGGGCCAACAAAATCTGTTCAGGTCAACTGTATGTTCTCCAAGCCCATACTGCTTCCCTGAAATCATGTACTAGTCTTCATAAAAATTGCCTACATTCTCCATTCTCCCTTTCCCTATAGAAATGAGGTATATATTATTTAGTTAGGTATATATGATATATTTGAATATAGTTATATATTCATATATAACTAGGTATATATGAATCTAGTTATTAATTATAAGAATATTTTGGTGCATTTTTTGGGTTCTTCTATTAGAAGATCATATCATCTGCAAATAATGATAATTTGACTTCTCCTTTCTTATACATATCTTTTCTTTCTTTTTCTTGCCTAATTACTCTTTCTAATGTTTTGAGTACTACACTGAACAGGAGTGGTGACAGAGAACATCCTTAGGATATAAAATCAACACAAAAAAATTGATAGCATTCCTAAATGCTAATAATTAAGCCAGTGAGAAGGAAATTAGGAAAACAGTACTATGCACAATAGCATCAAAGGGAAAAGGAAAAGAAAAGAAGAGAGAGAAAGCAAGAGAGAGAGAGAATAGAAGAAAATGGAAACAAAGTTTTTGTAACTAAGGAAAGGAAGAGGGGTTGAAGGGAGAGGAGAGGAATGAGGAAAACAAATCAGATATATCATATACAGGTAAAAGTTCCTTATGATGATGTTATCATTATGTATATATAAAATGTATTAATAAAATTAATAAAAAAGAAAAATTAAATACTTAGCAATAAAACTAAAGAAGTGAAAGACTGCTACAACAAAAACTATAGTAATCTGAAAAAGGAAATTGAAGACATCAGAAAATGGAAAGATATACCCTGCTCCTGGATAAGAAAAATGGATATAATCAGAATGGCCATATTTCCAAAATTAATGTACAGATTTAATACAATTCCAATCAAAATACCAACAGCATTCTTCACAGAATTGGAGAAAACAATCCTAAAATTCATATGGAACCAGAAGAGCAAAAGTAATCCTTGGTAAAAAGAGCAAAGTGGGAAGCATCACAATCCTGGACTTGAAGTTATATTACAAAGTTACTGTGATAAAAATAACATGGTACTGGCCCCAAAACAGACATGAGAGTCAATGGAACAGTACAGAGAATCAAGAAACAACTTCAAGTACAGTCAACTATTTGATCTTTGACAAAGGGATCAAAAAGCAAACACTGGAGGAAAGGTAACCTCCTTAATTAGTGGTGAGAAAATTGGCTATCCATATTTGGAAGATTGTCTATAGAGATATAGCTCTCACCATGTACTACACTAAAATCAAAATGGATTAAAGAACTAAATGTTAAACCAAAAACATTTAACCTGCTGAGAGACAAGATACGTAAAATTCTTGGAGTCATAGGCATTGGCAAGGACTTTCTGAACAGAACCCAGTTCCAAGGACTAGAAAATAGCTGCAAGAATCAATAATAGATCATATTAAATTAAAAAACTTCTGCACAGCAAAAGAAACAACCAATAGAGTGAACAGGCAAACTACAGAATGGTAAAATTTTTCTTGCCAGTGATTCCTTAGAGAGGGGACTCATATCTAGAATACATAAAGAACAAAATAATTAGATGTCCCAAAATAGAAGACCCAATCAAAACATAGACAAGTGAAATGAATAGACACTTCATAGAAGAAGTACAAATGGCCAATAAATACATGAGGAAATGCTCAACATCACTGACCATTACAGAAATGCAAATTTAAAAAATACTGAGAACCAATCTTACCCCCAGAAAGAATGGCCAAAATCAAGAAATCAAATAATAACAAATGCTAGAGAGACTGTGGGGAACAACAAACACTTCTACATTGTTGGTGGAACTATAAACTAGTCTAAGCACTATGGACATCAGTATGGATATTCCTCAAAAAACTAAAACTAGAAATTCCATTTGACCCAGATATTCCCCTTCTAGGTCCCTCTTCAAAGAGTTAAAGGCATCATATTATAGAGACACATGCATTCCCATGTTTATAGTAGCACATTTCATAATAGCTAAATCTCAGAAGTGCCCCATATGTCCTTCAACAAAGGAACAGGTAAAGAAAATATATTTACAGACCATGGAGTACTACTCTGCCATAAAGAAAGATAAAATCGAGTCATTTGGAGAAAAATGGATGTATCTTGAGGCCATACCATTAAGTGAAATCAATTAGACACATACCCTTAAACATCACATTGTTTCTCTAGAAATCCAGAGTAAAAATAAAAGATAATACAAAGTAGGGAGATAGAGCATTCTCAAAGGGGAAGGAGGTCAAGAGATGGAGGGAAGGGATGTGAGGAAAGGATAAGGAATGAAACAAAAGAACTGGGATGTGTTCTGTACAGGTACCAAATCCACTCAGGGAAGGTAAACATTATGTACTGCACACCTGTACAGAAAGGAAGAGGCCAAGGAATGAGGGGAGGTGGGAAGGAGGGAAGGAAAAAGGGATGAAAAAAGGAATTAAGATGTGTTATGTACATGTACCAACTTCCCACAAGGAATGTAAGCACTGTGTACTGCATATATGTACTGATAAACTAAAATAATAAGCAATTAAAAAATAAGAATACTGTAGCCCAAGGTGCAAGACCATCTGATTCACAGACCAATGTTCTCTTCTGGCACGATCTTTTCCAACTTTCACTCCAGCATCAAAGTCTCCTACTACCTACATCTCTACCTTTAATCTCCCCTTCCTTCCACATAACCAGTTTCTCAATCCTTCAGCTGAATGGTTTATTCTTCCTCAAATAAAACTGAATTATCTAAAAATAATTTAAAAAGAAATAAAGTAGATGAGCTTCTAAATCATGTTGGGCTAGTGTATTGGCTAGGGTTCTCCAGAGGAACAGAATCAATAGAACATATAGAATGGATTTATTAGGTAGACTTATAGGATCAGAGGCAAGGAGTCCACAATGGCTCTCTGTGAACTGGAGAACTGGAGGATGGATGTATGTAGCTGCTCAGTGTCAGAAGCTGGAAGCCACAAACAAGAAGGATCAAAGATGCAACACTAATCCAAGACTAGAAGGCTTGGAAGTTCCCTGGAGAGTCTCAGGTATGAGTCTTTGTTGAAGGCTTAGGAAACTGGAATCTGATGTACATAGGCAAAGGCAGCAAAAGACCCATCACTTCATTCAGAATGGAGCTTCCAAAACACAGAAGACTTCCTCTTTCCTTCCCTTTCATTCTATTGGGGCCACCCACAATCAGGACAGGTCTTCGTTCCCTCAGTTTGCTGGTCCAATGCCAATCATCTCTAGGACCACCCCACAGTCCCACCTCTGAAGTGCACTTTACTAATAATAGCTAGATATTTCTTAATCCAGTCAGATTGACCTATCATGATTAATGGTCAGTCGGTAACCACACATCAAGGCGACTTCCTCTCCATGGTATGAGTCTTCCCCTCTTGCACACATTTTGCATTTGTGAACCCTTTCTCCTATCTTATCTATTCTAAGTTCATTGCAATGAACCTTCAGTAGGTGGAGAAGAGACTTCCCTTGGCCCTTATACATTTAATGAAATAATCTTTTATTGTGGTCTGATTTTCTCATATAGAGATTTTGTTTCCCAAATCAAGTTGGAAAATTCATGATGGAAAAAAATCCTATTCTTGGCTTAGAAGAATTTTAGTTGATGATAATCCCAATAATAACATTTGAGCATTCATTATAAGCCAAAGTCTCTTCTGGGCACTTTGAAAGTCTTAATTTATTTAATTCTTACATCAACCCATAATGTCCCCATTTTATAATTTTTTAAAGGAAGTAAGGGAAAAGTGCAGATAAAATAACTTGTCCAAGTTCATTTTATTGGTGAGAAAATAAAGACTCAGAGTTGTTGAGTCAGTCAGCAAGCTACTAGCAGAGCTAAAACTAGATTCATAGCACCTGGATTTTCATCCAAAACCTTCCCAATACACATCACTGCTACTTACCATGCACAGAAGCAGTATTTCATGGTAAAAAGAGAGCATAATTTGTTGAAGGGTAGGGTCTAGTCATTTCATAGCAACTTCTACCTATGTCATTTTATAAAGCTACAAAGCCAATCCCATGGATAACTTAATGAAATGTTACCAAAATCACGTAAACTTTTTGATTCCTGAAGAAATCACTCAGAAATGGAATAAACTCATTTTAATATTATTAGAATATATAAATCAGGATAGGGAGAGAAAAAACTAAACTTCTATAAAGGACAAGTCTTTGCTGGTGGAAAAACTTGGTTTTTTAACAGACACCTCCTTGCATTGTCCAATTCCAACGCCTGTGACCTTCACTCTTAGTTTATGAATTAAATGTCAAGATTGGAAACAGAATAAGTAAGAATTAAAGTAATCCAGTAGAAGACTAGTCAATCCTCGGGAAGAAGATGGTTATTTTAAAAAACAGTACATTTAAGCATGTGCTTCTTGTATTGATCTCCAAGTCCAGGTCTCAGAGCCTTTCTTTCCCTGTCACCCAAAGTGACCTAACACATCCCTGCATAGCTTGGCTTCAAATGTTGTTTTTTTTTTCTCTCCTCCATTCCACATTCATTCCAGTAACTATAAAAAGAGAAAAGAGTTTATGACATTGTGGGGGAGACTGACCCAGTGTATCCATTTTACTAAGAAAAGACATAATGATTTTGGCAAGAAAATATCATTAGAATTACTTAGCTTGCCAAAAATCGAAGTTGTTTAGCTGGCTCTGCCAGGGACCTGAGCCAGACAAAGAAAGGTGGTACTTCTGGACAACTCACACAAGAGGCTTTCAAAAAGACACTCTGAGGCTGGGGCTACTAGAATTCCACTGGATTCATTCATGATAAGTCAATAAGATTAACACCAAGTCCTGGAAGCTTGGTCTTTCACTTGCATAGAATCTCTGTGAAGTATGAGAACAGAAATAGCAGTCTTCCTTACAAATTGTGACACCATAAAAGTATTTGTCCAAAGCTAGTCCCTACCCTGCCTACTTTGGGGCCTGCAGCAGAATCTGAATAAATATGTTCCTATCATCTGAAAGAGCAAATGAATTTCCTCAGCTCTCTAATCTAGTACTTGGTGAATGCCAAATGAAGATATGCATAGCTAAAACTTTGAGACGGATTTCTTGGAGAGGTTCAAAAATCTCTTGTTCCAGTTTTCCTAGTTTTCATTTCAAATAGCACTGAAATGATTTCATTTTGGTCCTGCTCAGATTCATGGGAATTTTTTCAATGCTGTCTCCATCCCATAGGCCTGTTAAGGAAGATCTTATTAAAAGTAAGGTGTCGCCAATTCAAGCTTAACCTCATTAGTGATCAAGAGGCTTCTCCATTACACCAAGTGAGAAAGGTGGGTTGGGCAGGAGAGGGCTTGAAAAAAATTAATTTTGTATAAAGCTGAGTGTAGATACTGCCTGAAGGCCAGAAAACCTCCAAGATCATTTAGTTCAAACTATGCATCTAATCTTTTTTGATGGCCTGTTTGGCAGGCAGACTTCTTTTTCTGTCGAGGGACAGGGGTTATCTGTGGGGCAACTACAACTTACAAATTACCTTAATCAGCCTTAAAGGGTGAAGGGAACACTAGCAAACTATCTTAATCATGGTCATTTAGTTGTACAAAATCAAAGAACAGAAAACCACTTTGAATAAATTCTAAAAGGTTATTAGAAGGAAAGCATAAGTTCATAGGTAGTGAAACAATATCAGATTCTCTCTCTCTCTCCCTTGCCTTGTTCCTCATTGTCTAATGTCTGTTTCTTTTTTTATTTTGTTCCTTTCTCTTGCTTTTGCAGTTTTAATCTCATCATGACTTTGTATTCTCTTTTTACTTTTTCTTTCTTGTCTCTTTCATTTCTTCCCTCTTTTGTCCTTCCTTCCTTCCTTCCTTTCTTTCTTCCTTCCTTCCTTCCCTTTCACCTTTAGTTTTGTCATCATATCCTATTCCACAGAACCAGCCATGGGGATTGGCTTCCAACAATGGACATCTGCCCCAACAAGTGCCAATAAGATATGATGAGCTTGTGCTGAGGCTTTTGAAAATTGGGTCATGAACAAGAGAGGACACGAGGCCACGGCTGCTGAGGCCGTGCTGCCTCTGTCCAAGGCTAACACCACCTCAGCAGAAAGGATGGTGGAATAGAAAAAAGGTAAGTCCCGATGGCAGTCTTTGAAATCTGAATCACAAAAACATGTGAGGCCAATTTTTGCTTTTCATTTCATGAGACAATAATTTTATTTCTTGATTAAGTCATTCTGAATCAGACATTTTGTAAAATACAACTGCAAAAGCCCCAACTAATATAACTGTCAGCATTGAGTTACCATTGAGCTGACCCCATTTCTCCATGTGATCTTAAAGCCCTAGGTTCTTGAGTCACCTAGTTGAGAAGAGTGTGGGAACAGGGGAAGGTGGAGTATAGTATAGTACCTGTAGTACCTGTAGTCCTTTTCAAGGCAATGGGGGAGTAGGGAAGAGAGGGGAGATAGCTGGCCTCTTCCATTTCTATCCACTAATGATAGTCCCTGATCTGACAATGAGCACACTCATACTTTTACTGTCCTGTCTTCATTAAGGTCACAAATATCAAAATATAAGAGATGCAGAAATCCCTCCAAACTTCACATATGAAGTTTATGTTTTTATATGCAAATTTAATAGAAATTTATAAAATGACATATCCTTTTCACAGTTATTGTCTTGTAGACACATCAACATTTTAGATTTTTTTTAGTATGCCTACTTGAATCTTAAAAATGAAGAAAATAGAGTGGTTAATTGGTTAAAATTTAAGTAAAAAATGAAATTTTATCTGGTAAGGTATATTTTACATCCTGTTTATTCCTTATGAGACTACTTAATCCAGTTCTCCAATTTGGAAATACCTCTATCTTAATTTAAAGTCGCAATGCACATAATCTTTCCCCACACCTTTTCTTTTAAGACATCCAACTTAATGAATCAAGAAACAGTATATTTCAGTCTCAGAATTCATACTTTGCCAAGAATTATGCTAGTGGAGTTGTTCATTGCTCCTATTAAAATTGTTTAAAAGGGGCAAAGGTATGACCTCCACATATATGTTTAATATTTAACATTTTACAGGAATGAGCCAGATTTCCCCCAAATTTCTGTGCTGACTCCACTGACTGTGGAGAAGAATTCTGGGAAGAATGAGGGCTCAGGCTCTATCTCCAGCTGTATATTCTACTTATGTGACCTTGGCAGGTTATATATAACCTCTCTAATCCTGTTTCTTCACATATAAGGAACTGACTTCACAAAGTATTGGCCTTTTACTTTAGAGATAATAATAATACAATATAACTTTCTTAATTACTAATTAAGTGAGTTTGTATGTGTAAAGCATGTAATAGTATTGTTTACCAGCTACTACTTAATTCTACAAATAATTGACCTTTATTATAGAAACACTCACAATTCATGAATGCCCATTTCCTACCACTCCTCAACAGATATGCTATATTGCCATGAATATTGCATAGTTTTCAAATTAAATTTCCGTCTTTTATGAATTGAAATCCTAATGCCCTGTTGAAGCTTGTGAAATGTCAGACTTTGCCACTGGCTGATTCGGTGGCTTGGGACAGGCACTTTACCAATGTGTGTTTTTGATTCTGTATAAAATGACAACAATGGACAGTCTTGGATGAATTTTAGGGTCTCTCCTAGCACTCCTATTCTTCTTTGTGAATCTCAAATGTCAGCCAAGTGGATGTGTGCCTACATGAATAGTCATAGAATAATTACATCTTGATTTTAAGGAATCTGCATTCCTCTCAGAAGAAAAATGGTGGCCATTTAAAACTAGTCTCCCAAATAAACATCAGCTTCACTATAAAAGAAAGGAAAGAAAGAAAGAAAATGTAAGAAGTGATGATAGAGCGACTCATATGCTCAGATTTGGTAAAAATTATTTCCTAAATTTGAAGATGAAATTAAATTTTGAGACATAGTTCTGGTCAGAGAAAAGTGTAGTGCTTTATGTTTATAATCTGCAGCTCCATATGTAAAGCTTAAACCCAAGCTGCCTTAGTTTTTGAAATCCTAATGAATAATATTTTTCTATTCTTCTGGAAATGCAAAGGAATCTTGCCTAATTAACCATTCTTCTGGTATTTATTTTGAAACCAACTGAGAATTTCTTGGCCTCTTCATGTACAAATAATGCCAACTCCTATGCAATTTGACAGAATTCTTCTACAGTTCCCACTTGCTCTGCCCATTTTTTTTTTCTTGCCCTGTCTTACATTACCTCATAAATAATGAACATTTTGGATATAACAATTTCTTTAGAAGGGTGTCTCTACATATGTATCTATAAGGCACAAAGGGAAAAAGTCAAAAGATGTCTAAGCACAAAAATAGAAAAAGGGAGCATAAATTAAATCCTTAATGGATCTAGAAACATAGGAAAGTGTTGGGCATGGAAAGCCAGATTCTCTCTGACAGATGGCACACAGAGTACACAGCTAGCTAGGCAATGTTCAGGGGCTTGCTCCACTGCAAATACAGAAACAATAAAAATGCTTATTGATTTTAAAGAGATCTATAATTAAGTATGACATTCTAACTGATTGAGGTTTACCAAGGCAGAATAGCCACATTTGTGGGGTTCTTAATTTATTTAGGCATCAATCCTAGGGTGGAAAAACTTCAAGAATTCCTACTTGTATGCACGTATGTCTGTGTTTATGTCTTACGCACACCCAAAATTAGATCTAAATTTTAGGTAGTATGTGCCCATTTGAAAATCTCATAGAGATATTGTTATCTCCGGTTGCCTTGGGAAAGCAAAAAAAATATCTGTCAAGACTTGGGTCTCACTGTTAAGGCTGGAGTTGAGAAATGCCCTGAAAATGCCTTCAAGTCAACATTAGCTGTGACAGAAGCAAGGCTATTATTTAACAGTAGCAACAAATGTCAAAAACAAACTGTGCCTGGCATTTTGGCAAGACACTACTGAAAAAGAACCACTTTTTCAGCACTTGTATAACTGTGGGGGAGAACTTGACAATTAATATCCTGAGGTCTGGTAATAGGATTTCCAGGCAGCATGGTGGTTTCCTTCTAATACACATGAAAGGAGTGGGCAATTGTCGGACATGGGCAAAAATAATCCAAAATGATGAGGCTTAGAGAAAAGGACTGATACGTCAGAAATCAAGCACTTTGTGGCTAATTAATATATAACTCCTCATATGGGAAACTGCATTTTCACAGTGGTGACACTATAAAGTATGAGGACAGCCATCATCCCTAGGCAAAAATAAGATGTGAACAGAATTAATTTCCTGTCTCCCAACTACTACCTTCCCTCTGGTGGCCTCATGCCATCCAGGGGCAAGCTTCCTGAGCTCCCCCATAATTGGCAATCCCAATCTGGCCTGGGGAAGTCTCCTTCTCTACTATTAACCAATCAATTAATCAATAGAATAGCAGCTGGCCAGTTTTCTGCCCTCTGTCTTTAGGATCTTGTTCCCTGTGAACTACCCCTGGAAGACAGCTGTGACAAGGTGGCCAGAAGGCCTAGTGGATTCATGCATTATGCTTCCTTTCACTTAGAAAGAAACATTAGGCAAACATTTAATTCAATAGAAATACCCATGCACTGGCTCAGTCCTTGTGCTTTGAAGTGAATAAGGAGGGAGAGAAAGGAAAGGAACAAATATTTAATTGGATGGCTGCTATGGTTTGTGTTTAGATGTCCCTCCAAAGCTTCTTGTGGTCATAAGTGGGGCTTTTTCACAGGTGGCTGAATCTAGAATATGTGACTGATTCATGATGCAATGCTAGGATTAAGGGTAGTTGATTACTAAATCGGTCCACTGATTGGTTTGGCACCACCCTAATCCCAATAGCCTAGATAGAATATATAAGAGGCAGAAGAAAGCGACTAAGGTCCCCTGCTTGCTTGCTTTACTACCTTCTCCCCATCATGAACTATTTCTCCTCTGCAGTGCCTATCTGCCTTGCCCCCCTGACTTGGAGCCAGCTGATTATGGACTCAAACCTCTACATACTGTGATCTAAACTGTTCCTCCTTTAACATTGGCTGTCAGGTATTTTGTCTCAGCAATGAGAAGAGGAACTAAGACAATGGCCCTTATGAGCTAAGCTCTTTAAATGGTCATATTTATGGTTAAGAGCTCCCAGAAGGTGATATCATACTTCTTTCTTGTAAGTGAGGTTAAAGTGTAGGTACTTGCTTTTGCAGAGGGTACTAGGGATTGAAGCCAGAACCTTTCATTTGCTAGCCAAGTGCTCTACCACTGAGCTATGTTCCCAGCCACTTGAGGTACGTTCCCAAGGTCCCAATCTGGAGGTAATTCAGCAAGAGTTTTAATCTGGATTTGCTCAACCCCTGAGGCTGACTTCCTCAGTTCTGTCTCTCCTCCACACCTTGACAAACTTCAGGATATTCTTTTTCAATAAAAGTTGGACAACACTGCTTAATAAGGGGAGTGAACTGGACTATGAGCTGCAGTATATGAGGCAGTCTCAACTTACAGCCTCCAAAATGTAACCCCCCTGGGAAATTTGTACCCCACCTTAAAAGAAGCTTTCCCAGCTTGTCAGTTCTACCAGAGTCATTTAAGTTGCCAAAAGGAAGCAGATTCCTATGTTTTAAATTCTGTCTCCCACAATGTCCTCTAACTGCTGTCTAACTACTACCAGATATTTAACTATCTGTCTATATGGTTTTTCTATTTCATCTGCTATGGTTTAAATATAATTTTCTTCCTTTAGTTATTTCTCTCATCACTGAGACATAATACCCAATGCCCACATCTCTGAGGAAAGGTTTATTTAATTCAGAATAGCATGTCAGAGGAGGAACAGGCATGATATGAGAAGCAGAGAGAGAGAGAAATCAAGGGAGGAGGGAGGAAGATAGACCCTTCTAGGCCACCCCCAGTGACCCATCTCCTCTGACCAGGCTTCACCTCCCATCTCCTCTGACCAGGCTTCACATTTAGCTATAAACTCATAAATCCACTGATGAGTATTGATCCCTATGATCCAAGGGAGGATCGAGATGTAAATCATAACAATCTCATGCAGGTATTTAATCCCCAAAGTCTTATGTTAATGGTATCAGGAGGATGGAAACAATCTGACTATGCCATATAAAGGTGGTAACTTTGAAAAGTAATTAGAAACATCATTAGGATAGAGGGGTCACCAAACTTTTTGGCACCATGAACTAATTTCATGGAAAACCTCTGTACAAAGAAGCACTCAAATGATGTTTGCCCTTTTACTCACTTTGGCTAGGTTTAGCTTGTGGGCTTACCAAAACTGTGATGAAGACAAGTGCACATCACATTAAAGAGGCATGAATGGAAGTGGTAAATAAAATAATGGTCAGTGCACCTAAGGACCAAAATAAGCATAAGATTCTGTCTTAATCACTGACATCAGAGGCAGCTATACAATTGAAATGCATCAATTTACTTGCTACTATAAAGCCTACCACTAGATGCAGCTTAATTGTCATTCATTGGTAGTTTTTTGATACGAGTCTGCAAGCAATTGATTTATTAATGTTAATCTCCATTTGCAGCTACTTCTCAGTGCTAGTATCATTGCCTCAGCTCTACCTCAGATCATCAGGTATTACATTCTCATAAGAAACACACAACCTAGATCTCTCACACGCACAGTTTACAGCAGGGTTTGCACTCCTATGAGAATCTCATGCTGCCATTAGTCTGACAGAAGGTAGACCTGAGATGGTAATTCAGCAATGCAAAGTAGGTGTAAATACAGATGAAGCTTTGCTCCTTTACCCACCACTCAGTTACTGCTGGGCAGCCTGGCTCCTAATAGGCCATGGACCAGTACCAGTGTTGGGGACCTCTGGGGTAGAGCTTCTCATGATTAAATCTTGGTAATTTTATAAGGAGAGGGAGAGAAACCACACAGAAACATACACATGATATGATACAGCCAGATTGTCTTCAACAGAGCCTGTGTCCTGTTGACTGGATTCTCAGCCCCTAAAAGCATGAGCCAAAATGAATCTTTCCTTTTTAAAGAAGCTTTCTCAAGTATTTCATTATAGTAACAAAAAGCTCACAGACCATTGCAGGAGCAAAACTCTTGCCTCTTGAAGCTGTCAACCCCTTCAAGCCTAGTAAGTGCTTTTCAGAAGCCTTTCCTGACCAGTGTATGAACATTCTGTTCTTCTTCTTACCAAATGCACCATCTACACAACTGATTTGCAAGGCTCACACAAGGCTAGTACCTATGTAGTATGTGTCACATCAAAACTTTACTACCCAGGACAATAATTCATATAACCTTCCCTCAGTCTAAACCTTTTAAAAGGTTAGATGTCAAAACCTGTTAAAATTCTTTTCTATTCTGTCAGATTTCCATATGGGGCTGGGGCTGTGGAGGCTACAGTAAAACATCTGCTGTGGAGACAGGCTTAAGGACTGAGTCCAAGACATTCACATAATGGGGAGTTTTTAGCCTCTTGTCTTAGTTACTTCCTCATTCCTAGGCCAAAATACTTGACACCCACAAGTTAAAGGAGGAAAGATTTATTTTGGTCCGGCAGTTTGTAGAGGTTTCAGTCCATAGTTGGCTGGCTCCAAGGCAGGTTGGCATGGCAGAGGGGTATCACAGACGAGAAACAGTCCATGACAGAGCAGGCAGGAGGCAGGAGGCAGGAGGCAGAAAAGCAAATCTCCCTTTCCTTTTTATCCCATCTAGGCTACAAGACCTTAGGGTGGTGCCACCCACACCCAGGGTGGGCCTTCCCATTATCCACATGCAGAATTATGCTAAACCAATTAGTGAACTAATTTAGAATCACACAGCCTTAATTGCAGTATCACACACCCTAGATCCATCCACCTCTGAAAAGCCTCTATGAGCTGATGAGACTGGGGGAACGTCTAGACACAAGCCATAACACCTGTCCAGGAATGCTTTTACTAAATTCCTAAAGAAACCATGGTTACACAGTGGAGGAAGACATTCAACCTATGTCTGTAAAGTCCTTCACTTTTTTACAAAAGATCCAAGGTTGCATTCTGGTCATTTATTCTCAGCAATGGTATTAGAAATCTGTTGAAGATACATATGTGACATAAGTCACAGGCAGCTTAGGGGCTTGCAGGGACCATAGACAGTGTGGTAACAAGGACACTTCTTGGCTGTGGGAGTGAAGTCAGACCAGGGTCTGCAACCTTATTCTGCCATCCAACAAGCATGGATGTGAGCTGCCATAAAAAGGGGTCAGTACCCACAAGGGTCTGCTGACGGTGTTCAGAAGAGGCACAAAGGAAACATTTGATTCATTCCCTCACCCTCATTTCTCCTTTGAGATGATTGGAACAAGCAAAAGTGAACCCATTTCTTCTTTTTCACCATTAGAGGACTTAGGTATAAAGTTTGTATTTTACATATTTTAAACAGCATAATTTCATTGTTTTAAATTTTACCACAAAATATTTTTCTAATAGTTGTGTTCACTATGGATCACTGGAGAAGAGATTATTTTATTAAGAACAGAATGCTACTGCTTTGCATCAATGGTGGTAGACATTACTAGTGATCACCAATATTTGGTTATTCCCTCCTTCTGAGGGACTGATTAACATCCCAGCTCTTTCCCAGTTGGTCAAAGCCATGGGATATGTTTTGAACAATCCACTGAGCAGAAGTGCAATGTATTACTTTGGGGTCAAACTAGAGAAAAGTGGCCATAAAGGCACTTGCCCCTTCTTTTCCTTCCTTAGCAATAAATGAGGCATGTTCATGGTGGGGCAATATATGCCATGGAGCCAAGCCTCCCATGATCCAGGCTGTTTATGTCACATATGTAAGAAATAAACCTGGTATATAAAGCTGAGATTTCAAGGGTTAAATTCTTGTTACAGACATTACTACCCTAACACAACAGCCAACTTACACATTAATGAAAACAAGTTAGAGCTTCCAAGTCAGGTAAAAATATTAAGGATTTCTTTTTCACTAATTTATTTTTTTCTGGAAAAAAATATTAATCTCATTGAACTTCAGGATGAATTGTACATATATTTTGGAAAAAGAAATTGCTTCAACATATACTGGCTTGCTTTCTCTTTGACAGGCATGATCTTAACATGTACGAATTCTGAGGCATTGAAAATTCCACAAATATTTGTCTTTATAAGCAGCTTTAAGCTTCACATTAAAGTTGTTGGTCTGCAGGCTTCCTAAACTAAGTGTGTAGAGGCATTGCACAGCAGGTGCATCCTGCTAATCCTAAGGTGATGGGGTGGCACTCTGTCTTACTGTAATCTCATGTTGGAAAATCTGAAGCTTTCATACAAGCAGAAAGATTTTGTTTCAAAGCAGAACTGCCATTGCCATACTTTGTTTGAGCAGACAGTCCCAGAAGAGCTAGGAGTGACATGTGATGACTATAAAGGGAATAGAAATGGGTTTTATACAATGGCAGAAACTCCCAGAAAATGTATTTTATAAACTTTTTTTCTAAAACAAACAGTCTCAGCTCTTGGGTTCTTCCTTTCCTTTGTCTCCTCAACTGCTCATTACAATGAATTGGTTCACAATCATATTCTGTACAAATTTCCTTAAAAAGTGTTTGTACAAGAGAGGCAAATCTTACGAATATTCATGAAAGCATAGTAGTACTGAGTGAATTTATTATTTTCAGGAAAGTAATAAAAAGAATTATTTTTAAATGGCAAAACTTTTTGCCAACTGCTCATTACTTTTAAATCCCACCTTCAGGGAGGCCATGGAATTATCAACAATTACAAATTCTGCCATGTGAAAGCAGAATAGGACACAGTTGCGAGAACAGTTCTGATATGGAATCAAAACTGCCTCTTGTTCATGAAAATCCTCACAAAAACTGAAACCAAGGAAACAGTGAAAGGGAAAAATCACCCATATATGGCAGTTTTGACAAGGGGCTCATCAATAGCCCAGTCTTTCCAAGACACATCATTATCTATCTGATCTGCCAAATCTGATACTTAACAACATTGTCTTCAGAACGGTTGACATACCCTCAAAAAGTCTATCTTGTAAATCACAGAGAAGGATGACAGGTTTCACAGATCTCGTCAGTGATAAAATGAAGGGAGGCTTCCTTCCAGGTGCTGGGACCAGAAAAAAATGGAAACAAGGTCTTTGCAAATAGGGAAGAGAGGGCAAGGGAAGGGGGAAAAAAATAAGAACCAAGATACTCATGTAATGGTACAAGATCCCAATGATGAATGCAACTGTATTTTATACCTAAAATGTACCAATAAACTTAATGGGGAAAAAAAAAAAGAAGGGAGGCATACAGGGGCAGATACTAGGATTCCTGCTGGCAAAATGGACAGAGTACTACATACATTTCAAGGGGAAGGATGATTTCTATTTTCTTGAGACCTAGTAAGAAGCAACTAACTTCACCTGTTTATCTCTGCTCCTAACTAAATTGAGTTTTTGAAATATAAACACAAATGATTAAAGAGATGGCATGATTTCGGGGTATAAAAAAAGTGGTAAGAGAAGCTAGTGGTGGTGGTGGGGTCAGTGGTACAGTGCTTACCTCAGGCATATGTGAGGTCCTGGGTTTAATCCTTGGTACTGGACGAGAAACTAAATAGGTGGTAGGAAAGGTCAAATCATGTCAACAGACTAGGCAAGGTGAAGCTTTTTTCTCCTACCACAAATTAACAGAAATAACAACAACAAACAACTTTTAAAAAAGAAAAGGAATCAGCAGGGATTTAGCTCAGCAGTCCTGCTGCCTGCTTTGCAAGGACAAGGTCCCAAGTTTGATCCCCGATACAAAAAAAAAGAAAAAGAATCCACGACTTTACTATAAAGTATCTTCCATGAACCAGAAAATATAAGGATTCCCTGAAAGAAAGAAAACAACTGAGAGCAGATAGATGGAGGGAAATCATGGTGGATAGATGCAGGGAAACACTCAAGGAGAGAATTTTCTAAAGTGAAGACAGGGCCCTTCTAAGCTTAGAGGAAGTGGGTACCTGGAGCTGGAAATGCCAAGGTTGATTAACCTGCTGGGTCCTGGGGAAAAACAGGCTGGCCAACCCTTCAACCCTCCAACCCTCCTCACTAGCCATGGCCTAGCCAGAAACAGGTCATTCCTTGCCCACTGATATGAGTGGTGAGTGTGCCCAAGGCAAGCCAGGGAATGTTTACATCCAGAGAGTGACCTGCCCATCCTCACGATGGCTCTTTAAATGAGTTTAAAACTTTGCAAGAGTAACTAATACCCTCAGAAGGGCAATACACTTATATAAAATAAATTGAGATCTTGGAAATTTAAACTGCGATCACTGAAATTAGAAACTCAACTGATGGGCCAAACACTGAATAGATACAGCTGAAGAGCAACTCAGGGAGCTGGACGATCCATTTAATTTTTCCAGAATGTAGCATGAAAGAGAATAGCTAAGAAACATAAGGAGAGGACAGAAACAAAAGGGAAGTGATCTCTTGAATAAAGCCCCCCCCCCCGTAAAAAAAAGAATACATATGGTAAGCAAGGAAAAACAGAAGAAAATTTCCCGAGAATTAAAGATGACTCTTAACAGGATTAAGAGATGAATATCCATTTCTCCACATAGTGTTGTGAGATTTCAAATACCTAGGATGATGATAAATACCTTAAAAAGTAAATAAATAAAAAAAGGAGGAAGGAGATCTTAGTTGAAACCCTAACAAAAGCAAAGCATCTGGATAGTAATTTCACTCAGTAGCAGAGGAGTACTGATGACTCCCTTCCTTTCCACTTGACCTCTGAATCATTTCAGGTGACATTACAATCAGTATGTAAGACACCCAGGCCATGCACCTCTATTCCACTGCTGTTCACCTCCACCCATTCCCGTGACCTCGGTAAACACATTTGTGTAGATTACTCCCTGGACTGCAGTAAGATCTGGAAGTGTCACACTATAATCTCTTCTGCCTGCAAATCCCACACCTACCACCTTCCAATTCAACAGGATTTTTAATCTCCTTTGATTTGCAGTCCTGTTTACCTCATTATCTCAAGCCATCAGATCAGCACTTCTGATTCAGCTTCTTTCCCCAATTTGCCTTATTCTATGATGCATCTCTTGATCCTTCATTAAGAGCCTCCATCAATTTTTCATATACCCTGTTACAACTTGTGTCTAGATGTCCCCCCGCCCCACCCCCGCCGCCAAAGCCTCATGTGGGGCTTTTTTCAGAGGTGGCTGGATCTAGAGGTGTGATGCTAGAATTGATTCAAGGTGCAATGCTAGGATCAAGGGCACTAGAATTAAGGGTGTGAGTGCTACCTATCCTAAGTAATCTGGATAAGGTATAAGGGATAGAAAGAGCTGTGGTCAGCCCTTGTTGCTTTTTTTACCTTCTACCAACCATGAACTGTTTCTCCTCTGCAATGTCTGTCTATTGTGCTAACCTGCCTTGGAGCCAGCCAATTATGGACTGAGACTTCTACAAACTGAGCTAAATAAACCTTTCCTACCTTAACTTGTAGGTGTCAGGTATTTTGTCTCAGCAACGAGAAAAGTAACTAAGCTGGTGACTCTCAAACTAGACTCAGCCTACTCCATAGTGTTTATAAACTCTAAGTCCATGACACAACCATGTTGACTGGCTCTCTTACAAATATCTGATCTTTACTCTCATCTGAGTCTTCAATGGCCTCAAAATTGTCTGATAATTCTTTATTTCTAGTCAGTTCCCATGATTTTATAGATGTTGTTCAAAACAACAATATTCTTTCAAAGTTATGACAATACTTTCTTTTTCTTAAATTCTTTTATTGGTACATTTTAGGTATACAGTACGTTTACATTTATCATTGGGTGCTTGTACCTGTACATGATGTATCTTGGTTATTTTTTCCCCATTACCTGTGCACCCTTTACCCCTCCACCCTTCCCTGTTTACGTAGACTTCGTTTCCATTTTTTTTCTTTTCTCATAATTTTTCCTGACAAGGCTTTCATCTCTAGTCAGTTTCTATGTCCATGTTTCATAGATGTGGTTCAAAATTCCAAAATCTTTCTTTCAAAGTTATCTAGCTACCCCATGCTCCCCTCACTCCCAACAGGGCCACAGTATATAATCAGGCTTTTCTTTAAAAAATAATTTTTTAGGTATTTTAATAGTGAAATATTTTAAAAGACATGTTAGCAAAAGCATTTTCAACATAGAACAATTGAGTACCATCTTCTTTTTTATCTCTAAGATTAATTCACCCTTCTAATTGTACTTCATGGAACCATCTCCCTTCTATCTCAAACTTTCTCTTTGTCCTCAGCACTCGTTCTCCTACTCTTGACCTCTTTACTTCCTTTGCCAGCTTCTACATCAATGTGCTAGTACACCTCAGACCTCTTTTCCTTTCACCTAACATGTTCCCTAGGTGATCTCATCCACTTCCACAGCTTATTCCAGTCGTATGTTGATGACTTCCTCTTTATAAGTGGTGATCCAAAATACAGTGAATGCCACTGCAAAGTGCCATCGAAGGGAAAGGTATGTCTTCATTCACCTTGTCCACTGGATCTGACACCATATAACTTCTAGTTCTTCCCCAAAGTTAAAATGACCATGAAAGGTAAACATTTAGAAGTGATTCGGGACACTGAGGCAGCCATGACAAAGCAACTAAAAGCATGACACAAAACATCCAGAACTGCTTCAGAAAGTGGCAAGAATGATGGATAAGCGTATTTGAAGAAAGGGGGACTATTTTGAGGGGACTTAATGACAATGTATATTTTACTGTAATTTTTTTTAATGTTGAGTATTCATCATATTTTTTGATCATACTGCATAAGAATTTTCCAGAACTGAAGATAGGCATCCACAGATTCAATGTGCACACTGAATATCGTTCAAGGAAAATAAAAACAAATCTGCATGTAAACTCATCTGGGTAAAATAAAAAAACTTTAAGGATAAAAAGAAAATGTAAAATATCCTGGAGTAAAAATACAGATTGACTAAATGGAAGGAAAATTACACTAACAGCAGATTTCTATATGAGATGATGTAAGATAAGTTAAAAATCTTCCAAGGAGAAAAAAGAGAATGAAGGAGAAAAAAGAAAATGCTGAACCTTGAATTCTTCCTGCTAGTGTTCTTCAAAAATAAAATGGACTTTTTCAGACACAAAGCTAAAACTTCCCTCTTCAGACCAGAATAACTACTTCACACAGAATACACTTCAGTATGAAAATAAGTGAGCCAAAGGGAGCACAAGAGTATTTAATGATGCTGACTGAGTCTGGATTCCACCTAGAAAACAGAAGATGTGTGACATGTGTGTACTACTGAAAGGTTCCATGGCCTTAAGAAAGATAAAACAGCTTGGTAAAAATAAATTTTGCAACAAAAGTATTAGCAGGGTTTTGGCTTATTTTGTTTCCTTGAGTTTTTACAGAATTTAGTCCCAGTTTTGGCTATTCAAATTCCTATAACTTTAAATACAAAAGGAAAGAAGCACTACCGAGATAGCAATGTTAAAGGTATTTACCTTTTCCTTTCATTACAAAATAATCGGTGTTATATATTTATATATTTACCAAAATATTATAATTATTTTGTTTTGCTAATCTTTTCTTGTTTTCCAGATGATCTGAAATTAATTTAAGAACTCCAATCACATTCATTTAATCTCCCTAATACTGTGTCCTTACTGTATTTAATAAGTTCAACCAAACATCAATTTCACAAGGTTATTCCACAGTATGATATTATAAGACTTAGCATGGGAAAGAAAAAAAGACTCTTAGCCAAAATGATGATTACATATTTAATACATCTTGCTTTTAACAGCAATTTTCAAAGTAAACACATCATAGTCCTTATAACTTATTAAAGATTTTATAATGCTTGAAAAGTTGATTCTAAAAATATATCTTATTTTTTCTACATGAATAACATCTGGTAGATAGAACAATAAATTACAGTAGCATATTTACCACCACTGTAAACTTGTGTACACATATTTAATATGAAATCCTTTTAGGATTTTTACACTTTCAGCCTGAAAACATAAAAGCAAATTAAAGTTTGGCATACAAGATTTCAGTCTGATAGCAAGAGTTTTAAAACCAAAAAATTTAAAATATCTACATGACACTCTAGGAGAGCACGAGCACATGCACATACATATACATTCTCACTCAATCACACATACCACACACACGCACACACATATGCTCCCAAAATACACAGAAGATTTTGCTCTTGGGTATCAGACATTGTCGATCATTTCAAAGAGAAAAACTAGGGGGAAACTTAGCTAAGAATATGTTTAAACCATACTTAAATGGCTCTAGTTATTAAAAAGGCATGCCCAACACTGTTACCAACACCTTTAACATGCACAGACTACCATCCCCATTCCTCCTTTAACAGACTTGAACTATTCACTATTGGACATGAGTGCATAAGAAATTATGTATCCACTCATTCCCCAGACTGTTTAAAATAAGGTTGCAAATCCAGGCATTCCACTGACAATGAGTTATATGACTAAGCCCAGCTAAAGTGGTTTGTTTTACAGAACCAATAGATTATAGAACCCAATAGAATTAGAAACTTAATTTTGATCTGTTTGAAGTTTATCTATCCCATGTGCAAAAGCAGTGTGAGACTCTGTATTGCAAATAACAGCTAATACCACATTTTATGACAGTGCAAAAGGTCACTTTGTTGTTCCAAAACACATATTCTACTTAAATTTGCTAACTTTTAATTATATATTTTCTTCCAAATTTAGACTCAAAACATTTTAATGGTGCTTATCACCTGGTCATCACAAATAACTCCAGTAAAATCTGTCAAAACAGAAAATTATTTTCTGGGCTCTATCCAGTAATGCAGGTTTGAAACCATTCTACATGAAGGTTCATTTTTACTATATTCTGAAATATTCAAAACTCTCTGAAACAACATCAAAATAAAAACTAATCATACATTTGGGCACTCATAACTCAAACTGTTGTGACTGGAAAAACAAAAAGGCACAACAGTAAGTGACAGAGAAAATACGGGCTTCCCATTTGCTTTTTATTTTTGGCTTTCCTCTTTTTTTTTCCCCTAACTTATAAATTGTTCAAAGGATTCTTAAGACTCTTGATGACAGCAGTAGAATATTTTGGCACATTAAATGTTGTGATATAATGTATGGTATGTTTAAAAAATTAATTTAAAAAATTTATCTACTAATTAACATTTTTAATGTAATGCACATATATCTTACAGTTTTTAAGTCAAATACATAAAGGTTTGTAACTGATTTACAGATGAAGCAATCACAGATTGCAATAATAATGTGTGTGTGTGTGTGTGTGTGTGTGTGTGTGTGTGTTCCTGTACACACCAATCATGGGAAAAACTGCATCCTGGCAATTTTACAGTCCAAAGTTTAACAGTCCAAAGTTTTGTTGATATAATTTACATGCCCTTTCCTTCTTGTTTTTCTGTACAAGAGGTATATTTTTGCCTTCTTCATTCTTGATGAGATTTTTCTGCAATAACTTTACATTCATACTGCAAAAAGTAAAGGTTAAAAGGTTAACAGATAAAATCTCTTTGAATTGCAATTTCCAAATAAACTAAAGAAGTTCTATAAATGAATAATATATGTCCACTTTATTCCTCAAAGAATCTGAAAGTTACACATTTACCACAATTAAATAAGAAACGTTATAGAAGAAGAGTTAATTCATATTCTAGAAGTGAAAGAGCCATAGGCAAAGGCAGGACATGGCTGACTTTTCTGCATGACAAATGATAGCAACATATGATTTAGATCAATCCTAGAATGTGAAATGAAGCAAAGTAGGCTTCCTTTAGTGCTCAGTAAGGCAAATCAGCAAAGGGAAGGCCGTGAACTTAAGGACAGGACTGATGTAGTAAACTCAGATCACTGTTTTTTCAAAGCACCTTATGATTTAAAGGAAAAGATTATCGCATTACAAAAGCTTCCGGTTAAAACAGTATTTTTACAGTACAGCTATAAAAATGTATAGCCACAATTCAAAATAAAGGAAACCACGACAGAATAATTGGGTGTCCAGACTGTTAAAAAAGACAGCAAAGTAAATCACTCAATTCTCCTAGCTGGTTAAAATTATAAGTGACAGCACTTATTCATAAAACTGCTGTGGCCTCTGAATGTTACACTTTAACCCTTGCTACTATGACTGGGTTTATCAGTGATGTGTTTTTCCTTCATAATTAAAATGATCAAACAACTGTATTTGCTTGTGACAATTCTAATTTATCTATATTGTAGCAATGTATTGGTAGTGCCCCTTTTCACTTTTACAACCATTCTGATGGATTAGAAACCTGTAGATTAGTTTTTAAAAATCTAATGTCTCCACATGGTCAATAAATCATATACCCTTATCCTTAACACATTCTGGCCTTTCCAGTAATTTTTCTACATTTAACACACCTGGATTAAATTCTTCCAAATGTTTTATTTCAATGAGAGTGCAACAGAGAAGTCAAAGAATACTGTCTTTACAAATTGCCTTCTCTAAAAGAAGGACCATTATTTAGAGAAAACTCATCATATGTATCTCATACAGACAGTGATAAAATAAGCATTAGTTTACCATTGCCAGTTGTCGACCAATGTTTCCCATTGTTATGCCTCCAGCAAAAAATATACATGGTAACCAGGAACGAACATAGAGAAAATCTGGAGATGTATACCTAGAGTAATAGAAATATTTTAACAACTCACAGAGGAAGTGCAAGTACATTTAAGATAATTACAATGAAAATAAGTTACTTTGTTAATCAAATCTCAATTCTGAATGTGGTTATCATTTATTTACCTAGGAAACAAGCACCAAAAGAATAATACTTACTGATAAACACCGTTATAGACTAGCAGTTGAGTGACCACAGTTGCCAAGAAAGCGATTCCGACTCCAAGGCCAAAACCACTTCTAGATCTATCAAAAGACCACCACAGTCCAATGGAGAGCGCAGCCAGTGTGAGAGACAACTGTATGTTGTTGTCAAAATCCACTTTCTGAGATCAATGTTAAAGAGCCATCTCAAAATTTGTAACCAAAATTACCCATTCACTTTTGTAAAATAAGAGATGCTACTGTTGAAGGAATGGTTTATTCTTGAATACACTAGTCTTTTATCTTTCAATATAATATATATGACTAAATGGGATTAAAATTATCTCTAGAATTTACTAAATCCCAGGTACAAAGAGGGAATTAATTAATAGATTCTACGTACCTATAATCCCTCCAAAAGTCTATATACATTCCCAATTATAAAGTCAGGCCCATTATTTAAGAAACGCTTTCTTTGCTAAAAATGTGAGTACAAGCTTCAGAACACTAGTAATGCTAAAAGAACACACTCTTGTAAAAAAGGAAACCAATATTACTCTCAAAGAGATTTAGAATTACTTGAAAATCATACAGGAACTTGAAAATAGAAGGGTTGACAGCTATTTAACAGGATACCACATTCTCTGTATGATTTACTGACAGACACATTTTATAATAATGCAGTTCAGAAACAACAGTACCAAGGACACAGTATCCCTTTCTATTATGTCAACTGTTCGAGTTTTAATTTGTTGAGGATAAAGCCTTGAAGGGAACATTATCTTGCAACCTGCCAAGTTATTTTGGTGCCTGAGACTTTCTAGTAGAGGATAGTTCGCTCAAATGATATTTTATTTTTCATCATCTACTTAAGCATCTATTCACAAATGTATAGCCCTATTCTACTCCAAAACCTCTGGGCAGAATGAAGCTTTACAAATTCAATTTTCTCATTTCTTTGCTAGAGGATTACACTAAAGGAATTAATTTCAAGTGTCATTAAAAGAGCATTAACTATTTCCCAAAGGCCACATCTTGGCTTTATAACCAGCTCCTTGAGGGGTCCTACTATCTCAGCAAACTAACTGGCCATGCTATAAGTCCAAGTCCAAAAAAAAAAAAAATGGATATAAAACCATCTCCTACTACCTTCAACATCTCATTGTTGACCACCATTCCAGTGCCCCTATCAAGCCAGCATTCTGAACACCCAGCTTGCTGACATCTCAGCATCTGAGGGCTGTTGTATGTCACTCCCTCGAGGTCATTTCTTAAGCTTGATTTATCAAGAAACCTTTAGTTCACACAGGCATGCTTTCTGGAAAAGCGTTTCTTATTTTTTAGCTGTCATTATGCTTAAACTCTAAAAGAAAAGATTTTGAACACTGATTCCTCTGTACAATAAATATTTGCATAAAGAGTGGCATCTGATGTTAAATTAACTTCAATAAGCAAAATAAGAAAGCTTCAGTGAAAACAAGTAAAGTGCATCAATCTTAAAAGTAGTACCATGTTATTTTTTAAAGTCTAAGTAACCTAATATGCAAAGTCTATGCGAGAAATTTTATAAACATTTTGGATTTTACTAACAGGGCAACTAAGATGTTATATTTAAGTATTTCATTCAAAGAGTAAGAAAAGAGAGAACAAAGGAAACAATGTAAATTGTATATAAAGTTTTTTTTAAATTTTAGTAAAGGTTATTTAAATTTCTCAACTTAAAAACAAAAATCACAGGTGAAATGTCTGAGATACAAAGGTCTACTCCAGCGACAGGAATTTGCATAACTATGGGGCTGCTAGGTAAGAGAATGAGATGTTCTTAGACAGGATTCAGGAGCTCTTGTCTCTGGTCTCAGCTCTGCTGTAGCCTGGTATGGTAAATAAAATAGCAAATGATGCAGCCTCTCTAACTTCAATATATCTTGTTACCTTTATAAAGAAGACATGGAACTAGGTGATTTCTAAAATATGACAGTCCATGATTCCATCTTGTTAAATCCTCCCAACAACTATATTTGTTTTAGAAAATTCTAAATCTTAAAAAAGCTCATGAAAATAAACATGCTGAGAAATTCCTTAATACAAAAGAAAACAGAAAATCAAAACAATAACAGCCTTTGGGGTATTTTCAAACCCACTGACCTGCAGGACCAGTGAAACGGGCCACCGTGGTTTTTGTTCCCAAGAGTATCAAAAGGGCCTCAAAACCTGGTGAAAGACACAGGAACTGACTTGCCACATGACCCACACACTCCAGTTAATTCCACTGGCCCCGGGCTCAAAGCAGTGTAAGACAGCAAACCTCTGGCAGCCTGAGTCATACTTTATGTTCTTCCCAGTTCCTAAAGTTCCTGCTACCTTCACTACGTAAACCAAATCTTCTAGAAAAAAGAAGACAGGAGTAACATTTCCCAGATCCTCTTTTGCAAAGGAAAGTCAGAGAAAGATGGCAAAAGGAGAGGAAGTAGGAACGATGACCAAAAGAAAAACCTTATGAGGGCAAAAAAATACGTTCTCAGGTGGAACTTTTCTTCTGGAGAGAGAAGGGAAATGGTAGCTATATTATCCTTCTCATGAGGACACTATAAAAATACTCATTAATCACTAAACAAATTGTTAGATTCCTCAAATAATAAAATTGCTAAAATATATACCTTAGAGGAAAAAAACGAAGATAACTTGTATTAATCTCATGTCTCAACAAATTTAGTATTAATATACTTATACGTTTTTCTTTTCCTGATGTACACATGTTTTTGGTGGACTCTGTAGTTACTTCTGGCCAAGGTCTCAAGTATTTCTACTTAAGCCACTTTTAAGAATGTTTATGTTATATTTTGATATTGATTAAAAACAGTGACAGTCTTTTTAAAATTATAACTTCTTTAAATTAAGAAAAATAAAAAACATTTGCCTTATTAATTTCTCATTGCTGAAACAAAATATCCAACACCCAAATTTAAGGGGGGAAAGCTTTATTTGGCTCTCAGTTTGTAGAGGTTTCGGTCCATAATCAGCTGGCTCCAAGCAGGTTGGCATGGCAGAGTGGCACCATAGAGGACAAACAGGTCATGATGGGTAGAAAAACAGCAAGCAGGGGACCTTAGCAGCTTCTTTCTCCCCCTTTTATATTCTATCTAGGCTACTGGGATTAGGGTGGTGCCAAAGCAATCAGTGGACTGATTTAGTAATCACTAGCCTTAATCCTAGCATTTCACCATGAATCAGTCACACACTCTAGATTTGGCCACCTCTGAAAAAGCCCCACCTATGACCACATGAGGCTTTGGGAGTACATCTAGACACAAACCATAACAACCTGTAATCCCAACACTCTGGGAAACTCAGGCAGGAGAACTACAAACCTGAACCTACCCTGGGCAATTCAACAACTTAGCAAGACCCTGCCTCAAAATAAAAAAATAAAACAAAAAGCTGGGATGTAGCTTAATAGAGGCCCCAGTACTTCAAATAATAATAATGTTAATAATAACAGAAGCTACCACATGTCATTATTAGCAAGTCTATTTACTTATTTGTTTGTTTATGTGTTTGTTTGAGACAAGGTGTTGCTATGTAGTTCAGGCTGGCCTTGAACTCACTGCAATTCTCCTGCCTCAACCTCCAAAGTGCTGGGATTACAGGTGTGCACCACCATGCCCAGATCAGGTAAATCTTAAATGAAGAAAAAGAGGAAAAAAATTCATTGAAAATGTACCTGTTTGAATTACAGAATGACTGGGAGTTTTCCTGCCTTGACAGTATAACCTCCAGTCTTATAAGATTATATGGAAGTAATTAAGTAACTTGATTTAGGACAAACATAAATTTTTCAAATATGCAAAAATGTCTAAATGGCACAGAATAAAAGGGATTTAAATGAAGAGCTACTTCCCCACTATAATTGCATAGCTGCTACTCTGATTTCAAATATATGGTTCATATGTGTTTTATGGCTAAGTGGGCACATCACAATCTGACAACAGTAAAGTTGCAAGGGGCTATTTAATCTTTGGTTTGTTGGAAGCTGCTTTATTACTGCGCATTTCATTACAGTGTAAAGGATACAGCACTGGCATGATTTATACCAACAAAGACAGCTACACACCGCATTACACTGGACCACTCTCTTTTAAATTTATGTGGTTCTCCTAGATGCCTGTCAATGCAGGGGTATAATAACCCAATCACAGCTGTGGGAAAAAGAAAAAAAAATGTTATCTCCAATGTTATACTGACAAAAATGAAACTATAAGAATCACTATGGCCATGATATGCATTTTAAAGATTCTTTTAAAAAAAAAAAAGCTCAAGTTACTTAATATCAATTACAGAGATTATTAAACTTATCTCCCAAAAGAGGACAATACCACTGAAGACAGCATTGTAAATGATTAAACCAGTAGCCTAAATTCTAATAGACAAAACATTTAAGTGTATGACTCACAATTTAGCAGCCTGGACTAAATGATTCATGCTACTTTTCTACTATAAATATCTATGAGACTTGAAAAGCATCAAACCAGTTAGAACTTAAGCAATATGTTTTGAATCCTCCATAACCCTGAAATATGCTTTTAAATGCCACAAATCTGAAAGAAAAGTTAGAAGCATAAGTACAAAAACAGCCTCATCATACACACAATGTTTCTGGGTGCTGGCTAACCTGTTCTATAGATTAGTCTTGCCTCATCAGGTTCTCTCGTGTCAGTCTTCTGCATCTAGCACCTTTTCCTGACACTCCTTTCCACCCTGGGGCTCTTAAAAGACTGTAGGTCACACTGTCAAAGCAGGAAAACTCCCAACAGAAATCTATATGTAACATTAATTCTGCACATAGGAAAAATGGAGTAAACATAGTCTGTAGAAATACAAATTTCAAATGAAATTTAAATTCCAAGTTAAAAAATAATAAATCATCTTACTATATTTTTTAGTTTTGAAAAGAGCATCTTGAAGGTTAACTGAAATTAATTATAAACAGTTACTATATACAAAATGTATATGATTGAGACCCAAAATATTCTCAGTCTATCCTTATTTATGAAACCTCAATATTTTATTCAGTAAGTAGAGGAAATTTTTAAATGCTGAGTTAGTTATTTTATAAAAGACTAAATGAATCAAAACTTTATTTAACAAATTATAAAGAAAATGTACTTCCACTGATTAAATTTAACAAGAAATAGCTAGGCAGCTTTGATTTGCTAATCTTCCTCAAAATAAAATGATTATGGTACCATTCTGAGAATAAAGACACAACTGTCACATCATTTGGAAAGCACCTTTGAAATGTCCCAAACCACCTACGACGTATAATGAAACTGTTGCATCAAAATCTAAGTGAGGGGGGTCAGAAGCTCCTCCCCAACTTAGTATTAGCTAGCTACCTCTCACAAACACTGTATTTAATCTTCAGAGAAAAACAGAAGCCAATTAATATCATAAACCACAGGCTAGCAGACTGAAGGAACAGCATTACAGAGGCTGCCTGGCCACTGTTCCATGGGGAGCTGAGATACTGCAATAATGCATGTATTTTCTAGTCTACAAGTCTTTTGATTTAAGCATTTGCTGAATATAGATGGCTCACAGACCCTTAAGAAATTAAAGACAAATCTCAGCAAAGCAGAACTCCAACAACTATTAAGTAACTTAAGTTTCATATTAATCCTATTTAAAAGTTACTGCTCCAAAAATCCTGTAAGATTAACTGACAGTATTTCTTTCTGACACAATTAAAATGGTAATATGCATGCCTAATTGAAATACATGTAAATGAATGTTGCTTTTTTTCCTCAAGGGGTCATAAAACTAAAAACTCATCTGTCATTTCTCTCTCCCCTGGCTGCTCTACATAACATAGAGATACAAATAGATATAGACTACCTGTATCTACCTATACTCATACCTACCCCCTTTCGTCTCTCTCTCTCTCTCACCTGGTTTGCCTATTGCTGAATAAAATCAACTAAAAGCAGGCACTCCAAGTTAATTTTCTTCAGCAGCTGATGCCACAGGTAAAGAATTATCACATGAAGAATATTGACATGTATGTGCAAACATATAAATAAATAAAATTGACTACATTTTTATGCATGTGATGTCAGATTTGCAAGTAAGAGACAACTAAGAAGAGGAAGCAAAAACACAAAAAGGAATTTAAACTGCCACCTGCCAACCTTGGGATTTGCCAGTAAAAATCAAATCTATTGAGTATGCATGGTTCTTGGTTGCTCACTGAGAGGAAGAATTCGAGGAAGCTTGTCACTTCCCATTAAATATCTTCTTTCTTTCCTTTAAATAAAGGCATGGCAGAATCTGATGACAATATATACAGTGCTGTAAGGCTTCACTGTTTGGGAGCTCAGAAGAATATGTCTGAGCTTCTTTTCCCTTCCTGTGCCTTTAAAAAAGAAAGAAAGAAAAACAAGACTGTTAAAATCATGCCCATGTAAAATTATGTGCAAAGTCCTGTTTGATCCCATGGCACTCTGATGCAAAAATCACATTTCTTGTGGTATCTTTAAGTGATTTCCCAGCAACTAGCTAGTTTGCCAAGACTAAAGATCACCTGTAGTAAGTCATCACTTTATGATGGTACTGTGCTTAAAGCAGTGAGGAAATAGAAAGAACAGAGTTAAATTAGACATTTTACAAGGAGAGAGAGGCTGAAAAGACAAAACCACTCAATGAAATGCACTTCCATGGAAAACTACAACAGAATAAGATAACGTTTTCATTCAACAAATACTTAAGTCCTACAATTTATCTAGCACTTGGTATTTGATGGGGATTTAAAAGAAAAAAGAGAGAGATATGATTCCAGTAGCAAAGTGACCAGAGACACTATTAAATGCAGTGCTGTGTTAGGACTGACCCCAGGCCTCTCCCTGCATCTGGTAAGGAAAGGAGGGTGCTGATGGGCCAGAAGGAAAGCTTCACAGAAGAGATGACCCCAGATGGGCTGTGCTCAGCAGGTGACTGGGATGGAAATGGCTTTCTCATCAAACTTAAGAGACAGCTGAAAAGAGCCAGTGTTACCAGGAAACCGTTAGCTCTGGACATGAAAGGAGCTTCAGGGTGTAGAAAGATTTCAGAGAAAGATAAAAGCAGACAAGGCCATATCATAAAGACTTTACCCTGCAGATACTGGAGGATGAGGAAAATGATGCCATCACACTTGTCCCAGGGAGAAGCATCTTTCGTATAGCAATGAGTGTACAACACAGAGAATGAGACAGAGGCACAATGAGAGGTAGAAAGATAAAGACTGATAACCCCAAGCCAGTGGTGAGGCCTGGACCAAGAAACAGCAAAGATATAAAACTTGGAAGCTGTAAGTGATAGGTGAGAGAAAAGAACGGGTCTTATAAGAGTCTCCAGGAATGGGGTGAAATGCATGATGAAATGGAAAAGATTTTTCTATTTTTCTTTTTTTTTTAAGTTACTTATTGCTTTCACAGGTCTGGATTCAAACTAGCTACTTGAGATATTTGAGGCAACTTCCCTACTTATTTTACCCACACCATGACAACTGTTTTTTCTTCTCTTATGTATTCTTTACAAAGATTCCTTTGTGGCCCTCTGTAATACTCAGGAAGTTTCTAATTCTAGTTCTAGTGCACTGCACACATAAAAAAGGTAATCAGCTTCTAAACATCAGCACTGTTAAACTAAAAGCAGGGAACTCAGAAAAGGAAAATGAGAAGAGATTTATGAGACATCTCCACTGGTCCCTGAAGAAGGACTTCTAGCTTTTTCTAGGACTGTGTGATAGGGAACATGGCACATAATTAGTTTTTTTTGTTGACAGAAAGTGGTGACTCGGGAGACTCTCAAAAGGTAACTGCTTTAAAGGCCTAAGAACATTAGTTGGACAGGAAAATTAAAAGATGACTATCAATTTTTCTGACCTACAATGGTAAGAACCTAGAGAGGTTTTGAAAATGCATAAATATATATACACAAAAACAAACTCACAAACTCATATTCAGTACATTTATTCTATCATTTACTTTTTTCCCTTGATATTTTCTCTAAAATATGGGACAGAAATTATGCAGGAATCTATATTCTATCTTTGGCAACTGTCACAAATCTGTTCTCTTCATTCTCACTCACTAAATACTATTCAACAAACATGGTGGCAGAGTTAACTGGAATCTGGATTTCCTAATGTCTCTCTACTTCCTTTTGCCCAGGTACTTTATGGAGCACATGTTTTCAGAAGAAATATTTAAACAAGAAATGTAAATGAAAATCCTCTAAATAAAAAGGTTTGAGGTTAATTTAGTTTACAAGTGTGACAAAACCTAACAGCTAGGAAAAGGAAAAAAGAAGGGACCAAATGGCTGAATAGTAGTATTAACATTTGTAATTTTTCTTCCTAAATGTGAGTTTGTGAAAAATGGGCCCCATTACAGGGACAGACCAACAGGCAACAGATGCAGCCTTTCCTCTCCATAAAGGAGTTAAAACGGAAGCTCTGCCAAGTTCCCCTGCCCTAGGCCAGAATGTGCAATATACATCATGTATTCATCCAGGTCTGGCACTCACCTGGAGGCTAGAAAGGAAGGATTCTGAGTAAGGAGAAGTGTGAGTAGCTCCTTCTGTCCCCTTTCCCTAGTGTGTGACTCCTGACCCCAGCCCCACTCCTCACTGGCTCTAGGATCCTGGGCTCACTAATTTACTCTCTTCATCTCAATGTCCTCATCCCCTCAAAGAGGCACACTCTCCCGAGGTTGTCCTCCACAGGACATGCCATAAGTAACATTTCCCTCCTCTGATCTTCCTTTCTGTCTGCTCTGAAAAGACATGTTCTTCCAAGTATCAAAATATTTCTATTGGCAGCCACACAGAGCTATGTATCAGGAGAAAATAACTAGAAAATTTTATTGAAAAAATTTTTCTCTTGCAAATTTGAAAGAAAATACATGAGAAGCAGCAAATATAACACAGAGTAATAAAATATAATTTGTGCTTTCTTCCCTTTGTCTGGACTATTTTGCCTATTCTCTCAGAGCATGTTAACTCTGGAGAAATTAGGAATCACTGCCTTTATGATCTCTATTTTCATGTGAGTACTGCAGTGGTTAGACATCAATATTTAAACCACACTGAAACCTCAGCACAAGAATGTCCTTCTGTCCATGGAACACAATTACACATCTTTCCCATAGGTTTAATGAGGTCATTTAAATTGTCTCACAATTTGATCTCACCCTTTGAATTCAGCCTTCTACCTCAGGCTTTAGGATGTAACCCCAGAAAGAACTACATTATGTTTCAACATATGCATCTAAATATGGACATTCAAAAAAGCAATTTTCTGTCTCAATCACAATTATCTTCTACCATATGATTATGGCTGCCTTATATTAATTATATAAAATACTAGTATAGTTTATTGGTCTCAGTCATTAGAAAAAGCTAATCAATTATGGAAGGCTGGCATCAATAAAGCACTCTGAAATGCTCCACTGTATCCATTACACATCATGCACCATCAAAAAAACATACAGAGTAACTAACCAGATTCTCAGTGAGAGATTATCTTTGATCTCTCTAAATATTTACTGTTAAGATACATTTAAAAATAAGATACCAAGAAAAAGCATATATCAAAATCTTTAAAAAAAGAAACTTTAAAATTGAATAAAATATTCCATTTTTTCAAGTTTTTATCTACTTCATAAACAAAACAGAGCACATGCATCAAACACTTCAAACCTAGCAGTAGTGACCTTCAACAAAATAACTAAAATCTTACATAAGATAAACTGAAGAAACAACAAAATCAAGCAGTTTAGTGCTTTATCCCAAAGGGAATCAGGTTAGGTTTTAGGGTTAAATTTTAAAAGTTGATAGGTCACAAAGAAACCAAACACAGTGAGAGAAAGTGAGGAATTAAGTGATTGCATTGATATTCCATCTCAGAACAGGCAAAAGTAATCTTTGGCGACACAAATCAGATCAATGGTAGCCTGAGGCTAAGGGTGGGTAATGGACTTCAGTAAGACATGAGAAAATTTGAGGGATGACAGAAATGTTCTACAGCTGGATTGTGGCTGTGGTTGTGCATGTGACTACATGCATTTGCCCAAATGCTTCAAACTGTTCACTTAAATTAGGTCCATACAATGGACTTACGCTGTACTAAAATTATAGCTCAATAAAGCTGATTTTTAAAAGTTTATTGCTGAGACAACATCCACAATTATTTGCCTTATTTCCTTTCTAGGCACTGCCAAAACATCCTATACGTACCTGAAGCTGTGCCACAGCACGGTGGTACCCACCATGCTGAAGAAAAGATGCTTGCAATCACATCAGGTGGAAACAGCGTCACATTTCTCTGAATCTGGAGCAAATTTAACACTAAAGCAAGAAATACTCCAATAAAAAATAAGACTACTCCTCGAATCACCAAGTTCACACTCTGGCTAGTGACAGATGAAATATATGGGCCACACTTTTTGGCCCCAGGTGACTCCATCTCTCCTTCTGCCATGGTTTCATAAGTTCAGTAAGCTGAAAGAAAAAAGGAAAGGCTTCCTGGCTGCAAAGATCAACTGTCTGTGAATCAAAGCAGACTGATGTTTCAATAGTACTACATCTCGTCCTAAAGGAGGACCTACCAGAAATCCTGCAAAAGATAAGAAAAACAAATCAATGTGTGTTTAATATACGATCAAACAATTTTTCCAACTCCATTACTAATTAATTTAAAAAGACAAATAATGAAATGACAAGTTTGCATACTAACTTATTTAAATTAGATATTGCTGAATGAGAAAAGATTTTAAAATATTTTATACATATGATGCAATAAAAATAAAGTGTTACTCTTATATTTACTAGGATAGAATAAGTGACCTAAGAGATCCAAAGATTAAAATATTATTAAAAATAGCTTATTCCACCTCATATAAAAGTGGAGCAGGTAATCTGAGATACTTCTGATAGAATCTGGAAGATCAAACCCAGGTCTCTGTATCTTCCACCTAAGTCTCCAAGCCCATCAGTTACAGTACTTTATATTTTATAGAAAATCAACATACTGACTGAAGACAATCTATTTTACATAATAAAATATGACTTGCTCATGAGAACAATTCCATAGAAGAACAAAATGGCCTTTTTAATGTTTAATGCTTATATATTTGAATTGCTGCACAAAAGCATTCTATAAAAACCAGACCACCATGCACTCACCTACACATACAGCAGCCACAGAAGCCAGATTTGACCATACTCCCCAGGGCCACAGCTAGGTCCAACTGCTACTTTAACCTCAGTCTGCCCTAATTACAGTCATGACAGTAACTATGAGAAAGCCAGAAAGGGAAGCAGAAGAAAGAAAGGTAAGAGAAGAACAACCTCATGACTAGATTCTGAGGATTTCTTACATGGCCCCTGATTTCTAAAACCCAGAACTCTGCTATTCAGTCATTCTAGGTATTTGTTTATTCCTCTGACCAAAGTGTTCCTGTGGTTTGGATACTGTTTGTTCTCCAAGATTCATGAATTGGGAGCTTGCTCCTCAGTGTGCTGATGGTGGGAAATGGGACCTTGAAGAAGTGGGGCCTAGTGGGAGGTCCTTGGGCCAACTGGGACACTACCCTTGGAAGAAACTGTGGGATACTCCAGCCTGTCTGGCTTCCTACTTGGTGATGTGATCTTGCCTTTTTCTGCACTTCTGCCATCTTCTATAAGCAGAGGTGATGCTGGTATCATGCCCTTAAATCTCAAGAACTATGAGCTAAATAAGTCTCTATTCTCTATAAAGCTGGCCTGCCTTAAGTATTTTGTTACAATAATGGAAAAATTAACTATACAATGATCATTCCTTTGCCCATACTTAAGACAAATAATGTAATGTTTTCTATGTGCAATTCTAAGCACTTGACATATAATAACTCATTTAACCCTCACAATGCCCTAATACTTAACCCTAAGAGGTTAAGTGCAATTATTCTGTCCATTTTACAGGTAAAGCAAAATGGCAAAGAAAGGGTAAGTGACTTGACCAAGTTTATACCCATAGTAAGAGGTGGACCAGGGATTCAAATCCATGACTTCAAAATCCTTGTTCTTAGCATGTTCTGCTCCCTGAACTGTTAGACATTTTTCTATTTGTTTTCAACAAATACTAGTAGTTTTTAAATAGGAAAATACTACACAGGCTATTTTTGTAATATACTCTCATCTTACCCAACTGTAATATATCTTGAGCATCCCCTTACAAGTCAGGGGATAAATCATTTATTTAAAATCATAGATAGCACTTATGGTAACTATCTTATAATGATATAGAAAGATGCTTTATGGATTATAAACTTTCTATGTAGGTCTTATTCACTATTATATCTCCCACTGTGTCTCCATACCCAGAAAGCTTCCTGCTTAGCCCTCAGTGGGAGTTCCATACATTCCTACTTGTTTAATTAAATGAGGGTAACTCTTACTGAATCAAACTACAGTAGGTTAAGCAGGCTTTTTAGAAGGCAACTCTAGAACCTAATCATCATTTAAAATACATTACCTCTAAGTTTCCAATTTTTAAACTATATTACAAATGAATTTTAGAACAAAACTCAATGTGTAAATTCCAAGGAATAAAGGTAACATTAGAAATAACCATTATAAAAAATTTTTTAAGTACTAGTAACTTCCACAGCCTATTAGTTCCATGTGATAAACAATTGGCTTTTTAACCGAGTCTCTGCCCTTCCCAAAGTTCTGTGCCCAGAACTGTCCCTAAGCTAGTCCTCACCAACCTACTTAGTCTATAGTGTAATCGAATCCTACAGCTTAGAGGACCAGAGAAAATAGTACATATTACAGTGGATTTGTGGGAAAGTTCCAAATCCAACTGAAAATGTCCAGAAAACATCTCCACCTGGCCTGATATTCAAACTATTCCTTGCCATGCTGTGGTATCCAGGTATATTAACATGTTATGTGTTCTGAACATTCTTAGCAAAGTTAGGTAGCCACAGAACAGATGATGATGATCATTATCATCACCATCATTGACAGAGCACTCATTAATTGAGCACTTACTCTTTGTGCTAGACATACAGTAACTCTGATCTTCAAAATAATAGTAAAGATAGGAATTATTTTACCAATGAAGATGCTAAGTCAAAGAGATTTAGCAATTGGATTATTAATGGTGACAGGACATGCAGGATTTGAACTGGAATTTTACTTCAGGTCTAAATGATCCCCAAATTCATTCTCTTTCCTCTATATCCCAAGTCCCATTCCACTTCAACTACTTAGACCTGTGTTTCAGCCCATGGGTCTCTATAAAATTATTTGGTTACTGAAGAGATGAGTAAATATTAAAAAACCAGTTCAATTGCAGTGTATTCTCAGGGTACTGATGGCAACACAAGTAGAAGACCAAATATAACACAAAGATAATAAATGTACAAACACCCTCAAATTTTTTTTAAAAGCAATAGATCAAAGTGAAAAGATGTTCTAACGTAAAAAGCAAAACAAATGACTAACTTATACACTGTATGAAACCAACAGCTGGCTGCTGGCTGCCAGAGGCAGAGCAAATCCCCAACTTCGCTGCTGTTACAACAGCTTCAAGAGGATGAGTATATGTCCTGAGTAACTCAAACCCAGTAAATCATTTGTTTTCACATGTAAATTTTTTCAAAAGGGAATTAATAGGCAAATGATATTTTATGTTTAATACTATTATTGAAAAAACAAACTAACTTCAGTTTTAAAAGTTATTTCAGCTGTGCTAGCTCCCAGCTCACAATCACTTGCCAGGACTTGTCAAAAATTTTTGGCATTCAAGACAGGACAATTGTTGTCTGAAACTGCCTAAACCTTACATATCATCTAATATCCCTGGCTTCTGCCCATTGAAATCCCAACCTCTCTCATTTATGATAACCAAAATTATGCCCACATTACTTCCAAAAGTCCCAACTGAGAGCCACAGATTGCTATAAACCTCTTTTTACATACTATTTCAAGACTAGTACCAACTTTTTAAAGTGTTTATTTATGTTTTCTGCCACAGATGTTTATTCAACCTTTCCTGGTAGTGCTTCTTTACAGTTTCATACATACATCATCCCCAAAGTTTTCTTTTAAAATAGCCTAACATTTCTTTGATGTTTATTTGAATGAGATCCAAAAAGCTAACTTTGTGTCTATATCATAATATGATAGTATATAATTATTGGAGAAAAAAATATACTCTAAAATGCTTTAGAATCATGGTATTCTAAAATTTAAGAAATAGAAAAGAATCAGGAGATGATCTATCCTAGGGGTATCTGAGCCTCATTCAAAACAAAAGCACAAAACAATATATACATGTGCATTTTTTTTAGAAAAGAGTTCGACAGTTTATATTACGGAAAAACTCCATTATCCAAACAAACAGCATCAGTGACTTAAGAGTTCTCTTGCTTCACCAGCAAAGCAAATGCCATGCTGTAAGCTTAGCTTGTAATTCACAAGCTCAACACTGTACTACTGGACCTTACTACCACAAACATGTAAAGTGAATGCATGGGAATGACCCAGCTCATCAAAGGGACAGGAAGTTCCACAAACTCATTCACCAGCTGTGTGCAAGAGTCAAATTCCTAATGTTTATATCAGTCACTCATTCGTGAAGTGGGTTGTTTTAATGGGAAAATTCTAAGGAATAAGTATCACTTAATTTGTTCTGAAGTTTGTTTTTCTGATTATTTACTGATTTTTTTAAACAAAGTATATTAATATGTTTAAATGTTACTCTTGCATGAATAAGAAATTTGAGTCTCCAATTTTTTAAAACAAAATCTATATTTGAAAAATTCAGATTATTTGAAGAATATTTTGCTGATCAGAGGAAAAGTGTCTGTTATCTATACTACTTAAAGGACAGAAAATATCCCATGGGTCCCCAAAGAAAATCTGGGTAATAAATAGGCCAGCTTTGTAAGATCACAAATTATGATCAGGTAGTACCAGAATTAGACCCAACCATTCTGACTCCATGTTCACTTTCTTCCACTTCACCACATTGCCTCAATCTACAAACACTCTAGGAAAACAATTTAAGTGCCACCACACAGGAAAGAATTTTTAATGTCATGTTGATAAACTACTACTAATTCCAAAATATTACGTTCAACCATTTAAAAAGAAAAACCTTCCACAGGGTATGAAAAATTCTACCTTGATCCCTAATCTGCAATTTCTATGAAGTACATGACCAAAGAAAAATAGTGTGGATATTTTGAATAGCTCACATAGATCAATGACCAATCACCAATACAAGAAAAATATTATTCCAGATGTCTGACACGAGGTTAATGGATTAACATAACTACTTTTAGAAAAATAAAAAGGTGATAAGTGATTCTGGGCCTTGTTAATGACAATCAAAGCTTATGCTAACCACTGAAACAACCTACAGGCACAGGTGTTTCAAAACACAAACGCAAAACTTCTTAGAAACCTTAAGAACCAGATGCATTTTAATAATTGCAACACCCTTCCCTCACCCAGAACCAGTAAAGACCATTATTCCTCTTCTACAGCTTAGCAATCACAGAAATATGTTTGCTCCAATTACTCCATCTCTTCACACAACTAAATACTAATAAAGTTAAATTACTACCGCACATCTTTTTTCATCACATGCTCTCTTAATTAGGATGGCATTCTCAGAATAAGCATTAACATTAGAAAAACACATAAAATAATGAAACACTTTGAGTACCTAAATAAAAGCACACATATATGAATCACAGGCTAGGGACATTAAAACGTCTAGTAAGAAAATGTTTGACTTGAAAACACTGGAACTCCCACTATTAAAACCAGAAAGAAAGCATTAAGCAAGCAGAATTTATATCCCCTTACCACCTTTAAGTATCAGTCTCAGTACCTAAAAAAAGTTATTCTATTGTTGGGGGCAATTATTGATAACAACGAAAACAAACTGTCTTTAAATGACTGAACTGTACTTTATCCTTTCCTTTTCAATGCAATCATCTGTAAAAGCAACAATTATCAGTTTCAACTTCTTTTGCAAATGTATATGACTTCCAGCTCTGTCACTCAGATATGAACTGAGTACTGTGAAAAATCACACTATGACAAAACCTACATACAGTACTGAATGTAAAGGCCAGCTAAAGAATGAAAGGGAAAAGCAGGAAGAATACACTACTTTCTCCTGTGGGGCCCCAATTAGTGGGGGCGTCCCCTTCATTCATTTTTATTTAATGGCTCACTATTAGAGATAGACCCAAAAGTTGGAAAAAAACACAATCTAGCCACTGCTTGGCTGCCTCTTTTTTTTTTTTTTCTTGCACCCAGAAGTAGAGCATGCAATCCTCAGCTGCACTATACTCCTGATGCTAGTCAATTTCAGTGGCCCAACTGTCAAGCCTACCAAATCCTTCTCAAAGCATTTTCTTCTCAATTCAACAAAGCAGCAAACTCTTCATGGTATATTTTTCTGGACTGTCTACCCAATACCATCCTTTAACAACTTTTTCCAAAATTAAGCTCACAGAGGTCATTATCAACTAAGTTTTAGCACCGTTCCCTGCCTCACCTCCATCATCTTTACTGTTTTCCTTGTCCAGATCTCCACCCCACTCACTCTAAAGTCCCAGTAACTATCATCAGCTTATTTCTAGGGCCTGACAAGAACTCTCTTTGGATGTACTCACACACTTGTTCCAAAAGTATACTATTGCAACTATACTATTCAACATGCCAAAGTCCTACTCCTCAGCTCAATGTCACATCATTTGGGTGGGTTCTAAATTTACTATGATACCTAGATTATTCTGATCCATTCCCTCCCAAGCCTGTCTTTCTTCCTGGCTGCAAGTCACCAAGTCCTGGCAACTCAGTGTTTGACTGCTCGCCAACCTCTACCCCTTCAGACCCTCAGGGTCGTCCTTCCCACTGTCCTCCAGCCTTCCCATTCTGACACTCCTCCATTGTCCACTGTGCTTCGGGCCTCCCTTAAGACCTGTCCCCGAACTCGCTGTCCCTTCTGGTTCTCGGGGACCCCCCTCCAGATAAGCGGAGCCCTCCTTGTCCCGCAGGCCCCATCTGTGGTCCTGGGTTTCCACACCAGCTTCCAGGATTCCCAAGCTGCAAAAATCTAGTTTCTCTCCCCGAGGGCCACACCCTTCGTGAGGCTGCTTCCCTCAGAACACGTCACCTACACTGTTCCGGGAGACCCCAACTCACCCCCGCCTCCGCCATCTTCTGGGACCGGCCCCCGCCCCCCTTCTCCTCTTCCTCCTCCCCTCCCACAACTCCGCCCGAGTTCCACTGCGCCTGTGCAGCCTACGCGCTGGGCGCCGGCGGTCGGGGCAGAGGAGCTTCCGGTTTCCGCGGGCACTAGCTGGCGGACTAGGGACCCGGGGCAAAAGGTCTTCCGGTCTCCTGGAAATTGGGGGCTGGCGGGAGGCGTGAACTTTAGGGATGGAAGGCTGGGCGCTCTGCTTTAGTTTGCTGACCAGGCAGTGGTGGATGGTGACGGGTGCCCAGACCCTGTGGGCGGAGTAGGAGAGTCATGCACTGACACACGCACACTCGTGACGCGCAGCCCTCTGCGTCTCTTAACTGGAGCCAAAGGTTTTCCCCGCCTTAGAGAGCGGGCGACCAGGTTCTTCCGGCTAACGACCCCGGCTCTCCATGTCCTTGTGCGTTTGCCCAGCTTTACTCTTTGCGCTTTTTTCTTCCCTATCAAGTCATAACTTACTTTGGAACAGTAGCATAGTGACTGTTTTTCTGTCATCACCATTCCACAGCACTTGTCATTCCTAATCGTTCCTCATGGACGAACAGGTAACGCGGTTTGGGGGAGGTTGTTTTCATAGGAAAGGCTTCAGAGGTTTACTCCCAAGTAGAGAGAACACAAACCTTATAAACCTCTTACTTGTCAAAAGGATTATTTCCGTTGATTTTTAAATCATACTTTTGGAACACGAAGAAACCCACACAGATCTTGGATACTGTGCAGATAAACTTTTATTTTGAATGGAAGTGATTCATTGCAGAAGCAAGCCATATATAAAGCCAGAAGGTGTTGTGCCCAGATTTCGAGGTCCCCAAAGACCACCAAGGAGCCGATTCCGATGTAAACCCACGAGGGTCGTTTATTCAAGCTCGAGCAGGGACTCCCAACCATCACCGCCGCAGCGGGTCAAGATTGAGAGCCTTCCCACTTCCTTCCAAGGGAATGGGATTAATATGAGAAAATGGAAAAATAGGAACAAAATTTTTGTAAATAGGGAGGGCTGGAGGGGTTGAAGGGAGGGCTGGGCAAGGGTGAAAAACAAGAACCAAGAGAGACTATGTAAAAGTGCAAATTTCCAATGATGAATATCATTATATTGTATACCTAAAATGTACCAATTATTAGAATGAATAATCGATAATGTAAAATAGGAATAAAAGGTCCAAAGGGGTAGGGGTAGTGAGACGCACAAGGGAAAGGAAAGAAGGGAAAGGAAAAAATGATGAGAAATGGAAAAAATGGAAATAAAGTCTTTGTAAATAGGGAAGGGTGGAGGGCGTGAAGGGAGGGCTAGGAATGGGGAAAAAATAAGAACCAAGATGGATTATATAAAGGTACAATTCCCAATGAGAAATGTAATTGTGTTGTATACCTACAATGTACCAATAAAAGAATTTAATACAAAAAAAATATTGAGAGCCTCGACTCCAAATCAGCAGGGGTTTTTATAGTGGTTACAGCAAGGTTCTAGATTGGCAATTAAACCTGATTGATTGTGCCTTGCGCACCCAAACTGCAAATGGTTGCTAACTACTGATTAGCTGTTGCTAGGGGACGGCTGAACACTATCACATGCAGGTGGTCAAAATACATCTTGTGGCTTTTCTTAGAACTGAAGTTTATGCCACCAAATTTTAGAATGGAGTCACTTAGGTCTCACATTCCCCCCTTATGTCACCATCGAGGCCCAATCATGGGTCTCAGGGGGTCAAATCTTTTCTGAGACTTGGTTGGTACTGGGACCTAAGCACCATTAATTGTACAGAGCTAACATGTTCTCCAAGGGTTAAGCAAGGGGCCCAGTAGAGAAGAGATCAGAGTAGTCAGCCATGGGGAGGAATTAAACCAGGATTCAAACCAACCTTGAGTCTGTTCTCGCTCTCGTTTTCGTTTGGCAAGGCCCTCTCTGACCTTTGCCATGGATTCTTTGATTACCCCTGAATGACCAATATAGAAACAACACTCTTTACCGAGGGCAGCACAAAGTCTTTTTATAATTATGACTGTTGACGACGCAGTCTGAGCTTGAGAGGATTGTTGCGGTTTTTGGACACCTGCCATGAGGGGATGTAATCCTCTAGAACGGCATGTGGATCTGCAGGGCAGACGTGAGTGTAGTGTACCCACGAGACAATCCCGTCAACCTTGAGAGTGGTGGGCGTGGTCAGGACAGTATCATAGGGTCCTTTCCAACGAGGCTCAAGGTCCTTCTGTCCATGTCTCCGGACAAAGACCCAGTCTCCTGGTTGATAGCGGTGGGGATTGGGAGGTGGTCCGGACTCGAACAGGGCCTTTAATTTAGGCCAGATGTCTTTGTGAACATGCTGGAGGCTTTGTAAGGAAGACAACAGTTTTTGATCATCGAGCTCAGCGAGCACTTTAGACTGAAGGTTAGGGATAATGGGAGGGGGCACCCCAAACATGATTTCAAAGGGAGTTAGTCACATCTTACAGGGAGAATTGTGTACCCTATAGAGGGCAAAGGGAAGGAGAGTCAGTCACCGCCAGTCTCTAAGGTTAATTTAGTTAATGTCTCTTTTAGAGTTCTGTTCATTTTTTCTACCTGCCCTGAACTCTGGGGTCTGTAAGCACAATGTAATTTCCAATTTGCCCCCAGTACCTGTGCTAAACCGTGACTCACCTTGGAAATGAAGGCGGGTCCATTGTCTGACCCTAACATTACTGGGAAACCATACCTTGGCAAGATGTCTTCTAGTAACTTTTTAGCCACAATCTGTGCCATCTCATGTTTGGTGGGAAAGCCCTCTGTCCATCCTGAAACAGTGTCTACAAAAACTAGCAGGTACCTGTAACCATACCTTCCAGGTTTTACCTCAGTAAAGTCCAATTCCCAGTATATGCCGGGTCGGTTTCCTCTCAGTCTGTTGCCTGGGTTGGCTTTATTGTGAGTAGCATTTGTCAATTGGCAGGCTTTGCAGGTGGCAACGATACGCTCAATTTTGGAGTTAGCATCTCGAATCTTTATTTCAGCATGTCTCAGGAGGTCTTGCATTTTTCGAGTGCCCATGTGGGTGGCCCGGTGCATTTTGGAGAGAACTTGTTCTCCCAGTACTTCAGGCAGGATGACTCTACAGTCAGACAATCACCATCTTTTGAGGCACTGGGCCATGGGCAGTTGTTTTATCCACTTTAAGTCTGCCTCGGTATACTGGGGAGTTTCTGGTAAGGCAGCACCCCCTGGTTCGGGCAGCTGAGTGGTCAGGGTCAGATCAGCTTCTAGGGCTATTTTTCGAGCTGTCTGGTCGGCCAAATTATTTCCTTGGGCAATCACAGTATCGTTTTTTTGGTGCCCGGGACAGTGGATAATAGCCAATTTCTTTGGCAGCCATAGGGCCGCCAGTAGGGCAAGAATTTCTTCTCTGTTTTTAATAGTCTTTCCTTCAGCTGTTAACAGTCCCCTTTCTCTGTAAATGGTCCCATGTATGTGAGCGGTAGCAAAAGCATACCTGCTGTCTGTGTATATATTTAGCTTTCGGCCCTTTCCCAGAGTCAGTGCTTTGGTTAATGCTATGAGCTCTGCTCACTGTGCTGACGTTCCAGTGGGCAAGGGTTCAGCCCAAACAACCTCAGTCTCAGTGACCACAGCCGCCCCTGCATACCTTCGGCCATCCTGAACAAAGCTGCTCCCATCAGTGTACCAGGTATCTTCAGCTGTCCCGGCCCGCGGGTAAGTCAACGGAGACCCTAGAGGGGGAGCGAGGATGAGAGGGGACGGGGGACACGAGAGATGGAGACAAGACAGGTTTCTGATCAAGTCTCGTTTATTGCGGAAGCTGCTACAACATATATACCGTAGGGCTAGAGGGGAGGAGCAAGAGGAGGGTACTGGGGCTACTTCCTTGTTGCCGGGTAGATTTGCAGCAGGCCCGGATATGTCCGTAAAAGGCACTCAAGAGTTCTAGCGGGGGGGCAAGGCCCCCCCACATTCAGCATCTGGCCATGGCTGCTCTTTCAGATCTTCTCGAGTCCCGTGTACCTGAGCCAAGATGTCAGTGCAGTCATGCAGCGGGGCCTCTAGGTCTGGGTCAGGCAATAATGTAGCCGGGTTTAGGGTGGCCGGGGTCTGAAAGACAACTCGGGTTGGATTTAAAAGCAGGCCCTGATAGTGGGTTAGGCGGGCATTGCTGAGCCATCTATCTGGAGGCTGTTTTAGAACCCCTTCAATGGCGTGGGGGGTGGTTACATGCAGTTCTTGGCCCAAGGTTAACTTATCAGCATCTTTGACCATCAGGGCTATGGCAGCGATCATCCTCAGGCATGGGGGCCATCCAGCCACAACAGGATCAAGTTTCTTGGACAGGTATGCTACTGGTCGATGCCACAGGCCCAGGTATTGGACTAGGACGCCCTTGGAAACTCCTTTGTTTTCATCAATGTAAAGGTAGAAGGGCTTAGTGACATCGGGCAAGCCCAAGGCTGGCACTGACAACAAGGCAGCCTTAATTTGATCAAAGGACTTTTGTAGTTTTTCTGTCCATTGAAAGGCCTGATTGTCTTTAGTTGCCTTATAAAGGGGCTTCGCTAGTTCCGCAAACCCCAGTATCCATAAGCGGCAAAAGCCAGCCCATCCCAAGAATTCTCTAACTTTCCGAGGGGAATGTGGTGCAGGTATCTTAAGAACTGTCTCTTTTCTAGCATCCGATAGCCATCTTTGCCCCTTTTTAAGTATGTAACCCAGGTAGCTTACCTCAGGTTTGCAGATTTGGGCCTTTTTGCCAGACGCCCGGTATCCCAGTTCCCCTATGACTGTTAAGAGTTTCTTGGTTCCATCTAGGTAGTCCTCTTGCATCTCAGCTGCTATAAGGAGATCATCTACATATTGTAACAGAGTTAATTGGGGGTTCTGGAGGCGGAACTCACCCAGGTCTTCATGCAGAGCCTCATCAAAGATGGTGGGAGAGTTCTTGAATCCCTGTGGCAATCGGGTCCAGGTTAGCTGTCCATTGATGCCTTGTTCTGGGTTGCTCCATTCAAATGCAAAGATATGTTGGCTTTTGGGTGCCAGTGGGAGGCTGAAGAAGGCATCTTTGAGGTCTAAGACCATGTACCACTGGTGGTTCAGGGGCAGAGAACTCAGGAGGGTATACTGATTAGGTACCATAGGGTGGATGTCTATGACCCTCCTGTTTACCTCACGGAGGTCCTGTACTGGTCTGTAATCATTTGAGTGAGGTTTCTATACTGGCAACAAGGGGGTTATTCCAGGCCGACTGGCATGTCCTTAGAATTCCCTGGGCAAGTAGCCTCCTGAGGTGTGGAGTTATTCCCTTGCAGGCCTCTAGAGACATGGGGTATTGGCAGACCCGTGCCGGGTCTGCCCCTGGTTTTATTTCCACAAATACAGGCGCTCTGTGCTTGGTGAGCCCCATGCCCCCAGTCTCTGCTCAAGCTTTAGGGAACATAGTCAGCCACTGGTCTATATCAGGGCTTGGCATGGGCTGCTTTTGATGTAGCCGATACTCATCTTCTAGGTTTATAGTTAACCAAGAAGGAAAGCCCATCCAAGTGTTAAGGGCCTCTGCGCCCCCGGGCTGAAAATGGACTTGGGCTCCTAACTTGGTGAGCAAGTCTCTTCCAAGTAAAGGATAGGGGCAATCAGATATAATCATGAATGAGTGGGTTACCCAGCCCACTCCCAAGTCTACTGTTATTCGGGTAGTCCATGAATACTTTTTTATGCCTGTGGCTCCTTGGACCCAGGAGGTTTTGTCAGAGATATGGCCATGTGGTTTAAGCAGAACTGAATGTTGAGCTCCAGTATCCACTAGGAACTCGACAGGTCTCCCCTCCACTTTTAGGGTTACCCTGGGCTCGGAGAGCGGTGCCAAACCCTGTCCCCACTAGTCACTCAGTTCATCCATAGCCAGGATGGGGGCCTTGGGGCGATTTCCTGGTTTTTTAGGGCATTCTCTGGCCCAATGGCCTTCCTTTTTGCAATAAGCACACTGGTTCTTTCCCAATTGGGGGCGATCTCTATGTTCCCCCTTACCTTGTCCTTTGGTCACAATCTTTCTCAGATGACGTTCACGTTCTTTCAGCTCTCCCGCAGTGGTGGAAAGAAGGATCCGAGCTAGGTTCCTAGTTTGCCGATCACCAGCTTTTGCCTGTCTTTTTTCTTCAGTTTCTCTATTGTTATACACTCTCTCTGCCACTATCACTAAGTTCTGAATACTCTTTTCTCCTAATCTGTCTACTTTCTGCAACTTTCTCCTAATATCTGGTGTGGCTTGGTTGACAAAACGCATAATAACAGCTGCCTTTGTCTCAGTTGCTTCTGGATCCATAGGAGTATACCTACAGAAGGCTTCCTGAATTCTTTCTAGGAAGGCTGCAGGGCTTTCGTTCGGCCCCTGTTGTACATCCCCTACCTTGGCCAAATTGGTGGGCTTTCAAGCAGCCACTTTGAGACCTCCCAATAGAGCCTAGCGAGAGACCTGGAGCCTCTCCTTACCTTCTGCTGTGTTGAAGTCCCAGTCGAGCCGGGACAAAGGAAAAGAAGTGTTGATAGTATCAGCATTGGTAGTGGGTTGACCATTGTCACCAGGAACCAATTTCCTGGCTTCATTTTGGATTCTGTCTCACTCCTCTGTGGTAAACAGGATCTGGAGGAGCTGCTGACAATCATCCCAGGTGGGCTGATGAGTGAACAGAACAGTTTCTAACAGGTTAATCAAATCTCTAGGGTTGTCTGAGAATTTGGCATGTTGAGTACGCCAGTTATAAAGGTCACTAGTGGCGAAGGGCCAGTAGTGATGATGCTGGTTACCATGTTAATCAGGGGGCCCTGTTGCCCTTAGTGGGAGAACAGTGGAGTCTGCCAGTCCTGCCGGAGAGGCAGCACACCGGTGGCGAGTGTTCTAGGTGGGGCCATCCCCGCTGCCAGTGCCTGGAGCTGGCCCTCTTTCCCCAGCTCCAGCTGGGGCTGGAACTTCTCCCCCTGCCTGCTGTTGTGGGGGAGTAGAGAGAGAGTGGTAAGGGGGGGAAGGAGATCTTCCTCGGTTCCTCATTGGAGGACTGGGTAAAGCGGCACGGTCAGCTCGTTGTCAGTTTGCCTTTTTCCGTTGTGTTTTCTGGGAGTCTTTTTACAGGCTGCCAGGATTACCTCTGGCTGCTGTTTCTGTGGAGGCAAAAAGGGCTTGACCCATGGAGGAGGGTCACATGTTAGATTTTCCCAAGTAACAATATAGGAAACCTGGTCCGGATGTCCTGCATGAGGATGGAAGACGGCATCTCGGACTCTCCTTGTGGTTCCTAGATCAAAGGTCCCCTCGGGTGGCCATCCTACCCCAAAGGCAGGCCACTCCAAGCTACAGAGGGTGACAAGTTTAGTCTCTTTAACTTCTAAACTCAGGTTATGAGCGCGCTCCCTAACTTCTTTAAAATGGTTAGACAGACAGACAAACACAACAGAAAAACAAAAAGCAAGACAAAACAGTCCTCTGCTCGATCGGAGGCAAAACTGAAAATGGGACGACGGCCTGACGCCATGCCACGGGAGCAACCCACACTGTCCCTCCAGAAGTCTCAGAGACTAGCGGGGCACTCTGTCCCCTACAGAAGGGTCTGGAACATCTTCCAGGACCCTGGGTCGACGGCCCTCCAGCGCATCCACCTAGACCGTCTGCCGACCTAATCAGAAATGGGCCCCTGACTTTACAGGTATGGAAACTCACCAGCTGGTGTTGACCCTCTGGTGTGGAGATCCTGGGGGTCTTGGGGATCCCAGAGGAGCCCCCAAATGTTGTGCCCAGATTTCGAGGTCCCCAAAGACCACCAAGGAGCTGATTCCGATGTAAACACATGAGGGTCATTTATTCAAGCTCGAGCAGGGACTCCCAACCTTCACCGCCGCAGTGGGTCAAGATTGAGAGCCTCGACTCCAAATCAGCAGGGGTTTTTATAGTGGTTACAGCAAGGTTCTAGATTGGCAATTAAACCTGATTGATTGTGCCTTGTGCACCCAAGCTGCAAACGGTTGCTAACTACTGATTAGCTGTTGCTAGGGGATGGCTGAACACTATCACATGCAGGTGGTCAAAATACATCTTGTGGTTTTTCTTAGAACTGAAATTTATGCCACCAAATTTTAGAATGGAGTCACTTAGGTCTCACAAAGGCATTCATTAACAAATTTTTAAAGGCAAAAACAAAATCTCTCTTAAGCGTATTACATTACTGGGCTATTCCATATATCACCTTTTTGGGTGGCTTACCCCAAAATATATTATGGATGTGGACAGATTACAGTGGCCTCAAAGAGAGTTTTCAATGAAATATGGGCCTAGAATAATTGCATAATAATTTTTTTACTCTGAACTAGTAAATGACATAATTTTGTTTTTATTTTTGTGGTGCTGAGGATTGAACCCAAGTCCTCATGCCTGCTAAGTCAGAACTTTTTAACAGTCAACTACACCCCAGCCCAAAGAGATGGATATTTATGTTTCTGATCTTTTTTATCTGTACATTTATTTCTGGAAACTGAAACTAAATTTGCAACAAAATGTCTAGGTAAGTATCTGTATAACCCCTGTTTTCTCACTCTCTTTTTTTTAAAGAGAAACTCTGGGCTAATTTTACTAACTAGACAAGGGATTTGTTTTAAAAAGTGGCCAGAAAAGAGACAGTAACTTCAAAATGGCTCTTTTTAAAACAATATGAGTCCTATATGCCCAGCTCATGCCCACCTCAATCCAACTTTTTCAAACACTTCAACACTGCATTCAAGATAATCCTAATTGAAGATTTTAGCCTAGTGAAGAATTTATGATAGTTTACATACTTATTAACTGCAAGGAGGAGCAAGGATCTAAAAATAAAGAATCACGAGGCATAAGTTCCTATGAATCTTATATCCAATGCAGGGATTCCTTGCAGTAAAAGACTGAATACAAAATCCTTAGGAAAACTACAAGGACCATTGTCAACTTTGATTAGGTTTTTATGGAAGATGTAGCCTTTCGGTGAGTATTGAAGCTCAACATGCAGCTATGGTGAGGCTATGGATTCTGTTTCAAGCTCAAGAATTGGAAAAACATGAAATGGATTATGGAGCCTGGCATGTGGGTGGATGTATGGTGAGATGTATGAGATCTGAATGTCAAGCTCATGAATTTGGAATAAATTTGTGTTTTCATGGAAACATTAAATGCCTAAATTAATTGATGCCAGAATATAAATTGGTTAAGAACTTTGAGAAATTCTAGTAATTTTGGGTTACTTTGAATTTGATGCATGTTGGTGGAATGCTGATGAAGGCCTTTTATCTTCCTATTCTTTTTTGGTACCAGGGATTGAACTTGGGACCTTGTGCTTAGGAGGCAGGTGGCAGAACCACTGAACTAAATCCCCAGCCCATGATAAAGGCCTTATTCTTGAAACCTGAATTATATTTTGGCTCTGTGACAGCATGTGTGTAATTATGTCCAGTAAATTTGTTTTTGTATGCTTTCATCTTCTTATCTATAAAATGAGGTATTAAACAAATTCACTGGTAGAAATATCAATGATTTGACAATTCTGTATCTTCAGAGGTATCCACAAAAGTTTTATTTGCCTTGTTGGAGTGAAATATTGTTAGACTAAAATTAATTATTGCCTAAGGATTAATGACTGACTAAGCCTTACAATAAGCTAATAACCTTGGACTTGGAAACTTTACCCAAATTAAAACTGTCCAAAAAAAATTTTAATAATACGGCAGTTTTTCTACTCAATAGCTGGGATCCAAAATATTCAAAAATGTTCTAGTCTGGAGGGTTTTGTTTTCGTTATGGTATTTTGATGTGGGATGCAAGTATAGTTTAGCTGTGATACGTTCCCCCAAGGTTCATGTACTAGAAGCTTGTGCAGTGAAAATTGAGGCCACAGAACATTTTAGAGGTGAAGCTGAATGGAAGCTAACAAGGTCACAGGGACACCACCCTCATGAATGTATTAATGACATTCAGCATGGTTGGGATCTGGTAAGGCTGGATTAGTTCCCAAGAGAGCAACTTCTTATAAAACAAGCAAGGCTTGGGGCCAGGGATTTAGCTCAGTGGTACTGTGCCTCCCTTGCAAGTGAAAGATCCTGAGTTCAATCCCTGGTACTGGAAAAACAGAAAACAAAAAAATGAGGCTGACCCCTTCCTATCCGTAGTCTCCTGTTTCCTGTCTCATCATATGATCTTTCCCTCCCTTGAATTCTCCTCTCCCTATACAGTTACCTACCCTAACATTTATAACACTTGATTGCATTTGTTGGTTTCAGTGTCTCTTGACTCTGAGCCTCTCACAGACAAGGATCATATTGTATTCTTCATGGATTTACTGGCCTTTCCCTCTTTCACATACTGCTCCCATGATGCCATCCACTAAGTTGTGATGTAGGCAGAATGCCCTTACCAGAGGCTGAATAGATGGGGTTGATTGATCTTAGTCTTTCAGCCCCTAAAGCTGAGCTAAATAATCCTTTTCTGTATAAAATATCCACCTAAGGTATTTTATTATAGCAATACAAAATGGACTATGACAGATACATAAAGTTGAAGGACACAAAAAGTCCAGGAATATTGCCCTTTTTTATTTTTTAAAATTTTCTTTGCCTTTTTTTTTACCTTTTTAAAATTACAGAATGAATCGTTTATCATTCCATTCATCCTTTGATGTGTATCACCTGGACACCTAGCAGGTACCAGTATATTAGAAGAAAAACAAGAGAAACAAGGTCTTCCCTTATGAAGCGTACAGTCCAGTAGGGGAAACACACAGTAAATGGTTAAATTAATATGTAATTATAAATTGAGATAAGTGCTATGAAGATAGAACATCTCATAATGCAGTAGTGAATAAAGGAGCATTTCTGGAGAAAATGCATGACTTCAAGTGTGACTTGAAGATTGAGGGACATCTGTGAAGAGAGGGTGAGAGCAAGTGTGAAAGCAAAAAAGCTGGAAACTCAGTGCATTCCATGAAATAAGGAAGGCAGAATCACTAGGGAATAGTAATTGACAAGGAAAATTAAATTTGTATATTAATGTCATGACTGACCACTTATTGTGTGCCCGGCACTGTGGTAAATTACTCTGACTTTATGTGCCCAAAACTTCTTTGAAATAGATATCAAATAGTAGATGAGAAATTAAGGCTAAGAGAGGTAATTGTTAACCTTGGCTACATATTATGATCGCCTGTAGATCTGTTAAAAATGCCAGTGCCTGAGCTCCACCTTCTGTATATTCTGATTTAATTGGGAAGAGGACCCTTTTAATGTAATCCTAAACTAGTTCTAATGCAGTCAAAGTTGAGAATCACTGGCTTAACCTTAATTTGTTCAAGGTCACTTAGCACTTAGTGGTAGAGGAGGCATAAATTCAACCTAGATCTGTTTGATTCCAAAGACTGTGCTGTTTGCCACTCGGTAGCATATAGTAAGCAGTTACTTCTGAAAACTGTTAAACACTGAGACAAAATGAATGAGACAGAGCTCTTACCTTCAATAAATTCATAGCAGTAATCTCAGCAAATGAAGCCAGACCAGCCACATAGCCAGACACAAGTCAACTGAGAACTGTTGGTAAAGACAGGTATGTTCTTCTATTTTAAACTCGAGTGGTATGAAAAGTAACTAATGGCGTGAAATCTGGGTAGGTAGCTATTGCAGTTGTCACCTGAGAGATGGTGCAAGCCTTCAAGCCTTGAACTAAAGCAATGGCACAAGGCACAAAATTGGCAGGATTTGCTGACCACTGATGTTGGGTGATGAAAAGAAAAAAGTGGAGAATGACTACAAAGTTTTGAATTTGAAAGAGTGAATGGAAGTAACACCATTGATCTAGAACAAGAGTGCAAGAATTGAATTTTGGGCTAAATGAGTTTACTACAAACACTGAGGTAAAAATGTCTAGTTCAGCAGTCAGAATGTGCATCTGGAACTCAAGTGAGCAAAAAGGTCTAGATAGAGATCTGAAATTACTGCCTTTGAGAGATATTTGAAACCATGCCTTACATAGTGTGTATGCTGTGTATAAATCTTTTTAGAAAAGATAATAGACATAGAGAAAGAAAAAATTCCAACATTACCATACTTGAATATGTCAATAATGGTATTATTTATCTGCAGTGATAATGAACACAGTCAATTCATGATTATCCATAATGAGTTTTTAATACTTCCCAGACTTTTCCCTGGCCACAAAGTATATTTAAAAGATAATACATAGCCTTGGAATGCAAACCAATTTTAAATATTGGCTAAATATTTAAGAAGAATGCTATATGATGCATTCAGAAATGTAATGGAGATATCCTAGAAAGTTGTTCCTACATAAATTTTCTGTACCCCTACTTTTGACTTAAAATATTTTTGTAAAATTACTTAAACCTACAATGGTTGTACAGTAATATTCTAAACATAAAACTAGACAGAAAATTCTTAAGCTTAGGCTTATATACATCTATAAAACCAAAGTATTTGCAAAAGCATGAAGTAGGTAAGCATAAAATTATAGTAATATAAGAGACATTTTCTTGAAATTAATGCATGTCATAAATCTTAAAATATTTGCTTCAGAAGAGATTTTGAGATAAAACATACTTTTAATTCTGTCATGATAGTTTGATTCTCTCACCACTTTTAAACCTTTATTTGTACAGTCTACCTTCCCATTATTTGGTCTTCACTTGAAGTAGATGATGATTTAAGTCCAACTTACTTTTTCAGAATCCAACCTGAGAAAATTTCAGGCCAATCTTAAGGGAAATCATGTGGCAATATGCTGTTAAAATGTTCAACATCATCCGTCACATGCTTGTATTAGTATTTTAAGGCTATCATGTGATTCAGATCACCTCATTTCAAAACTCTCAAGAGAAGTTGTAGACTACTGAGAATATATCCATACCTCCTAAAATCCTCAAATACTACTTTGTGAAACACTATCCTAGATGTCTTGGTGTTTTTGGTTATGTATGCTTTGTAAAATTCCTCAGCATAAACTACAATTCTCAGAATGTGTTCCATGGAATTAATGTTAACAAGCATTTTGTGAGAGGTGGGGAGGAATAGGATTCTCCACTCATTTTTGGTAGCATTGAATTAGTAAAAGTTAAATAGATACTTTCAATATGGGGATGCTGAGACCCTTTAATATTCTAGCACACACTTTGACTCATGGAACATTTGTCTTTTTCTCACTTTCAGAGCATTTACAGAACTAATATTTAACTACATGCTTATAGATTCTCAAATATAAACAGGAGAAATTGAAGTAATAAAGTAATTTACAGTAAAGGTTATTTTTAGAATCATCTGTCAGTCATCATCTACATACAAAATAAAAGAATTCTTAGGTACTATTTTCAGTGCCTTATGTATTGCTTCATTCATAATGCAGGCTCAATAAATATTTGTTGAATTAATTAAACATCTTCCACCAATAGTAGTTGTTTCTATTTTGTTTTCATGGTCTATATATAGTAGGCAGCTTCTGAAGAAAAGACTATAGTCACAAAACTTTTTACGGAGCTTTCTTATGTAACTACTAATTATCCTAAGGTACCATGAAGCAATTTGTCTATGAATATGCTACATCCAATATGCAGGCTCTAGCCACATGTGGCTATTTAAGTTATTTAAAATAAAATAAAAATTCTGTTCCTAAGCACCAGCCATAGATCAGGTGCTCAATAATCACATGTGAACAATTTATAGATTATAGAACATTTCTATTATCACCCAGCTATATTATATATTAGATCATTTATATAAATTTAGCCTTCTCCAAACACTGACAAGGTAAGGAAAAGATAAAAAATTCAGAGAATATAAAATCACCACCTATCAGCTATTCATGTACCTAAAATTGGCACACTCTTATTGTGGTAAAGACAGAATTAATGTAACACAAAGAGCCCAGTGGTTTTTATTTTAGGAAAAAGTTTGCATTATAGCAGCCTAGCTTCTTAGTCTTGGCATCAGTCTCTTCCAGAAGAACACACCAATTTCAAAAGGCAATTTGGAGTTTTTACAACAATCATAGATAAATGACATCTAGAAAGTCCATAGCATGCCATGTTACCCAGGTAATGACTGGCCTGCTCACTGAAAACAAGATGTAATACATTTTTAGTCTTGTCTTAACAGCATTAGTGAACTAAAAAGTTAGGTATTAGCAGGGAAAAATCAAAGAAAGAGTGGGACTCTGAGGGGTATGCACAGCAAGAAAGCCACTCTTGAACAGAAATTATTTGCTGATTTGGGAAAATTGAAATTCTCTTTGGACAGACTTTTCAGACAAGAGAACATATGTATAACTTCAGGCTCTGCTCAATTTGGGAGTCATAGGCCTCAAATTTTAAAAATGGGACCCCAAAGGACAGCACCTTTGGCATTAGGGTAATCAGAAGTAAAATCCCCTTCTACCCAAGGGAAATAAGTAGAACAGTGGGAAATCAAAAAAATTGAAAATAAGTACCTATGAAAATGTAGCCACAAACTGGGCCTCAGGCAAATTGGGATCCCAAATTCACTCCACCTCAGTATATCCTAAAATTCCATGTCTCTAGTTTTTGTGAAGTAGTCTCACACTGAAGAGAGTGCAAAATGCCTGTGAACTCAACCCCTCTAAAAGTTTTTTCTAGTCTTTTACAAATACCTAGCCCACATCTAATAAATCTGGAAATAACACCTTCATCATTTTCTTACAGCTTCCCCCCCCAACAGCTTTTATCTCACTTGCCATAGGAATAAAATTGACTCTTCATATTATTTCATCAATTCATAAATTTTATAATTATAAGACAAAACTGGCAACAGTGATAACAGACTCTGTGGACAAAAAACTAATTGCAGGGGGTGGAAGTGCAGCAGGCAGTTAGCTACAGGTATTGCTCATGAACCTACAGCAGTGCTGTAAGGTAGACAAGGACGCAGAAAGAGGAAGGACTTCCCCAAGGTTTACTGGTAGTTGAGTCGAAATAGATGTCTTAGCTTCTGATTCTTAGTTTGGTACTTTTTACAAAATAGAATTAATATTGACTTAAAGATCATGATATAAAACTTTCTTCCCCCAAGTTTTGGGAGTCAAATCCAGGGCCTCACACATGTTAGACAAGCACTCTACCACTGAGTTACACGCCCGGCCCCAAATCTTTTAAGTTATATAAATGATATGTTTTTCTACTATATTACTTTAGCAGATCCTGACAAGCTAAGAGATAATTCTTGACATATTTGTAGATAAATCTTTTACACATTTTTTTTTACTTTGGAATATTCAATATGGTATTGGTTTCATAACTACTAAAAATACACTGTGGTCACCTGCTATTCTGTAGGAGTTACAGATCCAAAATGGTTTTGTAATAATGATGCATATTTTCTTGGATAAGACTGAACTAATTACATGTTTTCTGCAATTACTGACCTTAAACATACTGTATTTTAATTGGCAGCAAACTATAGCACATTCAAACAAATGGGTTGGGGAAGAAATTTTAAAAAGGAAATATGAAGATACTTAAAAATTGATCTAGTCACAAGCCGGCAAACTCACCTGAATTCTCATAGGTATATTGACTCAATCTGTGATTATCATTTGGATCAATGCTGGCTACAGAAATATAGCCAAGGGCAAGAGTTGGAGGTGGGGAAAGGTTTGACTCTTCAGAGCTCTGAAAGAAGAAGGAAAGGAGGACATTCACCTCTGCATGGTGTAATCCTTTAGAGTATTTAGGTAGCAATAACAACTAAAGTCAATAAATAAAGTCAAATGATCCCTTTCAGGCTTGGTATGTATCATCAGGCAACAAATAAACTAAAGAAAGCCCAAATGAGGTCACCAAGGATGAACGAGCAAATGTAAAACACAGCTCTAACACAAAGTCAGTGAGGTATAAAGCATCAGGATGAGAAGACACGGAGAGATTATAGCCTATAAACTATTTGTCAGAGAGGCAATGATAGAGACCAAGAATATAGAAACAACTTGGTTATTACAAGGGTCTGTACAATTTAAGGTCAAAAAACAGCAAGGTGTTCTCTGAGAGATTTCTATCCTCCTGTTTCACCAAGCTGTTTCAGCTCTGGCACACTCCTTCATTCACACTGAATTCACACAGGAGAGATTTATATAGGTTAGCCCTTCCCAAAGGCAGTGTCTATATTCTTATCTCTAATTGAACTGAAGCTAAACTAATAGTTGTCTAACAGTATACGTTGATTTTAAAAGTGATCAAAGAAGTAGCAGGAAATGTCCTATTTTTCTAGTAACATATGAATATGTATACATTAATGAAGAAAAGCAGATTTCATCTTATAAAAGAGAGTACAAATTATGCAAATAATTAAACTTTCCCAAAAGAAGTATGTAGAGTTGGGTGATATAACAATGGACACAAAAGACTTGAATTTAGATTTCTTCTGGGATTAGAATTCACCCCCACCAAAAAAACACCAAAAGAATCTCCCATAGAAATAAATTATATGAAGTGATTTTAAATTTAATCCCCTGGAATTTGAAAGGCTTTGGCTTTTTAAAGGCTAGAAATTAATTGTTTTGTAATAGAATTAAAAGAACTTAGATTTTTCAAAAGTGGATCTTAGATCTTTTAAAATGAATTTTAATGTCAAACTATAATGAAGCCATGGTTAGAAAAGGCATTCCAAACTGAGAACCGGTATATGTAGCTTTGATGTTTGATATTTGTGGTAGATTGATTAATGGTCAACTTGTAACAGCCAGCTGAATTTCGTGGAGGATCCACCTAAAGACTGTTACCAATAGCCATAAAAAGAGAACTGGAGGGCTGGGGATTTAGCTCGGTGGTTCCACCACCTGCCTCTCAAGTGCAAGAATCTGAGTTCGAGTTCCATCCCTGGTACCAAAAAAACAAGAGAGAGAGAACTGGAGGGGAAGATCTTCGCTTGTTGATTTTGTAGGAGAAGCTTGCTGTGGATGGTTTTCCTGATGCAAACTAGGATGTTCTCTCATCGGAGGAGGAGCTCGAGGCCTCGCTGTTGCTGGGAAGGGCTGCTGTTTTCATCAGGGGAGCTCTGATCTTCACCGTGAGCATCACTTCCTGGCTGCAATGTGGGTCCCTAAGCTTGGTGGCACAAATCCTTCATCTCACCAGTGTAGATTTTCTGGCTTCCACCACTGGCCTTTGGGCCTTCCAGGTGCAGAACCTCAAAACGGACAAGCATGATACGTTGCCGTGGGCACTAGGCCACTGGCTGGACTCGAGGAGCACATTGCTTTGGACTCTAAGCCTTCAGCTGGACTTGTGTGGGAAGCTGCTGAGATCTAGGCCCTCAGTTGAATCCTCTGGGCTTCTAGTGTGCAGTTAATCTCTTGCACTCCTTTGCATTTAAATCTTTGGGTAATTATCATAAAATAACCTTGTAAGTTATGTGTCCTGTATTTAATGTATTCCCTTGCCAAATCCTTCTGACTACAACAATATTCCTAGAGGATTAATTAGGTAGATGCTCTAGCTTCAGTAGGCCCCATGCTCCTCTGTTAGTTTGAAGATTGATACAGTGTCTTTTCCTGAAAAGAGCTACCCTACCTGAATCCTGGAGTAGTGGAAGAGCATGTGCACAATTTAGAACAAGACAGATCTGGGTTCTAGTGTCTATTCTCTACTATCAGCTGGGTATTCTTGCACAAGTTATTTGACATCTCTGATCCTCCATTTTCTCAAAGTGATTTCTGTTGTGAAGAAATGTGATAAAATAATGGTAAAAGGTCATAGTTTTGTAGATGCTATTCTTAATCACTTTAAGATTCTTGACAAATGACCTTCCTATTTCTCTTGAATGTCTTCAGGATTTGGAATTCCTCACCTCTCTAGTAAAATGATTTGATCTTTACATTGTTCCCAGATTGAGAATTTAACCTAGGGTTTAACTGTACTGAGTTTCTTTATTGTTCTGACCCATTCCCACTCCATTCCATCTGATAGTCCTTAAATCTTCCTCCTGTACCACACACTCCATAGATTCTTGTCCTGGCTGAATACATGGATTTTCTCAGTCATTTTCCATATGATGGTTTTTCTATCCCTTTACCATAATGGTTACTTTCTTCTGGACCTGCTTCAGTCTGTTAATATCCCCTCTGTGGTGTCACTTCCAAAACAAACACCAGAGCTTCCTCGTTACATTCCTCTGTTCTGGGTATTTTAACACAATGCTCCATCACAGTAGCATTTTTAGCAGACACATCCCACTATTAAGTTGTACTGAGCTGTTAAATTTAGACAACTCTTAAATCCTTCCCATGTGCATAAACCACATTTTTCCTATCTTTTTATTTTCTTGATAGGATGGAAGTTTTGAGTGTTTGGATTTTTTTCCATTGGGGGTTAGGGATGGATGCCTAAACACAAAAGTTTATAATTTCCCTGGTGAATTCCTTCTTTTTAAAACACATTTGTAGCTACTACCAGTCAATCTTTTTTGGTATGAATTCCACCATTCAATACATTGGTGAACCATCTCAGCTCTGTGTATCCTGCAGCATCAACATGACTTCAAATCTTCAGACCCTTATTCTAAACCCTTACAAGACATTTTGGATACTACAGCACCAAGCTCAGAGGACTGTGGTAAACTCTGGAGGCCTACCTTTTGGGTGACATAAATCCATGCCTCAGAAAAAACTCTTTGCTTATAGCTATCCTGTCTGCCCAACTTCCATTCATAATGGTGTCACTAAAGATTGGCAAATTCAAGCTAATCATTTCATCTTTAACTCATGCTAACTCCTTTGCTGAAGACTTGCAAATCTCTTTAAGAATTTATTCTAGATGATATGCAAGATATCTATCCCAGATAAAAAATTTGAAGCCCACCTAACTCAAGTTCACAGGTTCACTTCAGTTTTGAGAATAACACATTTACCCCTTTCAGCCTTATCTAATCTTACAATTCTTCAAAAATTACTGATAGTCCTTCTTTCTTATCCTAAAGTTCTTTTACTGTCTAAGAAATCTTCCTCATCTAGCTTATGAGATTTATACCATTTTGAATAGCAAGTGCTTTCTTACATATTTCCTCATCGACTTTATTTTGGAAAAGTTAGTGCTCCCCTCCCATATGTGACTGTATTTTGTGGAGAGAACATAGGAATTAAACCAGTTAAGTAGTTCCACTTCCCTTCTCTTACCTTTTTTATTTTTTACTTTTAGTTTTGGGCGGTCCTGCAGGTGGAACCTAGGGCCTCATATATGCTAGGCAAGTGCTCTATCACTGAGCCACATCCCTAACCTCTTTTAGTAATAACTGAGACTAACAGGCTCCTTAGGAACACTTCTTTATCACACATGAAAATGTGCCTTGCATGACTTGCCACACCAATCCTGACTCAATTACATATGTACTGTTCGTAGAATGCACTTGTAAATGCTTATACTCCATAGACTGATCTCTTTCCAGTCTGACTTTGTAACTAACTTATACCTTTCACATTTCCCTCACTCCTTAGACCTTATACTACTTCTCACACTTTGACTTTGTCCTTTGGTCTCCCAAAAGCAAATGCCTTACCTCAGCAAATGAGTTCTTTTAAGTGACTACTCTTGGGTCTAGCATTCTCACTAGTGTTCCGGTTATTCATTGCTGTGCATCAAACTAGGTAGCCACTGAATCACTTCTTAAGTCATGTAGCATCCACTCTGCCATACTCTTTTGGCCAACCGATCACTCAGATTCACAGAGAGAAAATGTAGACTGCACAGCTCAATGAGAGGAGAATCAGAAAGTTTGCAAAAAGGCTTTGGAAACACCACTGTAGAATCAGCAGAGCCCAGCCAATAGTGCACAGACATCATGCAATAAGATATTTGCTACTTGTTCTCCTTTCTCCTTGTTGATGTAAACATCCTTTGTCAGACTTAGCATTTTTTCACAGGGGTCACTTCATTCTGGACATCCTAACAGGATACATTCTAGTATCATAACAGTCTTATATTGCTGTTTTATCTTTAAATGTATTTGTCTGTCTATTTTTCTGTTTGAATTAATCAGAGAACACCCTCTGAACCCACTTTAGTTTGTCAGAACCTCCTTCTTTGCTTCTACCCCACTGTATTGCAAAAATTTCAACTTTGAAAATATTTGATTCTTTTTCTAACATCCCTAGAAATGGGATTCTACCAATTCTTTTCTTCTGTCTGCATAAACCACTTTAAAACCCATACAGATCAGATATTTGTATATTGTTAATGCTTGTCACCCTTTCTTACACTAAAGAAGGTATAATAAATTGGTCAAAGGTAGATAGACCTGAGTTTTAATTCCTACTCCATTTGTGTAACCCAGAGAATAGTATTTTACTTCTTTGAACCTCAATGAATTTTATATGATAAATTGGGATAACAATGGAATTAAAGAATATATATAAAGTACATAGTAGACATTCATCACATAATAACTCTTAAATTATTCATCCCTTATTCTTTTAATTGAAAACCACAATAATTTCCTCATTCTATGCTTTAGTTCTACACAAATCATAACAAACACTCTGGCAAGTGATTTTATAATGGCATGTGTTCTTTGTGAGTTATTGCATATTGTTTTGACTAATTTTAGTAACAGTTTGAGTAAAAATCTACCAGAGTGACCATATTCATTCATTCTTTCTGTTTTGTAAACTTTCTAGCCCCCTAGCTAGATAAGAAAGTCCAGAGGTACATCTGGATAATATACACAATTCCTAGATTTAATGATTGAACGTCAGTGCCAAAATTGACTGTTGCCCAAATTTCTCTCTGCAAACAACAGCAAAACACCTTCCTATAGAGAAGCTAATGTAGAGAAATGTTACTTGTCCAAAACGATTGCAGTGCTTGCAGGTGTATAGTCACTAGTCAGTGTGTAAATTCACTATAAATTGCTTTATTTCTTAATGTGAAAAGCTCTGCAGAAATACAAGGTATTATAGGAACCAGGGCTGAACATGGGAGATAAGATATTGTGGAAAAAGAATGAGTGAGGCATCAGTGTGTGTCATGTATCCCTCTGCCGGGATAAAGCTCATAGTCCTTTCTCCTTATTTCCTAAGAACATCCACTCCCCTGGGTGAATAATTTAAAGGACAAATTACCACTCTTCTGGGTACCAAAGCCAGCCATAAGCTGAAATTAAATTAAATCATAAAGCTCTACAAGAAACTGAGGGAAGCATCAGAAATATAAAATCAAGGGAATCCAGAGCTAAGCGTGAACTATTAGTGCAATGTCCTTGCCTTCCTGTGCTGATGAAGTGAAAAACTGAAAACCACCCTGGTACAGACTTGAAGGACCACTATCAAATATCCACTGTTAAGTACTTGGTAGCGGCTATTGCAACGATTTCAATTCTGATGGGGTATTGGAGGGAGACAGGCAAGAGAACACCAGATCAACTTCAGGTCCTTGCACTTCAGCTAACTAGCTAGGTGACCTTGAGCCAGTCACTACCCAATCTGGACCTTGGCTTCTTTCTTTTCTAGATAAAATCACTTTTTGGCACTACATTTTCTCTATCAAAGATTTTCATCAGCTAATAAAAACTTGTACAAAATTTGTCAGTTAAAATAGAGAAAGCTCATTATCTCTAGAACTACTGAAAGTTTCCTTATACTCTTTGCTAATGGGGCAAGGGATAAAGAAACAACTTTAGAAACAGAAAACTATGAAGTTTTGTGCCAAAATATTGTGTTCCCACTTTGTTCCCTCTGAAGACAAAAGATATTTTCCCTGTGACTTAGAAGGCTGATACCACCCTGTGTCCAGAAATCATCCAGCACTTTAAACACCCAAATTTGGCTCTGAGAAGGGACCTCATAAGGACTGTACCAAAGTAAAAATGCAAACACCTAGTCATTCTGAATCAACACAATGTGGAAGGATTATGAAATGATTCCTTTATTTAATCAGTACAAAGCAAGGACATGGGAAAGCAGTTTGGCAACTATTCTGCTGCCAACGTGGCAACCAGGTCCAAAACAAAAGTAAAGGTCTACTAAACAGGTGCTTTTTATAGGCTACTGAGACCTAGATAATGAAAGATCTGGGACACAACCTTAGTCCAAGATATTACACTTAACTCTGTCAACATTAGCTATGCCTAATCAGCATTTACTGCCATGAGGATTTCATAGGAACAGGGCAACTCAGTGATATCCTAAACTCTTGGCCTTGGGTAAGGGCTCAGTAAAGACCACATATCAGAAATGCTTACCTAAATGGTGGTGCCCAGGTCTGTGGATTTCATTGGCCAATAAAATTTTAGGATATGGGGGAATCATGCAGGGGATGGCCACCTTCATTGCCATTACTTCACAAAGTAAAAAATTTGTCCACTACTGATATCATTTCATAAAAGAATATTATAACAGTAAAACAAGGAAGGGCATTATCTCAGAATATAGGACCACCCTTATATTGCTTCCATTTAATTCTTGAGTACATTAATTACATTACTTGGTACTCAGAGATCAATGAAAACTTCTTCCTGGGTGGGAATAGTCTTTTAACCATTTTGGAAGTCCAGCTCTTTGTAAAATTCTCTTACAACTAGGAAGCCTCTTTCTCTGACAATTGCAATCTTAAATTTCCTTAGGTCCTACTTGAAGTCCCAATTCTACTTTGAAACTTCTCCTGATTACCTATGACCAAGAAAATCTTTCTACTCTCTGAATTTCTATGTACTTGTTATTTTAATATATAACTAGCACTTTTATTTTGTGGAATGGTTTTTGAAATTTAGAGTGTTTTGGAAATAAGAGTTTCATTTTTTACGTAAAAATCTAAGTTTTATTATGAAGAGAGTCACAGTGTTGTCTGAAGAAAATTTTAATTTTGTAAAAAGAAAATATAGAATTGTAGAACAGAGATGAATCATCCAATATTCAAATTGTGTCTGACGTTGGCTGAAGTCTTTTAAATTTGATAATATAGAATCAAATCATGAAGATATATCTTTGCGAATGGGAAAGGGAATGAGAAATGGAGGAGGGAGGAAGAGGAGAAGGAGACATAAAAAGAATTAAGATGTGCCATGTATGTATACCAACTCCCCACAATGAAAATAATCTTTATGTACTGCAAACATGTACTAATAAAAATTGCTTAAAATCTACTTTGATCAGCTGACTAATGTGTTGAAAATCCTCTAGAATTATATCAAGAAAGGATCGTCAAACCTTATACTCTAATATTACCCCTTTTCTTCACCAACCTAAGTACATATCATAGTAGCCACTAATCTTCCAGATGGTCCTATTCTCTCATTTAACTAGAAAAAGAGAATTCTCTTTAATAAATATTTATTAAGATATCAGCTAATCTATCCCCTTGTTTAACAGATGAGATATCCATGGGATTTCACTTATGTATAAGTGAAGAAATTTGCTGCAATAACCAAGAAAATAAGGATTACAGATTTCTAGCATGATGTATGAATTTATAGATACTTTAAATATAACAGTCTTCTATCCCCATATCTCCAAATATGCAGTACACTAACATCAGTGCAGTACTGAAGTGAGACCAAAATGATATGTTTTTCTCAATTCTTTAGACTTGTATCTGTTTCCTTTTCACTCTTGACTACTTTTACTTCCCTTAATAGTCATTATCTCTACTCTATCCTCTCCCCACCCCACCCCAACTCACCCACAAACTCCTTAAAATCTAGGTCCTCAGAAGAGAGTGTTTGATAAGTTCATCTACATGATATATATTCTTCATCATCCTTCCTGGAGTGCTTGTCTTGTGCTAGACATAGTGCTGGGCTTTGCTTAGTGTATATCTTCCTCCAGAAGTCCTTGAAATTTTACAAGGTAGAAAAAGGGACACCAGCAAATTGAATCTTTATTCAAGGGAGAAGGGAGGCTTCTTGTTTCCTTTAAATCACCACATATATAGGCAGTAGATTACTTCTAAGATGAGTCAGATTCTCCATGGTTGGATCCCTGCCTTCCTTTTATTCTTCTACCACAATTACCAGGGTCCTAGAGATTTAGTAATATTTACAAATTGATACTTATAATGTAATAGATCTTCATTTTTCTTTTTGAAGACTGATCTTTTCATTCTTAACAAAAACCAAATTCCTAACACTGAACTACATGTTTGAAATATTTTTTAAATTTTTAGATTTTAATCTCAAAACCACTCATACCTAAATCTGAAAATGAGAACTCCCATCTCTGGAACAAATTTACCCTGTGACCTTCACCAGTTCTCTAAACTTGTCTGGCCCACAAGTTTTCACATTTGTGAAACAGGAAAATTGTTCTTAATAGAGACTGAGATATTGGAGAGTTGGGACCACGCCTTTTAATCTTCCATATGTTACTGTATAGAGTCTTGTCTCAGGCTCTGCCCACGCAGATGCTCAGGAAATGCTTGCTAACTGAACAGTTTTATGATCACTGGTAGAAAGACAGCATAAATGCAAAATATGATTTTTCCCTTGCCCCGAGTTACCCAGGAGCATCATTCTCATTCAGAGATGACCACATTTCAGAAAGTGGGTCTCATAAAACATACAATTTAATGAAGCCATCTGGGAAGATGATCGTCATATAAATGCAAGATATTGATATTATCTGTCTACTTGGGGAAATACCATGTAAATGAAGGTGCAACCTAGCTCCATAATTCAAATCTATTATTGATGTACACTGTCTTTGGATAATAGACTTTGCAGATTGATATTTCTCGCAAATCTGAGGCTACATTTCTACCCTCCTTTGCATTTTGCTATTTTGGTAGTAAGATTTTATTTTACTTTTTGGAAACCATCTTATTCTTTCAACAGGAATTTATCAGTGTCAACTGACAGTCAGTCTTAAAACAGATTTTACATGCGTCTGTTTTTTTAAGCTTCTCTTATTTTGAAGCAAGAAATAATACAAACAACACAGGTACTTCTTTCCTGCTTGAATAATTATACAGAGTGTTATTCAGTTATTCAACATCCCAATTGATTTGACTGCTTTATTTTGTAATCTAGCAGGATGAGTTGTTCTACTGCTGATGTTATCCTGAAGATTGTTCTGTATGAAGCCACAGAGTGATCTGCACTCCTTGTTAATAAATGTCACCTACTATCTCTGAGAGAAAATTACTAAAACTACCAAGTTCAGTCATGTCAAAAATCACACCAGGATAACCTCCAGCTAGCCTTGGCCCTCCCAGTATTTCATGTAGTCTAGGACAGGAAGAGAGCATTTCTTCTACACTTAAGAGTCTTACTACCTCTGCTGAAGAAATTGCCATAAGCATTGAGGCAGCCACTGCCACCAAGTGTAAACCAAAAATTTTTCTAGATTCCTCAGTATCTCTGCAGAAAGAATGGGACCCAATATATGAGCCTACTTTCCTGAAACACTGAGTCCAAATATTTGACTCCTTGAAATCCCCATCCACCCTCTTACCATGTATTCACCACATGATGCACAATTACAGCCAGTCATGCTAGTTTTCCTAGAGGTGGATGGAGCTCACGGACATTGTCTGGCAGCGTGTGTGGTAGTTTTCTGGTCCCAGGGGGCACACATAGTATTCTCTTGGCTAGGAGAACATCTGTGGTAGGGCTAGAGGGGTAGAGGCAGCAGGCTGTTCCACATTTTGCCTGGCTGATAACTCCAGTGAATGAGATATATAGGGAGCTTGCAATACGTTGTTGTTGATCTTTACCCTTTTTCATGTTAGATTATGATATTGAAGGAACTCCCCTCATTCCTGCTATTATTGCATCCCTGAATCATGGTCTGGAAGCAAGCATGTCCAAGGTTAAGGACAAAGACACTTGCATTTCTTACACCACAGAGGGAAATTAGTGTCCTCGGATATAGGGTAGGAAGAATCTACCACCTCTTGTTTTCCTTAGGTTCTGCAAGGAACTGTCATCATTCATCCCTGATGGTACAGGAATATTCTGAGTTTCAACTTGATGAAGCTGATGGGAAGTCCAGAGTCTTAGAAGCTATTTAAGCAAGCTAATTTCAGAGTGCTATAGGCCAGATGGTATGAGGTACAGGGTACTGACAACACCAAGATGGAGGAAAAGATACCAGTGTTCATCCCTACGCACACACACATACATGCACACACACACACACACACACACACACACACACACACACACACATAGAACTCTACATGCCAAAATATCCCTAGGATTTGAGGACCTATTGAATAGTCTGCAGCAACCCAGAGAAGAAAAAAAAAAAAAAACAGAGACTATCCACATATAAAGGTACTAGTTTCAGGAGATGGTAAGGAAGAAAACCCAGTTTATGCCTTCAGGGAGTTCTCAGAGAGCTTACAGTAGATTTTACATAAGCATCTGTTAATATTCACAACATTATTATTAATTTTTTATTGTTGTTGTTGTTGATTATTATTATTAATTTTTAAGAGACTCCAAAGTTTATTTTTCCCCATGTTGCAAAACATAAAACTAAATTACAAAGGTGATGATAAAGCTGGTCCAAACATCTCCAGGAACTGGAATTCTGACTGTGGAAATAGCAAGTGCAAAAAGGATCCCCACTAAATAGCTGATGGTGACTTCTCAATGACTTATATGTTGAGAAAACAAGCAGATTTACCAAAGATTTTTTAAAAACATATACATGGAGAAAACCTTTCTCATAAAGCAGGCAATTATGGGAACCAAACATTTATTTTTAAAAGACCAATAAAAATTGGCCTTCAGATAACTACATGTTTTCTTAGCTAACTTAATTATATCCATTGCTAGTTATCACAATGTGGGAAGACCAGTGTGGGATAGTCCTTTCCTTAAGTATTGGTGGGAAGATAAGGTTTTGTACACAAAAGAATTAAAGGGATATTGATTCACACTGAAAAATACTTTTAAAAGTGTTTGCCTAATATCTGAAGGCTCTATAGAGGAAAAAAATATGGATGACCATAGCTAAGAGATAAAAACCTGCTTTCAGAAGCTTTTAGAAATTAATTAGGAGAGAGGAGTGGACACAGTGACAAAGGAGTTGAGGTTTGAACCTGGGAAAAACTGATAAAGTACTTCTTATATGAATACAAAGCAAAATCTTTTCTAACCATTTCCCCCAAATGATTTTCTATAAACATCAAAAGTATTATACTGATACAGGACTTCAGACATTGTCATTAAAATTTGGGGGAAATTTTGAGTCAACAGTGGGTTTATTTATTTAAAAAAGAAATTGCTTTTTTTTTTCATTGTGAAACATATGGGAAATGATAGAAAGAAAAGCAAAAATCAATCATAATCCTACTACAAAGAGCAAATCAGTAGTACCAGTTTGGTGTATGCTCCTCTGAACATTTCTTATCTATGTATATCCATGTGTTAACATAGTTTTGTAAAAATGGAATCATTCTGGGAATACAGCCATTTAATGGATTTTAACTTAATAATATATCATTTTGCATACAAATAATATACTTAAATTAGTGACTTGAGTTGAAGAGCATCCTCCAAAACTTCAAATCCATCTAGAACCTCAGGATACAATGTTTTCATCTGAATAATGAATGCAGTATCTTAATAATACAAAGTGTCCTATAACCATTTTGGTCATGTACCCCACCATTTAAAACCATTGCACCATGCACCCCTAGTATATATAAATATATTTATATAAATTTATTTATATAAATGTATTTATAAAGTATTAATACATACTGCTGTCCTAGATGTACACTATAAAATAATCTCAGAAATTTCAAAAGGATAAGGTAAAAATTTTAAATTTTTGACATTTTCTTTCCATGTGCTAGTGAATCATCTTGAACATCCCTCACCTTGAAGTTCACATACCCTACTTTGAAGATCCTTGATGATATGATATTCTCAGATACAAGATGTTCTAGGGGAGAGATTGGGTTATAGTTTGTGTCTAGATGGCCCCCCAAAGGGGCAGAAAAAAAAATGCTGAGATTCCCCTGCTTGCTTGCTTTGCTTCCTTCTGCCCATCATGAACTGTTTCTCCTCTCTGATACCTGTCTGCCATCCCACTCTGCCTTAAAGCCAGCCAGTTATGAACTGAAATGTCTACAAACTGTGAGCTAAATAAACCTTTCTCTCTTTAACTTTGAGTATCGGCTATTTTGTCTTGGCAATGAGAGAGAAATAACTAAGACAGATGGGCTCTGGAATTTGCTGAACATCCAAATGCACATGGAGCCAACCAGAAAAATAATTCTGGAGGATGCAAGGATCTATCTGCATGGATTGCTTCCTATGCACACTTTTCTAGATTCAATTTTAAGGTTATATTTCATGAAAAGTCTGGCATTTCCAGGTAGAACTGACAACCACCTTCCTTGGATTTTCCTCTTCCTATGCAGATATCTAGCATAACATTTTCAGCACTTGATTACATTTACTGGTTTCAGTGTCTCTTGACTCGAAGCCACTCAAAGGCATGGATCATATTATATATATAGTAGGCCCTCACTAAGTCAATACATTGACAGAGCTGGATAGATATATAGTACATAAATTAGGATATCTTGGGAGCACCAAAGAACAAAAAGGAAATGTGAAGAGACATTAACGAGAGCCTATTTGACATATGATTATGTTTAATTAGATTGTAATGTTTGACTTGTTTGCAGCAAATTTCACAGAATTTCCCAGTGAATTCTCCAGATAATTCAACAGAATTCATGGTTGCTTCACTCCTTTGCACAGCTCTTCCTTTGCTCTACGAAGGAGGGGCACTGGCCCTGGGATGGGATGTTTACGCACTTGCTAATCAGACATTTGTTTTGCCTCTAAGCTCAGTCCTGCCTGCCAAAAATAATTCAAGATGACAATCATTTTCATGCTTTCAGTCAAACAAAGGTTCCAGAAGGATATGGAAAGGAGAACAAAGTCAGAAGTTTAACATCAATAATAATGAGGAAAAGAATAAAACAAGTTTAAATGCTCCTCAGTTTTTTGCTTTCCTTTCTCAGCATTTTAATATTCCTGTTCACCTGTCACTGGTTGGCACACTGGGAATGGGTCACAGTGGGTAGACTTTCAGTAGCTATAATAAATAAGAAGGCTCAATTTTACTCCTTGCTTATATCCCTCAAGAGCCAATTGAGTTTTTAAATCTCTTATTCCCCCACCTTGTGTGTGTCTTTCATGTTAACTTGAAGCCACAACTAGTAACTTCCCAATATTTATTTCCATATTTGTTTCTCTAAATCATGGTTTTCAAAAATGAGTTCCATAAGATGTTCATAGATGTTTCATGGAAAAAAGTTTCTATGGTCAAGTGTTGGGGAAATTATGATTATACATGCTATAAAGATTTCTTTGCAATAGTCTTCTAATGTTTTTTAATTTACCAATGCCCTTTGTCAATCTTCAAGAGGAAGCATGGCTTGTACCACAGAAATGTCTTTTCTCTGGAATCATCTGGGAAAACTAGTATCCTAATTAATACCCTTTAAGCAGTACCACCCTTATGATTTAAGAGTTTGGCTTAAACTGGGAGCTTCTGTCATTAGAGAGACAGATATTCAGAACTACCTTGATCACTTGGATTGGTGGGAAGCTCTTGACAACATGGAAAGGATGAAACTGGAGCTGTAGCTGTATGCATAATTGAGAGAGTATTTTTATGTCAATGACATAAAGCTGTATGCATAATTTATGACAACGACATAAAGATACTCTCTCAATTATGCATACAGCTCCAGTTTCATCCTTTCTATGGGCTACCATCTTTGTAGTCCAGATCCTAGAAGGCCAATCCTGCAGAAAGACACATGCTAGAAACATAACCTAGTGGGAAGAACTCTAAACTGGTCACCATGGTTTTAGGAATATACAGCTCAGGATCTGCTGTGCACATAAGCTCTTCCTGATTGCTTATCGGTAGTAGAAATGCCCTTCCCTCTTGAGGTTTTTTTTATGGGGAGCCTTTTTAAAAAAATCTTCACCCCCAGCAACCCCCACAGAGCCTTCCTATTATATGTAGCTCTGATTTACACTGTGGTTCTACCAAAACTGCTCGCTCTCAACCTGTTTCCTACATGGTCTTCCATCTGCTGCTCCTGCCTTAAAACAGCCCCCCTTGCACCCTGTTATGGCTTATATATAGATATCCTCCCAAAGCCTCTTGTGCTCATAGGTGGGGCTTTTCATAGGTGGCTGCATTTAAGGTGTGTGAATGTGGATTAAGGTTGTGATAACTAGATTGTTTTAGCATAGTTCTGGATGTGGATAATGGGAATTCCCAGCCAGGTCTGGGTGGCACCACACAAAAGGCTTGTAGCCTAGATGGGATACAAGGGAAAAGGAGGCTTGCTGCTGCTGCTTGCTGCCTCCTTCCTGATCTGCTGTGTAATGTTTCTCTTTTGTGATGCCATGCCTCTTCCATGCTGTCTTGCCTTGGAACTAGCCGACTATGTACTGAAACCTCTACAAAATGTGAGGTGAAATAAACCTTTCAATTTTTAACTAGCAAGTGTGGAATATTTTGTCTTGGCAGCAAGAAAAGCAACTGAGATACATCCACTATAATACTCTTATTTTTCTGAGGATCCACATCTTAATGCCTGTTTCAGAGTTCAGCAAAGTATGGTCCTCTGGCCAAATCCAGCTCAAGATCTATTTTTGCAAATATAATTTCATTGGAACACTATGACCATTCCTTTTCATATTGAATGTGCCTGCTTTCTTTCTTCAAGGGTAGAATTATTTGTTACAGAGAATATATAATATATAGCAAGCCTAGTTATATTTACTCTGTCTTTTACAAAAAAAGTTTGCTGAACTCTTGTCTTCGCCATTTCTTTCGTACTTATCAGATGTAGCATTGCAACTTCAATATTTCTGCCTCTTCTTGATGGGTTCTAAGCTCCTGAGAGCAGTGTGCATGATTTGTACTTTTTTTGACTCCTTTGTACATCTAGCCTAGACTAGGTTATCCAAAAACTAGCAGACTGGTTTGCTTTTTAACTGATTTTTTGAGAGTGTGGAGTTTACCCCAAATTCTCCATACAATGGTCCTGGTGCCAAAAAAGAAAAAGTAAAATATGTCATGCTATTTTCATGACATTTCAGTCTACAGGTTCAAGATTGAAAATAGGCATGGTCTGTTTGCATCAGTTAGCTTCAATTTTTCTCTATAAGTGAAATACACCTTATAGGGACAGCCATGTATTTCTCCATGATAACTTGGAAAATATTACCCATTTTTGCAAAAGAAAATGCATAACCTACTATCTCCCTATATACTACATACTGATTCCAGTTACCCCAAAACAGTTGCAGACTCCCACCCAACACACTCCTGGGCACACATGCACTCCTTAAGGGCTCCATATATACCAGCACACAGACTATGAACTAGCAATAATTGATCAATAAGCTTCTCCAATGGCTATTGGGCCAATGTTCTTCAAGGCCACTCAGAATCCCAGTCCAGCTTCATGCATGTGGCTGGAATGAGGCTTCCCCTTATCCCAGGTAGGATCGCTCTGTGGTGGCCTGTAATTCTAATACTAGAGGTTGCTTGGTAAATGAACCTCTGAAGGAACAGACTGAAGGGAGCAAGAAACAATTTGTAAGTCTATAGTATCTACTATGAAGGCCTCCCCAGCTAACAGTTGTCAAGGCAAATGAAAATTCTAAGCTCAAAAGTGCTGAAAGAAGCTTTCTTTCCCCAAAAAAAGACAACAAAGAAATCCCCCTCTTTATTAGTGGCTTCTATATAGTCAGATGGGGTTAAATCAGACAAAAAAACCTTTTTTTTGTTCAGTGCTAAGAAGCAGGTCCTGAAGGTGTGTGCGTAGTTGCCACATGCACATCTGCATTCTCAGGGTTTCACGTGTTTGTATGTGCTTAGCTGAATTATTACTTTGTGTAACTACACCTTCTATTTGTTTTACCTGCAAATAGAATTGCCTCGCAAAAAGGAAAGGCAAAATTATCAGAACTTTTCTGCAGTTGGCTTCTCTTTCCACTGCTTCCAGCAAGCCCACTTATCTTTGTTCCTCAATAAATGTGAGCCTTGACATGGTGTTAGATGTGATATGATCCTTTATTGGCTTGGCCATGCTTGGTGGCCCAAGCAAAAAGATTCTGATTTTTCTATTGTTAAATTGCCAAAGTACATACATTCAAGTTTGTAGAAAGTAGCCTTTTATAATACTAATAATTTTCTGCAGTTATAATTTTCACGGTATCTACTGATTGAGAGACAATAGGACTTACAAAATTTACACTCTGGTTGTAATAAATACATAACATGTTGAAAAGGAGTCTCATGCATAAGTAAACATTATTCATAAGTGCTTTAGCTACTCTTCTATTTGCGTTCAGCTGAGCAATATTGTAAGTTGTTTGTTTGATTTTTATTTGTTTTTTCATTTATTGGGCTTTCTCTCTAGATCCTTTCCCCAATCTAATCCAAACAAGAACAGCACATAAGCAACTCTAAATATGGCATAGAGGGAAATGTGTATATCCTTTATATCTTTTGTTCACATATTGAGGGCTATGAAAGGCAAAATGTGGTGAGGTGCTTTTTAATAGCATGTTTCATGCTTATCGGTAATTTTTTCCCTCTGACCTTCTGCCTCAGACAATTAATTTTCTTGAACTGCTCACACACTGAATGAACATGGAGGGGGGAATAATGTTAGTACTAGTGAATATAATCTTGGAAGAAAAGCTGTGCAATTATTCAAAGACCTAATCTTATCTTGTTTCATTTTTATATCACAAGTCTACATTTAAAAGTATTAGATATACTGTGCTGCTGTCCCACACCTTCAAACTCCAGTAAATAAATGCTGCTAAGTGCCATGAGGAGTGAAAGAGCTTGTAATGAGAAGTGTGAGGAGATATGTGCTCCATTCATCATTCTGTTCAGTCCAATATTGAGGCTCTTGTTATCAGCAGGATTCGTAGCGATGTCATCACGGCTGGCATAAATCTTCTGTCAGTGTGGGTCGGACTGATGCCCTATTAAAACTCTGCTTTCACCTAATCACAGAATGACCTTTCAATGTCTTTAATTAACCTCTGACCTGAACCATGCCAATGTCTTGTTGGTAGGTAAATCTATGGCATGACATTTGCTTATGACACTACATTTGTCTTGGTTTAATCATCGTACCTTTCAGATTATGGCTTGAATGAAATACAGTTGGGACCCTTGTTAATAGTTGGATTAATTTTTAAAAGGTTAGAACATAATATTTTCCTCTGAGCTCCCAGTGATATCTTTTCAGACATCTACCCCTGGGGAGTTGGAGTCCCCCATTAAAGTATGTTTAGGTGAGCATTCAGTTTCATCACTAATGTCATTTTTTCCACCTCAAATTATTCCTTTTGAGTGAGCTGGAAGCCAGAAGCATTCTAGGTCCTATATAAGACCAGAGGACAAAAGCTTTAAAGTGAAATCTATGTTTACATGTCTCAGATAATAGAATGTAACAATGACATGGAATTAAAAGGTAACAGGTTAAGGAAAACTTTTGTCTCACTTTGGGAATGTGCTTGTCAATTCTAGGCTATGTTTGTACCTCAGGTCCTGAGACTTCTTTGAATAATATCAATTCTATCTCATTCTTCCATTAAATAGAATCAAGCTGGGAACTCCTATCTGAATTAGTGAATATTTAAAATGTAAAATGTTTATAAAAATATATAATTTTCTTATGCACAAATAGAGTTACAAATTGAAGTGGTTACTAATTCATTTAAGCTCAGCAGGTTGTTTAAAAAGACAAGTTGTGATTGGCCTATAAGTCACAACATTGTATGAATAAAATAGAAGTTTTGAGCTACCTGAGATTTATTCAACTTTATACTCAATCAGAAGTCCCATGAAGAACTTAGACTAGATAATCTCTCAGGTCTTTTTCAGTTATAAAAGTCAATGATTCAGTGTCTCGACATTACAAATTCTAGGTTTATTGGAAATGAATTTAAAAAGTTTTCATGCCTTTAAAATGCAATTTAAAAGTTACACTGTGAAAGTATCCTGTTGGACTTTGCCCTCTTGCCTGCCTCTTCCTTCCACCCGAATCTCTGTTTATTTACCTGTAAAATAAGGATAGTAATGCCTATCAGTAAAATTCCTCTGGAGATTAATTTAAGTGTACATTCAGCTCCTCATGCAGTAATGCCCAATTCATTGTGGATGTTGGTGCATCTATTAGTATCTACAGTGTTTGCTAGTAGATATTACCTTTTAGCCTGATGCAGTAGCCTCACTTAATCTCTTTTCTTCTAACATCATAAAAACAGTATCATGGTTAATAATTTTGGAGTCACTCAATGACTCAAATAAATGCTCAGTCACCAATTTGCTGGCTGTAGGACCATGGGAAATATATTTAAGATTGTAATATCACTGTTATGGCTTGTGTTTAGCTGTCTCCCCAAAGCCTCATGAGGTTTTAGGTGAGGCTTTTTCAGAGGTGACTGGATACAGAGTGTGTGACTCTGGAATTGATTCATACTGCAATGTTAGGCTCAAGGGCACTAGAATTAAAGGTATGAGTGCTACCTATCCTAAGTGGTCTGAGTAAGATAGCAGGGGCAGAAGGATGTTGCTAAATTCTCTTGTTGCTTTTGTTGTCTTCCACTGCCATGAACTGTTGCCCCTCTGCAATGTGCCACTTTGTTTTGGAGCCAGCCAATTATGGACTAAAACCTCTACAGACCGTGAGCTAAATAAAACTTTCTTCCTTTAACTTTGGGTGTCGGGTATTTTGTCTCAGCAACAAGAAAATTAGCTAACACAATCACAATTTCTCATCTATAAAAAAAGGGCAAATACATGTATCTAATATGTAGACACATTAAATCAGAAAATGCATGAAAGGCGCCATGTCTGATTTTTCTCAATAGCTTATCCCCATTACCTAGCATAGTATTTAGTGCACAGGAGGCACTCAATAAGTATTAACTAAATATTTAGCTATTATTATAATTGTATTATTAATTATATAATAACATTACATATAATACTGCCATCATCATCATTACCAATTAACTTATTATAATTATGTCTCACTGTTTTCATTGGTATAGAAGTGTCAGTAACATTTTTCCCCCATTAAGTTTATTGGTACATATTAGGTATAAAATACATTTACATACATCATTGGTATCTTGTACCATTACATGAATATCTTGGTTCTTATTTTTTTCCCCTTCTCTTGCCCTCCCTTCACCCCCTCCACCCTTTCCTATTTGCAAAGACCTTGTTTCCATTTTTTTCCTTTTCTCATATTTTTTCTTTTCCCTTCTTTCCTTTCCCCTAACCCTCCAACTTCCCCTGCTCCTTTAGACCTTTACTTCCTATTACACAATATCAATTCTACATTTTTTAAATTAAAATATCAAGACCTAGGAGACATTACCACAGATTTTACAAAATTTAAAAGGATATAGAAAGCATATTACAAAAATCTGTTTTGAAATAAATTTGACAACTTCTAAGAAGTACCTTGGAGACAAATTAATGAAACTAACTCTGGAGGAAATAAAAAATTTGAATAGCACCTATTAAAAAAAGTATATTCCTAGCTTGAAAACCTACCTATATGACAACAGCAGGCTCATATACATTTTAACTGATAAATTATATCAAACATTTAAAGCAGAAAAAAGAAGGAACACTTCTCCCCTCATTTTAGGAAATCAACATTGTGCTATTCCTAAAACTGGATAAAGATAATAGAAGAAAAAATATGAACATAGATAGAAATTTGTTTAACAAAACAAACTCTTAGAAGTCAGATCTAGCAGTCTGTAGAAAGTGGTTTTGTTATAGGGATAGCAGTGTTGGTTCAGCATTGGAAGATCCACCCCCAAAAGTCATCATTTTAACAGAGGAAAGGAAAAAGCCATATGATTCTGTCACTAGTTGGAGAAAAAGTATTGGACTAAATTCTGCAGCTCTTCATGGTAAAAGCTATCAGGAGACCAGAAGTAGAACTGAACCTTCCCAACAGATTAAAGACATGTACTCCATACTTCCAACAAGAATGCCTTATATGCATGGAGAAGATACAATGCTTTCTCCTTAAGGTGAGGAACAAGGGCAGATTTGCTTACTCTTCATCTGTCCATTAAACTTTGAAACATAGGCCCAAACCACAATAGTCTGGCAATAAAATGACACAATTAGGATAGGATTGGCAAGGTAGAAGCAAAATCTTTATATGTAGATGAAATGATCCTCTACAGAGAAAATACTAAGAAATCTCTAGGAGCCCCTAGAAGTGGTATTTGAATTTAGCAGGATTAGAAAACACAAGGTATATATAAAAATTCAGGTCTGTGTATACTTGCTATAAATGAAGAATTGGATATTGAAATTTAAAAGTTATGTAGAAGTACAAAGGACCTAGAAAAGTAAAAAGAAAAAGAGAAAAAAAAAACAGTGTTGGAAGACATTTAGTACCTAATTTTAAGACTTCTTCTAAAGCTACAGTAATCAAGGCAGTGTTGGTGTAAGGAAAGACATATAGATCATTGGAATAAAACAGAGAATCTAGAAATAGAATCACACATATATGGTCTACTGAGTTTTGAAAGATTATTTAACATTAGCATTTTATAGAATATAAACTCAATTCAAGAGCCGAGGAAAAGATAGTGTTTTCAGCAAACGGCACTAGAACATCTGGTATCCGTATTTAAAAAATTAACCTCAACCCTTTATTTCCATACATAAAAATAATTTGAAAGGATCTATGAACTTAATATGAAAGCATAAAAGTATAAAACTTTAAGAAGAAATTACGAGGGAAAATGTTTATGAATTTAGGGTAGGCAAGAACTACCTAGGATACAAAAAACATGATGTATAAAAGAAAAAGATTGATAAATGAGATTCCATCAAAATTTAGAACTTTAAATGACATCATTAAAATGAAAAGTAGTCCTTAAACAAACCATATTTACAATGCATATAACCTATGACCAAAATATATAAAGAACTCTTACAGCTCATTAATAGACACCCCAATTAAAAAGTAGACACAAGAAGATGATAAATAGCCAGTATAGCACAAGGAAAGGTGTGCAACACTAGAATCAGAAAAATACTAATCAGTACAATAACAAGATTGAATGATACACTCATTAGGGAGATGAAGTTAAAAGTTTTAAAAACCTTGTCAAGACTTTTTCTTTTTGTTGGATTCTCCCCCTTTGAGTTTAATTTGTCATGCCCAGTGGATTCATTCTGCTGGGCTTCCTGGGGTTGCGATCCTCATTGTCTTTTCCTAGGATATTGTCTAAAATTTTTGGGAGTGCCGGTGTGGTATTCATGAAGTTCCTGAGGTGCTCTTTATCAGGAACGTATCTTATTTCTCCATCAATTTTGAAAGATAGTTTTGAAGGGTACATCAATCTGGGTTGAAGGCTGTTTTCCTTTAGGGCTTAAAATACATCACTCCAAGCTCTTCTTGCCTTGAGAGTTTGCATTGAGAAGTCTGCTGTAATTCTGATGGGCTTTCCTTTGTATGTGATTTGTTTCTTTTCTTTCACTGCTTGTAGAATTTTGTTCTTCTGTTGGGTTTCTGGAATCCTAACTATTATATGCCTATGTGTAGATTTTTTTTGATCAAGGCTAGCTGGAGTCCTATATGCCTCACTTATCTGTATGTCAAGTTCTTTTTCCCTGCTTGGGAAGTTTTCTGCCATCACTTCTGTGAAGAGTTTTTTTATGTCATCTGCACTCTCTCCTCTTTCTTCATTGACTCCAATCAGTCTTATGTTATTCTTCTTTGCATCATCTAGCAGCTGCTGGATTGATTTCTCATGTTCCTTTACAATTTTAAAGCAATTTTTCTTTTCCTGGTCACTAATTTCAATCTTATGTTCTATATCTGAAATTCTGTCCTCACATTGGTTCATTCTGCTGCGTAGGCTTTTTTTTTTTTTTTTTTTTTGGTACCAGGGATCAAACTTGGGTCCTTGTGCTTGTGAGGCAGGTGGCAGAACCACTGAGCTAAATCCCCCGCCCCCCAAAAAAAATTTTTGGTGGAGTTTTTAATCTCTTGGAAATCTGTTTGCATCTGTTTTATGGATTCCATTTGTTTCCTACGTTGGGATTCCATCATGTTCCTCAGATCCTCTATTTTTTTATCTGTGTCCTCTCTAGATTTACTAATCATGTCTTGCACTATGAGCACAATCTTTGCTGTTATCTGAGAAATTATTTCTGATTTCATTTTTCCCAGATCCTCTTTTGATGCCCGTTCAGGGAGTCCAGGTGGTTGAGTATCAGAGTGTTCCATCTTGTTTCCCTTTGGGGTTGCTGTAGGTGATCTGGAAGTCTGTTTTTGAGGCTTGTTTATGTGTCTTCTCATTTCCATGGTGGGGGGGGGTGCTTCTGGTGCCTGTGCAGCTCACCTTATTTGCCCTAGGAGCATGGAATGGCAGTGGGGGAACCTCCTCCTGGTCACTGGATCTGGCTCACCTTCTCTGCCCTAGGAGCTTGGAATCAAGTAATATTTTTTTGATAAAGAAAGATTTTGTTTAGCCCCTAGGCTGATGTGCAAAAGTGATGTTTACTAATGTTATCTCTATTTTGCCTATTAATTTAAGAAGTATTTACTGAGAAAGTGTTATATGTCTGCCCCTGGGGTACCATGAAAAGCTAAACAGGTAATCACAGCTGTCATGGGACAAAGAGTCTCTGAGAGAGACTGATCTTAATCAAAGAATGACACTAACAAATGAATAATTGTACGAGATTGTCAAGGAGCATGAAGAAGAGATACACAGCTAGATCAGGGGGTTTTAACATAGCCAGGGAAGCCAGCTGAAGTCTGAAGGAGGAAAAGCAAAGGATGGAAAGGCCTGACCACATGAAAGTCTGCATGCCATGTTACAAAATTCTTTTCTCCTAAATCAAAATAGAGGATAGTGGTATGATGATATTTGTGTTTCCAAACGCTTACCTTGATGACCATATGGACAGTGGATAAGGCAGGACAAAACAGGGAGAAGTTAATGTCAGTGAATTATACTCTATAAAATCCTACAGGGTAATCTTCATGGTAATTCTTTCTTTGAATTCCAGAAAAAAGTTAGGTTGATGCTTTCTTCAAAGGTACCAATAAGATGGAGGGAAAGAGACTACTCCCTGACATCACAAAATAAGTAAACATTTCCTTTTAGAATTAGCATCAATAGAAGACCACAAGATAGCACATAGCCTCTGAAATTGTTAATTCTCCTTTGCCCTTGGTGTGACTACAAGAGAACAAGGTAGTCATATCCAGCCAATGGCTCAGCCCATTAGAGCTTCACTGGCTGTTACACTGATGAGGCCAGGCTGCAACACAATGAGACTTGGGAAACCCCACTGAATCTTAGGTCAACAAGAACCCAAAACAAAGAAATCCACCTCTTCCTAAGAGAGCTCCCATGATAATTAAACTCATAAAGTATAAAGTGAGTAGATTAATCATTTTCATCCTGCAAATATTTATTCAGCTTTTATCATGTGCCAGCCACCTCCTAAATATTAAATGATAAACTAAGCCCAGACTCTAAAGGGACATCTGCTACATCATGTGGTTTAAAAGAATGGGCTAAAATTACAAGGCTTTAAGTATGGTACTGCTATATACTTGGTACTTCATATAGGATTTCTGATTTGATCATCAAAATAGCTTCACAAAACAGAAAATCTCTACTCTAGGATTAGAGAGGTTCAAACCTAGATCCACTGACCACAAAGCATTTGATCTTTTGTTACTCTATGCTATTCCACAAAAAGGAGCCCCTTTCAGAAGAAACTCCCCAAGCAGGCCAGACACTGCCATCAGTGAGTTTCCTTTGTGCCAAGATTTGCCCCATCTTAAGTAAACTCCTTTTAAAACCACAGCAGGGGTCCTCAATCTCAGCATCATTGGTATTTTTGGATGGGCTAACCCATTGTGGAATTTTCAGCAACATCTGAAGCCATGATAAGCCAAGTGCCTTTGGACACAGACGAATATTTCTGCAGGTAGTAAGGATACCATCACTGGTAGAAAATACCAGTAGAGAACAAAAACAAAAGACCAAGCTTTGAAGTTCACTACCATGTAAAAGGTAAGCAAAAAATAAGAAGTTAGTATGAACAACCAACAGAGCAAGTTTTAAGAAACAAATTGTTAGCAAAATCAGCTGTTCCAAAAAAGTTCCATAGGATATATTTGGGGAAAAAAAACAGTAATCTTTGAGTCTGGTGATGAAGAGGTCCTTGGTGACCTTAGGGAGTACAGTCTCAGGAGACTGCCAGGGACGGGAGCCTGGAAGCAAGTATGTAAAATGCATAGGTGTAGATTAGTAAGAGTAAGATCAATAAGATTGAGAACATTGTAAAAATGATGCTGTATAAACTCTGGGCTGAGGACTGAAAGGAATGGAAGTTTCTACTTTCTGTATTTTGGAATACTCTCTCTGAGAGCTATGGGAAGCTATATCAGATGTTCAACCAGCCTGAGATGACCATCCTATGATGATAGTCTTAGCTGAACTCAGCCTTCCACCCAAGCCCACCAAGTGACCAACATGCAAGTGAGTCGCTAGACCAATCTAACTACCTACTGATATCAATGCATGATCTAAGTCAAAGCCAACAGGAGCAGAATCCACCCAGGAAATTTTTGCCTAAGTTTCTGAGCTATAAAATCATGAGATACTATAAAATTGTAAGTTCTGCAATCGTTTGTTACCCAGTAGTTTATACCTGGAACAGACTGCAGTGCTGATACCATTTTCCTTTTTCCAATCATAAGGTATAAAGAACAAGAAAAATGGCTAAATGCCATCCAGCCCATCTAGTCCCACTGCTCTGAGAGTTGCTCTAAGCCCAAGTGATCGGTATGACTCTAGACTCAAACAGATACAAAGTCAATTCTTAGTTTCCTCATGTCCTGGGTTTGTAAAATAAGGCTCTTTATAAGACCTAGTCATTGAAGATTATCAATATTGAGTGAGGTACAGTTATGAAAGCACTTAGATAATGCTTACCAATAAATGATTGCTAAATGTTTATTTTCTTATTTAAACTGAGAATTTTTCCATCAATGGACAGCAAATAATTACATTCTTCATAAAAATTACCTTAATTTTAACTTCATAAAATTTTGCACTAAATTCATCTCTTTCTGGGGCTTCTCCTCTTATCTTCTGCTTCTTCACAAACACAACCTCAAATCTAATCCTTGTTGCCTTCTTGTGGCTTTCAACCTCTGTTTCTTATTCTTTGACCTACAAACCTTCATACTCACACTCATAAACACAAACACACTGAACAAAAGAATCCCTCTAAGCCACAAGTTCCCATGTGGGAAATGTTTACATGAAAGGATTGACTTCTGAATGTCCGTTTAGCAGTCATAGGAATTTCAGTTCCAGTTTGTATAACTTGTAAATCACCATAGCTGGAAATAACTAGCAAAGAGGGTAAGAAAGGAAAAAAAAGAGGTAGATCCTGGGAATAGAAAAAAACAGAGTAGAAGGCATAGGAGGAGTAGAGGTTTTTGCAATGAAGTACTGGGAACTTTGGAAGAAATTGAAAAAGAAAAGAAAGGAAGGAAGAAAAGAAGGAAGAAGGAAGGGAGAGATGCCTGATGTGGTTCATAAGCAATGGGATAAGCTGAGATATGAACAGGGCCCCAGGCAGAGCTGAGGTGGTAATTCTGGCTACTAGACAGTTATTTCAAAGCCATCAAGTTAGCCATAGAGGAAGCCCAAGGCCTTTTCTATATTACACACCCAAATTACTCCACCTTGCTGGGCCCTGAGGGAACTTGATTGTAGGAGTTAATTCTGGGTCAGAACATTGCCATGTGTTGAACGTTTAGGTAGAAAACACATAGAAAGAATGTCCCCAATTATGCATTTTGCCTAAAGAACCAATTTACCAACATCCCAGTGATTTCCAGGAGGGAATTTCTGAAAAGTTGCTAATAAGCAATAGGTGTTAAGATAAAATCAATTATACATCACCCATTATAAATGATTTAAGTAGGTGAGATGTCACTAGAAATATATTTATTATGTTCTTTTTATTGTCTTACCTTCCGAAACATGAAATTATAAGATGAGCGGCAACCTGTGACCTTTAACCCCAATTTTCACATTGTTCTAAGTTCCTTGATTTCTATGGTCATTTCAGAAAAGGGCTGAGGATTAATACAATGTATGCGGGGGCAGTAGCAGGGAGGATGATGATACTAGGAACCAGTGGGTCTAACATAGTGGTAGCTGGTAGCCTGTTTCTCCATCAGGGTCTGTTTGATGCCATTGAACAAGTGGACTTCATAGAAATGAAATAGATTTGCTGATTTTCTGAGAACTACTCTCTGTCACCATAGGGCACAGACCCACAGACCAACCCTACTTAATGTCTGAAGAAGTTCCTCTGAAGAAAATGACCCCTCCCATTTAGGAAACTCAACCCCATTTAGGCTTCCTTGCAGCCAAGAATTTTTTTGGCAGAGGCTGAATGTGAGTGGAGAATGGGAAGGAGAGCAGCCAGATCTTATATTCATAAAGGGCCTGGAATTTACATTTTTGATATTTTCTCCAAATGTAATTATATAAATGCTGTACTTTGGGGGAGTTAAAATAAGAATTTATTAAATATAAACATTTAAATCTACTATATAGTTTTACCCCATTTTTGCCATCTCTTCTATTTATAGTATCTATGGATTATTACAAGTGGAAATACTCTGAGTTCATGCCATCTCTCATAGACCCTGTCCAGCCCAGCAATTATCTATGGCACTTGCCACAAAAGAGTGAAACTTCTCAGATAAAAGGAACTCGATAGATGAGAAGCTGAAAATGAGAGTAAATGAATATGCAGGGGAAGCATTCAGGTCCAGAATTTTATTAAGCCCCCCTAGAAGTTACACCCCTCAAAGGCTGGGGCTCAGTCTTTCATCTCCATAGCTCTAACTCATCACACAGTCTTAGAGCACAGTAGGAGCTCAGTGTATGTGTGTTGAGTGGGTAAATGAATGAATGAATTAACAACACTAACCTGGACAGATGATTCTTTATGCAATATATGATACTGTCAAGTTCACCTGCCTGCAAGGGAATCATTTGTCTATGGAGTAGGCACATTTTCAGTCTGAAACTGACTTTAAGCCATTGCTCAGACCAAAGGCCCAACTAAAGGAACATAAATGATTCTTAATATCTAACCAAGGAAGACATAAGTGGAAGAGGGACTCTGCAGCTGGAAAAATCAGAGCATATTCTAAAACCAATAAGAAATTCCTTTTTGATTGTCAATTATTTGGGATTACCTGAGCCTAGGTCACAGACCATTGATGTGGATAATCAAGAATTGACTGCACATACACATGTGGATGTTAAGCCTGCTTGGACTCAGGCATCCCCCAGTGGCCTGATCATAGATTCTACTATTCCCTGCTACACAGAGCCCAGGGCAGGAATGGAGGGGTAAATCTATACCAAGCCTGGTGAGGGACAGAGGACTTCTATCTGAAAGAAAAGAGCTTCCCTGAGAGCTACAAGAGTGAATTGGGGTTTGTTATGAACACTGTAACCAGAGTGACAGTGAACAAGAGTGAGGGGCTCATGGAAAAGGAAATCAAGTATTACCTGTTCAGCTGCATCTTCTTAGTCACTACCACCTCAGAATTGCCTGTCCTAATGCGTCCCACATATTAAAAGCAGGAGCAGCTAGGGAAAAGGTTGAAGGGAGGGGAATTTCAGCTTTGGACACTGTTGCTTCCTGTCCTCAGCCTTGAGCCACTGGCACTTGGCCTCTACTCCTCAGTCATTCCCAATCTTCCCCTGGGGATGATCTACCTTCTCACCCTTTCCTCCTGCCCCATAACCAATTTCTTATTCCACACTATTTTGTACCCTCGGCCTTCAAAGGTCAAATCCAGGATAATTTCATAAATTAATCTGGATTTCAGATTAATATGTTAATGGGTACTCTTTCTAACAGGAGTTTCCAAAAGTTGGCCCTTCTGAGCCATCAGGGATCAGAGCGAAGGTGTCAGAGATGGAGTAAGTGGAGTCCAACTGAAGGAGAATATTTTGGGGTCTGTGACTGAAGCTCTCAGGATACTTTTGGCTTCCTCAGATAGGATCTGTCTCTTAGCGGTGGGCAAGGATCAGGATTTTCTGCAATGACAGATGGGTCTAGAATGTTACTTGTTACATTTCTACCCCAGTGGCTCTTAAGGGCATTTTATAGGCCTTCCACTTTATTCTAGTTTCCTGAGAGCATTTAAACAAGCATGAAGGGAATCAACTGAAGAAATATACATAGCATCATGGTAAGTGCAGAGAAAGGGATCACTATAAACAGATAATTTTGTAGCATCCCAAGGAGAGAAGGCAGTGGATGTATATGCCCTAACACTGTGCCTCCATGGTGGTGGAGCTGTCTTAAGGAGTCCTTAGCCTCACCAGAAAGAGTGGGATAATTTATGAGTTAACATTTTCTTTTAATGTGGATAGCATTTTCCTCATTTATAGCTAATTAGGTTAAGCATGCATGGGGAGCCAGAGAGAAAGGCTTTTAGTGATGCTCTAAGTGATTAGTAATTTGAATAAAGTAAAGAAACTCTAAAAGATGGAGCCCTGGTACATGTTAAACAGGCTTCTCTGTTCAGTGCAAGAATCAGCCCACTCTAGATTTAAAGATACTGTGGTCATTAAAGCACTTACTAAAGTAAAAAATACAGAATGTGCTGAACACTGTTAACGTGTTGTAAGCCATATATATATATGTGTACAAGAAACATCAAAAACAAAAGGCTGAAGGCTGAATATACTGGATTTTGGGTTTCCTGGGAGCCACCGGGTAGAGCGTTGGTCTTTTGAGTCACACCAACTTGCTAGGCCCCAGGGATAAAGTGATAGTTATGGCCAAGAAACATTCCTTTGGAGCCTTGATTTGCTAGATTAGAATAATTTCTCCTCTTTCTGGTGTTGTTATTATAATTAAAGATAACTTACACATGTCACCTTCGCAAATAGTGGGCACAAACAGAGGCTATAGTTATAAGATCATAATTATCCCCTTCTTTGCTTGATTGAACCATATATTTTACCAATTTCTTGTTTTCTTCCTTTTAACCAAGCCAGACCTCTTAGGTTTGTGGCTGCTATCTTATGCAAACAAAGTGCAAGTCCTTATATACACAGCTTTCCTTAAGCCTACTCTACTTGGAAAAGTTTCAAGTATTGCTACTTTACCAATAATTTTCAACAAACAAAAGCTTAAGCAATAGAAAGTCATTACCACAGTTTGCAGAAGATAGTGCTTGTCCCATAATGTATCAGTTTTATGCACCCTGAGAATTTCAACAAACTTTCCTCTTCTATGCACAGATAGGCAAGTGTGGCATCAGGAAAAAGCTTCTGGAAACCTAGATTGGTCTATTCTCATTAGCCCCACCTATGTGACCTACTTGAGTTCCCAGACTCTAGAGTTCTGTTTCACTCTTTGTAAAATAAAGATTATCTTCATCAAGTAAATCAAATAATTTAAAGGAAAGAATTATAGGTCTCAATCTACAGGTCAAGGAATTAGTTTTCCAGACACAACATTTTGATGAATTAAAAGCACATTGTTTACAGTAGCCATGATATGCAATCAACCAACATGTCTACTGATGCATGAGTGGACAGGGAAGGTGTGGTATACACACACAGTGGAATATTCATCCATGGATAAGAATGAAATTCTGTTACTGGGGCAATGTAGATGGAACACAATGGGGCGCATTATGTTAACGGAAATAACCCACCCACAGAAGGACAAGTATCACATTTTCTCACTCATTTGTGGAAGCTGGAAAAGCTGATCTCTGGAGGAAGGGCAAGAAGTGGTTGATAGGGACTGGGAAGTAGGGAGAGAGGTTGGAAAACAGGTACCAAATACAGCTAATTGGGAAGAATCGGTTCTTGTATTCTACAGCACAATATAGTAACTATAGTGATCAACAATTTCTGATGTATTTCAAAACAACTGAAGGAGTCCAATGTTGTTTGAGGGAATGGAAATGTTAATTATCCTGGTTGTAATACAACTAGGTTGGTTATTACATTGTATACATGTATTGAATTGTTATACCATATCCTCTAAATAGATATGAATGTGTAAATTTTAAAAATTATAACAATTTTTAAAAGATTGCTTATTTTACACGTTTTTCTGTCTTGCTTCTGATTCAGCTTTTTCTCCTTTGTTGGCCTCCTGGTGAAGGAAATGAGGAGTTTTGGGAAGGAGTGTGGGCTTTGTGCTCTGTAGCCAAGTAGACTGAGTTAAGGACATCAGTCTGTTCCACTTTGCAATGGTTAAACCTGCACAGAGCCTACTCTCAATGCTGGCATAAGGATAAACAAGCCCTGACACATAATTGTGTGGAACAACTTTCAGTTCCCCATCCTAGCAACAATCAAACCAGAAAAGTGGTAGATTTCCAAGATCTCCTTCCCCTATGAAATCTTGAATAGACTCCTGAAAGTATTCAGACTGCTCATACCCTTGGCCCACCTTCTGTACTGTCCTGGGAAATGAAGCCAGCATGCAGTGAGGACCAAAGAAGACAGTACCATTTTAAAATCATGTGAAGACACTAGTGAGAAGGGGTCATTGCCTTCCAGATTCCTAAACACCTTACCTGCTTCAGTCAGCTGGTCTGATGAGGAGCAGGTGATTCTTTTTTCCATTCTTTTAATTCAATTCTAATTGAATGTACAGCTGGAGATGCTTTCAATAAACTTTTTTTCCTGGTAAATTTCCTTGGAGAGTGTACCCCAAGACCTCCTCTCTTTGTGATAACTTATTCTGGCCAGGAGAGCCAGAGTCTATTTATTACATTTCCCAACCACTCCCCTCCGCAACCCTACCAGGAGGGGCCCTGCTGCAGTTGCTGATGACTAGAGAATTACTCAAGTGTGAACTGTTTCACTGTCTGTCACTTTGCTCATTAGGCAAGTGAGAAAATGTATCTATGGCCCTGTCTCATGGTCCTCATTAGCTTAGAGGCACATTTTTACTTCCCTTATTTGTTTTAAAGATGAATGCATAAGAAGCAGTATTCAGTCGGTGTTCCTCAGTATAATTTTAAGAGGCAAAAGCCTGGATAATCTTATTATCTTCCCAATAATTGTGTTGTTCAGATGATAGGGAAGGGTAATTGCCTCTACTGTATTTCTACCCAGGATAGAGGAGTGGAATTGTGTTAGTAGTAGTAAGGATTTAAGTCCTTAGCATTCAGGGAAGATAATGGTGCTTTCAAAAATGTAATGAACAGATACCCCAGTAAGGACAACTATATAAACTAATGAGCCTGTGTCCTTGTGGTATTTCCATCCTATAGTCCTGTGTGTAGATAATATAATATTATTACTGAGTAACTAACTTTGTGTTCAATGCAATTCTATTTCTACCTGAAGATTTAGCAAAAAGTTAGGTGTTTATTTGTTTGGTTTTGGCCAGGAGGGTAATATGGGTCAGATATGTGGGAATATATTTAAGATTTGATTTTTATGGCAAATTCTTTTCAGGTATTTGTGATTGTTTCTCATCTCTAGATTTATTTACAGAGATGTTATAACAGAGCTGAGATCACCCAATGTCATTCGAGAGTTTGACGTTCTGGTTGCCTTCTTGATAGAAATGTGTCAGGCTATTTCTTGTTTGCTGCTTGGCTTGGAGTGTTTAGGATTCATTTTTGTTTAGTCACATAAATGTTGTTCCAAATTCATTAGCACCTGTGTCAAGTACCAGCCCAGATACCCTGTGGCTCATGATTTAAGCGGAGAACATTTGTCCCACAGGGCTAAAGGAAGCCATATGTGATGTTCTTTTATTGGTTTGTTTGTTTGTTTTGTTTTGTTTTACCTAGGTTCAAAACTTCTAACATACGTGTAGCCTATCAGGACTGGTATTAGCCTTTTGCATCACCATTACAGACAGATGAACTAGACTGGTAAATATGCAGAATGTATTGCTGTTTGTTTGCATTTTCAGACCTGAGTCTTGAAATCTAAGAAGTGTGGATAAAGAAGCATTCTCCTATTTTTTTAAAGCTTGATTCTTTTAGTAACAATGCTAGTTGAAATGCCTGAATTTTCATCTCCTTTAACCATTTTCTTCATTCAGAGAAGTGAGAATGTGCATAACCCATTCAAGGGAAACATAATGCATTATTATAATATGGCTCGGCCTAAGTAGCTAATCACTTTTTATTAACACTTTTTTGCCCAGGGAGTTGAGATTTCTCTAAGCTGACTGTCAGGCCAGGGATCCTGGGAGTCTGTATTAGTAATTAGCATTACAAGATCTTGACTCCTGGGGTGATTCAAATTAATACAAAATAAAAGTGCAAATTTCCAAATAGATTTGAAGGCTACCTTTCTTATTAAATTTCTGTTATTAAAGCCCTTTCCAGCTTGTATGACAGAAGTCCAAAGCAGAGGGTTTCCTTAAATATCTACACAACTTGTCTTGGATTCTTTAAAATTAAATAAAAGACCTTACAATGAAAGATCAAAAGAATTTTCTGTACAATTGAGTTACGCCTTGGCAGTAAAGTTTTCCACCAAACCAAATCCCTACAAAGCAATATTAGTTTCATGGTCACAGTTGCTTTTGGACTTTCCTTGATCCATTTGGCAGCTATCTTCAGAGTATCCAAAGAACTGCTGGCAACATCAATCACTCATTTCATAAGCAGGAGCTAAGAGGCGACAGGAGGGCGCTTGGCATAATACCATCTCTCCACCATGGAACCCCTCCCAGGCGAGAAAAAAAAGAAAGAAAGAAAGAAAGGGTGCAGCATAGAGACATTGTGGAGTACTCGCCTTCGAATAAGGTTCTACTAATGTGTAAATAACCTGCTTTCTCTAACCATGTCTTTAGCAGACTAAGTGGTTAATTGTTATTGATCAGCTCTGCCCACTGTTCCAATATCAGTCATTATTGAAAATAATCTCAGTATCCTTCATTAAGCATGCATCTGTTTCCATGGGAATGGATTTTAAACACAGAGAGCTACTTGAGTGTTATTGGTTTCACTGGTAGCGCCAGCACTGAGGGTTGTGGTTGCCCAATCTGTCATAGTTAATCAACTCTCATCTCTTAACACTGGCTGCAGTTATCAATGAGGTAAGGATTAATATTCTGGGCGAAGCAGATGATAAATCATTTGTATATAATTAGTGTACAGCAAGGTTACAGCTGACATGAATTTTTATCTTAATTATGAGAGAAATTTGTTCCATTAATTTAATTTAGTTTGCATGAGTGGCTAGACACCTAACAAAGTTAATCTTACACCTGTCATTACAACATTAAGGAGAAAGCCCTGTGTTGAGGCGCTTGCCTCAGATCTTCCAGTGGGTGAGAATAATGTTGTTCATCCTGATGTGAAAATAGATGATCGTAGACAGAAGATGTAAAGTCGACTCATCTTAAAGTGTCCCAGGGGATTTATGGGAGACTATTGAAGCAACTCAACTCACGTTGCTTTGCTTGGGATGCCATAGTCCTTTTGCCAAATTACCTTGTTTTTGGCTTGTAAATCAAGCGGGAGGCACTAGGTACAAGAAGAGATTTGTTCTTTTTTTTAATGTATATATGCTAAACACAGAGCTTTTGAACAAATACAGCTTTGTCTCCTGATAATCAATTGCATTTGTATCAAATTCAATGAATTAAGAAATGTGTGCTTGTTTGGATTGTCTAAGGGCTTCTTGTTTATATTCTCATTGAATATAAGAATTACTATAACTTGATTTACTATCCAAATGGTAATTTTTCAGACCTCCCAAAAGCTTCTGGGTACCCCACAAATCTAATCTCTGTACTAATTATCCTAGTAATCACTGTATCTGATGAATCATATTGGATTGATAGCCTAGGTGAGGCTATTTATGCAACAGAATCTGACATTTTCTAATGATTGGCTACATATTTAAGATTTTAAATTAAAAATTTAAAACTCATTGGCATATTTAAAATAAATTTTCTTATATAGTTACCCTTGTCATAATTATTTTGCTCTGGTGTCTGGCTTGGGGTAGGGAATAATCTTTAAAGGAAGAAAGACAGGAAGTCACAAAGGTACTATCATAATTCCCATAAATAGGATGACCAAGGTGCAATTCCAGTAATGTTGAAACAGAACTAAAAACAGCCTCATGGAAGAGCCCATTTCTGAGACTGCATATTTGTAATGTAAGCTTCAGCTTCCAAAGGAATGGGCTTTTGCATTTAGAAAACCCAAAATAAGCCTGCAACTGAAACACTAATTGCACAGTAACTCAGATTAATGTATTGTAATATTAGTCCACAATTATCACTTGGAGATAGGGTCAAGAAGTGTATAGTTGGTTATTCACAAGAAATGACTGATTTAAAAACAAAGAGCTCTAATGGAATTCAATAGTGCTTTTCAGTCATTCTGCTTGGCATCTCTATTACCTGAGATGATTCACAGTCCATTATGGGAGCTTCCATGCTAATAGAATGTCTATCTTCTGTAATACAGACACATCAGAGCACTAACTGGGAATCTGTCACAATGAATTTCATCTAGATTTCACTTCATCTCTTCATGGACTGTAAAATTTGCTCTTGTACAATGCCTAAATTTACTGTGGGTAATTGAGAGAGATCTATAGATGCAGCAGCACTAGGTAAAAAGCAGTTTTCCAAAGATCTATTGTAAATTGTGCAGCTTTGCCTCAGCTGGGGAAAGATTATAGGGAGCTGAATCTTGCCTTTACTAATGAGATGTTTTGGTGAGTTCAAAAGAGAGAGGGGGGAGATGCTTTAGTGGATTCTGCCACGTGTAAAAAGGAAAACAGGAAGGGACCCTATGTTTTATTACAAGGAAAGCTTTGGAAAAGGGACAAAAATAAGTTGGGACACAGACTTCATTACCTTTCCAGGGAAATATAAATCAAGACTATGATAGACATAATATTTTCCAAATCTGCCTGCATTTACTTGCCAGAAAAAGAATGTCTCATGCATGACCCAGCCTCCCAGTAGCTCACATTTGCCTCCTCTTGCAGCTGTAGATAGAATGGATTCCATTTCTCATTTACTAACCCTTCTGTTTCACAGATTGTTAATCCTAACTAAAATATTTGGTATTAAGCTATCTGCATGAATTGTTGATAAAGAATTAAGATAACATTTGAGCTATTAAATATAATGTGTGCTCGTAGTTTTTCAATGGATACTTGGGTTTCTGCTCATAAAGTATACATGCTAACCTTTTCCCCCCTTTCAAACCTTTTCCTTTTCTTTATTTTACTTATTCCCATCAAAGGCTAAACAGAAGCACTGGATGCCCGTAACAATCAAAGGGCTTAATATTTGTTAGCCAATTAGAATTGTGATATATTCTATAGCTTTTTTCCTAAGCCAGGAACTGAATAATAGCATCATGCTTCACTGGCAGTGAAGTGAGCTGAGCCTTTACATTAGGAGAAAATCAGCATGGTATGACTGCAGTTCATTACTGAAATAGGTAACTGATGAACTGAAAAGACAAAGGGCATTGTTAAATGAAATGTCATTATTAGAGGTGCTCATGTTTAACAAATGTACTGTAAGTTAATTCAGTAGTGTTTTCTATAAAGTTCTCCACTGAATGTTCACTGCTCATTTTTACTGTCTCTGCATACCTAACATCTCCTTAAAAATGTCTTTAAGGAAACAATGTCAACTCCCAATCATGGGGAGTAATTAAATCAAGGTCAGAACCATCTTCTGGGCTGCAGTATTTGTGTCACTTTTTCATTGAAGACCCTGACCAGATGCAAGTGAGTTTGCTTTACATGCAATATGCTAGGATGTTAATAATGCTGGAGATCAGAGGGAGAATAAGCACAATCATTTTGCAGAAGACATAAGAAAAATGTTTTTAGCTTCAAGAGAAAAAAGCAATGAAACCCCTTTGGCATCTGTGCAAAACTGTTTTCTTGACTCTGGACGTGATAAAAATAATTTATGAAGCTCTACATTTTTAGCAAGAGGAAATGACCTCAGCTTGTGGCAATCTGATACAGTTAGCGAAGCCTCTCTCTACTACTTTTATGGATTTCCTTGAGCTACATATTCTGTGACCTGTATTTCAGATTTATTGGCAGATACATAAGCCACATTAAGTAATATAAAATGCAGTGAATGCATCAAACAACTCAGCAGGGAACAACTGACAGCAGGCAAGAGGCTGCCTCTTCAAAGAAGTCACTCTGAATTGGATACCTGTTTATGGACTTGTCTAACCAGCCTCTGCATTTCTGTTTTAAATAAAGACATTAATTCAAAACAAAAGAGTTTCCAACTGAACACATCACATCCTGGGTGGCAGGGAGAGGAGAGTGGAAGACCAACTTTAAAATCCAATCAAACCCTCAGGATCTTTAGTATAAACATGTTTTGCTTCCAGTTTGGGGAGTGGCATGGATCCTCAGTAGGAGAAAAGGGGCCCCCAACATATTGCATTTGGTTCCATGCAAGACAAAACAGTAGCATTTTGATGATAGAGATGCAGACTGACTGACTTTTAGTAAATACTTACTACCCTAATAAAGAGAATAGTACTATGGAGCAAATGAGTACTGAACACTGCCATACACTAACCACTTGATACAGAGCTGGAAGAATTTTTTTTTACAACTTCTATTCCCATTTCTTATACCTTAAAAGGCAGGGGTATACTCAGGCAAAGCGAAGAGGACCAAGGTAGCAATCAGGAGATTATGTCTAACTGGGCCAGCTGTTTCACCTTGAGAACTCATACCCTCTCTCTGGAGTTCACAATGTGAATGCTGACATCCCTTCCAGGGCAGGAATCCCTTGGATCTTGGAACAATGAGAGTCAAATGATTGATGTAAAGAAATGAAATCACAGGGTGCAGGGGACACCTCAAACAGCAGTGAATAACTCCAGAAGATTCAGGCCCTGGCACAAGCCCAAACAGAAAAATGATGGACATGTGGTTTCATGGGGAACCTCCAATTCACCTTCTTGTGACTGTTACATTTTACTATTAACTATGCCCTTTTAAAGACAGCCTTGGGAGGCTCAAATAAAGGTACATTCCCCAAGACACCTTCTGGGTGATTTCCACCTACAATGGGCTCTCCATTCTCTGAAAATTGGCAGCTCTTTGTGCCATTTAATATGAACAATTAAGCACAGTGATTAAGGGCTCAGATTCTAAGAGTCAGATGACCCAGTTTTTAAGTCCTGATTCTGGTGCTATTAGCTATGTGACCTTGGTCCAGTCTCCTAATCGCTCTTAAACTCACTTTTTTTCTGTAAAGCCAGGATGACAATAATCATATTTGTTTTCTTGTGTTATCATGATGATGAAATAAGGTGCAAATTATAAAGCATTTAACACAAACTATGTCACTGAGTTAAACTCTCAATCTATATATTTAGGTACTATTATTATTATTATTATTATTATTATTACTCTGTTTCACACATACCCATTTTGTTTTTTGTCACAACTGCAATTCATTAAATGCAGTTATGGCAGCATGTGTCACTTGTGTTTCCTGCAGTGCTGAGCTCATGTTATGTTTTTTAAAAAATAAGTACTGAGGGCCGGGAATTTAGCTCAGTGGTTCCGCCACCTGCCTCGCAAGCTCAAGGACCCGAGTTCGATCCCCAGTACCAAAAAAATAAATAATAACAATTTTAAAAAATAAGTGCTGAGTTGTAAAATTCTATTAAGGTAGAGAAAGGAAAGTGAAGCATAATAGCAACAGAATAAAAATATTTGCACTCCTATTGCATAAAAAGCAGCTCTAGTCATCCCTGCCATTATTAAACATTCACCTCTCACAAGGTGCTTTACATAAGTTATTTCTAAGTACTACTCTGCCAGACATGTATTATTGTCCCTACTTTACAGAGACAAAAATTGAAGTTCAGGGAAGGTAAGAAGTATTTCATACTATTGAAGTGAAGGGATGAGATTCAAACCCATGTCCATCAGCTGCCAATATCCATTTCTATCATATAGTTCTTCCACCCACTATGCTGTCCGATCTGCCAGAGGCTCAGCCTCTGAACATGTAAAATAGCTCCCTGATGGGGAAGGGTAATAAATTAGAGACAAGGTGGCCTGAGGAAACCTCAATCCTGAGACACATAGAGCAAGGCATATCTCTGGCAGTGGCATAGGCTAAATGTGGAAAGCCAGTCTTCAAAAGTGCACAGTATGAAAAGAAATGCAAATCATAGTTATCTGGGGCTTATACTATAACAATTACCATCTCCAGCATTCTCTTGGAAGCCACCAAATGGTGGTGTAAAGACAAAAGGTCATAAATAATTAAAATGTTGAACCTGGGTATTAAATAACAATAATATGATTATTTTTAGCGTGGTAACAGCCATGCCTCACATTTGAAAAGTTCCTGTATCTCAGCATCATGTTAGGGGTGACAAGATGAGGGAGTTCGCCCTGGCAAGAGTTGGACATGGTCTGAGAAGAAAGATGGGATTAGGAGAGGCAGCCAGGACTAGTCCTAAAATCCCAGTTGGATGTGCCAGTGAAGACTATGTCTTGGCCTGGGACCAGTGGAGAAACATGTGGTCCATGCAGAACATGTTGGGAGCCATATTGTCAGGAAGGATGTGTTATTATGAATATCTTTGTCAGACTGAAAATATCTGTTCTTTCCATGCAACCATTTCCAGATCTGAATGTTGCCTACCTTCCAGAAACGTTTCATCCTAGACTTGAATTATTTACATTGTTTCCTCAAATGCCATGTAGAAGTGCTTGGGGTGATAAAATAGAAAGAGCAGGAATACATTTGCTATGTGTAAAGGAGTTCACATCTCTGCTAGCTAATTTAATAGGAGACTTTGAGGCAAGAACCACCTCTAATAATTCAAAACTAAAATTAGATATTCACTTAAAAAATTCAGGTAACCGAAACAAAAACAAGACGAACTTTGTTTATTTAAATTATGAGGATAATTGCCTCAATTCTCCAATTCCCCTCACTGAGGTAGACTTGGCTTGAGTGTATCAGTATCCATGGTGACTCATCTAATAAGTAAACTGCATTAGCTCTGCTACTAACAGAGAGGAAAGGGAGATCTTGAAATATATCTGTCGTGGCTTCCTTCCAGAACAAGGGATTTCATTATATCCTGAAGATATGAAGCAGTCAAAGAGATCTGAAGTATGGAATAAGGATGAGAAGGAGAAGAAGTTTGTGCTTATACCCTTGCTTTTTAGATTTGTTTTTATATATGGAAATCAGGCACTAGCGACAGAGACTCTGTGGGGAGACTTGATTCTTCTGGTCCAGGGTTTTGTTTGGGTTTGTTGCTGTGTTTCCAAAAAGTTCCCCAACACAAGTAGGCTTCCACATTTACTCTTATGTACACAATTCAAATAAGCATGACAGGATACTCTTCAAAATATGCATGCATGGTTCTATGGCTAGAATGAACAAATGCATGAGGGTGCCCGTGCAGTAGACCCAGACAATGTGGAATGATGATGGAAAGCATCCCCAAAGAGGCGCCACAATATCCTTGTAACAACAGAATAACAACTTGCTTTTGTATCCATCTATTTTTGAAAATCATTTTATGATTACGAGCATGTAAGCTATTCTAATTATTACTGTAAATAATTAATCATTTCCTTTACAATCACTTATTAATTAGCTGTCATAACATTGTTGTGAGTTAGGTGGAAGACAAAGATTCAATATTCAGTTATTAACACCTAATTAAAATATTCATTGTTTTCCATATGCTGTTTATAGCTTGGCTTCCTCACACTTGATGACAGAATTTTCCTAACGTTGAACAGTCTTCCATTTGCTTAGCTACGTCGCCATCTGTTGTTGAGAAGTAGAAAATGTCCTTTGCTTTTTTCACATAAACAACAATCCTTGCCTTTTAGCTTTTATAGGGAGGGAATAGAAAAGGATTGAGCTTTAACGTTCTCCTCCTGAAATATTTTTCTTGACATCTTTTGTCCTACTATCGACTTCATACAGTGTCCTGCTAATTTGGATGGTATATTCTAGTACAGTAAATTAAGCAAGCCCATTAATTAAATGACATTGAAATACAGTCACCCCTCAGATCAGTTCTAGGACATCCTCCACTCTTCCTCCCTTGCAGATACCAAAATCTGCAGATGCTCAAGTTTCTTACATAAAATTGTGTAGTATTTGCATGCTTACATGTCCTCTCATATGTAGTACTTTTAAATTTGCTCTAAATTACTTTAACAACTAACACACAGTAAATATTATGAAATAATTTTTACCATATTACCTAGTGAATAATGACAAGGGAAAAGTATATATATTTTATACTATATATAATATACATAATATATATGTATATTATACATATGTATATATACATGCGTATGTGTATGTATATACACATATATGTATATGCATATAATATATGTATATGCACATAATGATATATGCATGTATATATATATTCACTACAGGCAGTGCTTCTCCCTCACCCCTAGAATACATTCAGGCTGAGGTCAGTCGAATCCACAGTTGTGGAATTCAGGAGTATAAAAGATCAATGGCATTCAAACTATTTAAATATAGAAAAGGGATAGGAATTAGCTAACTAGTTTGGTTTACATAAGGTCATAATTAAGGGAAATTTAAATTGGATGACTGAAATCACTTATAAAATGACTCGGTGCTAACTCCTGCATAACAAAAGCTCACCCTCCTTGAGTAAACTCGGGGTGCCAACTGCAGTTCACTTTTGCAACACCCTAATAATAGAGACACTACTGACTGTGCTCTTTTAATAGATAGGGACACAGAATCACAGAAAGGTAAATTTCTGCCTCAGAGAGTGCTACCTAGTTTTTGGGACCCAATGCAAAATGAAAATGTAGGTCTTTCTGCTCAAAAGCAGAAAATAAATGCTTTTTAAAAAGTACTAAAATATTAAAAATTTTTCTTAGTCTCTCTTAATTTATATTTTATTTACTACTTGATGTTTTTATAGGTAAATAAAATTTTAGTTTTGTTATAAATATGAATTTTACCATTCTATATTGTACAATGCCAGTTTTAAATTCAAATATAACTGCTGGGCAGAAAAATCAAAATTGCACAATTTGCTCCTTTGTAGCTCATACATGTACATGTATTTTTTTTTTCTCACCAGAACAGAAATACTGCACAAAACTAACTTGCCTGCCTTTATTTCATTTGATATGTACACATTCTACCAACACTGCTCATGTTCGGCTTACTAATGAGTAAGGAAGGATTTAAAGAGAATGAAATTAAATCCTCTTTTCCTCTATGTCACCATTTTCAACATAAGTAGTTCGCTAGCAAAGAGGAATAACATAAAGAAGGACATGGTAGAGTTCCCTGCCATTTGTTTCTTAGAATGCCACTGACTCCTTTATGCAATTAAAGCAAGTTCTGGTTCAGGCAGAAAGTCAGTACTCCTCATAACACACTTATCTTGTACACATTTTGAATCTCATGGACAGAACTCCCACAGACTGTGGGTTCACTAGCAATCTGTGTGCTTGAGGCATTGCCAGCTCTGCAGGGGAATGGGACACGAAGGAACAACAGACACTCATACTGTACTTATCTTTTCTACTCACCTGCATGCTTAAATGTTCCATCAGAAACCACTTAAAAAACATAAGTTCAAATGTAAAACTACCAAGAATTTCAAGCCAGTGACGGGAGAGCATAAACTCAAGTGTGCGGCTCTCTGAGCCTGTGGCCCCATGAGACTGACCAGGCCATACATACATCAATAAAGTAGATCCCGCAATGACACACAGAATGTGGAATGGCAATTTTGAACCAGACCACCTGAATTCAAGTGCATGGACTAAATCACCTTGCTCTGCTGCCCCTCGGACTGTACCCAGAGGCACCTCACAGGGTTCTACTTTTTATGTCCATTATTTACAGAATTATATAAAAATCGTGAGAGATAGAAGACTTTAGATGTTCAATCTTTTCTTTGTACAGATAAGGGACAAAAAGTGCAAAGAGCCAAGATGACAATACAAGTGTCATGAACCCAGAGCTCCTCAATCAATTGTCAAAATGAACGCAGTATCTCCTTCCCCTGGGCATCCCTTCTTTTACTCATGCTTCCTTTGGTGACTCATTTCTCCTTTGCTACTCCATAGCAAATCTAGTCAGTCCCTATGTGTCAGATGAGGTAGATTCCCATCCTCTCCACCAAAGCCCAGAGAAGGGCACATAGGTAGAACTGGCAAAGCCACATCTTTCACAGGAACTTTGCTACAGCTGTGGAGAACAAGGGGCCCCCTTCCTCTAGGATGCTAAGACATCAGGACTGGGAAATCTCAGAGCATCCAATATGACCAACTAAAGACACTGTCTGATTACCAAGTCAGTATGAAGGAAAGCTGAACTGAGAACTTCAGAGGGGGGAAAAAACCCTAAGCGAGGACAGTTCTGAGTATCTGGTTGGGTCCTCAGTCCCAATAAATGAACTAAAACACTCCTCTTTGTTTCTTATCAAATTTAAAACAGTTTCTGTTACTTGCAACAAAGAACCCCAATGAACATAGGACATACAGATTTTGGAGTCATCCTATAAGCAAGGTAGTTGAAATGGTGGTGAGGGCGCAATGAGGCCCAAAGATAAAGTTCTGGGGAATCTCATTTAAGGAGAAAGCAAAAGAAGAGAAGGCAGCACAGGAGATTCAGCAAACAGTCAAGGGTGTTCAGGAGACGCAGCACAGGAAGAGTATTGACTAGGCAGAAATTAAAGGGGCGGGGTATGCAGAAAGTTGAGGCAAGACAAGGCAAACAAGTATCTATTGACTTAGAAATTAGTCAGTGGAGACTTGCATTAGGAGTTTGTTGGGTATGGGAAGCAAAGCTGTGGGTTAAAAAAGAAAGAGCAAATGTTGGTGTCTTGAGATACAACTGAAATGAAGGAAGATAATTTCTGAAAATTTTTAACTTTCAAGGATAATGAGAACATGAGAGAAGACCATAGTTAATAAAAATTGGCAACAGCAAATGAAAATAATTCACAAATTGTTGAAAGTGAGCAAACAGATGGGGGACTGGTATTTTGATTTTGCTAAGGGGAGAAAGCAGAGATACCTTGGGGCCCATGTGGAGGTCATGGCAAAGAGTGATTTGCCCAGTGGAATCCTGGAAACTTCAGGCCTGAGGCACAGGTAGGTTAGAGAGCAGCTGTAAGGCTCAAGGATGAGAACAGAGCAATTGTTTGATAGCCTGTCTTAGAATAATTGGGCCCATCCTGAATCTCTCCTGTCCTGAATCTCTCCTGTCCTTCATTTGAGTCACTGATCCTGATTCTCACAAGAAATCAGAGACTTGTTCCCCGGAGGCACTACAAAGACCGTAATCCCAACTCCAGAAAACTTGGCAGAATTGGGTCACATTTTAGGTCTGTGCCCAAACTGAAGGGCTACTGAGTGTTACACACTAACACTAGAGCCCTAGATTGTCTCCTGCCTCTTATCCAGGCACCAGGAGCCAGGCTTATCAGACAAACATCCCCACCCCTAAGCAAGACACGGAAGAGCCGCTTTGCAGAAAGAATGCCCTTGTGGCGGTTTGTGCTGTGGGAGCTACATTTATCAGAATCCTCTTTTCTCTGTGGCTCTAGGTTTGGGTGACAAAGGAATTTGTATGAAGTTTGGAAAGTAGAAAAGAGAAGGAGTTTCCAGTGTCCTCTGATGGTGGGTTTGTATAGGGTCCTAAATGCCACTGCAGCCCCCACACACATCACTCATGACTGGCTGGCCCTGGTGGTGGAGGGTGGCTCCCAAGCTCCGTGTTCTGCTGGCTCCACACATTTCCCTCAACTTCTCTGTGCTCTGTGTCTGCAGCTCTTCTGGAAGATGATTTAGCTTCTTTGGCGCGTCACCTTCATCTCTGACTTTGAGGTGGCAAAAGTGTCTCAAAAAGGTATTTGAGCACCACACACTGGATTATTTAAAACAACAGGGCTTTATTCTCTCACAGTCCTGGAGGCCAGAAGTCTGAAATCCAGATTTCAGCAAGGTCATACTCTTCTGAACCCAGTAGGAAAATTCATTCTTGTCTCTTCTTAGGTGCTAGTGCTTTGGTTCTACCAGGCAGTTTGCTGGCCATTACCAAAGAGAAGAATAATCTCTTTAGACAATGAAGATAAGTGAGCTTCCAAAGGTTAAATGGAGAAAGTGAGAAGATAATGGAGAAGGAAGAAAGAATGCTTTGTGAAAGACAAAAATAAAGTTATAGACAAGGCATTGTTGTGCATCCTTGTCATCTCAGCACTCTAGAAGGCTGAGGCAGGAGAATCACAAGTTCTAGCCCTACCTGAGCAACTTAACAAGACCCTGTTTCAAAAACAAAAAATAAGAAAAGGACTCGGGATATAGTTCAGTGAGAAGGCCCTAAGTTCAATTCCCAGTATTGCAAAATGGGTGGAAGGATGGATGGATGGAAAGATGATAGATAGATAGATAGATAGATAGATAGATAGATAGATACCCCACCTTTCTGTCATTTATTTACATTTATTCTAAAAATGAATTAAGACAAAACAGTGGCACGTCTTCTTGTAATGCCACAAATCAGTAATCACTAACTATAGAAAGTACCTCCACACTTGTTGTCAGACTTCTTCATTCAGATCAACACCTCTCAAAGTATGTCCTTAAATAATACCTTCATCCCATAAAAGGAATACATAGCTTGAATAAATTTTGGAGTGTTGCATGTTATTTGCCCTTCTTTGAGAATCATAATAAACATACACATAGGAAACTCTCTGAGAAGTCTTTTAACAGAAAAATCATAACTTTCTTATCCTCTTTTCTAGTAATTTTCCGTAGCTAAAGAATTTTCAGTAAATCCTCATATCATGTAAAACATTTTTTACTGTCTTTTTAACTTCTTTCAAGAAATTGCTATCAAACTAATTGGACTCAGATCTACATCTTAACTATCACCATTGACACATAAAATAATGTTTTTCAAATCTCAAGTCCAAAGTCATGTTATCTGCTGTTGACAATTTTAGCGGAAAGACTGCAAAGAGCCCTAGAAATGTTAATTCAGCTACATCTGACATATGAAGAATTTTTGGTATTCAACCCAAGCTTTACATTTTCTTTGCAATTTTCAAAATGCACAGCTTCACACTCTTTCAAGGCTCTGGTATTATCCAAAAGCGATTACGAAGAAAAACGAAATTACCTTTCTTCATTCTATCTATTCAGGACCTTGGAAATGCAGACTGACAATAAGCTGACAATTATTTGCAATCCATTTTCAGTTAATTTCACCAGAAATTGAGCCTGAGGACTGCTGACAAATAAAGTATATTATTCATCTGAAAACATTCTCTTTGGGGCTCCAGATCTCCTATCTATTTCATTAGTGATCAGGATCAAACCAAGTTGGAAATTGATTTATGCAATAGTTATCCCTCTACAATAATTAATTAGGAAAATAATACTTTAGTGGAGCTTTGGAAAGGAGTAGTTTCTAAGGCTCTTTGATAAAATATAAAACTTTAAAAAATAATTATGAGGCAATATTCCTAAGGGAGTAGATATGCATTGCATTGCTTTTACTATTTTCAGAAGATAGTAGATTTAAACGGAAGTTAGGAATAGTGCCTTGAATCTCAATTCAGTTCATCTAACAATTTTTGAGCATGTACTACATGCCAGGCATTGTGTGCTAGGACTGTGAGGGTTACAGAAATGAAGTATCCTCAATAAGTATACATGGGCAGGTAGCCATGTATGTATGGTATTATTATTTTAATAAATGCTGCAATAGATATAACTTGGTGTTTTTACAGTCATAGAAGCTCTGGGAATTAACTCTGCTGCAATCATTGAGCAATGCGTCTTGAGAGAAAGTGACATTATAATTGGTCTTACCATAAAGGGTGCAACATTAGTTGGTTGAGATGAAGGGCTGTGGGCTGGAGAGGATGCAAGTGCAACTCTAAACAGAGGAAATATAAACAATTACAAAGAACTGGGAAAATTCCAACTGGGTTTGAAAAATACAAGAAGTCTGGATGGCCTCAGGAGAGGAAGGGATGTTGGTACTATATTATAAAGGGAAATCTTCAAGTCCATGGACAATTTTTAACAAATGAGGTTTTAAGCTAAGAAACTGTAACCCAGATAAATCTGGTGGCAGTGTCATTATGGAGTGAAGGAACTACTGGACAATATTGTAAGTGTCCTGGTGAGAGGCAACAAAAAATTGTGGAAGAGGAAAATACGAAGACAAGAAGGAACATAACTTGGGACTCATTTAGTTCATCCCTTTAAGAGAAGTCAAGGCTCACTGAGGCCAAGGAGTTAAAAGGATCTTGTAGGTGTTAAAGTCATAGAGGTCACTGGCAATGTTAGCAAATGCTGTAAAGAAAAGACACAATGAATTAAGTACAAAGGGCTTGGAATAAGGTGGTGGTATCTCAAAGGGTGATAAATGAGGATAATGTTTGTTCACTCTTTGGATCATGTATTCATTTAAAAATTTGTAATCCAGAACGTACTCCCTTGGGTATGAGGATACAGGCACCAATAATACACATTAAAATAGCAGTTGTGATCAAACAGGGTAACTGTCTTTGAGCAAGGAAAAGTTTCAAGGATATTTAAAAGAATTAGAAAGGAGAAAGATGTGGAATTCAGAATAATACAATCAGATCAACAGGAACTTGTAAAGACATGAAAAAAAAACATATTTTAACTTATAGTTTCATGTCCAAGTAGGAAGATAAGAAGGAAAATGAGCAAACAATCCATCTATACCTTACCTGCTTTGAAGGATTTTTTTCCTAGAAGTCATCTTACCTTTCATTTCTCAGAAGCAGCTCACATGTCTACTTCTAATCTGCCTGGGAATCTGGGAAATATAGAATTGGGGCACATTTTCACACTCAACAAGTTCTGCTAGCAGAGAAGCAAGGAAGAATGAACATTGCTTAGACAACCAGCAGCTATGCTTTTGTATATTTAAGTATATCTTTATTTTATTCTTTTTGGTTGATTAAAATCTTACTGTAGTATAGAATTCTAGGTTAAAAATATTTTTTCTTTAGACTTTTGGGCACATTGTTCCATCGTTTCTAGCTTTTTTTTTTTTTTTTTTTTTTTTGGTACTAGGGATCGAACTCGGGGTCTTGTGCTTGCGAGGCAGGCAGCAGAACCACTGAGCTAAATCCCCAGCCATCATTTCGAGCTTTTAATGTGACTCAAGAAGTCATGCCATTCTGACTGTGCTTCTCCTTTCTTCATAATGTGACCTGGTCTTTCTCTCTGCAAAATCTTAGCATCTTCTCTTTATCTCTCATGTTCTGAAATATCTAAACAATGTACTTCGATGTGCTTGCCAGTTACAAGGTATTTTCAACCAGGATTCTGCTTTATTGTTTCTTTGAAAATCTCCTCCCCTACTATCTTCTATTATGATGTCTTCCCTCCTGGAGGACATTTTCTTGGCTGTCCCTTCCAATTTGTATTGAATTTTTAAATTTTACCTATCACTTTTAATTCCAAGAGTTCCTTTTTATTCATTGATTAGTAATGTGTCTATAATTAGTAGTTATCTGCCATTATTTAATTATATTACAACAGGCTTTTAAACAAAGTTTTAAATGAATTTGAAGTTTGGTTTGAGGCTTAAAGCATAGAATGCAATGTATTTCCATATTCCAAAGGAAGATGCTAGACATTAAGCTAGGAATCACATACCATGCATTCTTTAAAAAAAAAAATTCAGGGCCCAGGATATAGCTCAGTGGTTCCGCCACCTGCCTTGCAGTCTCAAGGTTGCGAGTTCGATCCCTGGTACCAAAAAACCCCAAAAAACAAACAAACAAAAATCTTTGGCTTTTTCCCTCCTTCCCACATTTAGCACATATATGAAGAAAAAATAATTTAAAAGCTAGAGATTCTTTAGAACAAATCAGTATTTTTTAAGAGAGATATAAGCATGAACTTTTAAAATGGATATTTCTCTCTACCCCTTGTGTCAAGCAAAAGGAGGATTCATGGCACACATTCAAGACACTGTATTATCTGTTAGGAGTGGAGACCAACATTTTGGCTTCCAGCCAGCTGCTGCTGAGCTACAGAAACCCGAGGTCATGCTCTTCACTGCCACCTCCAGAGAGGGTGAAAAAAAAAAGGAATGTTCTTTAGAGAACTAGACCTGTGACTTCTGGACTTAGGGGGTCAGTTGGAGCAGAAAGATTAATGCATTCAAATCACTGAGGCTGCCTGGGGATAACTGGGTAAAATAAACATAAGACTACAGTGGAAATGGTCTAAATTTCCAGGTTGATTTGGACTGAGATATGTGAGTTTTCCAAAAATTAAGTGAGAAATTAGGAAAATAAGACTGAGCTTGAAAAGACCCTACCCAAGAGATTTGTCGAAACAGAATGAACTTTCAACCAGGGTACCTGAAGGGAGAATTTGGGGAACATTATGAGAAGTCAGCGGCATGATGTTTTACCTCATCAAGTGTTAGGAGAAGCACATAAGATCGAAAGTTCCATGTGAGGATAGGAAGAAGGCCCTGCAAAAGCAGCCCCATCAGAAAGGGTCAGCTTTGGGGCACTTGCCTTACGGAGGTACCAATGCCAGGAACAAAAGCCAGTCAAATGCAACTTTCTTCTTCTCTTTTAGTCCCTCTTCTCTCTTGGCATGACACTAGAAGTAGCATAGAAACATCAGGTAGTAAATGGGAGAATAAATAGGGGAAAGAGAGAGACATATAGACTATACACCTCTACCTTTACTTACAAGAATTCAAGGTCAGACCTAAGCTAGGAAAGGGGAGGTGTGGAGTAGATGAAAGATTGAAGCTTAGATTAGATTGGACTTCTCAATACCTGAAAATGAGTCTATTCTAATGTACAAAAGTGCCAGAAGAGGATTACAATCAGCACAAGATATCATTCAGGTGTGGGTGTGGGGAAAAGAGATCAGACAGATAAAATTTAAAGACTGATGGGAGGAAAAGCGGGTTGTTTTGTGCTTGTATCACATCAAGTATAATCAACGTAATGGTTTTTTGGTTTTCTCTTCCATTCTCTTTGTCCTTGTAGAATTATGTTTGCTATCATTTTGGTGGGATTCCAAGAGAAAGAGAAGACAGACATATGCATTCAGTTCTGTTACTTAGCTTTCTATTACTGTAACAAATACCTAAAATAATCAACTTGACAAGATGAATGGTTTAATTTGTCCCACAGTTTTAGTCTTTGGTTGGCTGATTCCATTGCTTTTGGAAAGGCAGCACATCATGGCAGGGAGTGTGATGAAGGAAAACCATTTCCCTCATGGTCAGAAAGTGAAAGAGAAAGAAAGAGACCAGCAACTCATGATCCCTTTCAAGAGTACACCTCCAATGACATAAAACCTCCTTCTGGGTCCCAACTTCTGGCAGTTCCCACCACCTCACCCTGAGGACCAAGCCTTTAACACATGGGCCTTCGGGCAACATTCAAATCCAAACTATAGCAGGTTCCTTTTTAAACTGTTAAATACAGGTAGACTGCACCCTGGCCATAGAAATTTGCCAAGCCCAAGTTGGCTCTGTGTTTTGTTTCCCCTTGGCATGGGGCAGCAGAGGTTCCAACCAACTGACCAAGAACATCATGGAATGCCCAGGAAGAGAAAGTAAGCCTGGAGAGTTGACAGATCCAGGGAGGAGTTATAGACCCAGTCCACAATGCTAACTCCAAGAAAAGCCCACAACTATTGTAAACTACAAAAAGAGTGTGGGGTTTTACAGTAAGTCCCCAACCTACAAACATTCAAGTTGTGAAATTTCTCAAATATGAATGGACCTTGCATTATGAACATTCATAGATGTGAACAAATTGGGGAAGTAGCTCCCATGTCTGCCAGACATTGTCATAGTTGTGTTGCTGTATCCTTACAGTACAGTGTGATAGTGAACGGTATTTGTGCATGTGTGTTTGGTTTTTTTATACTTTACTTTGTAATTTGTGTCAGGGGTGTGTAAGATTCACATTGTCGGATGAATCCAAAAACAAATCCAACTTTTGAACATTCTCCTTGAATGGAACTTGTTCATAAGTTGGGGACTTACCGTACTCTAAAAATGATTCCTTCTCAGTAGGCTAGAGTTGGAGAAGAAACTCAGTGCAGCACTCAATATATTGGCAAACAACATTTGATCAGGTGCCATTTTGGCAAGGGGTTAATTGTTTTCAGAGCCACAGAACAACTCCACTTCAGGACTTCCATTGTTATCCTCCTACAGTGATTGGGTGAGAGACACCCATGTAAGATAGGTGTAGAGAGGATGCAGGGTAGACCTAGACCCTCTGAGAAGTTTAAGCTTAGGCTGAGAAGGACATGGGCTCCCACACAACAATGTGAGAAACCAGGCTCAACAAGTATAGCTTTCAGAGGCAGCTGGATCTGAAAAGGCTAACATTAATCCCAGCAGTCTGCTTGAACCCCCACCACACTTCCTACATCCAGCAGAGACCAGTGATCTGCATGCTTTCCCCACTGACCTGTATAATAAGAACACATCTCCACTTGGATCGTTGCCATAGTCTGGGGTGTACAGGAGAGGGGCCTCTGGATCAAGGAGTCTCCTCACAAACCCACAGGCCATAAAGCCAGGCAGAGAAAATAGTGATTCCAAGACTGCAGCTACTAGAAAGAAGCCATTCATTTAAAAATATGGATGAAGTGGAGAGGAGTTCCATTTTATTTTCTTTCATTTGGAGTTTGGGGTTTTTTTCTCATTTTCTTGTCACTTTTCTCCTTTTGATTTTATTTTCCTTCACTGTTTTTAATTTTTTTGTATTTACTTATTTGTTCTTTCCTTTCACTTCTATCTAATACTATTAATTTCCTTGTACTCTTTTATAGGATTCTTCATTTCACCTTTCTTCCTTTTCATTTTCCATTGGTTAATTTTTCAAATTATATTATTTTCATTCTTCATTTCCTCATCCCCTCTATCTTTACTAGGATAACCTTTAAGCTTTATGACTCTTTATATAGTTAGTTAAATGTATGTTATTACTGTTTAATACTATTCTAGTTGCAGATTGTAGGTATAGTTATTGGATTTAATAGATATTTACTGTATGTCAATATTTAGTATGTCTTGGTGTTTTTACTATAATTATATATCTGTTTTATATGGTTAAGGGTAGTATATTATTGGTGTTTACGGTATATCAATATCCAGCCTGTCTTTGATGATATTATTTTTGCTGATTTTATTGCTAATGCCAGGGTGGCATAGTGGTTTCTACTAATTGGTTTTCTGTAGATTATCTCTTATCCAGAGAACTGGGTGTGGTGTCAAATACATTGTACACTCCCCTCCCACATAAATGGAAGTGGATGAATGTTAAGAAAGAAACAAAGGCCTATAGTTGGTCATACCCAGAGTGCAGCACTGAAAAGGATACATACTAAAAGGGTCTCCTTACTAGAAACAAAATCTTTCACAAGCTTCAGCACAAAAAACACACAAACAAAAAATAAACACATGAGAAGACATGCAAGAAAATGCCTCCCAAAACTCCTAACTCCACCAAAGCTGATCAGGGGCAGTGAGGAGGAGGAAATCAAAAGCCACACAGTCAAATTATTCAAAAAGATTCTAGAGGAGAGTAAAAAAAAAATAGACCAGTAAGGTGTTTGGTGAGCTAAAAGACGATAGAACTAAACAGATAATGGATCCAATAACAAAACAAGCAGCAAATCTACAGAAGATATTAATAAAAAGCTAGCTGACATTTAAAAAATGATACAAAACATGAATGTCCAGTATATTGTATTTCCCTGAAAATAAGACCAGGCCTGACATCAACTTTTATTCTAAAAAATGCAATGGGGCTTATTTTAGGTGACGTCTTATTTTTTCATGTACAGCAACCTACATCTAACTATGTACAACAATCAGCATTTATTCATTTATTCATGTACAAAAATCTACATTTATTAGAATACTATACAATCATGTTATCTTCTGGAACATCATCGTAACTTTCCAAACCCCAAATTCCAGCTGAATTTCGTGTGACTTCATTTCCTGTAAAACTGTTGGTCCTACTCTCTCATGTCCAGCAATAGAACTCTGCTTAAATGAGTACTTCATGTGTATTTAGCCTGCTTTTAGTCCATTGGCAATACAACTGTCAGTGATTTTATCTCACGAATTCTTTACCCAAGTCAGAACCTCTTGCAAGCTAGGCTTCTCTTTATTCTATTTTCAATGTACTCATTCATTTCCATAAGCAAATGGTACTTAAATGACTTGTTCATTGCAATATCAAGAGTCTGGAGATAAGCAGTTATTTCTGTGAGAATCATTATTTGACCTATTCTTCTCCCTGCAAGGAAGTTTTTTTTATGTCTTTAGTGCAGTGAGGGCTGGAATTATCCCAGACTATCAGACATCTTTAGCCACCTCCCAAACCAAGTGGCATCATTACACTGACTCACTTCCTTATAACTGGGTGCATCAAGCTTATTGGACTTCAAGAACATAAATGCTTAAAACACATTCAGGCTTATCTTTCTTGCCCTTAATGATGATTAGAGGTAGGGCTTTCTATCCATCCAGACAAGTTGTCAAAATACAGGTACACTTTCATAACGAGTGGAGGAAGTATAGATTGATGAGGCACCACTTTGACCAATTGTCATTTGAGATTCTTGGTCCTTAAGCACTGTGGTTTTCATCCATAGCAATCATGCTGGAGAGTCAGTATTTAGAAAAGTTGCTGCCATCAACAAAGGACTTGAATGAAGGGGAATGTTTAATAACTTCAGTATCTTCCAGCTTGAACAGTCTTAGACACAAACAATATAACTGAAGGAAACCACTCAGCCAATGTTGTGATGCTTTGATTTCTCTGGAGATATATCTAAAAGTGATGCTTTTGCAAGGACAAATGCTTGAATATCAGGCCTGCTTACAACCAAAGCCTTTGGTCTCCTGTCAGCAATTCATTCACAGATGATATGTTCCACCAAAGAAAATGATGTTTGCCAACCTGATCTACACTTGCATTTCTTAGCATCTCCCTCATCCACCATTTGACTGAGGTTATTGTACTCTCTGCTCATCATTTCTGGGCCATTCAGAGATCCACTTTCTTTGCAGAAATCCATAAGATTCTTGTGCTGGGAGTCCTCCATGATTCCTTTCTTGTACTCGATGAAATACCTGTTTCTTTTTGCACTGATCTTCTAAGAGGGTCAGAATATTATTCTTTTTCGATCTACCATTAAATTAAGTGTTAATTGAAGAATCACAAGACAACAGAATTATGAGTGATGAAAAAAATGAGGACAGTTAAGAATAATGGCCCAGAGGGCAGTGAAGCTCAGCCAGTCCCAGCACCCGGAAGGAAGCTCCCCCGCTGCCATCCCAAGCTCCTAGGGCCAAAGAGGTGAGGCGTGTGGGCGCCAGAAGCACCCCCAACCCTGGAAATGAGAAGACACATAAACAAGCCTCAAAAACAGACTTCCAGATCACCTACAGCAACCCCAAAGGGAAACGAGATGGAACACTCTGATACTCAATCACCTGGACTCTCTGAACTGGCAACAAAAGAGGATCTGGGAAAAATGAAATCAGAAATAATTACTCAGATAACAGCAAAGATTTTGCTCATAGTGCAAGACATGATTAATAAATCTAGAGAGGACACAGATAAGAAAATAGAGGATCTGAGGAACATGATGGAATCCCAACATAGGAAACAAATGGAATCCATAAAAGAGATACAAACAGATTTCCAGGAGATTAAAAACCCATCAAAAGTCTGAGCAGCAGAATGAACCAATGTGAGGATAGAATTTCACATATAGAAGATAAAATTGCAATTAGTGAGGAGGAGAAGAAAAATTGCTTTAAAATTGTAAGGGAACATGAGAAATCAACCCAGCAGCTGGTAGACAATGCAAAGAAGAATAACATAAGACTGATTGGAGTCAGTGAAGAAAGAGGAGAGAGTGCAGATGACATAAAAAAACTCTTCACAGAAGTGATGGCAGAAAACTTCCCAAGGAGGGGAAAAGAACTTGACAAACAGATAAGTGAGGCATATAGGACTCCAACTAGCCTTAATCAAAAAAAATGGATACATAGGCATATAATAGTTAGGATTCCAGAAATCCAAAGAAGAATAAAATTCTACAAGCAGTGAGAGAAAAGAAACAAATCACATACAAAGGAAAGCCCATCAGAATCACAGCAGACTTCTCAATGCAAGCCCTCAAGACAAGAAGAGTTAGAGTGATGTATTTCAAGCCCTAAAGGAAAAGAGCCTCCAACCCAGATTGATGTACCCTGCAAAACTATCTTTCAAAATTGATGGAGAAATAAGATGCTTTCTTAATAAAGAGCACCTCAGGAACTTCATGAATACCAAACTGGCACTCCAAAAAATTTTAGACAATACCCTAGGAAAAGACAATGAGGATTACAACCCCAGGAAACTCAGCAGAATGAATCCATTGGGCGTGACAAATTAAACACAAAGGGGGAGAATCCAGCAACAAGAAAAAGTCATGACAAGGCTTTTAAAACTTTTAACTTCATCTCCCTAATGAGTGTATCATTCAATCTTATTATTGTACTGATTAGTATTTTTCTGATTCTAGAATTGCACACCATTCCTTGTGCTATACTGGCTATTTATCATCTTCTTATGTCTACTTTTTAATTGGGGTGTCTATTAATGAGCTCTAAGAATTCTTTATATATTCTGCTCATAGGTTATATGCATTGTAAATATGGTTTGCTTAAGGACTACTTTTCATTTTAATGATGTCATTTAAAGTTCTAAATTTTGATGGAATCTCATTTATCAATTTTTTTTCTTTTATACATCATGCGTTTTGTATCCTAGGTAGTTCTTGCCTACCCTGAATTCATAAATATTTTCCCTTATAATTTCTTCTTAAAGTTTTATACTTTTAGGCTTTCTTATTTAGGTTCATAGATCCCTTCAAGTTATTTTCATGTATGGAAAAAAAGGGTTGAGTTTAATTTTTTATAACCGGATACCAGGTGTTCTAGTGCCATTTGCTGAAGACACTATCTCTTCCTTGGCTCTTGAATCGAGTTTATATTCTATAAAATGCTAATGTTAAATAATCTTTCAGAACTCAGTAGACCATATATGTGTGGTTCTATTTCTAGATTCTCTGTTTTATTCCAATGATCTATATGTCTTTCCTTACACCAACACTGCCTTGATTACTGTAGCTTTAGAAGAAGTCTTAAAATTGGGTGCTAAACATCTTCCAGCACTGTTTTTGGCTTTTCTGGGTCCTTTCTACTCCTACATAACTTTTAAATTTCAATATCCAATTCTTCATTTATAGCAAGTATACACAGACCTGAATTTTTATATATACCTTGTGTTTTCTAATCCTACTAAATTCAAGTACAAGTTCTAGGGGCTCCTGGAGATTTCTTAGCATTTTCTCTGTAGATGATCATTTCATCTACATATAAAGATTTTGCTTCTGCCATGCCAATCCTATCCTAGTTGTGTCATTTTATTGCCAGATTATTTTGGTTTAGACCTATGTTTCAAAGTCCAATGGACAGATGAAGAGTAGGCATATATGCCCTTGTTCCCCACTTTAGGGAGAAAGCATTGTATTGCCTCCATTCACAGAAGGAGTTTTTGTTGGAAGTATGGAGTACATGTCTTTGATCTGTTGAGAAGGTTCTGTTCTACTTCTAGTCTCCTGATAGCTTTTCCCATGAACAGCTGTAGAATTTAGTCCAATACTCTTTCTCCAACTAGTGACAGGATCATATGGCTTTCTCCTTTCCTCTGTTCAAATGATGACTTTTGGGGGTGGATCTTCCCATGCTGAACCAACACTGCCATCCCTGTAATAAAACCACTTTCTACATCCTGCCAGATCTGACTTCTAATACTTTGTTTTGTTAAACAACTTTCTATCTATGTTCATACTTTTTTCTTCTATTATCTTTATCCAGTTTTAGGATTAGCACAATGTTGATTTCCTAAAATGAGGGGAGAAGTGTTCCTTCTTTTTTCTGCTTTAATTGTTTGATATAATTTATCAGTTAAAATGTTTAGAAGCCTGCTGTTGTCATATAGGTAGGTTTTCAAGCTAGGAATATACTTTCTTTAATAGGTGCTATTCAAATTTTTTATTTCCTCCAGAGTTAGTGTCATTAATTTGTCTTCCAAGTTACTTCTTAGAAGTTGTCAAATTTATTTCAAAGAAGATTTTTGAAATATGCTTTCTATATCCTTTTAAATTCTGTAAAATCTGTGGTAATGTCTCCTAGATCTTAATATTGTAATTTAAAAAATGTATAACTGATATTGTGTAACAGGAAGCAAAGGTCTAAAAGATCAGGGGAATTGGGAGGGGTAGGGGAAGGGAAAAAAGGGAAAGGAAAAAATATGAGAAGAGGAAAAAAATGGAAACAAGGTCTTTGCAAATAGGGAAGGGCGGAGGGGGTGAAGGGGAGCAAGGGAAGGGGAAAAAAATAAGAACCAAGAGACTCATGTAATGATACAAGATCCCAATGATGAATGTAGCTGTATTTTATACCTAAAATGAACCAATAAAGTTAATGGGGAAAAAAACCCTCACATAGACAGATACTTAGAGATATCTTATGCTAATATTGCTTATGATAGCATTTTTAAATAGGATACATTTTCCAATATCTTGAAAGATTTTTACATAAGTCCTGTGGTATTTATGTGGCAAAGATGCAATGATCTAGAAGTGACTGCTTATGATAGTCTATAAGAAACTTCAATCTAACTTTAATATAAACTTACATTTCTATGTATGGTGTTAATGTAGCTGGAAGATGGTATAGTTTGCATGTGTGTGCCTTGTGGCTTTTTCTTTTTAGGGACTAATTCCATGCATATGGCAAACATCCTTAAATTTAGTTTTTTAAAGTGGTAAATTTCTTTAATTTAGGAGACAAATATTTTAGAGAAATTGACAGAATAAAGTCTATTCCTTGTCTTAAGGTGAAAAAAAAAAAAGAATAATGGCCCATACAAAAGTGATGAAAAATTGCAGGTTCAAAAATTCAGAAAATGTTTCTATATTTCACATGAATGCATTAAGTACCACCACTATAACACATGACATATTGAATTATGAAGATTCATATTATACAGAATCACATCTGTTCATTATTGAATGCACATGTTATTTGTGCATTGTGTCTGTACTCCAGTCATTTGGCAATAAGTCTCAAGTTTATCTGTTAAGATAGGTGTTTACGAGATCCCAGTGAGAAGTCAATGTGGACCAGAGAGGCACAAGTGTGCAGGTCCCAGCCAGGGCCTCACACAGACACCAGCAATTTGGGCCTACAGGCCCCAGCCAAAGGCCCACCTGGAAAAAAGCTGAGCAGGTATGCAGGCAACAACCAGAGACCTGCCCAGATACCATCAGTAAGTGCACACAGAAACCAGCCAGAACCCCACCTGGAAAATAGCACAGCACAGGGATCCAGAAGGCCACCATTCTGAACTCAGGAATTGGCATAGTGCTGAGTAGCAGAGAGATGGCCTCTCTGAGGCTTGCTGAGAATTGAAGCCCACCGCATGAGCAAGAAGTCACTTCAACAAAAGCTCAGCAGGCTGCATCTGTTGAAATCAGAAGACACATAAACAAATCTCAAAACCAGACTTCCAGACCACCTAAGGCAACACCAAGGGTCAATGAGATGAAACAATCTGATACTCAACCACCTGGACTCCTTGAACTGGCAAATTTCTCAGATAACAGCAGAGATGTGTTCATAGTGAAAGACAGGACTAATAGCTCTAGAGAAGACACAGATTAAAAAAAAAAATAGAGGAGCTGAGGAACATGATGGAATCCCAGCATAGGAAATAATTGGAATCCATAAAACAGATGCAAACAGATATCCAGGAGATTAATAGCTCCATTGAAAGTTTACATAGCAGAATATGCCAATGCCGGGACAGCATTTCAGATATAGAAAACAGGATTGCAATTAGTGACCAGGAAAAGAAAAATTACTTAAAAATAGTAAGAGACCATGAGAAATCAATCCAGCAGCTGGTAGATTATGCAAAGAAGAATAACATAAGACTGATTGTAGTCAATGAAGAAACAGGAGGAAAAAAATAAAAAAGAAAAAAGAAAAAAAGAAACAGGAGAGAGTGCAAATGACATTTAAAAAACCCTGTTCTCAGAAGTAATGGCAGAAAACTTCCCAAATAAAGGAAAAAACTTGACATACAGATAAGTGAGGCATATAGGCCTCCAACTAGCCATAATCCAAAAAAAATCTACATCTAGACATACAATAGTTAAGATTCCAGAAACTCAACAGAACAAAATTCTACAAGCAGTTAGAGGAAAGAAACAAATCACATACAAAAGAAGTCCATCAGAATCACAGCAGACTTTTCAACATAAACACTCAAGCCAAGAAGAGCCTGCAGTGAAGTATTTCAAGCTCTAAAAGAAAACAACTTTCAACCCAGATTGATGTATCCTGCAAAACTATCTTTCAGAATTGATGGAGAAATAAGATACTTTCATGACAAAGAGCACCTGAGGAACTTCATGAATACCAAACCAGCACTGTAAAAAAATTTTAAACAATATCCTAGGAAAAGACAATGAGGATCACAACCCCAGGAAGCCAAGCAGAATGAATCCATCAGGCAAGACAAGAAATTAAATGCAAGGGGGATAATCCAACAACAGGAAAAGGTCATGACAAGGATAAGTCAATACATGTCAGTTATAACAATCAATATTAATGGTCTCAATTCCTGAATCAAAAGAAATAGACTGGTAGAATCGTTCAAGAAGGAAGATCCAGCAATATCCTGCATACAAGAAAAACACTTAATTCAAAAAGAAATTCATAGTCTGAAAGTTAAAGAGTAGAAAACAATACTCCAAATAACAGAAACCCCCCAAAAAGCAGCAGTAGCTATCCTATTTGCAGATCAAATGGATTTCAAACCAACACCAATTAAGAGAGACAAAGGAGGCTTCTACATCCTTGTAAAGGGAACAATCCAAGAGGAAGAGATGACAGTCATTAATATATGTGCACCAAATAATAGTGCACTCAACTATCTAAAACAAATACCAATGGACATGAAAAATTAAATAAGCAGTAAGACAATAGCAGTGGGGGACCTCAATACCCCACTGTTACAAATAGATGGGTCAACTAGACAAAAATCAACATTGAAATACTAGAATTCAATCAAACTCTTAAACAAATGAACTTAACAGATGTTTACAGAGTGTTGCACCCCACAAAAGCAGAATACACATTCTTTTTGGCTGCACAAGGGTCATTCTCCACAATAGACCACATACTTGCTCATAGAACATATTTAAGTCAATGCAAAGGAATTGAAGTTGTCCCCTGTATATTATCAGACCACAGTGCGATGAAACTGGAGTTCCATAGCAAAAGAAACCACAACGATTTCATAAACACATGGAAATTGAACAACACACTTCTGTATAACCAATGGGTCACAGAGGAAATTAAAGAAGAAATCAGACAGTTTCTACAATTAAATGGCAATGCCAATACAACTTATCAGAATCTATGGGACAGAGTGCAAGCAGTCTTATGAGGAAAATTCATAGCAGTGAATACTCATATTAGGAAAACAGAGTGAGCTCAAATAAACAACATAATTCTGTACCTCAAGATTCTAGAAAAAGAAGAGCAGGACAAACCCAAAGGTCATACAAGGGAGGAAATTATAAAGATCAAAGCAGCTATCAATGCAATGGAGACTAAGAGAATGATACAAAAAATCAATGTAGCAAAGAGTTGGTTCTTTGAAAGAATAAACAAAATTGACAAACCCTTAGCCAATCTTATCAAAAAAAAAGGAAAGAAAAGACCCAAATTTATGCAATTAGGAATTAAAAGGGTGAAATTACAATGGACCCAGGAGAAATTCAGAGGAACATCAATACCTACTTTGAGAATCTATAAGCCAAGAAGATGGAAAATGCAAAAGAAATGGAAAGATTTCTAGATACATATGAATTACCAAAGTTGAAAGAAGATGACCTAAAAAGTCTAAACAACCCAATATCAATGAAATGGAAAATGTAATTAAAATCTTACCAACAAAGAAAAGCCCAGGTCCTGATGGGTTCATTGCTGAATTTTACAAGGCATTTAGAGAAGAACTATTCCCACTACTGTTTAAACTCTTCAGTGAAATTGAAAGGGAAGCAATGCTCCCAAATTCATTCCTGGAAGCAAGCATAACCTTGATCCCAAAAGCAGAGAAAGACCCAACTGAAAAAGACAATTATAGGCCAATCTCACTAATGAACATAGATGCAAAAATCCTCAGTAAGATACTGGCAAACAGAAGGCAGAAGATCATTAAGATCATACACTCTGACCAAGTGGAATTCATCCCAGGGATGCAGAGATGGTTCAACATATGCAAATCAATAAATGTAATACACTATATTAATAGAGCCAAGGACAAAAACCATACGATTATCTCCATAGACGCAGAAAAAGCATTCAACAAAATCTAACGCACATTCATGATAAAAAAAAAAAACCCTACAGAAAATTGGAATAGATACTCTTTGTTTCAACCTGATAAAAGCCATCTATGAAAAACCAATAGCTGTTACCATACGAAATGGTCAAACACTGGAAATCGTTCACACTAAAATCAGGAACAAGACAAGGATGTTCACTATCGCCACTCCTGTTCAATATAGTTTTGGAAACATTAACCACAGCAATTAGACAAGAGAAAGAAATAAAAAGAATAAAGATAGGAAATGAAGAAGTTAAATTGTCTTTAGTTGCAGATGACATGATACTCTATGTAGAAGACCCCAAAAACTCCAACAAATGTCTTCTAGAATTAAAAACCAAATTCAGTAGAGTAGCTGGATACAAGGTCAACACACAAAAATCAATAGCTTCCCTATACATGAACAACAGACTCACTGAGACAGGAACTGGAAAAAAACTCCTTTCACAATAGCATGCAAAAAAAAAAAATGAAATACCTACATGAAATGCCAAAAAATGAAAAAAACCAAAGACCTCTTCTTTGAAAACTATAGCACTCTGAAAAGAGAGATTGAAGAAGATATCAGAAAATGGAAAGATATCCCATGTTGCTGGGTAGGAAGAACCAATATAGTGAACATGGCCATACTTCCAAAACTGCTATATAGATTCAATGCAATCCCAATTGAAATTCCAACACCATACTTCACAGGCCTTGAGAAAACAATCCAAAAATTCATTTGGAACAAGAAGAGACCTAGAATAGCCAAAGCAATTCTAGGCAACAAAGACAAGGTAGAGGGTAAAACAATCCCCATCTTGAAACTATACTACAATGCTACTATGATTAAAAAAACAAAACAAAACAGCATGGTACTGGCCAAGAAACAGACCAGAGGATTAGTGGAATAGATTAGAAGATGCAGAAACAACTCCAGACACACTTGGCCACCTCAACTTTGACAAAGGAGTTAAATACCCTCACTGGAGGAAAGATAGCCTCTTTAATAAATGGTGCTGGAAAAATTGGGTTTCAACTTGCCAAAGTTTAAAACTAGACCTGTATCTTTCACCATGCACTAAACTAAAATTGAAATGATCAAAGATCTGAATATTAAAACAGAAACACTAAACTGGCTGGAAGAAAGGTTAAGCAGAACTCTTGAAGACACTGGCACAGGAGAAGATTTCATGAACAAAACCTCAGTTGCATGTGAACTAGCACAAAGAATCAATAACGGGCATCTCATCTCTTAAAAAGCTTCTGCACAACAACAGAAACCACCAACAGTATGAAGAGAGAACCCACAATGTGGGAAAAAATTTTTACCAGCTGTTCCTCAGATAAAAGTCTACTATCTAAAATATATAAAGAAGTCAAAAAAATCAGACCTCCCACATTTAAAGAGCCAATACAAAAATGGGGATCTGAAATGAACAGACATTTCTCAAAGAAGTAGAGATAGCACATAAACATATGAAAAAATGTTCAATGTCACTGATCATTTGAGAGATGCAAATGAAAACAACACTGAGATTCCACTTCACTCCAGAAAGAATGGCTACTATCATGAAATCAACCAATAACAAATTCTGGTGGGGCTGTGGGCAAAAAGAAACCCTTCTCCACTGTTGGTGGGAGTGTAGACTGTTGCAACCACTGTGGAAATCAGTATGGAGATACCGCAAAGAACTAGGAGTAGAAGTCTCATTTGACCCAGCTATTCCCCTGCTGGGTATCCCAAAAGAATGAAATGAATCATACCACAGCTATATATGCTTACCCATGTTCATAGCAGCACAGTTTATAATAGCTAAAACTTGGAAACAGCTCAATTGCTCATCACCTAGAGACTGGATAAAGAAAATGTGGTTTGTGTTATAAAATGGAGTACTACTCAGCCATAAAGAATGAGAAACTAGAGACATTTATAGCTAAATGGATGCACATTGAGGCAATACTCTTAAGTGAAGTAAATAGGACACGCATATTTAAATACCAAATAGTTTATCTGGTATGAGAAACTGAAAGTGTGAATAAGGATCAAAATGTATAACAGATAATGTGAAACAGAAAGAAAAGGTGCAAAGGGGTAGGAGAAATGGGAGGGGTGGGAGAAAGGAAAGAAGGGAAAGGAATAAACATGAGAAAAGGAAAAAATGGAAATCAAGTCTTTGTAAATAGGGAGGGGTGGAGGGGTTGAACAGAGGGGAGAGGAATGGGGAAGAAAATAAGAACCAAGATATATTTTGTAAAGGTTCAAATTCCCAATAATGAATGTCAACATATTGTATACCTAAAATGTACCAATAAAATTAATGAATAAATAAATAAATAAATAAATAAATAAATAAATAAATAGAGCCAGGGACAAGGGCTCAGTGGTATCCACCTTTCTGGAGCCCCCTACTCTTCAGGGTAGCTATCTGTCTTCTCCCTACCCCTTTGTCAAATAAATTGTCTCCTTTTATTTACAAAAAAAAAGATAGGTGTGTACCTCTTGTCCAAAAGCACCCTCTTGGGTATTTACAAATACTTATAATTTATATTACTATTGAATTTTTAATGTTAATAATATTAATTTATATTTAATTATAATTAGTACTATTATTTTTCAATCCAATATGTCCTTCATGTGTTGTAATGGACATACTACATATGTCCATCTGGCTGATTATATTAACTGGGGCTTATTTTTGAGGTATGGCTTATATTATGAGCATCCTGAAAAAGCACGCTAGAGCTTATTTTCCAGCTTGGCCTTATTTGGGTGAAATGTGGCAAAGAAATAGAGTCCATGAAAAGGTGCCTAATAGAAATTCAGGAGATTAAAAATTCTATTGAAATTATGGACAGCAGAAGCAACCAATGTGAAGATAGAGTGTCAGAATTAGAAGATGAGGTGCATATCAGTGATCAATTATTGAAAGATACCTTATAAACAATAAGAGAATGAAAAATGGATCCAACAGCTGCTACATGATGCAAAGAGGACTAACCTAGAATTAGTTGGGATTAGTAAAAGATAAGATGACAACACAAATGGTGTAAAACTCCTGTTTACAGAAATAATAGCAGAAAAGTTTCCAAATACAGAGCAAGAATAAAACATATAGATAAGTAAGGCATATGGAACCACAAATAGCCACAATTAGAAAAGAGCCTCTCCACATCAAATCATAGTAGAACACACACACACAAATCAGAGTCGAACACAAGAACAGAATTTTAAAAGCTGTTAGGATCAACAAATCACTTATAAAGGAAAACCCATTAGAATTACAGCAGACTTCTCAACACAAACTTTAAAGGCCGGAAGAGCTTGGAGTGAAGTGTTTTTAAACCCTAATAGAAAATGACTTCCAACCCAGACTGATAAATCCTACAAAACTATCTTTCAAAGTTGATGGAGAAATAAGATACTTCTATGACAAAGAGCACCTAAAAAAATTCTTGACCACCAAAAAATTCTCAAGGTACTCAAGAAAAAGACAATGAAGAAAACATTGCCAAAATTCTAGTAGAATAATTACACAAGCCAGAGTGAGTAGTTAAATAGAAGGAAAAAAAAGGAATCAACAATAGGAAAATAATTCAATGACAAGATTAACTCTGTAACTTTCAACAATAACTCTAAATATAAAATAGTCTCAATACTTCAGTCAAAAGAAATAGATTGGCAGAATGGATCAAGAAGCAAAATTCAACAGCATTCTGTACGCAAGAAACATATTTAACCCAAAAATAAATGCATAGACTAAAAATCAAAGGATTGAGGACAATAGTTCATGCAATGGTAACCCAAAACAAGCATGAGTAGCTATTCTATTTTCAGACAAAGTGGACTTAAAGCCAAAAATTATCAGAAGAGGCAAAAATGTCACTACATATTTGGTCAAAAGAACAATTCTGGAGGAATAGTTAACAATTATAAACATATCTACACCAAGTACCAGCACACCTAACTTTATAAAACAAACATTATTGAACATAAAAGATCAGATAAACATCAGCACAATTATAGTAGGGAACCTAAATATGCCTTTATCTCAAATAGACAGATCAACTTGACAAAAAATATCAACAAAGAAATGTCAGAGTTGAACCAAACCTTTGAACAAATAGACTTAGTAGATATCCATAGAATGTTTCACCCGACATTACCAGAATACATATTTTCTAAGCAGCACATCGAACTTTCTCCAAAATAAAGCACATGCTAGCCCACAAAGCATATTTAAGTAAATACAAAAAAATCAAAATTGCTTCAAACATATTATCAGATCATAGTGCAATGAAAGTGAAATCAATTGCAAAGAAACCACAGAAATCATGCAAACACATGGAAATTAAACAATACCCTCTTGAATAACCAATAGGTCACATTAATTAGACAGTTAATGAATGAATTAGTGAATTAATCAGACAGTTTCTAAAATCAAATGATAATGCCAGAACAACATACCAGAATTTATGGTACATAAATAAAACAGTCTTAAGAGGCAAATTTACAGCTGTTAATGCCCACGTCAGAGAAGCAGAGTGAATTCAAATAAATAACCAAATCATGCACCTCAAGGTCCTAGGAAAACAACAATACAAGTTGCAAGCAAGTACAAGGAGGGAAATTACAAATATCAGAGAAGAAACTAATGAAATTGAGAATAAAAAAAGCAATACAAAGAATTAATGACGTTGAAGGGCTGGATCCTTGAAAGAATAAACAAAATAGAAAAAGCTTCAGCCAATCTTACTAAAAAAGTAAAGACCCAAATCAATGCAACTGAAATGTAAAAGGTAAAATCACAATGGATGCTGCCAAAAATCCAGATCATTAGCAACTCCTTTGAAATCCTGTACTCTAATAAATTGCAGAATTCAAAAGAAATGGATAGACTTCTAGATATATAAGAATTACCAAAACTGAACCAGAAATATATTTGAACCCTGACCAATCCTATAATGGGCAATGAAATTGAAGCAGTAATACAAAAAACTACTTACTAAGAAAACCTCAGGTCCCACTGGTTTCACTGCTGAATTCTACAGGAACTGCAGGGAAGACCTACTATCAGTACTCAAATTCTTTAATGAAATTGAAATGGAAGGAATACTCCCAAAGTCATCCCTACAGGCTAGCATTACTATGATTCCATGTTTATAGCAGCACCGTTCATAATAGCTGAATTTTGAGAGAAACCTGTATGTCTAGGAACAGATGAATGGATAAAGAAAATATGGTATTTACACACAGTAGGGTGCCACTTTTCCTTAAAGAAGAATACACTTGAGTCATTTGTAGAAAAATGGATGCACCTTGAGACCATAATGTTAAGTGAAATAAGTCAGACACTAAAATAAGCTAAAATAATTGAGTGTTTCCTCATATGTGAGAAACACAAAATATGAATGAAGAGCAAAATAAAAATGATAGATAATAGGAAATAACAAGATCTTTTAAAAATGGAGGGAAAAGAGAGGTAGGGAAGGAAAAGATTATTTTTTTAAAAAAGGAAGACTGTTATGTACATGCACCAACTCTCCAAGAAGGATGTGATAAAAATTAAAATTGAGAAAAAAATAAACGTATAAATCCAGACAACTGCCTTTTTTTTTTCTTTTATTTCCCATCAAGATCTTTTCCTCTAGGAAAAAGGAAATTGAGCTACTGGTAATCAAAAAGAGAAATCAATAGATACTAGGACAGCCCTAAACTTCCACTTAAATATACAAGATTTCACTTGCATAAATTGACTTTAGAAAAAAACTACAAATGTGTTTTATTAGCATGTAGCTACTATCTGAACTCCTTTCTCTGAAAGGGTAATCAATGGATGCTACATCTGCCACCTGGTGGCCACTCCGATGCACACATCATACTAATGTGACCACACTTGGCCTGTGCCTTTCCACCTGTCATCCACCAATCCACTCATTCATCCATGGTCCCCTTGTTTGGGGCAGACATGTGGAGAAGCAGAACACATATAGCTCTTGTCCTTCCTTGAGGAGCTGACAATCTAATTGGGAAAAGCAAGCTTTTGTTTGCCTGATTTCTGTTTGAAGAAAGTTTGGAAGTACTGAGGCTCTACGACCCATGTCCCTGTTTTCAACCTTTTCTTCCTTCAACTGGCTAAAGAAAAGAAATTTAACTCTTCACTCTCTTTTTTAAAAAGTCAATAAAACAAATTTTCCATCAATTATGCTGGCCATAACCATATTCTTATTTCTTTCCTTCTATTCATAGTCACTTTCTCCAAAGAGGAGTCTACGTTCTTTGTTCCCTTCTCTGGCCGCTAAATCAATTTTTCTTTATTTAATTTATTTTTTAAACCTTGGATATACAGATTTGATTGATGTATGGATGTTTCCAATGCACAATATGAAGGCCAAGATCCATTACCAGAAAGCAGCCGGGGGGGGGGGGGGTGTGTGCAGACTATGAGAGTTCAAAAATAGGCAGAAGAAAACATAGATAAGAAAATTAACACATTCACAGACCCACTGACTACCTTTGATTATGCTTCAAAGAATGGAGAAGTAGCTGGACATGGTGCACACACATCCCAGCACTTGGAGGCTGGGGCAAGAGCATTACCACAAGTTCGAGGCCAGCATGAGCTACATAGTGAGTTCAAATCCAGCCTGAAGTACATAGTGAGACCGTATCTCAAAAAAACGGAGGAGGGACTAAAAATTATTAAAATACGAAGTGGGCGCGGCCCCTGGACTTCCAAGCGGCACGCAATCCTCATGTGGCTCGCAGCCCTCTAGCTGGCACTCTCCTAGCTTCTGCCCCCCCCACCCCCACCCCCAGGTTTGCTCTGGCCGCTGCCATCAGCACTGGCACTTACCGTGTCGCAGCGCCTCAATTACCGCAGCCCGGCCCGTGTAGAGCCGGCAGACGCCTTCGTCAAGGAATAGGCATTCGAGCCGGCCACGAGTTTGTTGTAACGGCACAAGAGTATTTGTGCAAAACGAAATTCTTGATAAGTTTACTGAAGAAGTGGTGAAACAGACCCAGAAGATAAAAACTGGGTCCCCTGCTGGAAGGTACAAGAATGGGTCCGCTCATCAACTGGCCGCACCTGAAGCAAGTCCTCGGCTTTGTCAAGTTGGCAAAGGAGCAGTATAATGTGGTGGAGACCTGTACGTACCTGAGGATCCCAAGTTAAAAGATGGATACTACATAAGACCTGTATATTGACTAATTGCTGAAATGACATGACCTGTGTGAAAGAATCCATCTTTGGACTGGTTATGTCCGTTTTGCCATTTGACATAGAAGCCGAGGTTCTGGAACGAGCCAACGATACCACCTCTGGACTCGAAGCTGGTGTGTTTACCAGGGACAACCAGTGGGCTCACAGAGTGGTGGCCGAGCTTCAGGCGGGAACATGCTACATTAACAACTACAACGTCAGTCCAGCGGAGCTGCCCTTCAGGGGATACAAGAAGTCAGGATTCGCCAGAGAGAATGGCCATGTGACAATTGAGTATTTCTCACAACTGAAGACTATGTGTGTGGAGATAGGTGACGTGGAGTCTACTTTTTGAAACCAGGCTGTGGGATAAGGCGAGTTGGCTTCTTGACCAAGGCAGGATAACTGAGGACCACTTTCAATCTAGACTTTGGTCATACAGATTTAAAGAGTGGTTTGATGATGTTCTTCATCTTTCAGTCTAACTGAAAATATGTTTAAGTGCCTTTTAGACAGTAATCGAGACAGTTATGATTTTCCCAACAGTAAATTTCTGTGAAGTCTTTAAAAGTTAGCAACACACTTCCATAGAACAGGTAGAATTTAACAGGCAGAGCATAACCAGGGTTGCGCTTCTTCCACACAGCTGACCCAGTGTTAATTCTCTAACTAAGGAACTTGTTCCTTTGTAGATTCCTAGTAGAATCAGTAGAGATAATTACAACTCATTTACCTTTTTTTTCTTTTTTGGTCTCTTATTATTCCTTTGAGAAAGCTGATGACTGGAATACAGAAAGGATTAGATACTGACAGGGTCAAATTCTGCATGAATCTGAACTTGCTGTAGTAAGCACTTTGATTCCATTCTGTTGTGATAGAGGAAATGTATCGCTAGTTCTGGAACTATATAGCTTGCTGTCTTTCAGTGCCTGTTAAATGCACACATTGGAAGTGAAAATAGAAAAGTAAATTCTATAATGTTCACCTAGCTAATTATATGAATTTATTTGCTTTTATATTACAAAAGCTGTTTTGATTTTTTTGTCTCTTACGATTGACAAAATTGTTTAGTCATTTATGTTCTCAAGTCTGTTTGCCTCCCCTGCCTTGTTTTTTATGATTTCCACAGTTAGTAATCCATTGTGCTTCTTTATAATCAGAATCTTATATCAGAATCAGAATCTTTATAATCAGAATCTTATAATCTTTTGGGGGAATGGGCTAATTGAATGTTTGAAAAATAAGTTTAAAGTGTTTGTTACCTAAAGTTTTGTACATTTATAAACTCTATTTACATTATGTGAATGATAATATTCTTCAAAAAAAAGAAAAGTAAATGCACACATTATTTGTATGCCAATGTAGTATAGTGAAAATAAAATCACATTGTTAATCCTTAAAAAAAAGATACAAAGTGTACCATATTTCCTTCAAAATAAGACTGGATCTTGTATTAATTTTTGCACCAAAAGATGCAATAGGGCTTATTTCCAGGGGATGCATTATTTTTTTATATGCAACAACCTACATTTAACCATGTACAACAATCAACATTTATTCATTCATTCATATACAAAAATCTACATTTATTCAAATATTGTACAACCATGTCATCTTCTGGAACATCACCATAACTTTCCAAACCCCAAATTCCAGCCTGAATTTCTTGTGACTCCATTTGCTATAAAACTATTGATCTTACTCTCTCATGTCCAGCAGTAGAGCTCTCCTTAAATGAACACTTCTTGTCCATGTAGCCTGCTTGTAGTGCACTGGCAACACAGTTGTCAGTGATTTTATCCTATGAATTCTTCACCCAAGCCACAATTTCTTACAGGCTGGGCTTTACAAAGTCTGTCAAATTGAGTATTAATTGAAGACTTATGAAACAGGAGTGACAAAAGAAATGATGGCTATTAAGAATGATAAGAAAGCAATGAAAAATTGCAGGCATTCAAAAAACTGTTTCTGTACTTCACACACTGCATTAAGTACACCCATTACAACACACAATGTACTGAAGTATAAAGATTTATATTAAACACAACACATTCATTCATTATCAAGTGTACATATTATTTGTGCACTGTGTCTGTACTCTGATTGGTTATTCAATAATGTCTCAAGTTCATCTGCTTTTGTAGGCATTTACCTCTATCCAAAGGTACCCACTTGGGTACTTACAAATACATAAAACCTTGGATTGTGAATAACTTGTTCTGTGAGTGTTCTGCAGGATGAGCAAACATTTCTAATACATTTTTATGTGATAAACAAGCGAAGTCTTGCAATATGACTCTGACCATCACATGATCAAACTGAGCTAAAGGCTCTTTGTCCTTTCCCTATCCCCCTGACTTCTCAGGAATTGTGGATGATCATCTCCGAACAGCAAGAGAGCAAGAAGTTATAGAGGAGGTCTCATGTACAGAGGAAGAGGAGAAAAAAGTAGAGGAATCCCTCATTACAGAGATGTGTAAAATGTGGAAAACAGTGAAAAATTTTGTAGAAAAGCACTACCCGAATAAGGCTGTAGCAGTGTAAGCAATGAATTAATCTGTTTAACCACAATGAAATGTCACATTTACACAAAATCCTCAAAAGGAGGCAAAAGCAAATGTCTTTGGATAGGTTGCTTGTTAAAGAAAAGAAAAAGATTCCCTTGAGCCAATAGATAGAAGTGATTCTGCTAGTGATAGTGAAAGTTGTCCTGCTCAGTACCTCTCTCTTGTCTCCCTCACACCAGCCATGAAGATTTTCAAAGGTAAGTGCAAGTTAATGTGCTTATTTTTCTTTATGTTTTGTATTTTTGCATTGTATTATTATTGTATATTGTGTTACAATTATAATCATTCTTATATGAATATTTTGGGGTTGTGGAATAAATCATCTGAGTTTCCATTATTTCTTATGGGGAAACTTGCTCTGATATACAAGTGCTTTAGATTACAAGCATGTTTCTAGAACAAATTATACTCACAAACCAAGATTTTACTGTACTTAATTCTAATTTATATTATCATTTAGGTATTAATGTCAATAATATTATTTATTTATATTTAATTATATATTAATATTATTATTTTATAATTCAATATGTCTATCATATTTTGCCACAATGTACTAAATGCATCCGTCTGGCTGACTAGCTTAACTGGAGCTTATTTTGGGAATAGGGCTTACATTATGAGGATACTGAAGAAATCATGCTAGGGCATAATTTCCAGTTAGGTCTTCTTTTCAATGAAATATGGTATGTGTACCATATGTTCACAAATATAGTATGTATACCAATATGGTACAATGTACCATTATATTAACCAAGAGGAAAATAATCTTTATTTTAATAAATTTTATTGCCCAACAATTAATATTTAAACAAAATGAGAATACAATCCACCATGTATTAATCATTCATACTTCTCAAATATTGGTATTATGCCGTATTTCTGTTGGATATTCTTTCCTCAAGAAATACCATGGTACCTCGGTTCATGAACTTAAGTCATTTCACAGTTCTGGGGAAGAAGGCCTCATTCATGTTGGTGCAGGGAAGACAGCCAAGGTCATGTTTGTCATCAGGTGCAGAGTTGGTGAATGGAAGTAAAATTCTGCTGAGTGCTTCTGTTTGTGAACCAAATTATTTTCAAACAGAAGCATTTGTAAACCGAGGTATTACTGAATAACTTTACAGGTAGTGACATTCTCTGTCTCTTCTTCTCCTTCCCCAGAGAAAACCACAGTCATGAGAATAATTCCCCCACACATTTTCATACTTTTACCAGTCACTTATATATTCATAAGCCTTGAATATTATATTCAATATTTGTAAACTTAGCAAATAATTATGAATGTTGCTTTTTCTAAAATCAACTTTATATTTATGCTTTTATATTTATCCTTCTAGCTCATTTTTACCAATGCATGTTATTCCAGTGTATGAAGATATCACAAATAATATGTCCATTCTTCTTTTGATGACTATCTAGATCATATTCAGTACTTTTTATTCCAAGCAATGTTTGCCATGAACATTCTCATGGACAGGACATCTCATGCACAAATGCAATTCTGAGTGAGAGACCCTCTTCTTACCCTAGGAGTCCTCTCCACAGAAGACCTTCAGTGGCCATCACATTCTTCACTGGTTACAAGAAATGCATCTGGTTCAAGCACTGAATTCTGTGTCTACATGACCTGGAAATGGAAGTGAATAACCTTCCAGGTTGATTCCACCTGCAATGAGTACATAGAATGAAGTACATTTAACAGCAAGACAGTTTTTTCTCTCTACCAAAGACATTCAGATTTCTTTTACTGTTAATTTTATTGCTATTAAGTAATGATACAATGGTTCAAATAAAGGCATGTTAGGATTATAATTTTTAGGGTGATGTTTTATAATTTTACTTTTGAACCACAGATTAATGACTTTCACAGCATTCTGTTTGTAGGTAAAGTGAAGTATTTTTGTTATTCACCAGTCCAATAAGAATCTAGAAATTTGTCATTGCCAACAAATTTTAAAGTTCTTATGATGGTATTCTATAAATCCATAATATGGTAGTATTGTGGAACATACCTTTGCTCTTGATCCCACTTTTCTGACATATTATCTCTAAAATCCCAGGAATCTTTGTGAATGATAAGAGAACGGTGTTCTAATGAGATGACTGGGGGCAGCCCTAGATAGCTTCAGGATGGACTGGTCACCTAGCAGACCAAGGCATGATTAGAGATCTGGGACTTTTAGCCTCAGTCAATTTCTGGGAAGGAGAAAGAGCCTGAAGGTTGAGTTGATCATGGATGACCAATTATGTAATTGATCATGCCTTCATAATGAAACCTCCATAAAAACCCAAAAGAAAAAGACTCAGGGACTTCCAGATAGATAATAGTACGCTCAAAGAGGGCATGGAATCCTTGCGCCCCATTCCACATATCCTTCCCTATCCATCTGTTATGGTTTGGGTCTAGGTGTCCCCTCAAAGCTTCATGCGGTCATAGGTGGCTAAAACTAGAGTTTGTCATCCTAGGATTAAGGGTGTGTGATTACTAAACCACTACACGTGAGTGCTTGGTTTGGCATCATCCTAATCTGGGTAGTCTTTGCTACCTTGTAGGCTCCATGAACTCTTTCTCCTCTATGATGTACCTCTGCCTTGTGCCACTCTGCCTTGGAGCCAGCCAGTTATGGACTGAAACTTCTACAAAATGTGAGCTAAATAAACCCTTTCCCTTTTAACTTTGGGTGTTGGGTATTTTGTCTCAGCAATAAGAGAAAACTAACAGACCATCTCTTCATCTGGTGTTCACTGACATCCTTTCTATTATCTTTTATAATAAGGCAGTAAATATAAATAAGTGTTTTCCTAAATTCTTGAGCCACTCTAGCAAATTGATTGATTCCAAGTAGAGTATCATGGAGACTCTGATTTCTAGCTGGGCAGTCAGAGACACGGGTTATAATCGGTGCTTGTGATTGGCCTCTAAAATAGAGGGCATTCTTGTGGCACTTAACCTTTATCCTGTGGGATCAGATTCTATCTCTAGCTAGACAGTGGCAGAACTGAATTTTATAAGAGAACCCTCAGTTGGTGTCTGCTGCAGGACTGTTTGGTTGGTGTGTGGAGAAATAACCCCATACATCTGGTATCAGAAGTGTTGACAATGTGAATAGTTAAACACAGGGTTTTTTTCTTGTTGTCTCCACAAAAATATATGTGTGATTTAATAATAAATTGATTTCATCTTATTTGATTTTGAGATAGTGAAAATAAAATGTGTTCATGTGTTTTATTGCTATTAAGAAATCTCTCATATCAATCCAGAAATACCACTTTTTGTCTCTCTTCCAAGGTAACTTTAAATTTCTCACATTTAGTTTTACATGGAAGCTCAATAACAAACACTATTTTAAGGATAAAATATTGTATAAGTATAGTCTATTTAGAAGTGAATTTTGTGAGTCAATTGTTTCCTTCAATTTCGAGACTGTGTAAGGGCAGTTCTTTAATTGCTGTTGCTAACCCTGACCCCATAACATGAGCAGCAGTAGAATAATTTTATGTGAGCAATCTTTCCACTGCGGACATTGGAAACTCAAATTCCACTTCTATAGACCAAAGAGTAAATCATATTACTGGTAAGACTAGTGTATTTACAAAATAAAATTTGACTTAAATAAACCACATTGACCCAAAAAAGTCCCTTTACTCTCACTGCACTTAGGTAGAATCCAAACCCTTTTTGGCAATCCCCGGGTCCTATGTGCGCCAGGCACTAAATATCTCCTGCTTACACGCTCTTCCTGCTCTCTCCACTTACAAGCCTCAGCCGAAGGTGCATCTTCCATTCTGTGTCTAACTCTCACTCATCCTTGAGTCTTAAATGTTAAGTCCCTGGAGAAACTTTCATTGGTCATTCTTCCTATTTCTCTTTTTCACCAACCTATCATTCCGACCCTTCAACTTATCATTAATGGCCCTTATTTCAATATGTAAATATCTCATTTTTATATGAGCACTTATTGACTATTTTTTCACTTTCTATGTTCAGTGTTCTTCAGGCTGAGGTTTGGGTGCTTATGGCATTTGGGGGGATAATTCTTCCTTGTGTAGTGTATGAGTTAGGTTATGCTATAATGACAATGCTTAGCAAACAACCTCCAAATCTCAGTGTTCACAACAAACACTGATATCCCACTCACAGGGCTGGGTATACCTGAGCCTGGTTCTCAGGTCTGCTTCATTCTATCCTGTCTGTTGCTCATTCAGGAGCCCAATGACAAAGATCAATGGCTGCCTGGGTATGTTCTTGTGTTAGATGGCATGAGCATATGAGAGTGAGGAACACAGAATAGCTCTTAATATTTCAACCAGAACTGGCATAGTTACATCTAATTCATATTCCTCTTGACAAAGAAATTCCTATGACCCAAAGTCAATGCAGAAAGTTTGACCCCCTGTAATAGCTTGGTGCTAAATGATAGCAATACCTCTGCTATGGTGTGAAAGTTTGTGTCTTCCTAAAATTCATATGTTGAAATCCTAGCCACCAAGGTTATGGTATTAGGAGGTAGGAACTTTGGGAGGTGATTACGGTTCTGCCTTCATGAATGGGACTAGTGACCTTGTAAAAGAAGCTCCAGAGAGGTCCCTCACCTCTCCTGCTATATGATATTCTAGAGAGAAGCAGACCACCTTTCAAGAAAAGACCCTTATCAGACACTAAATCTGCCAATGTCTTGATCTTAGACTTTGTATCCAGAACTGTGAAAAATAAATTTCCATAGTTTATAATCCATCCAATTTATGGCATTATGTTATAGCAGCTGCAACAGACTAAGATAGTACCTCTACCCCATCCATTGTGAAAACTCTGAATGCTACTTGGGTACTGAAGCACTTCACTTGCCCACACTGGGAACTCTTCTCATGGTCTGGCACGTAGTAGGCACGGAAGGGATATTTGGTAAAAAGTAATCTTTGACAAATTGCTTTCCAGAACTGTTGTGAAAACAATTAATGATGTGTTGTCATTAATTTAATGTTCTTAAAACATTATTTCTCCCATGCAAAAAAGATATCTCATTTTAATTATTTAAGATAAGGTAGAGAATTTTTCCCATATGTTTAGTGACCATTTCCTTCAGGAATTGTCTATTCATTATGTGCTCATTTTCCTATTACAATTTCCTTCCTTATTTGTAAGAATTCTTGTCACAAGTAAAATGAACTTTTTTTTAAGTTTGCCTTTCAAATGTTTTAATGATGTTTTGACAGACAGACATTTTTATCATTCATAGAGCCTCGTCTCTCACCCTTCGCTTTTGTGGCCTGCTGCAGTGCACATTTCCACTGCCAATATATTCCACTAAATGAGCACACCATAATATATTTAATCTGTCCCTTAATATGACTTATTTATATGGTTTCCAGCTTTTTCTCTTGTAGTAACATTGTGATGTTACTTCTATACCTGAGCCCTAACAGTGGAGCCATCACATCTGTATTAATGGGCTTTCTCATTACCAGGACAAAATACCTGACATCTAAGACCTAAAGAAGGAGAGATTTAATTTGACTCCTAGTCTGTGGCTGGATGGCTTCAAGGCATAAACATTGTGGCGGAAGAGTGTGGTGGAGCACAGTCAGTTCACTTCATTGGGGTCGATAAACAGAGAGCAGGGGAGGACCATTGAAGAGGAAGGGCCAGAGAACAGATATGATACCAAAGGTCATCCCTCCATGCCCAACCCAGACACACCAGAGTGTGCTTTACTAATCTGCTAGGTGTCCTGTAATCCAGTCAAGTTGATGTTTGAGACTAATTCTCACAATATCTGGGAATATGTTCAGAGTTCTTGTATGTTTGCCAAATTGTTATTGGAATCCTACTCCATAGACCCACAACTCAGATCCCAGTCCCCAGGATTTGAATCACAGGCCCTGTGCCTCAGGACTCATGTCCTATCCTGGCCACTTTCTTTAACAGACTCTGACTTCAAACAGTCCTTATCCCATTACACTGTTTTCCCTTCCTTAGTAACAGTTATTTCTACTGGCTATTATCTTATTAATTTACATGTTTAATTTCTTTCAGTAATTATCTTGTCTAGTTTGTTGGCTGTTAATCTTTCCACACAAAGAACTGTTTCTGGCACAAACTCTTATCAAATTGGCTGTTCAATGGAATCACCAGTGAAGGCTTTAAAATCCACTTGTCCTGATCCCATATGAAATGTTCTATTATTAAATCACTTTAGCAAGAATATGTTAAGTATCATAGTCTCTGGGTGACAAAGAATGTAGCAGATACTCTCAAGTATGTTTAGTCACTGCTGTGTAGTTGGGTTCTTATCAAATCCTTTTGATGTTGTGAATAGAGTGTGGTTATGAAAACTATGAACATTACTGGAATCTGTAAAATTATCACTCTTTGACTAAAAAAAATCAGACCCTCCAAATTTGAAGATCCAATCCAAAAGTGGGCATCTGAAATGAATAGACACTTCTTAGATGAAGAAGTAGAAACAGCAAGTAAATATATGAAAAAATATCCAACATCACTGGTAATTTGAGAAATGCAAATTAAAATAACACGGAGATTTCATTTCACTCCAGAAACAATGGCTGTTATCAAGAAATCAACCCATAACTAATGCTGGTGGGGCTTTGGGGAAAAAGGAACCCTTCTCCACTGTTGGTGGGTGTGTAGAGTGGTGCAAACACTGTGGAAGTCAGTGTAGAGATTTTTTTGAACTAAAATGGGAAGTTCCATTTGATTCAGCTATTCCTTCTTGACATCTTTCCAAAAGAATTAAAAGCATCATACCATAGTGATATATGTACACCTATGTTAATAGTGGCACAATTTGTAATAGCTAAATCTTGGAAACAGCCCAAATGCCCATCAACCGATGAATGGATAAAGAAGATGTGGTTTTTTAATACAATGGCGTACTACTCTACCATGAAGAAGGATGAGCTTGAGACATTTATAGCTAAATGGATGCACCTTGAGACCAAGTGAAATCAATTGAACACACATTTAAAATACCATATTATTTCTCTGGTGTGAGAAACTGAAGTGTAAATAAGAACTAAAATGTACAATAGACATTAGGAAATGGGAAGAAAATGTTCCAATGAGAACAATGGAGGGGGGAAGGTAAAAAGAAGGGACAAGAAAACAAAAGAGAAAAAAATCAAAGGAAAATATGGAAACAAAGCTTCTGTACAAAACGGAGGGGGAACAGGAAAAAAAGGAAGCAGCAAGATATATCATGTACTGGTATAAATTCCTTATGATGAATGTTATCATTATGTATATCTAAAATGTACCAATAAATGTTTTGCTAAAAAATTATCATTCTTTGGAAAATATAGAGAAAACTCATTGAGGAATTTGTGTGTGTGTGTGCATCTCTGTGTGTATATGCTGGGCTGCTTTATTTTCAGTCCACAAGAGTTGAGAGGTTTAAGTCAACTTGCACTACGTGTGCCTCCATCATTTTACTATAGAAATGTTACATGCTAAATATAGGATAATTCATGGTAAAATTTTACCAGTTGAAAATAGATCCATATACAATTAAAAATGTTCAAGAACTCATTTAACCTAAGGGCTCTTAGTTTGTTTATGGATTTTGAATTTTCTGTGCCACTGTGACCTATAAAGAAAAATAGTGCAAAATGTAGTTTTTGTTCACTACCATGTTCTATATAAAATGGTTTAGTCTAAGGAGAAAAAAAATCTAGTATTTATGGCTCTCCCCAGACCAATTAAATCAGATACTGAAAATAGAATCTGGTGATTTTAATGTGCTGACAAGTTTGAGTGTCACTGACATAGAAGGATCCCAGAAATATTAATGGATGGAGAGATGACTGAAAGTATATTGCGAACCAGAAATCTAGTCTGTGGTCCCAGCATTGCCGCTCACATGCTGTGCGACTTAGGTGTGTCACTCGACTTTTCTCAACATCTATTTAAGGGTCATGCCTTTTTAGGTTCCTTTCTGCTGTCAAGCTTCACAATTTCCCTTCTTGGTCACAGGCAGAGCCCAGAGTAGTAGTACATAAAAACAGAATGATTGAGGCTTTATAGAAACCTTCATTCAGGGTACGGTGATCCAACAGGAAGCTCTTTACTGTGGCATCCATTTACACTGGACTCAGAAAGTACTTGTGAGGCACCAGAGAATCTGGCAATTGGAAGAACATCACACAGCTCTGCCCTGAATATGCACAGAGGTACAGATAGACCCACTGCTAATTTCCAAGTAGCCCATAAGGGACACAGAATGCATATAGGAAATCTTGGATCTACAGAAGAAGGAAAATGATGTATTTGAGATATTCCTCACAAACCTATGTCATTGTTCCAGGTCTTTCCCCAAGGCTATGCAAAGGTTCAACTGCTCTGCTCCCTTGGCTGTTTTGCTAATTTTTTTTAAAGCATGCTGCTAACCCAAGTCTACTGCTGTCATCCCATACAGACAGTAAAAGAGGACAATTTCTTACCAGGAAAGTTAGCTGCTCATATTTATTTAAAACTTTGCAAAGGCATTTATAGCAAGGGACCTGTGCTGTAGTCTCCCTGAATCCTGTTATTCTCCAGGTCCTTTTTTCCTGGGGTACTTTATATCCAGCTACTTAGGCTTGCCTGCTGTGTATGATTTTGCTACCTGTCTGGAGGCATCAGTACCTATGTAGTAACTCTACAGTGGTCACAAATGATCATCACTCTCTATTTCCTCTCAAACTATACCACTTCAATGAAGGACTGTTTGAAGTTTACAAAAATAAGTTATTTGGGCCAGGGATGTAGCTCAGTGGTGTTGCGTCTGCCTTGCAAGCACAAGGTCCTGAGTTTAATCCCCAGTACTGGAAAAAAAAAAAAGCTAACAAAAATAAGTTATTGGGAAAATTATGAGAATGAGCATCTTAGAAACTAAGTTTTATTTGCTTCACAATGGGTGAGCAGCAGAGGTCACACAACCCAGACAGTAGGGTTGTCATCTCAGCCCTTGATCTTGCGCATTCAGATCTCTAAAATTATTGGAGACTGGGGATGGCACATAGCTTTGGGTAACATTTGCTAGCTACATTTAAGAATGAAATGATGTACTTAGGGCCCTTCTAACTGCTTGTGTGCTTTTGTTGCAGGTAAGCTTCTGTTTTGTCAGGACAAACTCTAGGGAGTACAAAAAGTGCAATGAATTTTTAAAATGGCCAACAATTACTAAGTGCTTATTTTATTTTAAGAAGTTATGAATGGGGGGCGGGAATCGAGAGAAAGAAACTTTCTTTGATTTAAAGCAGTTCATTGTCTCAAACTGCTCCCCACTCTTGTAAGGATCTCTCTCTCTCTTTTTAAATTTTTATTTCTGTTAGTGCATTTTGGAGAGGGGTACAAGCGAACAACACATCTTAATTCTTTTTTTCATCCTCTTCCTTCCCTCTTCTCTCCCTCTATCTCTTGGTCTCCCTCTCTTTTGTAAAGCATCTCTTCTATAGTAAAAGATTTCACACTAAATTACTTCTGTCTTCATCTCTAAAAAATGGGGTAAAAAGAAAAGCTGGAGCAGCCATTTGGAGAAGGCATGGGGCTCGCGGCCACAGTAATAATCCTTTTATACAGCGCTATCCTCTGGGACAAACATGGGGCACATAGTATAATTGATGTGGAAGCTAGAAAGACATGGGAGGCGGCATTCGTAGGAATGTCCTTCCTTCAGGAAGACTGAGTCTTGGGATGGGGCGGAGCAGGGGACGCAGGGACTCTATCCCAAGGTAAGCGTCCTGGCAACAAGATATTATAGGTTCAAATTCTGGGGAGGGCAGAAGGCATGAGGATTATCTTCTTGGGGGCTACATCCTCTGATATATATCGAGAACTTGCCCAAGAGCGCGTAAATCAGGGCTGGAGGCCGGCCTGGAGCTAAACTCCCCAAGCTTCTATGTTCTAACCCGGGAACTCGAAGCTTCAAACGCAGCTCGCACGGAGAACAGGATTCACTCGGAGATCTGATGCCTGGTGCAGGCAGAGGAGAAAGCTGGAATGAAAAATATCACAAGATGAAAAAAGAAGACCTTTCACGAAACTACTCGGAGGAAAATTCAGAGCGAAGACGCAGCACCACAACCGCCTTCTGGGGCCGGAACAGGTACTACAGTACTCGGCATTCCGACTCTGCATTCCGGCCCCGCCCAACCGCTCCCGATGCTCTTGCGCAGGCGCAGTCGCGCCACGCTGCCTCCCCAGTGCGCATGCTCCGCCGAGCCGCGGTACCCCGAGCCGGCCCTGGCGGCGTCGGCAAAGGAAGTTTCCGCTTTGCCTTCCACCCGGGTAGCAGCGTAGCTGTAGGGACAGCTTTCTCCAGACGCTCGGTGGGCATCGCCGCCGCCCCACGTTAACTTAGGCTGATCATGGGGTGGCCCAAGGGGCAGGAGAACCAGGGTCTCCCTGAGGTAAGGATCTCTATCTCCCTGACACGTCGGGGTTCCCGAGGCGAGGCCGAACGGGGGAGGGGGCGGGCAGAGAGGGGCCCGGGGTGCCTTGGGGGTGACCCGTCCCTTTCCTCAGGTGTGTCCACTGCGGGGAGGCACCCGCCATGACCACGGCTGAGGGAGAGCGTGGGGTCCTGCGTAAGAGGGCCAGCGGGCGGCTGGGGGCAAAGTCCAGCGGCTCCCGGATCTCCTGGGCGGAGGGGCCCTTCCAGCCCGACCCTTGCTCCGGCGCAGCCCGACGTGCCGCCGCCTCTCCCGCCGTCCCGGGCGGTGACCCTCCCCCGGCGCTGAAGTGCTACCCCGTGAGCTGGGGCCGCTGCCCGCCTGAGTCACGAGAGGTTCGCGCCTGAACTGTCCCTGCTCAGGTCGTGCAGAGGGCGGTGACCTTGGACCGCGTACCCCCTCTCTCCGGGTCTGCGGGGTCCGGAGGCCAGCCCTACCCGCCCTGCTGTCTTGGAATGCCATCGTCCCTGCCTTCACCCCCATGGGTTGGGACAGCAGGAGGAAGTTTGGGAGGCGGGCGCGCACTGGGGTGGTGCGGAGTGAGGACGCGCACTCCGCTGGTACGGTGTAGTGGGAGACAAGCCTTGGGCGGAAATTTGCTGCTTTGCCGGACGACCATAAGTATCATCCCAAGGGAAAAGTGTTTGTTACTAAGTACTCGGTCCCAGGGACGGGATCATCAGTGGTTTCTAGATTTCCACGTTGTCTGGGAAATAAAGCGAAAGTGGATTCATTTTCTTTTGATTGCAAATATCGCTTAACTAGGTAGTTTGTGTCTGTCTTCTCTTCTAGTTTATTTACTTAAGAGCTAGTCTGGTTTATTAGATTCTGGAGAGAAATGGAATCCACCAGCGCTGCTTCTCTACCCCTTTCTGAAGTTCTGAAACAGACGTTTTGTCAGGGGCCCCTTCACACTGACCATTTTGCCTCTCTGTGCCCCTCCCGGATCTTCAACTCTTTCTCCCTACTGATTGAGAAATCGTTATGTTCTGTACCCAGGTTGGGGATATAGTGATGCAAGGACTGGCATAGCCAGTGTGTTCCTGGAAGGCAAATCCATTGTTTTGTAAACATGCACCACCACGTTGCTTTCATTTTATGGGAGATTGTGAAGAGTAAGATCTGTTCTGTGATATTTTAAATTTTCATTTTTGCTACTTTTTAATTCTAGGTTCATCGAGTTTTTACCTGGCCTTTGCTGTAGACTCTTATCTGATCTCTCAGGTCCTACCTTAAATCCTCCAGTGCACTATCCTACAGTGCTGCAAATGGGGTGGGAGGGTCTTTCTAAGTAAATAACCTGCTGCTGGGACCCTTCACTTACTGCTAGGAGTCTGAGTCTACTCTATTGTTTTTTGTTTTTTTGGTCGCCCCCCCCCCAAGAGTTTAAGACAGTTCCTAGCAGTTTTGGAGGCAGTCAAGGTGAATATAATCAGATTATTACCAAAGATGAGTCTCTCATCCAGCCACCACTAGTCCAGCTAATTCATTAAATTCAACTCTTAAAACCCTTTTCTGAATGTTTGTGAAGGATAAAAAGACAGCTGGGCTTCGCCTTGCCTTCCAGCTTGCATGAGCTATAAGGCAGGGCAATTGAAAATTTATTGGGCCTGGTTTAAGAGCTCACAGTCATTCATTTATATCAGAATTTTAGTTTTAACTGAGTGTATTAATCACCTTGGTAGCTTTTTATGGCTTCGAAAGAGGATATTCTTTTATTCCTGTATATTAGCCAGAGGTCCTTTACCATTTTGATTCAGAGTTAATCTGTAAAGGAAATTTGGAGTCAAATATTCCAGCTCCAGTGTCTTGCAAAAAATTCTTTCACAGGTTGTATTGCAGAAGTACAGTTCTCTATTCTGGGGCTGAGTGGATGAGAAGCAGTGGCCATGCATTGGCAGTGGAGTGGCCTGTGGGGCTCTTTAGAAATGAGTTGAGGCCAGAATAATCCTCCTGTGATGTGTCCTCCTCTTCATGTCCTAAGTGTCCTACATGTTTTCCTGATAAATGATGATTGAAAAAGTGAAAGATTCTCAGTTTACTTCCCAGGAGTTTTAAGAAAATATTTATATCATCTAATTTTCATTTTCTTCTCCATCTTCATGAATTGTACCTGGCCTGTATCTTTTCTTTTTTGAGTCTGTTCACTTTTAGTTGTTTCTCAACCATCACAGATCTTTTCGAAAGAAATACAAGGTGTGAATAATTCATATTGATTTTTGTGTGTTCACTAATAACTAGTGAATGCAAATCTTTAGAACCTTTCAAAGGCTGTACCAGAGTCTTTTTGAGAGAGAGGGGATGAGTGAAATGTACAGTGGCTCAAGATTGTTGCCTCCCCAAGGTGATTAATATACCCAGTTAAAATTAAAATTGTGATTAAAAATGAATGACTGAGCTCTTAAACCAGGCCCAATAAATTTTCAATTGCCCTGCCTTATAGTTGCATTAGCATGGAACATGCTAATTGCACGTTTAACTTTGTGTTAATGTGTGTCCTCCCTTTCCTGACAGTTTGTACTTCAAAATGAATTTGATTTTCTTTTATCAGTGTCATGACTATGAAAAAAACTGCAAATACATGACTAGATTACATGTACTTCATGTAATGCTTGTACATCATTCCCTACTTAGTAGGTGCATCTGTATTATTCAGTTTTCCTTTTGTTACACACAAAACCTGACACCCACAACTTAAAGTGTTTCAAGAGGTTAATTTTTCATGTTTTAAGGAGATTCAGTTCATGGTCATCTGGTTCCAAGACAGAAACATCAAGCTGGAAAAACATGGTAAAGCAAAACTGCTTAGTTCATGGCCTCTGGGGAGAAGAGTGGGAGAAAAGTGCCAGAAAGGGGCAGGAGACCAGAGGTAGACCCCAAAGCCACACCCCCATGATTCACCCAGACACCCAGCAATCTCCCAAAGCCAGTCAAGTTGAAACTCCACCTTAACCACCACAGTATTTTTTGAGCCAAATGTTTAGGTCCAGTGAAGTACACATATGTATAATACATAGATTCTCTAATGAGCAAGCAGATAGTTCAGTCAGTAAGACAGGCATGTATATAATACCTGACATATTACTCAGAAGAGGTTGATAATTCATTATATGAATGACATGGACAGTACATAAAATAGAAATGCAGAAATGAACATTTCAGCTGGATTAGTAAGGAGTGGCATCTAATAGGAGTTAGAATTTGCCAGTGATCTCTAGATAGAAAATATCAAGGGAAGGGGAATGGTGTGAAGGGAAGAATGAGCAGTGCTTGATTAGATAGAACCATATTCAGATTGTTTGGTGGGCAAAATAAAGGATGAAGCTGAAAAGATAGGTTGCAGCCAAATATCTGACTGCCAAACCAAGCAATTTGGAGTTTATTTTATAGACAGTATATGATGCATTGTGGTGAGGGCTGGGGTATGGATTAAAGAGGGACAATGTGAAAGCTTTAGGAAAGAGACAAAAAAGATTGAGAGTCAGTTGTAATAGTCACTATGTAAAGTATTAATATAAAGGGAGGATATATGTGAGATGCACAGCAAAGGAAGATTTAGCAGGTATTGTGTGAGGGAATAGTCAGAGATGAGCATGAAAATTTGAACCAGCACACTTTGGTGTTTTACATAGAAAAGTGATTTTTAAAAGTTTTTACAATAATGGGAGACAGGAAAGGCAGTTCATGAAATTAATGATAGTTGCAAAAAACCAGAATATTTAGATGGATTTAAGTAGTAGATAAACAGTTGAGGTGAGAAAGATATAAATTAAGAATTTCAAATCAAATCCAAATCTATATATATTAGATGAATTCATTATTTTTAGGGCAGTCCTATTATGTGGCAGTAATTACTCCCTAATATGTCTTCATTAAAAGCCTTCCTTATATTTGCTTTAGAGATCCAAAAGGGAAATGCAGAGAGAGATACATATTTGAATTTCCTCCTTTGCTCTTCTCTTGTCAGTAAATTCCAAGACCTGGATGAGTATAGTTTAAAACCCAAATACCTTGTTCCTGTCTGTAAAGAGCTTATAATGTAGTTGAGAAGCCAGTCGAGTAGACCATGTATTAGAGAAAGGGAGATAATGTGCTCTAAATCTTCCTTTTCACTGTATTCCTTTAACATGTGATGAACTTCTCCCAGCTATGATATTTAACAGCTCATTGAAGACTGGGGACCTCATTTTGAATTCTGGCAACAATGTCCACATGATTCTGTAGATGCTTGTTGACTTTCACAGAAAATCTGGGGCAGTGAATGAGCTGTTATCGCCTGCTCTTGGCAATGAGATTGTGGCTTCTTAAGTATATACTTGATTTTCCTTTATTCAAGATAGCTTTCACCAGCCACACTTGTGACTTTTGTTCTAGGTAGAAACAAGAGAAGATGAAGAACAAAATGTCAAGTTGACTGAAATTCTGGAACTCTTGGTTGCAGCTGGATATTTCAGGGCAAGAATTAAAGGCTTGTCACCTTTTGACAAGGTAAGTGCAAAGTTTGCCGCTAGACTGTTTCTCATGAGGATGTCACAGTTAACCATGGCAGAGAAAGGAGGAAGAGATTGTTTTTCTTCCTAATGCAGAGTCGTTATAGAAGTATTCTTATTTCTTATTTAGAGAAATTAAGGATCAGCCAGTAGATACAATTAAATTACTGTGCATCGAGTTTTTTAAAATGCAACAAGCAAAAGAAAGTTTCTTCATTCAAGGAAGTTACAGGTTGGGTAGGGTTATAAAAGTCATGTTAGAAAATAATTTAAGTTAATTGCTACTCCAAGTCACCATGCTCACAGACAGGTGATGTGTATTTTATTAATGGCAAATGCTCTGAGTTGGGAGGAGGGTGAAGTCAGTGTGGGATGGAGTATTTTAATTTAGCAGAACTATGAAGGATTATTATGTGTGTGATATAATAATAGATGTTAAGGGCACAGAGATGAAACAATATTACTGAATGGAAAGAGCACTACTTTTGTAGAGTAGAGAAGAGACACAAGTAAACTAACATGCATAGAATGAATGGCATGATATAATAAGTGGCACAGTGCACTGTGCACAGAATGTATCTAGGACCTATAGAGCAGGTGGGGAAATTTTTAGGAATCTAATGCTGAGTAATTCAGGAGCAAGAGCAGGTCGTAGTCTTGGCTGCGCATAATAACGTAATCACCTGGGTTATTTTGTAATATGTGTCCAGTCCTAACCCGTTGAACTTCTAGTTAGATTTAGGCTGAGGCCTTGGAATCTGTATTATATTGGACATAGCCGAAGATAAACTTCACTGTTTATTCCTAGTATCAAGCTGTGTTTGAAAAGCATTTTGTTTCAGAGTGGGTTTTTAGCCTTAGACTTATTTGCATCTCAGAGAAATCCTGTAAACAAAGAAGAGCAGGAATTCTCACTTTTATTAGGTAGATGAGAATAATATTTGTGGAAATTAATTAATGAGGCAAAAAATGTCAACCTTGCAGCACTTAATATCTGGTCTATAAAACAATTCCTGTGGAGTCTAGCACTTGTCTGACACTGGGTTAAGAAAATCTCTCAGCTGAGATTTAATGTCTGTCCCCTTTACTGTAAAGAGGATCTGTAGATAATACATCCATTTAATAGCAAAAGTCAGCTTTTCGGTCACATTAGTATTTCAGGTGCTCAGCAGCCACTGAGTATTGTGACTGGTATTGGACAACGCAGGTATAGAACATTTCCATCATTGCAGAAAGTTTTATTTGACTGCTATTTTAGATTAATTGAGTGTAAGGAGGACATGTCTCTCTCTGAAGACATAATTTTGTATGTTTACTGAAAACTCTTTATGCATTTTATCTACCTTTTACTTCTACTTTCCTTGAACTAAAAAGAGAAAGCAAATATTTTCTTTGTTTCTTACAGGTAGTAGGAGGAATGACTTGGTGTATCACCACTTGTACCTTTGATATAGATGTTGATTTGCTCTTTCAGGAAAACTCTACAATAGGTCAAAAAATGTAAGTCATTTGGGTTTGTAGTAGAAGAGCCTAAAGTGAATTAGAAGGGGACTTTTGTGGGGCTGGGTAATTATGGGTTTATATGCTCATTCTTTTTCATTTCTCATGTTACACTGCATGTATTTATTCTTAATATAAACTCTTAAATGCTTACATGTGGATTGTTTCTAACATTTTTAGCCTTAAGTTGGTTACTCTTCACCATATAGCACATCTTACTATATTTTGTTATGTTTTTGGTTTTTTCATTGATGTTACTGTTTATTTGCTTAGTAATCAAACTAATAGTACTAAGCGAAGGAAAATACAACTAAGTCAGAAAATCCTATAGAAGACATTCATAAGTGTGTTCCAAAACTATGCATAATTTTTCAAAACAAATGGTCCACGCCATAAGCATCTTTGTAAGAATGTAATTAAGAGAAGAGCAGGCAAGTAAATCTCACTTTGTAGTTTCTTGGTGAACTGACCCTTTTCCATTTTGTTAAGGTCCTCTTCATCTCTCATAATGTTTCCTGTCCGGAAGTCCACTTGTCTGATATTAACAGTTACTCCAGCTTTCTTAAATTTTTCTTCATTTTGAAGGTTGGTTTCTTTAGTCATCATCTAGTGAACCCTTCCCTTTTTATGCAGTCTGATAATCTCTTTTAGTTGGTATGTTTAGACAATATTTAATGTACTTGTGATATGGTTTAGTTTAAAAATCTGTCTTCCTGCTAGTTTTGTATTTGTTCCATTTTTTTCTTTGTTCCTTTATTTTTTTCTTCTACCTTTTTTTGCATTGATTAGGTATATTTCTGTAGCTCCATTCTATCTTTTCTCTTGGATCTTAATTATCCTTCTTTTTAAAAACTTAGCTGCTGCCTAATATTAAGGTATTTATTACATGCAGTTTTTATTTATCAGCCTATCTTTCAGTAATACACTACTTCACATGTAGTGTAAGATCTGTATAACGCTATACTGCCAATTCCTCCTTTTTCTCTTATGTACTGTATGTTTATTTTTTAAATGTGTTATAAACTTTTCAGTATAATTCTCCTATTTTTGTTTTAGGTCATGGATCAGCAAACTTTTTCTGTAGGTCCAGATAGTAAATATTTTAGGCTTGTCTTTGGTCTCTGTCACAGCCACTCTCTGCTGTTGTAGTGCAAAAGTAGCCATAGATAAATACACAAATGAGCATGGCTATGGGAAACTAACTTTTGAGTGTCTCCTAGATGCCAGAAGCTATGCTAAATGCTTCACATATTTTATTTTAATTTTCATTGCAACAGATATTATCCCAGTTTTATAGGTAGAACTGAATCTGAAAAAAGCCAAGGTCACACAGCTAGTGTATAAGTCATTTAATGTTCAGGCTATTGCTGATTGTGTTTCTTGATCACAATTTCCAGTGACTGTAATTCATCTTTTTCCAAGACACTAAATTGGGTGGAAATCTGTTAAGAGGAGGAAAGGAGAATCTTTCCCTCACTGTTGCCTTTGTTGTGTTAGGCAAAGCCTTGTTTTGTCTGTCTTTGAGAAAAGATAACATGGGCTCCTTGTGAGGGATTTCACCTGAGGGTACTTTGTGCAGTCTTTCATGGTTCAACAGGGGCTTGACCATTATATTAAATCATTCAGTATACCCAGTTCTGCTCCCACACCTGTCAGTAGGCAGCCCTGACCTTGGTTAGGCCATTCCTACTCTGGGCCTCAGATCTGTTATCTGTAAGTGAGATTTGTGAGCTCAGATGCATATGACTCTATCATTTATTTAATTTTCTGAAACATTACCCTTTCTCAAGAAAAAACACTTCCAAAAGGATTAAAAGTGGGTTATAAATATAAACATGAAGCAATAATAGTGGAAAAGCAGAGTAAAGGGAAAGGAAAAAAATTGAGGACATGAGTAAAGGGCCCACAAAATGCTTTGTTTTCTGTGGATGGGTCAGAGATTTGCCTGTAAGTTTTCTGGCAGCCAACAGGAAGAGAAAAACATGATAAATTTGCATGTTCACAGTTGACTTATGGAAAATTGGTTCTTGAGAATCAAATTATTAATGTTAAGACAAGTGGACATCTCTCAAGGCTATCATTAAAAGAACATTAGTGAGAGAAGGTGAGCCGGTCCCAGAACCCGGAAGGAAGCTCCCCCGCCACCATCCCAAGCTCCTAGGCCAGAGAAGCTGGGCCTGTCCCAGCACCTGGAAGGAAGCTCCTCCGCTGCCATCCCAAGCTCCTAGGGCAGAGAAGGTGAGCCCTGCCGGCTCCAGAAGCACACCCCGCCCCCCTTGGAAATGAGAAGACATGTAAACAAGCCTCAAAAACAGACTTCTGGATCACTTACAGCAACCCCAAAGGAAACGAGATGGAACAATCTGATACTCAACCACCTGGATTCTCTGAACTGGAAACAAAAGAGGACCTAGGAAAAATGAAATCAGAAATAATTACTCAGATAACAGCAAAGATTTTGCTCATGGTGCAAGACCTGATTAATAAATCTAGAGAGGACACAGATAAAAAAATAGAGGATCTGAGGAACACGATGGAATCCCAACATAGGAAACAAATGGAATCCATAAAACAGATGCAAACAGATTTCCAGGAGATTAAAAACTCCATCAAAAGTCTGCACAGCAGAATGAACCAATGTGAGGATAGAATTTCATATATAGAAGAAAAGATTGCAATTAGTGACCAGGAAAAGAAAAATTGCTTTAAAATTGTAAGGGAACATGAGAAATCAATCCAGCAGCTGTTAGACAATGCAAAGAAGATTAACATAAGACTGATTGGAGTCAATGAAGAAAGAGGAGAGAGTGCAGATGACATAAAAAAACTTCACAGAAGTGATGGCAGAAAACTTCCCAAGGAGGGGAAAAGAACTTGACATACAGATAAGTGAGGCATATAGGACTCCCCCTGGGCTTGATCAGAAAAAATCTACACATAGGCATATAATAGTTAGGATTCCAGAAATCCAACAGAAGAACAAAATTCTGCAAGCAGTGAGAGAAAAGAAACAAATCACAAACAAAGGAAAGTCCATCAGAATTACAGCAGACTTCTCAATGCAAACTCTCAAGGCAAGAAGAGCTTGGAGTGATGTATTTCAAGCCCTAAAGGAAAACAGCCTCCAACCCAGATTGATGTACCCTTCAAAACTATCTTTCAAAATTGATGGAGAAATAAGATACTTTCATGATAAAGAGCACCTCAGGAACTTCATGAATATCAAACCGGCACTCCAAAAAATTTTAGACAATACCCTAGGAAAAGACAATGAGGATCACAACCCCAGGAAACTCAGCAGAATGAATCCACTGGTCGTGACAAATTAAACGCAAAGGGGGAAAATCCAACAAAAAGAAAAAGTCATGACAAGGTTTTTAAAACTTTTAACTTCATCTCCCTAATGAGTGTATAATTCAATCTTGTTATTGTACTGATTAGTATTTTTCTGATTCTAGAGTTGCACACCTTTCCTTGTGCTGTACTGGCTGTTTATCATCTTCTTATGTCTACTTTTTAATTGGGTTGTCTGTTAATGAGCTCTAAGAATTCTTTATATATTCTGGTCATAGATTATGTGCATTGTAAATATGGTCTGTTTAAGGACTACTTTTCATTTTAATGATGTCATTTAAAGTTCTAAATTTTGATGGAATCTCATTTTTCAATCTTTTTCTTTTATACATCATATCTTTTGTATACCAGATAGTTCTTGCCTACCCTGAATTCATAAACATTTTCCCTTATAATTTCTTAAAGTTTTATACTTTTAGGCTTTCATATTTAGGTTCATAGATCCCTTCAAGTTATCTTCATGTATGGAAATAAAAGTTTGAGGTTATTTTTTTATATATAGATACCAGGTGTTCTAGTGCCATTTGCTGAAAACACTATCGCTTCCTCATCTCTTGAATTGAGTTTGTATTCTATAAAATGTTAATGTTAAATAATCTTTCAAAACTCAGTAGACCATATATGTGTGGTTCTATTTCTAGATTCTCTGTTTTATTCCAATGATCTATATGTGTTTCCTTACACCAACACTGCCTTGATTACTTTAGCTTTAGAAGAAGTCTTAAAATTAGGTACTAAACGTCTTCCAGCACTGTTTTTGTTTTGTTTTGTTTTTTTTAACTTTTCTAGGTCCTTTGTACTTCTACATAACTTTTAAATTTCAATATCCAATTCTTCATTTATAGCAAATATACACAGACCTGAATTTTTATTTATACCTTGTGTTTTCTAATCCTGCTAAATTCAAATACAACTTCTAGGGGCTCCTAGAGATTTCTTAGTAAATTTCTTAGTAGATTTCTTAGTAGATGATCATTTCATCTACATATAAAGATTTTGCTTCTACCTTGCCAATCCTATCCTAATTGTGTTATTTTTTTGCCAGACTATTTTGGTGGGGCCCATGTTTCAAAGTTTAATGGACAGATAAAGAGTAAGCATATCTGCCCTTGTTCCTCACCTTAAGGAGAAAGCATTGTATTTTCTCCATTCGTATAAGGTGTTCTCACTGGAAGTATGTAGTACATGTCTTTAATGTGTTGAGAAGGTTCTGTTCTACTTCTAGTCTCCTGATAGCTTTTACCATGAAGAGCTGTAGAATTTAGTCCAATACTTTTTCTCCAGCTAGTGGCAGGATCATATGGCTTTTTCCTTTCCTCTGTTAAAGTGAAGACTTGTGGTGGTGGATCTTCCAATGCTGAACCAGCACTGCCATCCCTATAACAAAACCACTTCCACATACTGCCAGATCTGACTTCTAATAGTTTGTTTTGTTAAACAAATTTCTATCTTTGTTCATACTTTTTTCTCCTGTTATCTTTATCCAGTTTTAGGATTAGCACAATGTTGAGTTCCTAAAATGAGGGGAGAAGTGTTCCTTCTTTTTTCTGCTTTAATTGTTTGATATAATTTATCAGTTAAAATGTATATGAGCCTGCTGTTGTCATATAGGTAGGTTTTCAAGCTAGGAATATACTTTCTTTAATAGGTGCTATTCAAATTTTATATTTCCTCCAGAGTTAGTTTCATTAATTTGTCTTCCAAGGTACTTCTTAGAAGTTGTCAAATTTATTTCAAAACAGATTTTTGTAATATGCTTTCTGTATCCTTTTAAATTCTGTAAAATCTGGGATAATGTCTCCTAAATCTTGATATTGTAATTTTAAAACTGTATAATTGATATTGTGTAACAGGAAGAAAAGGTCTAAAGGAGCAGGGGAAGTTGGAGGGGTAGGGGAAAGGAAAGAAGGGAAAAGAAAAAATATGAGAAAAGGAAAAAAATGGAAACAAAGTCTTTGCAAATAGGGAATGGTGGAGGGAGTGAAGGGAGGGCAAGGGAAGGGGAAAAAAATAAGAACCAAGATACTCATGTAATGGTACAAGATCCCAGTGATGAATGTAACTGTATTTTATACCTAAAATTTACCAATAAACTTAATGGGAAAAAAAAAAAGAAGGTTAGTTAGCATAGTGCTCATTAGTTCCCAGCCGTGAGTAACAGGGCTCTACATCCCTAACATCTGCTGCTCTGAGATTGGGAATCTCAACAAGCCACTTGTAGTGAAAGATTTTTCCTGAATGGCATTGCATGGAGTCCAGATGTGTGCCCTCCCCTCTTATCTAGGGATAGATTTTTATTCTTCCTTGTTTTTATTATACAGTATAGGTGTGATATCCCCGAAGTTAGAAAAATTCAAATACAGCAAAAGAAACAAAACCCAAAGCTGGTATCTCTTCTCCTTTTCATTCTACCCCAGTTTTATTCCCTAGAAAGAAATTATCTTCAGTTGTTTAAGGTTTTAGATTCTTCACAGTGGTCACTTCTTCATCTCCAGCTGCAGATAACATTTGTTTCATTAAAATCTGATAATTATGGGAAATGATCTCACCTAAACATCTCACAGCATTCTCTTCATCTTTCTCTTCCAGTCTTTTATTATTTTTAAAAAATATTGCTCCCTGTTTAATTTTATTCTACTTAAACTTATATTTCTTGATCTGTTACCTGTTTTTGTTTTTGTTTTTTTTTGGTACCAGGGATCAAACTCAGGACCTTGGGCTACCACTGACTAAATCCCTGGCCCTGTTACCTGTTTTTTTAACTACTTAGGATGTACATCTCTATTTTTCATTTCAGCTTTCATCTATTATAACCTACCTTCAAAATGATAAGAGAACATTTATAATTAAGTTGTCCATACTTTTCAAGGATGTTATAAAATTAAATCTATAATCACTTTAGAATAAGATCTAAGAACTGTGATAGAATCGGAGAAAAAGATATATAATCTCAAACATGATGTTGATACTTAAAGGAGAAAATTCAAAATACCACAGTTGAAAGGAATCTCTTTTCATTCATTCATTCAACAAATATTTAACAAGTCTCTGCTATGGATCAGGCATTATTCCGGGTACTATGAGTTCATTCTTGAACAACGTCCTACCCTCATTGAGCTCACAAGATAGTAGTGGGAGACAGTGTGAACAATAATAAGTTATGTATAGAAGTAATATGTGCAGTGGGAATAATTAGAACTAGGTAGAATGTGGAGAGAAATGTTGGGTAGGAGGCAGTGGTAGTTATAAGTAGGACAGTCAGTGATGGGGAGCTGAGACTTGAAGGAAGAGAGTTCCAGGTAAAGGCAACTTATGTTCTAAGTGGCTGTGTATACATTTTATTATTTAGCTTTCAAAACAACATTTGAATAGGCAGGGCAGGGATTATTTCTCATTTTATGATGCAACTATTGGACCAGAGGGTCATTTACTGGCCATAAGTTCCTGAGTAGGTGGTGGAGCTGCAATATAGGTCTAGATTTAATTTGCCCTCTTTCCAACTGTTTTCAGTGAAGGAGGAAAAACAGTATGTGAACACTCTTAAAAACTAAAGGAGTCAGACTAATTACCCATAATGACAGGTGGACGTGTTAAAATCTTAGGCTAGGAAACCTTCCCGGTGACCTTTCTTGTCCTCCTGAGTTTCAAGAAGTTGACAGATCTATCCTGAGCTGCCGAGAAAAGCTAGGTGGGGTCTTGTGGTTGTCTCTGGAGAGTCTTCCTGACTTTCTTCTCTGGCTCCAGCCTGTGTTTTCATTTAGCCCCAGTGCTTCCATGTACTGCTAGGACTGCTCAGATTTAGCAGTAATTTCTGGGAAGTCGATTTGAAAGGGTTGTAAACCCTGAGATTATATATCGTTTCCTTCCCTTGGGATTACTGATGAACAGATGAATAGTTTAGTGCTGAGGGGTATCCAGGGAGAACCCTGCATGAAGGCAGGGGGTTGGGTTAAATTATCCTGGGGTCTCAACCTCTTGATTTTATTTAAGCTGCTGACTGAATCCAACGATTTGTAACCCTATGTGAAACAAATGATTTGTAACCACTAGAGGGAGCGCTCCCCATGCTGAACCAAAGTCTAATTAAAGAAAGGCTGTGTTCAGGGGTGGGTGGGTTCCTGCACAGATGTCCAGCGTGAATAAAGTTAAGACATGCAGTAAGCAAGACTCAGAACTAGCACTGGTACTCATCTTCATTTGGTGAACTTAGAGTTTGAATAGCAGGGGCAATTAAACACTCATCTCTTCCTCTCATAAGTTTCAAAGAAATGAAACAGGCATGGGAATCTGATGGAGATCAAAATTAAAAAGTTTATTAGAGAAAGCCTCAATGTGTTACGAAGTTTTAATATTCCACTACCAAAATATCCCATTTGATCTCTGAGCAGAGTTGGACAGCCAGAGATTTCCCCACCAGGGTTGGCCACACATTTCATGGCAGAAAAGACCTATGTCCCTAAGAAAGGCTCCTCAGAAAGTAGTGGTCACTGGAATGGCTGGGAGCCACTTTACAGTTTCCTTCTTCCTCTCATCCCTTTTGGATCAGACCCTCCCCACACTCTAATGTTGAAAAGGAGAGGTGAGGAGGAAGAGGCAGAAAATGTTCTCCTATCTGGCTCTCTCCTGGGAGGTGGATGTTCTTTCCCTCTGTGAATATGTGCAGTAGAATATCAGTCTCCTGCCTGTGTTTTAACATATTTGACTAGACATGGTCAGTGGGGTTGACTATTGTCCTCAGAAGTTTTATCCTTCTACCTCTGAAGCTGCTTTCCAGATACCAAACACTGTGTTGTAGTATGTGCTTAAGGACCATTCCCTAGGGGTTTGTCTTAGTCAGTTTACTGTTGCTGTACAAAATACCCAATTACCTACAACTTAAAGGATGACTGGATGACTGGTTTTTATTTTGGCTCACAGTTTTAGTCCATGATTGGCTGACTCCAAGGCAGGAACAAAATAGCAGAGTGGCATGGAAAAGGAAAAGGTGCTCCTTCCCTGGCAGCCAGGAAGTGGGGAGTGAGGCATGAGCTAGGATAGGAGATCTGTCCTCCCAGATCACACCCCCAGTGACCCACCCACCTCCAGGAAGGTCTCACTTCCTAACAGCACATTCAGTAGATGAGTCCACTGATGAGTACAGTGCCCTCATGATCCATTCACCTTCTTCACACGTGAGAATTTGGGGAAAACAGTTTAGATCTAATCCATAACAAGGGTTGTTTATTTTTGCCCCTAGGTCACTTAGTTCCTACTAAGGCTTGGGATATGAAACCTGCTAAGGGGAACACGAGTGAAAAAATCATAGCTTCTGCACAGGCCTGCATTCTGTGTTGGGGTTCAGGGTATCACTCTCCCAGGAAGGAGTGTTGAACTGCAGCAGGACGAGTGGAGATTTCTTTGGACAAGGAACTCTTTTCGGGAGAATTTTTGTTGAATTTGAAGTATCTGCTAAAAAATAAGTGACCCTTTGTTACCAGGGCCTTCATTCATGAGGAGATAGTCCTGTACTTGTAAACAGGATTGCAGTCGCTGCTGTGACGAACTAAGAATTTTTTTAAAAGGCTCTTGGGTGCGGATATGACAGAAATGGAGCCAAAAGTCCCTATTTCTCTGCATGGCTCCACAAGGCCATGCCTGGTGACTATTTTTCAAGGTTCCTGGTCTTAATGCCATGCTTTGGATAATATAGACTCACTAAATAGCCATTTTTCTCTCTTCTTGAACTGATACAATTAAGATATAAGAAACAAGAATCATATAGAGATCAGATACCTGCTGATTAGAGAAAGGCATAAAGCTGTAATGGAATAGACTTGCATACAAAAACCTCCTCTATCTCTTACCGTAAAACTATCCCACCCAGGCTCAACTGAGAAACCCCCTCAGCAGAGCGAAAAAATTTTCCTTTCTGTGGAAATAGGAGTTCTCCAAAATCTAGGATTGACTTTAGAATTTTAACAAAAAATTAAAGGCTATTATTAATTTAAAAATATTTTTGTACCAAAGTATAAAAAGTGTAGGTCATTAAAATGAAATGTAGGGGCTGGGATGTAGCTCAGCAGTGCAGTGCCTTTCTGGCAAGCATGTGACCCTGAGTTCGATTTCTGGTACCAGAAAAGAAAAATGAAATGTAAAAGAATATGGAACACTAGTAAATTTTTATTTTACTATGTAGGGATATTACAAGTATTGTGGCCTCAACATCACTATTATTTCATAAAGAAAGAAAATATTCTAACATTGAAAAAATAGGAAGAAAAACATTTTAAATGAATGACAAAAGAAGTTTTGTGACCTTAGGTACAAACCTAAATTGTCCTTTTTCTCCTTTTGCACTCAGCCAGGAGAAAGGTGGTCATGGCCTGGCTCTTGCCCTTGCACTATGAAGCCCAAGTTCTTCTGGGATGCTGCCCAGAATTTAGAGATGTCTTTAGGGCTACACACTGTGTTTTCATTTTCTGCTTGTTTTTCTCTGGACAGAGCTCTATCAGAAAAGATTGTCTCAGTCCTTCCAAGGATGAAATGTCCACACCAGCTGGAACCCCACCAGATCCAAGGGATGGATTTTATTCACATATTTCCTGTTGTTCAGGTGAGATCTTCTGTGTGGTTTCTTGTTCTCTGAACATCCAAGTTCCTATAATCTGACTCTTGGATCATCTGGCCTGGATCCTGGATTTAATGGATGTGGAATGGATCTGTTGTGGCAGAATGTGATGGTGTTTCCTGTGACTGTTCTCAGAAGCTTTCCAGTTCACATATCCTAGTTCAGTGGTGGTGAACCAATAGCACAGTTGTAATTTTTCTTTTAAGACAAAAGGTATCAATGCATAAGTTGTTTTTTTCTAAACTAAATCCTCAGTGTTCAGATTTAATCACAGTGTTGGCACTTTGTGATAAATAAGTGGATTTGGGGGCGAGGGGTTGCAGTTTGGGCACTCATCTCTAAAAAGGTTTGCCATCACTGCTCTAGTTTTACTCTGTTATTTGTTATGATCTTTCAGTGTTCCCATCAGTCATTTTTATTGTTTTGTGGGTAAAGGTAAAACTCCAGAGCCCTCCTCTGACCTCTTCCTGTTTACTATTCAGCTTCAGTTCATTCTTGGCTTTTCTTAATTTTTGTTATTCCAGCCCTTCCTATACTTATGCTTGCTCCTGCCGGTAGGCCTTTGCAAAGCCTAATTCCTTGGACTGAAATACTCTTCTTATGTGCTTAATTCATGTTCATCCTTCAGATCTTGCTTCTACCAATCCTTTTCAAGAAAGCTTTCTGGGCTCCCTAATCTAAAACAGGTTCCTTTACTGTATCTCCCATGCAGCCACATTTCCTTCTTTCACAGGAATCTTCCTTCCTGGAGTTTATAACCATGTATACTGCTATATATGATTATTGTCTCTCCCATCAGACTATTAAGCTTCACAAGGGCAGGCACCATGGTTGTCTTGCTCACTTTGTCCCCAGTAGCTATGAGTGTGTCTGGCAATTTACAGGCACTTAGTCCTTATTTGATTGTTAAATATCTCCTGGGAGACTTCTGTCTGGCCAGCTTTTACCCAAGACTTTGTAATTATGTGGCCTGTGCTGTCCAGCTTCCTGTATTCTGTGCAGTTCTTGTTTCTGGGCTTCCAAGAGACCTGGAAAAGAGGAAGAACAGAGGAACTTATGTTTGTTTCCTGCTGTGTGAACAGCACTGTGTGTCTGATCCTACTAGTGTTATTTTAAACATCTGTTATAATTCTAGTCCTACTTTTGAGGAAAGTGAGACTCAGGGTGATCAGTTTGCTAAGGTCAGAGAACTAGTGGACAGACAAGTAAAGATTCCAGTCTGAACACTGTCTGATTCCAGTCTTATGCCTTCCCCACTCCAGCACTCATAAAGCCACTGAGAAGGTAGCTCGACAGCTCTTGCTCTCGTATGTGTTCCAGTTTTAAAGTAGGATTAGGTAGTGTAGGAGTTAAGAGTATAGACTTTGGAGACTCCCTAGGTATAAACTTTGCCCCTGTAGCTGGCCATGGTGGTACACACCTCTAATTCCAGCCATCTGGGAGGCTGAGTCAGGCAGGCAAATCAAAAGTTTGAGACCTTGTCTCAGAATAAAAAATAAATGAAAAAGAGCTGAAGATGTAGCTCAATGTGAGGGCTCTGAGGTCAGTCCTTATTTGGCGACACAAAACAAAATAACTTTGCCTCTGTCACTTTCTGGCTGTATGATCTTTAATGCCTCAACTTTCCATCTGACAGATGGAAACTTTACAGTAAGTTAGTGTGTATAAAGTATTTAGATGAAAGACTGGCACATGTTACTGGTAGTAAGTGATTTATAAGCATAAAATACTGGCCTGTATTGTCGTCTGTTCAGTATTCCCCTGAACTAGACTTCAGATAAAATGCCCTGCATTTTGTAAATTTATAAGTGAAATTTATAAATTTGAGGTTGAGAGTTCAGCTCAGAATTTGATTCATATGTTTGTTAAACTTTGTCTGATGCAGGAAGATGGTATCGTATCTTTTTTGTGAAAATGAGAAGTTTCTTGATGATTGCTGAAAGCTCCAATACTGTCACACTGTAAAGTTGTTACCCATCTCCAAGGCTTGGCTCTTTCAGGGTTAAAATACTCCATCCTATGTTAGAAATTTGGGGGCAAAAAATCTTGTCCTGACATGAGGAGATGAATGGGAAGTGATCTTCTGCAGTCAGTTTGGGCATTTTGCGGGTTTGTGAATGTCCCACATTGTGAGTGGAGTATTGAGAAGTTCCTGTCTGGACAGGAGAGCCTAGACTAGTGGTTACCAGATTTTTTGATTTTATGAACCCATAAAATTATAAAGCAAAAAATGTAGATTCACCTAGGGTTGGCATTTGGCCAGGCAAGAATATTTTTTAAAGTAACTACAATCTTGTTTTTCCTATCATTTTCTAGAGGAAAGGCCATTTAACTCCCAATCACAGACAAGAGGACAGTCCTGCAAATTGAATATATTTGGCATTATGGAAAACTCACACATGCCTCAAGGATTTTCCTGTTTTTTAGGAACTAGGAAAAGACCAGTTATAGACCAGCAGTTGGGAACAGTTAACCTAGCTGTCTCAAGTAATTCTGGAGGCTCACCAGCCACGTTCATAGCATTTGGCAAAGTTGCAGCAGCACTTTCTGAAAGCCAGCTGAGAAAAAACAAGATCCAGCTTTCAAACACTGATAGTTCTAGGGCACATCTTACTCTACTGTACCGGATAGATGAGTCCCTGAAGGTAAATATTTGTTTCAAACACTAGGAGACCTATGGCAGATCTTGACTACACAAGATGTTCCTGCTACAGCCCTTCCCACTGGGGTTCCAAAACAGAGCTGTTGATTCCCTAAGAGAATCCTGGGACTCAGCAGGCTTTCCCTGCCTTATTCACACTTTAGGATCCCATGTAGGAATAATTCAGAGTAGATCCAGGATTAATGGAGTCAGACCTGAAAATTAAACAGACATGAAAAGCTAGAAACTGGGATTTCTGGTCCAAAATTGAGCATTAATTCACTTTAGTGTTCCTGGGCTGTGGTACTAGGGTGGGAGTACTGATGAATGCTCCAGTAGTTCTGGATGCTCTCTGATCCTCCTCTGCTTTGAGTCAATGCCTGAAGTCATTGTTTGGAAGTGGAGTGGGGGAGAGTAGTAGAAATAAATGGAAGGTACTAACAACAGAGAAATATTTCTCATATAGTTGTCAGCAGCCATTCCTGTCCTGGGCACCCTTTTCCCAAACATGTTCTTTACTTGAGCTGAGTTCCCCCTGAACAAGGCTTTCTTGTGTGTATTTTCCTAAGTAGCTGGACCTCAGCAAGTGTGAGTGCTCTTGGTAAAAACACAGCTACTACCCCAAAACTGTTTTGAGGTTGGAGTCCTTTTTCTGGAAAGGGAACAGCAACCCTGACAAATGGCTTTCCCCTCTGTTTTGTCCTTCAGTAACAAAGGGAATAAATAGAGAGTAAGGAGGAGAAGCAGGTTTTTTCTGCACTGTATACTCCTTTCTGCTATCTTCAGTTCCAGGATCTTCACAGGTTATGGGTATGCACACATGCATGTGTGTGTGTATGTTTATGTGCACATGTGAAAGTTTCAATTACCTGGAGTTTTAAATTGGGTTAAAAAAAGATCACTTGCTTCTGGATATCAACCCAGTAAAGCTGAAAAGAGCTTCCCAGCTTTGTGGCTACAGAAGGATGAACAAATTACGTAGTCTATGTGTGCCTCAGGTTCTGGGAAACTCAGCTAGTATCATCTACCTTATAAGGTCTTGAGGATTAAGAGATTGTTGTATCAGGCAACCTAGTGCGTTGGATTCTTATTATACACTGTTTACACATCATAATATTGTGATTTTATTCATTATCAAATGAAAGTATGTGTGAGATATGGTCTGTGACTCTCTCCCCTTTCCCCATTCTGTGGTGCAAGCAGCACAGCAAAGTTTATGTTAAGAGCTGCCACAAGGGCCAGTGGTTGGAGGAATAGCAATATTTGCCTTATGCTTCAGGTATTTACAAAGCACTCTGTTGTGATTTCACTTGCTCTTATAGTAGCTCTGTACTATCAGTAATATTAAGGAACAGATACCCCGTATATGGAGAGTCAGACTAAGGCCTGAGGTTGTGAATGAAGTACAGCTTTAAAACACCTATGCAGCTACTCAGCAGTGGTCCCCCTGGGTCTTAGCATCTGCGGTGCCCTGCCAACTGCTTTTCCATTAGGACAGCTGTGTTGATCTGTATTCAGAAGCTGTGTTATCTCTGAGCAGGCCTTTGCCACAGTGAGATTTTGTTCCTGTCAACTCACATTTCCTTGCTTCTTTCTCCAGTGGCTGGTGAAACGAGCTATAGAAACAAGAGAAGAGATGGGTGACTACATCCGTTCCTACTCCATATCCCAATTCCAGAAAACGTACAGTCTCCCCGAGGTCAGTATTATGCTTTTCTTTTTTGTTCACTGAGAATGGGATTGTACACTTAGAGACTCCCCAGAAAGGAGGACAGTAAGCTTAGTTGGTCCCCTCTTGGTCTCACCCCAGCATTGAAGTGGGCCTTGTGCTTCAATAGACGTGCCTGTTTCGATGTCCCTAGAGTGTAAAGCCCTAAATGGTGTCATTTTCTTTGAATTTTGTTACTTGATCCAGAACTTCTATTAAATTTCAAAAACAAGAGTGTACTTTTATGTAAAGTTTTTTGAGAGATTACTTGCCTAGGTCATTTCTATAGTAATTATAATAATTAAGCAACAGTAATAATAACTAAGCACTGTGAACCACTTGCTGCATGCCAACATGTCACGACTTCTGTCCTTTCAAGTAGGTATTAGTGTCCTTGTTCTGCTCAGATCACTTGCCTTAATGACTACAGTCCATGGCCCTCATTCTTCTTACTGGCAGAACGCATCTGTGGTGAAGCCATCTGCAGAGATCCTAGCCTTTTTCCATGGAGAATACAGTATATTCCAGTTTGTTAGAAAGTGAAAACGACTTGAAGCAACATAGTGATAAGAGTCGGTTTATAAGGAAGATTTTTGAAGGGTCCTATTCTGTTTTAATCTTTATATGGGATTTGTTTAATTCCTATGTTTCTCCCTTTCAGGATGATGACTTCATAAAAAGAAAAGACAAGGCCATCAAGACAGTTGTCAACCTCTCAGTAAGTTCCCTTGTCCATATTCTTCTGTCCTGGCACCAGTGCCGCAGTCTCCAAAAGCCCTTTGTTTAACTCATAGATCAAGCTGCTGGGATTGCCCAGGAGCTAAGCTTTGATAGGTGTTGGAGGGAAGCCTACGCTGCTCCAATGTGCTCACTGCCAGGACACCACTATCAATAGGTAGAATGTGCCACAACCAGTGCCTGAGATCTTGGTTTCAGTTTTAAGGGAGAAATACCCAAATTCAAAGTGCTTTATCATTTATTGCAGTGGCAAGAGTAAATTTTGAATGGCTCCAAAGAGCAGACAGTGAACTGGAAATGATAAATTGAGGGTAGTGCTGCACATCCACTCCCACTATGATTCTGAAGAGACAGAGCAGTTTCTGAGTCTTGTGTGGGGAACTGTAGGGTGCCCGTTGTCACCATACAAGGTACAACGGTACAATTTAATTATTGGGAGTCTGTACACCTGCACTCATTCCCTACACCATTCCCCAGCATTCTTTTTTTTTTTTGAGACATGGTCTCACTATGTAGTTCAGGCTGGCCATGAACTCACTGGCCCAGGGTGGCCTCTTAATTTGTAGTGATCCTCCAGCCTTCTGAGTGCTGGGATTACAGGTGTGCACCACCACGCCCAGTGAGCTGGTGCATTTCAAAACAGTGTGAACCAGAGCCAAAGGAACATTGTTAGTGGCGCTTGTACTATTTGAGTTTCATGCTAAGTTTATATATCATCTATTCAAAATCAGTAAGTATAAATTAAAATTTTAATCTTAACTGAATAAACTTTATGTTTAAATCTCCTTGGGTACAGAGTGGAAACATACCGAAATACAGTATTCAGTCCCATAACTCAGAAACCAAAAAAGTTTTATGTTGCTATTGAACTTTCTATCAGTGAAGTTGGGTCTGGCATCTCTCATCTCTACACCTACAAAATAGTTATAGACCATTAGAGATAATATTTCTTTTTGTCATTTGTAATAGAGTGTTGTTTTCATTTTTAATCCGTTTTTGCTTGGTGATGTGACTGCATAGAATTTGAGGAGATATAGCCAGCATGGTGGCACGTGCCTATAACCTCAGCACTTGGGAGGCTGAGGCAGGAGGATTGCCATGAGTTTGAGGCCAGCCTGGGCTACATAGTGTGTTCAAGACCAGACTGAACTACATAATGAAACCCTGTCTCAAAATAACAAGCAAAGAATTTGAGGAGATAATGATAATGGACATAGTCCCCAAACATTATTCTGAATGTTTCTAATACGTTTAGTTCTCACAGCAATCCCATGAATTAGTAGTATTTACAAATGAAGAACCTGAGAAACAGTTGTTCAAGGTTACGGTGGTAATGCTAGAGCCAAGATTCAAACCTGGTTAGTCCCTCTGCTATGACCCTCTAAAACACTGTTTGCAGCTGATTAGAAAACAATATCAGAATATAGGAAAAGAGGAAAAAAATGTGGAGTCTTTTCAATTAAAATTTGTATTTCTTAGTTCATTTTCTTCTTTATGTGTGAACTTGAAGCTCATTTGACTGGCAAACGTTTTTAGCAGGAATAGTAAAGAATTTTTATGGATTGACTGGAGGTTACCTTTGGGTGTTGTTTTCTCCTTTTCTCATCTACTGAAAACACTTTTCCCTTCAGAAGCTGTCTCAGGTTTCTCAGCTCAGCTCCAATATGTTCATCCCTTTCTTCTGCCACTTCTGCATGGACTTTCTTAGCTGGTTTGAAATGAGTCCCAGAAGTTTGCAGGAGATGCTGAGGCTACAGTACACATGTTATGAGCAACATTCTGAACTGAACAGCTTGCAGTTTATTTGTTGTATTTGCCCCAGGAAAATCCCTCCTTTCTTAAGAGGGAAGGAAACCTGTCCTTTTCCTAGGGCTTAGGTTCTGGAGGGTGTTCTCTTTCCCTTCCAGCTATTTATTTGCCAGTGCTGCCTTGCAGATGGCTTGTAGGTGCTGTGTGCCTGCTCTGTATTGACGAATTTAGAATCAGAAATTTAAATTGTGAATGAGAAGTTAATGAATAAAATATGATCAAGATGTCTAGTTTCCAGACCCAGTATTTATTGAGTACTTGGTACCTAAATGAGGTATTTAACTCTCATCGACACTCACAGAGTTATATATTATTAATTCCATTTTCTAAATCAGGAAATTGAAGTCACAAAGGTTAGTAAATTTCCTGTATACCTGCAGAGCAAGGAGGAGGCAACCAGATTTTGATCTACATCTAACTCCCTCACAACATGGCTAGTGCTTCTCCTGTTTTCCAGCTCTTCCCCTGATCTCTACTTCCTACAAATTCCTGGCACCCATTTGAGAATAATGTGCTGACTTATTTCTGACTTCTGATGTATTGTTCACCTGGGTCCCAGAGACTCAGACACTGATCCATAGTGGTTGGACATTCTTTTACCACCTCTTCGGTCCTTGGGGGCATGTTCCATTCTTCCGATTTGCTGATTGGAGAATGGATTCCAGGTGGAGACTGTCTTGATACCTTCTTTCTTAATCTGTCACCATGATACCATGGTGATCCCACCAGTAGGCTTTCACTTATTCTGATTTACACATAATCTCTTTTTGAGAAATAGATACTAAACATTTAGATGTTAAATATTTAGCTTATTCTTGTCTTTGGCCATCCTTAAAAAACTGTTCCAGTCCTTTGCGTTGCATTTTTCTTTGGCTACATTTTCCATCCAGTTTTTTGGTGCATGATTTTGTTTTGTTTTGTTTTAAAAGGGGTTATTTTTCTTTAGCACTAATATTGGAGTATTGATAATGAAATATTAGGAAATGAAGAAATGCAAAGATTAAATCAGTCATGATACCACCATTAGGGATAACCACTGATGTAATAAGTAGGAAAGAGAGGTAGGGATATCGCTGTATTGAAAGCTTGAAAAAATAACTTTATTCAGTATGTTCAGTTTTGTTGCTTGATTGTTTTGCTTAATAATAGATTGAGAATATCTTCCCATGCCAATAAATGTACGTCCATAGCATTTTTTTTAGTGGCTGCAGGTTATTTGTCATAGAGACCTAATTTAACTAGTTTAGCTGGCATCTTTTTTCCTCTTGGTCATTATGTAGGATATCCTCATAACTAATTTTTCTTTTATCTCTATTTACTAGGATGTATTTCGTAAAGTAGAATTGGGTCAAAGGTTATGCTGACAGCTATTAGACCACTTGGCAGATGCCCAAGCAGAAAACTGTAGTGAACTAACATTTGAGCTCATCAGTTTGGGTATTCTCTTTTGTCTTGGCCTCATTTGTCTTCTTTCTGGAGATTATTCTAAATATTTTTGCTTTTTTGTTTGAATATGTTTTCTTCTTCCTGACCCTTTTTTCACAACATAGCCATCTGTTTTACAGAAGATCTCTCCTCTGGAAGGTGGTATTTGGAGAGGCCATAACAAATGGAAACTCCCCAATATAGGCCTCCCTTACTTCCCTTCCACTTCTCAGTCATAATCATAATCAGCTCATTTGTCTTACTTGTGCTATTACACCACTTACTTCTTCCCCTTCTGAGCAGTCAGCCCTCCATATCCATGAGGGATGTGTCCTGTGAATGAGGTCTTTTACTTGCTCTTAACTTTGAATAAAGGTAGAGTACCTACAAAATTTTACCCAAAGCCCCCAAATATTTATATTTTTGTAATGTTTAGAATTTTACATGAGAATAGAGAAGACAGAAAAGGAGGGGGAGGGGGAGGAAGAGGAAAAGAAGAAGAAAAAGGACTTCTTAGAGCTTCCATTTGGAAGAAAATGCTTTGTTGAACTTATTTGATCACCTAAGAGATCGAATTTTAAAAGATTTAAAGAGATCAGATTTAAAATTCCTACTTCAGTGTTTTCTTCCATAGGGAATGCTTTGAGGAAGACTTTTTCATTCAGCGATAAAATGTAGATGTGGTGACAGTAAAACAATAGAGTACATTTTCCTAATAATAACATACATACATCTGTATATAGGTATATGTTATATATATCAATATTCTATAGCTAATTGATAAGTATAGATATATATCTTTGCCCCTTCTGTGTGTCAGGTACTATTAAATACATTTATTAGTTAGTCCTCATAATTCTTACACCTGTTTTACAGATGGGAAGCCACAGAAGTTAAAGTAACAGAGGGAGGGAAATGTCACCTCCTGAGAGTTGAGTATCAGTGACCACTAGAGCTTTTGAATGTAGAGTGCCAGATTGGTAGTGGCTGTTTCATGGCCTGCTCCATTTTTAATGAAGTAGGTGTCTGTGGTAATTGTGAGGGCAGCAATTGGGCTTGCAGCAGACACTGCTGTGGTGCTGTGATATTCTACTTCCCTGTGCTGCCATTTGGAATGTGGGCTCAGAGGTGTCACTCTGACAGGTGGACCAACAAACCAGACCTGCAAATTGAGATCTGACTCTCATGGTTCAGAAGTATCCTACTTTACAAAACGGTCACCTTAATTTTTTTAAACCCTACTCAAGTGTCCTTTATCTTCTTCCAAGACAAAATAGGAGAATCTACAATGAAGGATGATTGGAATTGAGACATAGAACATTTTACAGAGTGCTTCGGAGTCCCAATTCTGGTGTCCTCCTGTCTCTGTCATTTACTACCTTGGTAACCATGGGCAAGATTTTTAATTTCTTTGCCTAAGTTTTATATAGATAGCTAGGATACTATATTCATGTGTGTAAGGATCAAGTGGGCAGCACATAGAGAGCAGTCTGCCTGCCTGACACAACCAACCACTGATAAATGACACCCATTACCACCATGATCACTGTTAATAACGAAAGAGTAAGTTGATTCTGTATACCTGTTTTAAAAAGACCATAATCATTTGTAAAGCATGACTTTTTTTAATTAACCTCAGACTTGAAGTTATTGACACAATTATGTTACCAAATCAGTATCTTTATTGGTTTAAAAAAAACAAAGAATGAGAGACTGGGACTGTCCTCCCAGATCTTTTAGTCTGTGCTCATTTTACAGATAAGCAAGTACAAGGTCCTGAGTTTGATCCCTGGTACCAAAACTGATGAAGCTTGTTGAGGGGAACCTCTTTCCCAACTTCGTAACAGTTGGTTAGTGGCAGAGATAGGACTAGATGACATTCCTGACTGCTGTTGCTTTAGCAGTAGTTATTTTATAGTGGCCTAGAAAACTGACGTTTAGGTCTTTATTGCTTAATAAACTGTTGTAATGATCCATGTGGCTGCTACAGGTAGTATAATGAGTCTTATGAGAGGGCTAGATGAAATGGCTCATGGTTGGCTAGAATGTCTACACAGGCAAATTAGTATAGTAGGAAGCTTTGAGATTAGCAGCCAAGGAACCAATGGCTTAATACTATTCTAGGGATCTTGGACAAATTATTTCATCTCTGCTTCCTTGGTGAAGTAAAAATTACTATTATGGGGCCAGAGATTTAGCTCAGTGGTTCTGCTGCCTACCTCGCAAGCATAAGGTTCTGAGTTTGATCCCTGGTACCAAAAAAAAAAAAAATTATTATTATTATCTACCTTGTCCCTACTTCTCAGTGTAGTTATAAAATGTAAGCTATTCATGAGCTTAGTTCTTTCTGTGATTCTGGTCGCAAACCGAATTGGATGAGAACCCAGTCAAATTTCTCCACAAAGTCAACATTGAACCTAACCATTGAATTTGATTGGTTCTAGTCTAATTTGGTTTTCAACCAGAATCATGGAAAGAATTGAGTTCATGAACTGAGCTCGGGCCGGGGATTTAGCTCAGTGGTTCTGGTGCCTGCCTCAAAAGTGCAAGGTCCTGAGTTCTATCCCTGGTACCAAAAAAAAAACAAAAAAGATAATGAACTGAGGCACTAATTTATATGAAGGTTTATACTTGAAAATAAAAAGTACTTAAAAAGCCAACATCATCATTGTGTGGCAGAATAAAAGGTACTTTTAACTGTTGATTTCATCATTCTGTTGTCCTTTTTTAGAAGAATCCAATTTCCTGCCTTGGGTCACTGACTCTTTCAGTGGTAACTAAGGAAGATAGCAGTTAACCACAATTATATAGCACTTCTATAATAGTAGAGCTATTTATTTGTAATAGTAGAGCTATTCAATTTCAGTGAAAATTAAATTACATTTAATATGTCATTATATTTTTCACTTCATTATAAGTCTGTTTATGTTATTTATAGCTTCCCATTCATGTGAACACCAGGAGCAAACCAGAGAATTTTTGCAGGAATTTGTGAGAACAACCTTGTAGCATTGTCCTGGGCCATGTTATTTTCCCTCTTCCACAGAATTGTTGAGATTTTACAGTGTGTCACAGATTGTTTGAAATTTTTTATAATCAAAAGTAAAATTGTGGGCCAGGGATTTAGCTCAGTGGTTCCACCACCTGCCTCGCAAGCACAAGGTCCTGAGTTTGATCCCTGGTACCAGAAAAACAAAAATAACACAAAGAGCCAGAATTATTGGGGGCGGGGGGCACACAATTCAAATTGAAATAAAACATCACTATCTGGTGAAAGCTGATAGTAATGCTTGTCATGTGATTTTCCAGGAACAAGCATCTAGCTCCTTGTTGGCACTACAGCTGCCTGCTCACAGCAAACCTGAGCAAATTTTACTGAGATATTAATTGACTGCCCACCTAACAATAAGGACATTCATTTGGGGTAGAATGACAAAGCAGGTCACCTGGGGATGAAGGCCTGCATTTATTGAGCACCCACTATATACCTCATACTATGTATACAATATGTGTGTGTGTGTGTGTGTGTGTGTATATATATATTTACTTCAGATTGTGTGCCATACAAAATAGATCTATATTTACTTCTGTATTTTCTAAAATGTACTCTTAGCTGAGCAGTGGCACAAGCCTGTTATCCTAGACTCAAGAGGCTAAAGGAGGGGGATTGCTTGAACCTAGGATTTGGAGACCAATATGGATAACATAATATACATTACTCTGAATGTTTTTAATCAGTCTACTTTTCTAGTATTAGAGTTTAAACAAACTGAAATCTCCTTTGACATGCAGAAATTTTATTTTTAGGATTCTGTTAACATGTATGTCTGTGATGGGTGAACTGGCTTGTGGCTCTGGGTGGTAGAAGGGTGTTCATTATATGACTGTTCACTTCAAAGTTTGCATTCAAGAATAAAAAGACTTCAGAGGAGAAATCTAAATCCTTGCTTCTCAAGATTATATTATATATTATAATAATTATATGGAGTATTATAAAGGTTTCCATTCTTCCCAAAATAATCCAGATTTGGTGTGATTCTAATAAAAACCAACAGTGTTTTTTATAGTGAACTTGACAGGCTGATACAGGAATTCATTTGGAAAAGAAAATGTTTAAGGCAGTGTTACGGCTGTGTTTAGATGTCCTCCCAAGCCTCATGCAGTCACAGGTAGGGCTTTTTTTGGAATTGATTCCTGATGCAATGCTAGGCTCAGGGGCGCAAGAACTAAGGGTGTGGGTGCTACCCCCACTCTCAGTAGTCTGCATAAGATCAAAGGGGCAGAAAGATGCTATGGAGGGCCCCTCCCTCGATCCCTTGTTGCTTTTGCTACCCTTTGGGCACCATGAGCTGTTTCTCCTCTGTGATGTCCCTCTGCCATGTGCCACTCTGCTGTAGAGCCAGCCGATTATGGACTGAATCCTCTACAACCTGTGAGCGAAATAAACCCTTTCCCCTTTAACCTTGGTTGTTGGGTATTTTGCCTGAGCAAGGAGAAAAGTAAATAAGATAAGAAATTTGAAAATAAAGAATAGTGGAGAGATAGGATGGGGAAGTACAAAAACAAAACAAAGACACATTATATGGAATTCAGTGTTAATTTAGGTACCATTTCAAATCTCTAAAAGGATATTTTAAATTAACAGTGTTGGGATTCTTAATTATCTATTCAGAAAAAAAAGTTGGATTTCTACTTTTCACTATAGCAAAAATATTTTAATAGGTTGAGAGTTCAAATGTAAACTATAATCTAAACATAAACTATAAAAGTAACATGAGTTTTTTTTTAAAACAATCTGTGGGGTAAGAAGTGAAGCAAGCTGTGATAGGAGGCTGAAACAGGAGGATCACTTGTTTGAGCCTAGCCTGGGCAACTTGGAGACTTGATGAAACCTTGGCTCAGGATAAAAAATGAAGAGATGTTTGTGGTAAGGTAGATCAGTGCCAAGGCTCTTGGTTCAATCACTGATACAGCCAAAAATATAATGTAATGTATCTGAGCACTGTAAAGAAAATGATAAAACTGAATGTGTAAAATCATTGAAATGTCATAGAACCAAAATTTATCCAAATTGAAGGTTGATAAACTTTAATATTTGGGTGAAGATATTTGCTACAGAAATAGAAGTGAAAGGAACAATACTCAGATTATAAAACATGCTTACAGATCAGTAAGAAAATAACAAGTTAATCAACAGAAGAACAGGATATGAGTGAGATATATGGCAGTAAACAAGACTCCTAGGTTCACTAATAATTTGGAGAGTACAAAACAAAATAGTGAAGTTTGTAACCTATAAAATGTGTAAAAATTAAAAGCTTATAAATATTTGCTATTGCCAAAGGTATGGTTAACACATTGCTAGGCACTTAAATCAGTACAGTTTGTTTCTTTGTTTGGCTCAGCTTGGTAGGTAAACACCCTTTCCTTCAAACCAGTATTTCTAAGTTTTTGTGTTACTGATTTACTTGCACATAAGTACAAGCGTTGTTTATAATTAAAAACTTGAATGTTACCTAAATGTGCTTCAGTAGGTTATATAAACTAGGCAATATCTATGTTAAGGAATATTACATCTAGTTAAAAAGAATGAAGTGGATTTGTGTGTTTATTTCATGAAAATAGCACCAATATATATTTGAAAATATGGTAAGTTATGTAACTATATATTGAGTATATTTTCCCTTATATAAGAAAAACTATCTAAAAATGTATGTTATACACATGTAATTATGTAAATATACAAAGGTTGGAAGGGTGTGCACCTATCAGACAGATAGTGGTGTCTGTGGAGAAAAGTTAGATTTAGGGAAAAAGAGGGTGAGGCAGGACTTTTTAAAAAAATTTGCATCCTTCATTGAAACTTTTTACAGGAATATATCCACTTGTAAAATTATGTAACTTAAAGCAAATACAGAATACCTCAAAAAGCTAAGAGTATTTGATTACTTTCTGGGCTTTGTTCCATTTTTATTTATGCAACAGTAAAAGGACAGTGACTGTTTTCACTTCTGTTAATGATGTAGAAGGGTACATAGCAAACACAGTGTTAACTTGTTGGGCAGGGTTGTTGATCCATAAATTTATACACTTGAATCTTTTTCATTGAGCACTGATCATTGTAATAACTTAAATGATTAAGAGCGAAGGCCCCTCTTTTGTAGATGGTAGAACCTTTTCTGTTTCTCCACTAACATGGTGTGTAAGCATAAACAGATCATCTCAAATAACCAAAAGTGTCATTCATAGTCTTACCCAGGCTTTCACAAGCTTTGTCTCTCTGTCTCCTATAGAACAAACTCCCTCAAGGCAGCTTGCCAGGATGCCCTGTCCTATAGCAGAAGCACGGATGGCTCACTCTATGGCCCTTCCTGGCTGGAGGTATCCAGCTGCCTGAACAGCTGCTTGTTTAGAAGAGCCTTCTTATACTCAGTAACTTGTCTGTTTCACCCACTTAGGATGTTTACAAGCCCCGTCGGAAGTACAAACGCCAACAGGGAGCGGAGGAGCTACTTGATGAAGAATCTCGAATCCACGCTACACTTTTGGAATATGGCAGGTAGTAAATGAGGCCCAGTCTAGGTGTCTGTTTCATAAAAGAAAAGCTGATTTAAATTGCTTCATTTGGATTAACTGGGTTCTATCTGACCAAGTTTATTATTTTTACCGCTGAGATGTCCAGCATCAGGAACTTTTCTCTGGTATTAGCTAAGTTTCTGTGGCTTGCCTTTGCAGTTGCCCCCTGGAAATGTGCTTATGACTGTGGCCCTGGCTCTGCCCTTCTGGGGCATTTATAGAGGCTGTGGCATGTCTGAACATCAATCCCTGCCACTTATTAATACCTTTAGTAAACAGAAAAAATGGGAGCATTTTCAGCAGTTTTATGCTGTTAGAATGATAATTTTGAATTTCGGTGACTGTTGTCCTAATTAGAGAAGTAAAGACTTTTGAAGTAGTATTGTCACTTCTTAACAATACCTAGTTTTTTAAAAAGTTATTTTATAACCTATTTTTACCTTTGAAACCTACTAGGACTGCTTCTCTCCATTAAATGTTTTGGTTGACACTGGGTATTAACCTTCATTTATATCCTGCATTCTTTACTTAGGGTATCCCATCCTTTGATGTAAGTATATTTCCTTCTGCACCTTCTGCTGTTTGGGCAGAGGCTCCTGTAGAATGCTTTGCCTTACAGTGCAGTCCTTCTTGGGTGGCTAGAACTAACTGCACTGTCATTAGCATCTCCCTGATGAGCATCTGATAGCTTTCTTCTTTAGGGTACTGGAGAAAACCAGTAGGAACGAAATTAGGCTGAATTATTGTAGCTTTCCAAGGAAAGGCATGACTTTTTTCTTTGATATGATAGTATGAAGGCAAGTCTTTCCTTTTGAAAGGTAAAAACTAGCCTGCCTAAAAAGAAGTTGAGTTAGTTCTGGCCCTACGCTAGTTGTGATGGCTGCCTTCATGTCTCACAGTTGCTGCCTGAGTCAGGAGCCCAGACCAGTTACATAATTTTGGAAGCCTAGTGAAAATGCAAGAAAAAAGCAGTAACACCCAAGTATAGGGCCAAGTATAGCTGAGTGTGGGGCTCTATGCTCCTGGGTGGGTTGCATGCTTATAAACATCCCACGCCCTCCCTCTCTCACCCCCCTTCAACCTGCCCACTCCCAAGCTCTGTGAGAGGATTCTCTTCAGCCAATACCATGTTATAAAATTGTAAGTGAGCAGAGGATGCCACACAGCTCTGGAAAGCCAGAGAGGGAGAGAACAACTCTAGTGGCATCACATGCCCCAGAGCTCCTGAGTAATGCTTGTGGGAATGTAGTGAATTTTGTTAGTTTGTATTGTTCACGCCTCCATTTTTTCAATTTTCTTAGATGTTCCTGGAGATGAAAATTTGATGTTCCTAGGGAAGAAAAGGTGTCATAAATTCAGTAAATTGCCTACCTCAGTGAGACCATGTTAACAGTATTTCAGTATCTTACTATGATAATTCTCAGTTTCGAATGGGAGCTTTTGTGTATGGGTTGTAGATGGCAGTCATCACCATGTGAAGGCATGGTGATCCCAGAATGGTCCTGGTTACCTTGGACTGGATGATGCAGTTTGAGGCTAGTATGTGGCTTGACTACCTTTAGGGAAGGGAGCAAGGCACAGGTTTTGTGTAACTCCTCTAAATTCTGACTATGGGAAAGCGTGAAGGGTCCTAATCCTTGTCTTCATTCCTTTTGGTGGGGATCACGCTCATTTCTCAGGCAGGAATAGTGGTTTAGGTTATTTTTGGTGGTATTTGTTTGTGGTTTGTCTTTTTGTTGTTGTTTGGTTTGGTTTGGTTTTTTTCCTGTCAGAGAGGATGAGTTTATGGGAGGTGGGATAGTGGACGCTTTGAGCATTCTCATAATTTATTTAGTTTATTTATCTCCTTGAGAAAAATAATGATGGTACTCAGAATGGTTGAAAAATATCTTGTCTAAGGTCACAGAACTATTAAGAGACTCAACCCAGGACTTGAATTCTGTCTCTTGAACTCTAAAAGTATATTGTTATCATTGCCTTCAAATACTGTTTGATGCTACAGTAGGAATATATTGTTAGACTCATGGTTTTAGAAAAATAGACCTAATCTGTTGTTTGCTCAGGGACTGAATGAGAATATAGTAGTTATGAAACTATCAGAGCAAATTAGATAAAACTTAAGATGATCACCCTCCCTGGAAATACCTACCCATCTTCTCTGGCCATCTGAGTCGTTCCACCCGGTTCTGTTCTGTACTCTCTCCACTGCATGGAGTTCTTCCTTATTAAATGAGACTCATATAACATATATAAAATTAATTTTTTGAGCCATTTGTCTTATGTAAATGTGAACTACTAGCTGTCGTCATCATTGTCTTTGTCAGCAGCAGCAGCAGTAGCTTTTAGCTCTCAAATGCCTTTAGTATGAACTGTAGGTTCACATGAAGGCTCTATCTTAGGGTTAGTCTTTCCTCCATGTCCCTGTGCACTAAACCCTCCCTTCAACATGTGTGTGGGAACTCTCACTTTCTCCCCCTTCTGCTTTCAGGCCAGGCTGGCCTTCTGCTCGGTTTCCAGCCTCCCTCTCCCTTCACTGCTGGCACTCTTGAATTCCTCATCCCTACTATATGGTGCATGACTGTAGGAGTCCAGATCCCTCATCTGTGATCAGGGATTTCTGTATTCCAACTCATCTCTTGACAAGGGGAAAGTATTCTAATTCGTACAGCAAGAATATCTGAAAATAGTATCACAGGTTACCAATCATAGCCCTAAACCCCCAGCACTCTCTTGCCATGAAGTCAGCATTTTAGTTTCTTTCCCCTTTTCTGACTTGGAATTACCAAAATAAAGCTGAAGTTTGAGCCTAGTCAGCAATACTAAAGGTCTTATCTGTTAAAATGTGTTTGGGTATATTTTTCTAAATGTTGTCATGTTAGAATAACAAGACTACAGTTTTGATTTTATATTTAAAATTACAGTCCTGTAATTTGTTTTTTATTATTGATCTGGAGGCTAACTTGAACACCTAACTGTGCTACAAAATGGGTACTATGAAAAAATGTACCTTAGATACTGAATATTTGGCATTCAAGAGGAATTTTAGAGTATAACCACTAGGATGTTGGAGTAGTCTATTCCATAGTATAAGACCCTTAATTTTGACTTGACTTGCAGCCATTCTGTAGTCAGGAAATAAAAATTACAAGTCACTCCCAAGCTATTCGTGTCCCTATATAACATGCTCATAAAAGATACTTAGTGAATTCTTATTGAATGAACAAAGAACAAAGTTCACAGTCCCTAATGTTTATGGCTTTTTATTCCCCTGTTGCTCTGGATTTCAAACAGATAATTATCTTACTTTTATTCTGGAATATTAGTTTGTATTCTGGAATGGTGATGTCTATTATGGTAGCTAGTAGGTGTATGTGACTGTTGAGCAGTTGAAATGTGACTACCACTCAGAAACAGAATTTTAATCGTAATTGAATTTTAATTTAAAAACTCATGCTCAATTTAGCTACTAGAAATACATAAGTATGTTTGGAATAACTTAGGTGTGTTACTCTACTAAAAAAAATCATGTGTGTGGCTCTTGTTATATTTCTTTTGGATAGTGCTACTTTAGAAGGTGTACATCCTGGGATTAAAGACCATGTCCTGGGTCTAGGGTATGAGGATTGAACTGGGTGACAAGAGGACCAAAGCTCTGTTGGTGCTGATGGTACGAGACAGTGACAGAGGGATGAGTTACATCTAAAGGAGGGGAAAGCAGGGACAAGTGGAAGCACAGGGTGCTGTGAGTACATGGTGCTGGCACTTGGAAAGACAAGCAGGGTTGGCAGGACAAGAGGAAAAGGAGGGCATAGTGTAGAGCAGCATCACTAGAAAGAAAAGGAAAGTAGGTGCTTTTCTGATAGAAGTAAGGTAAAGCCCTTTCCTTTTTCTGAGGGATGAGAGGCACAGAGGGCTATCATGGGCCCCTGGTAAAAATCAGACACAGAGAAGTCTCTCAGAGTTACAAGGACAAGTGGATACAGTGAGGCAGGTGTTTTTAGGAGCAGAGGGCAGCTCTTTCTCATGAAAGCAGTGCTTCCTACCGTGCCACACAGAGGGAGCCTTGGAGAAAAATCAGCTGAACTCTTCATTCACAAACATTTATTGGGTCCCTGCTTTGTGCCAGGCTTCAAACTAAGTAGTCAGTGGCAATAAGAAAGTGAATGATGTACCATGAGTTTTCTCAGCAGATGCATTTATAATAGCCCAAAGTAGAAGGAACCCACATGCTTATCAGCTGAGGAACAGGTAAACAAAATGTAGTTTTCCCATACAATGGAATATTGTTTGCCATGAAAAGGGAAGAAGTACTGATTAATGCTGCAACCTGGATGAACTTTGGAAATACGCTAATTAAGAGAAGGCTATATATTACATGATTTCATTTGTATGAAAGGAACAAGCAAATCGGTAGATATAGAAAGTAGATTAATAGTAGCTAAGAGTTGATGAGAAGGGAGAATTAGTACTGTTAATAGTAAGTACAGGGTTTCTTTTTGGGGTGATGAAACTATTGGGTATTTAAGGTGATGTTTGCACAACATAGTACACTAAACAAACAAATACTTTGAATTGCTGAATTTTACATTGTATGAATTATACCTCAGTTTTTGAGTTTTTTATATTTATTTGTTGGTCTTTTGAGATAGCATTTTGCTATGTAGCACAGGCTGACCTTGAACTTGCTGTATAGACAACGTTGGACTCAAACTCATGATCCTCCTGCCTCAGCCTCCTAAGTGCGGGTGTTATAAGCCGGCACCACCATGATACCTCAGTTTTTTTAATGTTAAAAATAAATGTGAATAAATCAAATTCCTCCTTCCAGGAACTTAAGAGGCAAGCCTGAAGGATTACATATAGTAGATAATTACTTAATGCTGTGTGATGGGTGTGCTTGTAATACAAAGAAGACACACATAACTGGGAGGCTAACGTGGTTTTACGTGGTCAGAAGAGTTTACCTAGAACCTGTGTCATTATGGAGGAATACATGGAACTTAGGGATTGAGTCACTCAGATTTAGTCATTTATTGCTCCATTTGGATAGTTTATAAAGCCCCTGGGCCTTAGGTTAGGACTTGCTACCTGAGGGTCTCTACATACTAAAGGCCTGGAAAAGGAAGGAATGTCCTAGGTGCAGGACATGAATGAGAAGCTTTGGTGAGACCTTGTGTTGGTCAGGTTTCCCTGTGTGAGAATAGGGTCTTGACGCTAGTTTCAGCAGAAGGGCTTCATTGATTGCAGGGAATGATGGGTACTAGGCTCAGCTCCCAGGCCTCACACTAGAGCTGGGCCAAGGGAGCTACTTCTGTCTACATGCTTAGGAAGCTAGCTAGCAACCTGAGGAATTAGAAAACTGGTGCTGCAGCTGCCCACAGGGAACCACACCATTTCTGCCAAAATCAGGAAGCTCTCTCTGTAAGTCCAGGAAGCCATTGTGACAGCTGCTGATCCTCAAACCACACTTCTAATGTGATCCATGCCAGTACAGTGGATTCTCTGTGTGCTCCTTATCTCCTCATTTAACTGTTCCACATTCAAAACTCCAACAAATTCTTCCCATTGACGGGACCTAAACAGCAATCAGAACCCTAGCTGTCAGAACTATGGAAAACAGTCTTCATTTTCTGCTTCTGCTATAGTACTACAGGAAGATGTAATGATTTTGATTAGGCCACTTCACACAGTCTGCCTTAAGGGCCTTTACAGAATTTGTGTGGAGACCTAAATAGCTTTAGATTCAGTCTGCTATACTTTGGTCCTGTAGACTCATCTCTAAAGGACAGGAACATTCCCTAGGTCTCCAGTTAGATGACAGAAAGCCCAGCCTCCACTTACAGCATCTTGATTTCTGCATTTTTTTCATTTATGTTTAGTTTATTGATTTAGTAAACATTGGCGATACAAAATATAAAAGGGAGGCTGGGAGGTAGCTCTGTGGTAGTATGCTTCTTAGCATACAAGAAGCCTTGGGTTCAATCCCCACCATCACAAAAAGAAGACAGAATATAAAAGTAGGATCATTGCCCTCAAGAAGAAGGATGCAGACATGTAACCAAGTAGTTGGATATAATTGTTATCTGGGAAATGAGAGGAGCCTGCCCAGATGCCAGATGGATGGACTAGGACTGTATGTGCACACAGGTGGATATGTGTGAATTGGGTGCTTTGGAGAAAAAGCTGCTTTAGAGCTGAAAGGTTGAGGGGTGAGGGGTAAATTGGGAAATGAGTTTGAGAATAGTGTGTGCCAAGCTCCCTGTTCAGACAGTAGATGGAGCAGGAGTATACAAGGTGGCAGTGAGAGGCTGCATTGGGGCTGCTGAGGAGATCCCTTTTCTCCTGAGAGGAGAGGTCTGCCATTGACAGATGTCCATCAGGCAACATAAGGTTGGATAAGGAATGAGCAGGAAGATGGAGGGAATGAAGCTGCATGCACCAGAGCAGTAGAGGCAGCACGTGGGTCGGGCAGGTAAGGCATGGCGTGAGTGGGGACAGAGGAAGTGTGTAATTTGTTTTTGTTAAGTGGTTGCATGCAACTTTATTTCCTTACAAGATCTTTAAAGTATGTGAGGCTCAGTGTCTTGCATTGTTTTTGTTTTAGGTTTAATAGCTTTTGCTTTGTTGTACTTGCTTTTTTTTAAAGACATAGATTAATTAGAGCCAGAAGTCCACTTAATTTAAACAGAAGTGCATTTCTGTGTGTGTGTTTTAATTCAGGTTGGGTTAAGTGAATGTACATTATTGACATTATGCTTGGGTTATGTTTGAGAATAAAAAGATATGCTATATTTGCAGTTATTAAAGTAACATTACTGAGCTGTTTGGCTTGAGCAAACACATTCACATTTGTTTATACATATATTTTTAAGGCTTTTACCATACACTATGGTTCTGAAACACAGTTTCTGATTCAAAGAGTAATGATTGCACTTAAGGAAAATGTCTCTACCAATGAAGAGTTCCCATTTACAGTAATTGTATAGCAAGATAGCTGGCCCGCCCTTTATTCAAAGCATGGCGGACTGTGTTCCTGGGTAAGGCATTTGAAACATTTTCTCCAGGCACCAAATAACCTGAATTCTTTTTGATGCTTTTTATATAAAAATCAAACCAAAATGAATTTGACAGACTTTATTGTGATTTTTGAATAGTAATTGAACTCCGCTTTTTGTGGCCTGCAGGAGATATGGATTTAGCCGCCAGAACCAAACAGAGAAGGTAAGAAAAAGCATAGATAATGGGAGAGAATATTTGAGAAATGGAAGTGACTACCCTTTGGCCTCCATCAGACACTGACATCTGGGACCCAGCTCCCTGGGAAGCCTGGGAAGAGTGGCTGGTCCTGGGAAAGGTGGGGTGGCAGCTGCCCTTCCCTTGCATGTCTGTCCTGGCATTTCCATTTTGCCACCTCTGCAGGCAGGGAACTTTCACCCATGGTGCTGGAATTGAAGGGTGTTTGAAAATAGGTCAAGTGGGGTCTAAAAATGTGAAGATGAAGTCCTGTCCCAGAATGAAGGCCTCTAGACAGGTGTGAATGGGGTACTAGTAGTGAGATGCCCTGCAACTGTTAATTCCAGGCCTGCCCTCCAGAAGACAGCTGAGTGAAAGAGCCAGGTAAGTCAAGTTGGGATTTTCTAACTTCACATAGGAGTCTTGAATGGTTTCTTTTCACTTATATGTTGAGTAGTGATCCTTAATTGTTAGTAGCAGAGGAGGCACATAGATCTTATAGTGACAAACCCTTACTGTGTTCCAGGCCCTTTGTTAAGAGGTCTGCTTGCATTGTTTCACTTAACAGTGCTGTGAAGATACTTTTACTCCTGTTTTTCAGGTCACAAAACTGATGCTCAGAGAAGCTCAGTGATCTGTCCAAGGTCATACAACCTTAAAGTGCCATAAGAATCCAAATCCAGATCTGTCTGACATCAAAGGCTATGCTTGTAATCACTGACTTGTGAATAAGAAAGTGCTCACTAAAGTGTTCAGTGGCCTCTTAAAAAGTAGAGTCCATCAATTTGAGATCTGTTAGTAATTTCTTTTCTCGTTTCCCACCTTACCTTGGATTTCATCAACTAGAACATGCTCCTCTTGCTACTCTTCTGCCACCCCTTCACTTGTCCAGCTTGCCTACCCCTCTGTGGCCTCAGTCATTCAGGGGACTGACAGTGACCAGGAGCATATGTTCTAAAGCCAGACTGACTGGTTTCAAAATCTGAGTTCCTCCCCTTCACTGTGTAATAATTTGCATAATCGGTATACCTTAACTCACAGCATCTATGAAATGGGATAGTCAGTGTAACTGCCTCACAGCACTGTTGTGAAGATTAAAATATAAAGGACCTAGGGTCGGGATTTAGCTCAGTGGCACCACACCTGCCTTGCAAGTGCAAGATCCTGAGTTTGATCCCCAGTACCGCAAAAAAAAAAAAAAGTAAAGGACCTAGAATGATCCAATACAGTAAACATTTAATAAGTGGAAACTATTACTAGCATTAGTTCACTGGCAGTTAGGCATGTACTGATTATGATGCTGCTTTTTTGGTTTCCTCATTTTTTCCCCCATATTTGTGTTTTCATTCAACCAGATAATTATTTCCTGCATAGTGTTTTCTGAACTTGCATTATGTTGTGTGTCATTTGGTATATAGCAAGGGATTGATGTGTACATTTAACTTGATGTATAATTTGAATCTGAAAAGAATTCTGTGCATATGACTATATTCTAAAATAAGTCAGTTTGGCTAAGATTAAAAAAAACATGAGACGTCCATGAAATACCATTCAAATAGGGCTTGTTTTGTCATTCCTACATCAGATGGTCCATTTGGATTGGAATCTTATCCCCTGTGAATATGTCTATAAACAGTCAGGAGTTCATGGTGTTTTGTGGGGAATGATAGACTTATGACAAAAAGGCATCCTGGGATTACGATGGCTGAGAAAGGCGTATGAGGCTAATCCTTACCTTCAGACCTGATCACCACAGATCAGTAGTGAGTCTGAGGTCACCCAGCTGGTGGATGGCACAGATAGGATTAAAACCAAGAACTCTAGGCTTGCAGCCCATGTTTGAGAAGAGCAGTTAATTCAGGGTGCCTTGAGTGTACAGCACATTGAGAGCCTATGGCTGGGTCCAGATGAAGCAGCTTGATCAACAGAAGAAGCAATTTAAATTTTTTTTCCTTCAGATCAGTGGTTTTCAAACTTGTTCGATCACTTGTAGCAGTAAAAATTTTATTTTTTTATTGTTATTCCATACATATATACTCCCCCCCAAAAGAAAACTTTCATTAAACAATACTGTGTTAAATTTTACCATCTACAAAGCAGCCTGATGTGTGCTGTTATTTTAATTTGTATAGATTCTAGTAGTGCCTGTTAGATTACCCACTAATGGATCTCAGCTAGCAGTTGAAAGAAACACTGCTTTGGCTGTGACCTGTCCTTGAAGGTATTAGAGTAGGAAGAAGACCAAATCAGAGTAGAAGAATAAATCTGGTGAATGTGACCTGGTATTCATTTAATCAGTGAGTGGGTGGTAAATGGAGACCAGCTTCAGCCAGGCCCTGAGTGTAATATGCCTGCTGTGTGGCTTGAATGCAAGCTGAGACTCTGATCGTCCATTCCCTCTCAGGAACTCATTCAAGTCTCCATATCTGTATGTTTTGTTTAACAGGCTCATACTCTTTGCGATGTTGTCCTTTCTCTGCTGAGTTTCCATCTCTGGTGCTCAGCTGTTTTCACGTCTTCCTTTCTAGACTGAGGACAAGAAAACACCACTGCCTGCAGGGTTGTCAGCTACAGAGAAAACAGATGTCCAAGAGGAGGATGAGCTTCAGGCAGCTGAAGAGGTGTGTGCCCCATGTAGGTCCTTTGAGGTTTCAGTCATTTGAGAATGTTACTTCCATCCTCAGCTTTCCCAGATGGCCAGCCAGGAGCTGCCTTCCATGCCTTCCAGTTCTCTTTCATCACCTGTCCTGTGGCTTGCCAAAAAGACCCTGGGACATCATCACAGAGACCTACAGGGTCATTTGCTTCAGTCTTGTGTGGGCAGAACCATTCACTGCTGCTCCTTCTATTCCTCTTTCAGCAGCATATTCAGTCACTGATGACCAAGATGACCGCCATGGCAAATGAAGAGGTAAGGGGCCATGGGTTAGAGTAAGGGGAGATAAAGTGAAGGATTTAGGGGCAGAAGATTTAGCTCAGTGGTGCCATGTCTGCCTGGCAAGTGTAAGGTCCTGAGTTGGATTCCTGCTACTGGAAGAGAGAGAGAGATAGGAGTTTCCAATGTCATTCTGCGTAGGAGATAGAATTCAGAATTCATAGTTGCTCTTTTCAGAGTGCAAGGCCCATCTAGAAGGTTTAGCCAGGGGTAAAGTACTTGGGAGGATCACTTCTTTTGCAATAAAGAAATGTTTTGGGGCTCTGAGGTTTCTTGTCCTCTGGCATTTGCTCTTCTCTTCCTTGAGTCCTAGGCCCATGAAGTACCCTACTGGCTCTATTCAGAGACCTTCAGAAGGCCTGGGAATGGGGCAGGGGGTTGAGGAATGGTTTCCAGGGGCACCAAGGACCTGAGGAGAAGCTGGCATAGTCAGCTTAGAGACTTAGGAGGTGGTGAGGTAGCTTTGACTTTTGTCCTAGGCTGTTTTCTTCCTTCTTTATGATGAATAAATGAACAGAAGGGAAATTATTTTTCCCCTGGAAATACTATCTATTTTGTAGTAATACTCAGTATTTAGGTTTTTCAGTTCTGTTAAAGACATGGTCTGGCCTTGAGAACATACCCCATGTGATTGCAGAGCCGTCTCACTGCAAGCTCCGTGGGCCAGATTGTGGGCCTCTGCTCGGCTGAGATCAAGCAGATTGTGTCTGAGTACGCAGAGAAGGTAGGTGCTGGTATGCACTTGGGTGTGTGCCTCAGGCAACTCCCCAAGGCTTTGTTCTCCCACTTCCCCAGTGCTTCCCATTGCAAGTTGTGGAGTCTGATTGTAATTCATCTGGCATTTGTCAAAAGCAGATACCAGGCTCTACCACACATAGCCATCAGCATTTGCCCATCAGCTAAATTAATTTTGTTCTGCAATGCCCATTTTTCTATAAATATTAAGAGAAAATTTGTCTTTCAGAGCTGTTATCACATTTGATACATTGTAGCCTGAGGTATAGCATAGGCATGTTTTCTTCCCTATCAGGCTTCTTATAATTCTGGCTCAATTTGGCAATTGGATTGAAGAATAAAGCTTTTTGCCACTTAGGAGATAAGCCCCATAACTCAGCCAAGCCCAAGGCAAAATTTTTTGTTCTGTTTTATTAAAAGAATATAGAATGAACAAAAGCCTCAAAGTCATATTTCAGCATTAGATTTTCTTTTTTCCATCCTAAGAGCCAGGAGGACCTTGAATATTTCAGAGAGGTAGTGATTAATCATTTTGCACATAACTGATTCTGGTCTGGCTGAGATGTAGTATCAGTAAGATCAGATTTACAGGGCATTGTTTCACATCTCTCCTTCCTCAGCCATATTCACTCTGCTGCCTTAAAATGTTAGTGTCTATTGAAGCATTTAGCTTTGCTTTCCTTGTCTCAGAACCCTTGATGACAAATTAGTTCTGCCTCCACACTCTGTGCAAAATGACCTTCAGAAATCATTGCACAGGTGGTGTAGTCAAGGAGAAGATATCGCCTGTAACTTGGGGTATGATCTGTCCAGTCTTCCCTAAATGCAGCAGTGGAGCTGAAGCTGCTAATGAGCAAGACAGACAATAGGACAGAATGTCTGGGGGCAGGTTTCCCCATTTCCACATTCCTCAAATAAATACTTCCTAATACGAACTTTCTAGTTTTGCTGTCACAGACTCCACAGTTCCCTCTCCTGTTTACTCCCATTTTCCATTTACCACTGTTCTATGTCATCTGAGATGTGACCGTTAAAGAATTCTAGTTATCTTAAAAGTACAAATAAACTCAAACAGTTTGAAGATTATAGTTGTGAGAAGAGTGATTGATTGACTGCCCTTTGAAAAAAGTATCTTGGTTTACTGTCAGCACACACACTTGAATGGCAGGGGTGAGTAGGAACCACCCTTAATTCCCACGTTACTGAATGGAATTTTCTTACGGGTGAGGGAGAGAACTAGATCAGGACACACATGCACACACCCATGTATGCACACCCTGATATTTCTACAGGGCCTCTGATTTCTGTCTCTAGACAACTATTAGCAGATAAGAGAGCTGATATTGGTAACATGGAAAAGCAGGAAATCCCTCCTTTGCTTGGATGTGCACCTGTCCTTACCAGCCCTCTCTTCCTCTAGGAGAGGGGAATCTTACCTACCTTTCCCAGCCAGTTCTACCTTGACCAGAACTCCTTTGGGTGTCTCTCATCATCTGAGCTCTTACACTTACGTAGTAGTCTCTACCCAGCTTGGAGGGCTGCATTCTGTTATTGATCCATGCTATTTCCTATCTCATTCCATTTTTTTAGAATAGAGTGAAGTTAGAAGTAATTTGGACCTGGAGGAGATGCCAAACCTTTCCACGTGTATAATTTTACTTTGCATGGAAATTGTAGGTCAGGTGCTCAATGCTTGGTTGTTTTTGTTGTTTTTCTTGAATAGATCATAAAACATTAAAGTTGATGGTTTTAAAAATTAAATTCCTTTTAATTCTATTCCTGTTTCACAGTTATTTCACATTTGCTTTGGCCCCAGATATCCATTGCTGTGCATAGTTGCAATCTTCATTATGTCTAAGAGAAGACAGTGTAGTGGTTAGAAACCCAGCTTATTGAGTCATATCTTGTTTCATATCTTCTTCTTCACTTCTCTGATGTATAATCTTGGACAGTTAGCTTATAGGGAAAGGGTAATGGGAGTTGCCAGAGACCCCTGCAGTAGTCTTGGCCTCCTGCAAGCCAGTATGATGTCCAAGAGATAGGAAAGTGGGAATTAAAAGAAACAGATAGAGACTTGAGAGAAACTGAGTCATGGGCTGGTCTAAGCTACTCTGGGCAGCAAAGACAAAGAACTCCCAGGACATTCAGTGTTTATTCATTACAAGTGCGGGAAGAGGGGAAACTGGGCAGGCCTTGGGACACCTACTGATAACAAGTATCAAGCAGGCAGGACTGTAGGATGAGGACACAAGCATATCTTTGCTGAAGAGAATAATATTACTTTTCTGGAAGATGTTGGGAAGATTGATATGTGAGCATAGAATGCCTCAACTAATGCCTAGCATACTATAGCTTTTCTGCTACTTGGATTTTTTATTTGCTTTCAGTACTGAGAAAGAACCTACTTGTGCTAGACAGGCCTCAAGGCCTCACTTGGGCTAGGCAAACACTCTGCCACTGAGAGCTACGTCTGCAGCCATTTGTTTTTATTTATTTTTGCTAATTTTTTGGTCACATCATATCTGAAACATTTTCCGTGAGTCTAAGTTTCACATTTATTTTCTATATAATTTGTGTTAATACAACCCAATTCACCAAAAATTTCCCTGTCATTAAACATTTAAGTTATTTCTATTTGCCTCGTAGATAATAATGTGAAATCTGAGCCAGTAGTTCCTGCTGAAAGGTTTCCTCAGACTTGAATAGCTAGATTATGACTCTTCCTCTGTGTTATTTTCCAAATAAGTTGTAACAATATAAAATACTGCTAGTTATGAAGGGGCTTCCTAGCATGCCCCATCATTTCTCCAAATGTTCATTTGTCTGTGGTTAGGTTGGGTTTATTGCTGGTTGTGATGAGGTAATACACATACAGTGGAATTGTGGGGTGCCTCAGTAAAACGGTATTTGAAAGGCGTTGGTGTAGGTTTTGGATTCGTGTTAGGTGGCTTTCAGGATGTGGAGCTTTGTCTGTGTTGAATGCTACAAGGATGTATTTGTGAATGAATATCTTAGTAAATCTTATCAAAGTGAATCAGTATTAAAGCTATGTATGAATAATGGCAAGTATAGGGGATGTTTGGCCATTGTGATTTAGACAATGTTTATATTTCTGTCCATATTCAGATATGATTACAGAGTGGTCATGTTTTTGCCTGGATCCCTGCTGGCAGTCACAAGGTGATCTGCTCTATTGTTAGTGTTCTTTAAAATTGTTGTATTTAATGCCAAAGCCTGAATATGAGTGGAAGGCAGCTCTCTCAGCAACCTCAAGGTCTTGCTGATGGCACCAGACTAGCTTGCATATGTCAGGGGCTGTTTTCTCATCCTGAGGTTGTTTGTGTATCTGTTGCTGGATAGCAGTATGACCACAAATGTCATAATTTAAACACCTACATTGTTTTTTCACAATTGCCATAGGTCAGCAGCAAGCCACAGCTTGGCAGGGTCCTCTGTTTCACAAGCTCACAAAGCTAGAGTCTCATCTGAGACTCTACCAGGGAAGGATCTGCTTTATGTGGTTCTTGGCAGCATTCAGTTCCTTGTGACCTGTTAACTGAGGTCACCATTTCTTGATAGCTTTCATCTGGAGGTCACCCTCAGTTTCTTGCCACATGGGCCTTCCCAACATTGACAGTGACTTCAAGGCCAGTGGGGAGGGATCTCATCTCCAGTATGTAATACATACACCCTCATGCATTCCACCACCTTTGCTGTATTCTGTTAGCTAGAATCAAGTCATAATTCCCCTCTGTACTCAACTGAAAGATTCTATGCACAAGTGTGAACACGAGGAGGTAGGGAACATGGGGCCCTCTTAAGCTTGTCTACACTATTTATCTTTCTATCTTACTATCATAGGTCGCTGAAACTAGGCACTGAGATTTCATAAAATTGATGCTGCTGCCTTCAGATCTCAGTAATAAAACCTTTGGAAATGGAGATGAATTAAAGAATGCTCAGGAGGGAATCCGTTGGTGGTACTTGAGAAAACCCGAGTTAGGCTGACCTGGATGTATTTTTGCATAATGAAAAGAAAGGGACAGAATAATTTTTGAAGGATAAAGTGTGAAAAGATTTTGTGACCAAGGGATAAATTAAGCAAACTGCCTGGAGCAAGTGTTTTGAAAGTCAACAAGCATTGAGATATAAAAATGAAGTAAAAAACTCCTTTTGCAGGGCTGGGGATTTAGCTCAGTGGTTCCGCCGCTTGCCTCACAAGCGCAAGGTCCCAAGTTCACTTTTTTTTGGTACCAAAAAAAGTGCAGACTTCTTTTTCATTTGTAAAGTTCACAAGTTCTTTTAACAGCATAACATGATAAATAATTCATGTGTTTCAAAGCCAGTCTCTGAGATGTGTAACTCAATTTAATATGCTCTTGTAAAGCAGCGGGAAAGAGGAATATGAAGAAGCTTCCAAATTTATAATTCATGACCATCCAGAGGCTCTGGGCTATGTAGCTCCATCTCCTTTTGTTTCCAAGGGGTAACACCCTTCCTAGGATGTGCTAGCTGAGGCTCCAGTGCTTTTCGTCTTGATATCTAATATTCTCACCTTATCATAGCTTTCATTTGTTTTTTTTTTTTTTGGTACCGGGGATCAAACTCAGGACCTTGTGCTTGCAAGGAAGGCAGCGGAACCACTGAGCTAAATCCCCAGCACCCATAGCTTTCATTTTAATGGGGAAGAAGAATCTATTATTATGATTTGCAGAAAACTAAAAAGCCTGACTTTCTAAAACATGTCTCCACCATATTACCCTGTAAGTTTTCTTAGGAGCCAGAAGAAATGGAAGGAAGCTGGACCAGGGAAGGTGTTAGGTCCCTAGAAAGGGAGGAAAGAATTGCCCTTAGCACCACATATCAGCTGACCACATACCATTTTGACCACTTTGGTACTTAGTCTGCCAACTAAGTGATCATTAGCTGATACCTCAGTAAAACAGAATCTTAGAACATGTTCTAAATCTGAAGGCCCAGAGTTGTCTTGTGGAAATAAAATCTACCTTGAATGCCTTCTCTGTATAGGTACTTTGTAAACCATTATTAGTTATTATTTAAGCCTCAAAATTTTCATTATTTTTTAATTCTTAAAGAAGTATATCATTTAATTTTAATAGGCTTATCATTCTCTGCCTCAGTTGGCTGTGGCCTACATTTTATTCTTTGTAACTTTGGAGGTTCACTGAGTGCCCACCAGTGTTGGTGTTCAGTAAATTAGTATGTGATACTATACCCATTTTACACATGAAGGAGTTACAGGTTAAAGAACTTAAGTAGTTTGTCCTGTACTATATAACTAAGTTCTAGGTTTGAATACATGACTGTCTGACTTTGAAACTCGTCTCATAGACATCTTTAGTGTCCATCTTCAAGACTTTGGAGTGACCATGCCTCCTTAGGCTCCCTTACCATCCCATTGCCCACCTTGGACAAAGTGGAAGGAAGAGGCCAGGATATATTGGGAACTGGCCGCAGAAACAAGTAAAAGTGAAAATAGTGCAGCCTAGGCACTCAGAATTACATCTAACCTGCAAAAGCTGTGGAAGTTTCTATTTGGGTGTCCCAAGTGGCTTTTCATATTACTACAGAATACCGTATATGGTCCTCATCTAGCTTCTTTAAGTATAGTGTCCTAGCCAGGATACTGTCAGCATCTTGATCTTATTTCTATAGTGAGATGTATGTTAGATGATCATGATGGAAGGGGTTAGCAGAGCAAAAGTCCTTAGTTCATGGCAGCTGGGAAGCAGAGCAGGAAAACAGTGCCAGAGAGGAAGGGGCAAGGGACCAGATAGAAATATTAAGGCCATGCCTCTATTACTCACCTAGATGCACCCAGAAGTGTGTTTCACCAGTACCCACAAAGGGATCCCAAAGCCAGTCAAGTTGACACTGCACTCTTAATGGCCACATCCCACTCCCTGTTAGCAAACACATCTCCTTAAATCATATTTAATCTCCAAGTAAAGATAATATCAAGTTTATAATTCTACCTAACCATAATATAACTGCTCTGGAAAACCAGAAATGCAACAACCCCTTCCCCAAAGTCTCAACAGTTCCAGCAATTTTCAAAAGTCCAAGTCCAAGTCTGCTGAGACTCAGGGAAAATTCTTAGTTGTGAACTTCTGTAAAAAATCAAAAAAGCAAGTTACATCATCCCGAGATACAATTGCACATGGCAGATATTCCCATTCCAAAAGGGAGAAGAAAAAAATAAAACCAAAGCAAGACCAAAACTCAGCAGGGCAGATATTTAAGTCCTGTGGCTCCATGTCCACTGTCCAGGGCACACAGTGGTGAAATTTGAGTTCCAAAGGTCTTGGGCAGCTTCACCCCAGTGGCCTTGCCAGTTGCAGCCAACATGACCTCTCTTGGGTTGCTTCTGCTCATGGCCTGCAGCCTTCCTAGGTAGACAGTTCATGATCTTAGCATCTTCGACTTTCTGGGGTCTCCACTGCACTTCTGGCTCCACACTTCCTCTTAGGGCCTTCTTACCTCGTAACCTCTTCCTTTGAAATCTGGGTGGAAACCTTCCTGACCCCACAACTTGCATTCTGTATGCTGGTAAAAGCATCATCACATACATGGCACCAAGGTCTGCTACCAGCATGGGAATTAGCTGGACCCCCTGAACTATGGCTGCAGTAGCCTCTTGAGTGCTTAAATGGCTAAGTATAGTAAAACAGAGCTGGGAGTTATGTGAATTTTAATAAACTTACATACGATACTATCCTGTCACCCTGCCCCACCTTAAAAACCATTTCTGCCCCTTGCAAATATCCTTGGCATGGGGAATTGGGGAAGGTAGTAATACAAGAAGAGATTGTCTTCCTGGGAACAAACCTCCTTGTCATGGTCACAAATAGAAAAACCCAGGTTTTGGTAGGGGTGGACATCAGGTAGATTTTTAAACTACTTCATTTAAGACTTTATTTCTTTGCCTAATGTTGCAAGTGTTTGAAAGCCCTGTGCTAAATCTCTTCTGGAAGGCCATTATTGTATTTTTCATGTTCCTGTTGTGCAATGCATAATAAATACTCAGCGTAAGATAATGGATGATTCAGACTGTAGAGACTTGCCCAATAGCCATTATGGGTGAGTCCCCTTCCTAAAATGAAATAGGCTCTTCTGTGGTGTTGTGGACTCCTTGCCATATCCGTAGCACTCTCACTATGCCCTGTTCATATGTCCTTTTGCTGTGTCCCAGGATTAGAATGTTTGCTTTACACAAGGACTACATTCACCATTGTAGTCCTAATAGACTGCAGAATAGGGTTTTCACAAACGTTTCTTGAAGGAAGGAAGAAAGGGAGGAAGCAAGAGAGGGAGAGGGAACAAGAAGAGTTTTCAAAGCTCTTTTCCTTTATGGCACAATTTAGGCATTGGGAAGAATGTGGAGGATACAACACCTTTATTTCTGAATGAGTCTGTTTTGCCTGGCTAGACTTGAAGGTGCAGAGATATCATCTTTTGCTTATTCATTCCACTTCTCCACTGTGTACTCCTGTGCCCCACATGTAGAGGGTCTGAGAACAGGTTAGTTAAACTAAGCCAAGGACAGCAGAGGGAGAGATTCAGAACTAATAAGAACTAAGAGAGAAAGGGAACCCTGTGAATCTGGAGAGAACAATAATCCTAAATATGTTGGTATTTCCAAAATGCTCCACAATTTCCTAAATTCTTTATGAATGGTTATATAACATACAACAACTAATGGCACAACTATCAATAAAGAGAATATTAGAATAAATTAGGACCCTAGTGGGATTGTTTCAAGCTACACAGCACAGCTTATATATTTCAGAGTCCTTGTGAGTTTACATAAAGACATAGGCATTGGTCTTGTCAAATTTGAGCCTCACCAAGTGTATTAGTTGAGAAAATAATTGTGAGCTGTTTAATTTCAGAAAAAACAGTTGTACCAATTTGTGATTTGCTGAGCATGCCCTGAGCATACAGTAGTTGATGGGGACAAAAGTGAGAGGTGTTGGATTTTGTTCATGCTCATAAATGTTAAGTACATTCTGAACACTTCTGTATTGCTGGCTAGGGAACCCAGAGTAAAGCCTCAGACTCAGCAAGGGTGAATAAATGCAAGGCTTTGAAATTCACAGCATTTCATTAGTAGGAGTCAAGACTATTGAAAGAAGCATTTATGCATTCAGTTTCATTAAAAGGAACAGTATAGATTGGGGAAGTGCATAGTCACATCCTATCTGCAGTGGTCAGACTCCATCAGGAGTACCTTAAAAGTGGCTTTAAAGTAGAGTATGTCTGGAGAATAGCAGCCAAGTTGGTGAAAGCTACCTGCATTTTGTTATAGAAAGGATGGGTGGAAAAGCTGTGGACATTGCAGAGAGGTTGAATTGTCACGTGAAAGGGTGATTACATTTCATCTCTGTTGCTTCAGAAAAAAATGGAGTTGTGTATGTGTTTAAGTCTTTCCAGATCTTATTCCTTTATCTGTGTTTGCTGGCCTTTGGTTATGATGTTTTGGCTTAATGTGCTTTTGATTTTTGACTGTGAACCCATCATCTTCCTTGGAAATTTATCTGTAGAAATTCTTTAAGGCCTAGGCTTGAAGCTCTGTTCTTCTAGGGAGCATCTAATACTTCATGCCAGGTCCATTTGAAACACAGTTCTGACTTTTCTAATGGGCCATCAGGTAGTGTATGGATTTAGATTTGCAGAACTGCATAAGGACCAATTTGATACCACAAACCTCAATGTAGATTTTTCTTTTTCTCTTATACCAGTGTCAGGGTATATGTGGGGCAATTGTTACTGAATTGCACAAATCAAAACTTGAAATCACTGAATTTTAACAAGTATCCTCAGGGAAAAAAGTCAACTTCAGTGAGCACATGTGCAATCCTGGATTCTCACTTTAATTTCTTTCTTTTTTTTTTTTTTTTTTTTGGTACGGGGGATCTAACTCAGGACCCTGTGCTTTCGAGGCAGGTGGTGGAACCACTGAGCCAAACCCCAGGCCCTTCATTTCATTTTTGACCTTCCTGAATATCTTAATGTTTTTGGTAGTTCGCAGATTTTTAAAAATATTTTAAAATTAGTATTTTGTATAGTCTGTTTGTTTTCAGTTGAAGAGTGGGTCAAGGTGTCAGGAACTGAAGTCCCTCTGATTATTGTAAAGAATTGCTGGCAACCTTGTGATATAAGGCTTCTTTTGACAACTTAGCATATTTTGGTGGTGGAGGGTGATATGGAGAGATCTCCATATTACCTAGTGTTATGGCTTGTGTTTAGGTGTTCCCCCAAAGCCTCATGCTTTTTTCTGAGGTGGCTGAATGTATTGTGTGTGATCCTGGGATTAAGGGTGTGTGATTACTAAACCACATGAGTGATTGGTTTGGCACTGCCTAATCCTGGTAGTCTGAATGAGATAAAAGGGGCAGGAAAACATTGTTAAGGTCCCTTGTTGCTTCTGCTATCTTCTACCTCCATGAACTTTTGCTGCTCTGCCACCCTGCCTTGGAGCCAGCCAATCATGGACTGAATCCTCTATGAACTGTGAGCTAAATAAACTCGTTCCCCTTTAACTTTGGGTGTTGGGTATTTTGTCTCAGGGACAAGAGAAAAGTAACTAAGACAGAATGTGTAGTTTATGTGGAACATTTGTATAGCATGCCAAAGACTTTTGGTTCAGTCACAGCACTGCCCAAAAAACTGGCAGAAGGTTAATATGTGGATAACCTTTGGAGTCTCTTTTTTTAATTATGAAGGTATATAGTTTTAGGTAAAGTAATCATTTTTTTTTTCTCTTGAGTATTTACCATTTGGGCCTGGACTAATAATATTGAGTGACATTTAAATCTGTTTCCTCTAAGAATAGAAGTTTCTAATATCTTCCAAGTATTAAAAAAATGAATCTGCACCAGAACTTGTATTAATCCACACTGTGTTTTTGAAATCACGTTCTGAATCTGAAATTGTTGAACAAAATTAGATTGGCACTTGAGCCTTCACCCCAGTGTAAACATGCAAGGTTTATTTGTGGATGGTTGGCATCCTTGACAGGTGTTGCGTTTTTCAAGATGAAATCAGTTAAGATGCCCCAGGATTTTAATTTTTTTCTGTCAAGGATTTAGTATAAAGCCCCCTCTTCTGCTCCCATCTGTCCAATTCATGCCATTGTTCAAGATTCAACTCTTTATCATCCTCAGCTTTCTTTTCCATTGTAACACTCAGTGAATATACTGTTGTTTGAGCCCTGCTGATGCAAGGATCAGTTTCTGTCTTCAGTCTGAGTTCTCTTGGCTTTAAGGATTGTATTTGAAAGAAACAAAAAATTTAGAACAATCAGTTTCCATTGTCTAGGTTAAAACATTTTTTCATTTTAGCTCTGGGATAAATTATTTTAGCTGTCCAAAAACTTCTAAATAGACAAAGACTCAAAGGCAAATGGAGGAACTCAGAAATTCCTATGTGTGATGGACCTGTACATGTGCATATTGGTCATCTGGACTAGAGGAAAGTCGAATATAGAAATGGTACTTAATATCCTGGTATTAGTGTACATTAATAGTTTTGTAAATGCAAATTTAAGGGACTCCACAGAGAATAAGAATTGTTACTCAGCACTAAGAAAATATTTTGAAACCCCTTATGTTCATGTAATATATGCTGTCATAATACAGATATGGTTTATATGGAGAGTTCAGGATTTTTTTCTGTCCACTGCAAGCATTTTTCTCTGTTTGTATTGTTTTGTGAATAATCTGTCCAGTAAAAGTATGGAGTCTGGGAGACCGTTCCCCCTTTGATGTTATGAAATAACAACTCACCTCTTTGCCAGTTCACTCCATTGGCTATGGGTACATTCATAGATTTCAGCCAGTGAGAAGATTCTCGAGTGAGCCAGGTCTCTTGTATTAAAGTAGTCGTTCTCATCACTTAGTTTCAGGACCCTTTAAGGACTCCTAAAAATTACCAAAGATCCAACAGCTTATTATTAATTGGTTCACAAATAATAATAAATGTATTATGTTCTAACATCAGAACAATGATGACACATATTGTGTAATATCTAGAAAATTTTACTGTACAATCATGACAAAACAAGAATGAAAACAAGTAACATCTTAGTATTATTATGGGATAAAGTTCGATCTTACAGAGCCCCTGCAAATCTTTTTTTCCATATATTAAGATAGCTATTGGTTTTCCTGCAGGAAGGGTTCTTATAATTGAAGCTTGACTGTCACAGTTTTAAAACATTTTTAAAGCTGTATTTGTGCCACATTTACTAATAAGAGGGAATAGAAGCTGAGTGGAAAATGGAGTTTTTAGTTGATCAGCAGGAAAGCCAACTAATAATCAGAGACATTGTCCAGCCCCTGCCAAAGCCACAAAATAGAATTGAGTGGGTATATTATCAGCCCCTGCAGACGGGAGGTAAGTGGTACCTGGATCCACTGGAGTCTGCCTGCCTTCATCTCAGTCTGGAAGCCATATAGGCAGCTGGAAGGGGTCAGGAGACCTAAGAATAACACTTACGTCAAACATAGAAAGTAGAGTAGTTCTGGTGAATGAAGAATTAATTATTTCAATCAAAATAGGCTTATTCAACCATGCTTATAATGTAAAATGCCCTTAGGATATGCCATTGACACTTTGGAAGTCAGTGTCAAGGAATCTGAGTTGAATGTTAAAAATCCAGCACTGAAATTAAGTATAAGAAAAAAGCTGTTAAATGTAGGGCATACAAAAGAGTATTCTAGTGAAATGCAGAAGAGACAGTTAATTGTTCTGTTTCAGGCAAGTAATTTGGAAATAGGGAGAGGTTGTCTTTCCTCTCCATTTTCTCATGCTCTCAAGTAAATTTCACAGAATTTCTCCTCCAGGTGACAGGTTGTATCTCAGTGTGTCCAAAATTAATTTTAAAAGTTAAAATGTTAGTTGACAATTTCTAAAGTTCGAGGTTTCAAGGGTAGATATGTTGTGTTAACAGATATTTAGGTTGTCTATTTCTTCCATGGCCTATCAGCACACAAGATAGAAAATGGTATTCCTTACTCTTTTATATAGCTATACCCTGCTGGTTGTTTCCTACTTCTAAAGTTGTTAAGCAGCAAAGAAACTCATCATCCATTAATAATGCTGCTGAATTATTCAGAGAAATCCTTACCCATAATAAGTGGTAGTTATGACCATACAGTTTCTCTTTTTTCCTGACTTTTTTCTGAGGGGTACTTTAAATCCCATCATCACTGTTAAACTACACAAGGAAAGTCAAGTATCTAAAGAATTTGCATTTGAGCTTCAGTGATTTGCTTGGAATTGGGGTACTTTGAATAAAATAGGGAAATATGAAGTGTTTGACTAGTAAAGCTATGCTTACTAATCCAAAAAGTATTTTCAGAAAAGCTGTAGCAACAAAATAATACTTTTCTATTTCCTTTTCCTGGGGTTCCTCACACGGGTGTTGAGGTTAGGTTTTTCTGTTTTGTATCTACACCAAGCTGCTTCCTTGTTTGTGCAGGTTTCTCAGTAATGACTACTCCCTGACCTATAAAATGTTGCCACAATCACCAGATCACCAGATCCAGAGATCTCCTTTATACGATTCTAGTCCTAACATTCTCTGTGTCTTGTTCAGTCCTTCCTCTGTGTCCCCTTTTCACTTACATGTTTTCAGAAGTGTCCTCTCAGGGCTTCCAGCAATTTTTATCCCTCTCAAACCTGCCATGTGTTCGCAGTAGAAGACCCAAGTAAGAAAAGCTTAAGAGAGTGGGCCTATGGATGGAGGGAAATGATTTGAGAGACTTGCATTTCATTATAAGTGCTTCTAAATGGTAGACATTTTACTCATATGTTTATAATTCTTTGATCAAAATCATCATTCTTGATGAGTGCAGAATGGCCCTATGAAGATACTACTATGACCCATATTATTCTTCTACTGAATACCCTTGGGTGTTGTCTTGTTTTCTAGATATCATCAACATAGTCACAGTTATGTAGCCCTGAGCTTCTGCCCATGTGTTTTCCCTCTGCCAGGAATGCAGACTCTGTTGATAGGGCTTTTGGTCATTATGTCAGAATAGTCCCTGGAATGGTGTTTCGTAGAGGACCCTGTAGTTGCCCTAGTTTGGTGTAACTGGTGGCCTGGAAATTCTTTGCCCAGACTGAGCAGGGATGCCTCATCTGAACTGAGGTGAACTAATTAAATACTTTGGCTTTCCTCTACCCTTTTCCCACAGCAGTCTGAGCTATCAGCAGAAGAAAGTCCAGAAAAATTAGGAACCTCTCAGCTACATCATCGGAAAATTATTTCCTTGAACAAGCAGATTCTACAGAAGACCAAACATCTGGAAGAGGTTAATGTTTTCTTTGTATAAATTCAGTTAAGTCAGTGAAACCATTCTTCAAAGAAGGGAGAAATTGGGAAAAAAAAAAAAAAAGTGAAGCTCTTCCTGCTAGATTGATAGAGGAGATTTTAGAATAGGGGTTAGCATGTGCAGTTCTCAGCTCAATCCAGCTATGCCTTATTTTATAGATGAAGTTTAATTAGTACATATGAACACCAGTTTGCTTTTATATTTTCTTTTTGGGGGGCAGGTACCAGGGATCAAACTTGGGACCTTGCATGTGTGAGGCAGGTGGCGGCACCACTGAGCTAAATCCCCGGCTACTTACATATTTTCTGAGGCTGCTTTCAGGCTACAGTGATAGAGTTGAGTAATTGCAGTAGAGACCAAGTGACATGCAGAACCTAAAATATGTACTTTCTGGCCATGTATAGGAAAAGTTTGTCATGGCAAGAATAACATTCAGTCACAACTACTTATTGAATACTATTTTATGCTAAGCACTGAACCAAGGTATAGGGAAGAATGAAGAACATATGATCCCTGCTCCCAAAGATCCTAAGGTCTGATGGGAAGAAATACACTAAACAAAACATGCATTGTGCCCATCATCATTTATTTGTAGCTGTGATGAGTGCTTGAAGAAGAAGTCTAAGGCTCTAAGAGAGTGACTGATAGGGAGACCTAACCTAGCTTCATGTCACAGAGGACGGATCCTAGAAAGGTGAGTGGATGTTGGTTAGGCAGGAAGTCTGCACAGGAAGCGAGGAGGTCAGGGGTGGGGATCTATGAAGTAACATGAACAAAGTCCATGGAGAGGAAGAGTTGACCAGTTTTTGTTCTGTGGTTGGAGGTCACATAAGTGAGGTTGTTGGTCAGTAGAGTCTGATCAAACAGGACCTTCCAGGTCATTTTAAAGACAAACACTTGAGTGTTGAAGTAGGTGAGTGACATGATCCAATTTGCATGCTGCAAAGACCATTCTGTTTGCTGTGTGAGCATGAATTAATTGGATTGAGAAGGGTTTCATAGAGAACCAACTGTAAGGAGATTGATAACAGTAGTCCACATGAGTAGTGGATGACAGGAGACATGGAGGAAATGGATTGTTTTTAAGAGAGCTGTTGGAGATAGCATTCTGTAATACTTGATGGTAGATGAGATTATTTTAGAAAGATCTTAGGTTTGCCCTGTAAAGTAGAGGACACTGGAGAGTTTGACTCAGGAAAGTCATTGCACAATAAAAAGTTGTTATATGCTTCAGTTGCATGGGCAATAATTTTTAATTAGACATGTAGCAGATTATAGGGATTAATACGACTTTTTGTAAGAGTTCATAGAAGCTGCTGTAACAATTGATTTTTCAAAAATGGGTGCGAGTTGGTATTTTGAGCTTGTTCATTTTTCATTCTTGCAAGTTTCATGTATTCAAAAGATACTAACATATCAAATAATTTTGGCCATTCCTTTCTTTGTTTGAATTGTTAGAATTTGTTCTACCACAATTAAATAAACAGTAGGTTCATTTTACCCAAATGCTCTGGACCATAAGCAAAGAAAGATGCATAGATTGACTATGATTTGGTTTTTGTTCAGTAGTTTATTTAAGCATCATAATGAGTTCTTAGCTCAGGGATATCATCCTCCTGATCATAGCCAGTGATTAGTAAAGAATGTTTGAGTGATTGGTTCAAAAGAAACTCATCACTGAGTCAAGACAGCAGGGATAAAGAGTGAGGCTTCTTTATCACAGTATCTTTACCCCTGAGGGAGGATAGTTGATGGTTTGAAGTTTTCAGACCCTAAGGGCCAGAGCATTTCAACACAACTGGATGTTTACTTCTGCCTCCTGTCTGAATTTGGGAAGCAATGCTGAGCTTCATTCTAAATGGCAGTGCTGGCCCGATTCAGTCCACCTGAGAGGGACAATCCTTCCCAACTTTTGCATCTGTTTTGCAGTTCAGAGCCTTGTCAGGAGCTTCCCTGATACTTTTCAGGCATACTGCCTTTCGAATAGCAGGTTCTCAATAAAGGACAGTGGTTACTATTGTGATGGTTAGTGTTATTAAAGCATGAGAGAGCCCGGGGATTTAGTTCAGTGGTTTTACTGCCTGCTGCGCAAGCACAAGGACCTGAGTTCAATCCCCAGTACCAAAAAAAAAAAAAAAAAAAAAGATGAGAAACAGTAACAGCCTATCTAAAAGTAAAAAAAAAAAAAAAAAAAAAAAAAAATGGGCTGGGGTTCAATCCTTAGAACCAGGGGAGGGAAAAAGAAAAGAAAAAGATGACCTGGCCATGTAGCTTGAACAATTAGATGAGAAAACAGGAAGAGAGAATTGACATTTTAGAGATGTAGGTTTAACAGTTATATACTTTGAACAGTAAAGGTAATTTATTTTATTTCTCTGAGTCTTGAAGTTCCAAAACCTTTCTTACATTTGGCATCATTAGCCGAGTCATACTCTGCTGGGATCTTGAATGTTAAAATGCATTTTGTAGTCTGTGAACAGGCAAGTTGGTTAATGGAGTTGATTACAGCCACAGAAAAGTCATATAGATCTGAATTTGAATCCTGCCTGTATCATTTGTCAGCTAGGAGACTTTAATCAGTAACTTAACCCTTCTTCTTTCTTTCTTTGCCTGTAAAATAAGAACAGTGTCTTCTATTGAATTAAGAATTCAGTGATAGAATACCTATTAAATGGCCTGACACACAGTCGGTGCTGATTAAATAAGAGGTGGATTATGTTTTAATGTGTTATTTGCAACCCTTCTAAAATTCCCACATTGGCTTACTTTAAATGTTTTTGAGTTTCCGTTTTTCTCATCTGTGAAATGGGGCTCCTGTCCATACCTGTGTTGTTCTAAGGATTAAATAAGACCAAATATCTTTATCTTTTATTTACAGTTGCAAGCAAATCATACCAACCTCCAAGCCAGATATAATGAAACGAAGAAAACACTAACAGAGGTGAGCAAATCCTCCTTCTGTGGTCTCTGGTTAGAATTGTTTCTAACCAGCACTGCTAATGGAATGCCAAATTTTATCGACCTTTGTAGAGGAGACACACTCTGTCCTCAGAGGTCTGTCTGTTTCAGAACATAGAAAAGTTGAATAATGACATATGACTCCTGCCATTAGTTTATCCATGCTACAGTGTTCTAAATCTTCAGTGGTCTTGGGCTTGTAAGGTCAGGAAAGGCTCCCTGGGGCAGACCAGCCCAGCAGGCAGGGGCCACAGAGAAGACCTTTTGGGGTCTCACACTGTGCATGGACACTGCTTCTCAAGCACCAGGTCATATAAGAGCTCTCTGTACTGAATACCTTGAGTGCATGAAGGTTTCTTGTGAAAGATAAAGAATCTCAGAGTGGTGAAATTTGTTTTCAGGATTACCAGCCATCTCCTAGGTATAATGGGAGAGGCCATCACAGGAGAGAGAAGAGGGCTGGTGGGTACATTTGAGCCATGCATTTCAGTTTGCCATCTAGGTTGCAAGTGTGCTATCTCACACCAGCATCACAGCATGGCTCACCTCCCCCTTCTGATTGCCTAGGAAACCAGGCAAGGAACAGATGTCTCTGATGCCATCTCTGTTGGGAGGAAGATTTAGATATTTCTGTCCCTTGCCCTTCCACAGAAAACTGTCTTCCTCTGGATCTGAAAAGCACTCTGTAGTGATTTTGGTACTTAGGCTGTGGCTATACTCTGGAAGGGCCTTACTGCAAGGTCTCTACCTTGTACTGTTAGACAGCTTGGAACTTAGGATACTGTAAGACATCTCTAAAACCAAGCCAGTCCCCACTTTTATAAAGTTTCACATGAAATTTGCCTGTTAAAAATTCTTACTTCTGGGGCTGGGGATTTAGCTGAATGGTTTCGCTGCCTGCTGTGCAAGCACAAGGACCCGAGTTCGATCTCTGGTACCAAAAAAAAAAAAAAAAAAAAAAATCCTTACTTCTGATGCTCACTTCAGCAGCACATATACTAAAAAATTCTTACTTCTGTAGCATGCACTAATTATTCATCACCTTGTTATAAACCTGACAAAGCTTTTTAGTTCTGGCCAGCCCTGATCTCTTCAGTAATTGTCCTAATATTGAAAAAGGATAGGACTCAGCTGAGCATGGTAGCACTCACCTGTAATCCCAGAACTCAGAAAACCTGAAGCAGGAGGACAAGTTTGTGGGGAGAAGTTTGAGGCCAGCTGGGCTACACAGTGAATTTAAGTCCAGCCTGACTCAAAAAGATAAAAGAAAAAGGACAAGCCTCGAGAATGGCTATTAAAATAAGAATATTTTCATTTTCTCTTAAAAGGTCTGTGTTGCATTTAGACAGTTTGGCTTCCTTTACACTGATCTGTGACTACTTTCCTTATGGATTAGATTCCAAGTTCCTGGGAGTGGAATCCCTACCGCTTTATTACTTTTAATGCTAGAGTCATGGTTCAGTCTTTGTGTAATAATCTGGAAGAGATTTAAAGGCAAAACATCTTGATACTGGTTTTTAGGACATTTTTCTGTGCCTTAGGATGTAAATCCTAAGTGGTGGTAAAGTGCTTTTTTATACTAAATATTGAATCAAGGATTTGTTGAGCTTTTTTCATGTCCTAGAACTATGGAAGAAGTGATTTAAATCATTAATAAGGGGAAATCTCCTGTCCTCAGGTAAAAACAGCAACATCACTAGGTGCTGGGTGTGCACTGAACCCAGTGCTTGTATTCAGCCATTAACTCATTACAATGACCCTAGCAACAAGCAGTTTTCATCTCTGTTCTATCAGTGGGGAAACTAAGGCTAAATCCCTTGCTACAGGGTACCAGAATTTCAATGGAGGTGATCTGGAATCAAGACCCTGCCAGAGAGAGTGCCATGTAGTAGGATAAAGTCATTTTCATCTACAAAAATGGGAAGCTGTGCCGAACCTACTGCTGAACTACTTAGGAAGAAGCTTGTTCAGCCTGTGAATGACCCTCCCCTCTGGACCTGGGTCTCCCTTAGGAGAGACCCTTCTGCCCAATTTAAGGCAGAAGTTGGACTAATGAACTCTTTTATGCCAGGACGCCCAGATTTTATCTCTTCAGCAAAAACTCCCTTTCCAGGATAACCTAGTGGCACTGAGAACAGAAAAGTGTTATCTTTTCAATAAATTTATGAAAAGTAAAGCCAAGGCATGGAAAGCAGCAAGCAAATAGATGGCAGGAGCATGTGATACCCATATGGAAGGCTGCACAGCTGCCTTTTGTACTGGTCCAAGTTGGCAGCACAGTCTGTCAGGTCTAGCTTGTCTGCTTGCTAACCTCACCAGCACAGCCTCAGTTTCCTATGTGTAAAACTGATTCTTTTTAGTATGCATAGCATTCTCTCATGTCTCATAGGGCATTTATTTTATCTAAAGTTTTTCTTGCTGTCTATTTCTTCAGATCAAAATTCACTTGTTGAATTGATACACCTTTTTAATGATTTTATCTTTCTCCACATGTTCAGGATTCTTAATTGTGGGGTCATCTTTGATGTTCAAATTTCCTGCTGTGATCTCTCTGGATGCTGTATCCATTCTACCCAGCCTACTTTGTATAGGGTTAACACTCAATAGTTTCATACTGATATTGTAGCATTTACCAACAGATTATGCAGATTCCAGTAACATGACACCACAGATAGTGGCTTCTTTTGGTTTGGGTCAGGGAACTCCCCATTTCTCCTGATTTTTCCTAACCATCTGGGGCTCTGCCCAGCCTCTGAGACTCAAGCACCTGCCTTTATATTTAAGGGAAACAGGCTTCATTGCTTCTCCCTTCTGGCTGTTGCAAACACAGATCTCCATCTCTGAAAGCCAGTCCTTCCTCTGTCTGCTAGTCTACACGGCTGTCCTTCTCAGTCCCTTTCTGTATGCAAACCCTCTTTATTGTCTCATGAGTTAATGTCTATGTTCTTGCAAAATAGTGTGGATTGTTTAGGAACCTGGGGCAAGAAGGAGTTGCTGTAACTTGTTCTTGGTCTGCTGTCTTCAGTTAGAACTCCTGGAACTTTCTTTTAAACTTTTTTGAAATAGGAAGCACATTCACACAATTCAAAATTCAGAAGTACAAAGGGTATACCCCTGTCACCGCCCCCCATCCATTTGCTCTCTCCAGAGGTAATCTTTTGCTCTTGAATCTTCTTAGAACTACAACTTTACAAGCAATTATGTATACAGTGGTACTTTGGTTCACGAACACTTTTGTTCGCAAACAATTTAGCAAACTTTTGTTTTTGTTTGTCAGCTCGGCATTGGCCATCTTTCCCACACAAACACAAATGTGGCCATCTTTTCCAAAATCATAGAGCAAATTAAGTTCCTGAATGGAGGCACCACTGTATATTCTTTATACATATACACATTCAATGTTTGCATTCCTTGCCATACTTACAGTTTTGTACCTTATTTTCTTCACCTAACAGTAGATATTAGAGATCATTTTAAAACAGCTGCTTTACCTTTATTAAACATTACAGCATCATATCCTGCTGTATGCAGTTACTGTATACTTTCTGTATTAAAATATGAGGTTTTTCTTTATCTGCCTCAGAAGAAGAAGGTGAATTTATTCAGGAGGCTAGGAGAGTTTAGCCCTGCCATGCAGTAATACTCTGAGATTGAAACCCAGGTCTCTGTCCTTACAGCCACTCTTTTTCTTACCTCCTTACTACCAAAAGTACTTGCTCTTCCCATTGCATTTGGTTTTCCATCCATTTGCTGCTGTGATTTGAAGCCTTATCAAGCCTTCTTTATCCAACAGAATATGTCTAGAGGAGTCTGATTTTGACCTTCCCTTGCTGCCTTTCCACTCCCATTCTGTTTCTCTGGTTCATCTCTTTTTCTCAATGTACAGCCAAATCCAGGCTTGACCAGCTGTTGGAACCTGGGTTTGGGTATGAGTTGGTAGGAAGAAAAGCAAATTGCACCTTCCTCTCTATTGCTGAGCCTCCCCCATTCTTTATTGCAGTTGAAGAGTCATAGTGAGAAACTGGACAAAGAGCAAGCAGCCCTCGAGATGATAGAATCTAAAGCAGATCCAAGGTAAGAGATTTCAACACACACTTGTTTTCCCTTTGAAGAAAGTAACTTGGCCAGTATTTGGGGACTTAATTTGTTTGTGCACAGTACAGAGCAGCCAGAAATCATGGATTCTGGGCCATGTAGGTAAGTTAATTGCACGTAGCCATTGCCATCCAGAAAGGGGTGCCTGTGTGCTCCTGTGCTTGCTGAACTGTCCTTGAGCTACGCTAAGTTAATCACTTCTCTCCCAATTCCCCTTTTAACAGAAGCATCCTGTTTTTCTGTTGTTATTGTTTTTAAAAACAGTAGTTCCTGGGATTTAGCTCAGTGGTGCCTTCGCCTGCTTTGCAAGCACAAGGTCCCAAGTTCCATCCCCAGTACCAAAAAATAAAAACAAAACAAAACAAAAACAGTAGTTCCTTCCATATGGGAAAAAGTCTCCCTTCAGCTTCCCCCAACCCAGTTCTGAAGTCATCCATTACCAGATTTTTAACAGCACACATCCTAGCCATGTGTCCTTGGCAGAAAAGATGTAGTCCTTTTTGCCAAGACCAAGCTGCTATAGTTTTGTTGTTTGGTTTGACCCACCACTTCCCAAGTAAGATTAATTATATTTAGAAGAAAGAATGTATTTAACATTCAACCTTTTTTTTTTAATCTCCGGATCTTTTGGTTGGTAAAAATCTCATGTCACTCATTTGAGTGAAATTGTGAAATAATAAAAAGTTTCAGACAGTATGAGCAGTTCTGGCTTGATAGATGATATTAGCAAAAAGTATCCACAGATCACTTGCTTTTTAAATTAGAAACCTTTCTTTCATGATATGAGCAAAGTGCTATCAGATAGTTGACATTTTTATTTTCGAATTACTGCTTTTTTAAATAACCTTAAGCAACTTGTTTCCGTTTCAGAATAGATGTTAAAAATGGTTTTTGATACTATCTGTGGCCTGCATATAGATTAATTGGTATCATTAAATATATCCATTACTATTGAAACTCATTGATGTATCTACAGTTGACATTTTAATTCTGGAATCTGTAATGTTTGTTTGGATCTGCCTGATGGTCTTGGGTATATAAATGAATAATAATATCAGTTAAATGGAAGTCATTACTATTTGTGAAGAACCCATTAGACACTCTTGGGGGAGACAAAGGAAATTTAAAATGGAGTCCTTTCCAGCTGAGCTCTGGTTTTAGCTATGATTCATGAAACCATAATAGCCTGCCATATGTCTTTTTTTTTTTTTTGGTCTTTTTCTCTTTAGTATTCTGCAGAACTTGAGAGCACTTGTAGCCATGAATGAAAATCTGAAAAGTCAGGAACAGGAGTTTAAAGCACATTGCCGAGTAAGTGTGGTTTGGTGTTGGCAGACAAACCAGGACTTTTGTAAAAGCTGTTGGTTTACCTCCACGGAGCTATTGGGGTATCCTATCTCATACAGTGTAAAAAGCAGACCTATCACTCAGTTATGTAGCAGTCTTGTAGGGACACCAGAGTGAGATAACTGTGTGCCAAGCCCCAAAATGGAAAGGGTTGTCCAGTAAACAATTGTAACTAATTTACAAATGTTTTGTAAAGAAATATCTTTAAAAGTTTTAAAAAGTTTATCATATTTTGTTGACAGATGGCTCTTGTGAAAAAGATAATATCATATAAAGCTGGGGCTATACTAAAAACCTAGAATGCCTTTGTGCCTCATGTATAAGCCCAAGCTGCTGCCATCTGGATGCTTGTATTTTAGTGGTGTGGGAGGCCTGTGCACAAGTGATTGCATCAGGAGGCAGCAAATGAGGCCCAGCAAGTCGTCGGATGCGCTCCAGGGGAGAAAGACCAGTCCTACAGGAGCCATCAGGAAGCTGGATCTTAGGGCAAGGGAGATGGCAAGGTGGGCAAGTGGATGAGGCAGAGATGGGGAGAGGAAGCAGATGAATCTAACTGAAACCATGCTCTAAGCCTCCTGTTCATTTCATGTTCGAGTGACGACTGCACAGGTCAGTGGCCTTTTAGAAAACCCCTTTTCAACTGAGGGATAGCTGGCTTTATCCTCCTGAAAAGAACTCTCTCAGACTGAAAACTGGGATCAAAGCAGCTTGTTCCTAATTGGTTTGTTACTTGTAGCATAAACTCCTTCATGAAAGTGAAAATAAAGACTTCTGAATCAGTAGTATTTAAATAATTTCATCCTTATAAATTTCATATTGGTTTTAAAGGAAGAGATGACACGGCTGCAGCAGGAAATTGAAACCCTGAAAGCTGAGAAAACACCAGATGAAAAGGTAAAGGCTTGATTGGGTCCTCGGGAACACCAGCTGCTGTGACGACCTATATGGGACTCACCATTCCAGTGCTAGGAAGGACTTCCCTTTCACTTAACCCAAGCCTGTAAACATTTCTCAACTGTTTTCTTCTCGTGATTTTCTTAGACTCGTTTCTGTCTTTTCTGTTAGGGTGTAAAAGGCAGTGGGGGATATAGAAGGAGCAACCACAGGCACAAGTTACCAAGTCATACAACTCTCACCTCTTCCTCAGTCAGAAAATGTCTATCTGAACTACTTCCCATTCCACTTGTTCTTTAAATTTTCTTTCACCCTCCACCCATTTCACTCTCCTCCACGCCTGCCTGGGTATATGTCCCATTCACAAAAGACAGCAAGGAGCATGAAAGAGGAGAGTAGTGCTGGGATTCCTGTTAAGAGTTGCAGGACTGCAGGAGCATTCTGGATTTAAGGAGCCCACTCTGACCAGCTGGATCTCTGAGTAAAGGACTTGCTGTTCCAGGCACCTAGCATAGATTTCCATTGAACATTTTGTTAAAAAATAGAGATGGGAAAATATACTGTTTCTTTTGCTAACGAAGATTATAGGGATCCCTGTGATTTTGGTTTTTGTTCTCACACTTTACTCACAGTTTATAAACTGAGGGTCCCTGTGCTTAATAGGGTGTGAGAATTAGGTATGACCTGATGGCTTATGGATTGCACCTCCCTCACCCTTATGTAAAGGGGACCTCAAAGCTCTGAAGGGAAGAAGAGACTTCTCCGAGCCAAACAGCAGCAGGGTCCCACTGCTGGGCCTGGCACTCTGCACTGACTGCTCTGGGCTGTGCAGGACACTGTCATATCCAATGGTGAGAGCCAGGCCTTGGAAGGACCTCTTCACTCATTTCTGCCAGGCCACGTAGCTTCACGTCCCTGTGGGAACTGGCCTCGTGAGGAGCACAGCCGGGATTGCAGCAGTGTCCTGCACCATCACCACACAGTCTGTCTTTATAATTGCTTCTCACACTTTGAACCCTTGAGGCATGTTCATCAGTTCATCCAGCCCCTGAGTTTACACAGATCACAGACTTTCAGGTTTACCTTTCTTACCTTAGTGTATCTTATTAAAGGAATTCTTACCTTTAAAAATAGCTACAACTCACTATGTTAGGGTTTAACTGACAGACATTGAAGAACTATTTAAAATCTAGGGCTCAATATATGGGCTTTTTGCTTTCTGTTCTCTCTTTAGACATGCTGAGTGAACATCAGGGCATTTCCTAGCTCCACTGTTGTTCTCGCCTCCCACAGCCTTCCTGCATTAGGCTCTCAGCTTCCATCCTATTCGCCTTTATCAGGAAAGGTGTTTATTTTGCTTTCATCCTTTCAGACTCTCTCCAGTGGAGAGCTGCATGGTGTGCTGACCTCTGTAATGACTCACAATGTAAGTACCTGCCCATTCTCAATGTTGTACTCGGAGCCTGTGGCAGCCTTCCATTCTCTCCATCAGTTTCTCACTCCTGCTTCAATGATCTCCTCAGCCATCTCCTCATCTGCTGGGCTTTTGGGGCACTATACCTTTCTACAAACCTAGCTTCTCAAATGGAGACAAGGCCTCACCAAGAATGGTCCTCATGCTCACCATTCTGGTTGGTTTTTTCCCAGTCCAGGATGTGAGAGTTTTGTCTTCACAACAGAGAAAGGGAGGCCTGTGCTGGTCTCTGTCTATAGTAAACCTCCAGGAGAAAAAGAACAGGAAAAGGATTCGGAAAGGAAAGGCAGGAAACCTCTTTGTAACCTGCTAGAAGACTAGGTCTCGACACTCCAGCAGTGCAATCTCTTAGAGGTTGCCTATAACTGAGCCCTGTGGAGGACAGTGTGTGTGTGTGTGTGTGTGTGTGTGTGTGTGTGTTTCTGCACATGTGTGTAGATGCATACATGCTGGTGACAAGGGCATTTCTGACCCCTTTTGTAACTTTCTCTGAAGCAGCAAAGCTTCCAGTTGTGACTGTGTTGGTTGAATGCAGGGTAATATCTCTTCTCCATATAAGTACTGTCAAGTAGAACTTTCTATAATGATGAAAATGTTCTTTGTCTGCACTAATGTAGTAACTACCAACTACATGTGACTACCAAGCACTTGAAATGTGGCTGCTACAACTGAAAAACTAGTTCGAAAAAATTTTAGTTCATGTAAATTTAAATAGCCATATGTGGCTAGTGGCTGTTATATTGGACAAAAAACAGAAATCCACCATCATTCCCAAGCAGAGACATAGAACAATAAATTCTAACTGCCATATCATCACCACAGTCCTTTTTTTTTTTTTTGATGTGAGGGAAGGGTACATAGATGTGGAAGTCACTTCATTTAACACTGAATTCAGCCAAGATCCCTGACCAAAGAATTGTTATAACATGCTGTAAAAGGGTGTACAGGGTCTTACATGAAAATAGAGTTTAAACTTGGCTATTTGACAAAAGAAGTTTGAGGTCTCAGGATGGGGAATATATGGTAATACATTTTCATCTTCCAAAGACTCCATAAAAAATAAAGTTTTCCATTTCCAGATAATCATGGCCTTTTTTCAATATTTAGGAAGACCTAGACAAGCGGTATAATATGGAAAAAGAGAAACTTTACAAGATCCGCTTACTACAGGTGAGTAAAAGCAAGAACAAGCAATATACAAATACATCTAACTAGTGTGAATGTCCTGTTAGAGAACTGAGAAGTCTCATTGTATAAGAACTAGCAGGAACAGGTAATGAAGAGTGCTGTTTACTAGTCTCCTTTCTAGCTGGTGTGTCACATCATGATTTAAGATGTTGGTAAGAGGATCTCACATTGCTGTGTTACTTTCACCATCACTGGTTTGAATTCAGTTTTACCCTGGTGGAAAGTAAGTATTAGCCTTGTTTTCTGTATGAAAAGATAGACTCAAGTAGGTAAAGTATTTGTCCCAAACCACTTACTAAGTGCAGCATCAAGCCAGCTAGAGGGAATCTGCAATAAAACCAATAGCCTGTTGAGGGCCCAAGGCAGGCAGTGGCAGGGACATGCATGAAATAAGTTGGCAGGATAGAGTGAGGAGCTGCACGTGATGGGATTTATGAGTTAGGTGGGGAAAAGGAGTCAGATGGGAAATGAGAGCAGCTCCTGAAAGCTGACCAGAGCTCAATGGAGAGAATTGCTGCTGGGAGTCAGGAGAGTTAAAAGCTGAGAATCATCTTTTGGGTGTGTAACTGAGAAGGTCTACAGTGACTATCGGAGTAGTTCAGTGGCCAGTGGGGAGAAGCGTTGCAGTGGGTTGAAGTGTTCCTGGAGGGGGCAGTAGAAGCTCTATGTATGCATGGCTGTCAGTGAGGTTGCTGTAAAAAGAAAGAGCAAGAGATGGGGGGGGCCTGAAGGTCATGTTTAAGGAAGGAATTTTTTTTGTTAAAGTTACGGGTTTGAGCATATTTAAATGTTGATGAGGAACCAGTAGAGAGTAAGATTAGGTTAGATAGGGAAACAAAGGTTATAAATACAGTACAAAAAAGTGAATAGTTGTATTTTGGGGGGCATCAGGGACACTAAGGATTGAACCCAAGACCTTTCCATTGAGCTACATCTTCAGCCCTTTTATTTATAATTTTGAGATTGGGTCTTACTAAATTACACAAGCTGGGGTCTTAACTTGCAACCCTCCTCCTTCAGCCTCCTGGAAAACAGTTGTATCTTTTGGTTCCTGAGGGAAAACTCACCATCAGTTCTCGTGGACACCCTAAAGTAGGGTCCCCACAACTCTGGTCAGAGGGAAGTGTATGTTTCTCCTTTGGCCAAGCTGTGTTTCTCATGGGAGGTCAATGGTCTTCTGCCTAGAGGCACGTACTTCACCAGTGAATTAATGGGAGGAATGAAGGTACCCTCTGAGCCCTCTTGAGTCCTGAGACCATGAAGCTCAGGTGGTGAGAGTGGTGTGTGAGCCAAGACATTCATTCCTGTGACATCTGTCCCCTGGTACCCCATACAACACTTTCAGTCAGTAGGGCAGTTTCCCCAGTCTGTTGGGAAGTAGTGGAGGTATAAACTTTTCGGTCAGACTGAGAAATTTAGAATATATTGTATAGAAGCAGCAGGGTAGCATAAACTCCTGCCCTCTGGGAAACATTCCTTTTATTCCCAGCCCCCACCTGGCATTAGAGGAGCCCTCTGGGCCCTGATGGCCTCTCTGTGGGCTCTGTCCACAGAAGTCCATCCCATTCAGAATCTTTATTTCCTGATCTATTAGTCTGATGCTTTCTTTGGTTCAGTTTATAGCACACCCCCTCTCATATGTTACAAACAGAAAGTCAATAAAAATCTCAGGTGGGACCCTCAATCCAAAGGCAGAATTTTGTTCCTGCATTCTAGAGCATGTGATTGAGCTCAGGTGTGGTTGGGGAAATATTTTAGTCCCAGAATATGTAAGGACTTTTACCAAGTAAGTTGCTTCCCTCTCCCTTTTGCCTTTAGGCTCGAAGAAATCGAGAAATAGCAATTTTGCATCGCAAGATTGATGAAGTACCCAGCCGAGCTGAGTTAATACAGTATCAGAAGAGATTCATTGAACTCTACCGCCAGAGTAGGTGTATCAGCCACACAAACTCAAGGCTGGGGAGAGATGGGAGGCCTGAGACTCTGTCTCACTTTAGCATGGTGAAGGACGCAGCAAAGTACAGATCACAAATGCCATTCTAGAAAAGGGTTTCTTTTATTGTCAGGCCACATTGGAATCCCAGAACACCACTGTGGTGCTCTCAGCCAGTGGAGCTCTGAGAGTCATGTGCTGAGCCAGTCCTCATTCTGGTCAGCCACAGGGCCTTCCCATGAGCTCCTACTCCACTTTCCTACTTCACATGGAGCATGGATTTTCACTGACCGGTCCTTGCTACCGACATTCTTGCTAATGTGGTCTTTGACCTTTAATGGCATCATATTCACCTAGTAATCCAGGACCAGTCTCCCCTCAGCCTGGATCAATGACATCTCATCAGGCTCAGAATTGCCCTCAGACTTACCATTGTTTCCTATTCCTCCGTGTCCTGCTATGTCTGTTCTTATTTGAATGATATCTCGGAAAAATGAGTACTAGCTGGCCTGTGGAACCTCAAGTCAACACTGACTCATCTAATGATGTCACTTCTCTGTTGAGAGATTTTTCAGTTCTGCTGGGCCTGTTGGATAATCTTCTGCCCTGGTATGGGTCCTCCACGTTCATTTCAAGTACCTGGAGGCCTGAGGCTCATTTCCTGATCCGAACCCTCATGGTGGCTTCACTGGTCTGCACACTGACTGTGTCCACACCAGAACTTTTACATGTTAGTCATGACTCCTCCTGTACCTGTGCCCAAATCCTTTTCTTCTGTCAGGCAAAAAATCCTTCAAAATTCAGACTCTGTAAGCCCATCCCAGACTCTGCACTCCAAGCAAGAACCAATCATCCCTCTTCTGTACTTCCCTCTTGCAAACTGCCATGATACCCAGAACTCAAAGAGCTAGAAGACTGAATTTAGCTTCCACTTTCCTTGAGCTGAGATGGATCCACTTAGTCCTCTCTGCCTCCTGCTGTTTGCCAGTTCTACTTCATAATATTCCAGTCCATTTCTTCCAGATTACAACTGTAGCCTCCTTTCATCTCTGCCCAAAGACTAATCCCCTAACTCTTGCCTAAGAGATCTTTCTTAAACATAAAGTTGATCATTTTATACCCTTGCTCTAAAAACATTTTAAATTTAATTGCTCCACATAAATTGGATAATCTTCAGTGTCTTCAGCACCCTGTACAAAATCCAACATGGTCTGGGTGCACCCTCCCATCCAGCTTCCCTCTGCAGTCACCCAGTGCCCCACCTGACTCATACATCTGCCTCTGGGTCTGTGAGCCAGTCCCCAAATTCTGAATATCGTTACCCTGCAGTTCTCCCTTGGCATTTCAGAACCCACCTCAGTTTGCCCTCCAGCCCTGGTTTCTCAAACGCCCTTCCTGGTTCAGGCTTGAGCACTCACCTTCCTTGAGTTCAGGTTATGCTTCCTTACATTTTGCTGCAGTGAGCAGCCCGAGCTTTCAGCCAGTCTTCAGATACAAGTCAGGTGGTTAGAGATAGGGTATCAGTGTTGACAGTTTTCAGCAGAAAATAGTTTTTTGCCTTAACCTAAATCTTGCCCATTAACTTTTCCTCTCCTACTTGAAAGTTTTAGTAGTAATACTTTGTTTGCATCAGTATATTTCATAGTGAATTCCACACATTAAAGACATTTGTTAAAGATATGTTTACACCAAAGCCATTTTCAAGCAAATATCAATTTTTATTACTATTGTGAAATATCCTCAACCGCAGCCCAGTTCTTGAACCAGATGGGGAAATGGTGACTGGTTCATTTATGGTAGTGATTTATGACTTTGGCTACACAATGCCATCACTTAGGTCCCACCTGCGTATAGTCCCTTTTCATTGGTCGCTAGCCTTTATAACTTCACAAGGTATTGCATTTGCACACTGTGGGGTTTCCCAGCCCAGACAGACCTGAATCCAGCATTGTGCCTCATTGGTAAAACTATTGAGGTCAATTTCTTAACCATTAGAACTCATGTGCTGATTTCTTTCCATTTACAGTTTCAGCTGTGCACAAAGAAACCAAGCAGTTCTTCACTTTATATAATACCTTGGATGACAAAAAGGTTTATTTGGAAAAAGAGGTAAGAACCTTTATAAAAAGAAAATAATTTGATGAGACAAGCAGTTGACTCCAGGAAGTTCAAATGGACTTATGCCTGGGATGGATACATTCGGAATAAGTAGATAAAGAATGCCTTCTGAATACCAAGGATTCATCACCAGAAAGTTCACATTCTTTGGGAGTCCATTGTCTGAGATGAAGTGAGGCTGGTGGATGGCTGTCCTGTAGTGCTGTCATGTCACTTGACATGATGTACATGAGAAGTGCCATCATGAAAAGAAGTACAGTGTGAGTTCTGGAGCTGAGAAATTAGAGTTTTAACAGGAACCTGCTAAATGTGGGGATAAGTGAGTGGTTTTGTAGATTATGTGGAGAAAATGGTTGTTTAATCATCAGTGGCAGGCAGAGACATGAAAAAGAACAAAAATTTAGAGCAGGGGCAAAGAGTTGACATGGGCACTGATACCTCCTCCATCTTACTCTGATGCTCCCACTCAGTTTAAAGCCATTCATGATTTTCAGGGCTCCCCTGCGCCAGACACAGATGGTCAAGGCAGGATATGCAGCTATGCTAATAAAAAAGAGAACCGTCTAGGTAGGCTTTACAATAGCACTGTGTGGTGAAGAGCACACAGCCTTTGGGGTTGTATTTGAACTTCAGCTTGGCCTCATTGTCCTTACCTCTAAAATGGGGATCACATTGTGCTCTAATGGTGATTATGATCAAGCCACAATGAGAAAATCTAAGATCTTTGCATGTGGTAGAGTCTCAATACTTATTAATTCCCACCCAGCCCACACCTTGAGGCTGATAGAGCTCTGCCTACACTAATGAAAGCACTTTTGTAAATACTTTATTATGCAAGAACAGTATTATAGATGTACCTGCTACCTGAACTCAAATCAGAGCGCCTGTAATTTTTGTCACCTATATTGCCTATTATAAATCAAATCAAACTCACTCCTTGAGGAGGGGTTAAGTTTTATATTTCTTTTCATCCAGGCCTTGAACAATAAGTACATAACAAGCATTTGATAAATGTTTGAATAAATGAGTGCATTTGATATAATTTGTGTCAGACCTCGGGGACAGCTCTGCCCCACACCCTGGCCTTGGGGACTTCCTACCCATGAGAGGAAGGCTTGCCAGCCCTAATTTAGGAATAGGCCAGTCCCTTCTTAGAAGCCTTAACCCCATGGGTCTTCCTTCACTAGCAGTGATTAGTTGTATTCTTTTAACAGTTGTAGTATTTGTTGGGAATGGGGGGAGTCTGAACTGAGTTTTAAATTCCAGGCCATATTAACACACTTAGAACTTGACATTTAAGTTATGTATTTTATTCTAGATGTGTTTATGCCTGTGATATTTTAGCTTTAAAACCACTTTTTGGAGTATTAAGGACAAGAATATTATTTCTGCATTGCAGACTGTGAACCTGAAATTCATGTATGGAATTGTTGAATAGATACACCGCCAGACAAGGACTCAGGTTTCTGGATTCAAGACTCAGAGCTCTTCCTGGGTTATATCTTTGAGGGTTCTACTATTGGGGCTAAGGAGGGTCCATGGAAATGGAGCCATAAAAAATGGATTCCTTCAGAGGCTCTCAGCTGACCAGTAGCTGAGCACATTGGGCAATTCTGAGGAAAGGAATAGGATAGGTACTATGTTCTTAGTCTCTAGTGCAACAAACTCCTTTTCTGCCAGTAGCTCTGAAAACAAAGTGTGGTGTTCGACAGTATAGAAACTGGCTATAGTAGCAGCTTTCCAAAGAGCCCTGGTATTAGCATCTGCTCAGATGGCATTTAGAGCCCTTCAAAGACCTGTCCTCCTACATCCTGTGGTAATGCATAATAGGAAAAGAAGTCTCCTGTGAGTAGATGGGTATTCCTTGAGGAAAACTGTATAACTAAGAACATGTTCTTATTTTTTCTTTCCTGTTACTTTAATCTGTATAAACATGCTGTATGCTCCTTTTGGAAATAGTATCTAGAGAGGAGGCAAGCTTTCTGTGACCAAGGTAGTGTGAGAATCTTTTAGCCTTTTACTTAGAGTTTTGTTTTTTATTTTCCCAGATTAGTCTACTCAATTCAATTCATGAGAACTTCTCACAGTAAGTACTATCCATCCTTATTCCTGTAAATACACTGATGACCCTGCGCTTTGTGTTCACCCACCTCACATTACCGTAGTGTGACAAAGAAAGGTAGGCTGAAGGTGTAATGCCAGGCATGTAATTCCGAGGATTCCAATTTCTGCTGAAGGCAGATGTACCTTGGCTTACATTCCTTGAGTTCCTGTAGAGATATAATGATTAGAGTACATTTTAAAAACACCAAGAAAAAACTCAGCGAAAAGGTTAACTTTGAAATAATTTGACTTTGCCTAACTACTATAATCTCTCTCTATCCATTTTGCTTTGGTAAGACATGATTAATACCCTTTGTTCGTGAGGTTTAAAATTTAGATGAAAAAAATTTAATGAAACCTATGTAATTTGTAAAAGATTTTTTAAGCCTTACAGTAGATTTTGTTCTTAAGTTAAAGTACATCTTCCAAAATACTTTGTTCAGATATGAATTCTTTTCCTCCAAAAATTGGATGGAAGGCCCACCTGTACCCAGATCATGAGTCTTCAGGCATGTCCCTGATAGACTGTTCCAGCCACTATCCAGCAGCCCAGGGCTGGCTTCCTGGATAGCAGGTTTTATTCTGGCCCTTGGCAGGTGAGCAGGGACACATTGAGACTGAGACTAACATCTTTATGAATTATAAACTCTAGATTTTAAGCTTCTTTTCTAATTAAAACCAAAATCATAACCACCACAGGTCCCTGATAGGATTCATATTCAGTTAGCGCCTTCCAGTCTTGTGACATTTCTAAAACTGGTCCTTTATTTTCCTTTTCTGATAATTGAAAGACCCTGCAGTTTGAGGGTCTTTGTGATGAGTTCTGCTCTAGCTGCCAATACTTTGAATTCTCAGTTCCTGTGTGTACTTTATCCCCACTCTATAGAGCTGGAGGGGAGGAGGAAATGTGTTGACACATCGGATAATCTACTCTTTTAGCTGCTGCTTCTAGCAATAGGACCCACGTTGTCAAGCTCAGGTTTTAGGAACACTAAGAATATGTTTACAAATCCTTCCAGTCTCAGATTTTTAGAAATCAAATTGGTTTAAAAACCATTGATTTCATTTTTAAGTAGTAATTCCATAATTCAAGGTAGATAATATCTGTTATTTGTAGTCTCATTTTATTTTAAACTAAACACATATTGGTTAAGAAGTTTGTAGGAAATAAAAGATTAATAGACGAGGCTGATTTTCATGCCTCCTCAGAGGTTTACAATCCTTAACTCCCTGGGCTCCATGGGCCCTATGTGTCCATTGGGCTTTATAAAGGCCACTTACCTTAGGCCGCAGTCTGCGTGTGAGCCTGCCTCCTTCATGTCTCCCCTTGCCCTGTATGCTAATCGCACCTCTGTTGATCTTTCAGAGCCATGGCTTCTTCTGCTGCCCGGGACCAGTTTTTACGTCAGATGGAACAGATCGTAGAAGGAATTAAACAAAGTAGGATGAAGGTCAGCTGACTTCTTTTCTATATTGCAGCAGTTCTGTAGGGGTCAGTGGGTGGAGTGGAGTGTGTACTCCATCCTGCCAACATTCCTTTGTCCCACCAGGCAGCTGACTTTGCAGGGATAAGACGTGCACTAGGCTACCTGCACTGTGAGGTCCAAAGGCTGCTGTTATCAGTAGCTCTCTCATATTGAACACCCACTGATCCTCCTGAGCCCCTTTAGTGAATATTGCTACCCTATGTTATAGATGCAGAGACTGTCTTTCCCTAGCAGGCTTCCTCTCTTGCCCAGTCACTTCTTCACCAGATCTCTGCTTCCTGACATTGTCACTAGTGCTTCATTACCTAGGAGTCTTGGGATCCTAAGAGCATTTTGTTTTGCAAGAGTGGTTCCCCCCTTAAAAAGGTAAATAATCATTAGACTGATTTGTGCTTGAGTGAGAGAAAATTGAACCTCAAAAGTCAGAATGGAGAGGAGCCTACAAGGGATATAGAAGCCCACAGAGCTTTGCAGAGACCCACTGAGTCTGGGGGCAGCATGGGGTGTCCCTGCCTGTGTAAAACCCAATGTGAGCCCACTTTATCAATAGGAAGGTGAACTTGCTGACAACTTAAACTGATGGCATACACGCAGCTGTAGTTTCCTACCATATTTCCAGATAAATCCTAATGAATACTTTCAAGTATTTCTTGCTTTCTGTCCTGTGTAAAAAAGGTAACAGGCTGCAGTGGTCTTCAGACTCCACAGTAAAATCTGTGAAGACTTAAAGGTGTCTCCTCTCAGGATCTTGAGGCAGAGTGCTTCAGTGACTTCAGTATATAAACACATGAAAGAAAGAATTACCTTAGGTCCTATCATCCTAAAACAATCTTTTACAAGACAAACAGCTTGCGTGTAATTTCATGTCATGAGGATGAGCTAAGGGTAAAAAGTGCTCTATATTCCTTAGTGTTTCCATTAATTATTTGAATGAAGTAATGTCAAAAGAGAAGAAAAGTATCACTAGTGAGAAACATGATTGCTACCACTATTCAGCCACAAAAATGACAGCACATGCCAGTTACATGTTAGGCAGGACAGAGTAAATGGAGTCCCTTCTTGATAATCTGGCGTATGAGGTAGATGGAACCTGACTGCCCAAAATCCAGTGACAACCCAGATCGGGGTGGTGGACAGTTTCTACCGTGCTACTGCTTCTCAGGGACCTGCCCTTAATCCCATGAAAGAACATTTACTGGGCTTTGTTCCTTTTGTTCCTCCTTCCTGTTGTTCTACATTGCTTGGGGGGAAAAATAGTCCTGACCCATGCATTCTTTCCACCTTCCCCCAGCCTCATGCTATTGACACCTCAGTGCTGGCCAGTGAAGGGAGCTGCCATGCAGTCTGTCTCCCCCATTATGGTGAGATCTGTGGATGAGGGAACGCCAGGCCAAGCAGGCTCTCCCAAGTTTTTGTCCTCTAGATGATGTAGTGCTTGACCTGTGGTGGGCACTCAGGAACTATTTGTCAAATGAGTGAATTCATTCAGTGAACTCTAAAGGCAGCACTAAATAAAATAAGGTTCCAGATAGGGTTTGAATATTGATTATCACGTGGAGTAGAATCAGCCAGTCTCCTTTGAGCAACAGCACTCATTTGAATGGATGGATGCTTGTTTAAAGAAAAATATAGCCTTCTTTATAATGGGGCCATGATGGGTTTTGCTCCTATGGATGTAGCATGTGAGTCTTTGTCTGCCCCAAAGACATCCTCCAGAATTGGTGGGTTTAGGCATCATAGGATGATAGACCACCATTGGGTAGAGGTGATAGAACAGGTGTGTATATTCCACCTTCTGAAGACTTCTGAGCAAAGAGAGAATCATATTAGTAGGTGTTTAGACCTTACCCAGAGGAGGTACAATCTCTGGATCTCAGGAATATAGTGAGCAGTGCTCAGCAAAAGCATCCTGGAGTTCCTGGCCTAGGTTGGAAGAGGTGATGAGTGAGGTGTAGGACTGGTATTAAGGAGAACTTGAAAATATTCAGAAACTCAGAATGAGAGTAAGCTCCTCATCTAAAAAAGGGATACTCTTCCTGCTTACTTCATGCTGTCTAGTACATTAAATGTTAAGAAAAGTTCCTTCGATTGAGTAGCTACTGAGAACCAAATCACATGTCATCCACTTAACATTTAATATCACATATTCCTCATAGCAAAACTGTGATCTAGGTGATAGAATGCTGATTTTTTAGCTAAGGAGGAGCTGTCATTCAGAAATTGAAATAGTCTATCCATGATCTACAGAATAGAAGAGCTAAGATTTGAACCCTAGCCTTTCTGGCCTCAAGCTCATACCCTTACTACATTGCCACACTATCTCCCATCGTGAGTCCTGGATAAATTCACAATTCAAATGCATTGTTTATGTTACTAGAACATAGTTGATCATGGACAGATTTTTGCTAAAGCACTGAGAAGAAAGGAGATACCTGGGCTAGAGCCACCTGTTGTGCTAAGAGGGAGGGGGACCTGGCTGTGAGGCCTTACCTAGGGCCTCAAGGAAATGGGGAACTGGGGTCCAAGGAGGAACAGCAGGGTGAGTTATGACTGACTGCCTAGTGCAAGTGATGCAGGGACAGCTTCTGGCCCTGAGTGCAGGACTGCCCACTGCGGGAAGTCCTGGGCAAAGGTGGATTACCGCACTGGAATCCTAGCATAGGGTACACCAGGGTCCTTGTGCTGTTTGGTGTCCACATGCAGACAGTGAAAAGAGAGCTGAGGGCTGGGGATTTAGCTCAGTGGTGCCGCCTCCTGCTTCACAAGCACAAGGACCTGAGTTCGATCCGCTGGTACCAAAAAAAAAGACAAAAAAAGAGGACAGCTGATACAGGGTCTGGATTGAACCGTAAGTGTCTTATGTGGGCTGGACTCCTTGAACAGTGTTGGGGTAGGTCTTAGGGATGCCAGGTTGCATTTCACCTTTGAGGTCGACAGAGGCCTTGGGTGTAAAGAGTGGAGAGAACTACTAAGGTGTAGCCAGTGTAACTTGTGCTTACTAACTATAAATCACTATCTGGCATGAGTGAAGCCAAGGCAAAGTGTCACTCATGATTCATTCAACAAGCACCAGGTCTGCACCATAACTTTCTCTGCCCTCTTCTTCTGGCTGGCTGATGTTCTGAGTTTATCTTCAGAAAATATAGCACATACCATTGCCACTACTGCTCCATTGCTGCACCTCAGAGAGCCCCCACTGCCCTGAATTCTGAAAAAGCCCTGTGCCCACTGCACCCTCCATCACCAACCTTGGTTTTTTTTTTTTTTCAGAGAACTGATAGTTGCTGGGAATTTAATATGTACCTTTTAGGTGCTGGTTTAATGTCAGTCTCTAAATGTACACTGTAAGAGCAGGACTTTGCCTTGTTCGCCACTACATTTAGATATTCTGTAGGGATTCAGTTGATGTTTATTGAGTGAATAAGCTTTGGAGTACCTTAGAAAAATCTCTTTAAATCAAAGTCTAGACTGTAATTATGAGGTCAGAACCCTGGAAAAACCTGTATTTTCTGTCAGTAGAAAGATAGGTAAGCAAGCGATGATTGGGAATATTGTACAGTTTTAAAATTATAATTATAAAAAATTTATAACGTGGAATTAGTCACAATAAGTGAAAAGATGATGTACAATTTTATTGTATAACATAGTTATTTAAATTCAGATTTCTCAACCTCAATGCAGATAATATTCTGGGCCAGAGAATTCTTTGCTGTGTTGTTATTCTCTGCATTTTAGCATGTTTAGCATCATCTTTGTCCCCATCCAGTGATACCAGTAGCACTTTCTCACTATCAGAACAATCAAAACTTCCTAGAAGTTGCCAGATGCCTTCTGGGTGCAAAAAGCCCCCAGTTGAGAATCACCAATCTGTTCTGTTGTTTGTAGTGACAGAAACCAGTTGTCATGGATTAATGTTCAGTTAATAAAATTGCTGAATAAATTATAGGACCTCTGTGTAATATACAAGTAAGCTAACCATCAAAATTTATAAATAAGTACTGGAAAGGAATCCATGAAAATGTTAACGGTTGCCTTTTGTATGCTGCCAGCAGCTTTTGTCAGAATGCCTTTTTATCACCCACCATTTCCCAAAACGTTTTTAACAGATGGAGAAGAAGAAGCAAGAGAACAAAATGAGAAGAGACCAATTGAACGACGAGTACTTGGAACTGCTAGAGAAGCAGAGACTATACTTTAAGACTGTGAAAGAGTTCAAAGAGGTAAGAGTAAGGTTGGCCAGGGCATGTTAAGGTGAAAATGAGATTTATGTTCTCCTCAAGATGAGCCTTTCAAAGCCAAGAGCAGGTTGTTTTTGTTTGTTTTTATTTTTATTTTCATCTTCTTCTTGTTTTTGTGTCTGTGATGAGAAGTAGCAAGTTGGTATGATCTGCCAGTACATTGTGGCATCAAGGTAGTTGAAGATTGCATTGTTCTCTGGCCCATCTTTAAAATGTACAGTAATACCTCAGTTCATGAATCCTTCTGTGTGCAAACAATTCATTTTGGAAATAAAAGCATTAGGCAAAATTTTGCTTCCATTCACAAACTCCACATCAAGTGATAAACGCAACCACAGCCATCTTCCTCATAATCGTAAACCAAGGTACCACTGTATGTAGTTAAATGTTCTAAGACATCTTTATTTTCATTTTCCTAACATTTAGAAAGCCTGTTAAACTCACAAGCAAAATGGCTCCATTAACCCACATCAAGGTCCCCTTAGAAAATGTTTCCTGTGGATTTACATAGAGAATGAATCTTCACTCCTGCCAGTCTCAGGCTGGGGATGGACCTGGAGAATCTGAGTAGGAAGAGAGAGAACTTTGAAATGTGGCAGGCTTGGGTATGAGTCCTGCCTTTCCCACTTAGCAGCTGTGCACTTTGGCAGTGACCCAGTCCTTGCAAGCCCCAGCTGCCTTCCTGGTGGGTTCTGTGGGTCATATGGGAGAGAGCAAACATCTAGCACTGTGACTGACACCTACTAACACCCAGCATCCAACTGAATTTTGTTGTTCTGTTTTTTTTGCTCTCTGCACTTTGGTGATGGTGGTGGTGGTGGGTCTTCATTTTTCCAGAAAGAAAAGTGGCTGCCTTTTTATTAAGAGATTTTCCACAAAAAGAGAGAGGCACAGACAGATTAACATTTTGTTACATGCCAGGGTCTCAGTAGCTTTATTTCCAGGAATTCCTTCTACCTTGACCTAAATCCACGACGTTCTGGTGAGTTCAGAGGCTGCTGAAAATACAGAGGAGTTAGAGATAGGTTACATCCTGGTGCTTGATCTTAGGAATAAGAAATGTAATCTTCCTGGCAATAATTTTGTTACTATTTATTTTTTAAGACTTTCTGTCTTCCCTCCCTCCCCATCTTTCCCTTTTCTACTTGTCTGTTCCTCTTTTTTGTGATTTTTTCTATTTGGGAATCACAACCCCAGACATTTCAAAGTCACACATCCTTTTAAATGTTCTCACCTCAGAGACCAATTCCCCAAAACCAGATGTTTGTCCATGCCTAAGTTCTCTTCAGTCCAAAGCAGGGAGTGGGTTATATAATACGTTCTTACATATTTTATTAAATATATTCTACTCTAAAAAAATAACTTTCTTGTTCTCTTGTTTTTTAAAATTTGCCCATCTCTTAAAATATAATAGTGATAATAGTGATGGTAGTCTTTTTTTTTTTTTAACTTGGCAAAAATTTTAAAGTAGCAACCACTTGTCAGCATTCCAAATTCTTAAATTTTCTCCCACCAGCTCTACTAAAATAATTTGGGGCCACTAAGGGTGATGAGTTGGCTGTGGGGCTTTGTGGCTATTCCCAGTCTCTACTCATACTTTCAGCCAGAGCAATTCTCCTGTTCTGTTTCATACATTGAATTCCAGATTAAGATCTTCTTTGCAGTAGAAAGAGTTGAAAAGTCTGACTCTCATCCCAGGTGGTACCTTCTCTCCAAATCCTCTGCTCTGCCCTCTTTACCTACCTCTCCCCCTTTTGGCCTTTTACTTCTGTGTTCTGAATTCTCACTTAATCTCGGCCCACTGGCGCTTGTAAAGGGCAATAATTATTCTTCATGCACAGTGCTGTCATCCAGTAGTGGCCTTTTGCCATTTTCACAGTTGTGTTTACTGGGTTTGGTTTAATCCATATTAAGTGAGTACCACTGATGCCCCATGAACATTGTTTAGACACCATGTCATGCCCTCATTCTGATTCCTTTGCCACCTCTGGTATCAACAGCTTTTTGATTAGAGATATTGGATTTTCTCTGAAAATCACATTGACTTGCTCATTCTCAGAGTTTGTTAATTACAGATCTTCCAGGGAACAACACACACTGTACCCTGAAATTACCTAAATCACTGTACTGTATTATATAAATTGATTATGTCACTAAACCAGTTTCCCCAAAGATCATAAAACTGAGATTTAAATTCTAGAATGGCACTGGTGAGTGCAGATTCTGTGTTTTTTATGATGCTACCTTTGGAGATATAATCTTGAGAGAGAGCTGAGCTCACTGCTAAGTACTGTATCTGGTAGATGGTGGGCTGGTGGATTTTAACAGGAAAGAACATGGGCATAGTGATCTTCAGCAGGAAAGAGACAGAGGTGATGAGTCATTTTCCCTCTTCTGGAAAGAAATACCTAAAGGGCTCTTTTTGTATTTGTTTTGAAGAAACAGACTGTATCATTCTGTAGTCTGGCAGAAGGTTTCAGGGAGATTTGATCCTGAAATTTAATCAGTGCTCACACATATCAGGTGACAGCATAGGATATTTTTGCTGAAAAAACTCAAACACAAACTCAGTGTGATACAGTACAAATTACCCATGGTGGAGGACTTTTATGGCGGAAGTGTTTTAATTCTGAGTTGTTTTTGCCTCATTTAAAACGTGAGGTGGAATGACAATTGAAATTTAGTGTTCTATATTTTTATTATGAAAATCTCCAAAAATACACAAGTAGAAACAAATAACAGTATAATGGCATAACTGCCTATTTCTATTCCATCTCTTCCTCTTTTCGCTCATTTTTTAAAAACTGGATATTCCCCTTCTCAAGCAAATCTCAAAAATTCATCTTAAAACTTTTAAATTTTGTAATACAACAAATAGATCCCAACATCACTTTCTTTTCCTAATACCATAAAACATTAATCACTCCCCCTTTTTAAAAAATGCTTGAAAGGTGTCAGTACCTTGGCTTCTTATAGTCTGACAGAAGAATCCATGCCTGCCCTCAGCCTAGGAACCCAGCTATTCCCAGATTTCCTGTGGAAAGATAAATCTTTCTGTGGAAGATAAATTTAAATCCTGTGGATGAACCAGCATTTATCTTAGGGAAGCCAGGGTCACTACCACAGTGCCACTTCAGCAGTGGCCAAAAGAGCAGAGAGCACCGGGTGTGGTGGCACATGCCTGTAATCCCAGCACCCTGGAGGTTGAGGCAGAAGTATTACCTGAGTTCAAGGCCAGCCTGGGCTACATAGTGAGTTCAGAGCCGCCTGAACTACAAAGGGAGACCCTGCCTCAAAACAAAACAAAAGAGCACAGAGCTTCCAGAGAACTGGGAACTTAGCCCAGGGAGATGGGAAACTGACTTTGGTGGTCTTGGTTGCAGAAGGTTCAGGAGTGAAAGAAAATTTTTCTCCCATTGGAACTGGGTCTCCAGGAAAGTGTGGCCCCTAGAGGCCTGATTACTGCCACACCTGGGCCCTATGTGTTGGATTGGGATTGTTGGAGATTTGCTAGCAAATGGAAGTATTGGGTTAAAAAGGCAGTAGAAAGGGTGTTGGAAAGCACATAATGAGATTTCCAAAAAAGGAAAGACACAGAGGTGGTGTTACAGCTTGTATTTAAATCTCCCCCAAAGCCTTTTGCTATCATAGGTGGGACTTTTTCAGAGGTGGCTGTATCTAGAATATGTGATGCTGGGATTAAGGGTGTGGGGTTACTAAACCACTGATTGGTTTGGCACTGCCCTAATTCTAGTAGCTAGGATAGAATATAAAATGGACAGAAAGAAACTGCTAAGGTCACTTGGACTTCCTTCTTCACTACTTTGTTGGTTTTGCTACCTTCTGCCCGCCATGAACCGTTTCTCCTTTGCAATGCTTGTCTGCCATTTCACCCTGCCTTGGAGCCAGCCAACTATGGACTGAAACCTCTACAAACTGGGAGACAAAATAAACCTTTCCTCCATTAACTTTGGGTGTTGGGTATTTTGTCTCAGAAATGAGAAAAGTGAGACAGGTGCCTTGTTCTAGAGGACACTGAATTTCACAGGAGGGGATGAGGACAGTGTCTTTCCTCAGTGATATCCCTCAGCATATGCAGTCACAGATTTCATACAGCTCATGGGGTGTGGGTTGTCCCTGAGAAATACCTCTCATCCTGTTTCCTGTGAAATTCTTCCTTAAAGCTGAAGATAGTCCTAGATTTCACTGTTGTTAGATGTGTGTATTTTTTTTTTCCTCTATACACTACAGCTCCCTGTCTTACTCCTTAGGGTCATGTCTCCAAGGCCCCATCTAATTTCTCACGCAGATTGGCAAATAGGTGTCTGATTTTCTGCTTCTGACCCATGAATATTTTAGAAACTTCAAAGTCTTTTGGAGTGACAGTGCCTAATCTTCTCGTCCTATCTTTTGTCTGACAGCCTAGAAACTGCTGAGCGTCATTATTCTTGCTTTGGCTTTGTATATAGATCAGCAGGTCATTGGGAAGTTTCACCATGCTGGTGTATGGTTTAGTTGGTTTCACCATGCTGGGAGTATGGTTTAGTTGGTTAGAAGGTGTCTTTTACAAAACTAGGGGGAAAATGAGACCATCTGGGCCCTACCTCTCTTTAATGCCCTCTCTGTTTCTCCTGTAGGAGGGCCGAAAGAATGAGGTGCTGCTGTCCAAGGTAAAAGCAAAGGCCTCCTGATCATTCCCAATTTTCGTATGTCTCTTGATTTTTTTTAAATGCCATGTATTAACTACAAGACATGAAATGGTTCTGAATGCAACAGTAGAGAGCTACAGGTGTATTAATTTCAACTCCCTGGATATTTTCTGTCCTATTTGCTACCACATCATCTCTATTAGCTGTTGATGGAATCAGAAAATGTAAACACTGGCTTGGATAACACCCACTGTCCTGTGAGGAAACATGGACAGTACTTACTCTCTATGTCCACTCAACTTTTATCTCTCCAGTAACGTTACACTTACAAAGGTACCTGTATTTGTATAGACTCTTAATAAAGAATTCTTTTGTTCAGCAAATATTAATTGAGCAACCACTGAGAAATAAGCATGGAGGGGGATTTTATCAGTATAAACCACACTCCCTATACCTCCCCACTTCCAAACATTCAGCAAGTGGCCCAGGAAGCAGATACCCACTGGACACCAGAGCTTGACCATCTTGAAGTTTATTTTATTTTGTTTCAGTAAACTGTTGGGTGAATGATCTGCCAGTGTGAGTGACAGTCACTTGGGCCCTTCACTTGTGGTGCTTTTTGTTCCTGGCTTCTCAAGGTACCAGCTAGCAGGCTTGAATGGTATACATAGTAACTTGAGTGAAAGCTGTTTCATTGATTTAATCCTTATATACCCTTTAGGTTTATTTCACCAAAAAAAGTTGAAGGTGGGGCTCATACTGAGCATGTTTCAAAAACAGTTACACCTGTGTCCTAGTTGTCATTTGAGTCATAGGCTACATGTGGATGGGCTTTCGGATCCCTTTATTGAAAGCATATTTCATATTCCTATACTGTAGAGAAGGTCATGGTCTGATCAAAGAAAGAGACATGCACCATACTGACTGCTGACAGGGCAGGCACACTGAAAGACAGTAACAGGTACTGTGGGGCAGAGGAAGAAGCAATGGGTTGTGCGGAAGTATGGAAGTCTTCATAGAAGGGCAGCTAATATTTGGGCTAGATCTGAAGGGAGAATAGCATGTTCCACAGAGATAGGAAATAATTTTTGATCAAGCTACACTGATTGAAACTCAAGAGGGTGTAAATGGGCACAGAGCATTCATACTGGGAGCGGAGGGGATGTTCTGAAATCTGCAGGAGGCTTCAGAGACCTGGCTCAATAGCTAATGAATTTTATTCTCTGTAAATGAGCAGTCCAAAGAAAATACAGAGCTTCTGTGCTGGCTCTTGGGAATCTGGCAATTTAGTCTTGGTCAGTGTACCCCAGTGTGAGGTTTGTACTCCATTTTTCATAAACCAGGCACATATATACTGTTCAATAGCAGATTTGGACTGTAAAATGCAGACACCTGAACATGTCAGGCAAGTGGGACATTCGGCACAGGCACAGAAACACTGTTCATCTTTAGCTCCCTAATGTATATGATGAAAGGCTGGGATGAACAGACTTTAAAACATCCCACTCTGGCTAACAGCTAACACCACCATTGCTTTGTGCCAAGGCCAGTGAGGTGCTGTGAGAGCAGCAGCATCTGAAATGGTACCTCCCTGTGCCAGTGCACTTCCTGGCCTTGTGTATCTTCACTTCCACTCATTCCTGAGTCATGGTCATGTGGAAATTTTGAAGGGGCTCAATAAAGGTGAAATAGGTATTATTTAAGAAGTGTCATTTTGAAGGTAGGAGACAGCAGAAGTTTGTCTATTTAAAATTATTTCAGTTTCAGAGAAGCATCTGTATTAACCATGTAAAGAAACTTAAAGACTCACCCTGGCTAACTGGACTTTGTGAACAATTGGGAGATCGTTAGAGTATTTGTGCACAGGTGTTAGGGAACTGGGAATAGTTGATATTCTGGAGTTACCCTAGTCCACCTGTCTTTGTTGGAGGAAAGTATGGCATAACTGATCCAAAGCAACTAATAATGCTTTTTAAAAGTGGAGCCCTTTATTTTGGGCTGTGTTTCTAGAGTTCCGTTTGTTTTGGTTTTGTTGTGGAGAAGTACTGATAGATGTCTTTACCCTTTCTTTAGTTTACAAGGCCTAATATAGATGATAAATTAGTCTTCGTTGCTTGAACATACTTCAAATTAGACTGCAATAGCTATTCTTGAGAATTCCACGGTTGCTGCAGATAGCCTTCAGTGTGGATACTGTTGTGAGTAATTAGGACATTGGGCAGGTAGAACAGTCAGGCCTTATAGGTTAAAACAGTGCACTGAGGTCTGTGATCATTTCAAGAGGCACTCGTGATAGTAGGGGCAGGGGTCTTCCTGAGGCCATATCTTTCTTAGCCCAGAGCCACAGTGTTGTATTTTGCTGAACCCACAGGCTTTTTCAGAAGTACAAGGAAGAGAGAAAACATCCTTTAGTTACTGTTTATGAATGTTTGCTTCAGGAGAAAGCAGACAGTTCTCAGAACACTGAGCCCCCTAATGGGACTGGGTGCCTGTTACCCTGGATATCTTCGTGCTCATGTGCATCTCATAGAGTATGCAAGGCTGCTCTGATATGAACCAAAAGGCTTCTGAGAACAGGACCAGATTTTCTGCTTATGACACGTCTGTGGAGATACTTGGACATTTGGTAGCTGTCCTTGGCTTGTGTCCAGTCCCTATAGATGACAGGACAGCTAGCAGCACTAGAGGGAGATACATTGTATTAGAAAATTGTCACAAAGTCACACAGGAGTGTGCTTCCTTATAATAGAGAGTAAGTTCCAGGTTTGTCAGGCATAAGCTTTTGCTAGAATCTGACATTCATGGTTTTAACTGGGTCTGGTTTGATAGCCCATATTTTGAGGACAGCCAAGCCTTTCAGCCATGTCCACTGAGTCTGGCAGTAGAATTGGGAGACAGGAGAACCAGTACAGGTTGGAGGTCTTTCCAAGCCTAGGCTGAGGAAATAGTCTCCAACACCACCACAGCCCCTGCGACTCCCTGAAACCCTGAGTAGAGGATAGGGAATGCCATCAGACAGCACTCTTATCTCACAAGGTGCCACTCCTGTGACTTTGGTATTGTTACATATGGCGGGTCCTGAACACATCTGTATTAACTAAAGCCAGCCTGCTTGAAAGAGCACTTGTAACAGCTGTGGCCTGCAGCCTGTGCTACCTGGATTTCTGCTGCTCAGCATGGTCTTGTTTTGCTTACTTTTTGGGTGACTATTGATCAGTTTAAGAGGGAACTAGGCATTCTAGCAATAATTTTATTGGTTACTATAGCTGAGCCCAAGTCTCTTATGAAATGCGTATAATTGGATTGAAACATGCTTTGAGTCAGAACACTTTAAGGAAGTCCTTTATTACTAACTCATGGCCAGTGTTGACCACAAGGTAAAAGAACATAGTACAGATGAACAGCCCAGTAGGGTGTGTGCCATTGTCTATCCCTGTTGTGGGGCATTCCCAGGGAAAATGCCTTCTTTTATCCACCTTCAGAGTCCCCCATGCCCTTTCTTAGTATTCTATGCTCAGTTTAGTGTAGGCCTTTTTATAGCACATGGCAATAAGGTGAAATACTACATAAAAATATATAATATCCATAGGGAATGGGGAAGGGGACATAACCAGGACCTCTGCCATGGGTCCTGGCCTCTCAGCCACCACAGCACGAGGGGAATTAAAGAAGAGACAGGAAATGAGACTTACAGTGGAGAAGCTGAGTTTCGGGTCCTGATCAGTGCTCCTGATGGCATCAAAGACAAAGGCCCCCAAGCGCGTCCAGTATTTATTGAATACAATCGTAGGAAGGAATAGGGAGCAGGGTATGCTTTGAAGGCATCTAGTGAAATACTGCCGAACACCTGGCATGGTGGTACCAGGCAGGGCTGTTAGGGAGTAAGCACTGTTTATCTTGCTTGGATAGAACAAACCAGTACTGGGTGCAATTAGCAGGCAACCATCGGGTCAGTGAGGAGCCATAATTCAGGGAAAAGGATTTTAATTGGGGTCATGCTGACCTCAGCTGCATGAAACTCAGAGCCCTGCCACTTCATGGACCAGGGCCTAGGTTTCCATGGCAGCCATTGCGGGAGGGACTATACTCTCCTAGTCTGCCGTCTGACAAGCCCATTTGAGTTGAAGAGAGCTTCAGTCTGACTCTTGATATAAAACAATATAGCCAAATTATGGAAAGCAAGAAGCAGTTGCCACTAGGTGCTAGTACTCAGCAGGGATGTCTGCTACAAATATCTCCCCTCTCCTCAAAATAAATATGTAAGACTATTAATAAAGATTTAATAGCAGATCTGAAGTATATTTGAAAACATGGGGAACTCTGACTTCCCATCAGCCTTATGTCAGTACCCCAGATGGGCTAAGCTCATACCCTTCGTGGCTGTTGGCCTGCTGTTCCTTCTGCCTAGAGCTCTTTCTCCTCCAAGATCTTGGGCAGTGGCATTCCCTAGCTTCCACCCTGATCTTACTCTGCTCATCCCCTGCTCTGTCTTTATAGCACATGCCACTGTTTAAATGCCTGTTTGTCCTTTGCCAGGTCTGTTTCCTGCCTTCTCATCTGGAATATAAAGGCAAAAACAAAATACAAGGACCTTGCCTCTTTTGCCATAGTCTGCCCAGTGTCTGGCTCAGGCAGATGATCAGGAAATGCTGCTTGCATAAATTTGCTTCTACAAATTGCAGCTTTGCATCCCTGTATTAGCAAAATTTAGATTTAACCTTTCCTGTAATTTATGCTTAGTTTGAAACAGGTTGACAGTTCTGTTCAGCAGCCTAGGAGGAACTCTCAGAGTATGTTCGTTATTCTTTAACCTTGAGGGTTAGGATGAAAAAAGGTGTCAGAGTTTTCAAACCTTTCAAAGGAATTACCTTTTTAAAGGAAGAGGAAGGTGCACACTAATGTCAGATAAGATTATGTTTTGGTTCCAAATGTTTCATGAATCTGAAGGTAACTTGCCTGGTAGAATGTCTCAGCCTCCTGAAACTAAGAAGTAAAATGCTATTACAAGGCTGTGGGAAGCAGCACTTGGACATGGGCTTAACAGAAGTATGGATTATACAACTTCTTGGAGGACACTTGGACAATATGTTTCACAAGTGCACACGCACAATCTTTTGAACCAGCAAGGCTATATCTGAGAATTTTTCCTATATACAAGGATTTTTATTAAAGCATTGTTTTTAATAGCAAAAAGTTGGAAACTGCCACCAATATAGGACAATTGTGGACAGTTCCCCTGATGGGAGTATTTTGTTTAATAAAAGAACAGAGCTAATCTGTGTGTTCTATGATGCATGATTGGGGAGGGCAAGGCACATGTTGTACTAGTGTTTGGAATGGAGGAAGGTTTCTGTGTTTATATATGTATGTATATGTACATATACACACACATGTCTATGACAGATGTCTGCTTGCATATGCTTAGACTCTCTGGGAGGTTACACACCAACCTGGCAGCTTTGGTTGCCTCTGCAAAGAAGAGTAGAAGTAACTTTTCATTTTATACCTTTTGTACCTTTTGAATTTTGTACCATGTACATATATTATCTATTAAAAAACAAATGGTTTTTAAATTTTGATGTAGTTTTTTTTAAAAAATGGAAGATGATTCTGGCTCCGTATATGTGCTTTGTTAAGGAAGATAAAACCCTTGAGTTAAAGCAGTAAAACTCATTTGCTCTGGTCTTAGGGGCAGTGGGCCAGTGCAAAAGTGGCCGTCCTTTTGTGGTAGAACATGTCTGAGCAGATGAAACACCAAGTAGCTGGCTCTGTGTCCACTGTGTGTGTTTGGCTAGCAGGGAAAGAAATGGGCCCATGAATGGACTGTGAAGTGACTGAGTCCTGGCAATAGACTAAAGCTGCTGCTATGAGGGTTGCCTGCATCTCGTGAAAAAAAAATCACAGTGTAACCATTGTTCCTTATTCTTGGGGTACAAAAGCTGGGGATGGTACCTGTGAGTCCAAGGTTAGCTGTTAACATCCTCCAGAAGCCAATCCCGTCTTCTGTAGAAATTGGCTGCCAGTAATCCTTCCTGCTCCTTTCCTCACCAGCAGAACTCCAGTTTTGTTCAGCCCTGGGAGAGGAATCATAACAGCTGTTCTAAAACAGTGATGGGAATCCCATTTCTTCTTGCCATGAATTGGTTTACAGATGGGTGTCTAACCCATTAGGGTTAATGCCCAATTGGGGAAAAACTGCTAAGCTTTCCAGGAAAGACTCTTCTTGGATCAGCACATTGTACATCAGGAGAACTTATGCCTGCCCTTCCTGTTTGTGCAAGTTGTTGAGAAAAAGACAAAATATGAGCAACTTCATCCCGAGTCCATGAAAAGAGGTTCTAACAACACATCTTGGAAGAGCAAAAAGATGGAAAGAACCTGTTTCTGTGAATTCATGATGAGCTTCTGAACCAACCAGGGCTCTACTTGCCTCGTGTTCTTATTTGTGAGAATATTCTGTTAACTGGCACATTTAGCCGAGAAATATTTGAATTTCTGCTTTGTATCAACCAAATCGAATTTTCCCATAAAGTCAACATTGAACCTAACCATTTGATTCAGTTCTTATCCAATTTCATTTGCTACCAGAATCGTAGAATTAAGTTTGTGAACTGAGGTAGCACCATAGTTACAATTTTATATTGAGAAGCTAGAGAAGGGCTCAGTCAACTGACTAGTTGAGAGAGTATATCACATAGAAACCTAGTAAAGAAAATACCAGGCAGAGCAAATACCAAATTTAAAGGTCCTGAGTTATACCCAGGTAAATTTGGGGAATAATAAGCAGACCTGCACGGGAAGACTATAGAAGGATTTGAAAAGAAAAGCAATGTGATTTGGCTTCAATTTTAATAGAGGTTCCTCTGGAGGCTGTGTTGCCTATGGACTACAGGGAGCCCATTTAAGAGAACACTAATAAGACGAAAATATTAAGACAAGACTTAACCCTTTCTGTATTGCACTTTTTTTTCTGGTTCTGTTTTAAAATGTTGAACATTATTGTTTGCTTATTCCCATCATACCAAATACCTTTGTCATGGCAGTAGACTGTTTTTCTCCAACCCTTCACTTTGGGGTTTTCCTTGGCTTATGAGATAGCAGACTTTTGCCCCATGACAAAAATGCCCTTTTTTCCCTAAGGATCATTACAGTCCTATGTTTCCCAGGCTGGCCTTGAACTTGTAATCTTCTGCTCAGCTTCCCAAGTAGCTAGGATCATAGACATGTTCCACCATATCCAGCTTTGACATGAGTTTTGAAACTGTGTGCCGCACTCTTGCCCTTCTCTTAAGTAAAATATTCTGTCAGCCCAGGGAGTATAAAGGACACATGAAGCATACCTTGACCTAACCTGCAGCTTGAAACCAAGCCCAGAAGAGTCCAGCTAAGATCAGTGAAACCTCAAACAAGCTATAGGCATATCAGCAAGAAATAAAGGCTCGTTGCTATATGCCACTGAGATTTTGTTGTTGGATACAATTGAGAACAAAGCTGAAGATTACACCCAGTGTCTTTCAGCCAAGATTATTAATACAGCCTACAGGTTTTGTTGGTAGTGGTTTTGAGTTCTACAACAGGCATTGTTTTCCCCAACTTAGTGTTTACACCATAAATAAAAATGATTCAGAGCTTTCACAAGGATGCCTCAAAAGCATTTTTATTACACATACAAGTCATTATGGTGAAGTAATGGGAAAAATTCGTATGTCTCATCTCCCATGTGGTGAAGAAACAGCAAAGACCAAACTAGCGGTTCACAACTCTGCCTATACATTGGAATCATTGGTAAGATTTTAATGGTGCTGTTGCCAGGTCATCCACCGGGAATGCTAGCTTACCCTGTTTAAAGAGTATTAAGTATTCAGCATCATCTCACTGATTAAAAAAAAAAATCATAGAATGTAATATATAGATCAACAGACCACTTCTTTGAGAGTCTGATTTGGTAGGTGTGAGGAAGACTGAGGTTTGTTTGTTAACTAAGCATGATCCTTATCTTCCTGCAAATTGGAATATACAGTGGTGCCTTGGATTGTTTTTTGATGTGGGGAAGAGGGCTGTGTTTGTGTTTTTGTGAGGAAGATGGCCAGGATCATGATTGTGACCTGGTGCGGAGTTTACAAATGAAAACAAGATTTTGCTGAATACTTTTGTTTGCGAACCAAATTGTTCTGCAAACAGAAGTATTCATGAAGAGAGGTATTGCTTTATTGCTTTGGGGGGAGTGTAAGTGGCTGAGGAAAGTAAGTTGAGACCAGCGAATAGGAGGTCTTTCACAAAGGAGAGGGTCTTTTGAGCAGGCTGAGAGACCTTCACAGAGGGAACAGCACATTAGACAAAGGAAAGGAAGTCAGCTTTGACCCTTGTGTCAATGCTAAATGTAGCAGTAACAACCTCAAGTGTTGTGCTGAAAGGATTCTATGGGGGAGTTTCTTACAGGGAAATATACGATGATCCATTGGCAATCCCTTCTCTCTATATAGGAAGAAGGCATAGTTACATGTTTCTCATACTTTTGCTATCCTTCATGGGACAGCAAGTGTATGGCACAGCTTCCATATTCCAGGCTTAACAGCATGACTTTGAAAACATCATTAGTACTTAAATATGGAAGGAAGGCTCCTATATCACTGAAGGTGATAGATACAAGTTCATTTCCTCCTCACAACTCTGCCTATATGTGTCTTCAGCCCCTTTCATCTCTGCCTGGTAAAGAGGCTTTTGAAGGCATCATTGTAGTTCTTATTAAAAGCTGTGTAAATCAGAGGGTTAAAGAAAGAATTGGAGTAGCCAAGCCACAGAAATACACTTTTCCAGATGGGGGGTAGGCTGCAAGCGCAGAGGGGACTAATGAGCTCAGTCACAAAGAAGGGGATCCAGCATAGCACAAACACTCCAATCAGAATCCCCACCATCATGGCTGCTCGCTTCTCCTTCTGTTCCCGCCAGAAGTCTCCATTTGCCTGGAAAGTCACAGCTGGTTGGCAACGTGCTGTGAACAACATCTCAGCCTCATGAGGTGTCTCCTTCACCTTGGAATAAAGAAAATATGGCATTAAAAAATCTGAAGAAACAAAGTAATGTAGGCTGTCTCAAAAAGTGGTATCACAGGGCTAAATGCTGCTTCAAAAATAGGAAGACAGGTGAATGTCAAAAATCGCAGCTTACCAGAAAAATAAGCAGAAACCTCTCCAGGAACCAGTGCTGGGCTAAGAAAATTAAGCTGTAATGGAGGCTTAGTGTGGACAGATTTGAGAGTCTAAAACTCCAGGAGGACCTAGTCATCAGTCAGAGTGCATATTTTTGTAAATTTCTTACAAAATAATTTTTGTAATCGGATTGCTTCAAGGAATTATACCAGGTCCTCACAGTAAATATTGGAGAAAAAAATGACCTTACATGCTTCCTCTAAGTGGAAAGGGAAGAAGATCCACGTTTAAACGTATCAGGACCTTCTGTCCTTAAGGGATATCCTCTTAAGAAGTATAATTACAAAAACCTAATGTTTTTTGAAAAGGGAAATACAGAACACACTAATCTTTTGCCCACCTGACAGGAAGGTACAACTAAAAGTACTACAGTTTACAGTTTAACAGCACAGACTTCAGAAAGACTTGAGAACTAATCATAGGTCTATATAATGCTTTCTGTTCCCCTACTTATTACAGTTCCTTTTATTCAATACATTATACATACATTGCTCCCCTCCCCCCAAAATTATAAGGTGTACTTTAAGTCCTTAAAAAGCAGTATGAAAAGATCTAACAGAATCAGTCATGTGGCCATGATGTTGGAATCATCAGACCAGGAATTTCTAAAAATTGTAATATGCTAAGGAGTTTGACAAGAAGTAGAAAACCTTGCAAGAACTTTGGATAATTAAGGCAGAGAAGATTTCTGAAAATAAGTATTAGTGTTCAAAAACATTGTAATGGAAAAAGAATGCCTTTGATAGACTCATTAGACTGGACATAGTTAAGGAAACAATCTCTGACCTTGAGGGTATGATAGTAGTGTTTTGTTTTGTTTTATTTTGTTTTTTGGAGACAGGATCTCACTGTGTAGCCCAGGCTAGCCTCATACTGGTAGCAATCCTTGTGCCTCAGCCTCCAGAGTGCTAGGATTAAAGGCATGCACCACTGCACCCCACTATACAATAGTGAGTTCTGAAACTGCGAAACAAAGGGGAAAAAAAAAACAAAACAAAATTCAGAATGTTTAATAAGATATCAGGAACAAGAATTAGGAACAGAAGCAATATTTCAAGTTAAAAATTTCCCCTAATTAATGTTAAATATCAAACCACAGTTCCAGGCAAGTCAAAGAACACTCAAGATAAATGCCAAACTAAGCATCAAAAACAACTAGACCTATTTAAATTGCAGAAAAACAGTGATCAAGAAAACAATCTTTAAAGAATCCTAAAGAAACAAAACACCTTACCTGTAGAGGAGCAAAGATAAAAAATACACCTGTCTTCTCAGTAACCTTACAAGCGTGAAGAATGTCAAGTGAAATATTTAACTCATTTATGCCAAATATTGCAGTTTTTAAAATTTTTGCATGAAATTCATATATGTTACCTAACAAAATTTAAGAAACAAGAATTTGAAGAAAAAAAAACTTACTATGTCCCGTTGTTAAAGGTGATCCAAAAAAGGAATGGTAGGCTTTAATTTGTTAAAGTGTTGAGGGTCTGGGCATCTTCTCCAACCTAGAATTCTATATCTTGCAATATTACCATTTAAAAATGGAAGAAATACTTTCTCAGACAAAATTTAAGAAATTTTTTTGCCAGTGGATCTGCTTTGGAAGTCCAGAGAAGGAAAATGATATAGACCAGAAACTTGATTTTACAGTAAGAACATAATGAATAAATGAAGGTGAAGTAAAATTTTTTATTTGCATTGTTAGCTCAAATACTAATAGCAATAATATATTCAATTATAAATTATGCACTTATTCATGCTTACATATAAGTGAAATGAATGGCAGCAATAGACGAGAAAAATGAATTAGGGTACCCATGAAGTAGTATAGTGTTATTTGACATTGAACCTGGAATGGTTATGTATATATATATTGCAAACTCAAGAGCAATCACTTAAAAAGTAAACAAGTGTAATTGATATGCTAAGAAAGAGAAAATGAAACCATGTCATATTCTCAAACTACAAAAATGAAAAAAAGTGGGCCAGGGATTTAGCTCAGTGGTTTCGCTGCCTGCTGTGCAGGGGCAAGGACCTGAGTTCAATCCCCGGTACCAAAAAAAAAAAAAAAAGTACAAGATTTAAGAAGAATGAACAAGGGCAACAGTAATAAATACAGATATTAATACAACTATCAGTGATCACTAAACACCATGCATCAATTAAAAGGAATGATCAACTAGGCATGGTGGCACACATTTGCAATCCCAACACTATGTAAGGCTGACACAGGAGGATCACAAATTCAAGTCCAGCCTACAGCAACACCCCTTAGTAGGATCCTGTCTAAAAACTTTAAGGGTCTGGGGCTGTATCTCAGTGTGAAGGCTCCAGAGTAAATCCCTAGTAATAAAGAGGGGTGGGGGAGGAGTGGAGCCACATGGGCACCAATACACCCCACCCCCACCCCCGCATCTGGCCACTAGGCCAAGCCAGCACTTGGATCAACACCACAGAGGGGCAGAAAGGACATTTATCTGAGCTCCAGAAGATAGAAGTGAACAAGAGAAAGAGGGCCTCTCTGACTCCTAGATGAGAACTGAAGCCTACTGGAAAAGTAAAATCTCTGCAATGAAGGCACACCAGACCACCATAGTTGGACCTTTCCAGGCCTCCATACCACTGTCCCTCACCATCAAGGAGCAGAGCCTCCCCCCCTACCACCACCCAGCACCAAGGACGTGAGCCCTGTAGCTGCCAGCAGCACACACCCCTACCTTCCTCCCTTGAAATGAGACAGGTAAACAAGTCTCAAAACCAGACTTCCAAGTCACCTACAGCAACCCCAAAGGAAAATGAGATGGAACACTCTGATACTTAACCACCTGGACTCCCTGAGCTGGCAACAAAAGAGGATCTGGAAAAAATGAAATCAGAAATAATTTCTCAGATAACAGGAGAAATAGTGCTCCTAGTGCAAGACATGATTAATAAATCTAGAGAGGAGCTGAGGAACATGATGGAATCCCAACATAGGAAACAAATGGAATCCATAAAACAGATGCAAATAGATTTCCAGGAGATGAAAAACTCCATTGAAAGTCTACAGAGCAGAATGAGCCAATGTGAGGACAGAATTTCAGATATAGAAGATATGATTACAGTAAATGACCAGGAAAAGAAAAATTGCTTCAAAATTATAAGGGAACACCAGAAATCAATCCAGCAGCTGCTAGATGATTCAAAGAATAACATAAGACTGATTGGAGTCAATGAAGAAACAGAAGAGAGTGCAGATGACATAAAAAAATTCTTCACAGAAGTAATGGCAGAAAACTTCCCAAGCAGGGGAAAATAACTTGACATACAGATAAGTGAGGCATATAGGACTCCAAATAGCCTTGATCAAAAAAAAAATCTACACATAGGCATATAATTGTTAAGATGCCAGAAACCCAACAGAAGAACAAAATTCTACAAGCAGTTAGAGAAAAGAAACAAGTCACATATAAAGGAAAGCCCATCAAATCACAGCAGACTTCTCAACACAAACCATCAAGGCAAGAAGAGCTTGGAGTGACATATTCCAAGCCCTACAAGAAAACAGCCTCCAACCCAGATTGATGTACCCTTCAAAACTATCTTTCAAAATTGATGGAGAAATAAGATACTTTCATGACAAAGAGCACCTTAGGAACTTCATGAATACAAAAGCAGCATGCCAAAAATTTTAGACACTATCCTAGGAAAAGACGAGGATCACAATCCCAGGAAGCCCAGCAGAATGAATCCTTTGGGCATGACAAGAAATTAAACACAAAGGGGGAGACTCCAACAAAAAGAAAAAGTCTTGACAATGATAAGTCAATACATATCAGTTATAACCATCAATGTTAATGGTCTCAATTCACCATTCAAAAGAAATAGACTGGAAGAATGGGTCAAGAAGGAAGATCCAACAATATGCTGCATACAAGAAACACACAATTCAAAAAGAAACTCATAGACTGAAAGGGGTGGAAAATAATACTCCATGCAACAGGAACCCAAACAAAAAGGACTAGCTATCCTCTTTACAGATCAAGTGGATTTCAAATAAAGGGGTGGGGTTGGGGAGGGACTACTACCAAAGTAGATAAAAAAATAAGACCAAACCATGTCCATAAGAAATCCACTTTAAATATAAAGACATACATAAGTAAAAGGGGTGAAGAAAGATATACTGTACTAATAAAGAAAGCGGAACTAGCTATGTTTCAGACAGCATACTTTAAGAAAGCTATGTAGATAAAGAGGAGTATTACATATGATAACAGGGTCAGTATACCAAAAAGACATAGCAATCCTTAATGCATATGTGCTTAACAATAGATCAGCAAAATACAGGATGCAAAAGCTAATAGAAGTGCAAGGAGAAGTAGATGAAGTATTCTATTTGGAAACTTCAACTTTATCGGAAAGGATAGATCTAGCAGGCAGAAAAATCAGAGTTGAACTCAACTGCACCAACAATCAAGTGGATACAATTGACATCTATAGTTTATTTCAGTAACTGCAGATTACATATTCTCCAGCTCACATTCAACATTCATCAAGCTAGACCACAGGGGCCATAAAACAAACCTTGACAAATTAAAAAAATTAGAAATACCTTGTCTTAGACCATAATAGAATTAAATAAATTAATAACAGAAAGATAGTTGGAAAATCCTCAGATACTTGGGATAAAAGTGACTTAACAGAGCTCAGCCGGTCCCAGCACCCAGAAGGAAGCTCCCCACCTCCATCCCAGGCTCCTAGGGCAGTGAAGCTCAGCTGGTCACAAGCACTCGGAAGGAAGCTCCCCCGCTGCCATCCCAGGCTCCTAGGGCCAAGAAGGTGAGCTGGTCCCAGCACCTGGAAGGAAGCTCCCCCACCTCCATCCCAGGCTCCTAGGGCAGAGAAGCTCAGCTGGTTTCAGCACCTGGAAGGAAGCTCCCTGCCTCCATCCCAGGCTCCTGGGGCAGTGAAGCTTGGGCAGTGAAGCTCAGCCAGTCCCAGCAGCTGGAAGGAAGCTCCCCCACCACCATCACAAGCTCCTAGGACAGAGAAGCTGAGCCAGTTCCAGCACCCAGAAGGAGGCTCCCCTGCTGCCATCCCAAGCTCCTAGGGCAGACAAGGTGAGCCGTGTGGGTGCCAGAATCCCCCCCCCGGCCCCGTGGAAATGAGAAGACACATAAACAAGCCTCAAAAACATACTTCCAGGTAACCTACAGCAACCCCAAAGGGAAACGAGATGGAACACTCTGATACTCAACCACTTGGACTCTCTGAACTGGTAACAAAAGAGGATCTGGGAAAAATGAAATCAGAAATAATTACTCAGGTAACAGCAAAGATTTTACTCATGGTCCAAGACATGATTAATCTAGAGAGGACACAGATTTTAAAAAATAGAGGATCTGAGGAACATGATGGAATCCCAACATAGGAAACAAATGGAATCCATAAAACAGATACAAACAGATTTCCAAGAGATTAAAAATTCCATCGAAAGTCTGTGCAGCAGAATGAACCAATGTGAGGATAGAATTTCACATATAGAAGATAAGATTGCAATTAGTGAGGAGGAAAAGAAAAATTGCTTTGAAATTATAAGGGAACATGAGAAATCAATCCAGCACCTGCTAGACAATGCAAAGAAGAATAACATAAGACTGATTGGAGTCAATGAAGAAAGAGGAGAGAGTGCAGATGACATAAACTCTTCACAGAAGTGATGGCAGAAAATGTCCCAAAGAGGGGAAAAGAACTTGACATACACATAAGTGAGGCATAAAAGATTCCAGCTAACCTTAATCAAAAAAAAATCTATACATAGGCATATAATAGTTAGGTTTCCAGAAATCCAACAGAAAAACAAAATTCTACAAACAGTGAGAGAAAAGAAACAAATCACATACAAAGGAAAGCCCATCAGAATTACAGCAGACTTCTCAATGCAAACCCTCAAGGCAAGAAGAGCTTGGAGTGATGTATTTCAAGCCCTAAAGGAAAACAGCCTCCAGCCCAGATTGATGTACCCTGCAAAACTATCTTTCAAAATTGATGGAGAAATAAGATGCTTTCCTAATAAAGAGCACCTCAGGAACTTCATGAATACCAAACTGGCACTCCAAAAAATTTTAGTACCCTAGGAAAAGACAATGAGGATCACAACCCCAGGAAACCCAGCAGAATGATTCCACTGGTCATGACAAACACAAAGGGGGAGAATCCAACAAAAAGAAAAAGTCATGACAAGGCTCTTAAAACTTTTGACTTCATCTCCCTAATGAGTGTATAATTCAATCTTGTTATTGTACTGATTAGTATTTTTCTGATTCTAGAATCGCACACCATTCCTTGTGCTATACTGGCTATTTATCATCTTATGTCTACATTTTAATTGGGTTGTCTATTGATGAGCTGTAAGAATTCTTTATATATTCTGCTCATAGGTTGTATGCATTGTAAATATGGTCTGTTTAAGGACTACTTTTCATTTTAATGATGTCATTTAAAGTTCTAAATTTTGATGGAATCTCATCAATTTTTTTTTCTTTTATACATTATGTTTTTTGTATCCTAGGTAGTTCTTGCCTACCCTGAATTCATCAATATTTTCCCTTATAATTTCTTCTTAAAGTTTTGTACTTTTAGGCTTTCTTATTTAGGTTCATAGATCCCTTCAAGTTATTTTCATGTATGAAAATAAAGGGTTGAGGTTAATTTTTTATATATGGATACCTGGTGTTCTAGTGCCGTTTGTTGAAGACACTATCTCTTCCTTGGCTCTTGAATCGAGTTTATATTCTATAAAATGCTAATGTTAAATAATCTTTCAAAACTCAGTGGACCATATATGTGTGGTTCTATTTCTAGATTCTCTGTTTTATTCCAATGATCTATATGTCTTTCCTTACACCAACACTGCCTTGATTACTGTAGCTTTAGAAGAAGTCTTAAAATTGGGTGCTAAACGTCTTCCAACACTGTTTTTTGGGGGGGGTTTGGCTTTTCTGGGTCCTTTGTACTCCTACGTAACTTTTAAATTTCAATATCCAGTTCTTCATTTATAGCAAGTATACACAGACCTGAATTTTTATATATACCTTGTGTTTTCTAATCCTGCTAAATTCAAGTACAAGTTCTAGGGGCTCCTAGAGATTTCTTAGTATTTTCTCTGTAGATGATCATTTCATCTACATATAAAGATTTTGCTTCTGCCATGCCAATCCTATCCTAGTTGTGTCATTTTATTGCCAGATTATTTTGGTTTAGACCTATGTTTCAAAGTCTAATGGACAGATGAAGAGTAGGCATATATGCCCTTGTTCCCCACTTTAGGGAGAAAGCATTGTATCATCTCCATTCATAGAAGGAGTTTTGTTGGAAGTATGGAGAACATGTCTTTGATCTGTTGAGAAGGTTCTGTTCTACTTCTAGTCTCCTGATAGCTTTTCCCATGAACAGCTGTAGAATTTAGTCCAATACTCTTTCTCCAACTAGTGACAAGATCATATGGCTTTCTCCTTTCCTCTGTTAAAATGATTACTTTTGGAGGTGGATCTTCCCATGCTGAACCAACACTGCCATCCCTGTAATAAAACCACTTTCTACATACTGCCGGATCTGACTTTTAAGAGTTGTTTTGTAAACAAATTTGCATCTATGTTCATACTTTTTTTCTTCTATTATCTTTATCCAGTTTTAGGATTAGCACAATGTTGATTTCCTAAAATGAGGGGAGAAATGTTCCTTCTTTTTTCTGCTTTGTTTGATATAATGTATCAGTTAAAATGTTTAGAAGCCTGCTGTTGTCATATAGGTAGGTTTTCAAGCTAGGAATATACTTTTTTTAATAGATGCTATTCAAATTTTATATTTCCTCCAGAGTTAGTGTCATTAATTTGTCTTCTGAGTTACTTCTTAGAAGTTGTCAAATTTATTTCAAAAAAGATTTTTGTAATATCCTTTTAAATTCTGTAAAATCTGTGTTAATGTCTCCTAGATCTTAATATTATAATTTAAAAAATGTATAACTGATATTGTGTAACAGGAAGCAAAGATCTAAAAGATCAGTGGAATTGGGAGGGGTAGGGGAAGGGAAAAAAGGGAAAGGAAAAAATATGAGAAGAGGAAAAAAATGGAAACAAGGTCTTTGCAAATAGGGAAGGGTGGAGGGGGTGAAGGGAGGGCAAGGGAAGGGGAAAAAAAATAACCAAGAGACTCATGTGATGGTACAAGATCCCAATGATGAATGTAACTATTGTATACCTAAAATGTACCAATAAAGTTTATGGGGAAAAAATGTGTTATATACATGTACCAACTCCCCACGACGAATGTAATCATTATCTCCTGCATACATGTACTAATAAAAAAAAATTTTTAAGCTAGACATTACTATATGCTGCCTGTAAGAAACTCACTTCACTTGTAAATATATCACCCCAATCCTAGATAGCAGTGCTCCTTGCTACAGTGAGCGTCCACAAATTTTTTTTGCCTCCAGGGCCAGCTGAACAGCTCCAGCAGAAGTGCCTAGATACTGAAGCTGTGCTAAATGAGAATGGCCTCAGTACAAGGACCTTTTACATTGCTGAGAGCCACCTGTCCTGGTTAGATGGTTCCAAATTAGTATTTCTCACTATCCTACCATTAGTTTACACTCTGTTTCCAGGGACCTAGATGTCTATCCACAAGAGCATTTGTAGGTTATGGTAAATGTGAAGTTTGGATAAGAATTAAGAGAATCTGTTGATGAAAAAGACAATGATGATTATGTTGAATCTATTACTAAATTTAGATTTGGGCCAGTGGTAAATCAGCATTGCAGGCAGTGTTCACTGCAATGTGAAGATGTCAGCTCTTGCATCCAAATCCTGAGGTGCAGACTCATGATTAGAATGGAGAAGAGTGTGGTATGAAATCACATGATTGCATAAAGGTAGGTATCATACCAACAATTGCTAGACAGTTTGAGAATGCAAATGTTGATCACTGAAAATGATTTTTGATGTTTAAAGGTTCTTCACATATCTATAGGAGAGAACTTGGTCCCCTTCTCCTCTGGAATGAAGTTGATGAAAGTCTTTTAAATTATCCAAAATTCATTTAAGCCAGTTTTTCCTCAAGAAAAATTATACTGGACAGCAAGCTGCCACAAACAAAAGAAATTATGACCTTCATTAACAAACATGAATTAACTGAGTGGCTATTTGTGGTTTAGCATTCACCCTAAAACTTCCTGTGTCTTGGTACCCTCTAAGTAAGCTGATAACTTCTGCCCTTGCTGTATGCGTCATCTATACACTAGCCAGCTGGTATGGTGAAGATGCACAGGAGCTGGCAGGGAAAAAAAAGAGGTTAAAGATACCTCTTTTGTGCCTAGTGATTCCTTTGCCCCTAAAAGAAAAGTCAGAGGTCTCAGAAGGATCAGGCTCTGTCAGTCTTCACACGGGCAAGGTTTTTTTGTTTTTGGTTTTGTTTTTACTAATTTGGGGCCCAGATTAATTCAAGCTTCTCTAGGTAGTCTCTTGGAAGGCATTCTGGCTCCAGAGGCTGCCTCTGACACAAGTGCTTCTGGCTATCTTCTGCTCCTTCCACCTTGTTTTTCCATTCTGCTTTCTTATAGCCTCTTAGGTAATAACCTTTAGTTTCTACCCTCTGAGATTAGTTTTCTGTAACAGACAAGTGAACTGGGATGAAATTCTCAAAGTACTACCCCAGACAATAATTGTTTTCTCTTTGTAATATCTTAAATAAATCTGGGTTTTCTATTTTTAAAAATAAATGGTTAGAAAAAGATATACTGCACAAAGGGAAGCCAAACATAAACAGGAATAGTTATAGCATATAAAGCAGACTTTAAATTTTAAATATAAAAATAGAAATAAATGATAACAGGAAGTAGGGAGATAGATTTTTCTTAAATGGGAAGATCCTTCTTAAAAGATGGAAAGTGGGGAGAGGAGAAGGTAATGAACAAAGAATTAAGATGTGTTATGTACATGTACTGACTCCCCACAAGAAATGTAATCATTATGTACTGCAAATGTACTAAAAAGAAAAAGAAAAACCTGAAAAAATGTCACAAGATCATTATATATTGATAAAAAGATCAATCCAGCAAATACTTGCACAGAAAGAACATACATCATGGGCCAGGGCTTTAGCTCAGTGGCGTCATGCCTGCATGGCAAGCACAAGGTCCTGAGTTCAGTCCCTGGTACTGAAAAAAAAAAAACATACTTCAAAATACTAAAGGTTATGCAGTATATGAAAAAACCACAATGCATATCATACTGACTGGAGAAACATGGAAAGCATTTTCTCTAAGCTTGGGAACAAAACAAGGTTGTACACTTTCATAACTCTTGTTTAATCTAGTAGTAGAAGTCTTAGCAAGAGAAAGAAAAGTCATTTAAATTGGAAGGAAAAAAACTAAATTACACATTTGCAGATAACATGATTCTATACATTGAAAAACAGCCCATCAAACAAGTTTTAGAAATTACAAACATATTCAGTAAAGTTACAGAATACAACATCAACATACCAAAAAAGTATCATTTTTATACACCAATAATGAACTTTCTGAAAAAGAAAATCCTATTCACAAGAGCTACAAAAATATTGGGGAGTATATTTAACCAAGAAAGTGAAAAATCCTACAATTAAATTATAAAACACTGATGAAAGAAATTATAAAAGACACCAAAAAGAAAGGTATTTCATGTTCCTGAATCAGAAGAGTCAGTTTTGTTAAAATGACCATACTATCTAATGTGATCTATAGATTCAATACAATTCCATAAAAAGGATTTCTGTCACAGAAATTGAAAAAAATCCTAAAATTTGTACAGTGCCACAAAAGACCTGGAATAGTAAAGTCATCCTTACTGACACCCCACCATATGCTGGAGGCATCAGCAATACCTGACTTCAAAACTTACTACAAATCTGTAGTAAGTGAAACAGTATGGTACTGTCATAAAAAGATAGAGACAGAATAAAGAACCCAGAAATTAACCCACATACTGATTTTTGACAAAGTCACCAAGAACATACAGTGAAGAAATGAGAGTCTCTTCATTAAATGGTGCTGGAAAAGTTGAATATACATATGCAGAATGAAACTAGATCCATTCTTTTACAGTACACAAAACTCAATTCAAAATAGATCAAAAACCTAAACTTGAAAACTGAAACTATGTATGTAATACAAGAAAACAATAAACATTTCAAGACAGTTTAGGCAGTGAATTTTTAGATAAGACCCCAAAGGCACAAGCAACAAAAGTTAGATAAATGGGATTATATTATACTATGAAGCTTCTACACAACAAAGGAAATATCAACAGAATTGAAACAAATTAGAATATGAGAGAAAATATTTGTAAACTATTCATCCAAGTGGTTGATGATATATATATGTGTGTGTGTGTGTGTGTGCTTAACCCCCAAATAACAAAAATACAACTAAAAAGGCAAAAAAAAAAACCCAAATGGGCCAAAGAACCACACACATTTCAAAAGAAGGTAAGCAAATAGCTACTTAGTACATGAAAACGGTAACTTTCACTAATCAGAGAAATCCAAATGAAAACCACAATGAGATATCATCTTACCTTAGCTAGAATGACTATCAAAAAGACAAAAAGTGGGAGACAAGTTAGGTAGAACTCTTGAAGACATTGGCATAGGAAAAGACTATGAACAAATTCTCATCAGCACAGCAACTAGCACAAAGAATCAACAACTGGGATCTCATCTTTTTAAAAACCCTTCTGCACTGCAAGAGAAACCACCAACAGAGCTAAGAGACAACTTACAATGTGGGAAAAAATTTTATCAGCTGTTCCTCAGACAGAGGTCTACTATCTAGAATATATAAAAAGCTCAAAAAAATCAGACTCCCCAAATATAAAGACTCAATTCAAAAATGGGCATCTGAAATGAACAGACATTTTTTCAGACAAAGAAGTGAAAGCAACTAATAAACGTGAAAAAATGTTCAACATCACTGGTCATTTGAGAGATGCAGATGAAACAACACTGAGATTTCACCTCACCCAAGAAAGAATGGCTGCTATCAAGAAATCAACCGATAACAGATGCTGGTGGGATAGTGGGGAGAAAGGAACCCTTCTCCATTTTTGGTGGGAGTGTAGACTGGTGTAACCATTGTGGAAATCAATTTGGACATACCTCAAAAAACTAGGATTAGAAGTCCCATTTGATCCAGCTATTCCTCCACTGAATATCTTCCCAAAAGAATAAAAAGAATCACACTACAGTGATATATGCTCACCCATGTTTATAGTGGCTCAGTTTGTAATAGCTAAAACTTGGAAACAGCCCAATTGCCCATCAACTGGAGTCTGGATGAAGAAAATGTGTTTTTTAAATAAAATGGAGTACCATTCAGCCATAAAGAATGAGAAACTAGAGACGTTTATAGCTAAGTGGATGCACACTGAGGCCATACTCTTAAGTGACATAAATAGAACACACGTGTAAATACCTAATAGTTTCTCTGGTGTGAGAAACTGAAAGTGTAAATAAGGATCAAAATGTACAACAGATAATGTGAAACAGGAAAAAAAAATGCAAAGGGGTAGGGGAAGTGGGAGGGGCAGGGGAAAGGAAAGAAGAAAAGAAAAAATATGACAAAAGGAAAAAAGTGGAAACAAAGTCTGTAAATAGGGAAGGATGGAGGGGGTGAAGGGAGGGCAGGGGAATGGGAAAAAATAAGAGGGCCAGGGATTTAGCTCAGTGGTGCTGCTGCCTGGCTCACAAACACAAGGTTCCGAGTTCGATCCCCAGTACCCCCTAAAAAGAAAAATGAACCAAGATATGTCATGTAAAGGTACAAGATCCCAATGATGAATGTAACTATATTGTATACTAAAATGTACCAATAAACTTAATAGTTTTCCTGGTTTAAAAATAAAAAGGTAGGGCTGGAAGAATGCAGAGAAAGGGCTACACTTATACCTTGTTGATGGAGTTGTAAATTAGATTAGCAATTATGGAAAATATTATGAAATATTTTCAGAAAACTAAAAGTAGAACTATCATATGATCCAGCGATTCCACTACTGGATATATACCCAAAGAAAATAAAATCAGTATACAAAAAAATACCTGAACTATGTTTATTATAGCACTATTCACAATAGCCAAAATGTGGAATCTGCCCATATACCCTTTAATGGATGAATGGATAAAGAAAGTATGATATATGTATACAATGGGAATACTTCTCAGCCACACACACACAAAAATTTTGTCATGTGCACTAACATGAATGGAACTAGAGGTCATTATGTTAATCAAAATAAGCCAGACATTGAGAGAGAAATACTACAGGCTCTCACAAATTTGTGGATATGAAAAAGTCAGTCTTACAAAAGAACAGAATAGAATAATGTGCACTAAAGATTGGGAAAGAGAGGAGGAAAGGGAACAAAAAGAAATTGAATAATAACACCAAAACTTGGAGTAGAGGAATTACTCCTGCTTTTTCTTTAGACTAATAAGGAAACTATTGGTTAAAACAATCCATGATATATTTCAAAATAACTAGAAAAGGAGACTATGATACATACAATTCCAACATATAAAAATAATATTTGAAGATATTGAAAATTAAAATTTTCTGATCTATGAAAAACATTAAGATGATTGAAATACAAGCCACAATTAAGAGAAACTAATTGTAAAAGACATGAGATAAAGGATTGTTGTACAACAAAAACCATACAATTATCTCCAAAGATGCAGAAAAAGCATTTGACAAAATCCAACAAGCATTTATGATAAAAACCCTACAAAAAATTGGAATAGATGGTCTTGACCTCAATCTGATAAAAGCCATCTATGAAAAACCAACAGCCAGTATCATACTAAATGATCAAACACTGGAATCCTTCACACTAAAATCAGGAACAAGACAAGGATGTCCACTATCACCACTCTTGTTCAATATATTTTTTGAAACATTAGCCATGGCAATTAGACAAGAAAGAAATGAATAAGGATAGGAAATGAAGAAGTCAAACTGTCATTTGCAGATGACATGATACTCTATATAGAAGACCCCAAGAACACCACCAAAAGTCTTCTAAACTTAATAACCAAATTCCGTAGAGTAGCTGGATACAAGGTCAACACATGAAAACCAATACTTTCCTCTACATGAACAACAGACTCACTGAGAAACAGGGCAAATAATTCCTTCCACAATAGCATCCAAAAAACCTGAAATACCTAGGAATCAAGCTAATGAAAGAAATCAAAGACCTCTACTCTGAAAACTATAGCACTCTGAAAAGAGAGATTGAAGATGATATCAGAAAATGGACAGACATCCCCTGCTCCTGGGTAGGAAGGATCAAGATAGTGAAAATGGCCATACTTCCAAAACTGCTATATAGATTCAATGCAATCCCAATTGAAATTCCAGCACCATACTTCACGGACCTTGAGAAAAAAATCCAAAAATGCATTTGAAACAAGAGACCCAGAATACCAAAAGCAATTCTTGGTAACAGAGACATGGCAGGGGATATCACATTCCCCAACTTGAAACGATACTGCAAAGCTACTGTGATAAAAACAGCATGGTACTGGCAAAGAAACAGACCTGAGGACCAGTGGAACAGATTAGAAGATGCAGAAACAACGCCAGACACACTCAGCCATCTCATCTTCGATAAAGGAGCCAAACACCCTCAATGGAGGAAAGATAGCCTCTTTAATAAATGGTGCTGGAAAAAATTGGGTTTCAACTTGCTAAAGATTAAAACTAGACATATCTCTCACCATGCACTAAACTAAAATCAAAATGGATTAAAGATCTAAATATTAAAATAGAAACGTTGAACCAGCTAGAACAGAGTTTAAGTAGAACTCTTGAAGACATTGGTGTAGGAAAAGATTTAATGAACAAAACCTAAGTTGCCTGTGAACTAGCACAAACAATCAACAAGTGGGATCTCTTCTTATTAAAAAGCTTCTGCACAGCAAGAGAAACCACCAGCAGTGTGAAGAGACAACCCAGAATGTGGGAAAAAATCTTCACCTGCTCTTCCTCAGACAAAGGTCTACTATCTCGAATCTATAAAGAACTTCAAAAGATCAGACACTTAAATTTAAAGACCCAATCCAAAACTGGGCATCTGAAGTGAACAGATATTTCTCAGACAAAGAAGTAGAAGTAGCAAATAAACATGAAAAAATGTTCAACATCATGGGTCATTCAAGAGATGCAAATGAAGACAATGCTGAGATTCCACCTCACCCCAGAAAGAATGGTTGCTATCATGAAATCAACCAATAAAAATTGCTGGTGGGGCTGTGGGGAAAGAGGAACCCTGCTCCACTGCTGGTGGGAGTGTATACTGGTGCAACCACTATGGAAATCAGTATGGAGATACCTCACAGAACTAGGACTGGAAGTCCCATTTGACCCTGCTATTCCACTGCTGGGTATCTTCCCCAAAGAATTAAAAGAATCATACCACAGTGATATATGTGCACCCATGTTCGTAGCACAATCTATAATAGCTAAAACTTGGAAATAGCCCAAATGCCCATCAACTGGAGAATGGATATAGAAAATGTGGTGTTTTAAAAATAAAACTGAATACTACTCAGCCATAAAAAAATGAGAAATTAGAGAATTTATAGCTAAATGGGTACACATTGAGACGATACTGTTATTTGAAATATATAGGACACATGTAAATATCGAATACTTTCTCTAGTGTGAGAAATTGTAAATAAAGACTAAAAGCTATAATAGATAATGTGAAATAGAGGCAAAGGGGAAGGGGAATTGGGAGGGGTAGAAGAAAGGAAAGAAGGGAACGGAATGAATATGAGAAAATGGAAAAATGGAAACAAAGTCTTTGTAAATAAGGAGGGATGGGGTTGAAGGGAAGGCAGGGGTAGCAGGGAAGATAAGAACCAAGAGACCCCGCTGCAGACAGGCAGGTCTGCCAATGCCCTACCGAGGTCCTGAGTCACACAGAACATGCCGAATCAGCCCACTGCAGAGAGGCAGGTCTGTGCATGCCCTACCAAGGTCCTGAGTCATGCGGAAGATGCCGAATCACCCCACTGCAGACAGGCAGCCACCTGGTTCCACACTACAAAGACGCAGAGGACACCAGACCACCAGACCAAGGTACTGAATCCTGCTGCTCCCAGCCCAGAGGAAAGGGCTTTTGGGCCACCTTCTGTCCCACTGCTCCTGGCCCAGAGGAAGGGGCTTCCAGACTACCATCCCTCCCACCACCCCCGGCCCAGAGATAGGGGCTTCTGAGCCGCCATCCCACTGCTCCTGGTCCAGAGGAAGGGGCTTCCCGGCCACCATCCCTCCTGTTACTCCCAGCCCACAGGAAAGGGCTTTTGGGTCACCATTCCTACCGCTGCTCCCAGCCCCTGTCCCACCTCTCCCAGCTCAGAGGAGGTAATCCGTGCAAGCACTAACAGCTCCCCGCCCCAGTTGAAATGAGAAAACATGTAAATAAGTCTCAAAACCAGACTTCCAGATCACCTACAGCAACCCCAAAGGGAAATGAGATGGAACACTCTGATACTCAACCACCTGGACACACTGAACTGGCAACAAAAGGGGATCTGGAAAAAATGAAATCAGAAATAATTTCTCAGATGACAGGAGAAATTGGGCCCCTAGTGCAAGACATGATTAATGAATCTAGAGAGGAGCTCAGGAACATGATGGAATCCCAACATAAGAAACAAATGGAATCCATAAAACAGATGCAAATAGACTTCCAGGATATGAAAAACTCCATTGAAAGTCTACACAGCAGAATGAGCCAATGTGAGGACAGAATTTCAGATATAGAAGATAAGATTGCAATTAGTGAGCAGGAAAAGAAAAATTGCCTCAAAATTATAAGGGAATATGAGAAATCAATCCAGCAGCTGCTAGATGATGCAAGAAGAATAACATAAGACTGATTGGGCTCAATGAAGAAACAGGAGAGAGTGGAGATGACATAAAAAATCTCTTTGCAGAAATAATGGCAGAAAACTTCCCAAGCAGGAAAAAGAGCTTGACATACAGATAAGTGAGGCATATAGGACTCCAAATAGCCTTGATCAAAAAAAATCTACACATAGGCATATAATTGTTAAGATTCCAGAAACACAACAGAACAAAGTTCTCCAAGCAGTCAGAGAAAAGAAACAAATCACATACAAAGGAAAGCCCATCAGAATCACAGCAGACTTCTCAACACAAACCATCAAGGCAAGAAGAGCTTGGAGTGACATATTCCAAGCCCTACAAGAAAACAGCCTCCAACCCAGGTTAATGGACCCTGCAAAACTATCTTTTAAAATTGATGGAGAAATAAGATACTTTCAGGACAAAGAGCACCTTAGGAACTTTGTGAATTCCAAACCAGCACTCCAAAGAATTTTACACAATAGCCTAGGAACAGACATTGAGGATCACAACCCCAGGAAGCAAAGCAGAATGAACTCATCTGGCATGACAAGAAATTAAATGTAAAGGGGGAGAATGCAAAAAACAGTAAAAGTCATGGCAATGACAAGTCAATACGTTTCAGTTATACCCATCAATGTTAATGGTTTCAATTCACCAATCAAAAGAAATAGACTGGCAGAATGGGTCAAGAAGCAAAATCCAACAATATGCTGCATACAAGAAACATACTTAATTCAAAAGGAAACTGATAGACTGAAAGTTAAAGGGTGGGAAACAATACTCCATGTGACAGGAACCTTAAAAAACGCATGGGTACCTATCCTCTTTGCAGATCAAGTAGATTTCAAACCAACACTGATTAAGAGAGATGAAGGAGGACACTATATACTTGTAAAGGGAAGAATCCAAGAGGAAGAGATGACAATCATAAATATCTATGCACCAAACACTAGTGCAACCAACTATATACAACAAATACTAATGGACATGAAAAGTCATATATGCACTAATACAATTGTAGTGGTGGACCTCAACACCCCACTGTCACAAATAGATAGATCAACTAGACTAAAAATAAGTCATGAAATACTAGAACTCAATCAAACTCTTGAACAAATGAATTTAACAGATGTTTACAGAGTCTTCCACCCCACAAAATCAGAATACACATTCTTCTCAGCTGCACATGGGTCATTCTCAAAAATAGACCACTTACACATAGAACATGTTTACATAAGGGCAAAGGAATTGAAGTTATCCCCTGTATATTATCATACCATAGTGCGATGAAATCGGAGATCCATAGCAAAAGAAACAAAAAATTTCATAAACACGTGGAAATGGAACAACACAATTCTGAATAACCAGTAGGTCACAGAGGAAATTGAAGAAATCAGACAGTTCCTTCAATTCAATGACAATGACAATACAACACATTGGAATCTATGGGACACAATGAAAGTCTTATGAGGGAAATTCATAGCAGTGAATACACATATTAGGAAAACAGAACGAGTCCAATTAAACAACCTGATGCTGAACCTCAAGCTTCTAGAAAAAGAAGAGCAGGACAAACCCAAAGCTTATACAAGGGAGGAAATTATAAAGATCAGAGAAGAAATCAATGCAATGGAGACTAAGAGAATGATACAAAAAAATCAATGAAGCCAAGAGTTGGTTCTTCGAAAGAATCAACAAAATTGACAAACCTTTAGCCAACCTTGTCAGAAAAAGGAAAGAAAAGGCCCAAATCCATGCAAGTAGGAATGAAAAGGGTGAAATTACAACAGACCCAGCAGAAATCCAGAGGATCATCAATACCTACTTCCTGAACCTATAAGCCAATAAGATGGACAACACAGAAGAAATGGACAGATTCCTAGATACATATGAATTACCAAAGTTGAATGAAGAAAACCTAAAAATTCTGAACAACCCAATATCAACCAGTGAAATTGAAAATGTAATTAAAAACTTATCAACTAAGAAAAGCCCGGGCCCTGATGGCTTCACTGCTGAATTCTACAAGACATTTAGAGAGGAACTGCTGCCACTACTGTTTAAACTCTTCAATGAAATTGAAAGGGAAGCAATACTTCCGAATTCATTCCTGGAAGCAAGCATCACCTTGATCCCCAAAGCAGAGAAAGACCCAACTGAAAAAGAGAACTATAGGCCAATCTCACTAATGAACATAGATGCAAAAATCCTTAATAAGATAATGGCAAACAGAATGCAGAAGATCATCAAGAAGATCATACACCTTGATCAAGTGGGATTCATCCCAGGGATCCAGGAATAGTTCAATATATACAAATCAATCAACATAATACACTATATCAATAGAGCCAAGGACAAAAACCATATGATTATCTCCATAGACGCAGAAAAAGCATTTGACAAAATCCAACGTGCATTTATGATAAAAGCCCTACAAAAAATTGGAATAGATGGTCTCTTCCTCAAACTGATAGAAGCATCTATGAAAAACCAACAGCCTGTATCATACTAAATGGTCAAAAACTGAAATCCTTCACACTAAAATCAGGAACAAGACAAGGATGTCCACTATCACCACTCTTGTTCAATATAGTTCTGGAAACAGCCATGGCAGTTAGACAAGAGAAAGAAATAAAAGGAATAAAGATAGGAAATGAAGTCAAATTGTCATTATTTGCAGATGACATGATACTGTATATAGAAGACCCCAAGAACTCCACCAAAAGTCTTCTAGACTTAATAACCAAATTCAGTCAAGTAGGTGGTTACAAGGTTAACACACAAAAATCAATAGTTTTCCTCTACACCAATAACAGACTCACTGAGAGAGAAATAGAGCAAATAATTCCTTTCACAAGAGCATCCAAAAAAGTGAAATACCTAGGAATCAACCTAATGAAAGAAATCAAAGACCTCTTCTCTGAAAACTATGGCACTCTGAAAAGAGAGATTGAAGATGATATCAGAAAATGGAAAAACATCCCCTGCTCCTGGGTAGGAAGGATTAATATAGTGAAAATGGCCATACTTCCAAAACTGCTATATAGATTTATTGCAATTCCAATTGCGATCCCAGTAGCATACTTCATAGACCTTGAGAAAACAATCCAAAAATTCATTTGGAAGAAGAGACCCAGAATAGCAAAAGCAATTCTAGGTAACAGAGACATGGCAGGGGGTATCACAATCCCCAACCTGCAACTCTACTACAAAGCTACTGTGATAAAAACAGCATGGTACTGGCAAAAAACAGACTTGAGGACCAGTGGAACAGATTAGAAGATGCAGAAACAACGCCAGACACACTCAGCCATCTCATCTTCAATAAAGGAGCCAAACACCCTCGCTGGAGGAAAGATAGCCTCTTTAATAAGTGGTGCTGGAAAAATTGGGCTTCAACTTGCCAAAGATTAAAACTAGACCTGTGTCTCTCACCATGCACTAAACTAAAATCAAAATGGATTAAAGATCTAATATTAAAATAGAAACTCTGAACCAGTTGGAACAGAGGTTAGGTAGAACCCTTGAAGACATCGGTGTAGGAAAAGATTTTATGAACAAAACCTCAGTTGCCCATGAACCAGCACAAACAACAAGTGGAATCTCTTCTTATTAAAAGGCTTCTGCACAGCAAGAGAAACCACCAGCAGTGTGAAGAGACAACCCACAATGTGGGAAAAAATCTTCACCTGCTTTTCCTCAGACAAAGGTCTACTATCTCGAATCTATAAAGAACTTAAAAAGATCAGACCTCTCAGATTTAAAGGCCCAATCTCCAAATGGGCATCTGAAATGAACAGACATTTCTCAGACGAAGTAGAAATAGCAAATAAATACATGAAAAAATGTTCAACATCACTGGTCATTCGAGAGATGCAAATGAAAACAATGCTGAGATTCCACTTCACACCAGAAAGAATGGCTGCTATCATGAAATCAACCAATAACAAATGCTGGCGGGGCTGTGGGGAAAGAGGAACCCTGCACCACTGCTGGTGGGAGTGTAAACTGATGCAACCACTGTGGAAATCAGTATGGAGATACCTCAAAGAACTAGGACTGGAAGTCCCATTTGACCCCACTATTCCACTGCTGGGTATCTTCCCCAAAGAATTAAAAGAATCATACCACAGTGATATATGTGCGCTCATGTTCATAGCAGCACAGTTTGTAATAGCTAAAACTTGGCAACAGCCCAAATGCCCATCAACTGGAGACTGGATAAAGAAAATGTGTTTTTTTAATAAAATGGAGTACTACTCATCCATAAAAAATGAGAAATTAGAGACATTTATAGCTAAGTGGATGCACATTGAGGCAATACTCTTAAGTGAAATAAATAGGACACACATGTATAAATACCAAATAGTTTCTCTGGTGTGAGAAACTGAAAGTGTAAATAAGGACTAAATGTATAATAGGTCATGTGAAATAGGAAGAAAAGGGGCAAAGGGGAAGGAAGTGGGAAGGCTAGGGGAAAGGATAGAAGGGAATGGGATTAATATGAGAAAATGGAAAAATAGAACAAAATCTTTGTAAACAGGGAGGAGTGGAGGGTTTGAGGGGAGTGCTGGGCAAAGGTGAAAAAAAAAGAACCAAAGAGACTATGTAAAGGTGCAAATTTCCAATGATGAATGTCATTATATTGTATACCTAAAATGTACCAATGATTAAAATGAATAATGGATAATGCAAAAGAGGAAGAAAAAGTCCAAAGTGTTAGGGGGAGTGTGAGGGGTAGGGGAAAGGAAAGAAGGGAAAGAAAAAATTATGAGAAATGGAAAAAATGGAAACAAAGTCTTCGTAAATAGGGATGAATGGAGGGGCTGAAGGGAGGGCTGGGAATGGGGAAAAAATAAGAACCAAGATACAACACGTAAAGGTACAAGTTCCCAATGATAAATGTAAATGTATGTATGTCTAAAATGTACCAATGAAAGCATTTAAGGGAAAAAAAAGGATTGTTGTCCAAAATATACAACTCTTGAAACTCAGCAATAAACACATGAACAGGTTGTTTAACAAATGGGACAAAAACCTTAATAAACACCTCATCAAAGATAATATAGCATGTCACTGAGAAAATGCATATCAAAGCAACAATGAGATATCAGTGCATACCTATTAGAATGGTAAAAATCTAATACACTTATAATACTAAATTCTTTTTGTTGTTGTTTTTGTTACCAGGGATTGAACTTGGGCCCTTTTACTTGCAAGGCAGGCAGCAGAACCACTGAGCTAAATCCCCAGCCTTATAATACTCAATTCTGGCAAGGATATACAGCAATAAGAACCATCATTCATTGTTGATGAGAAAGCAAAACTGGTATAGCCACTTTGGAAGACTAGCGGTTTTCTTACAAAACTAAATACACTTTTGTCATATGATTCAGTAATCGTACTTCTTAGTATTTGTTCCCAAAACCTAGAAACATATGTCCATGCAAAAACCTGCACAGGGATGTTTATGGAAGCTTAATTCACAATTACCAAAATTTGGAAGCAGCCAAGATATTGTTCAGTAGGTGAAAGGATAAATTAACTGGTATAACCAGACAGTGGAATAGCATTCAATGCTAAAAATAATTTAACAAGCCATGAAAAGACATGTGGGAAACAAATGCATGTTACTAAGTGAGAGAAGCCAATCTGAAAAGGCTACATACTATTCAATTACAAGTATATGACATTCTGGAGATAGTTAAAAATCATTGATTGCCAGAGATTGGGATGAAACTTCAGAATTCAGAGGATATTTAGGGCAGTGAAATTATTCTTTGTGATATTATAATAGTGGGTACAGTATACATTGGTCTCATGTGACATTATACATTTGTTAAAATATACAGACTATAAAACACAGAGTGAACCTTAATGTAAACTATAGACTTTGATGATTCTCAATGAGGGTTCATTGATTTAACAATTGTACTATTTGTGGTTCATAGCCACAAGAGAATTGAGTACTCTTCTGTTGTTTCCCCAAACACCAGAAAGGCCTAAAATGGTGTGAGATCCTGCCCACCACCCTGCACTGGCAAAGTAGGCCCTCTGCCAAGCCTTGGGGTGGCCCTAGGGTCTGAAACTGGGTCTGAGACAGATAGCATAGGCAAAGAGACACTGAATGGTGCTGATACCAGAGTTCTTCTGACGTGGGCAAAGGGACCATAATTGGTGCCTTCATGAGAAGTCTTCTGTCCATATACTAAGCAAGGAAAGGTTTTGAAGGTAAGACATGGAGATGACCATGATAATTGCCAGGCAATGAAAGAAGTGGGTGTGAGTTCCCTGGCAGAAGTCCATGGAGAAATAGAGAACTTGGTATTGAGCAAACAACACTACATTTCCTTCCCTCAAAATCAATTAGGACAATTGGATCTTGAGATAACTACAGAGGCCTGCAGTGGGTCATGTCTAGAGCACAACTTGAAACCAGAACATATGTTTGGAAGTAGTGACAACCCTCACTGCTTTGGGTGAGCAATTGACTGGTCCACAGGGGGAAATTGCTTGGCTGCTCACAATCAGACTAACTCCAGTGTAGAAGGAGCTCTGTGAATGTTCTAGGTTAATGCTATAACAATTCTGTGGAGGTTTTAATTTTCATTTTTATTGTACTTGTTTCAATGCTTGTAAGTTTGACTTGGGTCATCTTTTTTTCTGCTTTTTTCTTTTCTTCCCCCTACTTCCTGCTTATTTATTGGTATTATTTTATTAGTTTACTTTATTCTTTAAGGTTTTTCCCATTGACCTGCTACCTTTTTCAGTGATTCTATTTTTTAAATTCCTTTCCTTTGTATTTTTTTCTCTTTCTCATTTTCTTGCCTGCTGAGTTCTGCCTCCCTCTTCACTGCCTATCTGAGGTATATATTATCATACATGATATATGTGATATTTATTATCTATATCAGAATACTGTATACATGCATTAGAGAATAAGAATTAACCAGTTGTATAATTTAAACAATACCATTCATTCAAGGGCATGTCAGGATAATCCTTATCAAAGTTAGCCTCAGAGGATCTAAACAAAACTACTTACAGATAAGTTAACAGATTCTGAAAATCTCACAGGCTCCCTTGATCTTTAAATACATTTCCACCCAACTTCATATATCCTTCTGCCAACACAAATACACCCTCAATCCCTTTCAACATTAGACCTTTAACCCAGATATAAAAATAATTCCAAAATCCTGTCTAATTTCTATCTATTGACATTTATCATACCTCACTCTCCTCCCACTGACATATCTATTTCATTTTCCATTTCTCTCTCCTTCCTCCCATGATCCACATCCTAAACAAACTGGAAACAGCAATGTAATCTAATGTGTAAGGGGTGCTGGTAAAAGGGTAAAATTATCCAAACAAGTTTTAATGTTTATGACTGATATATGGTTCGATCTATTGATGCTGTTATAACCAGTAGAAATTCTCTCCTTACAACACAGTGACAGGCTCCAACCCAATTGAACTGAATAAGCTGAAGTTATAAATAATACTTCTTGAAAAATAGGGCCAAAAATACATCATTTGAAAACAGAACCTAACTAAAGAGATCTTCAGGCCAACAACAAATACTCTTCACTATTTGACCTGAACCTTCAGCACAAAAAAAATTCATGTTCTCATATGAGAACATGAATAAACAAGGCAACAAAAGGTCTCCAAAGACTACCAACTGTCCCAAGGGGATGAGTGGAGAGAAAAATCAAACATCAGATAGCTGAGCTGCACAAAATGGTTAAACAGAAAGCAAAGAAACTCAACAAATTCAAAGATAACATAACCTAAAAGTTAGTAGAATTGACCAATGTAATTATGAAAGAAAAAAAGTTGGAAGGGTTTATCAAAACTATTCAAAATATGAATGACAAATTTATTTAAAAAACAGACTTTATTAAAGGTATCAAAGGGAAACCTTGGAGATAAAGAATTCTATTGAAAACATGAACAGTGGGCTCTTCCCACAGCACTGTGAGGACCCAGGCACGGGTTGGAGCCCCTGTTCCATCCCACGCTCCATTTAGCTGTGCAGGTGCCTGCAGGGCACAGTCCTGCTCCCCCACCCCCACCCCCATGGTCCACATCCCCCTGCCACCTCTGGCCTCCTGGCTGTTCTGTTACCTGGTTCCACACTACAGAGGCACAGGGGATTATAAAGGCCCTTGTCCTGAGCACCACAAGATAGAGCAAAAGTTAGCAACAGAAAGAGGGCCTCTCAGGCTCCTTGATGAAAACTGAAGCTCAGCAAAAAAGTAAAGAGAATCTCTACAATAAAGGCACACCAGACCACCTTACTTGGTAAGTTGGAGGGATCATCATATCCCATCAGAACCTGCACTATCTTCAGGGGAAGGGCAACTGGAACCTGCAGTAGAACTTTACAGAGTTCAACCCTACAGGAAGACAGGGAGCTCAACTTGGGACTAGCAGCCAGAAATCTGCCTGAATATCACAGGTCTGCTACTGGCTTGCTGAGACTCACTGAGTTGTATATGCGCATGGCTGCCTACATTGCCTTCTGTGACAGCAGAGACATACCCTGAAGGAGGCCCTTCATTTTTATTTTGTTATTTGCCAAAAAGAAAAAAAATTGTTTTCTCTTATTTTTAATTCTTAATTTTTACTTTTTTCTACTCTTTTCAAATTTTTATTTTCTTTCTTTTATCCTCTCTCTCTCTCTTTCTCTCTCTCTCTCTCTCTCTTGCTGTTCCACATTGCTCTTCATCTCCCTATGTGTTCCTTTCTGGACTGAATTTGGATTTCTCCTTTATTCTTTTCTTCTCTTTTTCCTTCTCTTGATTATCATTAGTTTTAAAGGAAAGTAAATACAGTATATAGCCTCTCTATTGCTGTTAGGTGGTTCCGTTCACATCTTTGTTCTTTCATTCTGCCTTTTCCTCTTGCCTTTAACAATTTCTTAGAGTTTGTATGATCTTCCTGTGTCTTCTGGCCTCACTGCTAATCATTCCTGACCTTTCTACCTGTTCCTCTCTCCCCAACTCCTTCTAACTCCTGATCCCGAAGGGTAAAGTTGCTACATTGAAGAGTTTATTCATTATAAACATATGTTGGGTTGGTCCTCAGTCTTGATTTAATTCACATAGTTAAATGCAATAAATTAATAACTACCACAAAATGTCATTTTCTAAGCTGCACTTGATGCTATGGTGTTGCTGACTGTGTCATTTGGGCTAAGATGTTGTGATTGATCTAATCAGTTTTCCTTCCTGGTATAATGAAAATGAAATAGCCTCAGAGTCATTAGAGTCACAAAACCTAAACACCAGCTATATCTGGAACACACCTCTGAAAAGCAATCATTCCACAAGGGTTTTAAACACAAGAAACAAAGATACCTACATTAAGCAATTTTAAAATTTCAACCCAGGAATTAAACCAAGGACAGTACAAAAAACAAAAATGAGAAGACATTTAAGCAAGGCACAAACTCAGGCTTCCACCCCACAAAAGGCAAATTCTGGGCGAAATGAGGTGGGAAAGTCTGATAATCAACCACCTAGACATCCTGAACTGATAGCACAAGAAGTAACAAAACAGATGCATAACTCTAGAAAAATTCAAAGCAGGGATAATCTCCCAGATAACTACAGAGATGGTGAGCAGAGAACAAGACATGATTAGAGGCTCTAGAACAGAAACAGATAAGGAAATAGATGAGATCAGAAACATGCTGAAAGCCATGAATACCTAGCATAAGAAAGAAATGGAAACCATGATCACCCAACATAAGAAAGAAATGGAATCCATGAAATAGATTCAAACATATTCAGGAGATTAAAAACTCCACTGAAAGCATGCAGAGCAGATTATGAGAATCTGAAGACAGAATATCAGATATAGAAGACAGGACTGTGGTTAAGGACCATGAAAACAAAGATTTCTTAAAGATAGTAAGGGACCATGAGAAATCAATTCAACAACTGCTAGATGATGCAAAGAAGAATAACATAAGGCTGATAGGAGTCTGTGAAAAAAAAGGAGAAAGTACAATTGACCTTAAAAAAAACTGTTCACAGAAGTAATAGTGGAAAACTTCCCAGACAGAGGTGGAGAATTGGACATACAGATAAGTGAAGCATATAGAACTCCAGCTAGTCATGATAAAAAAAAAAAAATCTACACCTAGACATATAATAGTCAAGATCCCAGAAACCCAACAGAAGAAAAAATCCTACAAGCAGTTAGGGAAAAGAAACAAATCACCTACAAAGGAAAGCCCATAAGAATCATGGCAGATTTCTCAACACAAACCCTCAAATTAAGGAGAGCCTGGAGTGAAGTATTTCAAGGCCTAAAAGAAAATAACTTCCAACCTAGACTACTGTAACCTGCAAAATTATCTTTCAAAATCAATGGGGAAATTAAATACTTTCACAACAAAGAACACCTGAGAAACTTCATGAACACCAAACCAGCACTCCAAACAATTTTCAGCAATATCCTAAAAAAGACAATGAAGGTCACAACTCCATGAGGCCCAACAGAGGGAAGCCACCGGGCAAGGTAATACACTACAGGGAAAGGGGGGGAAATAATAAATGAAAGAGCCAACAACAGGAAAAAATGACAAGGATGAGTCAGTATCTATCAGTTATAACTATCAATGTTAATGGCCTCAATTCACCAATCAAATGAAATAGACTGATAGAATGGATTAAGAAGCAAAATCCAGCAATATGCTGTATACAAGAAACACACCTAACTCAAAAGGAAATTCATAGACTGAAAGTAAAAGGATGGAAAACTTCTCCACCTGACAGGAACCCAGAAAAAAGCAGGTGTAGCAATCTTATCAGCAGACAAAGTAGATTTCAAACCAAAACTAATTAAGAGAGACAAAGATAGTCACTACATCCTTGCGAAGGGAACAATCCAAGAGGAAGAGATGACAGTCCTAAATATATATGCACCAAATATGAATGCCCCAAACTATACAAAACAAATATTAATGGACATGAAAAACCAAATAAGCACTAATACAATTGTAGTGGGGGACCTCAACACCCCTCTATCACAAATAGACAGATCATCTAGAAAAAAAATTAACAATGAAATTCTAGAAATGAACCAAGCTATTGAACAAATGGACTTAATAGATGTTTACAGTGTTCCACTCCACAAAATCAGAATACACATTCTATTCAGCTGCACACAGGTCATTCTCCAAAATAGATCACATGCTAGCTCATAGGACATGTCTAAGTAAATGTAAAAGAATTGAAGTCATCCCCTGTATATTATCAGACCATAGTGCAATAAAATTGGAGGTCAATAACATAAGAAACCACAAAACACCCACAAACACATGGAAATTGAATAACAGCCTCCTGAACAACCAATGGGTGACAGAGGAAATTAAAGTAGAAATTAGACACTTTCTACAAGTAAATGATAATGCCAGTACAACATACAGGAATCTATGATACACAATGAAAGTAGTTCTATGTGGGAAATTCATAGCAGTGAAAGCGTAATAGGACAACAGAGAGAACTCAGTTAAATAACCTAATGCAGAACCTCAAACTCCTAGAAAAAGAAGAGCATAACAAATCCAAAGCTTGTACAAGAAAGGAAATTACAAAGATCAGAAAAGAATTCAATGCAATGGAGACTAAGAGAATGATACAAAAAATTAATGAATCAAATAGTTGGCTTTTTGAAAGAATAAAATTGATAAACCTTTAGCCAACCTTATCCAAAAAAGGACAGAAAAGGCTCAGATCCATGCAATTAAGAATGAAAAAGCTGAAGTCACAACAGACCCAGCAGAAATCCAGAGGATCATCAATACCTACTTTGAGAACCTGTACTCTAATAAAATGGAAAATACAGAAGAAATGGACAGATTCCTAGATACATATGAATTCCCAAAGTTAAATGAAGAAGATGTAGAAATTCTAAACACCCCAATAACATTGAGTGAAATTGAAAATGTAATAAAAAATTTACCAACAAAGAAAATCCCAGGTCCTGATGGCTTCACTGCTAAATTCTACAGGACATTTAAAGAAGAACTGTCACCATTACTCTTTAAACTCATCAAGGAAATTGAAAGGGAAGCAAGACTTCCAAATTCATTCCTGGAAGCAAGTGTTACTTTCATTCCAAAACCAGGAAAAGACCCAACCCAAACACAGAACTACAGACCAATCTCCCTAATGAACATAGATGCAAAAATCCCCAACAAGATACTGGCAAACAGAATACAGAGGGTCATCAAGAAGATCATACACCCTGACCAAGTTGGATTTATCCCAGGGATGCAAGGATGGTTCAACATCCATAAATCAATAAATGTAATACACTATATTAACAGAGTCAAGGACAAAAACCATAGGATCATCTCAATAGATGCAGAAAAGGCATTTGACAAAATCCAGCACCCATTCATGATTAAAAAACGCTATGAAAAATTGGAATAGAAGGTCTTTATGTCAACCTGAGTAAGGCTATCTATGAAAAACCAACAGCCAACATCATACTAAATAGCCAAAACTGAAAACTTTCAGGCTAAAATCAGGAACAAGACAAGGATGCCCACTATCACCACTCCTGTTCAATATTGTTCTGGAAACATTAGCCATAGCAATTAGACAAGAGAAAGAAATAAAAGGAATAAAGATAGGAAAGGAAGAAGTGAAACTGTCATTATTTGCTGATGATATGATACTTTACATAGAAGACCCACAAAACTCGGTCAAAAGTCTTCTAGACCTAATTGACAGATTCAGTAGAGTAGCTGGATATAAGGTCAACACTCAAAAAACAATAGCCTTCTTATACGCAAATAGCAGACCCATTGAGAGAGAAATTCAGGAAATAATTCCTTTTACAATAGCATCTAAAAAAATGAAAATATCTAGGAATCAACCTAACAAAGGATGCAAAAGATCTCTACACTGAAAACTACAGCACTGTAAAGAAGGAGATTGAAGAGGATATAAAAAAATGGAAAGATATCCCTTGTTCCTGGGTAGGAAGAACCAATATAGTGAAAATGGCCATACTTCCAAAACAACTATATAAATTTAATGCAATACTGATTGAAATTCCATCATTATACTTCACAGAACTAGAGAAAACAATCCAAAAATTCATTTGGAATCAGAAGAAACCTATAATAGCAAAAGCAATTCTAGGCAACAGAGACATGGCTGGGGGTTTCACAATCCCCAATTTGAAACTATACTACAAAGCTACTGTGGTAAAAACAGCGTGGCACTGGCAGAGAAACAGACCCGAAGATCAGTGAAATAGATTAGAAGATGCAGAAACAACTCCAGACATACTCAGCCACCTCATCTTTGACAAAGGAGCCAATTGCCCTCATTGGAGAAAAGATAGCCTGTTCAATAAATGATGTTGGAAAAACTGGATTTCAACCTGCCAAAGATTAAAACTAGACCCATACCTATCACCGTGCACTAAACTAAGGTCAAAGTGGATTAAAGATCTAAATATCAAGACAGAAACAGTAAACTTGCTGGAAGATAAGTTAGGTAGAACTCTCAATGACATTGGCATAGGAAAAGACTTTATGAACAAAACTTCAGTAGCACGGGACCTAACACAAAGAATCAACAACTGAGATCTCATCTTATTAAAAAGCTTCTGCACTGCAAGAGAAACTACCAACAGAGCTGAGAGACAACCTACAATATAGGAAGAAATTTTTAGCAGCTGTACCTCAGACAAAGGTCTAATATCAAGAATATATAAAGAATTGAAAAAAATCAGACCCCCCAAATTCAAAGACCCAATTCAAAAATGGACATCCGAAATGAACAGACATTTCTCAGACACAGAAGTAAAAACAGCAATATATGAAAAAATGTTCAACATCACTGGTCATTCAAGAGATGCAGATGAAAACAACACTGAGATTGCACCTCACCCCACAAAGAATGGCTGCTGTCAAGAAATCAACCAATAACAAATGCTAGTGGGGCTGTGGGGAAAGAGGAACCCTTCTCCATTGTTGGTGGGAGTGCAGACTGGTGCAACCACTGTGGAAATCAGTATGGAGATACCTCAGAGAACTAGGACTAGAGGTCCCATTTGACTCAGCTATTCCCCTACTGAGTATCTTCCCCAAAGAATTAAAAGAATCATACCACAACGATATATGTGCACCTATGTTTATAGTGGCATGGTTTGTAATAGCTAAGGATTGGAAACAGTGCAAGTGCCCATCAACTGGAAACTGGATAAAGAAGATATGGTTTTTTTATAAAATGGAGTACTACTCAGCTATAAAGAAGGAGAAACTAGACACATTTATAGCTAAATGGATGCATATTGAGGCCATACTCTTAAATGAAATAAGTAGGACACACATGTGTAAATACCGAATAGTATTTCTAGTGTGAGAAACTGAAAGTGTAAATAAGGATGAAAATTATTAAAACAAACAATTGATAATTTGAAATAGGAAAAGGTCCAAAGAGTTAGGGTTGGTGGGAGGGGAAGGGGAAAGGGAAGAAGGGAAAGGAAAAATTATGAGAAAGAGAAAAAAATGGAAATAAAGTATGTGAATAGGCAAGGGTGGTGGGGTTAAACGGTGCCTAGGTAATGGGGGAAAAAATAAGAACTAAGATACATCATGTTCAGATACAAACACCCAATGATAAATGTAAATGTATTGTATACCTAAAATGTACCAATTAATATATAAATTTTAAAAAATAAATAAATTTCACTGTGGTATGATGCTTTTTAACTCTTTTAGGAAGATACCTTGACAGGCCACAGCTGGGTCATATGGGACCTCTAGTTTTAGTTTTCTGAGGAATTTCCAAACTGATTTCCACCGTGGTTGTACCAATTCAAACACCCACCAGCCATGGAGAAGGAATCCCTTTTTCCCACAGCCTCATCAGCATTTGTTATTGGTTGATTTCTTGAGGATAGCTATTCTTTCTGGATTGAGATGGAGTCTCAGTGTGTTTTAATTTATATTTCTCCAATGGAATTTTGAATATTTTTTTGATATATTTATTTGCTTTTTGTGCCTTTTCATCTGAGAAGTGCCTTTTCATTTCAGATGCCCATTTTTGGATTGGATCTTTAAACTTGGGGGGGGGGTCTGATTTTTAAAATTCTTTATATATTCTAGATATTAGTCCTTTGTCTGAGGAACAGCTGGTAAAAAGTATGGGTTGTCTCTTTGGTCTGCTGGTGATCTCTTTCACTCTTCAAAAGCCTTTTAACTTGATGTGATTCTAGTGATTGTTTCTTTGTAGTATTTCCTGTGCAATTAGGGTTATATTAATAAAGCTTTGTCTACACCTATGTCTTTCTTTCCCTTCTATTTAATTGCTTGCCTTGTCTAGTAGATTCATTCTATTGGGATTAATGGAATTTCTGTCATTGTTGTCTTTTTCTAGAATATGCTACAGAATGCCTTGGAGTGCTGGTTTGGTGGTCATGAATTTCTGCAGGTGTTGTTTATCACGGAACTATCTTATTTTTCCATCATTTTTTTTTTTTTTTTGTAACAGGGATTGAACTCGGGACCTTCTGCTTATGAGGTAGGCGGTGGAACTACTGAGCTAAATCCCCAGCCCTTTTCCATCCATTTTGAAAGATAACTTTGTGGGGTACATCAATCTGGGTTAAAGGTTATTTTCTTTTAAGGCTTGAAATACTTTGCTCCAAACTCTCCTTGTTTTAAAGGTTCATGTTGAGAAGTTTGCTGTGTTTCTGATGGGTTTCCTTTTAAAGGTGATGTCTTATATTCTTTGCTTGTTGCTGAGACAACAGATCAAGTAGATTTCATCCCAGAGATGCAAGGATGGTTCAGTATATGCAAATCAGTAAATGTAATACACCACATAAAGAGAAGAAAGGACAAAAATCACACGATCAACTCAAATACATGCATAAAAAGCCATTGACATAATCCAACATGTATTCATGATCAAAACCCTAAAGAAAATAGGTAGAGAAGGACCTTGTCTTAATCAGATAAAAGCCATTTATGACAAACCTACCACCGAAATCTATACTAAATGAGGAAAAACTGAAAGCTTTCCCTCTAAAATCAGAAACAAGACAAGGATGCCCAGTATCACCACTTCTGTTCAATATACTTCTTGCATCATTAGCCAGAGCAATCAGGGAAAATAAAGAAATAAATAGGACATGCATAAGAAAGAAAGAAATCAAATTATCATTATTTGACTTATTATTTCCAAACAACATATTGCTGTACATAGAAGATCCAAAAACCTCACCAAAAGACTCCTAGAATTAATAGCTAAATTTACCAATAGAGCAGGATACAAAATAAACACACAGAAATCAATAAAATTTCTGTACACAAATAATGGACTCACTGAGAAATTAGGAAAACAGAACCATTCACTGTAGCATCAAGAAAAATTACATAGGAATTAAACTAATCAAAGAAATGAAGGACCTTTACAGTGAAAAATACAGTATTTTGGAAAATGATCAAAGCAGACATCAGAAAATGGAGAGATATCCCGGTCCCTGGATAATCAGAACCAATATTCAAATGGCTATACTTCCAAAACTGATATATAGATTTAATGCAATCACAATCAAAATTCCAGAAGCATTTCTTATGGAGCTAGAGAAAACAATCCTAAAATTCACATTTTAAGAAAGCAAAAGCAATCCTGGGTAACAAGAACAAGTCAGGAGGCATCGCAATCCCAGATTTTTAGTTATATTGAAAAGCTGCAATGATAAAAACAGCATGGTACTGGCATAGAAACAGACATGTGGCTCATTTGAACAAAATAGAGGTTGCAGGAATAACCACAGACAAATTTTTTCCCATTCTGTAGGTTGTCTCTTCACTCTACTAATTGATTTTTTTTGCTGTGCAGAAGCTTTTTAATTTGACATAATCCCATTTATTGATTCTTGGTATTACTTCTTGTGCAATTGGAGTTCGGTTTTGCCTACATCTATGGCTTTGCATATTTTAACTACTTTATCTTCCATTAGCTTCAGTGTTTCTGCTTAAATGTTTAGATCTTCAATCTATTTTGAGAGATATGGGTCCAGCTTCAATTCTCTGCAAACAGCCAATATCCCTAACATCATTTGTTAAAATGCTATCTTTCCTCCAATGTATGTTTTTGGCCCCTTTGTCAAAGATTAAATAGCTGAATGTATCTATTCCTCAGAGACAGAACTAATATTTATCATAAAGAATTTTTAAATATCAGATCACCTAAAAGACCCAATCAAATGAGCAAGTGAAATTAATAGACACTTCTCAGCAGAAGTACAAATAGCCAACAAACATATAAAAATTGTTCAATATCTCTGACTATTAGAGAAACACAAATTAAAACAACACTTAAGATTTCATCTTACACCAGAAAGAATGGCATTCATCAAGAAGTCAAAGAATAACAAATGCTGACATGGCTTCTGTGAAAAGGGAAACATCCTTGTTTGTTGGTAGAAATGTAAACTAGTACAATCATTTTGGAAGTCGGTATGGAGATTTCTCAAAAAACTAAATTAGAAATTCCATGTGATCTAGCTCATCCTCTTCTAGGAATCTTCCCAAAAGAGCTAAAGACATCATGTTACAATGATATATGCATACCAATGTTTATAGCAGCACTGTTCATAATAGCTGAATCCTGGAATAAGCATACATGCCCATCAACAGACAAATGGATAAATAAAATTATTTATATAATTTATATACTACTCAGCATAAAAACAGGAAAATTCAAGACATTTGTAGGTAAATGTATTCACCTGGAAAATACATTAAGTGAAATAAATCAGACAAGCAAACTTAAATGCCATATGATATCTCTTATTTGAGTAAGGCAAAGTGCAAACAAAGAGCAAAACAAAGGATGGAAGGAAGGAAACAAGGGGATGGATCTCTTGCAAATGGTAAGGAGTCCAGGAGATGGAGGGGAAGGGGAAGGGAAGCAAGAAAAACTAAGGTATGCCACATACACTACAAAATACTCACAATGAATGTAAACATTATATGTCATAAACATGAGCTAAGAATAATTATAACAAGAGTGAAAATGGGGAAAGTGGATTTAGAGTTGAAAGGTGAGAGGTGGGTGGGCTTAAAGAGAGAGGAAAAGGCTTAAAGAAAGAAACAAGCTGTGTTATTTACACGTATCTACTTCCCAATATGACTATGAAGTTCTTTTACTGCAAATATGTACTAATAAAATAAAAATTTAAAAATAGTTAAACCAAAAAAAAAAAAAAACCAGAACAGAATCTCAGACACATCCAGCCATCTGGTCCAGTGTTCAGTGTATGCTAATCTAGAAGTAGTCAAGAATACAGAATATTCAGTGTACACAACCGGTAGTACCTGACACTTTCCAATTTTGCCAATATAAGGAAGAATATAGATAGAGGTAGTCAGATGGGATGCCAAGGCCAAGGCCAAGCAGGGAAAGGTAGAATCAATACACCTGCCTAGTCTCTCTGGTTCCCAGCCTATAGGCTTTCTCTCTGCCATGCTGAGACATGATTAAAAGAATAAATTAACTAAATGCTTCTGTAGTCTTAGGTTTTTTCTTGCCAAAATGAATTGAGGGACAAGTCTGATAGATAATAAATTCTCAGACATTTATGGATCACCTACTCTGTGTAGGGGGTATATACTAGCATGTCCTATCAAGTCCCAATTTCAAATATTCCACCCCATTATTCCTTTCAGTACTGTTATATCAGGGCATGGAATTTGAGTTCTCATTCAGAACACTGTATCATGACAAACACTCTAAGAAGTCAGGGACCTTGAGTGTTTTGTAGCACCTTGCCTAACATATGTCATATAATAAGCACTCAATAAATACTTACTGAATAAATAAATGTCTAGAGGAGGCAAGGCTCTTGCATTCCTATACATTTTGATAGCACAGTCACTGACAGCCTTTGTTTCAGACTAACATTTCAAGGATGTTTGTTTAGCACACAGCAAAGACACAGATGGCACTTTCTAGCAGAAATGATAGTAGGTTTGTTTGAAAACCATTACAAAAATAATTGGGTGTTTTTATAATAATATGAAAATATATAACATAATCCTGTAGCCTGAATATCTGTCCCATGTTGAAATTGCCAATGTAATAATACTAGGGGATGCAGCCTTTAAAAGATTATTAGGCCATGAAGGCTCTGCCCTCATGCAGTCTTACTGCCTTAATGAAAGTGCTTTGGGAGGAAGTAAGGTGTCTCTCTTCACCCTTCTGTATTTCACTGTATGATGACATAGCAAGAAAGCCCTCACAATATGCTGGGACCGTAACACTGGACTTCCCAGCCTCCAGAACTGTAGGCCAATATATTTCTATTTATTATAAATTATCCTGTCTCAGATATTTATGAAATAGACTAAGACACACAATAATACAAATAAAAAAGAGGGGAGGCCAGGTTTGTTTGCAGGTTTGCTTACTGTCCAACAACAGACAAAAGGATTTGAGTCCATAATCTGGGAGTTTCTTTGCTGTGATCCAAATCCATCAGGGCAACTCCATATGCCTTGTCAAACTTTGAGGAAAAGGGGAACTGATGCAAACACAAAATCCATACTGTACAATAACATCATTTGATTCCAACCCAAGGATCTAGTGTCTTATGTCAGTATCTAGTAAACTGGGAGCCTGATGTATTAGGTTGAAAATAGGGCAAAATCACAGGTCCTTTACAGTCCTGGACATTTATCTAGTACTTGGCTAGGTGGTCACACATACTATCATACCCAATTATGACAAAATTTGTATAAGGAACAAACGTGGAAATCAAGAATCAGAAAGGGATTAGTGATTATTTTATTTATATTCTAATTTCTATACCTATAACAAGAAAAAACCTTATCTAAAGTGAATGCTTATTGTGAGGATCGCAGTGAAACATTGAGAGCAAGACCTCAATAAAGTCAGCTTCATGTCCCCATTCCTCTCTTCTCTAAAAAATCTACAGCTGCCACAGAAAGAATTACAAATATTTGTAATCCTATAATGTCAGAGAAGAATCTTAATAATAACAAATAGAAAAGCTGAAAGGTTCTTAAGCACTACCAATTTGTGGTGTGACCACACAGGTCAGACACCCAGTATTGAGAGACATTAAAGGTGGGTGTCAGACAACCACACTAAACCTAGAGGTTAATCATGCTTGCCATCTACAAGAGGGGAGAGGACTTTCAGAGCTTCCTAATTAGGGCTGAAGGCAATCTAGTGTGTAACTACAATGCCCCATTTCTTACCAGGGTGAGGGTTTGGAACACTTAGGGCTTCATTTTTTTTTTTTTTTTATGAGACAACCAAGCTCCAAGTCATATTTTTCCAAGATAATTTGAAGAGACAACCAAAATATCACTCAAAGTTGACAGAAGCTGTCTAACTTGTCTGACAATCTAGAACAGAAAATTTTTCTCAGCTACTTCTCAGGAAAAAGCAAGTGAGCAAATAATTTAAGGAAATTTTCTTATAAAAACAAAAGCAGAGCACTGCTATGCTTAATGAAAATAGTGTCTCTTCAATTGTAATAAAATACACAACAGAATATAGTTTTGCCAATCCCTTGGATATGATCATAAATTAAGGTACAATTACTATAATTCTTGTATTTGAAAATCATGAATTTTTGGTTGGGATTTTAATCACTCTGGTATGGCTAAGAATCCACTGTGGTTAGTGTTAAAAAGGGAAAATGTAAAAAAAGGATACATTTACATTTTCAGCTCTAAAATCATGATATAAAATCATCCCCTTTTGCATGTCAATGCCAATGGAAGGTCCTCTGTTGAGGCCAGAGCTCTTACCCTCAGGATCTCTGGGCTCTCAGGCCAATGATTCTCAACATAGGGGAAAGTTGCAATGGAGATAAGTGAGGTTTTATCTTTTGGGCCTGCACTGTCCAGCCTCAGTGTTCTCATATGCTCCACTATGGGGCCATGTCTCTAAGAATGAGGACCATTCCCTGCCTCAGAGAGTTCTAGTTACCACTGAACTGTGCATTCCATTCCTGAAGTGAGCCAGCAGGAGGCAGGCTGAATTTACATCACCCTCCAGGGCAGGGATTCAATAAGTGTATGCAAATTGGGCATAGCAGCTGCATACTTTACCAGCCAGCAAGATCAATCCTTGCTTAGTTATCAAGAAATTCTGTGACCTACAAAATTTAAAACCATTTTTTTTTCTTGGTACCAGGGATTGAACTCAGGACTTTGCACTTGTGAGGCAGGCAGTGGCACCACTGAGCTAAATCCTGGCTCACTTAAGAACCATGTTTGAGTTTTCTTTCTGTTGAGGGCCAATCTTCCCCCAAGAACTTCAAGAGTTTATAAGAACTAGCTAATTGTAAGGTCATATGGTTCCTGGCCCATACTTTTCTGCACCCTCTTTGTTTCTCTTCTCCTCCCTTAACACTTTCCCAACAATCAAACAGAAAAAAGAGAAATGGAAGTGGACCTTAAAAGGTAGGATAATTTAACGATGTAGGCAGCAGAAGAGAATTTTATAGGAAAGGGAGAGCCAGGGGTATTTCTAAAGGAGTAGAGGAAGTACTCCCTGGCACACCCAACCATTACTGGGAATTCTAAATTAGGTGGCCATCTAAAAGAATCAAAAGCTAAACCAGTGCTTTGTTTTGCTACTGACAAAATTTAATTACCATATTTAATTTTCTAATTAAAATAAACTTATAATCTACTACAGTAATGTTTGGACTCATAGTTTTTTTAGGCAGAGGTATCAGAACAAAAGTGATGTTTGTCTACTGCCCTTTTCCCATATCTGGACTCAGGCTGAACCTAGCTTCCTTGTGTGGTTCTATCTATAAGTCTACATTTCCTTAGTCTTTGAGGGAGTCTCAATAAGAAATAACCATTGGGCAAGCAACAAAAACATAAAAAGCTTAGACAACAGCACCAAAGAAAATCACATGACAATATCCCTAATGAGCATAGATGGAAACATCCTCACCAAAATACTAACAAACCAACTTCAATAGTACATTTGAAGAATCATTTACTGTGATCGAGTGAAATTTATTCCCAGGGTACAAGGATGGTTCACCATGAAAAAAATCAATAAATGTGATGTAACACATTTTTGTTACATTAATAGAATGATTACCTCAATAGATACAGAAAAGGTATTTACAAAACTCAGTGTCTTCTCAAGATCAAAATTCAAAGGAGACAGTGCAACATGGTGACTGAGTAAGATATTCCGGTAATCTCTCCACACAGGTACACCAAGTTGAACAGCTATTGTGTTAGTCAGCTTTCATCACTGTGACAACATACGTGAGAAAAACATCTTAAATATGGAAAGACTAATTTGGATCACAGCTTCAGAGGTTTCAGTCCATGGTCAGCTGACTCCATTGTTTTTGTCATGTAGTGAGGCAGAAACATCACGGAGGGATGGTGTAGCACAGGAAAACAGCTTGCCTCATGGCAGCAAGAAAGCAGAAAGGGAGAGGAGACAGAAAGGAAGAGGCCAGGAAACAGACCCTTCAAAGGTACTCTCCCAGTGACCTACTTCCTCCAACTGGGCTCCACCAACTAATACCTATGAACTCATTAATGGAATAATGATATTAGCACCTTCAAGATCCAATCACCTTTATTGGCCCCACCTCGGAAAACTACTACATTGGAGATCAAGCGCTCAGTATATGAGTCTTTGAGAACCAAAACTAGCCCCATGAAACTACCTTCCCAAGAGTTAAGAAAATTTCATAAGAGACCATAGTGCATGCTTGTATTATAATAAAATGAAAGAAACATTAAATAAGGCAGAAAGGAAAGAGTTAGTCATCCCTCCCCTAACTCTAAGCAGCCCACAAAGGAGAGAGATAACTCCTGCATGGAGGAGTAACAGAGAATTAAATTCAGGCCTTAGACTTAAAATCCAGTACTAGGCCAGTCACAGTGTAACCGAGTTCTGCACAAAGCCATAGCATTCCTCCCATTAAGCTAATACCCACAGACTGGGTCACTAGAACTACAATGGGGCAAGGGGCTACTGTTCTTACCATCCTTCCTCCAACTTTAGGCAGCAAAGCATGGTGAAAGATTCTACCCACTTGGGAGCAGTACTTTGTCTCAGAGCAGTAATGGTGAACCTTTTAGAGCATTTAGTGATACAAACAATCTGCTCTGGCATACGTGCCACAGGTTTGCCACCAGTGTCTTAGAGCCTAATGTCAGGACTAATATTGAGTCCAAACATCGAATAGAGATTGAAGTGCTTGTATAATGTCCAGAGCTCAAAAGACAGAGCCTCTAGACTGGCTCCAGCATCAAGCAGTGACTGCTGGTGGGACATACTTGAGTTTCAGCCTGCATTATTTCCAGCCTCGAAGTGGGCCAGGGGTACCACCTCCCTTTCTCCTGGAACTGTGCAGACCTCTGCAGCTTTGAGACTCCAGTGTGACCAGCTTTAGTGGCCAAGGAATTGTTTTCACCACCCATTCCCCAACCTCAGGCAGCATAGCTACTGAACAGGGAAATGATTTCTGACCAGAAGGAGCCTGTGGAAAAGCTAACCGGGTAGCAATCAACCTAGCTCTGACCCCCCTTGCACCTAAAACATGTCTGGGTCTCACTCAGACTTGCTGGACATGTTTTTTTTCCATTGTTCTTTGTTCTCAATAGGGTTTCTGTGATCCCTGCTTCCTGCCATATGTAAATAAGGTGAAACCTAGTGTACCTTTCTATCTAATTGTATAAGCTAAATGTATCTACTTCAACCAATGAATTAATGTTAAGTGTCTTGCCGCTGTATCATTATCCCTCTTTTCCCAAATCTATATAAACCCTGTTCACCACCCAGACAGGACCAATTGCTTTGTGGAGAAGTCCCGGATCAATCTGCTAGTGAAATAAACCTGCCTCCAACTTCCACGATGTGTGCTCGATTCTTCTCGGCCTGAGTCTGTTATACCACCTAGAGCTACAACACTGTAAGTTATATTTGCTACAATACTATCAGCAGGCCAGTATGTGCAAACAAGGTTCTAAAAATGCAGGAAGAGGTCTGTACCGCCATGGGACACACCACAGTAGTTGTTTTGGCCTATGTCACTGCCAGTTGTAGCATGGGCTCTTAAGATTGTGCAGCTCCTTATGTCTGTGAGACTCAGGTGCAACCCAGATGGCCAAGGGACTACCCCTCCCAGCACTACCCCAATTTTGGGCAGCATAGCACGGTGCAAGACCCAATTCACTGAGGATAGAACAGAGTAAAAGCATAAATTTTTGCCTTGAAATTAGTGCTAGGTTCATGATATTTAACACTGGGTAGATCCTAATACCCTCCATTCTCAGACCTGGCTTGGATAACTCTCTAGTATTGAAACAATGACAACAGGACAGCAGACTCCTGGCAAATCTAGCCCTGGGTGCCATCCAATGCTGGAATAGTGAAAGTGACTGCATGCTTAGGGAAAATAATCAGCCTGCTTAAAATTTCTGGAAAGACAGGCACAAAGTCAGATTAGGAAGATATGATCCTTTGATCCTCAAACAATGTAACATGTCAACAAAAATCAAAAGGTTTAAAGAATTTACAGGCACAGGAAGGTCAGAGTCACCAAATTTAACTCAACAAAGTCTACCATAAGACATTTTATAATCATGTTCTCACAGATGAAAGACAGAGAGAAAATTCTCAAGCCTGCAAGAAAAAATAAATACCAACAATTCACATGACAACATACTTCTCAGCAAAAAATTTAAAGGCTAAAAGAGAGCAGCGTGATATTTTTTACAGTACTGAAGAACAAAAAAACCCTGTCAACTGAGAATGCTGTGCCTAGCAAAGCTTCAGAAATGAAGGAGAAATAAAGACATTTCAGACAGCTGAGAGAATACAGAGTCCACAAAAAAATGTGTTACACACTTCAGGAAAACAAAAATAGTATAATGTTTCTTCAACAGATGGTATTACTCTTGTATGGGGGACTCCAGAGAATGTCGTATATCACAGAAAACCCACTATACTGCCAGCCTTTAGAGAAGATATTGAAAATGCATTTATAGCAGTCTTAATTGTAGGGACCACCCTATTGATTATGCCCAAAGCAGGCTATAAACAGTGGAGGCTATAAAGAGTTAACCACACAATTGACTTATTTATAAAAGTGAGTCTGGCCAAAGCCTACATGTGAAGGTGAGAGTGACTCTTTCCAAATTCCATTCCTAGAATTAAAACCTTCTTTACTAAAAAGACAAGGTTAATTATTAACCACAACCTATATTTTATGTCCTCTTCCTAATCCAAGAATGTTTAGTCTCTTCCTTTACAAGCCTTGCCTGCATCAGCAACATATCCATAGGAATTCCATGCAGTTTCTTCATGTAGCCCCTTTACCTGACTCTAACTATGATATCACCAATAAGTATCAATAGCTCTGAGTGTTCAGGGCCTTTGCTTGTTCACGCCTCTGACTGCTCAAGCACTGGTCATCCCAGTTTCCCTGTATCTCTCTCTTTAACTCTGTCTATGTATCTTTCTTCTAACCATGCTTCATAGCACTGAGAAGGTGATTGGAACCAACTGCAGGTGTCTCCAGTACTTAATGAAAAAGGTTACCCAAGTAGCAGTTCACCATACTAATAAATATCTGGAAGCTAATGGCTACCTCTTTGAGCATCTCTTGTAATTGTAGAGGCCAAAGGTAACTTGTATTAATCTCATGATGTCTCAGTAAATTTATTTTTATTTTTAAAAATTTATTTTATTAAATTCTTTTATTGGTACATTTTAGGTATACAACACATTTACATTTCTCATTGGGAATTGTACCTTTACATGATGCATCTTGGTTCTTATTTTTTCCCCATTCCTAGCCCTCCCTTCACCCCCTCCATTCATCGCTATTTACAAAGACTTTGTTTCCATTTTTTCCATTTCTCACCATTTTTCCTTTCCCTTCTTTCCTTTCCCCTGCCCCTCCCACTTCCCCTACCCCTTTGGACCTTTTCTTCCTATTTCACATTATCAATTATTCATTCTACTCATTGGTATATTTTAGCTATACAATTTAATGACATTCATCATTGGAAATTTGCACCTTTACATAATCTCAATTGGTTCTTATTTTTCCCCCTTCCCCTGCCCTCCCTTCAACCCCTCCATCCCTTCCTATTTACAAAGGCTTTGTTTCCATTTTTCCGTTTTCTCATATTCATTCCATTCCCTTCTTTCCTTTCCCCTACCCTTCCCATTTCCCCTTCCCCTTTGCCTCTTTTCTTCCTATTTCACATTATGTATTATACCTTTTGGTCCTTATGTACACTTTCAGTTTCTCACACTACAGAAACTATTTGGTATTTATACATGTGTGTCCTATTTATTTCACTTAAGAGTATCGCAATGTGCATCCATTTAGCTATAAATGTCTCTAGTTTCTCATTTTTTATGGTTGAATAGTACTCCATTTTATTTTTTAAAAAACCATATTTTCTTTATCCATTCTCCAGTTGATGGGCATTTGGGCTATTTCCAAGTTTTAGCTAGTACAAATTGTGCTGCTGTAAACATGGATGCACATACATTGCTGTGGTATGATTCTTTTAATTCTCTGGGGAAGATACACAGCAGGGGAATAGCTGGGTCAAATGGGACTTCCAGTCCTAGTTCTTTGAGGTGTCTCCATACTGATTTCCATAGTGGCTGCACCAGTCTACACTCCCACCAGCAGTGGAGGAGGGTTCCTCTTTCCCCACAGCCCTGCCAGCATTTGTTATTGGTTGATTTCATGATAGCAGCCATTCTTTCTGGGGTGAGGTGGAATCTCAGCGTTGTTTTCATTTGCATCTCTGAAATGACCAGTGATGTTGAACATTTTTTTCACCTATTTATTTGCTATTTCTACTTCTTTGTCTGAGAAATGTCTGTTCATTTCAGATGCCCATTTTCAGATTAGGTCTTTAAATTTGGGAGGTCTGATCTTTTGAAGTTCTTTATAGATTCGAGATAGTAGACCTTTGTCTGAGGAAAAGTAGATGAAGATTTTTTTCCCACATTGTGGGTTGTCTCTTCACACAGCTGGTGGTTTCTCTTGCTGTGCAGAAGCTTTTTAATAAGAAGAGATCCCACTTGTTGATTGTTTGTGCTAGTTCACTGGCAACTGAGATTTTGTTCATAAAATCTTTTCCTAAACCAATGTCTTCAAGAGTTCTACCCAACCACTGTTCCAGCTGGTTCAGTGTTTCTATTTTAATATTTAGATCTTTAAATTTTAGTTTAGTGCATGGTGAGAGATATAGGTCTAGTTTTAATCTTTGGCAAGGTGAAACCCAATTTTTCCAGCACCATTTATTAAAGAGGCTATCTTTCCTCCAGTGAGGGTATTTAACTCCTTTGTCAAAGTTGAGGTGGCCAAGTGTGTCTGGAGTTGTTTCTGCATCTTCTAATCTGTTCCACTGGTCCTCAGGTCTGTTTCTTTGCCAGTACCATGCTGTTTTTATCACAGTAGCTTTGTAGTATAGTTTCAAGTTGGGGATTGTGATACCCCTTGCCATGTCTCTGTTACCAAGAATTGCTTTTGCTATTCTGGGTCTCTTCTTGTTTCAAATAAAGTTTTGGATTGTTTTCTCAAGGTCCATGAAGTATGGTGCTGGAATTTCAATTGAGATTGCGTTGAATCTATATAGCAGTTTTGGAAGTATGGCCATTTTCACTATATTAATCCTTCCTACCCAGGAGCAGGGGATGTTTTTCCATTTTCTGATATCATCTTCAATCTCTTTTTGCAGAATGCTATAGTTTTCAGTGAAGAGGTCTTTGATTTCTTTCATTAGGTTGATTCCTAGGTATTTCAGGGTTTTTTGGATGCTGTTGTGAAAGGAATTCTTTGCCCTATTTCCCTCTCAGTGAGTCAGTTGTTTGTGTAGAGGAAAGCTATTGATTTTTGTGTGTTGATCTTGAATCCAACTACTTTATTGAATTTGGTTATTAAGTCTAGAAGACTTTTGGTGGAGTTCTTGGGGTCTTCTATATAGAGTACCATGTCATCTACAAATAATGACAATTTGACTTCTTCATTTCCTATCTTTATTCCTTTTATTTCTTTCTCTTGTCTAATTGCCTTGGCTAATGTTTCCAGACCTATATTGAACAAGAGTGGTGATAGTGGACATCCTTGTCTTATTCCTGAGGTCAGTGTGAAGGATTTCAGTTTTTGACCATTTAGTGTATTGGCTGTTGGTTTTTCATAGATGGCTTTTATCAGTTGGAGGTAGAGACCATCTATTCCAATTTTTTGTAAGGTTTTTTTATCATAAATGCATGTTGGATTTTGTCAAATAATTTTTCTGTGCCTATGGAGATAATCATATGGTTTTGTCCTTGGCGCTATTGATATAGTGTATTACACTGATTGATTTGCATATGTTGAACTATCCCTGCATCCCTGGGATGAATCCCACTTGATCAAGGTGTATGATCTTCGTGATGATCTTTTGCATTCTGTTTGCTAGTATCTTATTAAAGATTTTTGCATCTATGTTCATTAGTGAGATTGGCCTATAGTTCTCCTTTTTGGTTGGGTCTTTCTCTGCTTTGGGGATCAAGGTGATGCTTGCTTCCAGGAATGAATTTGGGAGTATTGCTTCCCTTTTGATTTCACTGAAGAGTTTAAACAGTAGTGGCAGCAGTTCCTCTCTAAATGTCTTGTAGAATTCAGCAGTGAAGCCATCAGGGCCCGGGCTTTTCTTAGTTGATAAGTTTTTAATTACATTTTCAATTTCATTGGTTGATATTGGGTTGTTTAGAATTTTTAGGTCTTTTTCATTCAACTTTGGTAATTCATATGTATCTAGGAATCTGTCCATTTCTTCTGTGTTGTCCATCTTGTTGGCGTATAGGCTCTGGAAGTAGGTATTGATGATCCTTTGGATTTCTGCTGGGTCTGTTGTAATTTCACCCTTTTCATTCCTAATTACATGGATTTGGGCTTTTTCTTTCCTTTTTCTGAGAAGGTTGGCTAAGGGTTTGCCAATTTTGTTGATTCAAAGAGCCAACTCTTGGCTTCATTGATTTTTTGTATCATTCTCTTAGTCTCCATTGCATTGATTTCTCCTCTGATCTTTATAATTTCCTCCCTTGTATGATCTTTGGGGTTGTCCTGCTCTTCTTTCTCTAGAAGCTTGAGGTTCAGCATCAGGTTGTTTAATTGGGCTCATTCTGTTTTCCTGCTATGAATTTCCCTCGTAAGACTGCTTTCATTGTGTCCCATAGATTCCAATATGTTGTATTGTGATTGTCATTTAATTGAAGCAACTGTCTGATTTCTTCTTTAATTTCCTCTGTGACCCATTGGTTATTCAGAAGTGTGTTGTTCAATTTCAACGTGTTTATGAAATTTTTTGAGTTTCTTTTGCTGTGGATCTTCAATTTCATGGCACTATGGTCTGATAATATACAGGGGATAACTTCAGTTCCTTTGCACTTACTTAAACATGTTCTATGTGTGAGTATGTGGTCTATTTTTGAGAATGACCCATGTGCAGCTGAGAAGAATGTGTATTCTGATTTTGTGGGGTGGAACACTCTGAAAACATCTGTTAAGTTCATTTGTTCAAGAGTTTGATTGAGTTCTAGTATTTCATGACTTATTTTTAGTCTAGTTGATCTATCTATTTGTGACAGTGGGGTGTTGAGGTCCCCCACTACAATTCTATTAGTGCATATATGACTTTTCATGTCCATTAGTATTTGTTGTACATAGTTGGGTGCACTAGTGTTTGGTGCATAGATATTTATGATTGTCATCTCTTCTTGTTGGATTGTTCCCTTTGCAAGGATGTAGTGTCCTTCTTCATCTCTCTTAATCAGTGTTGGTTTGAAATCTACTTGATCTGCAAAGAGGATAGCTACTCCTGCTTTTTTTTCAGGTTCCTGTTGCATGGAGTATTGTTTTCCACCCTTTAACTTTCAGCCTATGAGTTTCATTTTGGATTAAGTGTGTTTCTTGTATGCAGCATATTGTTGGATTTTGCCTCTTGACCCATTCTGGCAGTCTATTTCTTTTGATTGGTGAATTGAGACCATTAACATTGATGGTTATAACTGATATGTATTGACTTATCATTGTCATGGCTTTTTCTTTTCATTGGATTCTCTGCCTTTACATTCAATTTCTTGTCACACCTGGGGTCCATTCTGCTGTGCTTCCTGGGGTTGTGATCCTCATTGTCTTTTCCTAGGGTATTGTCTAAAATTTTTTGGAGTGCCGGTTTGTTATTCATGAAGTTCCTAAGGTGCTCTTTGTCATGAAAGTATCTTATTTCTCCATCAATTTTGAAAGATAATTTTTCAGGGTATGTCAATTTGGGTTGGAGGCTGTTTTACTTTAGGGCTTGGAATACATCACTCCAAGCTCTTCTTACCTTAATGGTTTGTGTGAGAAATCTGCTGTGATTCTGATGGGCTTTCCTTTGTATGTGATTTGTTTCTTTTCTGTAACTGCTTATAAAACTTTGTTCTTCTGTTGAGTTTCTGGAATCTTAACAATTATATGCCTATGTGTAGATTTTTTTGATCAAGGCTATTTGGAGTCCTATGTGCCTTATCTGTATGTCAAGTTCTTTTCCCCTGCTTGGGAAGTTTTCTGCCATTACTTCTGGGAAGAGTTTTATGTCATCTGCACTCTCTCCTCTTTCTTCATTGACTCCAATCAGTCAGTCTTATGTTATTCTTCTTTGCATTGTCTAGCAGCTGCTGGATAGATTTTTCATGGTCCCTTACAATTTTAAAGCAATTTTTCTTTTCCTGGTCACTAATTGCAATCTTATCTTCTATATCTGAAATTCTGTCCTCACATTGGCTCATTCTGCTGTGTAGACTTTCAGTGGAGTTTTTCATCTCCTGGAAATCTATTTGCATCTGTTTTATGGATTCCATTTGTTTCCTATATTGGGATTCCATCATGTTCCTGAGCTCCTCTCTAGATTTATTAATCATGTCTTGGACTACAAGCACAATCTCTGCTGTTATGTGAGAAATTATTTCTAATTTCATTTTTTCCAGATCCTCTTTTGTTGCCAGTTCAGTGAGTCCAGGTGGTTGAGTATCAGATTTTTCCATCTCATTTCCCCTTGGGGTTGCTGTAGGTGATCTGGAAGTCTGGTTTTGAGACTTGTTTACATGTCTTCTCATTTTGACCAGGGCATGGGGGTGCTGTTGGCACCCACATGGCTCAACTCCTCTGAGCTGAGAGCAGTGGGACAGTGGCTTAGTAGCCCCTTCTTCTGGCCCAGGAGTGGTTGGATGGATGGCGGCCAGGAAGCCCCTTCCTCTGGGCCAGAAATGCTGGGATAGACAGCGGCCTGGAAACCCTTTCCTCTGAGCTGGGAGTGGTGGGATGGCAGCTCAGATGCCCCTTCCTCTGGGCCGAGTGTGGCAGGATGGACAGTGGCCCAGAAGCCCCTACCTCTAGGCCAGGAGCAGCGGGATGGATGGTGGCCAGGAAGCCCCTTCCTCTTGGCCAGGAGTGGTGGGATGGATGGTGGCCTGAAAGCCCCTTCCTCCTGGCCAGGAGCAGCAGAACAGACGGCGGCCCAGAAGCCCCTGATGTCTCAATAAATTTAATATTAAATTATAAAGTTTTTATTTTCCAGAAATGTGTATAAATTTTTTTGGTGGACTCTATATACACCATATTTTGTTCTATGAGAAATGCTGAGGATAGTTCTTCAAAGAGAAAGAAAGCAGTATTAATGAGTAAGAGAAAAATACAAGAAGGTATAAAAGTAAGGTAAGAGTAAATATACTGACACATTGAGAATGTCCTAAATAGTTTAAGTATGGTGCTGAAAAATATTCATTTCTTTAGTATGAAGATTAAAATGCAAAACAAAAATTATAACTAAATTAATACATTAAGTGATAGATAATATACAAGAATGTAAAATTTTCTTTATTCATTGATAGGCATATAGGCTGTTTCCACGATTCAGCCATCATAAATTTTGCTGCTATAAAATGGGTATGTCATTTTTATACATAATGAAGTACTACTCTGCCATAAAATAGGATAAACGAGGCATTTGTAGTTAAATAGATGCACTTGGAGACCATAATATTAAGTGAAGTTCAAATATCACATGGTTTCTTTTATGTGAGAAATCCAAAATATAAAGAATAAAATAAAAGATAATAGGAAATAAAGAAATATTTTTCAAATGGGAAAGGGAACAAGTGATGGATGGAAGAGGGAGGGGAAGGTAAAAGGAATAAAAAATGAACAATGGGAATAAAGCTTTTGCAAATGGGAAGTAGAACAAAAATTGCAGGGAACAGGGAGGAATGCGAAAGGGACAAAACCAGAATTAAGATGCATTATGTACATGTACAAATTCCCCAGAATAAATGTAATCATTATGTACTGCAAACATATACTAATAAAATAAATGAATAAAAAAGGAAGATGTAAAATGGGATGTCAAAAATGCAAAGTATGGGAAAGAATAAAATGAAACTAGAGTGTTTTCTTGTCAGTATACCATACAGTCCTTTTGTTCTTTTGAGTTTTTCTGTTTTCATTTTTACTATCAAGTTAAGTTAGCATCATTACAAAATAGTTTGTTATAATCAAAAGATGTTTTTGATAAGTCTCATAGTAATCAAAGAACAAAAATGTATAATAAACAAAACCAAAAGTATTAAGCAAGGAACCATAACACTTAACTATCAGGAAAGATTGTAAGGGAAAAATAAAGAGAATAACCAGAACAAAACTAGAAAACAAGTCACAAAGTGGTCACAGTAATACTTTAACTATCAATAATAAACTTGAATATAAATGAATTAAATTATCCTGTTAAAATAGTGACTAAATGGATAAAAATAGCAAAACCCAATATATATAACTTATAAGAAACTCACTTCACCTCTATACACACACATAGACTAAAATAAAGGAATTGAATAAAGTATGCCCTGCAAATGGAATCCCAAAAAACCAGGAGTAGCCATACTAACACCAGATGAATAGGCTTTAAAGAAAAAAGAGGCAAGGAAGGCATAATGATAAAGAGGCCAATACAGCAAGAGGAAATAACAACTTTAAATACATATTCTAAATACATATACACCCAACACTGGAGAACAAAAATATATAATTTTAATAGATCCAAAGAGAGAGAAAGTAACTCCCATACAATAATAGCTGGGGACTTTAATATACCATATTTAGCAATCAACAGATCATCTAGACATAAAAATAAACAAAGAAACATAAGGGTTAAATTGCATCATAGGTCAAAATGACCCCACAGACGTCTGCACATTTCATCCAACAGATGCAGAATGCACAGTTGTCTCTTTAAGCACATGAAACATCCTCTGGGATAGATTATGGAGAGGCCTCAGAAACAAGTCTCAAGAAAATAAAACAAGTCTCAAGAGATTTTTTAAAAAACATTGAAATACTGAGTATCTTTTCTGACCACAATGCAACAACGCTATAAATAAATAGCAAGAAAAATTTTGGATACTAACACATGAAAATTAACTTTTGACCAACAAATGGATTAAGAACTCAAGAAAAAGATTTAAAACTTTCTTGAAACAAATAAAAATGGAGAAATAATATAGCAAAACTTATGGGATGCAGCAAAACCAGTACTGAGGAAAGCTCATAACAACGCCCACATCAAAAAGTAGAAACATCTCAAAAAACAAAAACAAAAACAAAACAGCAGGAGTAGCTATCCTATTTGCAGATAAAATGGATTTCAAACCAACACTAATTAAGAGAGACAAAGAAGGGCACTACATCCTTGTAAAGGGAACAATTCAAGAGGAAGAGATGACAATCATAAATATATATGCACCAAATACTAGTGCACCCAACAATATAAAACAAATATTAACGGATATGAAAAACCAAATAAGCACTAATACAATAGTATGGGGGACCTCAGTACCCCACTGTCAGAAATAGAGAGATCAGCTAGACACAAAATCAACAATGAAATACTGTAACTCAACCAAACTCTTGAAGAAATGAACTTAACAGATGTTTACAGAGTGTTCCACCCCACAAAATCAGAACACACATTCTTCTTAGCTGTACACAGGTTGTTCTCCAAAACAAACCACATACTCACTCATAGAACAAGTTTAAGTAAATGCAAAGGAGCTGAACTTATCCCCTGTATAATATCAGATCATGGTGCGATGAAATTGGAGTTCCATAGCAAAAGAAACCACAACAATTTCATAAACACATGGAAATTGAACAACACACTTCTAAACAACCAATGGGTCACCAAGGAAATTAAAGAAATCAGACAGTTTCTACAATTAAATGACAACCCCAATATAACGTTTTGGAATTTATTTGACACCATGAAAGCAGTCTTGTGAGGAAAAATCATAGCAGTAAATACTCATATTAGGAAAATATTGTGAGCTCAAATAAAAAAACCTAATGCTAAAAATAGAAGAGGAAGGAATTCTTCCAAACACATTCTATGAGGCCAGGATTACCCTGATAGCAAAGGCAGATAAAATCACAAGAGAAAAAGAAAACTATAGGACAATACCCTTGATGAACACAGGTACAAAACTCATCTTCAAAATACTAGCAAACCAAATCTAACAGCACATTTTTTTTTTTTTTTTTTGGTATCGGGGATCAAACTCGGGTCCTTGTGCTTGTGAAGCAGGTGGCTGAACCACTGAGCTAAATCCCTGGCCCTAACAGCACATTTTTAAAAATTACCATAATCAAGTAGAGTTCATCCTAGAAATGCAAGGATGATTTAATGTAAACAAATCAATAAACATGATACACATAGCAACAGAATGAAATAAAACATAAGTTCATCTCTATGGACAAGAGGCATTTGATAAAATTCAACAACCCTTCTTCATGAAAATACTGAACAAATTAAGCATACAAAGAATGTACCTCAACATAATAAAGGCTATTTATAATCAGCCTCAATTAACATTATATTGAACAGGGAAAAACTGAAATGTTCCTCTTAAATCTGGAACAGACAAGGGTGCTTACTTTCATCATCACAGTACTGAAAGTCCTACCCAGAACCAACCAGCAAGAGAAAGAAATAAAGGACATCCAAATTGGAAATCAGGAAGTGAAATGGTCACTATTTACAGATGAGATGATTACATATATAGAAAACCTCAACAATACCACCAAAAAGCAATTAGAAGTAATAAATGAATTCAGCAAGTTTGCAGAATACAAAATCAACATATAAAAACCAGTACCATTGTTATATGCCAAAAGCGAATTTTCTGAAATAGAAACAAAGAAAGCAACATCATTTACAAGAGCCACCCCCCCCCAAAGAAAACACCGCTAGGAATAAATTTAACCAAAGACATAAAAGACTTCCACAATAATAATTATAAAACATTAAAGAAATTGAAATGGACACAAAAAAGTAGGAAAATATCCCACTTTTATGGATGGGAAGATCAATATTATTAAAATGTCTGTGTTACCCAAAAGAATTTATATATGTGATTCAATCCCTGTCAAAATATCAATGCCATTCTTCACAGAACTAGAAAAGATTAAAAATGTATATGAAAATTAAAAGCCCTAAGTAACCAAAAGAACTTTTGAGCAAAAAGAACAACATAGAAAGCATCACACTACCTAACTTCAAAACATACCGTAAAACTATAGTAATCAAAATATCATAGTATTGGCATTTTAAAAAGACACATAGACCAATGCAACAGAATAGATAACCTAGAAATAAACCTATGCATCTACAACCAGCATATTTTGTTTTTCTTTCTTTCTTTTTTTTGGGGGGGCCAGTACTGGGGATCGAACTTACAACAAGCACATTTTTAAGAAAGGTGCTAAGAATGCATATGTGAGAAAAGACTGCCTTTTTAATAAATAGTGTTGGGAAAATGGCCTATCTGCATGAAGACAGATAAAGCTAGACCTGTGTCTTCCACCAGTTTCAAAGATCAAATCAAAGAGGATCAAAGTCTTAAATGTAAGATCCAAAACTACTAGAAGAAAACATAGAGGAAATGCTTTGAGGTATGGTATTGGATTTGGAATGATTTTTAGATAAAATTTCAAATGCACAAGAAACAAAGGAAAAAATATACAAATAGGATTACATCAAACTAACTTCTATATAACAAAGGAAATAACAGAGTGCAGAGACAACCTGTAGAATGGGAGAAAATATTTGCAATTTATATATGTGTCAAGGGTTGAAATCTAGAATGTATAAGGAGCTCTGCAAAGGCAACAGCAATCCCCCCCCCAAAAAAGGAACCCAATTTTTTAAAAGCCCAATAGATCTAAGTAGATACTTCTCACAATGTCTACACAATGAATGGTTATCATATCATCTCACCTGAACAAGAATTCCAGTTTTCGTGGAGGAGCATCATGGTGAGCCAGAGCCAGGAATGGTCATTATATGCTTGGAAGATGGTCCTTAAGGTCCTCTGATGGGGGTGCAAGGAAACCCAACCATAGGAAGGTAGCTTGAAGAGAAGCCCATCAGATGAAATCCAGTCACAGGGTGTGTAGAATAAGAAGCAGGGCTGTTTCTTGATCCCAGAACTATTTACAGCTCAAGTTCTATGAACATGCCATTTTGGCAAAAGTTCAAATCCCTCTGAGGGAAGAAGCTAACTACAGCAGTGGCTGATGGACTACTGATAGATGCCCAGCCTTCCAGCCACCACCTAGTGCTCATCTGTCCTAACTGTCCTCTCACTGAGAGACAGAGCCCAGCAAGCAAGATATTTGCAAAAGAGGGCTTCTAGGGAAAGCATAAACCAGAGAATCACTGAGAGGGTAGTGACTGAGTTAGGACTGGGGAGCCCTATGGTAAGAGATAAATAAAGGGCTTGGGCCTGATTAGGGACCCAGAACTGGGCAATAAGTGATGTGTGAGACAGTGAGAATTGCTGGAGCTGGCAGTGGATGCAAATGCTGGAAGCCAGGGCTAGAGAAAAGACACTGGAGCAGTGCCAAACAAGGCAATCTCTCATTGCTCCCCACCCAGTGCCACTGAGGTCTATGTCCCTGTGGACTCCCTCTCACCATCCATCTAAAGCTGCTGGGCTCTACACCCATGTGCGCTCCCTCCCAGCTTCCTCCAAATACTACTGAATTCCATGCAGAAGGGCTCTCTTCTGCTGATCCCTAAATGGCACTGAATTCATAGACTGGAAAGAGACCTTCTGTGAAGATAACAACTAAGATGTAGATCACTGAGTGTATGAAAAACAAGCCTAATCAGCACCTTTGGAGGATATTTCCTGCTGCCTCCCAGAAACCACTAAATCCCAGGTCAAATTGAAATTTGAGTTTTGTTGTTGTTTTTAAGAAGGATAGGTTTATTTTATAATTGGCATATGTTTGTGATTCATAGAATATACATTCATCTGGGGAACTGATACATATACACATCACATCTTAATCATTTTTACTTCTACTCCCCTTCCTGGTCCTCCCATTTCCCCCTCCCATCTCCAGATCACCTACTCAACTGAACATGTCTACCTCCCGTTCCTATCATCTGTCTTTTATTTTGTTCTTTAAATCATTTATATTTTCGGTTACTCATATAAGAGAACCATCTGATATTTAACCTGTGTTTATTTCACTCAGTATTATGGTCTCAAGATACATTTATTTTTCTAAAATGACTCAAATTTATACTTTTGGCTGCGTCATATTTTCTTTACCCATTTATCTGTTAATGGGCATATAGGCTGCTTCCAACAATTAGTTATTATGAATTGTGCTGCTCTAAACATAGATGTACATATATCACTGCAATATGGTCTCTGCAACTCTTTCAGGAAGGTACTCAAAAGAGGCATAGTTAGGTCAAATGGAATTTCTATTTTTAATTTTTTTATAAATCTCCATACTCATTTTCATAGTGGTTGTACTAGTTGACCCTGGAGTAAAAGTGTCAGAAAAAAGCCATCAGAATGGCATTCAAGGGCGGGATTAAAACCTCTTGTTTGAGCACAGAGGACCACTGAAGTTGCTGGTCAGAGAAAGAAAGGCTGGGGAAAGAAACAGGGACACTGATACAGGAGAGTGTGGGAAACTGAGAGGTAAACAGAGAAGAGCCTGTGGCAGAATCTCAACTAGAAAATTGAATTTGCTACCTGTCAATGGAAGGAGAGCTAGCAACACACCAACATTCTGACAACACCAGAGGCTTCTGAGCATGACACTTTTATATGTTTTTTGTTTTGTTTTGTGGTAGTGTGTGTGAGTGTTTCTTCTTTCTTTTTCTGGTTTGATTTTTCAGGTGGCAGACCTTTGTATATATGTGTGTACTGTATGTCTTAGTCACTTTCTTGTCGCTGGGATGCCATACCTGACACCCACAACTTAAAGGAGCAAAGGTTTATTTTAGCACACAGTTTCAGAAGTTTCAGTCTGTGTTTGGCAGACTCAAACACAGAGACAGCAGGATGGAAGGGCCTACTTTGTTGGAAAGCTGCTTACATCATGGTGGTTAGGAAGCAGAGAAAGAAGGGAAGAGCCAGGGAAGGAGATAAACCCTCCGAGGCTGCACCCCAGTGACTGCCTGCTCTGACCAGTTCTGACCTTCTAACAGCATACTCACCCACAAACTCATCTATGGATCATTCCATTGAGCACAGACCCTTTATGATCCAATCACCTTTCAAAAGAGGCACTAAATATATGAGGATTTTGGGGGACATTCCAGATCTAAACTAAAACAAGCTATGTATATAAATTTTCTACTGTTGCTTCAAAAACACTGCGTATAGTCAAGGAGCATATGCCTACTTGAAAGATTGTTTTGGAGCATTATCTAACATTGCTTGACTTTTAGTTTCAACAGTTGAATACAATCTCCCTATCTCTCCCCTCACTTCCCATCTCCAATCTCATCCTTTCCTTACCTTCATTACTTCCCCCTCTTACTTTCTCCTATCTCTCAGTTCCTCCCCCTTACAGTTTTTAAACATTTTGTCTTCTCTCCTCTCCCTATCTATTCCTATTTTGTACACAAACTATTAAGATTAATCTAAATACTATAGTACCTTAACATCTTACCATAGACTCCCCTTCACCAAGGGTTGGCTCATAGGATTTCTAAAATTAAAGTCTATGTTAAGTCATGAATTTGAATCAGTTCCCCTGAATTTTCTTTTCACTATCCATTAAAGTCTCTCTCCCTCTTCCACTCTCACAAGCATCTCTGGCCTCCCTCTTCTTTTCTTGTATATAAAAACCATTGTAAACAGTACAGTAAGAGAATTAATTACTAGAGTGAATAGATAACCCAAAGAATGGAAAAAAGTTTTGCCAGCTACTCCTCAGACAGAGGACTAATATCTAGAATATATTAACAAAAATTAGACCACCTGAAATAAGACCCAGTAAAGAAATGGGCAACAGACACTTCACAAAGGAAGAAGTACAAATGCCCAACAAATATATGAAAAATGTTCAACATCCCTGACCATAGGAAAAATACAAATTAAAACAATGCTAAGATTTCATCTTACTCCAGAAAGAATGGCTATCATTGAGAACTAAAAAAATAACAAATGCTGGTGAGGCTGCAATATACCTATGTTGTTGGTAAAAAACTAGTATAACCACTATTAAATGAGAATGGCAATTTCTCAAAGAACTGAAATTAGAAATTCCATATGACCTAGCTATCCCCCTTCTAGGTATCTTCTCCAAAGCTTAAGACATCATACTACAGTGATTCATGCATACCAATGTCTATAGCAGTACAATTCTTAATAACTAAGTCCTGGAAGCAGCCTGTATATCCATCAACAGATGATTGGATAAAGAAGATATGGTATCTATATAAAATGAAATACTACTCAGCTATAAGAAGGACAAATATGAAACATTAATAGGAAAATGGATGTACCTGGATAATATAATGTTGAGTGAAATAAAGGGGATAAACAGGCTTAAATACTGTGTGGTATCTCTCATTTGAGTAAGGGACAGTACAAACAAAGAAATCAATAGAGGATGGATAAAAGGAGATAAGGTGGTAGATCTCTTGCAAATGGGAAGGCCAAGAGTGAGGAGATGAGGGAGGGGCACAAGGGGAAATAAGTAGAATAAAGATATGCAATGTATAGGAATCAACTAACTTCAATGAATATAAGCATTATATGCAATAAATATGAGCTAAGATTAATAATATCAATAAGAATGAAAATTGGATGGGGGAATTAGAGGAGGAGAAAGGAGGGAGGGAGAGGGATGGGAAGGGGATTAAAAAAGGAAGCAAGTTGTATTATATACATGTATCCACTCCTGAAGATGACTAAACTCCATGCACTACAAACATATACTAATAAAAACTAAAAAATAAAGTTTATTTTTAAAATTAAAAAATGCTTAACTTTTCCCTTTTTCTCTATTTTAAAATGTTTGTAGAGGCATATGTTTATGAACAACTGTATATGAGTGCTATCATTTGTTTTTCCACTGTGTTTTCCACTGGCCTCTCAGGTTCTGCATCACCAAAAGGTGTTGTCTTTTAAAATAGGGTTTTTGAGAGTTTATAAATGGAATACAATCTTTGTGAAAACTGTCCTACACTCTACTTATAAATTCCTTCCTTTACTCTTTCCCTCCAGCCCCTTGTGCATTCTCTCAAATCTCCTTTCCTCCCTCCACTTGTTTAATAGTATAAAAAATAATATCATCAAAAACTAATTTCTCTCTTTCATCTGCTCTTGTTTCTTTTTGTATCCTTCTATTTTTTTCTCAATTTCTGTTTTGTTTACTTTAAATTCCTCTTTTTCTTTCTTCTTCCTTTGTATCCCACCTCTTTTCTTTTTTTTTCCCTCTTTTCTACTCTTAATAATCTTTTGTGTTCCTAAGTTAATGAAAGAGTCAAAAACTTGCTAAACAAGCTCTAAATTATATATTGACATATGATTGGTTCTTTGGCCATTAAGATTACCAGTAAATTTTATAATGTTTCAATTCAATGCTATGGATGTCTACTGTAGTATCAGAACTTTCTTTTTCTTCAGTTTTCATTTTTTATTAGTGTATGTTTCTAATACAGAATGATTACATTCCTTATAGAGAATTGGTATATGAACATGACACATCTTAGTTCTTTTTCTGTCAACCTTTCTCCTCCCCTCCCTTTCCCTTCAGCTCTTGGTCCCCTTCTCAAATGAGAAAGCTCTATCTTCCTACTTCTTAGTGGGCATGGTGGGGCACCAACACTTGAGAGGCTGAGGCAGGAGGATTGTTGTGAGTTTAAGGCCAGGCTAAACTACAGTGAGACTCTGTCTCAAAAACAAAATGAAACAAAAAATACTATCTTATCCTTTATTTTGCTCTTTATTTGGGGTGGTCCTCATATAAGAAAAACTATGTGCTTGTGTGTCTGGTTTATTTTACTTGACATCTCAAAGTACATTCACATTCCTTCAAATGTCTGTGGTCTATCCTTTTTGGTAGAGCACTATTCCATTATGTATAAATACCACATTTTCTTTATCCATTCATCTGTTGTTGGAAATATAGGCTGGTTCAAGATTTAGCTTTTATGAATTGTGCTGCTATAAACATGCATGTATCACTGTGATATGATGACTTTTTTTTATGTCTATAACCTTTTTGGGAAGATACCTAGAAAAGGAATATTGAGGTCAAATGCAATTTCTTACTTCTAGCCCAACTAATCTATAACATGCAATATAAAAACACAGAAATCATGAGAAAACAAGGCAATAAAATGCCTCAAACATTTATAACTTCCAAAAAGCTGATGGTATGGATAGAGAACTGGAGGAAATTTCAGGCAAATAACTCAAAAAGAGAAACTCAAAAACTTTTGAAGAGCAAAAGAAGAAACAAGCAAATATATAAGATGTTCAATAAGCTCAAAGAGGATATAAATAAGCAAATGAAGGATTTAATTAAGATGTTTATGAAGTTTAAAGAACACAACATAGGCTATGAATGGTCACTTTATTAAAGAATAGAGGTTATGAAAAAAATAAACAGAAATCCTGAAAATAAAAGACACAGTTGAAACCCATGCCAGTAGATATAGCCCTTGAGAAGAAAGAATCTCAGGACTAGTGAACAAGAATTATGTAGTAGATAATTTACTCAATGATATTCTAAAAACAAGAAGTCATGAAAGGTGGATTCAAGAGCTCTTAAATGATTATAAAAGAACTAAGCTAAGAATTATAGGAGTCAAGGAAAGACAGGAGAAAAATACTAAAGGCATAAAAAATTATTCACTAAATAATTGTAGAAAACTTTCCAAATCTAGAGAATGAAGAGGACATTCAGGTAAATGAGGAATTTAGAGCCCAAAATAGACACAACCAGAAGCTCTCTGTGAGAGATCATAGTCAAAATCCTACAAATCCAGAACAAAGAGCGAACATGAAAAACAATTAGAGAAAAATGTCAAGTAACTAGGGAAAACTATCAGAATGACAGTACATTTCTCAACAAAATCCTTAAAGGCCAGGAGAGCTAGGAGTAAACTATTTCAAGCCCTTAAATTAAAAAATCACCAACACAGACTACTTTATCCTTCAAAATTAATGGAGAAATAAAAAATCCTTAACAAAGAGAATCTAAATAAATTCATGGCCACCAAAGCAGCATTATGGAAAATACTAGAGGAAATTCTAAATAGAGACAGTGAGGCCAACATTACCCAAGAACCTAAAGGAAAGAATCTACCTAACTGGCAGAGTAGTAAAACAAAAGGAAAATAGGAAGGAATCAACACTGAATAAATAATACAATAACAGGAATGTGTAAATATCTGCCAATATTGGGCCAGGGATTTAGCTCAGTGGTTCTGCCTCCTGCCTCAAAAGCACAAGGACCCAAGTTCGATGCCTGGTACTAAAAAAAAAAAAAAAAAAAAAAATCTGCCAATAATAATACTCAAAGTAATGGTTTTAACTCCCCAATCAAAAGACACAGAGGGGATATTAGATTTAAAAAAATCCAAAATGTATCTATATATTGCTTGCAAGAGACACACCTCATTCACAAAGAAACACATAGACTGAAAGAGAGAAGATGAAATTGAAAATAATACTCTATGCAAGAAGAGACTCAAAAGAAGTAGGAGTAGCTATCTTAATTTCAGGCAAAATGGACTTCAATTCAAAGCCAATCAGAAGAGATAAAGGTCACTACATCTTGGTAAAGGGAACAACTCAACAGGCAGAGGCAACAATTGTAAATATATAAGCAGCAAATATTACCATGCCCAATTTTATAAAACAAAAACTTCTTGACATAAAAGGAAGATAGTGTTATGGTTTGGGTCTGGATGTCCCCCTAAAGCCTCATTCAGTGTCAGAAATAGCTGAATCTAGAATGTGTGATGCTGAGATTAAGGGTGTATGATAGCTAAACTATTACGCATGAGTCAGTGGTTTAGCACCACCCTAATCCTGGTAGTCTGGTTGGGATAAAAGAAGCAGAAAGACAAGGTGAAGTTCCCTTGTTACCCTTGCTACCTTGTGTTCACCATGTTGTTTCTCCTCTGAGATGCCTGTTTGCCACCCCTCCCTTGGAGCCAGCCGATTATGAACTGAAACCTCTATGAACTATAAGTCAAATAGACTCCTTCCCCCTCTAACTTTGAGTGCCATGTATTTTGTGTCAGTGATGAGAGAAAAGTAACTAACACAGAGACAGCAATATGATCGTAGGGGTGGACTTTTACCATTTCACACTCTCTAATAGACAAGTCAACCAGCAAAAAGAAATATCAGATTTGAACCATACATTGAATAACTGAACCTAACAGACAAACAGAGTGTTTCACCCAACAAAAGCAGAATACATATTCTTTTTAGCAGCCCATGAAACTTCTCCAAAATAGGTATTATGTTAGGCCATAAGGCATGTTCAAATAAATACAAAGGAATTGAAATAACTTCTTGTGTCCCATCAGATCACACTGAAAAGAAACTAGAAATCAATGGCAAAAGAAACCACAGAAATAATACAAACATACAGAAATTAATACATCCCTGAATAATCACTGGGTCATAGAAGAAATCTGAGAAGATGTTTAAGAACTCCTATGTTCAAATGAAAATGGCAGTACAGTGTACCAAAATCTGTGGGACACAATGAAGGCATTCTAAGAAGAAAGTAGTTTCTACCTCTGAGTCCCCACATAAGAAAAACAGCATTACCAAATACATAATCTAATGATGGATCTCAAAGTCCTAGGAAAACAAGAGCAATCCAAATCCCAAACTTGTAGAAGGAAAGATATTATGAAAATCAGAATAGAAATTAATGCAGTTGAGACTAAAAAACCAATACAAATAATCAATGAATCAGAGTTAGTTTTTAAAAAGATAAATAAGATTGGCAAACCCTTAGTCAAACTTATTTAAAAATAAAAGGAAAGAGAATACCATATAAATGCAAAATCACAATGGATACTTATAAGAAACTATTTTGAAAACTTATATTCCAAAAAATTTGAGAATCTAGTAGAAATGGATGAATTTGTAGACACATATGATGAACCGTTAATTGAACCAAGAAGATATAAAAACCCTGAATAGACCAATAACAGGCAACAAAATTGAGGCAGGAATAAAGTAGAAAAGATTGTATTGATGCCTATTTTCTACCAACTCAGAAAAGCCCAAGACCTGATGCATTCACTACTGAATTTTACCACAACTTCAGAGAAGAACTAACACCAGTACTTCTCAAACTCTCCCATGAGACTGAAAGGGAAGGAGCACTGCCAAACTTATCCCTTGAAGTCAGTATTACCCTGATACCAAAACTGGGTGAGAATGCAACAACAAAAAAAGAAAACTATAGGCCAATTCTTTAATGAACACTGATGCAAAGATCTTCAACAAGACACTTACAGAATGCAACAAATCATTAAAAAGATCATATGTCATGACGAAATTGTCTTCATCTCACTGATGCAAGGATGGTACAACATATGTAAATCAATAAATATAACACACCATATAAACAGAAGGATAAAAATCACATGATCATCTCAGTAGATGCAGAAGCAGTCTTTGATAAAATCTAACATCTATTCATGATAAAACCTTGATGAAAATAGGTATAGAAGGACCTTACCTAAAACAGATAAGCTATTCATGAAAAATCCACAGCCACCATTATGCTAAACAGGAGAAAACTGAAAGCATTCCCTCTAAAATTAGGAACATAATAAGTGTCCATTCTCACTACTTCTGTTCAGTAGTTCTTGAAACTCTAGCTAGAGTAATCAGGCAAGGGAAAAAATAAAGGATATATGAATAATATGAATAATATGAATAACCAAAACTGAATCAAGATTTAGAAATTCTAAATAAACCAATAGAAATTTAGAGGAGACCTAATGCCACTACTCCTCAAACTCTTTAATGAGATTGAAAGGGAAGCAGTACTCCCAAATTCATTACTGGAAGCAAGCATTACCCTGATTCCAAAACCAGAGAAGGATCCAACCAAAATGGAAAATTAGAGGCCAATCTCCCTAATGAACATAGATACAAAAATCCTCAATAAGATACTGCCAAATAGAATTCAGCAAATCATCAAGAAGGTTATACATCATTAGCAAGTGAGATTCATACCAGGGATACAGGGATGGTTCAACATATGCAAATCAATAAATGTAATACACTATATTAACAGAGCCAAGGACAAAAACTACATGATCCTCTCAATAGATGTAGAAAAAGCATTTGACAAGGTCCAACACCCATTCATGATAAAAACCCTACAGAAAATTGGTATAGATGGTCTTTATCTCAATTTTATAAAAACCATCTATGGCAAACCAACAGCCAACATCATATTAAATGGACAAAAACTGAAAGCTTTCACTCTAAAATCAGGAACAAGACAAGGATATCCACTGTCACCACTCTTGTTCAATATAGTTCTGGAAACATTAGCCAGAGAAATTAGACAAGAGAAAAAAATAAAAGGAATAAGGGTAGGAAAGAATGAAGTTAAATTATCATTATTTGTGGATGACACAGTACACTACATAGAAGACCCCAAAAACTCCACCAAAAAACATTTAGATTTGATAACCAAATTCAATGGTGTAGCTGGATACAAAGTCAACACTCAAAAGTCAATAGCCTGTACATGAATAACAGATTCATGGAGAGAGAAATTAGAGAAACAATCCCTTTCACAATAGCATCCAAAAAAATGAAATACATAGGAATCAATCTAAACAGGGAAGTAAAATACCTCTACATTGAAAACTACAGTACTCTGAGAAAGGAGATTGAAGAGGATATCAGAAAATGGAAAGACATCCCTTGTTCTTGGATAGGAAGAACCAATATAGTGAAAATGGCCGTACTTCCAAAATTATTATCAGATTCAATGCAATCCCAATCAAAATCCCAACAAAATATCTCAGAGAATTGGAAAAAACAATCCTAAAATTCATTTGGAACCAGAAGAGACCTAGAATAGCAAAGGCAATTCTGGGCAAATAAAAGGTAAAGCAGGCAGTATGACAATCCCTGACTTTATTCTACAAAGCTATGGTGATAAAAGCAGCATGGTACTGTTGAAAGAACAGACCTGAAGATCAATGAAACAAACTAGAGGATGCAGAAACAACTCCACACATAATCAACCACCTTATCTTTGACAAAGGTGCTAAACATCTTCACTGGGAAAAAGATAGCCTCTTTAATAAGGGTGCTGGAAAAACTGGCTTTCTATGTGCTGAAGATTGAAACTAGATCCATATCTTTCACCATGCATTAACCTAAAATAAAAATGTATCAAAGATCTAAATATTAACACAGAAACACCAAACCTGCTGGAAGAGAAAATAGGTAGAAGACTTGAGGACAGGAGTAGCTGAAGACTTCATGTACAAAACCCAGACCACATGGAAAATACTACAGAGAATCAACAACTGGGACCTCATCTTATTAAAAAGCTTTTGCACAGCAAGAGAAACCACCAACAGAGTGAAGAGACAACCCACAAAGTGTGAAAAAATTGTTACCAGCTATTCAGATAAAGGACTATTATCTAGAATATATAACAAACTCAAAAAATCAGACCCCCACCCCTAGATTTAAAGACCTAATCCAAAAATGGGCATTGGAAATAAAAAGACATTTCTTAGATAAACAATTAGAAATGGCAAATAAATATATGAAAAATATTCAGGTCACTGGTCATTTGAGATAGTCATATTACCAAATACAGTGGACCCTCAAGTTATGACTGGCCTGACATATGAACAACTTGGATTAATTAGGTAAAGGGAAGATTCACCTGCCTCTTGTTCTCTATAGTGTGTACCCAGGTAAATATCCAGATGTCAGCTGTATTTACTTAGTTACAACCAGCCCTCAGGAGCCAATCGAGTTTGTAAGTCAAGGGATATATCCCAACCAAAATACCAATAACATTTTTCACAGAACTAGGGAAAAACAATCCTAAAATTTATGTGGAACCAGAAGAAACCCAGAATAACAAAATCAATCCTAAGCAAAAAGAGTAAAGTGGCAGGCATTTTGAAATCCTAGATTTCAAGTTATATTACAAACTTACAGTAATAAAAATTGACATAAAAGTATGGTACTGATATTAAAATAGACATGTAGACAAATGGAATAGAATGGAAGACACAAAAACAGCCTTATGCACTTTTACCCATAAGATCTTTGACAAAGAGACTAAACACAAATGCTGGAGGAAAGATAGCCTCTTTAACAGAGGTGCTGGAAAAGCTAGTTATCTACATGCAGTAAAATGAATCTGGACACATATCTCTTAGCCTGCACTAAAATGAATTCAAAATGGATCAAAGTCCTAGATATAAAAACAACTCTAAATGTATGGGAAGATAAAATAGCTAAAACACTTAAAATATATGTATAGACAAGAACATCCTGAACATCCTGAACAATTGCCCAAGAAATAACACCAAGAATCAACAAATGAGATTTATAAAATTGAAAAGTTTCAGTCCAGCAAAGAAAACAATCAACAGAGTGAAGAGACAACTTACAGAATGGGAAAAAAATTTGCCAGGTTCTCCTCTGGAAAAGGACTAATATCTAGAATGTATAAAGAAAAAAAAAATAGACCCCCCCCAAAAAAAACCCCAAAAGACCCAATCAAAGGATGGATAATTAAAAATAGATACTTTTGGTCCGTTGCGGGGGCCGTGGCGAGGGCGGCTGAGGGAGTCGTGGGTGCTCCCGCTTTCCCTGGTTTGTAGGTCAGGCGCACATCCTCCTTGCGGCCAGGAGCTCATCTTGCCTCTCCTCCAGGGACTCCTCCCCGCCAGTCGCACAGCCCTGGTCCTCTGCCTTCTGCCTTCGTGCCAGGGTTCCCGCGCTCATCGCCACGGACGTGCAAGAGCAGAATGTACACTGCTGTTTCTCCATGCTCTGTTCCTGAGCTCCTGCCCACTGCTAGACTGAGGCAGCCACATGTCTCATGGGAGGATTTAACAAGATGCCGTCTCTGTAACCATAGACAAGTTACCTGGATCACCATGAATACTTCTAAAATGTACAGCATGCATACCACAAAATCAGAAAGTAAAGATGAGGATATAAATTTCCAACCAGCTACATCTAGTCAGGTCTATGGTACATATAAAGGAACTAAGGAAACGGTCCTGTACACAGAGGAAACAATACCACAGAGGAAAAAAAGAGGACATGTTTTTCTTGTCCTCCACAAGGAATAGTCAATAATATAATGACAAGTGGAGTTATATACTTTATGATTTTGTGTATACTCTGGCTACTCTCAGTCCCTGAAGTTCCCGCTTGTGGAAATTTATTTGGATTAGTAATTATTTTCTATAGTGCCCGTCTTGGAGAGACACTTTTGCAACTTATTAGAATACCCCCACTTCCACCTCTTCTTGTGGAGAGGTTTTAACTGGCTGGTTTTATCGGCAGGAATATTCCATCCATCAGTAAACATGTCAGAGTCCCTAGCAAGTGGTCTTCAACTCTAAGAAGCACTGCCTTTACCATTATCCTAATATGAGCAGGGCTCTGACTCGATCCAGAAGCTCTGCGGTAGATGAAGACCATCTGCTTCTGGCTGTCCTTGGTCCGTGCATCATAGAGGCATGCACCGCTGCTGTTGTTTCCCACTTGGTCATGGATTTCCCTTGGCAGTAGGGGTTTCTATTAGGAAACTTTGGAGCTGAAGAAACAATAACTGAATTGAAAAATTTACTAGAGGGAATCCACAGCAGACTGAACCAAGCAGAAGAATCGGTGAATTTGAACACAGATCACCAGAAATAACCAAGTCAGAGGAACAAAAAGAAAAATGAAGCAAAATGTAGAGTTCCTCAAGGATTTATACAATGCCATAAAGCATTAGAAAGATGCAGTGATAAAAACAGTGTGGTAATGGCATAAAGACAGACCCGGGGATCAATGGAACAAAATTCAGAGCCAGAAGTAAACCCTCACATATAGGGTCAGATGATTTTTGACAAGGGGCAGTATCACACAGTTGAGGAAGGACGTTTCTTCTACAAGCACTGGAGGTCAAATTGGATATCCACATGCAAAAGAATGAAGTCAGGGGAAAAAGCTTTGTGGATTGAATTTGGTAATGATATCTTGGCTATGACAACAAAACCACAGGCAGCAAAAGCAAACATAGACAACTAAGACTACATCAAACTTTACAACTTTATCACAGCAAAGGAAACAATAAAAAGGCAGGCTTTGTAATGGGAAAAATAACTATAAGCTCAGGATTAGTAACTATAATATATGAAGAATTTCTGCAACTCAATAATATCAAAAACTTCCCCAAGTAAAACTGGACAAGTAATTTGAATAGATGTTTCTGCAAAGAAAATATACAAATAGTCAATGAGTATATGAAAAATGTAAAATGTAAATCAAAAATATCACTACAAACAATATATACAACATGACAAGTGTTGTCAATAATGTGGAGAAATTGGAGCCTTGTGCATTGCTAGTGGGACGTAAATATGCCAGGCCATTATGTTAAACAGTTTGGAGGTTCCTCCATAACAAAAGCAGAATTACCATATGATCCAGCAATCCTACTTCTGGATAGACACCCAAAAGAATTGAGATAAACATCTTGAAGAGATATTTGCAGATATATGAAGAGATATTCGTGTTTATTGCAGAGCCAATGGTGGAACAGCCCAAATGTTCGTTAAAAGATGAGTGGATAAAGAAAATGGGATGTAGACATACAGTGGACTATCACTCAGCCATAAGAAATCCTGACAGGTACTACAACGTGGATGGATCTTAGGACATTATGCCAATTGAAATAACCTAGTCACCAGTCACAAAATGTTAAACACTGATTTTACTTATATAAGCTATTAAGAGTAGTCAGGAGCACAGAAACAGAAAGATTGGTAGTTTCTGGGGAGTAGAAAGAAGGGAAAAGGGTTTTTTTAAATGGATACAGTTTCAGTTTTGCACAATGAATAATTATATATCTTTTATGTAACTATAATACAGTTAACCCTACTGACTTGTGTGCCTAAAAATTGTTCAAAGAGTAAATATTTTATATTTTCTACCATAAGTTTTGAAAATATCATTGCCAACAGTCACATTTTGTAGTAATAAGATTAGAGTGTCTCAGAATGGGAGCCAGGCACCCTCGTTCTTCAATACTTCCTTAGTACCTGGTGCTCTCTGCCTCTAAGATCACACACAACCTGTGCTCCCTGCTTTCCTATATTTACACCTTGGCACAAGACTTATTCTCAAATGTGGAATGGACTTACTAACTTGCTGCTAATGAAGAGAATGCAGAAGTAATGGGATGTCACTTTCAAAATTAGGTTAGAAGAAGACTGTGGTTACTGTCTTGTCTTCTCTTTGGTTGTTGGTCCTGAGGGTGCTAATTGCCTTGTCCTGGGGTAGCTTTGTGGAGAAGAGACCAAAGCCCACTGACCAGCATGTGAGTAAACTTGGAAGCTGATCTGCTCCTACCCATCTCACGAGAGACCTTGAGTCCAAGGTATACAGCTAAGCCATACCTAGATTCCTGGCCCAGAGAAAAAGTGAGATAGTGTTTGATGATTTGTTAAGCAAACATAAATAAATAATCGAATAGGTGAAAAAAATAGACACTTTTCAAAAGAAGTAAAAAAAGACAATTTAAAAATGTTCAACATCTTTGGCCATTAAGAAAATGCAAATCAAAACAACACTAAATTCCATCTTTTTCCAGTAAGAATGCTATTATAAGGACTCAAAGAAACAACAAATGCTGACTGGCAAGGATGCTGGGAAGAAGGAACCCTCTACACTGTGGATAGAAATATAAACTACTACAATGACTATGGAAATTTCTCAAAAAACTAAAAATAGAACTCGATTTGACCAAACCTATACCATTCTTGGGTATCTTCCCAAGAGTTAAAGTCATCATTTTACAATGATATGTTCATACCCGTGTTTGCAGCAGTGTGATTCATAATAGCAAAATTAGGAAATGGGCTAAATTCCCATCAACACATAAATAGATAAAGAAAATGTAGTGCATATATATACAATGGAGTATTACTCAGCTGTTAAGGAAGGATAAATTTGAGTCATTTATAGGAAAATAGAGTGATCTTGAGACTCTAATATTAAGTGAAAATAAATCACACATACAACCTTAAATACCACATATGTGAAACCCAAAATGCAAATAATTTAAAGAAAAAAGCAAATAAGAGACATAGAAAACAGGGAGGTACACTTCTTGGACATCAGGAAGGGGATCTGGGGCAAAGTGGATAGAGTAGGGTAGGAGGGAAAGGGTAATATATATTTTCTACATGCAGAAAATATACATATATTACCATTTAATCAAGGTAATGTACATATATATGTACTAATTCCTTGAAACAAATGTAATTATTGTGTATCACAAACGTGTACTAATGAAATAAGAAATGCTTATTTTCAAAAAGGCTAAATATAGTAAGTACTGGCAAGAATTTTGAAAAGGGGGAAGTTTGCACACTGTTGGATGGACTGTAAATTAGTTCAGCCATTATGGAAAATAGTACAGATATTCCTCAAAACTTAAAAACAGAACAAACTTATGATCCAGCAATCTCACTACTAGTTATATATCCAAAGAAGTAAAATCAGAATGTGGAGATATCTGCTCTCCCATGTTCATTCCACACTATTCACAATAGCCAAGAAGTCAAAACAAGCTAATTTTCCATTAGTTGCTGAATGGATAAAGAAAATGTGGTATATATGCATAAGGGAATATTATTCAGCTACAAGAACAATGAAATCCTGTAATTTGAAAACACACACATGGAACTGGCGATCATTATGTCAAGTAAAATAAACCAAGCACAGAAAGACAAGTTCTATATGACTCACTCATATGTGGAATCAAAAAGAGTTGACCTCATATCAATTGAGAATAGAGTGATGGTTACCTAGGCTTGGGGTGGTGGGAGGGATGGAAGAAAGATTCGCCAATATGTATTAAATTAGAGTTACATAGAAGCAAGAAGCTCTTGTGCGCTATTGCCAAGAAAGATTACTATACTGATAAAATACTGTGCATTTCAAAAAGCTAGAAGAAATTATTTTGAGTATTCTTTATAAAGAAATCATAAATGTTTGAGGAGATAAATACATATCAACCCAATTTAATTATTATGCAGTGTGTGCATGTATTAAACATTGCATACCTCATTAATATATACAATTTTATGTGTAAATTGAAAATAAATTTTTAAAAGCTGAAAAATACATCTGTCAATAACTTAGACATAGAAGGAATATACCTCAACACAATGACACACCCATAGATACCATCATACTGAATGGTAAAAAGTTGAAAGCTTTCCCTTTAAGATAAATAACAAAAGGAGGATACTAACTCTTGCCACTTCAAATAAAGATAGTACTGGATTAGCTAAAGTAATTAGGCAAAAAAAAAAAAAGAAATAAAAAGTAGATTAATAGGAAATAAAGATGTGAATTTGTCTATTGACACCATGTTTATTTTTTCAATGCTAGGCAAATGCTCTACCAGTGGGCTACATACACTCAGGATACAAAATCAACATAACAAAAGTTAACATGTTTCTTTATTCTTATACTACAGCTTGGATCTTGGACATCCCCAAAATCCCACATGTCAAAGTCTTGGTTGTCAGAAAGTGTTACTTCCTGAGAAGTTGTGGAAGTTTGGGGCAGGGGTATGCGAAGGAAGTTATATCATTAGGGGTGTACCCTTGAAGGGGGTATTATGAACCTAGATTCTGTTTCCTGACCACCATGGGGCAAGAGGCCTCCTCTACCACATGGTCTTGCTGTGATGTACTGTGCCACAAGAGGCCCAGTGCAACACAGCCAAGTGATCATGGACTATAAAACCTTTTATGTCATGTGCTGGAATAAACTTTTCTCCTTGAAAGTTGATTATCTAGGTATTTGACATAATGAAGGAAAGGTGACTAACACAATTAAACAACAAACTACCAAAAAAACCCATTTATAACATAAAACATTCAGGAATAAATTTAAAGCCAATGACCAGTGCACTGAAAACTATCAAACACTGAAAGAAACTGAAGACAGAGATAAAATTATATTCCACATTCATGGAATAGCATTACTCACATTCCATACTACCTAAAGTGATCTATATATTCAGTGCAGGGCTGGGGATTTAGCTCAGTGGTTCTGCGGCCTTCCTCACAAGTGCAAGGTCCTGAGTTTGATCATCAGTACCAAAAAAAAACCATATTCAATGCAATCCTTATTAAAATTCTAATGATGTTCTTCACAGAAATAGAAAAAAAATCCTCAAATTCATATGAAACCATAAAATACTCTGCAAATTAGTGCAGCTAATAGCCAAAGAAATCTTGAGAAAAAAGAACAAAGTTGGAGGCACCATACAATCTCATTTCAAAATATACCACAAAGCTATAGTAATCAAAACAGCATTATACTAACATAAAATAAGCACTTCAATCAATAGAACAGGTCATAGAGGCCAGAAATAAACCCACACATCTGTATGATCAATTCATTTTTCATAAAGTTACCAAGAATCCACAATGGGGAAAGTACCAAAATTTATTTTGAGGAAACTGGAATCCACAATCAGGATAATAAAATTGGATCTTTATCTCACACTATATATAAGAAATAGCTCAGAATGGATTAATAATGTAAACATAAGACCTGAAACTTTAAGACTATTAGAGGAAAATATAGGGGGAAAGATCTACAAAGTTGATATAGGCAATAATATTTTGAACATGACCCTGAAAACACAAGCAAAAATAGACAAATGGAATAGCACCAGCCTAATAAGCTTCTACATAGAAAAGGAGAAAATTAATAGAATGGATAAATCTCAGAATGAGAGAAAAAAATTCAAACCATTTATTTGAAAAGGAGTTAATAGCCAAAATATATAAGGAACTAAACTCAAAAGCAAGAAAAAATAATTTCTTAAAAATAGACAAAGAGGGCCAGGAATGTACTCAGTGGCACAGCACCTGCCTGGTAAGCGTGAGGCCCTGAGCTCAATTCCCAGTATGAAAAAAAAAAAAAAATAGACAAAGGACTTGATAAACATTTCTAAAAGTTAGGCATACAAATGGCCAACAGGGTTTTAACTGATCATAATTGGGGGAATGCAAATTAAAATCACAAAGAGAGACAATCTCATACCTGTTAAATTGCAATTATCAAAAAGGTGAAAGATAAGCCTTGTTGAAGATGTGGTGAAAAAGGGAGTCTTTTTACATGATTGGTGGGAATCTAAAATAATATAGCCATCATGGGGAATAGGATGGAATTTCCTCAAAAGACTAAAAGTAGAATTACCATACAGTCCAGCAATCCCACTTCAGAGTATATTTCTAGGAGAACTGAAATCACTATGTTGAGACATCTGCATTCCCATATTCATTGCAGCATTATTCATAATAGACAAGAAATGGAATCAATCAAAGTGTCCTTCAATTGATGAGTGACAGATGATAAATACATATGAACACAACACATATATGGTATCTATGAGTGGATAAATGGTATATAGCCCAACAGAATACTATTTAATGTTAAAAGAAATCCTGTCATTTGTGACAAAATGGATGAACCCAGAAGACATTATGTCAAGTGAAAAAAGCCAGGTATAGAAAGGGAAATACTGCATGATGTCATTTATATATGGAATCTTTAAAGGTCTAATTTGTAGAATTAGAGTATCATGATGGTTACAGAGACTGGGGTAGTGTGTAGGTAAGGGGTGAGACATGGGTATTAACTACAGGATGCAAAGTTCCACTTAGACTGGAGAAATAAGTTTTCAAGATCTATGACACACATCAACTGATGCATGGATAAAGATGTCGAGGTTTTTATACAGTGGAGTAATACTCTGCCATAAAGAAGGGTAAACTTGAGATATTTCTAGGTAAATGGATGGACCTTGAGACCATACTCTTAAGTGAAATCAATCAGACACATGTTTAAATACCACATTGTTTCTCTGTTGTGAGAAACTGAAGGGTAAATAATGACCAAAATGTATAACAGATATTGGAAAATGGGAAGAAAATGTTCAAAAGGGAAGGGGAATAAGGGGGAGGGGAGGAACAAAGGGAAAAGAGAAAAAGAATAGAAGGAAAAAATGGAAACACAAGCTTTTGGAAATAAGGAGAAGAGGGGTTGAAGGGAGGGCAGAGGATTGGGGAAGAAAGAAGAATCAAGACATATCATGTATAAGTACAGATTCCTATGATGAATATGTTCAGTATTTATATCTAAAATGTACCAATAAAATTAAGTTTTAAAAAGATCTATAGCATAGCAAGGTTAGCAATAACCTTTTTAAAAATTGCTAATATATTTTAAATGTTTTCATTACCAAAAATGATAAATATATGAAGAGATGAATATGTTAACTGCCTTGATATAATCATTCCACAATTTGTGCATGTGTGTGTGAAACTCCCACATCGTATCTATCATGGTTCACATGTGGTTTGTCCCACAAGAGTTCATATATTGGCAGATTGGTCCCTGGTGTGGCAATGCTGAGAGGCAGAGGAACTCTGAAGAGGTGGGGTGAGCTCATTCAGTTATGAAGGTGCACCCTGAGAAGGGATTCAGCATTCCTGTGAGACCCCTGTTAGCTTCGGAGATGTGGATTATGAGAGTCACCTTCCTCCTGAACTGCTGTCTGCCTTTGTGTCTTGTGGTGTGACATCATTTTCTGAGGCTGGGGTGGGGTGGGGTGGGGTGGGGGGGTCAGCAAAGTCAGCACAGTGCTGTTTGGACCTTCAGCCTCCAAAACTGTGAGCTTCATAAACCTCCTCTTTAATAAGTTACCCAAGCCCTGATATTTCATTATAGCTATAGAAAATTAATATAGTACTCCCATAAATATTCACATATATATTAGCCAATTTAAAATAAACAAATATAAAGGGTCTAGGTACAGATTTCCGGTCACTGAGGACTCTCAACACACAAACTTTATGGCTGCAGGTTAGGGTTCAAACAAAATATCAACATAGAGGATTGGTTTAGGAAGTCAAATATTAGTGATTCAGCAGTATCTAAGACCAAACTCCAAAGTGACATAAAACCTATAGCTCAGGAAGTAATACATATTTATTTTTCTCTTTACATTATAAAATGCTTCCCTATACACGGGCACCATTGAACCCTAGAATGCCTAAGCATGGCAGTGATACGATTTCATTGCATTTATCAATTCTGTAATTAATAGTCTACTACAATAAATCCCAGCTTACTCATTCTTTAAAATCTCAGAGGCTACCTCTCATTGCCTGATGAATAGGGGGTAAGTCAGCCATCATGTTCAAATGTCCACAGGTTGACTGATACTTCTCCCAAGGATGGTGCTGAAGTCCCCTTCCCTACACATGTGGGCTGGGATCACTGACTCACTTCTAATGAATGGAGTGTAGTGGAAGTGATCATGTATGACTTCTAAGATTAGATCATAAGAGGCATTGCAGTTTCCTCCTTGCTTTGTTCATCTGGATTGCTCATTCTGAGGGAAGCTAGCTGGCATATTATGAAGACACTCAAGCATCCCTATGAAGATGTCCTTTCAGCATGAAACTGAGGCCACCTTCCAAGAACCATGTGTGTAAGCCATCATGGAAGGAAAGTCTTCCAAGTCTTTGCCTTCCAATGATGTCAGTCCTTCTGACATCATGACTGCACCATGAAAGACCTCAGGCCAGAACTGCTCAGCTAGGCCATTCCCAGAAAGTGTGAGCTAACATGTATTTATTGTTTTAAGACACTAAGCTTTGAGGTAATTTCTCATTTACTATTTGAAGTACTCCACATATACTCGTATTTACTCTCCACAAGAATAGAATGAGACAGCTGATATTTTCAGTCTACATATGGGGAAATACAAACTTAAGACATTTGGCTGAAGTGCTAATGAGTGGCACAAAACGAATAAAAACCCTGGTCTCCTTCTTAACAAATCTTATGCTTTAAACCACAGTGCATGCTCTCTCCTGATATGTGTTTGCTCACTGAGACTGTATGAAGCTTATCAACCAAGGATGCTGCCTGTTTCCTTTGCTGAGGGATCCTTTCCTCCATTAAAAATTTTACAAATTGATTGTAAGACCATATTAGTAAAAAACCTGATAAAACCAAGGCTAGATTCATTATCATATACTCTTTACTATTATATTGATTTTTCTTTTAATTTTTTTCTGGTACCAGGATCAAACTCAGGACCTTGAGCTTGCCAGGCAGGCATGGTGCCACTGAGCTACATCCTTGTTCCATTTTGCTCTAATTTTAAAAGAAGTAAAATCAAAACTTTTCCACAACACTGTAAAATAGATTTATGACTCTGGGTGATAAATCTACTGTATGGAAAGATAAGTAGCCCTTAGTGTCAACTTGCGAACAGAAATAAAACAAGCAATTGAAAAGATAAATAAGAACCCACACAACCAAAAACATTTGATATCACATTTTAAAAGCCAAAGGATTCTACTTTCAAAAAGCGTATTTTGTCCAAAGAATTAATCGCTGTCCAGGAGTTGTTGCAGGCTCCTTTCTGATAATATTGATCAGCACAGGCTTCTATCACAGACACTTTATAACACTTAAATTCAGCTCATTTCCCACTGAAGTGTAGAAAAAGGTGGTGGGAAGCTATAGAGATAGTATTACTGGCACATTATTTGAAATGTCTGTTTGGGTGTCTGGTAGCTAGAGGGCTTGCAAATGCTGGCTCAGGAATATCACTCAGGATTTGGAGTAAGAGCATACTGGAGCCCCAAGAATCTGATGTGCTAGGACACTATCTCATCTACAGCCTCAGCATGCTATGACTCAAAGCTCTTAGACACGGCAGACCAATATTGCCAACAGCAGAAGTGGAGGCCCAAAGTGGAAAAGGACTTGCCGAGGTCCCACTGCCAGCAAGTGACTAAGTCACAACCCTGCCCCTGCCTCTTGCAGCTCTTTCTCCCCACTGATAGCTGCCCCAGCCTGGCTAGCCCCTGTTCAGTCAGCTCTTCCTATGTCACCTGCCTAAATGGGGTTTGTCAAAAATGAACACTACAATCAGGCTTGGCAAGCCTTCCCAGAGTCTATTTCACCATGGTTTCTCTGGGAACACATTGGATTGATGTAGCTATTAAAGTCAACTCTATCTCAGCAATCAGAGAGAAAAGCTATAATTATTCCAAGTTTTTCTGAGGGATCTTTCAAAGAACATCATTAATTCTGAATAAAGCTCTCTTCCAAAAACTTTCCAATTATAGGGCCAGGGATTTAGCTCAGTGGTTCCGCTGCCTGCCTTACAAGGTCCTGAGTTCAATCTCCGGTACAGAAAAAACCCCCAAAATACCCAACTTTCCAATTATGGTCTTGACATTCCTATTTTATGTTGCAAATTCCTCTGCCATTAAATGACAAAGATCCTACTCTTTAAAGCACACTCAGAAACCTAAGCATTGGGTTAATTTTCTAAAATTAAAACTAACAACAAGAAAATCTTGTCCTGCACCCCATCCCTTCTGCACACCTTCCCTAGCCTATATATTGTATTTGGAAAGGGCCAGTAAATAAAATCCATTACTGTCTAAGTCTAGGAACTTGTTACTTGAAATACCTGGGTCTCCCCCAAAAAGGAAAAATTTAGATTTCCAGGGTGATGAGGGAGTTGGGCCAAAAGGCAGAAATCTCCCTGCTAAATAATGAATACAGTGAGAGGAGATCTGCCACATGAAGTTCCCTTCTTCTCATTACTCTTCCAGTGGGAACTTCCCTCCACTTACAGATTGCCAAGCAACAAACACCCTATTGATCTCCTTTCTCCAGCCAGTTCTGCCACCCACTGTGTAGCAGGTGTGCTGAGTGCTTTACATCCTTCATTTCCAGGAATCCTCACCAAGAGCCTTGTGAAAGTGCCAACTGACTTGCTTAAAGATGGGGAAAAGAGGGACATAGAAATTAAGCAACTATTTAACCATCATAACATGGGATTGGAAGGTTCTATTTCTAAAATCCCTAGTGGATAGTGCTGGGGTCAGGATAACCAAAGGAAAATGGTCCTCGGATTCTCTTGTGTTGTCCTCACTTCTCCCCTCAGTAGGGAGCTGGCCAGCAGAATTGGTGAATATGGGCTCTGGACTGGAGTCCAGCGGAAGCAATGAAATAAAGGGAGAATGGCCTTAGGAATTTCTTCATGTGCAGCAGGACGAATTCTAGTCCCCACCGACCTGCATGCTCCAGCTGAGACCAAAAAGTTGGAGGCTCCAAGACTGACACCGTGTCACTCAACCACTCCAGAGGAAAAGAAACGAAGAGCACAGCTAATTAGATGTGACCTCCTCACTGCGAAGCAAGCTGCACCTGCAAGCCCCCTGCAGCGTCCTGGCGATGTGATGTCAGCTCGGGCTTCAACCCTGACGTGCAAGTAGTTAAACCCGTTCCTCTTTCTCCAGCGTGCACCTCGCAGGTGAGCGCCAGGAACGCAGGTGATAAGCCTGTCCCTTGCTCTTCCAAACAACAGACCCCAACTCCTTGCGCACTCTAGGTGCGTTGGCTGCCATCATTTGCCAGCGCTCCTCAAATGTTCAGGCTTCTATCCACTCTCCCTTTCACCAAACTCCCTCTTCCCCCAGGCTCCCCTATCCCCAAGGCCACAGTCCTTTCCTCACCTCCACAGTGGCGGGTAACGGCAGCACAGCCCGGCGGCGCCGGCGGCCGAAGCGAAATTTGGCCGCTTTGTAGATCTTCCAGTAGACAAATAGCACCACGCCAAGAGGCAGATAAAAGGCGCCACAGGTGGAGAAGACAGCGTAGGAGGGTTCCTGGCTCACCTGGCAGCGCTGGAGCCCGGCGTCATACACTTCGCCCCAGCTGAAGAGCAGTGGCGCCAGGGCGATGAGCGCGGATAGAGCCCAGGTGAGCGCGATCATGAGCGCCGAGGCGCGGCGGCGGGTGCGCAGCGTGTATTGCAGGTGGTGCGTGATGGTCCAGTAGCGGTCCAGGGCGATGGCCGCCACGTTCCAGATGCTGGCGGTGCAGCACAGCACGTCGAAGCAGATCCACACGTGGCACAGGCTCCGGCCCAGCTGCCATCGTCGTCCGGCCGACAGCTCCCTCATCAGGCTCAGAGGCATCACCAGCGCTGCCACTAGTACGTCCGAAACGGCCGTCGAGGCCACCAAGTTATGCGGCACGCGATGGAAGGCGCGGACGCGCAGGATGGTGACCAGAACCAACAGATTCCACAGGAAGGTGGCGGCGATCAGCAGCACCAGCAGAGTCACCACTAGCACGGTGAAGACAGAGTAGGGAGGCTCCGGGCCAGGCAGGCCCGCGTCCCCAGGGGCGGACCCGATGCCTCGGCCTGGGGTTGGGCTGTAGGTCTCCGGGGCCCCGAGAAGGGCGGCGCTCGGGGTGGCGGCCGAGAGGCTGGGGGCTTCCATGCTTCCTTGAATCGGGGCTGCTGAGCAGGGGACTTAAGCGTGGTCCGAGACCTCCGCGTGGACGGGGCGGGTGGGGGCGCAGAGGAAACCCTGCGTTCCAGGGAAGGATCGAAGAGGGTCCAGGTCGCTCTATTTCCGCTCCCTTTCTGGGTTGCAGCCTTCCTTTGTCTCTTCTGCCTGGAGTCCTCGTGGATCCTCTTTTCAAGGGGAGAAAAAAGAAGGGGACCCTTCTGTCCGGCTCCGCTCGGCGCACTACTCCCTCCCGCCTCGCCAACCCTGGGCTGTCCGCTGACCCAGGTTGGAAGTTTCGGAGCGCAGCTCGGAGTCGGCGGGCTACTGTAGCCCCCGGAGCTGAGCCGCACCTGGTGGGCTGGAGTGGGAGGGGCAGTTTGCAGAACCCACCAATAAGAGTCGGGCCTGCAACTCTGTCCCCGCGGGCCTCCACGCCCCAGCCGGGCGGAGACGATCCTAACTGCTGGGTCTCTCAGAGAGGTAGTGTAGGAATTCCGTAGGCGCCACTTCAGCACAGAGTCCCGGCCAAAGGGGTTCTGGTTTCCTGGAATCCCTATTCGACACAGAGTAAAAAATAGGAGAGCCAGGTACTGGAGTGTATGGAGAGCTCCCAAACCCAGCTCCATCCTTGGCATCCCGTGCTCCGTGCGCCCAGCGAGCGCTCCGCGGCGCCTCAAGTTTACTCCCTGGCTCTATGCAAAAGGAGCGCGGCTTCAGAGCAGTTTGGCGGAGACCTGGAAGAGCGACGTTTTCCGTCTTCTTTGCCAACTTAAATCTCCACCCACAAGGTACTTGAACTTCTCACTCCTGAGTTTCTAATATTCTTAACTATGCCACCCAAGTTCAAGCAGGAGATTTTTGGTTTTGTTTTAGGGGTGTTGGGGTGAAACACAGGGGTTTGCATATGCTAGGCAAGAACTCTACTGCTAGCCCCGGGAGTTATTTTTATTCACCCTTGGGCAAAGGTAGAAAACAGGTGAAATTCCCATGACCCTCTGCACACCCTCTCCCCGTATTTTCAGTATCATGGTACACTAAAGCAATAGTTCAGTCATAGTGTACTCCATGTAAAGATGCTTTACCTCTTTTCATAGGATTAGAATAGAAACAAAGAACACGAAACTCCCACTGCCCTGCCCGTTCCCTTGTATTCAGAGTGATTGGCTCTGCGCTGGGTGGGGGCTGTACCCTGAAAGTGAGCTCCCAAGAAAGACAGCTCTGGAGAGCCGCCTGGGCTAAAGCAGGTGGAGGCGTTTTCTTCCTTTGTTCTCCCAGGAGCCCTACCTCACCTGAGGCAGTCTTGTCCCGCAGCTAGGACAGAACTCCAAGAACCGCTCCTCTTTTTGGTACCGGGATCCAACTTGGGACCTTTGCTCTTGCAAGGCAGGCTCCAGAACCACTGAGCTAAGAGAACCTCTCCTCTTTATTCTCCCTTCCTCCTTCACTCACAAGGAGGCGCTCTCTACTTTGTACCCTATGTGGCAGCTCTTGCTTACATACACACAGGCCAGCACACTCACAGGACCTAAGAGCAACGTGTAAAGGAGTCAAAGTAAAGTACTTGGATATGCAGTAGGCCTCAGCCTCAAGTGATTGATAAAATATCAAAAATGGGGGACTGTTCAGAGATAGAGATGGGAGTGTATTGATCAGGGAAGGATTCTTGGAGGAGGAGGAAGTTGTTGAAGTTTTACTGAATTGTGAGAAATGAACACATTTTATATTTATAATAACAAAATGCTTTCTTTGGACCTCCAAGCCTGACTGGAGTGTGAATGGCTAGTGTTTTCAGGGCAAGAGAACATGCAGGGTATCAGTGCCAGAGGAGCAGGGTTACAAAGTGCCCAGGAAAAACTTAGAATTGGGAAGATTTTGAGAAAATTAACCTAACACAGAGAATCCTTTAGAAGAAAATGGAGACTAGCCTTTGAAATACTTTCACAATGATATTCTCCCCATTTTATTGAACAAACATGACAACAACAACAAACAACATTGAAAATGTACATTTAATTGCCCCAGTCAGATATATGACATGCTTTGATTCTCTGGCTTTCCTTTCCTTCACATACATTTTTGTGCCCAACATCAATTTTTATGTTGTTAACTTCTCTTCATTTTTTCATAGCCATACTTTTTATATCACACCATTTATCATTGGGAGACTGAGCCACTCAGGTTTTCTGAGACAATCTTTTAATCTTAAAATGGGGGTTAGTATACTTATTATAAGATTATTGTAGAACTAAAGGTAGATAAATCTGGTAGCACAAAGTGTCCCATAAATGATGAAGACCATTTCTACTCTTGTTAAAGCCTAGATTAGATCTTAGATGCAGTTCTCTTCTGATCTGTATAGATGGTTTTTAAAATTAATTTTATTGGTACATTTAAAGTATGCAATATAATGACATTCATCATTGGAAATTTGCACCTTTACATAATCTCTCTTGGTTCTTATTTTTTCCCCATTCCCCTGCCCTCCCTTCAACCCCTCCACCCCTCCCTATTTACAAAGACTTTGTTTCCATTTTTTCATTTTCTCTTATTAATTCCACTCCCCTCTTTCTTTTCCCCTACCTACCCCTCCCACTTCCCCTTCCCCTTTGCCCCTTTTCTTCCTATTTCACATTATCTATTATACCTTTTAGTCCTTATTTACACTTTCAGTTTCTCACACCAGAGAAACTATTTGGTATTTACACATCTGTCCTATTTATTTTACTTAAGAGTATGGCCTCAATGTGCATCCATTTAGCTATAAATGTCTCTAGTTTCTCATTCTTTATGGCTGAGTAATACTCGATTTTATAAAAAACAAAACAAAACATTTTCTTTATCCAGTCTCCAGTTAATTGGAAATTGGGTTGCTTCCAAGTTTTAGCTATCACGAGTTGTGCTGCTGTGAACATGGATGCACATATATCACTGTGGTATCATACTTTTAATTCTTTGGGGAAGATCCCCAGCAGGAGAATAGTGGGTCGAATGGGACTTCCAGTCCTAGTACTTTGAGGTATCTCCACAGTAGTTGCAGCAGTCTACACTCCCACCAGCAGTGGAGCAGGGTTTCTCTTTCCCCACAGCCCTGCCAGCATTTGTTATTGGTTGATTTCTTGATAGCAGCCATTATTTTCTGGGGTGAGGTGAAATGTCAGCATTGTTTTCATTCGCATCTCTCTAATGACCAGTGATGTTGAACATTTTTTCATATGTTAATTTGCTATTTCTACTTCTTTGTCTGAGAAATGTCTGTTCATTTCAGATGCCCATTTTTGGATTGGGTCTTTAAATTTGGGAGGTCTGATTTTTTAAAGTTCTTTATAGACTCTAGATAGTAGCTCTGTGGGTTGACTCTTCACACTGTTGGTGGTTTCTCTTGCTGTGCAGAAGGCTTTTTAAAAAGATGAGATTCCACTTGTTGATTGTTTGTGTTAGTTTACAGGCAACTGAGGTTTTGTTCATAAAATCATTTCCTGCACCAGTGTCTTCAAGAGTTCTTGGGCTGGGGATTTAGCTCAGTGGTTCTGCTACCTGCCCTATAAGTGCAAGGACCGAGTTCGATTTCTAGTACCAAAAAAAAAAAAAAAAAGAGTTCTACCTAACCTCTCTTCTAGCTGGTTTAGTGTTTCTGTTTTAATATTTAGATCTTTAATCCATTTTGATTTTAGTTTAGTGGATGGTGAGAGATATAGGTTTAGTTTTAATCTTTGGCAAATTGAAACCCAATGTTTCCAGCACCATTTATTAAAGAGGCTATCTCTCCTCCAGTGAGGGTGTTTGGCTCCTTTGTTGAAGATGAGGTGGCTGAGTGTGTCGGGAGTTGTTTCTGCATCTTCTCATCTGTTCCACTAGTCCTCAAGTCTGTTTCTTTCCCAGTACCATGCTGGTTTAATCAGCTTTGTAATATAGTTTCAAGATGGGAATTGTGATACCCCCTACCTTGTCTTTATTGGTTAGAATTGCTTTTGCTATTCTAAGTCTCTCCTTGTTCCAAATGAATTTTTGGATTGTTTTCTCAAGATCTTTGAAGTATGTTACTGGGATTTCAATTGGGATTGAACTGAATCAATATAGCAGTTTTGGAAGTATGGCCATTTTCACTATGTTGATTCTTCCTACCCAGGAGCAAGGGATGTCTTTCCATTTTCTGATATCATCTTCAATCTCTTTTTTCAGAGTGCTATAGTTTTCAGAGTAGAGGTCTTTGATTTCTTTCATTAGGTTGATTCCTAGGTATTTCAATTTTTTGGATGCTATTGCAAAAGGAATTGATTGCCCCATTTCTCTCACAGTGAGTCTGTTTTTGGTGTACAGAAAAGCTATTGATTTTTGTGTGCTGACCTTGTATCCAGCTGCTTTATTGAATTTGGTTATTAAGTCTAGAAGACTTTTGGTGGAGTTCTTGGGGTCTTCTATGTAGAGTATCATGTCATCTGCAAATAATGATAATTTGACTTCTTTGTTTCCTATCTTTATTCCTTTTATTTCTTTCTCTTGTCTAATTGCTGTAGCTAATGTTTCCAAAAATATATTGAACAGGAGTCGTGATAGTGGACATCCTTGTCTTGTTCCTGATTTTAGTGTGAAGGATTTCAGTGTTTGACCATTTACTATGATATTGGCTGTTGGTTTTCCTAGATGGCTTCTATCAGTTTGAGGTAGAGACCATCTATTCCAATTTTTGTAGGGTTTTTATCATAAATGCATGTTGGATTTTGTCAAATGTTTTTTCTGCATCTATTGAGATGATCATATGGTTTCTGTCCTTGGCTCTATTGATATAGTGTATTACATTGATTGATTTGCATATGTTGAATCATCCCTGCATCCCTGGGATGAATCCCACTTGATCAAGGTGTATGATCTTCTTGATGATCTTTTGCATTCTATTTGCCAGTATCTTATTAAAGATTTTTGCATCTATGTTCATTAGTGAGACTAGCCTATAGTTCTCTTTTTCGGTTGGGTCTTTCTCCGCTTTGGGGATCAAGGTGATGCTTGCTTCCAGGAATGAATTCAGGAGTATTGCTTCCCTTTCAACTTCATTGAAGAGTTTAAACAGTAGTGGCAGTAGTTCTTCTCTAAATGTCTTGTAGAATTCAGCAGTGAAGCCATCAGGACCCGGGCTTTTCTAGGTTGGTAAGTTTTTAATTACGTTTTCAATTTCATTGACTGATACTGGGTCATTTAGACTTTTTTAGGTCATCTTCTTTCAATTTGGTAGTTCATACGTATCTAGTAATCTGTCTATTTCTTGTGTATTTTCCATCTTATTGACATATAGGTTCTTGAAGTAGGTTTTGATGATCCTCTGGATTTCTGCTGGGTCCATTGTACTTTCATCCTTTTCATTCCTAATTGCATGGATTTGGGCCTTTTCTTTCCTTTTTTTTTGATAAGATTGGCTAAGGGTTTGTCAATTTTGTTGATTCTTTCTTGGCTTCATTGATTTTTTTGTATTGTTCTCTTCGTCTCCATTGCATTGATTTCTGCCCTGATCTTTATAATTTCCTCCCTTGTATGAGCTTTGGGTTTGTTCTGCTCTTCTTTATCTAGATGCTTGAGGTTAAGCATCAGGTTGTGTAATTGAGCTAGTTCTGTTTTCCTAATATGTGTATTCACTGCTATGAATTTCCCTCGTAAGACTGTTTTCATTGTGTCCCATAGTTTCTGATATGTTGTATTGGCATTGTCATTTAATTGTAGAAACTGTCTGATTTCTTCTTTAATTTCCTCTGTGACCTATTAGTTATTCAGAAGTGTGCCATTCAATTTCCATGTGTTCATGAAATTCTTGCAGTTTCTTTTGCTATTGATCTCCAATTTCATTGCACTGTGGTCTGATAATATACAAGGTATAACTTCAATTCCTTTGCACATACTTAAACATGTTCTATGAGTGAGTCTATTTTGGAGAACAACACATGAGCTGAGAAGAATGTATATTCTGATTTTGTGGGGTGGAACACTCTGTAAACATCTGTTAAGTTCATTTCTTCAAGAAATTGATTGAGTTCTAGTATTTTGTTGTCTATTTTTTGTCTAGTTGACCTATCTATTTGTGACAGTGGGGTATTGAGGTCCCCATGTACTACTGTATTAGTACTTATATGATTTTTCATGTCCATTAGCATTTGTTTTATATAGTTGGGCGCGCTAGTGTTTGGTGCATATATATTAATGATTGTCATCTCTTTGCTTTGGATGGTTCCATTTACAAGGATATAGTGTCCTTCTTTGTCTCTCTTAATCAGTGTTGGTTTGAAGTCCACTTTATTGCCAAAGAGGATAGCCACTCCTGCTTTTTTGGGGGTTCCAATGGCATGGGATATTGTTTTCCACTCTTTTTTAACTTTCAATGTATGAGGTTTTTTTGAATTAAGTGTGTTTCTTGTATGCAGCATATTGTTGGATCTTGCTTCTTGGCCCATTCTGTCAGTCTGTTTCTTTTGATTGGTGAATTGAGACCATTAACATTGATGGTTATAACTGATACGTACTGACTTATCATTGTCATAACTTTTTCTTTTTGTTGGAGTCTCCCCCTTTGTGTTTAATTTCTTGTTGTGCCTGATGGATTCATTCTGCTGGGCTTCCTGGGTTGTGTCCTCATTGTCTTTTCCTAGGATATTGTCTAAAATGTTTTGGAGTGCCGGTTTGGTATTCATGAAGTTCCTGAGGTGCTCTTTGTCATGAAAGTATCTTATTTCTCCATCCATTTTGAAAGATAGTTTTGCAGGGTACATCAATCTGGGTTGGAGGTTATTTTCCTTTAGGGGTTGAAATATATCACTCCAGGCTCTTCTTGCCTTGTGAGTTTGTGTTGAGAAGTCTGCTGTGATTCTGATGGGCTTTCCTTTGTATGTGATTTATTTCTTTTCTCTAACTTCATGTAGAAGTTTGTTCTTCTGTTAGGTTTCTGAAATCTTAACTATTATAGGCCCATGTGTAGATTTTTTTTGATCAAGGCTAGTTGAAGGCCTATATGCCTCACTTATCTGTATGTCAAGTTCTTTTCCCCTGCTTGGAAAGTTTTCTGCCATCACTTCTGTAAACAGTTTTTTGTTGTTGTTGTTGTTGTTGTTTGCACTCTCTCCTGTTTCTTCATTGACTATGATCAGTCTTTTTTATTTATTTTTCCTTAAATTCTTTTATTGGTACATTTTAGGTAAACAATACATTTATATTTACTCTGATCAGTCTTATGTTATTCTTCTTTGCATTGTCTAGCAGCTGCTGGATTGATTTCTGATTTCATTTTTCCCAGATCCTCTTTCTTTGCCAGTTCAGGGAATCCAGGTGGTTGAGAATCAGATTGTTCCACCTCATTGCCCCTTGGGGTTGTCTTAGGTGATCTGGAAGTCTGGTTTTGAGACTTATTTAGGTGTCTTCTCATTTCAACAGATGCAGCCTGCTGTTCTTTTATAGAGGTGACTTTTTGCTCACCCAGTGGTCTTCAATTCTCAGCAAGCCACTGAGTTGCCTTTACTCTGCTGCTCACCAGTACACCAATTCCTTGGTTCAGAGTGGTGGCCTTCTGATCCCTGAGCTGACCTGTTGTCTTGGTAGGCTTCTGGTTGGAACCTTTGCACACTTGGGATGATATCTAAGTGTGCATCTTGCTGGGGCCCCATGTAGCTGATGTCTGGGAGGGCCTTTGGCTGGGGGCTGTGCACCCCAGTTCCTGTTGTCTTCAAAGGCTTCTGGCTAGCGTCTCTATGCACTTATCAATGGTATGGGGGCAGGCCTCTTCCTGAAGCTTGTGTGCCTGTGCAGTTCTTTTCTGGGTGGGCCTTTGGCTTGGGCAGGTGTGCTGGAGCTTCTGGGGTCAGGGCAGAGCTCTGCCTGGGATCTGCCTGCAGCCAAGCCACTCTGGTCCATACAGGTGCTCCCCAGGATCTGCATGCACTTGCTGATGTTATGGGGGGCCTCTCAGATGATTTTTAACATAGCTTTAATCTCTGACATATAATTTCAAAATACTTTTTTTTTTTTGCATCCTTCTTGAACTTACTAACAACCTTTTTAGGGGCCATTCCCAATTGCAGATGAAAAATTGCTAGCCAGGTGTAGTGGCACATGCTTGCAATCCCAGCACTTGGGAGGCTGAGGCAGGTGGATCACCACAAGTTTGAAGCCAGTCTGGGCTACATAGGAAGTTCAAGGCCAGCTTCAACTAAATTGCAAGATGCTGTCCCCGCAAAACAAAACAAAACAAAACAAAACAAAAAACAAAAAGAAAAAGAATGGAGAGATTTGTCAACTTGTTCTATGGACTGAATTGTATTAATTCCCTGTCAAGTTCATGTTTTGAATCCCAAACTCACAATGTGTCTGTATTTAGGAAGATCTATCAAGGGATCAAATGAGGTCTTAAGGGTGGAACCCTGACCTGACAGGGTTAGTGTCCACTAGAGGGTGACCAGAGAGTTCACTTTCTCTCTCCTCACCATGTGATGATGCAGCAGAAATGCTTCTGCCCATTATCCAGGAAGAAGATCCTCCCCAGGAAAGCCAGCACCTTGATCTGGGATTTCCAGCCTCCAGAACAGTGAGAACTAAATACCTAAGGTTCAAGCCATCCAATCCTAGGCATTTTCTACAGCAGCCTGAGCTGACCAGCACATTTACCTTGAGATTACTTGTTGGGACTCAGCTGTCTGGTCCTCAACTCCCCATTTGTTGATGACACCAATCTGCCTTCCACATATTAGATGGGAGTTCAGTATGATTGGTTTCATGTAACTATTTTATGTAAATATTATAACATAAAAATCCACATATCTGTCCTTTAGAAAACTCTATTGTGTCTCAATTGCAAATCTTGGGCTCCTCTCCCTTCATCTCTTGACCACTATCCCACTGCTGACTGCAGTCCAGTTGCACTGGCCTCCTGCTGCCTTGAACATGATGTTTGTTCCCCTCCCAAGGCTGTAGTGCCTGGACGTTCTTCTCTCAGAAAGGTGTGGCCGCTTCTCTGAGCTCCTTTGGGTCTCTGCTCCACAGTCACCATCTCAGGCAGGCCTCTATACTATTGGTTCTATGACCAATCAATAACTCTACCTAAAGGTACTCTATTTTCTTTTCATAGCATTCCATAGAAGTAACATCATGTTATCTATTCATTTCCTTTCCATTATCTGCCTTCCCTCTAACATGTAAGCACTCCTTGTACAGAGAAGATTTTTTCCTTGCAGTATCTTTAGTCTCTAATACTGAGCCAGGTGCACAGTAGGTGGCTCAATATATATGAATGAGTTTGTTGAATGAATCAATGCATGAATGAGGGGTTTTTGGGAGAGGTGATCCGTGGGCCTGAACGTCCCTGCACATTTTTGTTGCTCATGCCAAGAATGCAAGGCCCTGATTGTTCATTGCCCAGACCATTTCTCAGAGCTGTGTTTGTGGCAAGCACCCTTAAAGGACAAGTCCATTTCTCTTGGACAAAGAGCAGGCTTGTGTCCACCCACCACTGAAGTAGTGAATCTAAAGCTCAGTTCTCCTTTTCTCTGACACAACCACAGCCTGTGGAGGAATCCAGCATGGGCCATTTCTGTCACCCTCACAGGACTTGGGAAACTGGAAGAGACAGTGCAAACAAACATGAAGCTCTGGCAATAGCTTGGCCCAGAGTAATAAAGCCCTTTGCCTCTGACCCAGGAGTCTCATGTCCTCTGCTACAGTCTATGAAACAGTAAGAGTAGCTCAGCTTGAAAGTCGGATAAAATTTCAGACCCTACACAACACTTGACCAGCATTCAGTGCATTGATTTTTAAAATTACAATTAAAATTACAATTAGAATTTTTCCCTCTTGGCATTATTTCCTTGATACATATTCTCCAAGATTTAATAATGGAGTTAAAATGTAGGGGCGGTATGATTATTCTTTTGCATATTTCCAAAGTATACTTCTGAGAGATTTAATAGGTTCATTGTTCTTTTTAGTTCTGGCATTGAAGAAATAAGAGACAGAGAGTGACAGCCTGGTAAATTAATTTTTTAATCATTAAAAAGGTTTAATTAGTGTATAGTGATATATTTTATGTTGTTTTAATTTGAAATTCTTTAATGACTAAACAGGCTTCATTTTTTTAACATGGTGACTTATTATCTATGTCTTCTTTTGTAGAAGTTGTTTGTAAACTTTTTTTTTTTTTTGGTACTGGGGATTGGACTCAGGATCTTGTGCTTTTGAGGCAGGTGGTTGCACCACTGAGTGCAACCCTGGCCCTATTCATACACTTTTTAAAAAGTCTTGCTGATTTTATGCATATTTATCAATATTTATGTACTTTAAAAGCATATTTACAACAATATTCATACTTGTTATGGTTGTATCTGTATGTCCCTGCAAAGCCTCATGCACTCACAGGTGGGGCTTTTTGGATGTGGCTGGATCATGGGTGTGTGATACTGGGATTAAGGGTGTGTGGTACTGATTTAGTCCATTAATTGGTTTATCATAGCTCTGGGTATGGATAATAGGAAGACCCACCCTGGGTGTGGGTGGCTTCACCCAAAATGCTTATAGCCTGGACAAGATAAAGGGGAAAAGGAGGTTTGCTGATTCTGCTTGCTGCTTCCTGCCTGCCTGCCCTCCATGGTCTGTTTCTCCTCTGCAATGACCCTCTGCTATGCTGCCCTGCCTTGCAGCCAGCAAACTAAGGACTGAAACCTCTATGAACTGTGAGCTGAAACAAACCTTTCCTCTTTTAACTTGTGGGTGTCAGGTATTATGACTCAGCAATGAGAAAAGTAACTAAGACAATATTTATCACAGTTTTGTTACTTCTTTCTTTGTTTTTTTCTTTGGTTTCTTCTTTCTTTGCATTTATTCTATATTTTGTTGAATAAATTTTTCTGTTGTATAATAGAACAAATTGATCTTGTTTCTATTAATGTCTCCAAAGTCCTTAGCAATGACAAACTGGTTTCCTGCTCCCTATTCCCACTATTAAAGTTTGTGACTAGATTGCCAATGTAATTCTTTGCTCCTTTGTAGCCATTGTTGTATGTAATAGGAAACAGTGATCCAGCCTTCTCACCAGCATGCTGTGTGCAATCCAGTCCATGCAGGCTCAGTCTGATTCCTGGGTGCTGAACATCATGGTGCTACCCAGATGTAAGTAATGATGTCCTGGTCCTGGTGGGTTTTCATCTGCCAAAGACCAAAGCTGTTTCTGTAATGACCATAATGCAGCAAAATGTGTGAACAGCAGACTGAGAGTACAAACAAAAGTTGCTGGTCTTGGTCGGAGAGCAAGATCACCTCTGATGCAGAAGAGCAGAGGCCTCTTGTGGAAGGCAGCTTAAATATGGGAACAGTTTTCACTAATGAGTGAGGGAGAGGGGCAACCAGGCATGTCTGGCAGGAGGAAGAGGGTGAACAAAAGCTTGGAGGCTAACTAGGAACAAAATAAAACAAAACCACTGGCAGAAAGTGATTAAGAAGTTTCCAAGATTGAATGTGAGTGCATTCATTTCTGGCTTGTCAATTTTTTAGTTTTTAAAAAACAAGTTGAACATTCTATCATTTTTATTCAGCTTGTCCTTTCGTTTCTCTTTAGTATTTCCATGTATCTCCCATGATTATCTTTTGCGCTGTTATTAAAAAGCATTCATTGTTTGATATTATTGCTCTTCTGTATTCTTCCAGATGATTTAAAATATTATTTTATCAAGTTCCTTTCCTATTTCATGAAGTCTCAGACCAAGAGTTACATCCTTTGAGAAGCTTGTCCTAATCCCTCCACCTGCCACAGCACCAGACCTAGCTGTATTTTGAAGTCAGTACTGGGCAGGGACCTGTTTATGCCTCTCTACTAGATGGCAGGCTACCTAAGGATATGGTCAGAGCACTCCCAAGCCCCATTCACCCAAGTTTTACTCAACCTTAGCACTATTCACGTGGTGGATAGTTAATTCTTCATTTTGTGAGCTGTTCTGTGTATTGTAGGATGCTTAGCATCATCTTTGGACTCTAACCATCAGATGTTAGTGGCTACCCTCATGTTATGACAACTAAAAATGTCTCTAGACATGACAACTGTCTCCTATGGGGAAGAATTGCCCCTTTTGAAAATCAGAGATCTAGTTAATTCAGGTGTCTCCAGCTGACATGTCTCCTCTCACCTGTCCTTTTAGGTCACAGGAAGTCTTAGTCCTATCATTTCTCCTCCTGCAGCCTCTCAGAGAGGGATCAGCAGCATTGAAATTGTTCCCTGTCGGTCCAGAGGTCACCAGTCATGCTGAAAACATCGAATCAGCCTGCTGCAGACAGGGAGGTCTGCAGACGCTGTCCCAAGGTTGCCAGTCTTGCTGAAAGCACCGAATCAGCCCATGCCCTGCCAGCAATCCACTGGACCCCCCACACACACTCCTTTGGCCTCTTCTCTGTACAGCCACCTGGTTCCACACTACAAGGACGCAGATGACACTGGACCACCAGACCACTGTACAGGAGCTAATCAAGTTCTCAGCATTTAAAGAATTCCCGCTCAGACGTAGGGGCTTTGGAGCTGCCTTCCCACTGCTCCTGTCCAGAGGAAGGGGTTTTTGGGCCATGAACCCTACCACCGCTCCCGGCCCCTGGCCCACCGCTCCCAGCTCAGAGGAGGTGAGCCCCGCGGGCACCAACAGCACCCCCCGACCTCCTCAGTGGAAATGAGAAAACACGTAAAAAAGTCTCAAAACTAGACTTCCAAGTAACCTACAGCAACCTCAAAGGGAAATGAGATGGAACACTCTGATACTCAACCACCTGGACTCACTGAACTGGCAACAAAAGCGGATCTGGAAAAAATGAAATCAGAAATAATTTCTCAGATAACAGGAGAAATTGTACTCCTAGTACAAGAGATGATTAATACATCTAGACAGGAGCTGAGGAACATGATGGAATCCCAACATAGGAAACAAATGGAATCCATAAAACAGATGCAAACAGATTTCCAGGACATGAAAAATTCCATTGAAAGTCTACACAGCAGAATGAGCCAATGGGAGGACAGAATTTCAGATATAGAAGATAAGATTACAATTAATGACAAGGTAAAGAAAAATTGTTTCAAAATTATAAGGAAACATGAGAAATCAATCCAGCAGCTGCTAGATGATGCAAAGAAGAATAACATAAGACTGATTGGAGTCAATGAAGAAAGAGGAGAGAGTGGAGATGACAGAAAAAAAATCTCTTCACAGAAATAATGGCAGAAAACTTCCCAAGCAGGGGGAAAGAACTTGACATACAGATAAGTGAGGCATATAGGACTCCAAATAGCCTTGATCAAAAAAAAAAAAAAATCTACACATAGGCATATAATTGTGAAGATTCCAGAAACTCTACAAAAGAACAAAGTTCTACAAGCAGTTACAGAAAAGAAACAAATCACATACAAAGGAAAGCCCATCAGAATCACAGCAGACTTCTCAACACAAACCATCAAGGCAAGAAGAGCTTGCAGTGACATATTTCAAGTCCTAAAAGAAAACAGCCTCCAACCCAGATTGATGTACCCTGCAAAACTATCTTTCAAAATGGATGGAGAAATAAGATACTTTCATGACAAAGAGCATCTTAGGAACTTCGTGAATACCAAACCAGCACTCCAAAGAATTTTACATAATATCCTAGGAACAGACATTGAGGATCACAGCCCCAGAAATGAACCCATCTGGCATGACAGGAAATTAAATGTAAAGAGGGAGAACCCAATAAAAAGAAAAAGTCATGGCAATGATAAGTCAATACGTTTCAGTTATAACCATCAATGTTAATGGTCTCAATTCACTAATCAAAAGAAATGGACTGGCACAATGGGCCAAGAAGAAAAATCCAACAATATGCTGCATTTAAGAAACACCCTTAATTCAAAAGGAAACTCATAGACTGAAAGTTAAAGGGTGGAAAACAATAATCCATGAGACAGGAACCTGAAAAAAAGCAGGAGTAGCTATCCTCTTTTCAGATCAAGTAGATTTCAAACCAACACTGATTAAGAGAGATGAAGAAGGACACTACATTCTTGTAAAGGGAACAATCCAAGAGGAAGAGATGAAAATCATAAATATCTATGCACCAAACACTAGTGCACCCAACTATATAAAACAAATACTAACGGACATGAAAAGTCATATATGCACCAATACAATTGTAGTGGGGGACCTCAACACCCCACTGTCACAAATAGATAGATCAACTAGACAAAAACTAAGTAATGAAATACTGGAACTCAATCGAACTCTTGAACAAATGAACTTAACAGATGTTTACAGAGTCTTCCACTTCACAAAATCAGAATATACATTCTTCTCAACTGCACATGGGTCATTCTCCAAAATAGACCACATATTCACACATAGAACATATTTAAGTAAGTGCAAAGGAATTGACGTTATCGCCTGTATATTATTAGACCAAAGTGTGATGAAACTGGAGATCCATAACAAAAGAAACTCAAAAAATTTCATAAACACGTGGAAATTGAACAACACATTTCTGAATAACCAATGAGTCATGGAGGAAATTAAAGAAGAAATCAGACAGTTCCTTCAATTAAATGAGAGTGACAATACAACATATTGGAATCTATGGGACACAATGAAAGCAGTCTTACGAGGGAAATTCATAGCAGTGAATACGCATATCAGGAAAACAGAGCCCAATTAAATAACCTGATGCTGAACCTCAAGCTTCTAGAAAAAGAAGAGCAGGACAACCCCAAAGCTCATACAAGGGAGGAAATTAAAAAGATCAGAGGAGAAATCAATGCAATAGAGACTAAGAGAACGATACAAAAATCAATGAAGCCAAGACTTGGTTCTTTGAAAGAATCAACAAAATTGACAAACCCTTAGCCAACCTTATCAGAAAAAGGAAAGAAAAGACCCAAATCCATTCAATTAGGAATGAAAAGGGTGAAATTACAACAGACCCAGCAGAAATCCAAAGGATCATCAATACCTACTTCCAGAACCTATACACCAATAAGATGGACAACACAGAAGAAATGGGCAGAATCCTAGATATGTATGAATTACCAAAGTTGAATGAAGAAGACCTAAAAATTCTAAACAACCCAATATTGACGAATGAAATTGGCAACGTAATTAAAAACTTATCAACTAAGAAAAGCCCAGGCCCTGATGGCTTCACTGCTGAATTCTACAAGACATTTAGAGAGGAACTGCTGCCACTACTGTTTAAACTCTTCAATGAAATTGAAAGGGAAGCAATACTCCCAAATTCATTCCTAGAAGCAAGCATCACCTTGATCCCCAAAGCAGAGAAAGACCCAACCGAAAAGGAGAACTATAGGCCAATCTCACTAATGAACATAGATGCAAAAATCTTTAATAAGATACTGGCAAATAGAATGCAAAAGATCATCACAAAGATCATACACCTTGATCAAGTGGGATTCATCCCAGGGATGCAGGGATAGTTCAACATATGCAAATCAATCAATGTAATACACTATATCAATAGCGCCAAGGACAAAACCATGTGATTATCTCCATAGACACAGAAAAATTATTTGACAAAATCCAACATGCATTTATGATAAAAACCCTACAAAAAATTGGAATAGATGGTCTCTACCTCAAACTGATAAAAGCCATCTATGAAAAACCAACAGCCAATATCCTACTAAATGGTCAAAAACTGAAATCCTTCACACTGACCTCAGGAACAAGACAAGGATGTCCACTATTACCACTCTTGTTCAATATAGTTTTGGAAACACTAGCCACAGCAATTAGACAAGAGAATGAACTAAAAGGAATAAAGATAGGAAATGAAGTCAAATTGTCATTATTTGTAGATGACATGGTACTGTTTGTAGAAGTCCCCAAGAACTCCACTAAAAGTCTTCTAGACTTAAAAACCAAATTCAGTCAAGTAGCTGGTTACAAGGTCAACACACAAAAAACAATAGCTTTCCTCTACACAAATGACAGACTCACTGAGAGGGAAATAGGGCAAAGAATTCCTTTCACAATAGCATCCAAAAAAACTGAAATACCTAGGAATCAACCTAACAAAAGAAATCAAAGACCTCTACTCTGAAAACTATAGCACTCTGAAAAGAGAGATTGAAGATGATATCAGAAAATGCACAGACATCCCTTGCTCCTGGGTAGGAAGGATTAATATAGTGAAAATGGCCATACTTCCAAAACTGCTATATAGATTCAATGCAATTCCAATTGAGATCTCAGCACCATACTTCACGGTCCTTGAGAAAACAATACAAAAATTTATTTGAAACAAGAAGAGACCCAGAATAGCAAAAGCAATTCTAGGCAACAGAGACACGGCAGGGGGTATCACAATCCCCAACCTGCAACTATACTACAAAGCTACTATAATAAAAACAGCATGGTACTGGGAAAGAAACAGACTTGAGGACCAGTGGAACAGATTAGAAGATGTAGAAACAATGCCAGACACACTCAGCCATCTCATCTTCGATAAAAGAGCCAAACACCCTCACTGGAGGAAAGATAGCCTTTTTAATAAATGGTGCTGGAAAAATTGGGTTTCAACTTGCCAAAGATTAAAACTAGACCTGTGTCTCTCACCATGCACCAAAATAAAATTGAAATGGATTAAAGATCTAAATATTAAAATAGAAACTCTGAACCAGTTGGAACAGAGGTTAGGTAGAACTCTTGAAGACCTCAGTGTAGGAAAAGATTTTATGAACAAAACCTCAGTTGCCCATGAACTAGCACAAACAATCAACAAGTGGGATCTCTTCTTATTAAAAGGCTTCTGCACAGCAAGAGAAACCACCAACAGTGTGAAGAGACAACCCACAATGTGGGAAAAAATCTTCACCTGCTTTTCCTCAGACAAAGGTCTACTATCTCGAATCTATAAAGAACTTAAAAAGATCAGACCTCTCAAATTTAAAGTCCCAATCTGAAAATGGGCATTTGAAATGAACAGACATTTCTCAGACAAGGAAGTAGAAATAGCAAATAAATACATGAAAAAACGTTCAACATCACTGGTCATTTGAGAGATGCAAATGAAAACAATGCTGATTCCCCCTCACTCCGGAAAGAATGGCTGCTATCATGAAATCAACCAATAACAAATGCTGGCAGGGCTGTGAGGAAAGAGGAACCCTCCTCCACTGCTGGTGGGAGTGTAGACTGGTGCGACCACTGTGGAAATCAGTATGGAGATGCCTCAAAGAACTAGGACTGGAAGTCCCATTTGACCCCACTATTCCACTGCTGCGGATCTTCCCCAAAGAATTAAAAGAATCATACCACAGTGATATATGTGCACCCATGTTCATAGCAGCACAGTTTGTGATAGCTAAAACTTGGCAACAGCCCAAATGCCCCTCAACTGGAGACTGGATAAAGAAAATGTGGTTTTTTTTATAAAATGGAGTACTACTCAGCCATAAAAAATGAGAAATTGGAGACATTTATAGCTAAATGGATGCACATTGAGGTGATACTCAAGTGAAATAAATAGGACACACATGTATAAATACCGAATAGTTTTTCTGGTGTGAGAAACTGAAAGTGTAAATGAGGACTAAAATGTATGATAGGTTATGTGAAATAGAAAAGGGGCAAAGGGGAAGGAGGTGGGAGGGGTAGGGGAAAGGAAGGAAGGGAATGGGATTAATATGAGAAAATTGGAAAATAGGAACAAAATCTTTATAAATAGGGAGGCATGAAGGGGGTGAAAGGAGGGCTGGGCAAGGATGAAAAATAAGAACCAAGAGAGACTATGTAAAGGTGCAAATTTCCAATGATGAATGTCATTATATTGTATATCTAAAATGTACCAATGATTAGAATGAATAATCGATAATGGGAAATAGGAAGAAAAGGTCCAAATTGGTAGGGGTAGTGGGAGTTGCAGGGGAAAGGAAAAAGGAAAAGGAAAACTGATGAGAAATGGAAAAAATGGAAATAAAATCTTTGTAAATGGGGAAGGGTGGAGGGGGTGAAGGGAGGGCTAGGAATGGGGAAACAATAAGAACCAAGATGCATCATGTAAAGGTACAATTCCCAATGAGAAATGTAATTGTGTTGTATGCCTAAAATATACCAATGAAAGAATTTAAGAAAAAAAAAGAAATTGTTCCTTGTATTAGTTCCTCATGTAAGAGTCAATCTCTTCTACAAGGAATCTCACAGAGAAAACCACTGGGGCTGGATATGGCTGTTTCATTTCACTACCTCAATAGTTAGCCATTTTCCTACATACAAGGGTTCTTAGAGGTTTCTCTCATCTTGAGGGTTTCAGCCTCAATCTCTCACAATCAGAAACAAAGGATTCTCCTAAGGCTGTGCTTTAGTCCCTCCCCTCCCCTGAGCAATATCCAGGCTCCCAAGGAGACACCTTTCACAGTCAGAGTTACTCATTCTGCCCTGACACCTGGTGTGAAGCTTTAAAAAGAGAACCCAAAATGAGGACACACTACTGCATCCTTCCTGCTCCATCCTTGCTCCACTCCACTCCCACTCACAGGAGGTTAAATTCTTGAACAGGAATACTTGTGTGTACACACACTTACACAACACGCATCTACATATAAACACACACACACACACACACACACTCACCTTGAGAACAAATGAAACATTTTCAGGAATAAGACAGTCTTTATTATTCCTTTAGCAAAGAATTTCTCCTAAAGGGAACATGGTCAGCAGAGAAGCATGCTACACTCTGTGAAATGTCTTTATGGGCAAGCTGACCAGCTTATTTTGTTGGCATTTCAGAAAAGATAGATGCTTTACCCTGGCATACCCAAAAGGCTCAGACTGCCAACTATCAAAGGTGCAAGTCAGCCATCCACCTTCAGAGGAACTGAAAGGCTGCTTGCAACTTGCAAATAGCCATCCCTTTTCCTCACCTACTCCTTGTCTCCATCAGGGTTTTCAAAACTCACGTGGAAACAAAAGAAAAGAAAATTTATGTCCATACAAAACATGCACATGGTTGCTTATAGCAACATCACTCATGATTGTATAAGTGCCAAAACTTGGAAGCAATCAAGAAAAAAAATCAGGTTGTCTAGTCTCAGCCAGGTACACTATTATATTTATAGTTGTAAATACATTTAGATCTAGATCCTCTCTCCATTGAGATATGTCATGCCATCATCTGCCTTTGTACAATTACTTTAAACACATTCTTTCAATGATATTTCCACTGAAATCTAGCAATTAAAAGCATATTTTTCTTCAGTGCTATAAACTATTATTCTGTGCTATCGACTATTATGGGTACCTAACCAGCCAAAGACTTTTTTTCTTAGGAAATTGTTCTTGGCTTGATGCTGGCCCCAGCCTCCTCACTGCTGTAGATTTGCTTTGGAATAAAAGTGGGTGGAAATAACTTCTCCAGATAAGCAATAGGCTTACCTCCAACCCACTATCAAAGTAATGTTAGCGATCAGATGGAGATGGGAAGAGAAAACATGTTCAAGGAAACATCTCGGCATAATTGGTATTTGTTTTTCCTATTGTGTGGGTGTTGAAGCTAATTTCTTTGCAGAAGTATGTGGATAGATAGCTCCTTAGAGTAATTGTTCCTCCTACTACTCTCTGAGTTCTAATTAGCAGATGAGCTCCCTCTCCCTCCACTTTCCCAGCTGCTTCCTTTTATTTGACCAAAGGTAGTGGGTTTGTTTTTTTTTCAATTTCCATGCATTCAAACCTCAGCTCTTAAATACCTCTTCTTTCTTATTAAAAACCTCTAACAAAGACCTTTGGCCAAGAACCAAACGTTTTCCACAAGGAATGATGATAATGAAGACCATCCACCAGCTGCTAGGACCCTGCACAAACAAGTCACATACCAGGATGGACCGATGGCATCTGAGGGCTCTGCCTGCTTTCATGCTCTCTGTTCACTGTTTTCCTCATGGGCTCAACTTGCCTCCCCTCATCAGTAGGGGTGACAGGAGCAGAATAAGATGGGGCAGAGGGAGTGCTTAGCATATGTATCTCAGCGGGCATTTTTTGCATGTTAAGCTGCTCACAGGAGGCAATGTTGGGAAGGAGGTCTGGAAAGAGGTCTGAGAATTACCCACATCCCCTCTGCAGGCTAATTTACTTCCTGCACCCAGACTGCAGCTGCTCAGAGTTCAAGGACCAGGAATTTAGCCCCAGATCTTGTAATGGAAACACAAGACCTAGAAAGACCAACAGATGAAATTTCCAACTCCAGAGGAGCAAATGAGAAAAGTGCCTTCAAAAACAACATGAATCAAATAATTCCAAGGCTTTTCCTAATTGGAGTCATGCCATTTGGAAACAGAAAGTTCATCATTGAAAGATATATAGATTAAAAAAGAGATAAAATGACAGTAAGTTTCATGTATATCTTTATAGAATGAATATGAAGTGCCATAAAGAAATATCCTTCCAATATGCTGTTTTTCTGTGAATTGTGGCTGTAAGATTTTAAAGAAAAGCATAAAATATTTCTAGAAAGGGATGGCTTTAAGTATAGGGTTTTAGAAAAATCCCTTACTCTCTATCCTGTTTTACACTCTTGAGATGAAAACCCTAATTTTTTCTAAGATCCTGGGGCAGAAGATATTCTAATTTTGGGAAGCCCTAGACTTTCATTCCCTCTCTGAAGGGTTTCTGAAATTAATTCAAATTCTAGAGATATGATGGGGATGGGAGAGAGGGGGATGGGAGGGGAGGGGGGGAGAGAGAGAGAGAGAGAGAGAGAGAGAGAGAGAGAGAGAGAGAGGGTTATCTTGGAAGTTCCTATTTCCCTAGTGTACTGACCTGCAACTCTAATTTGAAAGGAGGGAATAGTGCTTTCAAGTCCTGTAGATCATTCCAGCTAGCCTGGCTCTGTTTCTGCACCCTTGCTTTCTCCTGTCTCTCCTCTTTGGTTCTGATCCTCTCCTTTTGGGAATATGATTTCTTTGGGTTAGATAGGATCGAGCCTCCTCCTAAGAGTTTCTTTGATTCTTATTGTCTTAATGACTTCCGTAGTCACCGGAACAAAATACCATACACCTACAATTTAAAGGAGAGGAGCTGTATTTTGCCTCATGGTTACAGTCCATGGTTGGCTGGACCCAAGGCAGGATAGCATGGCACAAGAGCATAGTGGTGGAAACCTGCTCATGTTATGGCAGCAGAGAAGAAAAGGGAGAAGGGAGGAGCCAGGAAGGGAGCTATGCCATTCTAAGTCACACCCCTAGCATCCACCTCTTCTAACCAGACCCCAGCCAGCCAGCTACACCATCCCCATAACCCAGTTGCCTTTCAAAAGTCTCTCCTATGAGTGCATGAGGCCTTGGGGGAACATTTAGATATAAAACCATAACACTTTTGATTTCTGATTCCAACACATTCCAGTCACACACTTTTTATCCTGAAAAGTCTGAACATTTTCTGGGCTTTACAGAAAGGCTTGGCTCTGGGTATTCTTCCTTTAGGCAAGCTTTTACCTTTAAAATATGATTTATAAAAATATATATAAATTTGTGCACTAGTCCCCAAGGGTTACAGAGAAACAGAGGAGACATTCAAGGTTCTTTTTGTTTGGGTCCCACCTCTCCCTCAGCATCTCCATGTACTTACCCAGCAGTGATGTGACCCAAGCTCAGTTTGCCACCTCTGAGTACAGAAACAGGAGGGAGCTCTGGAGTCCCACAGGTTTGGGTACCAATGCTGGCTCAGCTAGCAGCCAGCAGAGTGCTCTCTGGTAAGGATGCCTCTCCACTCTGCGCATTGCTCCCCTGACCTCCTTGTTGCTTGGCTCTGTCTTAAAGGGAGTAACTACTTCTGCTCTAGATGACACCAGCAAGCAAAATGATGGACTCAGTCCCTTCTCTCCTCTCCTGTTCTCCTCTCTTTCTAGGCCATCAGAGTTGACAGTAGAATTCCCCGATCAGTACTAAAGAAATTGCTCCTCTGGCTGCTGGGACAGCTGTGACATACAGCCCTCTCAGCTCCAGCCCCTTCTGGACTCACTTCACCCAAGCTCATAGCCCTTTCCAGAAGCAGCCTGAGCCACTGTCAACACAGGATACAAAGACCCAGGCCTGTCACCCCACCTTGAGACAGACATGGAGGATCATCTCAGCTTCAGAAGTTCTCAGTGGGGTTATCTGGGACTTCTACTGAAAGTGTGCCATGAATCAGCTTTTCCCTCGACCCAAACTTCTCTTCACTCCCTGTAGCTAATTTCCCCACTAAAGATACTGCCAAGAAAATTTCCTGCACTCTAATCCCCAACTTAGTGTCTGTGTGCTAGGGCCTGTAACAGCCAAGATGAGATGGAAGCAGAAGACACAATTTGATGAAAAAAAATACATAGCACAAGTTGATAGCAATGCAAGATGGAGGTGAATAAAGAGTTATAATCTACCAAACAACATTTTCATAAGAAAATATCAATAGAGTAAGAGTAGTTAGGGGAGGCTTCCAGGAGGAGGTATGTAAAACCTGGGAATGTCCATGGGTAGTGCCCTATTATTTTGTTGTTGTTGTTGTTGCTAAGACAAAATACCCAACTTCCACAAGTTAGAGGTAAGGTTTATTTTGGCTCACAGTTTGTACATGTTTCAGTCCATAGTTGGCTGATTCTAAGACAGGATGGCATGGCAGAGGGGTGTCACAGAGGAAAAACAGTCCACAGCAGAGCAGTCAAGGGGCAGCAAGCAGTGAAGCAGCAAAGAAGCAGCAGAAGCATGAGTGAAAGCTAGCCTCCTTTTCCCTTTTATATCATTCAGGCTACAAGGCTTTTGGATGGTGCCACCCACACCCATTATCCACACCTAGAACTATGCTAAACCAATCAGTGGACTAATTTAGTACCATACACCCTTAATCCATCCACACACCCTAGATTTAGCTAGCCTTGAAAAACCCCACCTATAAATACATGAGGCTTTTGGGGGACATCTAAATACAAGCCATAACAGGTAGGATTTACAAAAGAGGAGGAACTAGTTGGCATGGTGGTACATGCCTATGATCCCAGCACCTTAGAAGGGTGAGGTAGGAAAATGGCAATTTCAAGTTCAGTCTGGGGAACTTAATGATTTAGTGTGAGCCTGTCTCAAAATACAAAATGTTAAAAAAAAAAAAAAGGCTGGGATATAGCTCAGTGCAAAGACTCTGACTTTAATCCTCAGTGAAACATATATATAGGGGAGGGGGGAGAGAGGGGGGGAGAGAGAGGAAGAAGGAGGAGGAGGAGGAGGTGGTGAGAAGAGGAGAGGAGAAAGGAGGAGAAATAACAGCACAGGGCATGGTAGGTGAAGGGAATGGCAGTGGCTTGAGTGATTTAAGAATGAATATCCGCAGTTTATGAAATGGTGAATTTTATGTGGGCAAAGCAGATAACATGTGTGGCTTGGATATACAACCCGGTGGTTAAAAATCCAGGCTGAAATGTTTGAAAACCTTCAGCAGTAAGGAGCAATTAGGCAAACTGAACAGAAGAGAGATATGATAAATGCTATTTAGGTGTAGGTGACCAGAAATAATTGCTGAAGATAAGGGGATGAAATTTCATCACAATATGATACTAGTAATACTACTTTTATCTACCTTAACAAAAATCAAACTTTCTTACCTTGTTGTAAAGTAGGTGACTGAGGTTGCACATGTAGGTTGGCACTATTTTATAAACATTTGGTGGCTTTATTGGAGTTTCATTTTGCCCTCCAGGAATGATGGTGACAATAATGGGTACTTAGGAAAGGGTACCTATCTGCACCACTAGCCTTTCTCCTCCTTGGTCAATGTACTTGGGTATGTCATTTTACTAGCAGTTTATATGATGGCCTAGAGTTAAGACTGAACTAGAGGAAGGAAACCTGTTGGGTGGTGTGTGAGTCAGCTTTTCCCTTACTGTAGGAAATGCCTGAGATGATTAAAACTCATAAGGAGAAAAGGTTATTTTGGTTCACAGTTTTGGAGGTTTCTGTGATGGTTAAGCTGCACTGTCAACTCAGTTAGCTTGGAAGCTTCCCAGGGAAGTAGTAAAGTGCACTTCTGGGTATGTCTGAGTTGGTCATGGAGGTGTGATCTTGTGATCTGTATCTGGTCTCTTTCCCTTTCCTCTCTGGCACTGTTCTCCTGTTCTGCTTCCATGCCACCATGAAATGAGCAGTTTTCTTTTGCTTTGCCCTTTCACTATGATGTTTCTGCTTTGGAGCTAGCCACCAATGGACTGAATCCTCTGAAACCATGAACCAAATTAAACCTCTCTTCTTTGAAGTTGTGGGTGTCGAGTATTGTGTCCCACCAATGAGAAAGCTGACTAATACAGTCACACTTTGTGACTGATTTGGTCCTATTTCTTTTGGGCCAGTGGTGAGGCAGCATTTTATTGTGTGGGTATGTAGCAGTGCAAAGCCACTCACCTTATGGCTAGGTAGCAAAAAAGAGAAAGAGGAAGGGGCTAGGGTCTCACAGTTCCCTTCAATGGCATGTCTCCAATGACAAAGTCCTTCCATTAGGCCCACCTCCTAAAGGCTCTACCACTCTCAACAGCTCCACAGGCATTGGAAGGGGGCATTCAAGATCTAAATCATAGCAGGTGATAATTACACTGGTCCACTAGGAAGTGAATGGAGCTTAGACTCAGGCAGAGGCAATGGGAAAGAAGAAACATTTTGAAAAATGGGCCAGATTAATTGGAATTCCCAAAGAGATTTCAATTCTGCCTGATTTGAAACCAGGGAAGATAGGAGAGGGGCAGGAGACTATAGGGGCCTCCAGACCCCATTCCCTGAATGTTTGCAAAATATGGTCATCCCAGAAGTTCCAGGGCATGAGTGTTCATTTCTCTGTTGCTTCTTAAATTATCTCAACTCCTAGACTATTTATTTGGGAAAATATGAACTGACCTGTGTGAAGACACCACATTACTCACAGATTTTCTTCCTCACTAATGTGTATGGTTTGCACTGGGCTGTTCATAGTCTCTGTAACTACTATTGTGACCAAAGGCTGTAAATGGTGTGTGGACTAAGACTCTGGTGGTACCAGAGCTGTCCTTAGTTTAAGGGAATTTCATCCTTGTGGAACAAAAGGAGTGATCTTGAATTTGTTAGCATGCCATGCTAGTCTCATATTCACTCTTGATTTGAGCATCAAGATGCTTACAATCACATTTAATCTTTGATTTTGTAATGTGGAATATATATATATATATATATATATATAAAACATAAAATTTGCCATTTTAAACATTTTTATGTATACAATTTGGTGGCACTGATTTCATTCATAATGGGCACAACTTTCACCATTATTTCCAAACTCCTTCCTTACTCTAAGCAGAAGCTCTACAATCATTAAGCAATAACTTCCCATTGTCTCTTCCTCAGACAATGGAACCTTTAATCTATTTTATTTCTCTATGAGTCTTGCCTATGCTAGATACGTAATGTAAGTGGGATTGTACATTATGTGCCCTCTGCTAAATTTGGCTATTTTCATTTAGTACAATTTTTTTTCAAGGTTCTTCCACTTGCAGCATGTACCAGGATTTTATTCCTTTTTATGTCTAAATACTCTTTAAGTGAAGTGTATAAGCCACATTTTGTTTATCCATCTAATCCATCCAACCATCCATCCACTCACCCACCCATCCCGATGGGCACTTGGGTTGTTTACAACTTCTAGCTATTTTGAATAATGCTGCAGTGAACATGGAGGTGTAAGAGTCTGAGTCTTTGTTTTAATTTTCTTTGGACTTGAATTGCTGAGTCATTTGGTAGTTCTACGTTTAACTTACTGAGGAACCACTAAATTGTATTCTACAATGGTTACACTATTTTGCATTCAACTAGGAATATGTAAAGTTATAATTTCTTCACATCATGGCCAACATTTATTTCCTGCTTTTTAAAAAATTATAGCCAGTCTATTAAGTATAAAGTGGTATTTTATTATGACTCATATTTAATTCTTAATTGTAGAAATTATTTTTGCATGTATCTTTTCCATTCCTTTGCTGTAATTTAAAAAACTATCTCTAGTTGTATTGTTCATTATCTTCTTTTTTCATTGTTAAGTCTTTTTGGAAATAGGTCAATTTTAAATTACACTTGAAAGATGAAGAAAAAAATAACCAAAACACTTAACTGGGTATGAGCTGTTCACATTTTGTTTTATAAAGCTTTACATCTAAGTTGCTTTTTCACTTTCCAGATAATCTTCTCATGGAGGATTTTCTGACTTTCTGTTTTTCTCGTCAGTTTCTTGTGTTATGTCTGTGTGGTTGGTCCATGGATAATTGTTTCCTGAGCCATTTGACAGTCAAAAACAAAAAAAGTTCAGCCTTATACTCTGGTGCCAAGATAAGAAACTTCTAGTATCCAGATGTTCTTTATTGAGGATGAAATGATACAGGTGCTGGAATTGTCCATAACATCCTTGCTCCTCACCCAGACGTGACTGACTGTATGACAAATTCTGGAAACAGTGAAATGTTAGTCATAATTTCCATTAGTGACTTCAGGAGAGACTAATGAAAGTCAATCATAGTGGAAACTAAAAGTGGTTCTCTTTCTTGTGTTATTTAAATATGAAAAAGAGAAAGGACAAGCTGACCTCTAGGTCCTGTTTCCAAATTAAAAAGAAAAAATTATGCTTGCATGTAGAACAAGCATTTGACAAAATCGCCTCCCCTTTCAAACAAAACATTCAATCTACTAGGTTTAGACCTTTTGCAACAAAATATAAGGTGTATATAAAAGCCCACAGTTAACCTCATATTCAGTGGTGAAGGGTTGAAAGCTTTTCACCTTAGATTAGGAACAAGACAAAGATGTCCACTTTCACCACCTCTGTTTAAAAGAGCACAAGTTGTGTAATTAGGCAAGAAAAAAGAAACAAAATAAGACATAAGGCTATCTCTATTTGTAGGTGGCACGATCTTATATATAGAAAGCCCTAAAGAATCCACAAAAATAATTAGAGCTAATTAATGAATTCAGCAAAGTTACAGGAAGCAAGATCAGCATGAGAAAATAAGTTAGATTTCTGTGCACAAACAAGGAGCAATCTGGAGGGGAAATTAAAACCAATTAAATGTATAATAGCCTCAAAGTGAATAAAATATATAGGAATAAATTTAATCAAATAGCTGCAAGACTTGTAAGTGAAAGCTGAAAAAGATTGATAGAAGAGACAAATAGACCTAACTAAATGAAATGACGCTCATGTTCATGCCCTGGAAGATAATACCTTTAAGATGGCAATATCCCTCAAAATGATCTACAGATTCAATGCAACTCCTATAAAAATCACAATACCCTTTTCAGCAGAGCTAGAAACCCAATTCTATAATTCATATGGAATCTTAAGGGACCTGGGAATAGCTTAAATAATTAAATAAAGAATGAAGCTGGAGTTTCAAAATTTACTGTAACATTAAAGTAATCAAATTGGTGTCAGAACAGAAACAGACCAATGGACTAGAATTGAATATCCAGAAATAATCCCATTTGCTTATAGTCAATTGATTTTTGACAAGGGTGACTATGGGGAAAGGAGTATCATCTTCAATGGAGAATCTGGAATAACCAGATAGCCACATGTAAAGGATTAAAGTTGAATCCCTACCTCATATCATGTATAAAAATGAAAACAAAATAATTAAAGACTGAAATGGAAGAGTTATAACTATAAAACTCTTAGAAGTCAATGTAGAGGAAAATCTTTATGATTGTGGCTTTGGCAATGTTTCTTAGACATAACACCAAAGATACAAGCAAATATAAAAATAAACCAATTAGATTTGATCAAAATTAAAAATTTCTGTGCATTAAAGGACACTAGTAAGACAGTGAAAAGACAACCCACATAAGTGAGAGAAACTACTTAAAAATCATATATTTGGTGAATTTAACATTTGAAATACAAAAAGAACTCTTTCTATGCAATAATAACCACAAAACCAATTTTCCTTTTTTGTTTTGGTACTGGGGATCAAACTCAGGACCTTGCGCTTTCGAGGCAGGCGCGGTGCCACTGAGCTAAATCTTCTGCTTAGCAAAACCAATTTTTATAAGGGCAAAGTATCTGAGCAGTTTTTTCAAAGACGTGCAAATAGCTAACAAATGTGAAAAGATTCTAAATGGTATTACTGATTAGGAAGTGCAAACCAAAACCACAATGAGATACAATAACACCCATTATAGCTATAATTTTATATAAATATTTGTGTATATATATGAAAAATAACATTGGCAAGAATGTGGAAAAACTGGAACCCCCAGGTAACATAATATAATGTAAAATGTTGTAGTTGGTGTGAAAAATAGTCTGGTAATTCTTCAATATACAAAACAGAATTATCATATGACCCAGGATTTTTACTCCTAGTTATATATTCAAGAGTTGAAAACAAGTTTTCAAACAAAAGCTTGTACATGTGTTCATATATACATATATATATATATATTTCATTCATATATCTACATACAAAAATGACAATGACAGTGTTGGCAAGGATGTGAAAAAATTGGAACCATCAGGTAACATTTTATATAATTTATTATTCATAATAACTAAAAGGTAGAAGCAATCCACATGTCCATTAGTGGATAAATAAAATACAGTATGTCCATACAATGGCATACTCAGTTATAAAAAGAACTACTGATATATAGGGAAGAACACTGAAAACATTATGCTAATTGAAAGGAGCTAGACAAAATAGGTCACATTATATGATTCCATTTATAGGAAAAGTCTAAAATAGGCAATCGTATACAGGGTACTGTATTAGAATACTGATTATTAGTCGCTAAGGGCAGGCAGGAAATGAATGACTGCAAATGAATATAGGGATTTCTTTTGTTTTGAGGCTGTGAAAATGTTCTACAATTATAGTGATGCTTGCACAACTCTGCCAGTATGTGAAAAAAATCATTGACTTATACTTGAAATGGGTGAATTTTCTGGTATGTAAATTGTGTCAATAAAGCTACCAAAAAAATTATCCCTCCCTAAAAACCTTCCTAAGAACTAGACCTGAGCTGCACTAGACCCTCTCCCCTCACTCACTGTAGAGTGTGACAAACCTCTTTTTGGCTGCTATTCTCACACTGGCCCCTGGTGGGTTATTTTTAGTTTCTGTTCTCAGGCCCAGCAGCTGCTGCTTTACCTACCTGAGCTTCTTTCCAAACATTGCCTGTAACAAGCAGGGTTGTAGTTCTTTGGTGATTTGTTCACTCATTTACATATTCAAGGTGATACTTTGTCACCTCCTTTGGTGATGTCGTCCATGACTTCTTAGTTTTGCTAATTGCTGTTTTTATGTTAGGATTCAGAAAAGATGAGAATATTGTTCTGACATTGCTGCCACCAACCTCCCAGACTTCCTGCAGGAGAGCTTTGTAAAATGCTCTTTTTAGTAAGCATTTCCAACACTTTCCCTGAGTTTACATTTATTATTTGTCACTTGAGCAGCATGGATGTGTGACTTGAGGATGAGAAGGGGGAACATGCAGCTTCCCACAGTTTTATGAGCTGGTTGCCACAGCATTTTCTGATTACCCAGAGCACAGAATCCATCTATCTTCTGGGTTAGCAGCCCTGGGGTTCTATGAAATGATTAGGCTCTCTCAGGTTGTTATTGGTATTTTTTCCCGGCCACTTTCAACAGTGAACTTCAGTTCACCTATTGCTCAGAAAGATGTAACTATGGTAAGCTATTGTGCCATGTACAGCAGTTACTTAGTTGAAGAAAAAGAAGTTGGACTAACACCCTGAGAACTTCAATCGCTCTTACTACCAAAGGCACTTGAAAGAATTAGGGAAAACACAAGTGTAGGTACAGTGCTGTGCTCTACCAATTTCAGCTAAGAACTCATCTGGCATTGTCAGAAGACATTCTTGAAAGCAGGGAATGTTGGTGAATTCAAATCCTTCCCACACTGGGGTTTGCAGAATTTGGAGTCCAAACATAGCTTGTTTCAAAGTTTTTTCAAGTCCTGTGGTGTTCTATTAATATTTAAATTTGTTTCCATTGCCCTAAAACCTTGTTCCAAGGGCAAATGCAGAAGTTCCAGTACTTACTGCTTCTCTTCTCCAAAAGACCCATGAGGGTCCTGACAAACGTGCACACATACAAATACACTCCTTTACTGGAAACTGGGAAGAATGCTGTATTAGGTTTTTTTTTTTTTTTGCTGCTGTAACAAACTTCACAAGTTAAGTGGTGTAAAACAATGCAAATACACTAATTTTTCTTTTTGAAATTCTCTTCCCCTTTGACCAAAGATATACCAAAGATTCTTCCATCCTAAAAAAGCAAACAATTCTCTCTTCCCAGTCTACTGCTCCTTGACCTAGGTTAAGCTGGCAGTTCAACATCCATTTTTAACAGTAAGAGTGATCAGGGGATTCATGCTCATGCCATAGGACACCACCAAGTGATGGATGCCTTGTGGCTGCTATTTGAGAATCTTACTTTTACTTTTGCTTAATTATTATACATCTGAAGTTCAAGGAGCACCCATGTGGTCAGTGCTGGAGGCTGAAGAGTCTGCGCTGGAAGCCAGGAGACGACGTCTAAGGTGAAAGCAAGACTGCAGCTCCTCTAAAGAAAACAGAAGCAACCCTTCCTTCTTTCTCTTTTATACCATTCTGGCAATAATCCTCCCTAGGATGGGTCTTTCACATCCAGAACCATACTGAGCCAATTTAGTTGGGCTTTACTTACTCAAGTTGACACAATCAATCAACCATCACATCCCCCAAAGGCCTATCTTTCAGAGGCTTGGTCCCTAGTAGGGAGGTGCAACTTGGAGGTGGTGAAACCTTTAAGAGGTGGGGCCTAGTGGGAGGATCTTAGGTCACTGAGGTACAGGTGAACCTTCAAAAGGAGTTGTGGGACCCTGGTTTTGTCCTAGCCATGAGGTGAGTGATTTTGCTTCACCACATTCTGCTGCCAGAATGTGTTGCTTGTCACAGGCCCAAAAGAGATGGGGCCAACTGATCACGGGCTGGAAACTCCAAAACTGTGAGCCAAAATAAACTTTTAATAAGTTCATCATCTCAAGAATTTGTTACAGTGACAAGGCTGAATAAGATGGTGTTTCTACTTCTTTTCTGATTTTATAGTTAAAGTGCTCTGGTTAAAAGTAACAATGCGATTACCTAACTCAAGGAAAAAAATACTAGAAAAGGATCACAGAATCAAAGGGATAGCCTGAGAACCTGACTTAGAGAAGTCAGAAGCCAGGCAGTTCTGGGGCTTTTGGAAGCAGGAATTATTTGACAATGCAGGTGCTAAAGTTGATTTTGGGTTTTTTTCCACGATAATTATGGTAGATCACAATTCGTGTTGGAGAAAGCCTCCTAGATCTAGCCTTTTCTCATATCTGTACTTCCAAGAGTGGAGCTAATTCTCTGAGGAAAAACTGATATTATTCCCAAAAGGAGAAACTGATGCTGGGTAGCCAAAAACCCTATAAATGCCTTCTATCCCTCACAAATATAGGACACGCCCCGCCCCCTGCCCCCCGCTACTAGGGATTGAACCCAGGGCCGTGGCACTGAACTATTCTGGGATAGGGTCTTGTTAAGCAGTCCAGGCTGGACTCAAAATTGCAATCTTCGTCTCAGCCTCCTGGGATTACTGGTACGCAACACCACGTCAGGCTGGAACAACAAATTTTACTGGCTTGGTCTCCACTGATTCCCGCTCACTCCTCCAGCACATGACTCTTGCTGCAGAGTAGCCAGGTGTCTCCACATTCTCTCACTGCACAGGCTGTTCCTACTACGTAGAATAACATTTCCAGCCTTCACTCTTCTCCTTTACTCAAGAACTTTATTGATCTTTCCTGTTTCTGGCCAATGCTTATGTTGCCCACAAGGTCTTCAGACTGCACTAGCTCCCCATCCTCTGGGCTCCCACGAAGCTTGCTCATGACAGACTCACTTCTGTGTCTCCCATTCCCTGCAGACAAGTTTCTTGTGTGTAGGGATTGTGTTGTTCATCTCTGCTGGCACAGCATCCAGCACAGTGCTTCACACAAGGCAGTTACTCCAGAAGATGTCTCTGGATGGAGGAAGGGCTCTAAATGTCTTGCTGTAAATTCTCTTCAGGCTTCCAGCCCTCATATTGGAGCTATCTTTGGATATCCAGCAGAATTCTTGAAAGTGACTTACTCCAAACTAAGTCTCTTTCTTCCCTGGAAATCATACCTCCTCCTGACTTCTCTACTTTTCAGTCTATTTACTGAGCTCAAACTCTGCTTGCTAGAAATAAGGGGTAAGAAGACCTTCAGGGTGGTATTGGTCAGGTTTTCTAACAGTGGCACTACTGACATATGGGGCTGGCTAATGTGTTGCAGGATGGTTCTGTGCAATGTAGGATGCTGAGCAGCATCCTGGGCCTCTATCCACTAGATGCCAGTAGTGTCCTCCACCCAGCAGCGACAAAAATGTCTCCTGATATTGCCAAGTATCCCTGTGGGGCCAAATTGACCACTGGCCTAGATGCAGAGACATACAGATATAAAAGCAGAAAATTTCAGTATGAGGTAGATGTAAGTACAATGTACACAAATGGTCTGTAAGGAAATTAAATTGCAGATTTCAAAACCGCTTTTCTCCATGTTGATGAAGTAAACTTTACGCTAAAGCTCAGCCACATGAAATAATAAAAACGCAATGTAAGACAGAATTTTCATAGCAGGATAAAGAATGTGACGGATGCTTGTATATGCTTTATTATGCAAGATGCTTGGCATGTGCTGATTTAATTCTCAAAATAATCCTGCAAGACAGGGATGAATTCCCATTGTTTAACCAAGGAAAGTGAGCTAATTGAGGTAGTTACCTGTTCAAGGCCATGCATCAATTTCTATTTTTGAATGGGATGTTTTTCTTTCCATCCCATCTTATGGTTGATCACATTATCTTGTCATCTTTGAACCACTCAGGCTTCACCTCTGCATCACTGCTCACACCTGGAAGATGGCAGTGCCTAAGTGTCCTCTCGCCCATTCCTTCTTTCTCTCACAGCATCCGTTTTCCCCACCTGCAGTTCCACCCTGGTCTTTTCCATGCTAACCATGAGGTAGAATGAATCTGAGTGCACAACTGGACACTACATCACTTTTCTTTCCACTGCAAACTGAATTCAGACTCAAACTTCACAGTGTACCTCTCTAGTCTCATTTCTGATTTTTGAGGCTTCTGATATCTCTCACAACCTTTTCTAAAAGGTATGACATGCTTAACTAGTAGCTAACATTTCTGATACACTTACTGGGCTGGTTCATATAATCCTACCACAGCCCAGTGAACACTGTTCCTATTTTACAAACAGCAGCTATGAGGCACAGGGAAGTTCTCAGCTAAGTGACAGAGCCAGACTGAAACATGGGCAGACAGTAGAGCTGAAAATCTCTCCAGGCTGTCTCCTCACTGCCTCTGCTTGTGTAAAACACGGCCTGACACCTTGTTTCCTCCCTCTCTTCACTCTATTACCAGTTGCAGCGCCCTTCAGGACTTAACTCTCCCACACCTCCCTAAGGCTCTTCTTGAGTTCAGCCCTGAGATGGTTATTTTCTCTTTGTGGTACATTTTTCCTGGATTTGCCTGAGATCCATCACTGTGAGATTGTAGGATAGAATGAGAACTACCGTTGTACCTTAAGCTCTTCCTCCAAATCAATGTTCAAATACACTTTCAGAGAATGAAGTCAAGGGCACTGCCCCATGCTGTCTCACCTACCACAGCCATTTCTACTGGAGCCTCAGCCAGGACTAGAAGCCAAACCTGTCAGACTGGGAAAGTGCCTTGGCTTTGGGCCAAAGAGAACACCATTTGGATCCGGGCTGGACCATTTGTTTACTAGTTGCCATGGACTCTCTTCTGACTTCTGTTTCCTCCTTGAATCACTAAGGTGATACAGTACTTCCTGGGGTGGCTGGGAGGTTTGGAGGGGTTAGAGTGCTTAGCTCAAGGCCTGGAGTCAGACATAGTTCTTCATGTCTTGCCAAGTGCGTGCTCTAAGCATAACAGAGCCGGACCCATGTATGCCCCTCTCTCCCCCTACTCTGCCCTCTCCTCTAGGGTGGAGAGAATCAGTACTCTGTAGCACTCCTCTGCCAACAAAAATAGACAAAGCAAAAAACTCCCACTCCTCTGGGGAAGATACCTTTAAGCCTAGCTGGTTCCAGGGCAGAAGGTGTCCTTTGGCTTTGGCACATTTCAGAAGTCCTCTGCTGGGGACACAGGAAAACATGAAAGGTGACTTGTCCAGCAAGAGGGCTCCTTTAAGCCGTTTGTTGGCCTAAAGCACCTGACATTTGACCTTTTGATGGCTGGGAGTGGGAGAAGGTAATTCTTGTTTCTAATCATCTCCTGTTTTTGATCTTGGTAGTACTATCAACAGCTCTCATTTTGAATAGCTGACTACCCGACTATTCATGTAATCCCTGTGGACATTTCTTCCACCCTTTCTACAAATGAGAGAACAGGTACTTTGAGGTCACTTGCTCAAAGCCTCAAGAGTAAATTCTGCCTGGCTGTAGGAATTGCCACCCTGTTAAGGTCTGATAACTCTCAGCCTGCTCTTTTTCAGATGTGGATATTTCTCCTGTGATTCTGGGTAATATCAGAAGTGCCCCCCACCCCCATCTCTAAACCCTCCAGATCCAGAGTAGCTTTTCCAGATCTGTCCTGGAGGTAGTGGCTTGCCACTTCCTCCTCCTAATTCAACCTTGGCCTAGATCAGTGATGGCGAAGCTTTTAGAGATGAGTGCGCAAAGTGCAACCCAAAACTCACTTATTTATCACCAAGTGCCAACGCTGAAGTTAAACCTGAATAATGAGGTTTTGGTTTAGAGAAAACAAAAACATTAACATCTTTTGTCTTAAAAGAAAAACAGTAATACATGTGCCATAGGTTTGCCACCACTGCCCTAGCTGATTCAAGTTCTGGTGTGGCTGGAAATCACCACTTTCCCTAAGCTCAGGAGCAAGGAGAGGAGGAATGGTAGCAAGCAACTTGGATATTTTACAAATGGGCAGAGCCAGAAAACACATCTTACAAGTTGTATCTCTAGGTTCTTAGTTGTGAGCAACAAAAGGCCACTGTGATTTAAACAGAAAAAAGTTTAACTGAAAACATTAAATGGCTGCAGAGGTCCAACGAGAACAAGTAGGGAGGAAGGTGGGTAGATAAAGGCAGGACCACAGCCTGTCATGCATCACGGATTGGCTTTAAGATGCCACAGCTGTTCCGTGTGCCTCTGGGATCTGGTTGAGGAAGACATCACCACTACCGTCAATGCTCCTTCATTTTATTAATATTTATTCAGGGCCCCAGGCAGGTGTACCCCATTTGTCAAAACCCCCAGGTCACAGGCTGCCCTGGCTGCTGGTGAGGTGCTCCCTAAGTGATCTCCACAACCCACTTGAGTGATACAATGGCCTTCAAACAGGAAGGCCACATGAAGCACAGCCCTTCAAACCCAGCAGTCCAAAATTATAGATGGAGATGTTGAATCCCACAGGGGAGAACAGCTCTTTTCAAGGACATGTGGCAAGGGAAAGTGGTTTCATCTCCTGTGCTGACAACAAACCAGTGATCCATGGAACAATGAGCAACCTCGGGCTTTAGCTGAGGAAGGGGAGTGCCACTGGTAAAGGCTGCCTAAGGCATGCTTCTTCCTAGTAAGACCTTCAAACAAAAGCACAGTGCTTCCCTTTGCAGAGTCCAGGAATGTGTATCCCAACTGCCTCTCTACCCACGGATGAGTATACGTTCCTTCCAGTGTTGGGCATTTTTAGTTTGTAAGGTCAGAGCAGAAAAAGCTTAGTAAGAGACTGTGTATGAATGGATTCCAGACTGGCTTTTCTCCAAACTAACTGTCCATTACAATCATCTAGATTCATTGCTCCACCAAAGGCCTAGACAGTCTCCCTGGGACAGGGCAAGAAAAATCTATCCACTGAAACTCAAGATGGAGGGTCAGGAACAGTGGTGCACATCTGTAATCGCAGCACTCTGGGAGGCTGAGGCAAGAGGATCTCAAGTTTGAGCGCTGCCTAGGGAACTTAGCAACTTACAGAGACCATGTCTCAAAATACAAAGAGGGTGGGGGATATACTAGCTCAGTGCAAAGGCCCTGGGTTCAATCCCCAGTCCCATCAAAAAAAACCCCCCAAAACCCACAGGATTTTCAGATCTAGAATAGCTGGAATTCACACCTGCATTTTCACATTATTTAAAACAGTATTCTAACTGATGACCTCTAGAGTGCAACTAGCCTCCTAAGGACCTGCTCATATCTGCCTGTGTCCTTGATAGTTTCTGGCATCCAATGAGCTTCTAATTCTTGATGAATTAGGGATATTTATCTAAGGGCACACTGTTGTTGCCTCCACCTAACAGTATTACAGTAGCTTTAGAAGTGGCACCAACCCACCTGACAGCCACTTTAGGGGAACCAGGCGGCCAAAAATCTGTCTTTATTGAAAGGTTCAAACTGGCTCAGGACATGGGATGAGTCCCTATCCCTGCTGCTATTGGTGGTGAGCTTTTCACACTGGATGTATAGACAGAAATGTACAGAGCACTGTATAAGGCACTATCCTCCAAGCTCCATCTTAGCTCATTTAATTCCCTCCATCTCATGAAGTATACATTATCGCTTTCCTTCCACTCATGAAACAGGCCTAGAGAAGTAGCACAGCTGGAATTTGACCCAGGAATGATTCCTGAGCATACACTGTAAACCTTACTTAATTTATCAATGAACAGGGCCCTTCTGGGATATCATAAGTCCAGCTTTATTTACACTGAACTGGGTAAGACTGAAACAATTTACAAACAGCAATAATTAGTCATTGCTTGCAGACCAGATGACCTTAAGACCTCTATTTGCATGAAGTGATCTGCTTGGCTCCCTGCCTTGCTGCCTTCTAACCTTAATGGATGGAGCCACTTAATCTCACTTGTCAAATCTCACCTGCTCACATCTGCCACCAGCTGTGTTCTTAGCACAGGAACTCAAAGAAGCCCCCGTGTGCAATGAGTCTTGCAGATGCTGCCAGTCTAACTTGTAAGAGTCTAGTAAAGGCTCCCCCACGTTTGCCTCCTGGCCTGGCAACAGAGGCCTGTCTGTCTGGATGTCCCTAGCCTGGATCCTCTTGCTACCACAACAGTCCACAGTACCCAAATACTAAAGCCAAGTATACTTTTCTCACAAAACCTTTGGAGGCTGACTCAAACTGGGGCTTGACAAAGGCAGACCAAGAAGAAGGGCATTAGGTATGCTGAGACAGAGTCAGAAGGGGTCAAGTAGGTGTTCAAGAAGCCCAAATCTGGCAGACCAAGCAAGGATTAACAAAGCACAGTCATAAATGAAATATAAAATGCTGGGGGCAATTATTTAATGACACAGAAAATACGAAACAAGCTGGTTGTAAGCAGTGGCAGAGGATGACTTCACTTTTGACAAAAAATTATAAAGTATAAATATGCATATAAAACCTTGGAAGGTCACATACCGAAATATTTGCTTTTGTGTATTTTTTGAAACACAACTGTTTCCGAAACAAACAGTACTGAAGAAACAGTTACTTTATGCCAAGAGTTGGGAATCCAAGAAGCCAAGCCAGATGTTCAGCAGTCAAGGTCTAAAATCCAAAGAGGTCCAGCCAGGACAGCAATGGTCAAGCAGAGGCGGACTCTACTCTTCTTTTCCTACTGTCATACCATTTATCCAATTCCTTTCTCTACACTTGATGTCCTCTGCATAATTACATTTAATGGAACTATCAATATTAAGTGGCATGGCAGCAGTTTGAACTGGTACTAAATTTTGCTATTTTGTAATGATATACCACACAAAACTCAATCAAGTGGTCCTACCCCAAAACACATTCCTTTGTTTTCCATTCTCTGTTCATTTCAATTTTCACTATACATGTATTTTTCATTTTATGGACCTAGAACAGGTAATTTTTTCTTCACAAAGAATCTGACGGTGTACAGTGAGCACTGTCTTGGACTTTTAAAAAAATATAAACCAGTACTCAAACTTTTAATTTTTACAAAATACTATGGAAATGAACCCAAACTACACAGATGTGTGCATATACATATGTACAGACTACTACTTCTAAAAGAGAATCTTATAAAGTAGGTGGTAAAAAAAAAACAAACAAACCCAAAATCCTCAAAACCAAACACACTTAAAACCAGCACTATGAAATTTGATTTTTCTCAAAGGAAAGCAATAGTAATTTTAAATTGCTGGTTGTATTTGGCTTTCTAGACTTACTCACACATGTTATTGTGGCTAGATAAAAGGGGCTCCTTTTACTTTAGAGTAACCCAGTCTCATTTCATTTCCTTAAACAGCCAAGAATTCTTTCCTTATACAAATCCCGCCCGATGAGGAGCAACCAGGTTAAATTACAGATTAATTTAGGTCATCTCAGACAGTTTTAAGTCTACTAATAACTGCCCTTGTCTTTTAAGTATGCTACAGAGTTGGAAGGTTTTACCAAAATCCAAACCACCTCGAAATAAACCTAAATATCACCATTATTTGTTTATTTATTTATTTAAGGAAAGCTTGCTGTTTTAAAGTCAGGGGCATCAAAATAATACTTTTTACCTAGAGCTGCTTCCTGGGTGTTTCTCAAAGTGCTCTGCCTTTTCAGGGACTGTTCCAAACCACTCTTGATGTCCAAGACACAAAAGCAAAAAGTAAATCTAGAGTTTCTTCTGCATTGCCATCACCTGTCCAGAATACCAAGTCCTGCACAGTAAGTTAACTAGCAATCCATGCCACAAAATCTTCACGTATCATAAAGGAAAGGTACAAAAAGAGAATTGTACTGGGAGTAAAACAGTAACAAATTTTTTGCAAGGAGTATTTAAAATTAAAAAATTGTTATGATCATAGCAAAGATGAGAAAAGCCTGAAGGACTACAAAAATTTCTTTGTAAAGGGAAAAATTCATTTTAGGAGTTACTCAAGATCAAAGGAAATTCTCTTCAGTGAAAGAACTGCCTTCTGTCTGAAGATTTCTTGCTAATGTGTTTAAAGATTTTGGACTTCTCAACTTTCTTGGTTTTCTGGTAGCCAAATCCGCCGCCGCCTCCTCTCTTTCTGTGCTTGCCTTCACTGCTGTTCACATCTTCGGGTGAATGTTAAGGAAATCAACCAATCAAGGCGATGCACTGTAATCTAACATCTACACAGAAAAAAACCACCATGCACAGCAGCACTGACCCTCTAACACACTCTTGCCCAAAAAATGGAAATGTGAGGACACAAGCTTGTGTGGCGAACCTGCACAGTAACAGGAGTAAAAGATTATGGAGTAAAATTCACTGATTTTAAAGCTGAGTATGATAATCACATTAATCTTTTTCTCCACACAGCAAAGTTCAAGATAAGTAGAAATAAGAACACATTAAAAAAGTATCCTCAGTGTTACAACAGACTTCCACTTCTGTTTAAAGTGGACTCAGGAATGGTCAGCCAAGTGAAGGAACTGCCTGTCACAAGGCAGCCAGTACTCACTACAGTAAACATTTACTCAATGTCTACCACGGAGACGGCGACCTCAATTTGGTTCTGTCCCCTTGGGAGGTACCACTGCAGCATTAAGAATGGGTCTCGTCTTAGCTGTCTGTTTCCACTGATAATACAGTAATAAACACATCATAAATTCCAACAGAATCAACTGGAAAGTACTTCCTAGCAACACATAAGTTTTATTTTCTTTTGCCAAATGTGCCATTTACTTGTAGTTACTCATTTAATGACTATCTGGACTTACAACCTGTCTCTTTTTTGGTAGAGTCTGTACATCTTGTTTATAGACCTTCAATGTCTTCTTTTTGTACCGCACACCTTGTTTATATAGTACTATAATTTCTGCGGACTGTACTGTACAGTACCACACCGCAGTTTTGTGTTGTTATACATTATAGTACTGCATGTGTTATGTAAATAAAAGCAAAGCCATCCAGTTGGAGTTTCCTTTGACGGAATCTTTGTTCCGAATATTGCAATGTACATACTATACATAATCCCTCATTTGGCGACTAATTCAGTTAACGACCCAGTCATGAGACTGGAATTTGGTCATTAAACAAGGAGTGTCTGTATAACTCTGAAAGATCCCATCCTTTCTCTTTAGCCATTCCTTCAAATACCTGGTGCAGTGCAGCCTCAGCTACCACCTGAGCTCTAGCTTACCTCTGTGCTTCTGCTATGAATGAACAGCTTACCTCTGCCTCTCACTGAGTCATATTCCTTTCTCTCTTTCCAGGGTTTAGTCCTAAGGTGTTTTGTGCCTGCAGGCCCCGTCCTGACAATTAATCCCTCTTCCCCCCACCACTTCAATGGCCCATGCAGGATAGACACCAGAGGCTCTGGTTGGCAGCCAGACAACACACCAACCTGCTGTTAAGTCCAAAATGTCCCCCACAAGCTTTTGCTCCCTGGTTGCAAGTTGACTTAGTAACAATAAAAAGGATACTGAGATCAACAAAAGGAGGCACCTTGAAACCAAATGACAGAGCAACCTGGGGCAAATTTAGGTTATTAACATCAAAGATCTGCTTCAGAGAATGGGAATCATATGCTCGTATATAAGACTTGTATGCTTCTTGGGCTGATTTATGAAGAAAATAGTTCTTTTCAATCAATTTTTCAAGCTGAAATAGAAAGAAACATTGTACTTTTGAACCCAGGGCCTTCACACTGAGCTCTATCCCCAGCCCTTTTTTGTTTTTTAATTTTAAAACAAGGTCTTGCTAAGTTGCTGAACTGCCAAGCTTCAGTCTCTCAGTGCTTTCAATTCTCCTGCTTCAGTCTCCCAGAGTGCTAGGACTGTCTATGTGCATGTTATACCTGGCTAAACATGAGTTTTAACAAAATAAAAATGCAGAGCTCAAACATTAGAAAAATTTATCTTGCAAAAACAGTTGTTGTAACACATTTGCTCTAGGCTTTGGATTAGTTGCAGAATGGTGTTGTGGTAAGAACAATGGCCAAATTCTCATAGGCCTGGACTAACAGAAGGAAGAGAACATGGCAAGAAACCTTAAGGATTACACAGCCTATGTCCCACCTTACAAAGGGCAGACTTAGACGACAGCGCCTCCCAGTGAAACACAATAAATGGTAACACAAAAAAGGGCAGGTCGGGGTAGGAGGTGTACCTGAGACTGAATGTCAGAAATTTTAGACCAGGAAAAGTCAAATTCACTTAATGGAACCTAGAAAACAACAAAGAATAAAGATTAATATACCAGGATGATTAACATTCAGATTTTTAGATGAATGAAAAAAGTGAAAAATGTCTCATAACCAGTGAGGGAAATTGAGTGGAGCCAAGCAGCAGTGGTTTTAATGTAGCTCAGCAGCTCCTAAAGACAGGAAGGGATGCCCAGGCCTGTGGAATTCCCTCAGGGTAGGTAGCAAAATCTGCTTTTTCCAGTCTCCCCATGTCAACAAAGGCTTCCAGCTCTGCTCTACTAAGTTCACTTGAATCACGCGAAGGGGCCTTATCCCTTCCTTCCTAGTAAGCTAAGACAAGGAACCACACAGGGACAATGAGTTGGCGAAGTACCTCTCTCTGGTGATCTCTTTGGCCCAGCTTATTTGGACCGATGAAGCAGCCTAAAGCTTCTGGTTAGGACCATTAGCCCTTTTCTTGCATGTCAGAAAAAGGGCCTTAACACCATTCTGCCCCCTGTGGGTGGTGCTTATGACACCAGAGGCCATGAGGACCACAAACACCTACAAGAATGATCTACCCTCACTCAGCATTTAGTAAATAAATAGAAAAGCACAAGACCTGTGCTAGATACTGGGAAAAAAGTAGGTGCCCAAGTCCTGGACCCTGCCCAGAGAGTATGCTCGCAGTCTTGAGGAGAACACAGGAAAATGAGAGAACAACTCAGAGCATGTGCGTTGGAGGGACACGGAGGGCAGGAGGGCAGGAAATCAGAGATAGCTTTGCAGAAGAGAGAGCAACTGGCTGAAAAAGAGGATTCAGGAGAGGCCGAAAAACAGCTTCTAGAGTGTGCCAAGGCTGTAGGGAAATTTCAGGGAACTGCACTGAGTTATAGGGTAGAAGAAACCCTCTAGCAAGACTGTCTGGAAGGCTGAGGAGGAGCCAAGTGTCATGGAAAAGAAGGCCTGACACTCAACCACGTGGCTCAGCAACAAAGAACCATTTAAGGCTTTGACAGTTCTGTGCTGGTAGGATGAAATCAGGCCAAAATCTGATTAAGTTGGCTGAAGACTGAGTGGGAGGTAACTGAAAAAATATAAACCAACTTTCCCGGAAAGGCAGACTGGGGAAAGGCAGTAGGCAGTAGCCACCCTGGAGGCAGAGGCAGGAGAGTGGGTTAAGGGCAGAAGTCATACTCTATAAGGAGATGAGATGGTTAAGTGCTAAGTACAAGGCAGAGTTAAGGGCAGAAGTTGAAAAAGGGACAAAAGGAGGTGGAGGAGGAGGCAGAAGCAGGAGTGAAGGGGATCCCACCGCTTCATATAAGGCAAGAAACAAAGTTACCTGGAGGAGACGTAGACATAACCAGAGGTAAAAATGTAAGGGAGCCCAGGGAGTAGAGGAGGTTGAAGCAGGGGTACAGGGAATGGGGGAGGAGAAACCAGGACACAGAGGCACTGCTGAGCATCACAGAGCTGGAGGGCTGGGCCCGAAGCATGGAAATCTTCTTTGTCTGTGACATGACTTTTAACAACAATGCCTTGACTTGAGACTGTCCTGATACATCTAGAAATGGCATCTGCTCACAACCCCTGCACCAAAAGGAATCTTGTCCCAACCTAAGATTCCACATGCAAGGATCTATACCTTGGACTGCTTCAAGTAACGAAGGAAACCCAACTCTTCTGGGCGTAAAATGAGCAAGGCATGCCCTCTTCCGTTCAGGCCTCTGGCTGTTCTACCCACACGATGAATATATTCCTTTGAAGGAGAAAGAAAATCCAAGTTAAGGGACTGACCTCCACAGCGGCCTGTTATCAACACGCTGCATTATGCATGTGCCCTCCAGGCAGAGGCAGGCAGTACCTCTGTAAGGGGAGAGGGTGCGCCTCCCGCACAGGAGGGCGCACTCCCCTTCACCAGGTCCTCTACAGGGTCAGGCTGGAATTCTCTCTGCCAACACCATCCCTAAATGCTAACAGGTCAATGACCAAGGCTATGAAAAGGCTGCACATCATGTTCACATTAGCACCGTGACCTAATGAGTACTAAGTGTAATTAATCTTCAAAATGGCTTTTACAAGTGTCAATTTATTATACTCTTTGCTTGCTAAACATAGTTTTGTTTTTATTTTTTTACCAGGGATCGAACTCAGGACCTTGTGCTTGCAAGGCAGGTGGCGGCACCACTGAGATAAATCCCCAGCTCCTTGAAAATAGTTAATGAAGCTTATTCTATTATAAATGTTACACAATTTTATCTACCTTAAGCCAGAGTTATTTCCTTCAGACATCTGTTGCTCTGGACATATCACTCCAAGGCTCTAACATCATTCACTTGAGACCCACTGATGCCTCTCAAACTCACTGCACATCCCTGCTGGGTTTGCAATGCCCTAGTTAATGAACTCGAGTTCTGCAGACTGGCTACACAGAAGGGCCAATCCTTATGAACATGAACGTATTTCTCAGGGAACCTGGACGGTATGTGCACTCTTTCACACACAGCCATTCTGATGACAGCCCGGATGCCAGTTACCTTAGGGTCATCTGGAGGGTCATACTGAACAATCCAGTCGACCTCAGGAATATCCAGCCCTCTCGCTGCCACATCTGTACACAATAATATCCCTGAATCTGCATTGCAGAACTGGAAGAATGTCGTTGTACGCTTATTTTGCTTCTGCTTTCCCTAAAGGAAAAAAAATCCATTCTGAATTGTTTCTGGGACATCTACATGTATACCCCACTGCAGACTTGTTACCCGACTGTATCTAAAGGTCACTCCCTGGCCTAGTCCTACTTCCCCAACTGGACTGCAGCCCCCAGAAGAAGGTGGTGTTCTACTCCTTTGCAGTCCACGTCCCTCGCATGCAGCAGAGCTCTTCTCCATGGCACTGACCACCCAAACGTGAGCCAATGACTCAGAACTACACTTAGAAGAGAGCAACAACTCCAATTCCACAATCTACAGAACTCATACCCTTAACCTACTGTTAAACTTGTAAACAATCACTTACATGAATGGCCAAGACAGGCAAATCAATGTAGTTCAGCAACTCGTAGTGGTATTTCACAGACATACAGGATGAAAAGAAGACCATGAGTTTCTTCTTTCGGTTTTTCTTAAGGAATGTAAAAAGCAGAAGGAATCTCTTCTCAGAGGGACAAACAACATATCCCTAGAAATGGTTTGGGTAAACAGATACAGTTAGTCAACTGACACTTTCAGTTTCACAAAACAATACTGGAGAGCACTGACAAAAACAGCCATATACCATGAGGCCTTTCCTACAGCATGCATGTAGATTACTTATTGTGCTGGAGATGGAATCCAGGGCCTTGCTCAAGCTAGAAAAGTGCTCTAAAACTGAGCTATATCCCGGCCCTTCTTGTAGCATTTAAAAACTAAACCAACTGAAACTTCTAAGCTACATCAAGTTACAAGAAATGTATTCATCAGAAGACTCGATCTTAAAGTTAGTTTCATCAATACGACTTGCAGAGGTCACCTCTCTTTTACTGTTCAAAGCCAAGCACCACCCCAAAGTGCCTTTCCATTACTCAACTCATCCTGAACCTTACAGAGGCTATGAAAACCTTTTTTACTGCTTTAAACTTGAGTGATTAATAATTCTCCCCATATGACGAGCAGTATCAACAGAGCAGAGAGCTGATCAAATTACTCAGAGTTCATGGTATTTTACACCAGGAGAGTCAGAGACCCAATATGCAACTTCTATTTGATTTCAAAGTTCATAAGCCCATTTACTTTTTGGATGATTTCTGAACAATTACAAGGAAACACCTTCAAGTTTCAAGTTATTTATTTTAAAAAGTACCTGCTCAAGACCATCCACTGTGGCATTAGTTTTGTCATCATCCACACCAACATATAACGGCTCTTTTTTCAAAGAAATCCTTGCTAGGTCTTCAACTTTTCGAGTTTGTGTGGCAGAAAAGAGCATGGTCTGTCTGCGTACTGAAAAAGACATACATAAATATAAGTGGAATCTTCATAATTAGTTCACAATTACAAACACAATTACTAAGGGCTACACAAATATTACAAAGGGTGAACTTTATGTCTAAAAATGATAGCTAAGATGCATGCAAGATGGTGTACAGTGACAGTAAAAAGATCAGCAGTCTCCCGGGAGAAGCGACATGTGTGAGGAGGGGAAGCAGGGAATAACTGCACAAGGACATAAGGAAACTTCTGAGGGTGAAGGACACATTCATGATTTTGACTGCAGTGATGGTTTCCATGGGAAAAATTATAGATTTTAAGTATGTACAGCTTTCTATGCCAATTATACTTCAATACAGCTTCAAGACATAAATCGTATAATGAATGGCATAGTGGCTTTACTACAGATATAAGCAGTTTATAATGCGGCAAGACTGTAACTGAGGTATGTGCAAATCAAATATAATACAGAAGGCAAAGAAACTGGCTACTTGGGAGATGTTAGATAAGGTAGGAGGGTAAGATGGCAGAGGAGGAAACTGACACACCTACTTCATTTGGCCACAGTCAAGTCCTGATATTCACATAACAGTGTTCCTCCAAGAACACCTATCACTTACTCTGAAGACACACAGATGCTTCCTACTTACTTGGCAGAAGTTTAATAATTTGCTTTAATTCTTCTTCAAAGCCAACATCCAAGATGCGATCTGCCTCATCAATAACCAGACACTGTAGGTTTTTATACATAAACCCTGGGGTATTCTAACAAAACAAATGGAAAGAAAAATTGTCAGTTGTCAAGTTTGTTTTATAAAAGACCCGAAGAACCACTAGGCAACAGCATCCTACTTGCATATGGTCCAGGAGGCGGCCTGGTGTGGCCACTATGATGTTGATTCCATTAGCAAGTTTCTGTGCTTCAGCAGATCTGTTACTGCCACCCATGATCAACCCATATGTGTGAACGTGGTGAGTCATCAGCTCCTTAAGAACACCAAAAGTCTGCATGGCCAGTTCTCTAGTAGGTGACAGAATAAGGGCCCCTGTTCCTAAAGGCAAAAAAATGCTAAGACAGTCAGTCAAATCATAAGTCCCTACAAGCCACAATAAATTTCAAGTGATACAATGACAGAAAAAGATGAGAAGCTTACCATTCCTGGGCATGAACTTTAACTTAACAATGAGTTCAATCACAGGAATGAGAAATGCAAGGGTCTTGCCACTGCCTGTTTTTGCAGCTGCTAAAAGATCCCTAAATAATTAAAAAAAAAAAAAAAACAGGAAAGGAGAAAGACATTAATCTACTCATTCAACAATTATTTAATGAACACTCAACACGCACTATGCACATGCTTTAGACACTAAGCTAGAACACAACGACCCAGTCCATGCCTCACTAACACCAATATCATCCCCTTGAGTTATACATCAAACTCAGACATAAGAGCCATGTTACAGAGAGACATGAACACTTTTCTTCATGCATCAGATCACCTGAAGCTTCCAATACAGGCTGGATACATGACACGACACACAGTGCAAAATTAATAGATCATACTGTTATTTTCTTTATAATCTCACAATCCTAAAAACAGCTACTAATGCCCAAGCATCAATATTAATCATACCTGCCTTCCAGAAGTGGTCTAATACTTTTATGTTGAATTTCAGTCATGTTTGTAAAACCCATTTCTTTTATTGCCTTCAGAGTGTTTTCATTGACAAGATTAGTCAGTGAAGCAAAGGAAGTATCCTCAAAAGCTCCTGAAAAGATTATTTATCATTAGTAAATTTATTTTTTAAAAGTTAATACAGCTAGTTACCTAAATTAGTTTTGCTTAAGAGTTTCTTACAGTAACAAAAGACTAAACTCCAATCGTTCCCATGTGATATTCAGGAAAAAAACTATAGTTTTTGAAGTCTCTCCACTGCTGATAGCTTTGGAATTTAAAGCCCAGAGCCTATACTTAATAAAAATAAGGAGTGCAGAGGAGGTATAACTGAAATATTTATATAAAATGAAAATGCTAAAGATTTAAAAAAGCCCAGAAAGAAATGAAATGTTTATGAAATCTGATATAAAGTGAAAACATTATGCATAATAAATACTGATTATGAAATTAACCAAAAAGTAGCCAATCTCATTTGAGAAAGACAATGAAAAGAGTCAAATATAGCCACAGAACACTAGAATGAATCCAGACTTCAAGAGGTATAGTGGTTCTTCAGCAGGGGAAGGGATCAAAATACTCCGGGAACACCCCACTCCACACCAGTCCATAAACCAGGAATTGTCAGCCTTGGCAATAATGATGGTCCCAAATTTATGACAGACAGTTCAACTAACAATCTGTCAAGTTTATGATGGTATAAAGCATATCCATATAACCACTCTGTTTTTCACTTTTAATATGATTTGATAAATTATATGCGATATTCAACACTCTATTAAATAAAGCAGGCTTTATGGTAGGTGATTTTGTCCAACTGTAGGCCAATGTTAAGAGCGCCGAGCATGCTTAAGGTAGGCTAGGCTATGATGTTAGGTACAGTAAGTCTATTTTTTACTCAAGTTTTCAATTTACAATAATTTATTATACACTTCCATTGTCAGTTAAGAAATACAGGAACTGACATTTTTAGCTAGATAATTTTTCCCCTCTAGTGCTAAGGATAGAGCTTGGAGCCTCATCCATGCTAAGCAAGTGCTTTATCAATGAGCTGCAACCCCTGCCAACCTCCATAATTTTGATTAAGCATGCCTGGGGCTACACATTCATACTTTTACAAAAACAAAAAGGCCCAAACTAAACAACAGCTCAAGCCATTCCCAGAAACTTCTGCTTTGGAGCAGCAAATTCTAAACTGTTGACTTTATTCATGAACCAAGGCCAAAAGAGGTTTATTTGGCAAAAGCCTGCCCTTTATCCTTCCTTCATTAGTAAATGAGTTTGTATTATCCTCTGCTACCCAGACTTCTGAGGCCCCAATTTTCCTACTACAACAAGGAAAGAGCCTTAGCAAAGGATAAAACAGCCGAATACTGTGGCACATGTTTGCAATCTGCTACTTGGGAGGCGGAGGCAAGAGGATTGCAAGTTGGAGTCCAGCCTGGGCAACAGTGAGATCTACTCCCTCAAAAGAAAAGTGAATCAAAGAAGCAGCATCTCAGAAGCTGTGTCCACATAAAAATATTTAAATGTTAGGAGTGGAAGAAAGAAAAAAAGGGGAAGGAACAAAAAGTACCAAGGCATCACAAGGTAGAAGATAAAGAGAAAAAAAGGAGCAGAGAACATAAAAACATTTCTTGTTGAAATTTACTTTTTCCAGTAAGCTAAACATCACGTCTGAACCTTCAATTGTATAACCAGGGAGATATGATGTTTCTCAGAAGATGAATCTGGAACTTTCTAGAAGTTACCTGTCAGTCCCAGGGGCAGGCTGGGCACTTCACCGTCACCTTCCTCACCATCTGATTTCCCCACACCATCTTCTGTTTGTTCACGAGTCTTGGTACTTTCTTCAGTTTTTGCTTTTTTTGTATCTTTGGTTTTAAAGAACAAAACAAATTGTTTTCTCTTAAAATGAAAATACTGAATGAGATCAACAAATGATTTGTGATACAATTGGGTATATTTTCTCAAACATATTCAATATGAATTTGTTAAGAATCTCTGCTTTCCATGAAAGAACTGGTCATATTTAAAACTCTGGGTACACACAGACTTGCCAACATGTTTTAGGCTTCTTAATATACTGCATTATCTTGTTTAAAAAAACTTAAAAGTTCAATTAAACTATATAAGGGTTCTAATTATGAGTTTGATGTACTTCACTGAGCGAAAACCAGAACTGATTAGCATAATTTAAAAAAACTGTTAGAACTGATTTTTTATGCTCATGCCATTTACCATTAGTTTTATAAAAGTCATTTTTGTAAAAAAGCACACACTTCATGTTTCTAGAGATAGACTGTAAGGCAAAAGCAATGATTTACTTAGCTGGCGATAAGTACCAGGCTGTTTCTAGGCTTTTAAGTGGTGACGGAGGAAGAGTAGGCCTTCCTACCTTCACTTCTATATGCACAACTTTCACAATAAGGTCCCAAACTACAGTACTTTTCTAGTTCTACCTATAACTCTCTTAAAGGTTCCTTCTAGGATTAATGGGTTTACTACCACATTAGGCTTTTATATAAATTTATGGCACTTACTGAACAAAAATGATCTAAATCAGAACTCAGGACTCTGTAGTCCAGGGTGGCTTTTACCCTGTATTCTATTCCAACTCTTCTGGGAAATGGTCACCTTGTAAGACTCATATGTTCAAAAGCCATGGATGTCATCAACTGCATCCTTGGCTTCTTACTTTTGCCTTCATTCTTTTTTTTTTTTTTTTTTGGTACTGGGGATGGAACTTGGGTCCTTCCACTTGCAAGGCAGGTGACGGAACCACTGAGCTAAATCCCCGGCCCTTTCATTCTTAAAGTTTACCCACAGTTTAAAACTCCCAGTTCTGTGATTTCAGTGCTTGAAAGTAGAAATGTTACTTTCTTCGGGGATATTCAGAGCAATCCTAAAGCCACTAATAATTTTAGAGTAGGATTACAATCACTTTACATCAAAATTAATTCCCAATTATCATGATATTTTCTATCTTGTTTTACTTAAGCAATTTCTCATAACCTACACATTTATTGCTTTGTAGGAAGGATGAAGACAGCCATACATGTTTGGAAAACTTCATAGTTTCTTTCTAAATGAAACCTTTTCTTCAGATAAAATACATCCATAGACTGTTCTATCTCAGGAGTTGTCAAACTTTCCATAAAGGTCTGATAAATATTTTGGGTACCGCAGGGCACAGTCTCCACTGTAATAAAAACAAAGCAAACATATGGGCATTTCTTTGATCCCATAAAGCTTTACCTAACAAAAACAGGTGGAAGGCCAGGGAGTTTGCTGACCTGTGTTATCCTACCTGGAAATCTCTGCTTATCCATATCTCAATTAAAATGCTCACCCCTCCACATGAGGAGTTTGGTAAATTCAGTCATCTTCCTTCCCTCTCTCCCTCCATCAACATTATTCTGACTAGTCCACTCGCTTGGGAATTAATACTTCATTTGTTTATAACGTTCCTAAATGCCACTGTATATACTTTGTAACTAAATTTCTGTCTAAATGGGGAGGAATTTATAGTATTGAAATGGAAGGAATGAGGGCAAAAAGAAGAGGCAAATGAAATAAAACATTAATGTCAAGTTCCCTGACATAGAAAGGCCTAGGGAGAGATCCTTACAACCACTCCAGATTTCTTTAGTGTTGGTAATTCTGCTTTCAAATATGTAAAACTAAAATATTATGCCACAGGATGTTCTGTTTATCATTAAAAAGCCCAGTTAACTGACAAAAAGTCATACATTGCTAACCTCTGGTATACTGATGAGCCCAAGGAATTCTTATATATCATATTAACACAATAATAATAGAGGAAAGTGGAACGATAACTGTGAGAAACTATCTGAATGTCTGAAGTTCAAAGAAAAGGAAGTATTTACCAGGCCCAGCATCATTCATCATTTTTCTCTTCTTCTTTTCCTTTTTCGATTCTGAATCAGGAGATGGTGTTACTGCTCCTCCATTGGTTAATATGGTAGATTTGTGGGGGGACTTTTGAACTTTGACATTTTTCACTGTTTCTTCAGACTCATTTCCATTTTGAGCTTCTGATAAACCCATGTTCAGAGAATTTTTTAGAGATTTTTTAACTTTTTTAACTCTCCCTATTCTTTCAGGCTCATCTCCATTTTGAGCTTCTGACAAGCTTGAATTAACAGACTGTTTTAGGGATTTCTTAACTTTCCCAGTTTTTTCAGGCACATCCCTGTTTTGAGCATCTGATGAGCCCACGTTTACAGAATGTTTTAGAGATTTCTTAACATTCTGTGTTTCTTCAGGCACATCTCTACTTTGAGCTTTGGACAAGCCCACATTCACTGAATGTTTTATGGATTTTTTCACTCTTTCTCCAACTCTTGCTGTTTCTTTGGGCACATTGCCATTTTGAGTTTCTGTCAGGCTCACATTTGAGGCTCCTGTTTAAAAACAGAACATACACTATGACAAAGGGAAGGCTTATCAGAAACATTGAGAAATTCCATGACTGAATTTACTTACATTTTTCTACTCTTTCATGTTCACTGTTCAAACTAATTGTAATTTTTGATGTTCGACTAACTAAAAGTAAGCTTTTTTTTTTTTTTAAGGAAAAATGCTGGAAAAGGGAAAGCCATATTGATTTCTTAATTTCAAAAGACCCAATCCATCTCTTAGGCATTTGGGACAGGAAAACTTCAAAAAACAAAAAACCTTATGGGACCACACAGTGGCAGTTAACAAAAATAGTTTTCTTAATACTTGATAAACAAAATTAATTGATTTGTTGAAAAAGACATTTAAATCTTATTCATACAAGTACCACTTGTCATATAATTTCACAACATTCAACTTCAACGCTTCTAGAACACAGTGAATTGAAAATTTAATGAACTAAATTATTTGTCCAATATTTTTCATATACAAATACCCAAGAATATCTTACTGAAGTTTTTGTCTACATACAGAAGAAAATGTAAGAATATTACTTTTTGTTCAGATTGTTACTTATGCCTACACCAAGAGGTACTTAATAATGTTAATCATTCTACAAGAACTGAAGATATAAGGGAACTCCAAAACACATCCCTAAAACCCATAAATCTACTGCCTACTCCAGGATTTCTTACAATCAATTACTGTCTGTTGAAAATCACTTGGGGCTAGGAAATATCCTTGGGGACCTGCAGAGAACCTCAACAGTTGACACATCACTTCAAGATTTCCGGTCCACTGTCAGGAAATTGGGACTGCAAACGAGGTAAAAAAGGTACTACTTTGGTAAAATCTTTTCGATTTAAATCATTTTGCAGAACACAAATATATAAATTCTTAAGGAATTAAGAACCTAAAAGCAGGGAGCGATAAGAACACGGGTAAGGAGAGGCTTCGCATACACGTGTGCAGTGTGCAGATGACACCTTCGGAGCTGAAAACAAGGAAGCGCTACAAGAGTCGTCTACAGGGTGCGTGATGCTGTGAAGAGAGCGCTTAAGCTTTTGGGTAAAGAAATGCATGAATTAAACTCAAGATGAGACTGGAAGGTAAGCCGAAATAAAAGTTCCACTAGTGTTTGGAATGGGGAGCGAAGGGGGACTTAGTGGGCCTGAAGGTGGTGAGCCAGTCAAAAATGAACTAAGGTGAAGATGAAAAGGCAGGCTTAGTTGGAAGCCTAGCCGCGAGTCTGGAAGGCAACCCTCTGCCTCTAGATGTAATCCAAGGTAAGCGACGGACGGAGGGATGCTCCTACGGCTCAGATGCAGACCTGGGGCCACACGGAGGAGAGGAGCAGTGCTGGCCAACCCGGGGGATGCCCTGGCTGCCGGCTCCGCTCCACCCCGCCCCTCAGCCACCGCCAGCTCAGCACAGCTCACCCTGTAGCTTTAGGTTCCGCTGCCGCAATTTGAGGTTCCGCTTCTCGATCTTCTTGCGCAGGAGTTTCATCTGCAAGTGCGACATACCGGCGAAGAGACGACTTCACCGAGGCGCCCGGCTCAATTCTTCTGGCTGACGTTACTTCCTTCCGGGACACACGTGCGCAGCTCAGCCAACCGGAAGTGCGACACAGGAACTACTGAGCTCGGCGGGGCGGAAAGAATAGGAGGCACCGGCGCGGTGCTGCTTTTGGCGACCATATCTGTGCAGCGCCCCCGAGGGTAGTGGAGGTCAGTAGCTTATGGAGTTTGCCTTATGATAGAGCTGGCTGTGCATTTAGGGTTTTGGGAATTTGATAGTTTGAATTTCCTTTGTATAGAAATTGAATCAACCAAGTCTAGTGGAGAATATAAGTAATCATGTGTCTCTGAAAATCCTGTTCCCCATTGCAAGTGCCTATTCCAGTATCAAATTTTTGTGTGTATGTTTGCAGTACATAATGATTACATTCATCGTGGGGAGTTGGTACCTGTACGTGCATAACACATTTTACTTCTTCTTTTCCTTCTCTCCTTACCCCTCAGTCTCTTAGTCCCCTTCCCATTTGCAAACGATATATGTACTTATTTCCTATTATCTTTTATATGCTTTTTAAAGCACTGCATTTATATTTTGGGTTTCTCCTGAGAAAGCTTTATTTCATTTACTGTTATTGTCTCAAGGTGTATCCAACTTCCTACAAATGACTCAAATTTATCTATCTTTATGGTAGAGTAGCACTCCGTTGTGTGTAAACAGCACATTTTCTTTATCCATTCAGCTGTTGATGGACATACAGGATTTAGCTATTATGAATTGTGCTGCCATAAACATGGGTTTGTATGCTTGACTGTGATATGATGTCTTTAACTGTTTCAGGAAGATAACAAGAAGGGGAAGAACTGGGTTGAATAAAATTTCCATTTTTAATTGTTTGAGTAATCTCCAGACTTATTTTCATAGTGGTTGCACAGTAATCATTCCCACCTATGTCTAAATCTTTAAAACTTTTTACTTGAGCTTATCACAGAAACGTCTCTCTTCAGAATATAGCCACCCTCCAATTATTCACTCATTTACCAATTCGTTTTTGATATATTTGTACTTAGAATGTGCTAAATGCTGGGAATAAAATAGTGGAGTATAGAAAGCTTCCACAGAGAAGACAGGAAATTAAAATCACAGGAAACTGTGATGGAAGTACAGACAAGGGAACTTCGTCAATGGAGCAGTGGAAAGAGAGTCAAGGGTGGAATGTTTCATTCAATACCCACCACAGAGGCACTGCGCTAGCCCCAGGAAGAGAGAAGGAAGATGCTGATGTTTACCTCCCTAGTGAAACACTTTCATTTAACATAGACCATGACTTATCATGTTTTTCTTTCAATTTGCATCCTTAAACCTCAGACAAGTGTTTATAAAATAAAAAGCAATTTGTGCAACATTTCCCCATCAAATACAAAGTGCTCCAATTCACTGAGAAAAAGAATCATCTGTGAATTGGAAGTCATAAGTAACTGAGTCATCCTTTCCAATCATGCACTAGGACTCTTCAAGTGATTTTCTAAAAACTTTGCAGTGCTATTTTCTGTAAGATTGAACACTCTACAGTATAAGTGAACTTCAAACATGCTCTATTTACTGTAAATAAGGAAAATGTTGCTTCATTCACAAGGCTTGACCTTCCTGGTGGGAAACGGTGAGTGTTTTAACAGTTCAGTAGGGACTTTAGGTACAGAGCTAGAACACAGTTTAGATACATTCCCTAAACTAGAATTAACAAAACTAGGTGAGCAATTGCATGTGACAATTAAGAAAGAAAAAATAGTAGAGGAATGTCTTAGTTTGTTTTCCTTTGTTTTTTGTTGATATAATAAAATATCTGAGACTATGTCATTTATATAAAGAGCAGAGGCTTATTTTGGTATATGGTTTCTGGAGGTTGGGAAATCCAAGGGCAGAACAGCAAGGTCTGGTGAGGATATCATAACATAGGAAGGTTAAAGGTAGGTGGGCATATATATAATAGAGAAAATGAGAGAGGATGGCCTGGTTTTATAATAACTTCCTCTTGGGGTAAATAACCCAGTCCTGTGATGGTGAGAACTCCTTTTAGAAGGGCGTTCATCTCACTTAATGACCTAATCACCTCTCAAAGTTCCCGCCATCCTTCAACATTGTTACAATGGGAATAAACTTTCAGCACAAATTCCATAGGGGACAAACCCTATTTAAATCACAGCAAAAATGGTTATGAATGTTTTACCTTAGAATGTATTGTATAGAATATAGGAAGATGAAAAGAAAACTTGGAGGATGGAAGTGAAGAGGAGGAAGGGGAAAGAAAAAGGGATGAATTTAGTGTGGGACATTTAGTTAGAAAACTACATGTAATAGATGACCCACATATAATAGATGACCCAAATATACCTCCTGCATGAGTGAAGGAAGGAAGGAATCACTGAGCCATTGTGGACAGATGAGAAAGTTGGATTACTTAATATGGCTATTTTTTCCTGTGTATAAAATTTTGTGTCTGTCATGTGAATTGCTCAGCAGTTTTGGCAGCTGGAGCACTTAAGGAAGGGCCAAGAAAGGTGACACATGCTGGATCCTAGCATGAACAGAATTTGGTTGCAGAATGATATAAACCAAGATACAAGGTTGAGTTGTGTTTTCTCTCAACAAGGAAGTAGACCTATTAGCAGTTTTTAGAGTTGTAAGTCATGGTGAAGATAAGAAACTATAGGAGTGATCAAAAGGCCCTTAGATAAAAGGCAGCTATTGGGCATACTGGGAGAATTTGTGATAATGTGGAGTTCTGAGTACAATAAGAGTGACAGCATTTGTGCTTTTGGAGGATTTGTGAACAGCATTTAAGTGGACTTGATAAAAGTGGAGAACTGAGACCAGTTGGTGGCCCATTTTGGCAACCAGGAATAAAGTGATGGGCTTGCAGGAGGCTTGTTTCACATGCCCATCAGGCCTCTGTGGCTTGCAGAATTGCCCACTTGTCAGCCTACTTCTTATCATCCATCCAGGCTCAGCTTTAATGTATCCTCCCCTAGGAAAGCTTCCCTATCCCCTGACACTGCTGTTCATGCCCCCCTCATGGGTTCCTTCATCGAGTATACAAATTCCATTGTCTTTTTTTGAGCAGAGGATGGCAATGTACCTTTGTGAGTAGTGTCTTTCTCTTTTAGTAGAATGTGAGTTGCTAACAAGCAGAAACATTTTCTTCAAACTGGGGAACACTGCCTAGCATGTGATGGAAAACTGAATAAAGATTCTCAATTTCGAATAAATTAATGATAGAGAAAACAGAATGAAGAAAGGGTATACAGTATTTGGAGGGATAAGACTTACTTACTAACTTAAAGGAAGTAAAACTCACCTGGAAAATTGCTGTATTTATTGAGAATGGAGTGAGAGAGGGGAGTTGTTGGGAGTAATAAATTTGATCTGGAGCAGCTTTATGTATATACAAATATTTTAAAAATATATAATTAATATATACCATAAAATATATAAACAGACATCAATTTCTCTATAATTATATAATCATTTAATTTGGAAACTGTTAAAGTTTCCCAACTAAAGCTTATGTTTCACTAAAAAAATAGAGTTTAGTAGTTAAGGGCTCAGAATTTGAAGTATGACGTCTATAGGCTTGACCCTCAGGTCTGCTATTTAGTATCTATGTGACTTTAGGAAAATATTTATTTATTTATTGATTGATTGATTGATTGGTACGAGGGATTGAACTCAGGTCCTTGTGCTTGCACAGCAGGTGGCAAAACCACTGAGCTAAATCCCCGGCCCTATATTTATCTTTTTTTTAAATCCTCACTTTTAAAAATGCACTCAAGGGCTGTAGTAATGGTAATTATCCCGTAGAATTTTTAATGAGGATTTAATGAAGTTGTATATGTTAAGCACATATATCTTCATACTTAGCTTTTATTAAATGACAGCTGTTATTATTCATCCACACATGGTAGAATTAACAAAGAATTATTGAGGAATTGGGAAGCCAGTTAAAACCAGTAACTATGAGAAAGCCTTTGAGCTGAGGATTAGAATTTCTACCAGGGCAAAAAAATGACAAAGGAAATAGATCCCACATTGATGTATTTACTCTTGAATAAGTTAAACTGTATTTTATAAAAACATATGTTTGAGGAATTTCAGTATTTTATATAGGAAATATAGGCTGAAATACTAACCATATAATTAATATAGATTTATAATCTATATTAATCTATAATAATATAGATTATTAATCTATATGATTAATATAGAGCAATATGTCTGTCAGGGTTGCCTTCCTACATCAAAAGTAAGAATAAGTGTTAGCTTTAGGGCTAGGAATATGATTATTGAGATGAATTCTTCTTGAAGCCCTATGCCCCAAATCAGATGCTGTATATCCATTTTCAGAAAGCAGAAAAATATATGGCTATTGTGTTAGGTTTCTGTCACTGTAAAAAAATATAAATGGTGATCAAAATATATGTTAAATTTTTAAATTTAAGAAAATTACAGTAAAATACGTATTGGCATTACTCCCACAAAATACTTCAAACACAATTATCCCATTTTTCTTGCCACTTTCTGAAGCAGTTCTGGAAGTTCTCTTTCATGTCTTTATGAAGTTTGATTTAAAAGAAAACTAGTGAATGTTTCTGCTGGGTACTATCCAATGGAAAGGCAGGTTTTTAAAAATATTATGGTGTGTCCTCATCTACCTTATGCACCAGACCTGGGCCCTGACTCTTCCTCAAAGTCAAAATGATCGTGAAAGGTAAATGTTTTCAATCAACTCAGAAGATTGAGGTAGCCAGGTTCCACTGAAGACACTCATGGAAAAAAGACTTCCAGAACTGCTTCAGAAAGTGATAAGAATGCTGGGGTAATGTGTTTGAAGCGAGGGCTAATATTTTGAAGGGGATTAATGGCAACATGACTTTTACTGTAATAAATTAAAAAAAAAATTTAACCATTAACTGTAGTTTTTGATCACATTGTGTCCCTGAGGTAGCTTAAAAGGAGGAAATGTTTATTTTAACTCATGGTTTCAGAAATTTCAGTCCATAGGTGATTGGCTCCATTGCTTTTGGTGAGGCAGAACATTGTGGAGGGAAGCAGAAGAAAGCTGTTCATCTCACAGAGGATGAGAAGCTAAAGGGAGGGGGTGGGGGCCCCAGAATATCCCGCAAAAGGTCCTGCTCTTTCTGACCCTACTTCGTTCCACTATGCCTACCTTCTGGAGTTTCCACCACCTCCCTACTTAGGGCCATAGGCTGGTGACCAGGCCTTCAACAGATAAGACTTTAAGGACAGTCCAGATCCAAACTATAACAGTTATCAAAGGTGAAAAGGAGCCGGAAATTTAGCTCAGTGGCGCCACTCCTACCTTGCAAGTGCAAGGTCTTGAGTTCGATCCTGGTACCAAACAAACAAACAAAAACCCCCACAAAAGTAATATCCTCTTATACCTTAGTTGAACATGATACCAAACATATGAAAATTGTGAGTAGCTAGTTTGATTGTCCAACTATCACAGAGAATAGCCTGTTACAAATTTTCAAAGGTTTCCTTGCTTAGGTTTATGTAAAGATGAGCAGAGACCAACTCATCCTATTTGAAAAAATATATGATTTCTAGTCCTGAAGAGGAATGTTTAGGGATGTGATCTCATTTAGGAGGGCAGAGGTAATAGTAGAAGGATTCATAGAGTGTCAAAGTTGGAAGGGATCTTGAGGTATTTAATTTAAGCCTCTCAAAGTAGAGGTTGGGCTTCTAAAGACCTTTTTTACTGGTATTGTGGGAATGGGGCCTGGAAAAGATACAGGTAGGTACCCTCTGTTGTGAACATTAGGCTTAGTGATTACAGAAAAATTTCATTACATATTTTTATGTGTTCCCCAAATTTGGAAAGAGGCAATGAAATGGGCATTACATATCTGGTTTTAGACAAGGAAAATAATTCCACTAAAATGTAGGGGTCCAGTGACCTGAGTACATGCCACGAAGGGAAAATTGGGTCCAGTACTGCACTGATGAATCTTCATGCCATAACCTGCCAATACTAACCCTCATGTTAACCTGCACCTTCAGTTTCAAATATCTTTTTTTTTTTTTTTTGGTACCGGGGAGATTGAACTCGGGACCTTGCGTTTGCAAGGCAGGTGGCAGAACCACTGAGCTAAATCCCCGGCCTCCAAAATATCGTTTTTAAGTTAAAATGAAACAAAAAGATTGCATTTTAGATGATTTCATACAATAAGCTCTTTTTCCTTCAAGCTATTTCTTAATCACGCTCCATAAAAAATATTAAGTGGGATATTCTGAAAGAAGTACTGATGATAGCTTACTGTCACGTCTGGCCCTGAATTGAGGTTCAAATCCAAGTGTAAATATTTCTTATGCATGTACGCATTATTTCCTATGGTAAGGACAGTCAGGGGGGAATAGGCAGCGCAGGGCGAGACCTGGGCGGCAGTTGTGACGGAAAGAGCGGCAGGCTCACGCGTGACTCAGTGTACAGAGGAGCCTGGCCTTCGTGGGGCCTCTGCGCACTCTGGCCATGTGCCCGTAGATCCCGTGGACCTTGGCTCGCCCTAGAAACAAAGGCTAAGACTCTGACTGTACCAATCGGTGAAACAGTTATTTTTAGAAAATCAGCTTACCTCTATAAATACGGGCAAGGCAAAGACGTCATGCTGAGACGCTCATCTCTGAGCTTCTCCCTGCCACACATTTCACTGTTTGGCAGAACCCGCTTCTCCCATATTACTGCAAAACCTCTGTTTCATATTACTTTCATTTTCTGAGTTCCTCTTTCTGCGTCCAGGACACCTGGCTTCTTCCTACTTGGGGGATCTTGGGCTTTCAGTCAGACTCACCTCTCTATTTTCACCCAGATGTAGGACAAGAACCTGTGAAGTGGGGATTGCGCCATGGGAGACCCCTCAGGCCCCAGACTTCTGCTGTGAACTAACACTATCTCATCTGTCACGGAGGTGCCTGATTATATAAGAAAGTTACTCTTCTCTGTGCAGTACTTGCTGGACATATTAAGTTCATAGAGTATTTATGATGTATTTATTAATGGTATTGGGATATTCATAATTAGTCATTGATTTAGTCTCTAAGTTGTATGGCCTATGATTTTAAAAAATTGACTCATCTTTTGGACTTGTATAGTTTAAGATTATGTTGAAATTATTTCTATATTAATTAATAATTGATTTTTTTTCACCTCACATATTAAATCAGCTTATCTCACTGAAGCTCATTGGAAGTTTATCTTTTAACTCTTATCATATCCTGTTAGATTCCTAAGCCCATAGTTCTGTGGGATTCCTTAACAATATTTAGTTTGACTCTATAATTTCTGCCATCCTTCGTAATGGTTAGAGTGGAGTTTCAATTTGATTGGCTTTAGGGAATTGTGAAGCACACTTCTAGGTTATGTCTGGATTGTTTATGGAGGCATGGTGTTAGGGTCTATGTTTGGTCCTTACCTCTTCTCTGGCACTCCTTCCCTGTTCTGGTTCCAAGATATCATGAACTGAGAAGATTTGATCCACTTTGCCCTTCTTCCATGCTGTCTCTGCCTTGGATCTAGCTGATCAGGGAATGAAGCTGTTAGCAAATTATACTTCTCCTTTAAGTTGTGGGTGTCAGGTGTTATATGATGAAAAAACCTAACTAATACCTCTTTAGTTGTTAAAGCATCCAGCCTATTGAACGTGTCAGTCTCATCTTCAAGTGAAAGCTCTCTCCTCCCTCTAGAGCAGGCTACATTGTCCAAAAACACTAAGGGGAGGAATGAGGCATAGCCTTCTTTTTTTCTTCCTCCTTTCACTTTCTCTATGCTTGTTCCTTGGGCATTACAATAAAAAAGGAGAGAAAGAAAATATAAAAAGTCATTTCGTGTCTTGATTTTCCATGGTGAGTTGGTTCTCCTGTCTTTGTGGGTTTGGGTATCTTTCTTTTTATGTAAACAACTGTATTGGTGGTGGGGAGGTTAGTTTCTCTAGTGTTTATTCACTATTCCTTATCTAGCTCCTTGATTGAAGAACTGGACCAGTAGAGACCCCAGCAGTTTCCACCCACAAGGAACTAAATTCTAGGAAGTAATCATAAACATCAGTGGTCTTTTTGTTTTTTTAATTCAACCTACATCTTCTAGCTGGAATCCCCCACCAGTGTATCTTCCTATCACACAGATGCCTCATTTTTCCATCCAGTTCAGGTTACCAACAGCATCACTCCCAACTACATTTTAAGAGTCCTTTAGCCCCCATAATGGTTCATCTTCGTCCAAGTTACTTAGATAAGTCATTGCAGTAGAGCAAAAGATACTTGAAAAATGTGTGTGGTTATGTTCCCTTACCTCATTCCTTAAGTCTTTCCCACTCAACCTAATATGAACAAATCTTCTGGTCCTTGCTTCACTATCATGCACTTATTTTTTGAAATGCCTATCTGTGAATTCACAAGTGTGATATATCTTGGAGCAAGGGGACAGGGGTCTGAACTATAAACATGGCCGCAGTAGCTCAGAGCAGGTCCAGGGAGTTATATTTGTGTTATTTGTTACTTTTGTCTTGGGAAACTTGCTTCTGTGGTTATGAAAGAAGAATGTCTTTTTATTCTCCTCAACCTTTTCATTTAGCTTTCCTTATGTTTGTGAAAAAGAGAAAATTAACTGGCATCCTTAATATACAAGGCTGGAACAAGGTTGTACAAACTTGGGGCCAGTTACTTAAATTTTGTGCATCCTTTCTCTCTATATAAAATGAGGATGATGTTAGTTACTTATTTCATTGGGTCACTGAAAGAATGAAATGAGTAAATAAATGTCAAGTGCTTAGAACAATCTTGTCAAACAGAAAAAAAGCTCAGTAATCATTGGGAAGGTATTACCTACCACCTTTGGCTGGTGAATTTAGGTTTGTAAAGAAAACCTTATGAAGGCTGAAAGTAGCCAGAGAGCTGAACAACGATGTGCTTTTGGGGCTTTGAGCTCTTGGTGCGGTAGGAAATGTATCTGATCACATTTGTTTTCCCAGCATGCAGTGTGGTACCTGGCACATAGGGCTCAAGAGGAAAAGAATGAATGAATTAGCATGCTTTCAGTTTGCTTCAATCCTTGGCAATACACATGCCCTGCTTGGTATAGACATCTCAGACCTCTAGGCTTGGAATCTTCCATAGGGCAGGGGAAGAATGAAGCCTCTTAGAGGGACAAGATTTAAACTACAGAGTACCAAGGTCCTGTTTTACTAGGCCATTTCTCCCTAGACTTCTCTATCTACTTAGAAAGCTTTGCAGAGTCATGAAGTTGAGAAACAAATTCCATGTTTTTCTACTTGAAGTAACATTAGCACTTCAGACCCTTCTACGTGCTGTCAAGGCTAGCAGATAGGGTCAACTGAATAATGAAACAGATTAATCAAAACTTGAGATGCTGCCTCTAGTTCGTAACTTATAGATTGACAGGTTTTTAATCCTTAAAATAATAATTTTCCCAGAGGTAGAGGATTTTTCTATGATAAACTACTCTTTTTATTTTTTAGAAGAAGATTCTCAGGAAAAAAGAAAATACAATTTCTTTTTTTCAATAGAGTGCTCCTCAATTGTCTACATGCCTATTCATCTATAAAAAATGTCTTAAGAACTCATGATAAGGGATTGATTCACACATACCACAAAGAGAAATATGTGCCAAACCTACAGATTCAGGTCACCTTTTTCAGTTAATAAAGTAACATTGCTGAGAAGTCACCTAAAAATGTACAGTTTGCTGTTAAGTCATTATGGCTCTAGGTTTAAAGCGTCTACGCCACAATCTGTTCCTAAGGCATTATATGAAAAATTCACCCTAATTGCTCAAGTTTAGCCTTTATTTGCAGTCTTGAGAATTTATATTTTTGATTGAAACAATATATTCAATCATTGCATTTTGTAATAGGACTCAGAGTAGGACAAATGTATTCTTTAGAAGTACATTGCCCTTTTTAGAAACTTAAGTACTAAAAATTTATCAAGATAATAATTGTGTAAATAAAAAGAAGAAATATTGTGACATTTACAATGAAAAAAGAAATCTCTCATGCCTCTTACATCCCAGTGACAACTAGCTTTAAGTTTTTAAGCTCAGGTCTGCCCATGCCCTACCGAGGTCCCCAGTCGCGCAGAAAGCGCCGAATCAGCCCGCTGCAGACAGGCAGGTCTGTGCGCACCCTACCGAGGTCCTGAGTCGCGCGGAAGACGCTGAATCACCCGGCTGCAGACAGGCAGCCACCTGGTTCTACACTACAAAGATGCCGAGGACACCAGACCACCAGACCAAGGTACTGAGTCCCACTGCTCCTGGCCCAGAGGAAGGGGCTTCCAGGCCACCATCCCTCCCACCGCTCCCGGCCCAGAGGGAGGGGCTTCTGAGCCGCCATCCCACTGCTCCTGGTCCAGAGGAAGGGGCTTCCCAGCCACCATCCCTCCTGCTGCTCCCAGCCCACAGGAAAGGGCTTTTGGGTCACCATCCCTACCGCTGCTCCCGGCCCCTGTCCCACCTCTCCCAGCTCAGAGGAGGTAATCCATGCAGGCGCTAACAGACCCCCGTCCCAGTCAAAATGAGAAAACACATAAATAAGTCTCAAAACCAGACTTCCAGAACACCTACAGCAACCCCAAAGGGAAATGAGATGGAACACTCTGATACTCAACCACCTGGACCCACTGAACTGGCAACCAAAGGGGATCTGGAAAGAATGAAATCAGAAATAATTTCTCAGATAACAGGAGAAATTGTGCCCCTAGTGCAAGACATGATTAATAAATCTAGAGAGGAGCTCAAGAACATGATGGAATCCCAACATAAGAAACAAATGGAATCCATAAAACAGATGCAAATAGATTTCCAGGACATGAAAAACTCCACTGAAAGTCTACACAGCAGAATGAGCCAATGTGAGGACAGAATTTCAGATATAGAAGATAAGATTGCAATTAGTGACCAGGAAAAGAAAAATTGCTTCAAAATTATAAGGGAACATGAGAAATCAATCCAGCAGCTGCTAGATGATGCAAAGAAGAATAACATAAGACTGATTGGGCTCAAGGAAGAAACAGGAGAGAGTGGAGATGACATAAAAAATCTCTTCACAGAAGTAATGGCAGAAAGCTTCCCAATCAGGGGAAAAGAGCTTGACATACAGATAAGTGAGGCATATAGGACTCCAAATAGCCTTGATCAAAAAAAACTACACATAGGCATATAATTGTTAAGATTCCAGAAACACAACAGAAGAACAAAGTTCTCCAAGCAGTCAGAGAAAAGAAACAAATCACATACAAAGGAAAGCCCATCAGAATTACAGCAGACTTCTCAACAAAAACCATCAAGGCAAGAAGAGTTTGCAGTGACATATTCCAAGTCCTAAAGTAAAACAGCCTCCAACCCAGATTGATGTACCCTTCAAAACTGTCTTTCAAAATTGATGGAGAAATAAGATACTTTCAGGACAAAGAGCACCTTAGGAACTTCATGAATAACAAACCAGCACTCCAAAATTTTTAGACAATTTCCTAGGAAAAGGCAATGAGGATCACAACCCCAGGAAGCAAAGCAGAATGGACCCCAGGTGTGACAAGAAATTAAATGTAAAGGCAGAGAATCCAAGAAAAGAAAAAGTCATGGCAATGATAAGTCAATACATATCAGTTATAACCATCAATGTTAATGGTCTCAATTCACCAATCAAAAGAAATAGACTGGCAGAATGGGTCAAGAAGCAAAATCCAACAATATGCTGCATACAAGAAATACACTTAATCCAAAATGAAACTCATAGACTGAAAGTTAAAGGGTGGAAAACAATACTCCATGCAACAGGAACCTGAAAAAAAGCAGGAGTAGCTATTCTCTTTGCAGATCAAGTAGATTTCAAACCAACACTGATTAAGAGAGATGAAGAAGGACACTACATCCTTGTAAAGGGAACAATCCAACAAGAAGAGATGACAATCATAAATATCTATGCACCAAACACTAGTGCAACCAACTATATACAACAAATACTAATGGACATGAAAATTCATATATGCACTAATAGAATTGTAGTGGGGGACCTCAACACCCCACTGTCACAAATAGATAGATCAACTAGACTAAAAATAAGTCATGAAATACTAGAACTCAATCAAACTCTTGAACAAATGACCTTAACAGATGTTTTCAGAGTGTTCCACCCCACAAAATCAGACTACACATTCTTCTCAGCTGCACATGGGTCATTCTCAAAAATAGACCACATACTCACACATAGAACATGTTTAAGTAAGTGCAAAGGAACTGAAGTTATCCCCTGTATATTATCAGACCATAGTGCAATGAAATTGGAGATCCATAGCAAAAGAAACTCAAAAAATTTCATAAACACGTTGAAATTGAACAACACACTTCTGAATAACTAATGGGTCACAGAGAAAATTAAAGAAGAAATCAGACAGTTCCTTCAATTAAATGACAATGACAATAAAACATATTGGAATCTATGGGACACAATGAAAGCAGTCTTACGAGGGAAATTCATAGCAGTGAATACACGTATTAGGAAAACAGAATGAGCCCAATTAAACAACCTGATGCTGAACCTCAAGCTTCTAGAGAAAGAAGAGCAGGACAACCCCAAAGCTCATACAAGGGAGGAAATTATAAAGATCAGAAGAGAAATCAATGCAATGGAGACTAAGAGAACGATACAAAAAATCAATGAAACCAAGAGTTGGTTCTTCGAAAGAATCAACAAAATTGACAAACCTTTAGCCAACCTTATCAGAAAAAGGAAAGAAAAGGCCCAAATCCATGCAATTAGGAATGAAAAGGGTGAAATTACAACAGACCCAGCAGAAATCCAGAGGATCATCAATACCTACTTCCAGAACCTATACGCCAATAAGATGGAAAACACAGAAGAAATGGACAGATTCCTAGATACATATGAATTACCAAAGTTGAATGAAGAAGACCTAAAAATTCTGAACAAGCCAATATCAACCAATGAAATTGAAAACATAATTAAAATTTTATCAACTAAGAAAAGCCCAGGCCCTGATGGCTTCACTGTTGAATTCTACAAGACATTTAGAGAGGAACTGCTGCCACTACTGTTTAAACTCTTCAATGAAATTGAAAGGGAAGCAATACTCCCAAATTCATTCCTGGAAGCAAGCATCACCTTGATCCCCAAAGCAGAGAAAGACCCAACTGAAAAAGAGAACTATAGGCCAATCTCACTAATGAACATAGATGCAAAAATCCTTAATAAGATAATGGCAAACAGAATGCAGAAGATCATCAAGAAGATCATACACCCTGATCAAGTGGGATTCATCCCAGGGATGCAGGGATGGTCCAATATACGAAAATCAATCAGTGTAATACAGTATATCAATAGAGCCAAGGACAAAAACCGTATGATTATCTCCATAGACACAGAAAAAGCATTTGACAAAATCCAACATGCATTTATGATAAAAACCCTACAAAAATTGAAATAGATGGTCTCTACCTCAAACTGATAAAAGCCATCTATGAAAAACCAACAGCCAGTATCATACTAAATGGTCAAAAACTGAAATCCTTCACACTCAAATAAGGAACAAGACAAGGATGTCCACTATCACCACTCTTGTTCAATATAGTTCTGGAAACATTAGCCACAGCAATTAGACAAGAGAAAGAAATAAAAGGAATAAAGATAGGAAATGAAGAAGTTAAATTGTCATTATTTGCAGATGACATGATATTCTATATAGAAGACCCCAAGAACTCCACCAAAAGTCTTCTAGACTTAATAACCAAATTCAGTCAAGTAGCTGCTTACAAGGTCAACACACAAAAATCAATAGCTTTCCTCTACACGAATGACAGACTCACTGAGAGAGAAATAGAGCAAATAATTCCTTTCACAATAGCATCCAAAAAACTGAAATACCTAGGAATCATCCTAACGAAAGAAATCAGAGACCTCTTCTCTGAAAACTATGGCACTCTGAAAAGAGAGATTTAAGATGATATCAGAAAATGGACAGACATCCCCTGCTCCTGGGTAGGAAGGATTAATAGAGTGAAAATGGCCATACTTCCAAAACTGCTATATAGATTTAATGCAATTCCAATTGAGATCCCAGCAGCATACTTTATGGACCTTGAGAAAACAATCCAAAAATTCATTTGGAACAAGAAGAGACCCAGAATAGCAAAAGCAACTCTAGGTAACAGAGACATGGCAGGGGGTATCACAATCCCCAACCTGCAACTCTACTACAAGGCTTCTGTGATAAAAACAGCATGGTACTGGCAAAGAAACAGACTTGAGGATCAGTGGAACAGATTAAAAGATGCAGAAACAATGCCAGACACACTCAGCCATCTCATCTTCGATAAAGGAGCTAAACACCCTCAATGGAGGAAAGATAGCCTCTTTAATAAATGGTGCTGGAAAAATTGGGCTTCAACTTGCCAAAGATTAAAACTAGACCTATACCTCTCACCATGCACTAAAATAAAATCAAAATGGATTAAAGATCTAAATATTAAAATATAAACTCTGAACCAGTTGGAACAGAGGTTAGGTAGAACCCTTGAAGACATCAGTGTAGGAAAAGATTTTATGAACAAAACCTCAGTTGCCCGTGGACTAGCACAAACAATCAACAAGTGGGATCTCTTCTTATTAAAAGGCTTCTGCACAACAAGAGAAACCACCAGCAGTGTGAAGAGACAACCCATAATGTGGGAAAAAATCTTCACCTGCTGTTCCTCAGACAAAGGTCTACTATCTCGAATCTATAAAGAACTTCAAAAGATCAGACCTCCCAAATTTAAAGACCCAGTCCAAAAATGGGCATCTGAAATGAACAGACATTTCTCAGACAAAGAAGTAGAAATAGCAAATAATACATGAAAAAATGTTCAACATCACTGGTCATTCGAGAGATGCAAATGAAAACAACGCTGAGGTTCCACTTCACTCCAGAAAGAATGGCTGCTATCATGAAATCAACCAATAACAAATGCTGGCGGGCCTGTGGGGAAAGAGGAACCCTGCTCCACTGTTGGAGGGAGTGTAGACTGGTGCAACCACTGTGGAAATCAGTATGGAGATGCCTCAAAGAACTAGGAATGGAAGTCCCAATTGGCCCCGCTATTCCACTGCTGGGTATCTTCCCCAAAGAATTAAAAGAATCATACCACAGTGATATATGTGTGCCCATGTTCATAGCAGCACCATTTGTAATAGCTAAAACTTGGAAACAGCCCAAATGCCCATCAACTGGAGACTGGACAAAGAAAATGTGTTTTTTAAAAAAATAAAATGGAGTACTACTCAGCCATAAAAAATGAGAAATTGGAGACATTTATAGCTAAATGGATGCACATTGAGGCGATACTCTTAAGTGAAATAAATAGGACACACATGAATAAATACTGAATAGTTTCTCTGGTGTGAGAAACTGAAAGTGTGAATAAGGACTAAATGTATAATAGGTAATGTGAAATAGGAAGAAAAGGAGCAAAGGGGAAGGAAGTGGGAGGGCTAGGGGAAAGGATAGAAGGGAATGGGATTAATATGAGAAAATGGAAAAATAGGAACAAAATCTTTGTAAATAGGGAGGACTGGAGGGGTTGAAGGGAGGGCTGGGCAAGGGTGAAAAATAAGAACCAAGAGAGACTATGTAAAGGTGCAAATTTCCAATGATGAATGTCGTTATATTGTATACCTAAAATGTACCAATGATTAGAATGAATAATCACTAACGTAAAATAGGAAGAAAAGGTCCAAAGGGGTAGGGGTAGTGAGAGGGGCAGGGGAAAGGAAAGAAGGGAAAGGAAAAATGATGAGAAATGGAAAAAATGGAAATAAAGTCTTTGTAAATAGGGAAGGGTGGAGGGCGTGAAGGGAGGGCTAGGAATGGGGAAAAAAAAAGGTTTCTAAGCTCTTCCAGTAAATATCACATTTATACATACTTTACATACTGCTATATTTTAATTTTAAAAAGTTAGACATTTTATTTCTACAATGATAGAAAACTTCCTTTTAACTGAAATAGATTCTCCTCTTCATAGAAGTATGTTACTGGTTTAAAATTATTAATTTGTGCTTACTGCCCTATATTCACATAAATGTTATCCACTACAGAACTTTTTATCTTTCTCAAGAATCCTAATTATCTTGTTTCTTCATTTAAATTACTGATTATCCACCTGTTCTTAATTTTAAAAAGTTTTAGAATCATGGGCATAACTATGAAATTATCTGTTTTTCCTCAGAGCACCCTTCCAGAAGTCTCCATCCTACTGCTTCAATTTTGTATTAGTTTCTTAGACCTGTTACCTGATGCCAAAATATTCAGTAAGCTGGGGCACATTTATAAAGCTTGATAAATATCACTTTCTAAATCATAAGGAGTGTACAGGGGAGACAGATTTCACCATATAGCACTTATCGTGAGTAAGATTTCAAGATCTGATACGAAAGAGTGTATCCCAGATCAAGTCAAAATCCATGGATGCTCAAGTCTCTTATATAAAATTACAGAGTATTTTCATATGACTTATGTGCATCTTCCTGTATACTTTGAATCATCTCTAGATTACTTATTATACCTAATGCAATGTAAGTGCTATGTCAATATTTTAATGCTGTATCATTTAGGGAATAATGATGAGAAAAAGGCCTCTACATGTTTGTTGCAGATACAATTTTTTCCTCTGAATATCTTCAATCTGTGGAACACTTTCCAGTGAATGTATCCTTACAAAGAAAGAAGCAGGGTTCTGTGAGAGCATGTGGAGTGGTTAAACACTAAAAGTGAAGGCAGCTGTTACTGCCTCTCATGGTGGCAGTGCTGCCACATAAGAAGAACTTGGAAATTAACTGGAGCATTTTTGTTTGTCTCCACATGATTGGAGGCATTTCATGGGAGAGGAACAGTGTTAGACATATCTACAGCTCGGCTGTCCAGTGCATGAAGAATTATCTCACTTCACATATGACTTTCAAATGTCTCTGATAGTTACATTTAATTATCTTGAGTTTGGAGCTAAACTCTATTTTACATATTAATATAAAGTATTTTGCATGATTTTAATATTTGTTTAAAATGAGTCTTCATCCAGTCCTATTCCAGGCTTCATCCCTGTGGCAACTTGCTTAATTTTCTAAGCTCTTTCTTCTAGTGGATGCCATCACATTTCTAGGTTATTCATATATTATTACATCTTAATATAAATATTTTGGATATTTTTGAATTTCTGTTCTGGTTTACACCTTTTAAAGCAAGTATCTCCTTAATCTTTGCTGTTACAGTTATGTATATCTATATCACATAGTGTTAGTATGTATGGTTAAATGCATACTATAAATTGAGGGAAGATTGTACTTCATGTTATTTGCAACTTTAATGAGAGTTGTTCATCATTTTGGAAACTCATGCCATCAATGGCAAAGCTGCTGATGGCATTTGTGTCATCAGTGCAACAACTCTACATTGGTCTGCATTTGGGGCTCTTTCATTCACAGAGATTCTTTTTTTTTTTTTTTTTTTGGTACCAGGGATTGAACTCAGGTCCTTGCACTTGTGAGGCAGGTGGCAGAACCACTGAGCTAAACCTCAGGCCCCATATAATATGAAATCATATGCAAATACAGGATTACCTTGTTGAATCTTTTCAGGTGACTAGACATTTACATGTTGAAATAATGTTTTTGTTATTACCCACTTGCTCTCTTATTACTTCTGCTTTACTTTATAGTTTGGATACTATACTGATTACTTATGAAATTGTATTTATAGAGAGGTTATATGATCTGTAAATTTAATTTTATGATATATAAAAGTGGCCTTACAAAATATTTGTTATAAGAAGAAAAGACTTAGGTCTTTTGGGGTTGAGAAGCACAGTGTAAAAGAAAGAGATTTTCAGAACAAGTAGCATCTCACTCGAGGGCTGAATGGTGAGCGATGGGTAACTAGGCCTACAAAGGCAGAGAGTAAGGAAGGAGCGGACAATATAGTGAGCTCTTTCTTTGTGGAGGATGGAGCTAGGAAAGTTCAATGAATTCCAAGAAACCTTCTGTGACCTGTGTTTAGAGAGCCAGGCAGATAGAAGCATGAGGTGGGGTTTGAAGATGAATGGAAGCCAGTGCCTTCTAGGACTTGTAAGCCAAGATCAGTCAGATTTTTATTTTAATTCTAAGTCAGTGGGAACCCATTTGGGGGCAGAAAGTGATAAAATCAGATTTTAATTTTGAAAAATAACTGCTTGTGGTATGGAGAAAAAAAGTGTGTGTGTGTGTGTGTGTAGGGAGGAATAAGGTCAATTTGGGGGTGCTGTAGTTCTGGTGAGAGATGACTATACCCTAGAGTAGGGTGGAGGTAGCACGTATGAGAAAAGTGGAACTATTTGAGAAATATTGGGAGTAGACAGACTTCGCAATGGAATGGATTGCTTGTTGGTCATGGGGAGGAGGAAGGTGATGGTACTGGTGATGAATGATAGATTTTGGTTTGTGCAGTTGGGTGGAGAAACCATTGACTGTACTGTGGAACCCTGGATAGGAAAGAGACTAGGTTTGAGAAGGGTCAAGATTACAAGTCTGGCCTTAGAAAGTTGAGATGGTGATGCTTTTGAGACCATGAAGTCGAGGTGTTTCTATAGGTGGTTGGGTCTTAAAGGAAGCTTGCAAGAAACATGGCCAGAAGCAGAAACATAAGTTCATATAATTTAAGGGGCAGTGTTGGCTGTGATTGATAGAGAGAAAGTGTGGAGTAATATGAGAGGAGAGTCCAGAATTGAGCCTCATGGAATTTCAACACAAAGGATGGACAGTAGCTTCTAAAGTGTGGCCCCTAGACCAGTGGCAGCAGCATCACTTGGGAACTTGTTAGAAATCCAAATTCTTGGGACTCACCCTAGACCAGTGATGGCGAACCTTTTAGTTTTCAATAATACAAACAGGTTCACCACCACTGCCCTAGACCTAGTAAATGAGAGACCCTGGGATGGGGCTGGCTATCTTATGTTTTAGCAAAACCTCTGTGTGGCTCTGATGCTCCTTAAAGTGTGAAAATGGCTGATGGAGCCATTTTGGCAAGGAGCAGCCAAGGAAGGTGTCAGGGAGAGAAGAGAATGTGGTATCACAGAGGCCAAGGGTAGAAAGCATTTCAAGAAGGCATTAGCCTGCAGCAAACCTCTGCTAAGTCTCCTAGTCAAATTCTGTATCTCATGATTAGGTGACATAAAAAACTATAACTCACCAACTTTATATGTTCAAAATTTTCTCTGTAGCTCAGCTTTTATAATTTCTGTGAGCAATGAAATGTTAACATTTGTAATTGGCAGTAACCATGACATTTTAAAACATGCCAGTTTAGGGTAGGTAGAGTTTATTATTAGCTACTTATGATCTTGTATGCAACCACAAAAGGGGGATAAATAGCAGAAGTAGGGAAAGGTGAGTGACTGATACTTTAGGTAGTCTGGACTCAGCCACAAGCAGACAGGGAAGCAGCCTGGACTGCCTTGCTGGGAGCCCCTGAACATAAGGGCTCCTCTGTATAGTGGTTTTCAATCTTGGCTGTCCTTAGGAATGTCCTTGGGAGTTTTTACAAAGGACTCATGTCCTGGCCTCCTTCCAGGTCAATTACATAGGAATCTCTGGAAGTAACTTGGCTTTCTCAGTTTTAAAACACTCCCCAGTTGATTGTAATGTTCAGCCAAGGGTTGAATACCTTTGAGGAGGTTCTTTGGTGAATAAAGTTTCTACTAATTGGGCCATTTACTTTTCAGGTTGTTTATGAGATCAATCTTGTCTGGCTGGGTAGAGAATTCCAACTTTAATAGGCCATTGAGTAGCCCCTTATGTGAGTTGCAGTTCCTAGTGAAAACCAGTCATATATTTTGTATTATATGAACTCCACTGCTTTTAGCAATGTATTGAGATTAAAAGATCTACATCAATAGTTATGTACTTCCAGTGCTCAGAAAAGCAAACAGATACCTGCAAATCTAAGTTTGTATTGTGAAGCACTAACCATAGTGGTGTGCACCGTCTATTCACTTGGTTAAAATTATTATAATTTGGGCTGGGCTGGAGATGGAACCCAGGGCCTCTTGCATGCTAAGCAAGTGCTCTACTGCTGAGCCACACACCCCGCCTTGATAACATTATCTAAAGAGGGAAACAGGGTGATTTGTGTAGATACTAAATGCTCATTTTTTTGGTTTTGTTTTTGTTTTAAAGTTGCAGAAGAGAGATAAGAAAAACATTTTTTCTTTGGCAGGAAACTACATAAACATGGAATCAACTATAGTTGGGAGAGACAAACTACAGTACTTACATTGAAAATGTTAAGAGCCCTGAAGATAGCTATATTTAAAACCGGGTCTTGGGTGGTGGCTGGGTTAGTTTATTTTATTCATAGTCATTTCAATCTTATAAATCACCACCAGGGGGCCCTGAAAGCATTTCTTATTCTACGGACCATAGCCAATTTCAGTGAGTACAGTTGATAAAACAGTGAGGATAGGAGAGGTGCCTTTGTCCCTATTTAGAATTTTTCTCCCAAGGACATTTCCACTCAGAATGTACCAATGTACTCTGAGTTTTATTAATTTTTTGCTATAATGTTGAATAATCTTTTGTGCCTTGGCTTCTTTTTGATGGACTTAGGTTTTGTATAAATTTGATATCTCTTATGATAAGAAAATAAGGTTCATTCCTTTTTAAAGAAAAAAAGAGAAGAGTTAGCTTTGGTTCTCCACCTTGTTACTGAGCTAGAATAGCTGAGCTCTGTGCTGAGGTGTGGGGTTTTTCTTGCACCTATTCTTTGTGTTAGCCCAAACCTGACATTTTTCTGTAGATCATCTGTTTCGAGAACCCTGAACTGTTTTGAGATAAATGCATACTTAATTGTAGTACCTATAAGGCAACTGTTATTTGATTAAATGGGATATGATTTGCAACCATAAAATATATGTCTTAGTCAATTTGGGCTAGAAACTAGGTGGCTTGCAAGCAATTTTAGTCTAGGGCTGGGGATATAGCTCCATGTCAGAGCACTTGCTTATCATGCTTGAGACCTTGGGTTCAATTGGCAGTGATGCCAAACATACAAAAATATTTCTGACTATTCTGGAGGCTGCAAAGTCTGAAGTCCACAAGGCACCGGGAGATTTAGTATCTGGTGAGGACTCACTTCCTGGTTCATGGATCGATGTGCTGTGTCCTCACATGGTAAAAGGAGCAAACAAGCCCCTTTGGGCATCTATTATAAGGACACAAATACCATTCATATGGGTTCTACCCTCATGATTTAATCACTTCCCAAAGCCCCAACTGTCAGTACCATCACTTTGGGATTTGATTGTAACATACGCATTTTGGGGCAAGACAAACAGTAGGGCCATAATAGTACTATTTCATATATTAATTCATTTAAAATTTTTGAGAAATATTTCTCACTTTCAGGTAGAATATTATTATTTTTATTTAAATGATCTCTTGGGAAGGAAAGGGGAAAGGAAAGAAGGGAAAGGAAAAATTATAAGAAAAGGAAAAAATGGAAACAAAGTCTTTGTAAATAGGGAAGGGTGGAGGGGGTGAAGGGAGGACAGGGAATGGGGAAAAAATAAGAACCAAGATACATCATGTACAGGTACAAGTACCCAATGATAAATGTAAACGTATACCTAAAATGTACCAATAAAAGAATTTAAGGAAAAAAAAATAAATGATCTCTTGGTGGGGAGGGATTCAAAATGAGATACAGGTAATAAGGCTCTATTGTTTTGAAAACATAAATCATCTGTTCTGCTTATCTTTGAATGGACTTGTATAGTTTTAACATTATTTATGTGATATGGGGTTATTACCACAAATTAGGAAAGATTGTTTAATTTTGTACCACATGCAAATAGAATGTACTCTAGTAAAGATTGGGTGAATATAGAAATAATTCAAAAAGTTCTTTGACCTTGTATTCAAGGTCAAATAGGATAATTTTTACTGTGATGTTGAATAATCTTTTGTGCCTTGGCTTCTCTTTGATGGACTAAGGTGTTGTGTAAGTTTGATATCTACAAACTTATGGCTGAAATTGACAGGAAAGGTTCAAGCATCACAAATCTGGTGGTAGAGATGTTCCTTAAGGTATTGTTCACCTTTTAGGTTTTATTCATACAGGAAATTGGAAACTACATTAGTTTTCAGTAAAAATATAATTCTGTATCCCAGTACAGAAAAAAATGATTTCTCAAATCCCACAATTTCTTTATAGACAAAATATTTTGCTTTTTTTATGGCCATAAAAATTTATTGAAAAATCTAAAAATTATTATTTCATTTTTCATTGTAAATTTTATTGGTATAGTTTAGATATAGTAATCACATTCATCATAGGGAATTTGTAACTGTACATAATATATCTAGATTCTTTTTTTCTCCCAATCCCCTCCCCTCCCTTCAAGCACTCTTCCCTTCCTTATTTATAAAAGTTTTGTTTCCATTTTTTCCTTCTATTCTATTTTTTAATTTCCCTTTCTTCTTTTCTCCCTCCTTCCCTTGTTCTCCTTCCCATTTGAACATTTTCTTCTCATTTCCTAGTATCTATTATACATTTTGGTCCTTATTTCCACTTTCGGTTTCTCACAGCAGAGAAACAATGTGATATTTAAACATGTGTCTGATTTATTTCACATAAGAGTACAAACGGCAAATAAATATATGAAAAAATATTCATTATCTCTGGTCATGCAAGAGATGCAAATGAAAACAACACTGAGATTCCACTGCACTCCAGAAAGAATGGCTATTATCAAAAAATCAACCAATAACAAATGCTGGAGGGGCTGTGGGGAAAAAGGAACCCTGCTCCACTGCTGGTAAGATTGTGGATTGGTGCAACCACTGTGGAAATCAGTGTGGAGATTCCTCAAAAGACAAAATATTTTTGTGATGTGAAATAAACTTGAAAATTTTATTTGCGGGAATCTTAAGGTTCCTGGAGGAATATCTGGTCAGGATTTAGTTACTGAGCTAATTTTTTTCCTTTATCTGGTCATTGGATGTAACTGAATCATGTTTCTTTGTAGTCTGCTTGCTCTGTGTCCATGAGTGTTTTAGATTCCCCTCTTATAAAATGTACTGGATGTATGCCTTTACCTAATGCTGTCATCACATCAGCAAATGATGTAAATTTACTGAAGTGGTCACCACTAATAGCGCTTAGAAATGCCAGGGATGAGCATATTACCTTAACATAATTTCAACAGTTTCTTTTTGGAGATAACTTTTTTTATTTGGTGAATTCCAAGACTGTCAGTTAAGTGAAGGGCAAAGATTTCAAGTGTGTGTGAGTATGGTGGGGGATATTTTTCTTACCGCCAGTATGAAGTATTTTATATAAGTAAATCTAAACATACAAGGATCACTCCAGATATTTACATGTACTACTAGACATGGTTCTAAGTAGACTGAAATATTCTAGAAACATCTCCTCACTTGAGGAAATGGAATCACCATCTATAATGTAAATTAATTCCCATCTTGATACTAAATAATTTCCTTATTTATCTAGAGGCCACTTAGCTGCTAAAATCAATTTGTTAATCTGGAAATTAGGCAGAAAAATAGATGTTAAATCATCAAAATAGGTCACTGAGGTACAGAATGTAAGGCCTATATCCTTTATTCAAAAAATAATCTCTTGGGGTCTGGGCATATAGCTCAATGGCAGAGTGCTTACCTAGCATGTGTGAAGTCCTGGCACCCAACAACACACACACACACACACACACACACACAATCACACACATCATGTCTAGCTATACTAGTCTTTAGACTCTTGGTTTACCCACACTCCTAGAAGGCTGATGACTTTAATCTCCCAGTTTACAGAAAGCTCAGGATTTGGGGATGAGTATGTAGAAGAGAGCACAGATATGGGAAGTCACACCGGCAGGAGCAAGGAATAATTGTTAACATTGAGAAGGACACTATAAAAAATATTTGAATTTAAATAATTATGGCAATCTTGGATTGTAATTTAAGACCACTGAGTCTAGGAACAGCCTGCTACTCTCTTGCAGTCCTTGGAAGTATTACTCTAGGACACTAGCGGTTTCCAACAATGCTTCCTGGAATCTAATGGCGCTCTGTTGTCTTAGAGAGATCAAGTGGGTGGGACTCAACTGCACACTCCCCCCTCCCGTCTCTCCACTTCTTCTTGGTCTCCATTTTGTATGCTGTAATTTCATAAAAGGCTTCTTTGCTAAAATGCATGTTTCAAAATCAACATTTCAGTCTTTAGTTTGGTTACAAAATGAGTCTGAATCACAAAGAAAAGATTAAATTATTTTCATAACTCTGTAAAAGGCAGGGAACAGTATAAAATATTTCATAAATATTTACATTTGAATGGTAAAAATAAAAGTTGTGGCATGTTAGATTCTAAGTAAATATCTATTGAATGGATGAAATACTAAACGGGAAGAGAGGAACTCAGAAACTGTCTGGAAAATTGCCCCCATTACTAAATAAACAAAGTATGGCTAATTTAGACTCCTTTGTTGAGTTTTATTGTGTTTAGAGATACTGGGGTTCAGTCCTTTAAGAACAACTCAGATAGAGAGTATCATCCTGCAATCTTTAAAACCTCTTTAAGAAATGTATCATGAAAGTATTTGGAGTGAAAGATGATGATTTATTCTCTTACAGATGTGGATTTTGAAAATAAAATCACTTCTAGAGTTTATTTTTTCTGTATATTCAATCTATTTAATTAAAGAGAAGGTTATTTGTTGTCTTGAAGGAAATTGATTTGATTTTTTGTTATTTTGTGCATTGAATGCCTATTGCCAAATATGAGACAGAGCTAAACATGAAATCTAATTGTTTATATGTATATAGTTAAAATTGTAAAATACAACATATATACAGAAAAAGTATATAAAAATAGAAATATACAGCTCAATGATTTATTAGTGTTGGCAGAGTCTTTATGTGGAAGGCCAGATGGCAAGTATATTAAGTTTCATAGCCACATGGTCTCTGTCACACTATTCAACTCTGCTATTGTTAGAGTAAAGGCAGATATAGACAATATGAAAATGAATGTGTGGCAGAATTTCAATAAAACTTTATTTGTAAAAATAAGTGGTACACTAGGTTTGAGCCATAGGTGTGGCCCTGATTGATAACAAACAAAACCCAGTGTTACTACCACCCAGGACCAGAAATATGATATTGCTAGCATTTCAGAAGTATCTTGGTCTCTTCTTCTAATCACCATGGCTACCCTTTTATTCCAATCCTGACTTTTATGGTAATATATTCCTTGTTTTTCTTTATAGTTTTATGAGCCAAGCATACATTCATTAATGGAGTCATATAATTTGCATTCTTTTTTGCTCAGTATTATCACATTCATCCCTGTTACACGAAGTGGTAATTTTCTATTCTCATTGCTATAAAGAATTTCATTATGTGAATATATTAACATTTATTTTCCCGTTCTGATGCTGTTGGACATTTGATGGTGGCTTTCATGTTTTGGCTTTTATGAATAATGCTCTTACGAGCATTCTTATACTTGTTTCTTTGTGCAGACTTGCAAGTATTTCCATTGGGCATATTTTTAGGAGTGGAATTACTGGGTATGCTTTGTGCCTGTATTTTAATAAATACCAATACTTTTCCAAAGCAGTGTATTACTTCTACTCTTACCCACACTGTATAAAGAGTTCTTTGTTCTACATTAGGGGTCAGCAAATTGTGGGCCCTTCCTTAATGTGGAGGGGCAATAATGGTTTCCCCAGCACTGTGGTCCTGGAGAAGGAGCCTGATCATATCCTCTGCCCTTGCTCCTCTCCTGCTGGCAGCCATGCCTTACTGTTGCCCAGGGCCTGAAGGTTACCCCACTGGAGATTCTGCTGCTGGCAGCCACTGGGAAGTGGCACCCCAGTCGGGCTCTGCTTTGGTCAACTGCTCAATTGAGGCAACCAGGCTGCCCAGGACTGAAAGGCACCCTGGGACCTGAGTATCTCTGGGGCAGAGAAGGAAAACTAAGCATAGTGGCTGCCCTCCCTCTTCTGTGCATCAGGTTTCAACCCCTCAGATGTGGTTGCACTTTCTCCAGGTTGTTTCTGGCCAACTGCAAATGGGCACAGCCTGCCTACCACCTGGGATGGTCCACACTGGCCAAATGTGGCAGGCGAGGCCAAGATTTTCCTTTTGTTATGTGAGTATCTGTATCCGTTACACCCTTGGCTTTGTTTCTTGACTGCAAGGCCCAAGAAAATCTGGGCCTTTACATGAAAATTATGCCGATGTCTGTTCTAGAGTCATAAACACTTAAATGTTTCCAATCTTTCTAATTCTAGATATTACGATGGTTCTATAACTATACTATATTATAACTTTAATTTTTATTTATTTGACTTCTAAAGACATTGATTACTTCAGTATGTTGTATGACCATTTGAGCATCATCTTCAAAGGAAGGTTTGTTCAGGTTTCTTGCCCAGTTTTCTTTTGAGCTATCTTTTTCTTATTGCTATATAGGAGTTCTTTATATATTCTGGATATGAGCTTTTGTTAGTTAGGTGTTGCCAATTTCTTCTGCTGCTGTGTGTGGTTCATCTTTCACTTTCTTTCATGGTGCCATTTGGTGAATGGAAGTTCTACATTTTTAGTTGTCTAATTTTTCCTTTTATGCAGCAGTTGTGTTTTGTTTCAGAGGACTTTTCTTAACTTGGTCATTAAAATATTTTCTTAAATTAGCTTCTAAAACTGTGGCCCTCGAACTAGAGTGTGAATCATAATTGCCCAGATGGTTTGTCAAAGCATAGCTTATTAGACCCACTGCCAGAACTCCTGACTCAGTAGGTCTGGGAAGAATCTGGGGAATCTGCATCGCTACTATGTGGTCTGGTGATGATGACACCATTGGTCTGGACTCATCCTTAAAGAATTACTGATCTAGAATCTTTGCTGTTTTACATTTATATCTATAATCTATCAGAAATTATGAAGTAAAGATCATTTTTATTTCTTTCATATACAAATTCCACTTGATGAAAAACTCTTTTTATTGTTTTGTAAGCCAGGTGTCCAAATGTGCATAAATCTGTTTCTGCGCTCTCCAGTTTATTCTGTCAGTCTTTTTGTCTACCTTTGGGTCAGTGCCACACTGTATTGATTATTGTAGCATTATCATAAGTCTTCATATGTTTGAGAAACCATCCACTTTTTTTCTTTCCATATACTGTACATTTATGACCAGTTTGTCAGTACACACACGCACACACATACACATATGCACCCCATTGCAGGTATATGCACATATACAGACATATGCCATATTAGAACATTGATTAGAAGTGCATTAAATCTATCCATTGGTTGGAAGAATTGATATTTACAATATTGAATCCTCTAATCCAATGCTTCTCCATCTTTTTTCCCTTATGCTACCTTTAAGGAGCCTTTCCACATGTTTTTCCTGAACCCTTCCTCCATTACTTGAAAATGTTAGTAACACTGATACACTGTATAACTGTGTTTTGCAAATGTTAGGGGTAAGAATTTTTTCATTCTTCATAAAACCATTTTTTTTTGCCCAATTGTGAATATATCTCCCACGACCTAGCATAGCCTCCTGTTTAGACACTCTTTGATTCTCTTAATGTTTTTGTTATCTTTTGTGTAGCAGTCAAGGGTATTTATTTTTAGGTTGACTCCTAACTATTTCAACTTTGGAATGTAGGGTTTAAGCCCTTCCGGTTTGGGTGCCTAGCTCCCACATGGGCTGTAGGGAACAGAGGGGTCATTGTGGTACAGGGCACCTTGGCCTCCTGGCTCCCTATCTAAGCACCTACCTGACTGCTCCACCTCATCAAGCCATGGTTTATAGGCTCTGTTTTTCCAGACATACGCATGAAAGCTCTAGTGTAATCCAAGCCCATTTTTTTTTTGTGACTATAAAAGAAAATAGTATATATGGTTTTAAGTGCAGAACAGATATTTGGAGAGGAGGGCAGTGTATTGGAAAGCATTCATAATTAAGGCATAAACAACAGTAGATAATTAGTTTTTCCTGGTTTGCAACAGCCAGGATAGAAATGGATCAGTAGATGGCACTGTTTCCTAATAGATAGAAAAAACCCTATCCTAGTGAAATAGGTTTGAGGAAAAACATTTTTGTTACATTGGAATTAAGAGAAATATAAATAAAACTGAAAAAAGTTCTGCAGAATCTCCTGTGATCTACTTCTCTGGTGAGCTTAATTACAGTCAATGAAGAAGCTTAAGCACTTCAATCCTCTTTTACTTTCAGTGGCCTCCTGCTTTGACTATATCCTTCCTTAGACCAGGATAAGCTAAATGACAGCATATTGTATAGTTAGCAAGGTGAGAATAAAGTTAGCCACACAGATATGTGGCTCAGTGGTACAGTGCTTACCTTGTATGTGATAGACCTTGGGTTCAATCCCCAGCACTGCAAAACAACAGCAACAACAATAAATAAGTATCATCCAGACAGAAGGCCCAGGTGCCTCTAGGGTGTGGCACCAGAAGTCAGTGCTGGTATTCATTTTCAGAATCATCTGTGCAAGAGAGAGTCTAGGGTGCAAGAGGAATAAAACCAAAAGCCTCCCCTTGGTATGAGGCAAAGCTGAAGATCTGGCTGCAAATCCTGTTTCTGTGGTGGTCCAGTTCTAGCTATTTGACCTTGGTAAACCATTTAATCCCTCTGACCCAAGATCTGTTATAGAAAAAGTGGTAATACCTGAATCACAAGGTGTCGTGAAGATTAAATTAGGTAATATATGTAGAACACTTAGGCCATTGCTAACAAATGACAGTATGCTATTATTATTATTCTGTGCTCTTTGGAGCTTTGAAAGGGGCATAGAAAGCTGTGTTTGTGTGCTGTAAGTGATAACTCTCACATGCCCAGGTAAAAAACATCATCAGTCCTAGCATTCAATCAAGTTTGAATCCTGCAATCCAGCCAATTGGTCTTAAACAGCAGAACCTTTACTTCCAGAGTTCCCTGAAGAACTTTTAGGATATGCCCTTGACCCCAGCCTTAGAGAACCTGATTTAACTGGTCTGGAATGGGACAGGTCCCCAGGTGACTCTAGCTGGCAGCTGTGTTGAGGGCATCCAGTCTGTGGAGGGCTGACTTTACACAATGACACCTGCAGAGGAGAGACCATGTCTCCAGCTTGTGGTGTGGTTGCAGGTTAGGATTTGAGTGACTCTGAGAGGTCATAGCTGGTGGTTTCTACCTGGGCATTGGGCAGTTGGCTTAGGAAGTAGGTTACCAACAGGTATCTCTTGCAGCAGATTCTGACTGGGCAGATGTGTGGCTAAAATATAAGAGACATATCTTCTCCTCAGATGGGCTTCCTGGAATACAGAAATAAAACTTCATGAGCAGATCAGAGACAGAACATATCAACAGACTACTTGAGTGCCCTGGGGGAACTGTTAAGTTGATGCATAAAATCAGACATCACTTGAAAATCTCTGTGCCTACCATCCTAGAACTTCTGGATTACAGAGTTCACTCACATCTCTGTTATAACCAGTGAGTTTCTCTTTATATGTTGCCTTTGTGACCACTTTTCTAGGTCATTGTCAAGTACAAGGTCATTGAATTTGTGATCCCTTTTCTATACATTTTAATACAGCAGAGCTAGACAAAATACAGTTTTATTTATGTCAAGTACAAAATAAAAATATGCTCATAACTCCCGTTACGGTTTATAATCTAGATCCTCCCCCCGACGTCTCATGCACTCATTCACCTCTGAAAGGTGAATGGATTATGGGGTGGTGTAGCTGACTTGCTTTCAGGAGGGGGCGTCTGGTTGGAAGAGGCAGATCACTGGGTGCATGACCTTGTAGGGCATATCTCTCCCCTCCTTCCTCCCATCTCTGCTTCCTGGGTGCCATGATATAAACATCCCTTCTCCCATGCCTTTCCTGCTTTAGAGCCAGAAGACTGTGAACCAAAGTAAACCTCTCCTCTTTTCAGTTATGAGTCTTGGGTATTTTGTCCCAGCAATAAGGAAAGTGACTTAAGACACACCTATTGGCTATATTATTCAGCTAAAGAATGCAGATTTTGACTACACTACTACATGGCTTCTTCTGAATCCTCTTTTTGGGAAGAAAACTCACTTCCTGATGGACTCGTCCATAGAAAGAAGAGGGTTTCATACATTTGTACCCTGTTTGCTGGGGTGAAATTCACAGTGTTCTGTTTATCTGGGTAAGTGACCCTTCTTTCCCACCTAACTGTCTCCTCATCCTGTTTCTTCTAATTTTAGATGATTTCATGCTTCTTCCCTGCTGGAACTTTGCCTGACATCCCCAGACAGTTAAATCCTTTATCAAACAGAACACAGTCATAGGGCTTCTCTGGATGTAAAATGTCTTCTGAAAATAACTTGGAATTTGAGAATACAAGTTTGCCAGGACATACATTTTATGATGTTTAAATAGAGCTTAAAGGTTTTCAAAACAAACTGTTCTGGCCAACAGGAATTAAAGAAAAATCAGGTCCATACCATGTAATACAAATAGAATACCCTGAGCTAAAGATTATGTAATAATGCCAGTGTTTTATATTCTTTTCTGAACACTTTGTTACAAATGATTACAATTTCCTTGTTTATATATAGTAGTACATTGATGTGTTTCCTACAGTGCTGTGTTTTAGAAAGTGCAGGGTAAGAAGCAGTCTCAAATATTCAAAAGAAAACAAAAGAGCTTTTGTGTTCTTGCTGCCTGTTGCAGAGTGGCCAGGTTGAAGGTGGCGCTGAGGGCTCTGTGGTGGACGGTTTTGGAGAGTTCTGAGTATCGGAGCTGGCTGAGGAGAAAGCAGAGAATGTAGGCATGGATAGCAAAAAGCTGCTGGGCTTCCTCCTGGAGAATGGCAGCAGTTGCCTCTTGATAAGAAAGGGTGCTGTGTTTCTGTCACACAATTATGGAATGGCCTTTTCTTCCTGTTGGGTAGAACGGTCTGTCTTAAAGTCTTTGAAGTTCTGTTTAGTTACTGGGCAACACTTAAACCATCTCAGAAAGCATCCCTGTGCCTGGGCTGCTATTCTCTGGGAGTGATTTTAGCATCCTCTGGGTCATTCACAGTCAATTCAGTCAATCCCCAGGTCTGCACTGGGAACTGAAGTAAACCATGGTCATCAATTCTGCTGGAGTTCTTGAAGTTTCCCAATCAATTTGAACCTAGATTGTTTTTTTGCACCTCAAAGGAATGCGGCTTTTAAAAACAAAAGTTGAAGCAAGACGCAATGATGGTCCAGTAGCATATCGTGTTTCAGGGATGGCTGAGCACAATCAAGAATTTGTTTAGTGGCACCAAGGAAATAGAGGAAAAGAAAAACAAAGGCTGTCTTGTGAAGAAAATGCCTGTTTGATTTTCTTTGAGGAAACACATGCAGGAGGGCTCTAGGGAGAACCTACTCAATTCGGGGTGGGCCACTGTGTATTTCCTTTCTCCAAGTTAGTGAGTGCCAAATAGAAGTAGAGCCCGAAACACAGTGAGATAATTTTCATCTGCTCCTAGGCCTCTCCTAAGCACTGCTTTGCGACCTCATCATCCTTGGCTTTGCTTCACAGCAGCTCTGGCACTTTTCCTTGCAGTGTTCACATCCAGTGTATATATGTACAAAGTCTTATTTCTCTGAGCCAGGAGAAGTGTAGTTATTTGGAGGGCAGGACAGCCATAAACTTAGCCTGCTGTTCTGCAGCTGCTGACTGGCATCTCTCTTTTCATTGAAATGTAAGCTTGTGAGGGTTCTTGCCTTCAGCAAATGAGTCAGGCTTCTTTTTATCTTCTTCTTGCCCTTAGGTTCTGTCCTTGGACTACTTAGTCCAGTTTTAGTAAGAATCTCCTGGATCAGTTTAGCCAAAATCTTCTGCCCTTAATATCTGATTAAATACCTCATCCTCTATCCTTGATATGTTGTCATCCTGGCCAGCCTTCTTCAAGAATCCCCCTAGCTCTGATGTTTCTTAGTTCTTGTCCATCCACTGACTCCCACCCTGCTTTATGATTACAAATCCTCACGTGTTCATATTGTTCTGGAAAAGCAAAATCTCATCTCCTGCACTGCAGAATTCATTGCAGTGGTCCTTTGAGTAAAGTCTTCCTTGATGTCTTTGACAAGTTTCAGAACAATAAAATGTCATATCGTTTTTTTTTTCTTTGACAAGGATCAGCTTGAGTTTGAATCCCCAGAATCTTATGCAGAGCCTGAGTCACGACTGGTCCTTAAGAGAGGAAGGAGTATGATAGAAATAGGTAGTTTAGCTTAACATGGCAAATAAGGCCTTTGAAGCCTACAGACCTGTATGCTGATCTCTGTTCTGATATTTACTAGCTATGAGATCATAGACAAGCTACTGAACTCTCCTGTGTTCCACTTCCTGAGCTGCAAAGAATGGGGATAATATAGCCTTTTTAATGGAATTGTTTTGAGGAAAACTTGCAGGAATGGGAGAGTCAGGTAGTTGGTATTTGATTAATAAGTGGTTATCACTATTATTATTTTTAGTAAAATAATAGCAAAATGGCCACCCATTTGGGGGAAACATGTAATTCTATCTAGGATTTCACTACTTGTTCAAGGCTTTCCCATTCTTTTATGGAATTGGTTTTGTTCCTCTCAGATTCATATGTTGAAGCTCTAACCCCTAAGTTTACTAGATTTAGAGATGAGGCTTTTTAGGAAGAACAGTCTTCCCTTGGTATCCTCTGGAGTTTCATTCCAGAATCCCTATGGATACCAAAATCAGTGGATGCTCATGTCCCTTATATAAAATGGCATAGTGTAAATGCTGTCTAAATGCTCGTTGTTCTGTATAGGTTAAGGAATAATGACATGGGGGGAAAGTCTCTATGTGGACAGATGCAGTTTTTAAAAATGTGTTTGATCTGTAGTTGGTTGAGTCCATAACATGGAATAGATATAGTGGCCTGACTATAATTAAGGCTAAGCGAGGTCATAAGGGTGGGGGCCTGATGCAGCAGGACTATTGTCTTCATAAGAAGAGAAAGAGACATTAGATACCTCCCCCTCAGAAAAAAGGGCACGTGAGGGTTCAGCAAGATAAGGTGGCTATCTGCAAGACGGGAAGAGAGGCCTCACCGGAAATCACTATAGCCACCCGACCACGCTAACACACATTGTAGGCTTAGTTCCCCACTGTGTAGCCAACAATCTTTCTCCTCCTCTCAACCTATCATTCCTCCACCCATCACTGTATTCCTTATTGACTTAATCTGGTTTTAACAATTGTATCCAAGCCTTATACCTTTTTCCAGAATTTGGCTCTTCAAATAGTATGTAATTACTTTCTCATCCAAATGCAAATTGGTATTCAATATTTCACATTTATAATTTTATGTGACCAAGAAGCTAATTCACATATAAACAAAGCCTGATATAATTAGAAAAATTACAGAGTATTGACCCAAACTGACAAGGCTTCATGGAGGAACTATCACGTGTGAAGAAGACAAAGAAATATCATTATTTTGGCCAAAGAGAAGATGAAATGTTACATTTTTAAGCACTGAGTCAGTAGATGTTTGTAATTTAACTTTTAAAAGAGTAAATCTCATTTGAGTGATGTTCCAGTTATTTATTGCCTAACATGCCACCACTTAATTTAATGGCTTAAAATAATTGATTATTTATTTTGCCCATGAATCTGAAGCCTGTTGGACAGATTTTAGCAGGGATAGCATGTCTCTGTTCTGTGTGATGTCAGTGGGGTCAGCTTCGCTGCGGGCTGGAGGATCCACCTGCAAAGGGCTGCATTCACATGTCTGGCAGTTCTGGGAGCTCAGCCAGACTCTGGAACAGGACCTCAGGTCCTCTCCACATGGGCATCTCTGTGGCTGCTTGGGCTTCCTCACAGAATGAAAGCTGGGTCTCAACAGTGAGATCTCAAGAGACAGAAAGGAAGTGGAGGCTGCCACTTGTAAGGTCTAGACCTGGACATCGACAAGCATCACATTTGCCTTAATCTTGGTCAGGTTATCATAGAGCTCAGATGCTAGGGTGGTAACCCTAGACCTTGTCTCCTGATGAGAGGGATGCCAAATAATTTAAGGGCTATTTTAAAATATGGCATAGCAAATAGTATAAGTCAGAAGTTCTCAACCCTGGCTGTATCTTATTAAAAGCATTTTGGAGTTAAAAATAAAAGACCAGTGATCACGACTACCTCAAGAGAGAGTGGTTGAATCAAACTAAGGAGAGGCCCTGTAGTCCTAAAAATGTCTAGATGATTTTGACATGCAAGCAGATCTCTGGGCCAAAGCTCTTCTATCCAAGGGTTGATCCAAATGAATCTTGAATAAGACTCCTCCTGCCACACTGAGCCTGATGGAAGGAAAGAACTCAGGAATGGAGTTGATTCAGGAATTTTCTTGTACCACTGCCTATGAGATAAATTATTTCCAAATGAGCCTGGAGGAAAAACTTTCAAGTAAATGGACTTGCTGAGATCACACACACTTTTTCTTATATGACATTTTACCTCCTGTTTGTAAATATTACAAAAAAATCAATAATGCTGCCATATTGCTGTGATCTAATTTGTCTTTTCTGATTGTGTGAAGCATGAGCAGGCATTTGGCATTGCATTTCCAGACCTCAGAGAGCAATGTTAAACATTTATGGTGCACTTAATCATCTGTCAGAAATGTACAAAGGCATAATGTCTCATTAATAATTATTAAATCATTGAGTTACACAGAAGGAGATGTTCCCTCTTTACTTTCCAGTAACCACTGCAGGTTGGGTCATTTGTGATGCACGACAAGCACACATCTGATAGGAGAAATTTGCTTGAGGAAATTAATAAAAAGTCTTATTCACAGTTGGCTTTAGACAGGGAGGAAACATGCATATGGATTGTTGCAATATTCATCCAGGGCCAGGGGATGCTCCTCCCTGATCAGAGTCAGGTTAAAATTCAGTGAGATAATTGCTGGGAGTGAAAAGATGTAAGGAAATGATCTTATTTGCTTTCCGAGGTTAGATAACCCATTTAAAAAGACCTGGCTTTTGGATTTTTATCCACGATTGTAGATATCATTTTGTGAATAAAGGCGATACATAATTTGATTTGCAATGAGGTCAGGATGCAAAGTGCCATCTGAAATTATCAGGCCTTAGGTTTTATTTCTGATGCTGTTCATGAGAGGTTGAAAATATTATAAAAACCCTTAATATCAGGCATGTTATTTTAGTAACACATAAGAAGTGATTGTATCTGCTGTAGATTTCATCTCTACCCCCAATATTCAGCCTAGAGAATTTAAAGTTTTAGCCTTTTTAAAAATGTATAGGCTATAGATATCTTTATAGCGACTAACATAATATCAACTCTTCTAGTTTTTCATTTTCAACATTACTTTTCTCGTTCTGGGTAAAATAAAAGCTTTATGATCTATATAGGTGACAGTCATATGGTCAAATCAAGCAAAGTGGGTTGTGCAGTATTGCTATGGGTGTCACATGAAGTTAGTTTTGCCCTACTCTGACCAATAACCCTCTAGTCAAACTTTTGGAGTCTTTCATACCTTGCTCATTACTATGCTAGGTCTTTGGCAAAAGCATTAAGTATACAGTGCTTACTTTTGATTCACATCGTCCACTTCGGAGCCAATAATCAGTAACTTTGTCCATTCCTGCCATTAATTGTCCCTCTGTATAGTTATTAAATACAGCCCTGAGATAGATATTTGAGCCATTGTGTGTTGAAGCATTTCTTAGTTGTTATTTGCGGGGAACATCTTGTTTGTGTTACTAAGGTTTTGGGAAGGAGGACCACATTCAAAATGCCTCTTAGAATTTGGGTAAGATCATCTTTCATGTTAGTTTGGTTGAATAAATTAATAAATTTGTGTCTTTCCTCTGTCTAGAAGTGCTTTAAATCACTTCTAATGATGGATTCAATTTTTCAAAACATCATAAATAGAAGTAGGTGAGAAGAAGAAAACTTACTGGTGGAAGATATAACAAGGAGCCAAAATAAAATGCAAACTGTATGTAGAATCTGTTACTTTTGTATCGCTCAGGTTCCTCCATAAGTATAGAAACTGAAAGAAAAGAGACATTTGATTGGTTATACTATTTGAACTTCATGAGATTAAAAATAAATACATCCTAAGCAGATGAACCATTCTTTTTTTTTTGTTTTTGTTTTTGCTTTTTGGTACTGGGGATCGAACTCAGGACCTCTTGCTTGCCAGGCAGGCGCTGTGCCACTGAGCTAAATCCCCAGCCCTGCACTATTCATTTTGATAGCATAACAAGAACAATATTCCTTTGGGATTCTCTCTAATGAGTACACTGTATAAAATAATGGCATCTTCCATGTTCTCCTTGTAGTTATCTGGAGTTCCATTTGTGGTGTCTCTTATTGTGCTTCTCAGTGTAGACTGCTAGTGTCACCCCATCCCCCCTGTCAGTGAAAATCTTTCAATTGGAGAAATATAGAGAAGTGTCTTAGTTATTTTTCTTGTTGCTGAGACAAAATACCCAACACCCGCAAGTTCAAGAAGGAAAGGTTTATTTCGGCTCACTGTTTGTAGAGGTTTCTATCCATAGTCAGCTGGCTCCAAGGCAGGGTGGCATGTCAGAGGGGCATGACAGAGGAGAAAGAGTTCATGGCATGGCAGGCAGAAGGCAGCAAGGCCACAAGCAGCAAGTCTGCCTTTACCTTTATAGTCCATCAGGCTATAAGCCTATTGATTGGTGTCACCCTCAGGGTGGGACTTCCATTATCCAGAAGTATGCTAAACTAATTTAGTTACTGTGCATCCTTAATCCTAGTATCACATGCTCTAGGTCTAGCCACTTTTCAAAAGCCCCACCTACGAGTGCATGAGGCTTTGGGGGGCGGAGGCATCTACAGGCAACCATAATGGGAAAGGAGAAAGTGTAGAAAGATCCTTAGTTCACAAATTTCTGCTGGTGTAGCATAATCAGGGGAAGACTTTAAAGTATCTGGATAAAAGGCAGAAAATGATAGATTTTTGTGCACCCTTTAAACCTTTGCCCCTCTCTCTGAGTTTGATAAATGCAGAAGGTAGCAGCAAGTTTAATGTTACACTTCTAGGCAGATGGTTAGAGTATGTGTATTTTATATTTTTGATTAAGCATGGAACCAAAGGCTCTCACAGATGGTGGCAGGAGCTGAGGTAGTTATACCCTGTGAAGACTGAGGCACTGGAAGGGGACTTTCCTGAACTGATCTCCATCCCACCCCTGCGGGAATGTGAGTGGGAAGAATATCTGTGCAAATGCAGATAAATTGTGTTTTACTACCTCTGAGCATTTTTGCAATTACTGTTGCAGGCACATGAGAATCAAAGATGGGGTGACTAATGATAATAATCAAACTGAGTCATTGCCAAAGGCAGAGGAAGTGAAGAAGTAGGATCGTTGATTTGTATAGATTCCAAGATACATCTAAATGGAGCTTTCTGACAAAGCCATTGATTCATTCATCTGTTTATTCATATAATACCTATCCATTAAGCAGCTATATGATAAGGATTGGGTCAGGTACTGGGATTCCAAGAGGAAAACAAACGGCTTGGCTCTCTCTGTTTTTTTCACTCTCATCATCTGCAGGTACACTAATGTCTCTTGCTTTTCCTGGGTGTTCTGGAGATTACAATTTGTTTTCCAGTTTCCCAGGAGCAATGACCTTCAGAGAGCAGGGGCTAAGTCTCCTAATGTAGTCATGTAAACATTTCAATTCTGTGTTCTGGTAATGCCAGAGGTCCTAGTGTCAAAGGCAGCATCATTTTCTTTCTCTGTTTTTAAAATCAAGTAATAAAACAGTGGTTAGGAATTACTGTTGCCAACACAGATAAGAAAGAGTCATTTGAAGTTTCTCACTAGAATGACTGTTGGAAAACCTTAGTTTTATGCCCAGTGATTTTGAGACCCAATTACTGAATCTGATGTTTTTTAAATATCAGTAATAGTAGAAAGAAACTATTATTCTTAAGAACTAGCAGGGAATGAATAGTGCAAAAATATTCTTATTTAAATTTCCCTTCTACTTTTCAGATAAATGAACAAAGTCTTTCTATGTTGCCATCATTTGAAGAAATGCACACATTTATGAAGAATGGCATATGGGAGGAGATCTTTACCATAATACATGGAACTCTCTATTATTAGGGAACATTCTAGCCCAATCTCTTCCCTTTGCAGATGAAGATCTGTGTTTCAGTGGGTGGGTTGGGGGTTATTTATAAACATCACAAACTTAATAGCAGAGCAAATATAGGTGTTCATCCACTTATAATGGGGCTAACACCTTATACACCTAAGGTAAATTCAACATAGCATATTATAACATGTGCAATACACCTAACTTACCAAATATCATAGCTTTCATAGCTTACAAACACGATGTGTTGGAGAGCATCAGTTGATTTTCCTTATGATCTTGTGGCTGATTGGGAGCTAAGGCTTACTGCTCCTCCCCAGCATAACTGCATGTCACTAGCCCAGGATATGGTCCAATGCAAAATTAAAGTGCTGTTCCTATTGAATGTATCACTTTCATATCATTGTAAAGTTGAAAAATTGTAAACTGGAGCCCATCTCTATTGAGTTTAGTGCTCTCTCTCAATCTAGTGGCATGCCAGTGCATCTAGTTGGGTGCAGGCTGCCCTATTCCTTCTTGCACCCACAATACGCACTCTTGTTTCTGCAATTTTCCTGACTGCAGGGATAGATGGTGACTGCCATGGTAGCCACTTCTTCTTTGCTCGTGATTGTGCTCTGGCCTGTGTTAGGTAAGGGGAGCTTTGCTGGTGCTTTTGGGGTGTTTTGTCTCCAACAAGACATAGCCCTTGAGAATAGATAGCTTTTATTAATAGCTCCTAGGTGGTGGATGGCTGTGGTCATCATGACAGCCTATTCCCTCACATCTAGCACCTGTGCTGGTAAGACAGCAGTTGGTCTGGAGCCATTGGAGTAGTTGGGAAGCTTCGGACATCTCTCCATATTTCTATTTTCTTTGTAGAGTTTTTCGTGCCTGACGGTTTCATGGTGTATGGATTTTTGACATGGTGGCTCATTTCTCTAAAGATGCTACAAGGCATAAGCCACTAAAACTCGTATAACTGACTTGAACCTTTTGTGCCATGGTTTTCATGCATTCTGCTCCTGTAAGCCCTTACAAAGACATGTTCAAGATCAAGGAGAAAGGAAATAGTTTCCACCTCTTGATAGGAGCTGAAAGAGCAAAGGGAACTGGAAATACTACTGTGGTCTTTTTGGAAGATGCAGCTGGCCACAGCAGCTGGATCCTGTATGTTTCTTCATGAAAAAATATGCAGGGGCAATGTTGAAGCCTCCACAGGTGAGCTGGAGTTTGGGCAGAGTTAGAGCATGGATAAGGGCTAAGAGCCTGGATTAGGCAGTTAAGATTTATTTATTATTCCCTATTTTTAGATGGAGAAACTAAGGCATAACAGAGTTGATAAAGACACGGTTATAAACTTTTACAGTGGAAATCTTGGTTTCTATAGTGTCTCCCCTCTGACCTCAGGTCTTTAAAAAAAAAACCAAGAGATTCTCACCCAGAATGTGGGGTGTTTTCTCACCCCAGAGTGGGTGAAATAGAATCTCTAAGAGTAAGCCTGAGGGCTTTTATTTGACAAAAGGAAATATGCATTAGAAAAGGTAAAAATGCTGGGTTAGAGCCCACTGCTGCAATTAATTGTAGACCCTTTTGTTGAGTTCTTTGACTCTAAAATCTATTGTTTTGTTAACTAGGAATCCTTAATACAAAATTACAGATATTGGAGATTCTAGAAAATGTGCTTGAATTTAAGAGGAAAAGGGAGACCTTTCCTTCATGCTTAATTCCTCAAGGAGTTGCATTGATGGAATTGAATTAGTGACTTACTGCTTTCCCCCTTATCTATTTTGTGTAAACTTTTGAGGATTATTGAATGAGAAGATTATTTACTTAGAAATTTTCAGGTCAGTAACTCTATTGAGAACCTGCTATGTGCCAGAAACTGTGTTGTGAGGACAGAATGCATACATCACAGTATTTTCTCTCAAGGACCTTACACCATAGTTAGCTGGAGTGACAAACAAGGGATGCTATGCTATACAGCTATGTATGCACTGTGATGTTTGTGTTAAAATTGGTTTTGGGGAAAGGAACTGTCCTGTAAGAGGGAATGCTGGGTAGGAGTTCCCTAGGATCCATGGGTGGGAGGTAGGCCAGATTAAAAATTACAATCTTCTGAAGCTCCATGCAATCAAGCACTGTACTGTTAACTGGATTGGTAAAGATCACATATAAAATTCATTTCCTCTCCTAGTGTATAGATTACATTTGTCTACATGAGTTAGATGTTCTTTGCTATTGTCTCCTGGCACATTTATGGGTCAGATGTAGATCTAATCTACTTTCTCATTTTGCTTAAAAATTATAAATACATAAAATGAGTATCACTGACTGGATTTCAAATTCTCTTTGTATGGTTTACAGGGCTTAAATCCCCACACTTTACAACATTAACCTTTTAAAGTAGTTTTTGTTTTGGATGAATGCAGTACTAGGTCTTCAAGGACTAATTGCTTGGACTAACTGGTTATATCAGGGAAGATTTGATTCCACTTTCAAGTGTGTTTCTCTTTGTAGTCTCTTCCTTAAGCTGGCATATTTGGTAAATTTTGCTATTACAGGAACTTCTCCTTTTCCTACAAATTTGTGGCCCTGGCGGGGGTGGGGGTGGGGAAGGATCAAGTGTTTTCAGACAGAACTTCCAGGGCCTCTGCATCTCTCTCATTTGGGATTCTTTTTCAGAGAACTCTCACAGGTGTGTCCTGTCTCAGACCCTCACCTGTGCCTGAGTCATCACCACATGTCACAGTAAGGCTGATGCCTTAACAAACATAAGTCATAACTCATGTTCTTGACAGTAGGCTGATGTCTACATAAGATACAGCACAGCCATCCTGTTGAACACGTTGCTGTGGTAAAATGAATGTTGTGGCTCTGAGTGTTCTATAAGAGAGAGAATCTCATAGATGTATTGTTGAATCAAAGCAGTGAGCTGCAGAACAATATATGACACTCTGTATATGAAGGTTATACCCATATAGCAGTGCTGTGTATTTTCATGAGTACATATGAAAGCATAAATTTCAGGACAAGTACTAGAGGGAGAGATGCCAAAGTGTAGCAGTGTTACCTTTGTGAAGAGAGGATTGTGGATGAGGGTCCAACAGGACATGGTCTTCACCTGTGAAAGTTGAAGGGTTTTGTTGCATGTATTTCGGTTGTTTATTAAAGAAATCACACTCAGGGGTTACTCACATTACTTTAAAAATTAAGGAGAAAGCAGATAAGCACGGCTGTTAAATTAGGCAACTCACTTACCTCCTGAGCCTATTAACAAGGTTGTTGTGAGAATCACATTTGATAATTTATAAAAGTGCCAGGCTCACTAAATAAAAAAAACTTCCTTTCTTAATGTGCTTATAGTTGGAACCCTGACTTCATGGCTCCAGCATCAATACTGACTTGGCTTTTTCATGGTTAGACACCCATTTGGTGTCTTATTGATCATTTAAAAAAACTTTTTTTGGATTGACACATACAGACCTGAAGAACATTATGTTAAGTGAAGTAAGTCAGGCACAGAAAGACAAACCATGAATGATCTTACTCATAAGCAGACTCTAAAGAGGTGATCTCATAGCAGGTTACAGTGGAATAGTGGATATTAGCTACTGGGGAGGACAGGGGAAGATGGGAGGGAGAGAGGTCAGGCAACAGGTACAATGTTATTGTTTGACAGGAGGAATAAATTCTGGTGTTTTTATTGTTCTTTTGCTTTCAGTGTCAGAAGCTCATGCTTCTGAATGAAGGTGTCCTGGAAGTTCTGTGGAGAGAATCTCTTTTCCTGTCCCTGCTACTACTCATACAGAATTCTTCCTGCACAGTTAATTATCTCCCTGGGGTGGAGGTGGGGGTCCTCAACATCATTGGCATCATTTATATTCCAATCCTCCATGAAAACAAAGAGGAATGTTTTCAGTTCCTGGCACATTCTGGGGCTTAATCCTCTCTGGCTTTCTCCTCCTGAAGTTGTTCTTTGTGCAGGAAGTGAGCATTTATAAATTAATAGGAATTTTGCCTGAAAACAAGCAGTAAAAAGAGACAGGCAGTGCCTGCAAAGCAGGGAGGCTTTTCTGGGGCAGAGGATCACACTGGCCTTCATCACTGCAGGACTGCTGCAGCCCATGATGGAAGAGATACTCCCATGTCAGTACATTGGAGGATCCATATGGAACAGGAAAACTTGAGTTCTTTCCTTTATACAAACACACACACACACACACATACACATATATGTGCATATATATGTATGTATATATGTGCACATTTTTTTTTGTTCACTTATATATTAATAAAATCATTTCTCTGTTGAGCTTTCCAGGCTGATGGGCAATGTGGCTTTTTAATGCCTTTTTTTTCCCTCAGAACACACTGTCTACAGAGGATTTGTACTTCATGCTTATTGATTTACAGGTGTTTGAGGCCTTACTGTCTTTACTTCTTGATAATAATATGAAAAATATGGATTTCCTTCTGCTGATGGAAATGGAGGCTTTTCTCTGGATGTCTGGAGAAATGGACATGGAGCCTAAGGATGTGTCCACAGGAACTGCTGGAATGACTGTGTCCATCTACACATGGTCGAGGCAGCTGAAGAATGGTGGGAGATTAGAGAATTTTGGATTCTTGGCTCAAGAAGCATCTCCTCTCCTTCCTCATTTTCTTGTCACATTGCTTGAAACTTTCACTGTAAGAGTCTCTGTGGGTGGGGATTGGGGAGTGGTTCCAGTAAAATACAAAATCAGTTAGGAGGGGATCTGGTCAAGTCAAAGATTTTCAAATAGAATTTGTATTACCTTGGCCACCTAAAAAGTTATTGGAAAAAAATGTCTGGTAGGGATGGCAGTAGCATTACCAAAATGTAAATTGGCATAGTAAAGGTTTAAGATGTTCTCAAATAAATCTGTGCTGTTTAACCAGGTGTTTTCCACAATACTTGATTTTCATACAAACTCTCTTAATGTCTTCAGGAACTTGTATTCTTAGAGAATACGTTAGGATATTTTGGGCTGTTAGTGACACTAACAACTAGGTGGAATCAGATTGTTATTTTCCACAGTCACCCTAGCAAGTCTCTGGGGGTTTAGCAAGTCTCCCAGGGAAGGTATTAAGGAAGATGTAGAGTTTCCTCCAAAAGGAAGTTTGTGTTCAGTGGTGTCCAGAGGTCCTAGAAAACCCCGGTGAATTAATTAGCTGCAAGGGAACCTCACGTCAAAATCTCTTAGGAAAGTTTGTATTAACTGAAAAATGTTGTGTTCAGCTATGAATAATGGTTTTTTTTAGAGTTTTCTAGTGATATAAGAAAAATATAACTCCCAACATGTTAGATGTCAAGTGTGTCAAGTTTGTGGTCCCAATAACTTCAAAGAATGAAGTCTTGAACCAAAGGAAGAAGTTAGAAGAATTTTATTGAAGATAAGGAGAATAGCTTCTGGATTTCCAGAAGGGGTTCCAAGTAGGGTGGGCATGAAGGGTCTTTGTCAGGGATATAATTTATACCCTAAAATCACAAGGTGTCTACAATATGGGGTGGAGTCAGACTACCGTCAACCTATAGGATTACAAGTATAGCTGTTCAGCTAATATTGATCCAATAGGGAAACCAGTCATGTGGGAAGGGTACATAGAACAATGGCATTTTGGGGAACAAAGGAGAATATGGCTCTGGATGGTCTGGTCACCCCTCTATGCGCCTAATGCCTCTGGGCCTACTGGGCCAAGTGGTGCTAATTACAGTATAATCTCAAGTTGTTATTTATCTCTGGCAAGGCATGTAGGCCTCACCATTGCATTTCCATCTTGCTCCACCTCCAGCCACAATCTTGCTGACATCCTTGAGGGCCCAGTCCTTCTCTGACTATGTATTAATTTCTATCTAACTTAGCTGCCCATAATATTAGCAGCTAAGGAATATTAGCAGCCATGCTACTTATATGGAGTTAACTTCAAATGGAATTATACATTAAAACAAACATCATATTTTCCTTTTTGCCCACTTCCTTTCCTTTCCTTCTTTCTTTTTTCCTTTCTGCTTCTCTCTTACTCCTTTCTTCATTTTCTTTTTATTTTCCAAATAGTTCACTCTCTTTTTCATTCGAGCTCTCCCATTTGCTTCCCAATTAAAGCCTTAATTAATTAATTAATTAATTGCATTCTCAATTAAGCAGCTTTTAATTTTTATTTCATAGTGCTGAGAATGGAACCCAGGGCCTCACACATGCTACGCAAGCACTTTACCACTGAGCTACATCCCCAGCCAAATTAATGAGTTTAAAGAGTTTGGTCACTTCTGAATTTCACTATCACTTAGACAGCTCCTTTTACAGTTGTTCTAGTTGACAGTTTCCTTCTCCTGTTCTTCCTTCTCCTCCTCTTCCACCTCCTTCTCTTCCTCTTCATCCTCTTCTTCTTCCTGAAATAAAACAGAGTCAGTAGAGATAATGACTAAGACAACAGGTCTTGGCTTCAGGCAGACTGTTCAGGTTCTGACTCTGCTATAGTGGATAGTGTTGCCTGGTCCAATCTCTATTTCTAACCATCTTACCCTCTGTCTAATTCTATTAACAAAGGTGTAAATACTAACAGCTAAAGCAGCTAGAATTAGCCACATGACATTATTCTGGTAAATGCATTATATTTGTTGATATTATTAAAAAATATAGTGGGAACAGTAGTGGAGAAGGTGATGACTGCGTTACTATTTTCTATGAGAACCATTGTATGGTCTGTTTTCATGGGCACTCTAGTACAGAATTTGTGATTTTTAAAAAATGAAATGCTGATGGAACCATTCTCCATATACTGTGGAATTTAGTACAAGTTGGGATCCACATACTTCTCACAGACAGGCCTTGGGAGTAAAGAGTCAAAAGGATTTTGGAAGATAGTACTTTCAACCATATGCCTAGAGCTGTCTGCTGCCCACTTCCAAGTTAGGGTGTTTTGGGACTGACTGTGGCTCAAGGAATAGGATCCCAAAGGATGTTGGTTGAGCCAGGGAGATAGTGGCCAGAGCTGTGGATTATCAGGCTCAGTGTCTAGAGGAATCAAAGTAGTACCCAGAGAAGTACGCAGCATGACATGCCTCAGGAATGGGATGAGGATGCAGAACAGCAAGTTTGACACACCACAGAGTAGATGGCACAGAGAGAAGTGGGGTGCAGTGCGATGTGGTGACTGCATGGTAGTCCTGCTCCAGAGTGGGCCTTGTGGGCTGTCGAGTGAGAGCTGTGCACTGGCTCAGGGGAGGCATGTTGCCATAGGTAATAGCACAAATCCTGGAAGCCCTGTCTCATTGAGATAGACCATCACCAGGGAACAGCCACCAAAAGATTTTCCTGATAGGTCTCAGGTCATTGACTATGCAAAGATGTTTTGTCCTCTCTCATCGCCTGTTTCCTGGATTTGTTTTTCCAGCTCTGTATAAGCTGGTGTTATTGAATGTACCTTGGCTTTACGGCTTTGCTACTCACCCTCCAGGCATTTAAATGATCTTTTTATCATCCCAGTCCGCTAAACATGGCTCCTTAACCCTGTGCCAAAGATCACTTAGTGAATGAGGCCAAACGCAGTAGCTTTCAGGCTGTGTTGACTCCTAGTGTTGGAGTGATTGTGTGAACAAAATGCATTGAGTGTTTCTTTGTCACTAGGCCATGAAAGCAGCTTGTCCCTGGCTTCAGCAGAAAGCTAGCATTTGCAGGTTGATGACCGGCTTCTGTTTTTTTTCCCCCTTTTACTTTAAGGTAAGATTCTAGCCACTTCTTTAGATTAAGAGAAGAGGACTTGAATTATTTTTCATATTCTCATTAGAAGACTGTGGTCTGCATTCTGCATACATGTATCTCCTGAAAGACTACCTAATGCGTAACACAAATCTGGAAATTGGCACTGTGGGAAAGCTGCACAGAATATATGCATTATCAGGGCAGGTTAGAGAAGTTGGCATCCACATCTTCTTTGTACTGGGTTTGATTTTCACCCTACATTCATCTGTTTGCTGTCTGCTTTCAGAGCTTCTACATATAGTTGTAAACTAGGCATATAAGCTGTGCAGGTCACACACTGCAAAAAGGTGCTTCCTCCAAGAGGCTCCATTATACAGATGGTTATGAAGATTCACTTTAGGACTTTTCCATGTTCCATTCTGCTTTCCAATGGTAGGAAAGTGATATGTATTCAGAAGAAACTATGAATTTTGAATTTTGAGTTTTCCCTCCAGGCTAGCAATATGCAGTTTGATACTTTTGTTTGTGTGAGCAGTACTGGGGATTGAACCCAGGGCCTTCACGCTGTGCTACATTTCCAGCTCTTATTTATTCATTTATTTATACTTTTTTGAGAAAAGGTCTGACTAAGTCAGTAAATTGCCCAGGGCTGGGCTTGAATTTGCAATCCTCCTGCCTCAGTTTCCCAAAGTGCAAAGATTATAGGCATACACTGCTACTCGCAGCTGGTATATATATAACTATAGCCATATATATATATCGAACTAGGGACCTTGCAGTTGCGAGGTAGAGGGCAGAGGGCAGAACCACTGAGCTAAATCCCCAGCCTGGGCTTTGTGTATTTATAAAAAGAATTCTGGCAGACGGCTGTAAGTGTCCTGTTCTAACAAATACGGAAAATTTTCTGGAAAAGGCCAGTGATGGGCCTTGAGGCAGGGGTACATTTTCCTCATTTGCACAAAGCACTAGCTCTAGGAATCTTAAAAAATGAGGGCTTTTCCTCGTCTCATGATAGGAAGGTGGGGAAGGGTCTGTGTGGCACCACCCAGCTATTATTTAGGAGGTGGAAGCTCATGGGGGAGATGGGGACTGGGGTTTTCATGGAAGGTGAGGAGGTAACACTGGCTTGATCATAGGCTTCCCCTTGACCAAGACCGAGAGGGGTAGGAAGGAGTGGCAATCTCCATAAGAATGGAGACCTGGCCCTGCTTGGCCGCTGCACCCCAGGTGGAATGGTGGCCCCACTGAAGCACGGAAAAACAGAACTGAAAACTTTGATACAGGACTTCTGAGGTCCAGCTTGGTAGAGGCCAGAAACTTTTCATTTTCTAAACAGGCCTTGCCAACTTTGGCACTGAGCATTTTAGCAAAAGGGATGCCAGGACATCCTCAAATTTCCTGGTATGTGCAAGCCATTTGTCCTTCCCTAGGATTTCTTTCCCCCACCCCTAGGATTTCTATAGGAATGTCTCTGTGACTAAGTGTCTCACCGAGCTGTCTGACATGGAAATAAAGCAATGTGGTGTGTCTTGTGTCCAGTTCCAGCTGAGCAATATACGCTACACCTGAGAACAGATGATGCGTCTCAGAATCACAATATTCCCAAAGCAGGTTTCTTGTGCCTGTCACTAGAAGCAAGTGGCTTGGGTAAAGTCTGTCTTCAGCATCTTTTCACTTTCTTCAGAAAATACCCTTTCATATTAATTTTCATGGATCTTTTCACCCCAGAAGTCCAGCATCCACCTTGTGCATGTTGATAGTCTCAGGTCCCTCTTCTTGCAGGAGTCACCCCATGCTCTCCTCCCTGCCTCCCTCCTGAACTTATCCAAGCATACATGTCCTGTGACATAACCCTTCCAACTTACCTTCTGGCCACAAAGGCAGGTGATGCATTAATGATGTATGGTGAATAAATTGGTTATCCTACTATCAAAGAGAAAAAACAAGTCTGAGACCAAATTAGCAAAGGGTGTGGATTTATGATCTTGCAGCTGCAAGGGAACCACTTGCTGTCATTTTTCTTTCAGCAGGAGTTTGAAGGGGCTTAAAAGGTTTTACAGCATGAGGAGGAAGTCTTGAGACAATCTTTAATTGGTGAACATTTCGTTAGTGTGGTTTTCTGACAGATTTTTAAGTACTTTTAGTTTTCATAGTTTTTAATTGGTCCACTATCAGTTTTTATATGACTGGGAGCTTTTTCAGGCTGGAAAGAGTTGGAGAGACTTTTCCATCATATCAAGGTTATCAAGGTTATCTTACATATCAAGGTAAGCAGTCTACCACTGATCAACAGCCCCAGCCCTCTTACTTCTTATGATATCTCTTAACTCCAGAAGGCAGAGTGAGATATCTGGGCCAGACAGAGACCAAGCAAGGCTTCTTTCCTCCTAAAAATGCGATTCTTTTCTTCTAAGAATGTACTTCTTTTAAGAATTCAATTCCTCTAGAAATAGTTTCTCACTGGTGGGATTCTATCTTTTCTTCAGTTCTATTTCAACAGTAGCAGTAGCAATAACAAAAATGAGAGAGAAAATAGCAAATCACTATTTCCTGAGTATTACTAAATACTGATACAAGTTAGGTGCAGTGATTTCCATTTTAATGAGAAACAGGCTTCGAGTAGTTGAATGAACTGACTAAGGGTCTTCAGCTGATGAACTAATAATCAGAATTGAGACCTAGGACTAGTTGCTTCTGAATGCCACAGTCTTCCAAGTACAGTGTACCATTTCCTCATTGGCCAAATGGGTAAGAAATCCCACTAGCACCTCTAGGTCAGTGGTGGCGAACCTATGTCATGTGTTATTGTGTTTTTCTTTTAAGACAAAGACATTAATGTATGAGTTGTCTTTTCTAAATTAAAACCTCAGTATTTAGGTTTAATTGCAGTGTTGGCACTTTGTGATAAATAAGTGGGTTTTGTGTTGCAGTTTGGGGACTTGGTCTCTAAAAGTTTTGCCATCAGTGTTCTAAGTCACACCTGTAGGATGTCCTTTAGCGTCTTCTAGATCATGCCTCCTGTTTGAGCTGAACTTTCACAACCTGCAAGTATCAATAACTTTGCATGTAGACACTGTGTATTATGAAATATAGTATTCTTCAATTTTGGGCTATGATTGTGTTAGAGAAAAATTACCGAGGGTCATTGGAAGAATGGGGAGTTAGCTGGAGGGCTGTAGGTTCTGGAAGGGACAAAAAGACTACAGCAACCTGATTATTATTAGGCACATTTTGTTGCTGGCATGGGGCATTAAAACCTTACATCTTTTGGCAGAGGGTAAAGAAAAATGTTTTAAAACTTTTAAGAGAAAATAGCTGTAGAGATGAGTACTTAAGTTCCAGACTCTTACTCCTTTAGTATTCAGCTGAGTGCTTTACTTTTTGAATTTTCAGCTCAGTCACATGACTCCCCATAGTCCACTTATGGAGTTATTTCCTCAGCAATTTGATATTAAGGTAGGATGATAGGGAATTTCATTAAAACAGCCTCACAGGAATGGGGAGAAGTGACAGCAACCATCCAATAAAAAGTAATGTTCTTTTTAGTGTATATCTGATGGGACTTTACTATACTTTGTGGTGTGTAGTAAAAAATCTTCCATTAATCATTCTTTTGTCCTTGGGGACCTGATACCCTGAGATTCTGAGCTTGCAAGCCTTGCCCTAGAACTCCCTTCCCAACCCTTTTGGTTTGTATACTTAGAAGGGGATGTGGGCAGACACTGGAGGGTGTTTTCCAGATGGAAAACACTGGCTTCCCTTTCACCACCAGGATGATTCTGTTTGTAAATAGGTTACTTCATTAAAATTGAACACCACCAAAGAAACTGGGTTTTGGTTACAGCCTACTATGAGGCCCTTCTGGATGCAACAGGAGATCTAGACTCAGGTGTTCAGTTAGTGAAGAGGTTTTAGTTACAGAGTAATTAGAATTTCCCATCACTTCACCCAGATGCCTCATGAATGCAAATTGGTGACAGGAGACCAATAAACAGATGTCCCTGTTGTTTGTGGATTTTATTGTGGAGGAGAAAAAAGGTTATCATGTGAATTTGAACAGAAAGCCCATGCAAATTATGCATTACATTTTAATCACCACCAATCAATCAATACTCTTTTCCCAATGTTTTGTTCTGTGCTCACCACTGAGAAACCTACACCCTCCTTCCCTGGGGGATTCTCCAGTCATATTTGGAAAGTGCAAATGACATTCTTTCTTGAAGCAGACAACTCCCAATCTTGGTCATGAGCCATAATCCTAATGATACCAGAAGGATCCAAAACCCATGACCCTATTCTTTGGCACCAGTGGTGTAGAAAGCGGGACTCCTGGCTACATTGAATGCTCTCTGAGAGTTCTTAGCTGAGCTCTTCTTGCTTCTTCAAAGTGTACAGAACCATTTGTATTAATCTGAGGTTCCCTGACCTCTGAGATTCAAATGACACTGGCTCTCGTCTCATACCAGAGGCAGTAGGAATACCCAGTCATTTTCATATATTTTTTACATTATTTAATTCAACATTTTAAATTTAAAATTATATTATTACAATTGACAATAGATTTTACATATGTATGGGGTACAAAATAATCTGAATAGACATTTCTCAAAAGAAGATATTCCGATGGCCAAGTACATGGAAAAATGCTCAATATTACTAATCTTGTCAGAAGGGAAAGGCAAATGAAAACAACAGTGAGGTACACCTTACCCCAGTTAGAATGGGTTGGTGTATGAGTGTGCAGGCTGCCTTTGGCTCCAAGGCTCTGCTCTCCTGGAATAACTCAATTTACAGAGCATGTTGCTGTCCTATATATTGTGTCATGTTCCAAGTACATCATCTGAGTTGCAAAACTCAGGCTTCTTCTTGTTTCACAAACTTTTCCTTGCATACTCACCCCAAGGGTCTCCTGGGGTAACTTGACTATATTAATCTGCACAGGCTGCCATGGCAAAGTACCTCAGATGCGGGCTTAGACAATAAAAATTATTTGCTCCATTCTGGGGGCTGAAAGTCCAAGATCAGGATGTCCACAGGGTTGATTTCTTTTGTGGAGTCTCTTTGGCTTCTCTTTGTGTCCGTACATGATTTTCCCTCTGCATGTTTGCATCCTAATATCCCTTTAGTTTGAGAACATCAGTCATGTTGAATAAAGGCCCATTTAAAGACCTTAGTAACCTTAATTATCTCCATAAAGACCCTCTCTCCAAATAGTCACAGTCTTAGGTACTGGAGGTTAAGAATTTAACATATTGGATGGAACCCGTCTCATGGATGCCAGCAGGTGCACTGGCCGGATGGACCATGCCTTGTGGGCCACTCTGTATCTGAATCCTCACAGCAGAGGAGCAGCAGGGGAGGGCCATAAAGGGCATGGTTATGAGCCTCAGAAATTAGAGCAGAAGTGAACAACAGAGAGGGCCTCTCTGAGGCTCCTCAATGAAAATTGAAGCCCACTGGGAAAGTGAAGAAAATCCTCCAATAAAGGCACACTGGACCATCGTGGTTGGTAAGTTGGTGAGATCAGCACCTCTCATAGAAGCCTGGACTTGCTTAAAGGGGAGGACAGCTGGAACCTGTGATAGAACCTTGGAGGGTTTAATCCTACAGGAGGTCAGGGACCTCTACTTGGGCCTCGCAGCCAGAAATCAGCCTGAATCTCAATAGACTACAACTGGTTTGCTGAGACTAATCGACTTAGACCTGCACACTGCTACTCACATTGTCTACCAGGACAGCAGAGACATATCCTGAGGGAGATCATACATACATATATATATATATATAATTTCTACCCACCCCTCCTGGCTCTATTTCTCTCCCTTTTTATTCCTGTTCTTGTCCCATTTTGAATTTTCTCTCTCTCTCTCTGTACTCTCGATTGTCACTATTATGGGAAGGTGAATACAATTTCTAGCTTCCCTAGTGTTCTTAGTTTGTTCTGTACTTGTCTCTCTTCTTTTGCTTGGTCTTTTCCTCCAGTCTTCAAAAGAGTCCCACAATTTGCATGATCTTCCTCTGTCCTCTAGCCTCACCTCTAACCTTTCCCTCTCCTATCTCTCCATCCCTCCCTCCCACCCCCTTCTAAATCCTTATCCCAAAGGGTAAATTTCCCATATTGAAGGGTTTATTTATTACAAACATATTTTGGGCTGACCCTAGATTTTGATCTAAGTCATGTGGTTAACGGTGACAGATTAACTGCTACCAGAAATTGTCATTTTCTAAGCTGTGTTTGAGGCTACTGCTGATGCTGATTGTGTCAATTGGGCTAAGGTGTCATGGTCGATCTAATCAGTTGTCCTCCCTAGTATATTGAAAATGAGATTGCCTAAGAGTTATTAAAGACTCAAAACCTAAAAAGGCCAGCTATACCTGGAAGATATCCCTAAGAAGCAATCACTCCATCAGGGCTCTAAACACAACTAACAAATATACGATAAAAAATATTGAAGTATCAGCCCAAGAAGTAAAGCCAAAACCAGCACCAACAACAAAATTAAAAGTGAGAAGACACCTTAGCAAGACACAAACCCAGACTTCTAGCTCACCAAGGGCAAATTCTGGGGGAAATGAGGAAAAATATGATAATCAACCACCTGGACACCCTGAACTGATAGCACAGGAAGTAACAAAACAGATGAGTGAGGCTCTAGAAAAATTCAAAATAGAAATAATTTCACAGATAACTACAGAGATGGTGAGCAGAATGAAAGACATGATTAGAAACTCTGGAACAGAAACAGATATAAAAAACAGATGAGCTCACAACCACGCTGGAACCCATGAATGCCTAGCATAGGAAAGAAATGAAAAGCATGAACACACAACATAGGAAAGAAATGGAATCCATGAAATATATTCAAAGAGATATCCAGGAGATTAAAAACTCCATTGAAAGTATTCACAGTAGATTGAGCAAATGTGAAGATAGAATATCAGATGTAGAAGACAGGATTATAGTTAGTGACCATGAAAAGAGAGATTTCTTAAAAATAGTAAGGAACCATGAGAAATCAATCCAGCAGCTGCTAGATGATGCAAAGAAGAATAACATAAGACTAACAGGAGTCCACAAAAAAGCAGGCTAAAGTACAAGTGACATAAAAAAACTGTTCACAGAAGTAATAGTAGAAAACTTCCCACACAGAGGTAAAGAATTTGACATAGATGTAAGTGAGGCATATAGAACTCCAACTAGCCATTTAAAAAAAAAATCTATACCTAGACATATAATAGTCAAGATCTCAGAAACCTAACAGAAGAACAAAATCCTACAAACAGAGAAAAGAAATCACATACAAAGGAAAGCCCCTGAGAATCACAGCAGACTTCTCAACACAAACCCTCAAGTCAAGGAGAGCCTGGAATAAAGTATTTCAAGCCCTAAAAGAAAATAACTTCAAACCTAGACTGTCATATCCTGCAAAATTGGCTTTCAAGATGGACGGGGAAATTAGATACTTCCATGACAACACCTCAGAAATTTCATTAACACCAAACCAGAACTCCAAACAATTCTAAACAATATCCTAGAAAAAGACAATGAAGGTCACAGCTCCATGGGGCCCAAAAGAGTGAAGCCACCAGGCAAGGCAAGAAAATAAAGGGAAAGGGGGAAAAATAAAAAATAAAAGAGCCAACAACAGTAAAACATCATGACAAGGATGAGTCAATATTTATCAATTATAACCATCAATGTTAATGGCCTCAATTCACCAATCAAAGAAATAGATTGGCAGGATGGATTAAGAAGCAAAACCCAACACTATACTGTATACAAGAAATACACCTAATTCAAAAAGAAATTCATAGGCTGAAAGTAAAAGGATAGAAAACAGTTCTCCATGCAACAGGAACCTGGAAAAAAGCAGGATTAGGAATCTTATTTGCAGACAAAGTAAATTTCAAACCAAAACTTATTAAGAGAGACAAAGAATGTCACTACATCCTTGTAAAGGGAAAAATCCAACAGGAAGAGATGACAGTCATAAATATATATGCACCAAATATGAATGCCCCAACCATCCAAACAAATATTAATGGACATGAAAAATCAAATAAGCACTAATACAATTGTAGTGGGGGACCTCAGTACCCCACTATCACAAATAGATCATCTAGGCAAAAAAATCAACAATGAAATACTAGAACTAAACCAAGCTTTTGAACAAATGGACTTAATTGATGTCTACAGAATGCTCCACCCCACAAAATCAGAATATACATTCTTTTTGGCTGCAGATGGGTCATTCTCCAAAATAGACCACATGCTAGCTCATAGGACATGTTTAAGTAAATGCAAAGGAATTGAAGTTATCCCCTGTATATTTTCAGATCACAGTGCAATTACATTGAAAATCAATAGCATAAGAAACTGAAAACCCCCACAAATACATGGAAATTGAATAATCTCTCCTGCACAACCAATGGGTCACAGAGGAAATTAAAGAAGAAATTAGACAGTTTCAACAATTAAATGATAATGCCAATATAACATACAGGAATCTATGGGACACAATGAAAGCAGTTTTTAAGAGGGAAATTCATAGCAGTTAATGCTCATATTAGGAAAACAGAGAGAGCTCAACAATCTAATACTGAACCTCAAGCTCCTAGAAAGAGAAGAGCATGATAAACCCAAAGCTCTTACAAGACAGGAAATTATAAAGATCAGAGCAGAAATCAATACAATGGAGACTAAGAGAATGATACAAAAAAATCAATGAATTGAAGAGTTGGTTTTTCAAAAAAAAAAAAAATCGATAAACCCTTAGTCAACCTTATCAAAAGAAGAGAAAAGGCTCAAATCCATGCAATTAAGAATGAAAAAGGTGAAGTCACAACAGATCCAGCAGAAATCCAGAGGATCATCAATACCTACTTTGAGAACCTGTACTCTAATAGAATGCAAAACACAGAAGAAATGGACAGATTTCTATATACATATGAATTAACAAAGTTGAATGAAGAAGATATAAAAATTCTAGACACCCCAATTACAATCAGTGAAATTGAAAACATAGTTAAAAATCTACCAAAAAGGAAAGCCCAGGTCCTGATGGCTTCACTGCTGAATTCTACAAAACTTTTAAAAAAGAACTATAGCCACTACTCTTTAAACTTTTCAATGAAATTGAAAGGGAAGCAATACTTCCAAATTCATTCCTGCCAGCAATTGTTACTTTGATTCCAAATCCAGGGAAAGACCCAACCCAAAAAGAGAACTACAGGCCAATCTCCCTAATGAACATAGATGCAAAAATCCTCAACAAGATACTGGCAAACAGAATACAAGAGTGTCATCAAGAAGATCATACACTCTGACCAAGTAGGATTTATCCCAGGGATGTAGAGATGGTCCAACATACATAAATCAATAAATGTAATACACTATATTTACAGAGCCAAGGACAAAAACCATATGATCATCTCAATAGATGCAGAAAAAGCATTTGACAAAATCCAGCAACGATTTATGATAAAAGCCCTACAGAAAATTGAAATAGAAGGTCTTTATCTCAACCTGATTAAGGCTATCTATGAAAAACTATTAGCCAACATCATACTAAATGGTCAAAATCTGAAAATGTTTATGCTAAAATCAAGAACAAGAGAAGGATGTCCACTATCACCACTCCTGTTCAATACAGTTTTGGAACCATTAGCCACAGCAATTAGACAAGAGAAAGAAATAAAAGGAATAAAGATAGGAAAGGAAGAAGTGAAACTGTCGTTATTTGCTGACGATATGATACTCTACATAGAAGACCCAAAAAACTCCACCAAAAGACTTCTAGACTTAATTGACAGATTCAGTAAAGTAGCTGGATACAAGGTCAACACTCAAAAATCGATAGCCTTCTTCTACACAAATGACAGACTTACTGAGTGAGAAATTATGGAAAAAATTCCTTTCACAATAGCATCCAAAAAAATGAAATATCTAGGAATTGATCCAATGAAGGAAGCAAAAGACCTCCACACTGAAAACTACAGCACATTTGAAAAAAAAAAAAAAAGAGATCGAAGAGGATATAAGAAAAGAAGAAGATAGTCATGTCTATGGTTTATTCCTTGTTTGCAAATGGGAAAGAGATATTGGAGATAGTACATTAATGTACATTAAAGAAAAATGCAATCTTGGAAATCAGATGGGGATGAGCTAAAGCATGGGCTGAATATATATTTGTTCAATTGATAATATTTGATTATTGCTAATTGAGCCTGTGATTGTGGGCATGATACTGTCCTCATCTGCAGAGTGGGTACGGGTAGTCATGAGACTTAAAAGTGATTCTGTATGTAAAGTTTCTAGCACAGTGAACAATACAAGAGAGTGAATCCCTCACTTGCCTCTTCCTTTCCTCTGCACAGAATGATTTCTATGCAAGTAGAGATACTAGAACTGGGTTATAATTTTATAGAGGACCCCTAGATACAGGAAGATTGACTCCATGCTCTTTCTTTCAGAGTCTATTTGTCCTCTAGAAAACATCAGAGCTCCTCATAACTGATAATCCTAAATGGACACTGAGTGAGATAACTTTTTGTTAGGGAAGCCATGGAAAAAATCACTGATCTTGATCATAATTGGTCAGGAAGCAGAGGGGTCTACTCACCTGTAGCCCTGGTCTGCGGAGTGACATTGATCTCCATGATTGGCATGTAGAATTGCTCTTGGAAGCAGCTGGATTCTATATCAAATCCATACCACCAAATCGAATATCGTTGTTCTCTTGGGGAGACCTTCTTTCTGGGCTATTTAAAATTTGTGCCTTCCAAGTGTCTCAAGACTGCTTAGCAATATAGAACAGGAAAAGTATTATTGAGAAGAAATGTGTGAAGGAGATAAATTCACCATGTAATTTTTAATTTTCTTCAATAATCTCGCTTGCAAATCCCTGCTGATCTTAGAATGATTAAGGTAATAAAGAAGCTTTGTCTTTTCATTGACCTATAAATGACCCTCATGAAAACATCATCAGGAACTTAAAACTTTAGTATGTAGTTGCTAGTACCATTTTAACTTTCCATATTCTTTCCTTTCTCTAATAATTATGTTGGTTCAGATAATTTTTTCCCAGGTACATTATATGTAATTCCCAAAGTTTCAAAGAAACTTTCTACTGGGATGAAAGATTATTACACTCTTATAAGAAAAGCATGTGGTTTTTCTGCTCAGCAGAAGTATCCTTTTCTGTGTCAAGAAAAGTGCCTTGGTCCTTGGCATTTCACTGTCTTCTTCTGGATTATCTAATATATCAATGGGCAACCGCTGGATCCAGACCTGAGGCTCTTGAAAATGGATTACTGAAGTACAAGTACAATTCAGAGCTCACTTCTGGTAACAATGTTTGGGCTCCAAGACAAGCTCCAAATTAAGTTACTTTTACCTATTATAGTTTTCAGTTTATATAAGCAATGACTGGTATTATTTTACTTAAACAGATTGGGTCAAATTATACCCATTATGAATCCTGACTTATTATTTATTAGCACATTTTTAATTAGTTATATAATTTTACACCTGAAAGGAAATAAAATAGATTGTCCAGTTCTGGCATTGTCAAATTTTTTCTTAAAGGAACAGATAGACAATATTTTAGCTTTCATAAGCTCCTGATCTTTGTTGCAACTATTCAACTGTGCTACATTAGCTAGAACACAACTATACACAATATGTAAACAAATGAGTATAGTTATCTTCTGATATATTTATAAAATAGTGGACTCAGATTGTAATTTACTAATGCCTGATCCAGTTGAATTTTTCTCTTTCACCTAGTGAGGAAACCTAAGGCTATAGGAGTCAAGTGACTTGCCAACAGTGGACCATTTAGTTTCTGGTCAGACAAGGCCTTTAACTTTTGACATTCCTCCTGTGCCACGTTGCCATTCCTTTATAGCTGTACGCATGTGTGAAGCTGAATGAGCTTGTGATAATGTAGAAGCTTGATCTGTATTCTTGAAGCTTCTGCCCATCAGGCTGAATGAGATAAATCCTATGTCCAGTGAGTTGAACCAGGTGATCCGGGTGTTTGGAGATTGTTGAACATTCATCTTTGTTTACTAGAATGATTCACAGGAAAACCTGGCCTCTCTAAAAGGCCAAGTTAGACTCCAAGCACTTTCTAAAATGAAGTTGTTTTCATATGGTGAGAGTAATTGGATCTTCTCATCTACTTTCCTTGTAGAATGATAGAAGGTGGGCCATCTCTTATCAATTCTATACATTTACATTTGTGTCTTTGTTTTTCTCCTAAATTCTCTCTTCCCATCCCCCCTTTGCACAGATCACATTTTCCATAAAGCCTTACATTACTGACCTATTTAATCCTTTGGTCACCTCTAAGCAATTAGCCTATATCTGGGAGACATTGTAAGAATTTGCACTGTTGACATATTCCTTTGTACTGTCTTCTTAATTGTATATTTGTATAGACATTGTATATTTGTACAGTGTATATTTCTTCACATATACACATACATGAGCACTTGCATGAAAGGCCTTTCCCTCCAAACAGAAGTCAGGAATGCTGGCTTCTATTTTTTAGTTTACATTCCCTGCAACAGTGCTTGAATGTGGGATGAGTTTGTAAAGGCTGTCTGACACCTCACCGGTCCTCAGTGTGCAGCACTGAGCCTAAGGAGGTGACTCAGACACAGATACTGTTTCTAGATGGAAGCAAGAGAATGTCACATGACACAACACTAGATTTTTGTGGTCCTTTGTACAACAACAAAGCAAAATTTATGATGGATTCCAAATAGAAAGTACCCATATCATTACTATAGCCTTTAGAGAAACTGCCTACCCAGCTAAAATAAAACTTCTAAGGAGAAATTCAGTCATTTAGGATGAAGAGACAGAAGGCTACAGTACTATGCAATTACTCCTCAGATAAACAAATAAGGGAAGTTTGCTTCCAAACACCTGCAGGTGTATGAGATGTTAGTTGGTAATTTTTAATAGATTTCTTGGAATGCCTCATGATTCCTCATGAAGAATCTAAAGCAAGAAGAGATCCTACACAGAGGGTGTGGACTGGTCAACTTGGGATCCACAGAAGTCTCCCCAGGACCTGGAAGAATATAGTCTACCCCAGGACTTTGCCCCTCATCTCCACTGGTTTTGTTAAATATTTGGCACATTGATATTGAATAACTACTACGTCACAGTATCATTCCTAGTTTCTTGGTATGAATGAAATGAACTTGGATTCCATACTCATAATTTGTGGTCCATTAAATATTCACATGTACAGTAAATTTTACTTGTGTTCAGCATAGTATTTGACCAGCCATTTGGAGAATTCCTTTATATCTTTTTAATATCATTTATCGAAAATCTCTAGGCATTATATGTCAGACCACATTCAGGTGCCTTGATTTGATGATCTTGATTTTTTTATAGTTTTGGGTTGGTATCTAGAGTACAGATATGCTTTCTGCAATATTCTATCTTAACAAGACTTATTTCTATCCAGCCTTCTATCCATTACACTAGCACATAAACAGACTACTATCTTGACATATTTTTTCATGGCTTCTATGGAGAAATTTGTGTTGACAATCTTTACTGCTGAAGAGTTATGTCTTGTGTCTATGAAAGGCTGGAAAGCAATTCTTCCCACTCTAGTCATTCATTCCCAAATAACATCATCCAGTTCTTTACTTTTCAGAAAAGCACCCTTTTTTCCAGCTGGTTTTGAGAAAGTAAGATCTAAATCTGCAATGAATCTAGCCACTGCATTGCATTAATCCAGATTATGAATTGCTCCAGAAGGCTGGTCCTAAACAAAGCACTCTCCTGGCTCCCTTGGCTCCTTTCTCAGCTGCTATTTTTCCCATGTGGAGGTAGAAACTCCATGTCTTCTGATGCCCTAATCAGCACTGTATTAGAGTATCCCCAGCCACCTTCTTTGTCAAGAACGCTTTTGTCTGAGGACCAACATTAATGGAGTGATCATTGTGTGCTAGACATTTTGTTTTGTTATTTACAAGAAGCCCATGAGGTAGGTTTTCTTAAATTTAATTTACAAATGAGGACTGTGAGGTTGGTGTGTGCAGTTAACTTTTTGGTTCAGACTGATTTGAAATCTTTGGCTTCTACTGCACTTGAGAACTAAATATTTTATACTTTCTTCTTTAAATACAGCAAAATTGTGTGCCACCATCTATACTTGGGCTATACTTCATATTTCCCAAACCCATAGTCCTCTGGGGTCAGTGCTAAGGTTTTTGGTGAGGAGTTGCTGCCTGATTTTATCTTTCTCAGGTGCATTAGTGTTTTGGCATTCATGTTCACCTAATTAATATTTGCTAAATTGCTATTTAATTATTATAGAAAAGCAGTAGAGCATAGCTGTTAGGTGTGGGCTCCATGATGATAAATTTCTGGGCAAGTGTGGGCCATAATTTAAAAAAATCATAATCTTGAATGCCATAATCCTAAATGTTGAAATCCAAAAGATCAAAATCTCTAATGTCTACAATCCTTAAAGATAAAAGTACTGAAAGTAAAAAAACATATAACTCTGGAAAAAAATCTTCTAACATATATTTATTTACTTTTTTTTTGAGTGCTAGAGATTGAACTGAGGGCGTCTCATGTGCTAGCTAAATGCTCTGCATTCCTGGCCCTACTTATGTTGTTAAAAGGAAATTTATTTGAGCAACATATAAAAACACTTCCTAGGTCTCTCTACACATTAAAATAGACAATAACGTACATATTTTTACCTGCATAAACACAAAGTTATACTTCTGATAGTCACATCATATGATAATTATGAGCAGATAAACTATATTCATAAAAAATAGGTCAAAAAGCAGATTATATAAATATATATCCTTATGTTTCATAATGTGTAACTCATTTTCTAGGTCACAGAGTCTCAAACTTTTGCTGTATCAGCATCACCTGGTGGGCTTGTTGAAAATGGATTGCTTGGCTCCGCCTGGAGCCCATGACTCAGGACCTGGGATGGACGGGGCCGAGAATCTTCATTTCTAACAAGCTTCTGGGTGCTGCTGGTGCTCTGATCTGAGCACTTTGGGAATCACTGACTTGTGAAGGTTTGGACTGTGAAAATATTAGCTGACTGCATTAGCTCATATAATCCTCAGCAACTCTATTAGGGACCCTTGTCTGCATTTTACAAGGTGGGGACCAGAAGACAGACACCTGGGATTTGAATCTTGCATGTTGACTCAGGATCCACCTGGACAGAACTGCAGGTCTTGCCTGGCATGTTTACATGTGATGCCAGCCCAGCTTTTCTGCACAGCTACCAGTCAGAGTCTTAGTCTTCTCCACACACCATGACCTTATTTTGCCAATTAGAAATAGAATATTTGTTTAAGTTAGTGGGGTCTGCATTTCAAGAGACTTGTCTGGTTGAGCAATGGGACTCCTGCTTGAGGCTGCTGTTTCCAAAAGCAATACAGAGGGAGGAAGTTGAAGGAATTTGGCTAAATGTGAATATTTATACTTTTCTGGATAATTAAAAATGACAGCTTGCAAGTGAAATATTTGCCAGTGCTCATGAACATTACCCAGTGTAATGTTATCTTTTGATTAAACAACATATGCTCTCTAATAATGCATATGTATGAGGGATAAAGAGAAAGTTGCCAAGATACTCATAATTCTGAATTTCTTAGTTTGAGTGGGTGTAGGCCAGATTCTTATGTATTTCAGGGATTTCAAGGTAGAAAGAGGGGCTACGATTCTATTTTTTCTGCACTATTCTTCTTCTAATATAGCTGCAAACAATACTCTTAGTGTTTGTAATGTTGGTAATACTACATAGAATTTGGTAGTAGAAAAGTGTATTAGTCAACTTTTGGCCAACTTTTGAAGGATTCACTCCTACAATAACCTAAAGACCTCCCACTAAGTTCTGCCTCCTAAAGATTCTACCACTTCCTAGTAATGCCACCCTAGGGACCAAGAGGAACACAGAAGCCCTAGGGAGATATTCAAGATCCAAACTATAGTAGAAAAAAAATGGGAAATTTCATGAACTTGGGGTTTGGCTTAGCTTCTCATTGCAACTCATTTTCTAGGTCAGCGAGTCTCAAACATTAGCTGTTTCAGCATCACCTGGTGGGCTTGCCAAGCACTGATTGCTTGCCTCCACCCAGAACCCATGACTCAGGACACCTGGGATGGATGGGACCAAGAATCTTCATTTCTAGCAAGCTTCTGGGTGCTGATGATGCCTGGGTGTGAGCACTTGGGGGAACCACTGCTATGTGTCAAGGCTCAGACTGTGTAAAAGAGCACACGAATATGTTAGTGGACTGGAGATCCCACTGAGATATCCAGGATGGGCTTATCCTAACCTATTGCGAGGAATTCACACACAGTTTCCTATATCAAGGGTACTAGTGGTCTGATAAAACAGTGTCTAGCATGAAATGAACTTGTTACCCCCAAATTGTAAATTTATTCTTAATTAAAAGTTGCAAATTATTATTATAAGTTTTTGCTCCTATCATCAGCAAATTTTCAAAAATACATAAGTGGACAGCACCAGTGGAAAAATGTCCTTCTATGGGTCACCACAGTGCCCCAGCAAGTGTTCATAAATTTTGTTACTGACTGGCTCATTGGTTGGTGCTGCTGTCTCTACTCTCCACTTTTATCAGCAACTCCTCAGTGTCTCATAAGATCATTGTTATTCCCAAGAACGGTCCCAAAGGATGAGACCATTGCACAGTTGTTGTTTTGGTTATTTAAATGATATTATTAATACCAAACCATAATTGCAAAAATTATAAAATATCTAACTCAAGTCAATTCAAACATAAGAATATGACATCTAGATTGTTCATACCATAGCTCATGAAATGGTGCCTGATGATCAATGAATATTATTTCTAGAATGAGCATTAGAACTATGGTATGCAAGACCTAGCATGATGAAAGAATTCCCTAAGAAATTATGGGTTTCTTCTCTTAGTTCATTCTCAGGTGACTGAATCAAAGTCATCTTCCTGGACTTTTACATTATATTACAAGTTTAACTCCCTTTTCTGGCCCAGGGTACTATGAAGAATATATCAGGTTTAATCAACAAGTGAGTTGTACAGGCCACTGGATTCTGAGCAACCTGGCACTGAAGGAGTAACAATGTGCAGTTCTGGGATACTGACTATTTTGAAATAAAAGCACTTGAAAAGTAGCAGGTGAAGAAGACCACTCTGGCCTTCCTTCCGTTTCTAGAGTGGGGATAAAACTCCCATGTCAAAGATGCCCTGCCTATTCCAGAAGGAAAGCATTAACTTATCATCAAGGATGGAAAATTAAGGCTGAGAGAAATTTGTACAAATAAGTAAGTTTATCTTCATTTATCTTGTAAGTTTATCTTGTAAGTTTAATATTCATTTTTCTAGCTACTTCTCCATCTAATTAACGACCCTAGGGCAAGCCCTTCTTTTCTTGTCACATTTGCAGCGTTTACCAATCTTGGTCTAATTCAATATATACATGTGTTTGTCTCTGACTTCATCTTTGGGTCTTCATTTCCTTATGAAAATTCCATACAATATAAAACCTATATTAAATTAATTTGTATGCTTTTCTTGCATTGATCTGTGTTATGTCTATTTTATTCTCAGCCCTAGCTGAAAAATCCTGAAAGGTTCAAGGTAAACTTTTGCCTCCCCTACAACACATAGAATTAACATATTTGCCTAGGCCAAATCCTCATTTGGGGATGTCTTAGTCACTTTCTCTTCATAGGGACAAAATACCCAATGCCCACAATTTAAAGGAGGAAAGGTTCATTTTGGCTCATGTTTTTAAAACAGGATTTATTCCAAAGTTAGCTAAAGGCAGACAGGGCATGGTAGGTAGGTCTGGTAGAGGAAAGCTGCTCCTGTCATGGTGTCCAGGAAGCACAGAGAGAAGGGAGAAGTCGGAGAAGAAGATAAAACCTTCCAGGTCATGCCCCCAGTGAGCTTTCTCTATCCAGACCCCATCTCCTAACAGCAGAGTCAGCTGCAGAACTCATTAGTGAGTGAATCCACTGATGGGTATAGCATCTTCATGACCTAATCCCTTTCCAAAAGCCAGGGCTCTGAGCACATGAGAGTTTTGGGGGGCAATCTAGATCCAAACCATAATGGGGCCATTTTGCCTGCCTTCAGGAGACATTGACATCATCTGGAAACACTTTGGGCTGTTATAACTGAGGACTGGCTCCTAGTGGACAGAGTCCAGGAATATTGCCAAACAACCCAGAATGCAAAGGATACCCCAAACCACAAAGGACTATCTGGCCCCCAAAATTAATTGTATTGAAGTTGAGGAAATTCTGGGCGTGGGGGGAAGGAGATGAGAAGTCCTTACTTTTTTGGATGCCTTAGAAAGTGTAAGTCATTGCAGCCTGCAATGTCTGAGTTTCCAGTGAAAGTATCCAAAAGACCCACAAGGTGGCTGGAGAGCACCTGGTGAGCCACTAAGGTGGAGATATGTGCAGGTAAAGAGGTCAGCCTGGGACACTCTGTGAGTCAAGGCTGCAGCTCTCATTCATCAGTGTGGAATCCAGCCTTAGCAAGCGACGTGGCATTCACTTCAAAGTCTGAGAAGCAAACAGGCCCTTTCCTGTTTTCGCCATGTGGAGCTGCAGAAGTCATTAAGCAGCAGTTTGAAGGGAGGATGATGATTTCTTTCCCTTCAAACATCATGTTCAGTTAATTTATTCTGACTGAATGTGGAGCGACTGAGTGTTGGACAATGTGTGGAAATACATGCCTCATCCTCATTATCTCTAATGGGACTTTCAAAGCCACTCACAGATTTAGTATCCTATTTGGTCTGACTTGTATAACACCTGTCAGTAGGCTGCTTTCTTCCTATGTTATTAATATTTAAATAATGCATTTTAAAGGTCAAACTGTGCCTACAGCAATATTCAAATGCAGCATTTCATTTCTGTAGATGATAATGTGAAGGACTGTGAGTAGAAACTTGCAGGAGATAGTGGAAAGGTAAAGCCCTGCAAAGGAGAGGGAAGCCACATGTATTTTCATTGCATCAGTATAATTAATAAATTAAGAAGCCTTCCCCTCTTGTCCTACTGCTCTTCCTTCTCCTCCTGTCTTCTTCTTCTTTTCTTCATCTTCTCTTTCTCTTTCTTCTTCTCTTCTCCTGTACTTCATACAGAAATCTATGATGTCAGGTTGAGTTGTTGCAAAGTCAACTATAGGCAGTGCAATCTACCAAAGACTATCCCTGAGTGAACAAGACAGGCTGGGGTCTTACCTTCAGGATTTTCCCAAGGCTCCTGTCTGCCACTGCCATTGACTGGCCCCTCTCTTCACTTCCTTTCTTACATTTCCTCCATACTTCCTTCAGTTCTTTCCTGGGAAATGCCTTAACTCAGTCTCTCTACCCATCTTTGCCTACTGTGCTACTCATTCTCAGTAGCTGATCTCATCTCTGACATTGTTGCTTTGGGAAGGGACTGTGGTATAGTCTGAATGTTTGGGTTCCTCAAAATTCTTTGTTGAAATCTTAACCTCATGGTGATGGTATTAAGAGGTAGGGCCAGAGTCTTTGAATGGCATGTACCATTCAGGGAATAGGACCGGTACCCTCATAAAAGAGAGAACTTTGCCACCCCTTCTACCACAGGAGGGTGCAATAAGAAGGCACAGTTAATGAGGGTGAGCCCTTTCCCAGACACCCAACATGCTGGTACCTTAATCTTGGATTTCTTTAGCCTCTAGGACCATGAGAAATACACTTTTGTTGTCGCTAGGCCACCTAGTCTATGATATTTTGTTATAGAAGCTTCAAAGGGAATAAGACAAGCTCATGAATACATTTATAAATAATGATAATAAGGAAATTGCAGTAAGTATTTGTCACTGTTTGGCCACTCAGCATCCAGCCACCTCTCCTTTCTTTACTCAGGTCTTAGTGTCTGGCTTGTACCATGAATGACAGATTCACATTCTTTTCTAATTAAGGAGACTTCACTATCAACAGAATCTTCTTACTTTTTGTGTGCTACAGTTGTCTTTGTTCTCTCTGTAACCAACCTGGTCATTGATTCTCTGAGCTTTTTGATGCTTTCCTTTCAAGACTTTTCTTTTGCCTAGGAAAACAAAATTTTAATTTTGAGTCTTTTCCTGTCATGTGAGAGTTATTTTTTCTAAATGTCAAAGCTGAGAAACAATGTTTGACAAACATTTTACAAAGCCCAACTAGTTTTGTGACCTTGGCCCTCCTGCTACCTCTTGCTTTTGTAAAAAATGTTGTCTTGGTTATCTGTTGCTGCTGTAACAAATGCTTACAAATTTAGTGTATTAAAACAACATAAATTGTTTTATTTTATAGTTCCTGAGATCAGAAGTTTAACATGGGTGTCCCTAGGTGAAAATCATTGCTATCAGAGGGCTGTATTACATGTTGGAGGCCCTAAAATAGAATCCTGTTTCTGTTTTTTCCAGCTTCTGGACACCTTAGCTCCTGTCCTCCCTTCCACCTTGAAAACCAGCAACCTCATCACATCTACTTCTCTGACACTGCTTTTCCTGCCCCATATTTTTACTTTTAAGAACTCCTGTGAATGTATTTGCCCCATCTAAATAATCCAGTGTAATTTCTCCATGGCAAGATCCTTAATCACATATACAAACTCTCTTTTGCCATACAAGGCGATATATTTGCAAGTCCTGAGAATTAAAAGGTGGATGTCCTTGCAGAGCCATTATTCTGCTTACCATATCAGGGAGAAACATTTTTCTAATTTGTTTTCTACATAATTTTTGTCTTGCTTTTCTCCTTTTTCTGTACATTTTTTAAATTGTCAAATAAAACACAGATCCAGACGATCAAAACCTTTGACTAGTGAATTATTATAAAACAAAGAGCTCTTAACTCTACCTAGGTAAAGAAATAACATTTTGCCAGTTACCATGGAAACCCTCTGTATGTCCATTCCAAATCTAGGCCCCTTCCTTTCATGAAATATAGCCTAACTGTATAGTAAGTATGATGTAACATTTTTTATGAGGTTATCACTGAAGTGTTCATCCAGACATTATAGTTTAGTCTTGGCCATATTAAAAAATGCTTGACATGCCTTTTAAATCCCTTTTAATTTGCAAGTTCCTCCCGTCCTTTTCTTTATTTTATGATATATCGGTTGAACTCTTTGACCCATAGAACTTCCTGAAGTCTGGATTCTGCAGGCTGTATATGCAAAGCATAGTTCAAGTCCCTCTGTTCCAGCATTTCCTGAAAACTGGCAGCTGGATCCAAAGGCTCAATCAGTTGCTGCTTCAATTCTTCTGGGTGAGGCTAGAGGCAGTCATGTGTTCTCTCTCCAAGAGCCACATCATATATGTTTTTGGTCCTTCTTTGTCAGCACAGTTGTTGCTCAATGCCCAGATTCTAACTTGTTGGGGGTTATAGAATGGTGATGTTCTAATGATGTCAGTATTTTTTTATGCTAGCATGAAGGAGGGAAAGATTTTTGGCTTATGAGCATGTGTAGATCTGAGGCTTATACCACACCATGGTTGCCTAGTTGTGTGAGAAGGACTTCATGAAAACTTCTCTTGAGCACATCATAAGTCCTCTTCTTGTTGCTTCTAGAGTAAGGACCTGGGAGAGTCTTCAGGAGAACTTGAAGTATTTGGGGATTTGTGGTATAAGATATAAAAGACTTTGGTTGGAATTGTCTCTGATAGCAGGGTAAGGAGAGAGGGCTCCAGTGGAGCAGTATGCTATGGTTTCAGTGGGTAATTTGGCCCTTGCAAAGGGAAGCTAGGCTAGAGCTGTCTTGGGTGCCCCACCTATGAGGGCTGTCTAGTAGGGCCAAATTCTTAAAGCAAAATCAAGAATTTTCAAGAGTCTGGTTGGAAGAATTGCTATGGGGCCCAAGAGGTTTGCTGAGAGGCATTGTCTGTGCCTGTATGGTGACCTGGGATTGTTCTTTCCATTCTTTCATGTCTACATCATCTCCCACCCTCTTAACATTGCTGTTCTTTTAGAATGGATATGGTGCAAGCCAAGCCTAGATATTCTTTTTTTTCTTTTGGTACCGGGGATCGAACGCGGGTCCTTCTGCTTGCAAGGTAGACAGAGGAACCACTGAACTAAATCCCCGGCCCTAGCCCAGATATTCTTAAGGATGGCATTTCTCATTCTGTGGATTCTTGATGACTGTTACTTTCAGCCTGTGTAAATAGAGATGAGCCCTAACATCAGAAAGCAAGAAGCTTGCATTTCCAACTTCAAAAGAATGCTGAGTCCACTGGCAAAAATCATATGCAATGAAAAGACAGATTAAATATTTTCTCCTTTGATTACAGGAATAATTATCAATTATGCAAGCAGTTTATTTTATCAGCATATCAGCAGGTCTCCTGACTGGAATTCTTAAACTGTGTCCTTTCAAAGCATCAATAGCAGATTTCCACTTCCCTCTCTCACTCTCACACGCCCACTGTTTCTTCACCTAATGGAAGTAATTAACTGTTGTCCCTTCCCTTTTTTATGGATGTCTACAAATTCACAGATGTATGACCTGGGAAGAAACCCAGTGTAGAGAAGAAAGTAAAAACCTTCTCAGTGTATCTTCTCAAATGTAAGAAAAACATCGTGGCATACATTGCTGAAAATTCATCTGTTCTGGCATATCATCAAAGAAGAAGAAAGACTTTTAATGAGGTGGGTGAATCTTTGTCAATTCAATAGCTCCTTTGAAAAAACCTTCACATTTCCTGCTGCCATAGAAACTGTCTTTTTCAAGTAGATTGTAAATAAAAACAGGGCCCTCTGGCTTCACGCTTAGATTAGATATGTATTCCCTTTTGAATATGAAAAGTATACTGAGGTGTGTGGTCTGATGATCTTATTCCCATTTTTGTGTCCGATTGTGGTCCTCAGGAAAATTTAAGTTAGTCTTTCTGGGTTAAGAGATAAGAAACATGGAACTTAAAGATGCCAATATTCATTTTAATGCAGTCAGAGCCTTTGTGTTCCCAAGGGCCTCTGAATCATGGAAAAGAATTATCAAAAAATGCCACCCACTCTCCCTCTGCATAGTTAAAGCAGTGTCATAGATCTCTGTGGAATTTCTCATAGATCCTGCAATGCCAAGGCCGTTGCTGTTTGGAGACATTTCATGTGTTTACTACAATTTGCTTTTCAAGGAGAATCAAATGTTTCATTAGAGCAGGCACGGTTGCCTTCAGGTGGGTATTTGCCCTTTGCCGATCAGTCTTGAGTCTTGACTGGCAGTTCTTGTTGAACAGCACATCTGGGAGAGTTCAAATCGATGGGAGGTGGGTGGCTGGGCTTGCTCTTGCTGTCAGCCAACACCCAGCAGAGGACAGACAGCAGCAGCAAGGCATTGTGGGAGCTCTACGACTTGAAAGCTTTCTTCACTAACCTTGAGGTAAAGCTTAAATGATTTTGCACATTTAAAATGCACCTCAGGAAAAATGCAACTCAGGAAAATGTCACCTTCAAAATGCTGCCTATTCACCCTCGGATTTAGCTAAACGTTCCTCTTTTGCATTTCCGTAGACTCCATCTTGTCACTCAGAGAATACTGAAATTCTTTGTTTATGTTTTTGCCTCACCCACCAAATTATCCACTCTCTAAGGGCACTGACTCTGTCTTATTTATTCTCATATGCCAGTACCAAGTCAAACAGCCTGCACATAATAAATCCTTGAGAAGTATCCTTCAGACTAAGTTAAAACTACTTGAAAAGCATAACCTGTTGCCTAGAGTAAACTTCTCAAGGGCAGCTACTACTTATTTTTGAAACAATAGCTAATATTTATTAAGTACTTATTTTTATATTATCACTTCTAATGTTTATTTCAGTCTTATAAGTTATGTTGTGTTATTGTTCCCATTTTTCTTTTCAGACAGTGAAACTATGTAAGACATATGATTTACTTGAGTTTATGCTTCTGGGAAGTGGTAGATCTGGGATTTGAACCCAGATCTTCTAATTCCAGAGCATGTAGCAAGTACCATGATATTATCCTGCCTCCCAGGCCCAAGTTTAGCTATATTAATAGATGTTTGTTGAATAAATAAATCTTATAGAAACTTTGGTAGTACAAAGTTATTAAATATGTCTAGCTTGGTTTTTTTTTAGTAGTAATCAACAGCTAATTTCTCAGAGTTATACTTCTTGACATTAGGAAACGATTTAGGCATTCATGAGAGATATTCACAAATACTTAGTTTCCCATGCTTCCAGGTACATAGTAAAATTCACTTCCCTATTGCTTTCTGTAACTCATGGCCATGTGACTTACCTTAGCAAATGAAATGTGAGCAGAAGGGATGCGTGTCAGTTCAGGCAGCAGTGTTGAGGGCCAATGTGTTCTTCGCTGTATTCTCTTACCCCTGTGGTGGTGACTGTGGACGTGGATGCCAACATGGTGCCCTTCTCAGGTGAGTCACCGTGTGATCTCAGTAACCGTTCATGCTGATCACATGGAGCACAAGGGATAGACTGTGACACAATCTACTGTGTACTGGTTACCAACTTATCTGAGACTGTTGAGACAAAGCACTCCTCCTCCCCAAGGTTTACATGAATCAGATTCATTACCTACAGATAGGCAACAAGGAATTGTAGAAGCCTATGATTGATTCAAGGAAGCTGTCAAAGGCAGGTGGAATCCCATCTGTTTCTGCCTCCACTGCACTGCAGCTAAGGGACCCTGGAAAACAGTATGCCCTGGTGGTATATCAGGGGCCACAGGACTCACTGTTCTGAAGTCTTGATGGTCATCTTGTTGCTAAGGAGGGTGGAATGGGTGCTAGAACAGAGCCAGGGGCTATCTGACCAGCTCTACCTTATCCCAGAATGTTGCATTCCTAGTGAGAATTACAAAGAAGAAGCAATATCTGGGTCAGTCCAAGGTCACCTGGAGAATGGCTGGGCAGAAATAAACCTTCCTTTGTTGTGAGTCATCAGCATTAGAGGTTGCTTGTCACTACAGGATACCTTCACCCTAACAGGCACAAATATTAAATGATTGCTCTTTTCTGAATTCTGGAAATCCCTGGCGATGGTGAGAGATCACAGTACCAGAAATCTTTAGAAGATCCTAGGGAGTTCACCAGTTATTAAATTATTTTTCCTACCATCCTCTTTCAGTTGTCAAGGACAGAATTTTGTCTTAATTTAGAAACTCTTGATGGTAACTACAAGACACAGCTCCTTTTGAAGATGTTACTAGTATTGTTGTTTTTTGGGTATTTTTTTTTGATTTGGGTGTATCTATCTTGTGTCAAATTCTCCAGAAACAAAGATCCAGAAATGAGCATTTATGAAAGAAGTGTTCCAGGGGAGACCAGCAAAGGAGGGCAGGAGAAGGATGGAGAAAAGGAGAAGACAAGTCAGAGCATGGTCTCAGCCTAAATCTTCAGCAAGATCCTGAACTCTGAAAAGTAAATACTTCAGCACCTTCTCATCTGGAGCCCAAGGAGATTGTCCCCATTCCCTCACTTGATGGTGGTCATGAATAGTCATCTCAATTGGAGTACGGGGGCAGGTATCAATTCCCAGAAAGTGACCTTCTGGCAAGACAAAGACACCCTTTCAAAATGGTATGCAGCATCTTTTAGGTTTTGGTGGAAAGGATAATGATATGAGAGTGGGGGAAGCATATTACAGAAACAGTTAATTTTGTGATTTTTTTTTTGTTTTAACCTATTTTAAACTCTTTCTTGGACATCTGTCAAGGAGAAATGAAAGATTGGCCTCTCCATTTCTGTGTGACAATGGAAGACAAGGCAATGTAGAGGTGCAGAATGACTTCCTGTCATCAGGAGGGCCATCACGATGAAGGATGAAGTTAGTACTTCCAACTTGTATGTGGCATCAGAGAAGTGCCCACTTGCTTCTGGACACTCTTGGCATGAGAGATGACTGCTCTAAACTATAAATGGGCTTTACTTAATAAAATTTAACATGCAGAAATCTAAATGGACCACAGAGACAAATTAGGGCATGTCTACTTACATTTCTAAAGCATTTACTGAAGCTAAAAGGGCAAACATAAGCATTCCTGGAAACAGGTTCCAAGAAATCGAAAATAATAATCTTTGTAGGAGGTTAAAAAAACAAGGTTACTAAAAGAGATCAGAAATTTATTTCCTTTTAGATTTTTAACAATGACTTATGTGGGGCCATAGGGTTATTATCCTGGATGGAAGGTGGAGGAAATGACCTTGCAAGGTTGCTCAGATGTGATCAAACTGTGTGGAAATTGAGATTTCACCTTTGTGTGGTAAGAGCTGTTTATGTGCCATACCAAGCAATCCAGAGACATATGGAAGGATCACCAAGTGCTGACAAATGTATAAATCATAGCGTTATGTTTGTGTGACTTCTGCTTTATTCATCTGTCACAAGGAAAGAATGAAGCTTGTGATTATCTTTATCTTAGACTGGCAAATGAATGTGTGAAAGTTGAGAAAAAGGCAGACATTGTATTTGCCAGAAGCTCATAAGCCACCAGAAGCTATAAGTAAATGTGTGAGAATCAATTTCTTAGTGCTTGGGAATGTTATCAACATTTCAGTTGTAACTGCAAATAATGTGAGATTTAAAAACAAATACCAAATACATTTCTGTTTGGAAATGTTTTAAACTCTGGTGTTTATCAATAACTAAATATTCTCACTCCACAAAAAGTTCTGACATTTTACTTCCAGAATATTTTTTTCTCCTGATATACATCTCTTCTTTTCCATTACTCCTTTTTGTAACAAACAATTGTACAAACAGGCAGACAAACAGTAAACCCCAGCCTTTAGTTGTGCTATGTTGGCTCCAACTTAAATGTTATCTGGGCTTCTCAGCAGAATCATTTCAACATGTTGTGTTTTAACTTTCCATTCTCATGCTTATGTGGTTATTGTTTTTTTTTTTTTTTTTGAGAAGGAAGAGTAGGAGAAATTAAATCCATCCTTTATCATAATTTATTTTTTAATGAGCAAACAGATGTGCAATTGGCCTTTTTTCTTACAGCTTTTGGATTGCCTGTCTCATTGTGCAGTTTTGTTGGGTGAATTCTGGGTCACTCTTGCTACTCAAGGCCGAAGGTCATGTAGTGTGATCCCTGGTATGATCAGCAGGAAGTAGAGCAGGAAAGCTGATGGACACAAGTAGATGTGGGTGTAGTGGTATAAAGTTATGTCCACCAATTCTTTAATTTTCTTCCCTTTAAGAGATGGAGCATAATCTGTGTCTTCACTCAGGATAGAACTTGCTTTTAAAGACTAGAGTAAGGCAAGAGTGACAGTGAGGGTGCATGCCTTTAGAGTGAGGAGATAAAGTCCCCCACCCTGTTATTCATTCTGGGGCATGCCAGCCAACACATGACACCAGGACACTCAAGCAGCTCTACAGAGAAGGGTCCATGTGGCATGGAACTGTGGCCTCCTGCTGGTAGCCATGGGAAAAATCCACTTTGGAAGTGGATTTTCCCTCAGAGGACTTACAGCCCTGTTTGATGACAGTGAGACTGAGCTAGAGCTACCCATCTAAGCTGCTTCCAAATTCCTGACTCACGGAAACTGTGAGATAATAAATGCTATTATTAAAATTAGTTACTGTAATTTTGGGGTAATTTGGTACACAGCAATAGATAACAAAACTGGGTTTTGAGGGAATCAGAGCAAGTGTTGTATGTTCTGGTTTCTATGTATCTGTCCAGCCATCACATATGGAAACTTCTTCATGAGAATGTCAGGGTTACACGTGTACCTGGGGAATGGAGAAGAGTGTGTTTTCAACAGAGGGAATGAAACTCCACTGGGCTGGAGATTCTCCATTTGCCTTTCCAGATCAACTCTCCACTCTTTTCACCTTGCTCTGTGTTTAGGAAGGCTGCGTTTCCTCCATGGGTCTCTCTTGTTCTCTGGGTTCTGTTGAATGTGGCCAGCAGGCAACAGCAGCAGGAGGTAAGAAGGTGAAGGAAAGGGAGAAACCAGGGAACTTATTCCCCTGGCTCCTTCCCTGCTGTCAGAGAGTGGTCAGTCTGCATTCCTTGATGGGCAGACCTGTTGACAGCCTTCTCTTGCGTGTTCTTTCTAGATGGCTCTTTATGCCAAGCAGTGGTAAGGGCTCCCCACTGTTGCTAGCTGTGGACTGCTTGGTTAACTGTTTCTAGTTTTTCTTAATTTTGCTCAAATCCCTTAAAATGGTCCTCAATCATTCCTTTTAAGTATGTTACCTGTTTCTGGCCGGAACCCAGACAGACACCTCCATCAGGGATTTCTTTGGTATTCCCTGCTGCATATTTACCAAGTGGAGAACATGGCTTTGGCTTGGAGGGCTGTATATTAATACTATTCTTCTTTATCTTTCACTTTCTTCTCCCTATTTTAGTATTTGCAGTCTCCTTAAGAATAAAATTTTATGCTGAACACCAAAAACATAACACGTGTAAAATTGTGTGGAGAGGTCTGCTCAGGTTGAAGTGGGTCAGAAGAACAGGAATCCCATCCATATGCTCTTTTCTCTCTCTTTCTCTAAGAAGATCCATTTGGGCCCTACTGAGGAACCATAGAGTTATGCAGAACCCAGTGAGAAAACTAATACTTTTGCATGATATAGTGCTGGGGAGGAAGAGGTTGCAATTTCCAGATATTGTGTTGACTATGCAACCTCTTTTTCCTCTGCCAACTTCTTTTCCTTGGTGTCTACCACTTGAGATCTCAAACCCTGAGCTTCTCGCTTTAAACACAATCTCTTTATTTGATAGTATATGTTAGGAAGTGGGAGGTTTAGGACTCTATGTTGGCTCCACCATCCTCAAGAACACAGATACTTTCCACCTCAATGTTCTCCTATACTTTGAGTGTGGTCTCTACCCTAATGGTCCACAGTGGCTGCTTGAGATCCAACCATCATATTCACATTCCAGGAAATCAGTTGCAAAAAGGAGAAACCAGGCACATCTTTCTGTTTATGGACATACCCCAGAGGTTGCGCACAACACATCACTTTATACTTCACCTAGGAGTTAGTGCTATGTCTAACAATCTGGAGAATTCAGCCTGCTTTGGGCAGCCATATGCCCAGCTAAAATATCAGGGGTTCTTATCCTAAGGAAGAAGGGAAGAATCACTGCTGGGCTACCATGCTACTTCCTGATATCTCTGTGTAGCCAGCCATCATTTGCCTTTCTTCTTCCACCCAAGAAAACTGAGTTCCTCCTCTTTTCCCAGGCTGCATCATTCAATGGGCTCCATTCTCACCCACTCCAAAGCCATTCCAAACTGCAGTCCTGTTTTTGGCATTATATTAAATATGTTCATTTCTCTTTGTATTTCTGACAACAGACATTTCCCCTGGATCTGTCATTTATCACATTTGATTTCTTTGAAGCTGAAGTTAGTCCACAGAGGTTTATTTACTGTGCTAATAAATAACAGAAAATTAATCTTCTGCCTACCTCTTACTCTTTTAGATCTATTGAACTTGGTTTAATTAAAAGAAGTGATGGTGTATAATTTTTTAGATGTTCTATTAATGCTGCTATTTTAAAGCCATCTATTGATTTGGAATACATTATTTCAGGAAATAGTAAGCCTGTTCTGTTTCATTTTGGCTGGGCCCTTCAGATCTAAGAGATTACCTGTAATTTCAAATCAGAGAGGACTCTGCAGGGAAATTTCCATTTCAGATTAAATATTACCTGGGGCTATGATCTGCGCCTGGTCTTCTAAAAGTGACTCAGTCACTATGCAGAAAGCCCAATGATGCTGTCAGAAGAATGCTTAATACTTATATATCCTGGGGAAAAGGATGCCATGCAGGTTCTCCTGGGGAGTCCAGTTTTTGATCTGGAGGCAGAAGCAGGAGTGAAAGGAAATGATGGCTTAGAGCTTTTATTATGGCTGCTGTAGGAAAGGCCAGGAGAGGCAGGGTAAAGAGCTTAGGACTGGGTAGTTTGAATCTATCTGGCAGGCTTTGAGCATAGTGGTGGTCCCTAGCTGTCTGGGTCCCAGTCTTGCAGTGATCAGCAGATGAATATCACCTCCCAGAGTGCAAGAGCCACAAAAAGAAGGTGCTTCGGAGTATGGTCCCTAGTTTGTTCAGTATGATTGTGCAAAGACCAGGCTCCCAGTTGAGCCCTTTGTTGTGTCTAAGAACTGGCTAGCCTGAGGACAGGCAGTGTCTCTCTCTCTCTGGTGCTCAAAGTTCTGAAGGTGTCAAAATATCATAAGATACAGAAAATTAAAAACACAATTCACAGAACTCACCATCATTTTCTTAGATCTCTTCTAGTTACCTCACTGCTTCTCTTTTTTCTCTTGCTGTCAGTTTGTGCTTCCTCCTATACTTCAGTCTTGTACCCTCTGCTTCTTCTTTTTATTTGTTTTTATTTTTTACATATTTCAGCCTGGTGTTGACCATAATCAGGACCTTACTCAGTGCATATCCAGGATAGGCATGTGGGCTTGGCCCAGGCAGAGTTTTTCTCTAGACCTCTGCTTCCCTGTCTGTCATTTTTCCTCCAATCAGTACCTTTCATCTCAGAGTTTGTAACCAGTCTCTGAAAAGAGACATCTTCTAAAGAGAATGAGTAGAGGATAATCTTCATCCTAAAAGTGTTTTCCTTGGATAACAGAGGGAGGAAGATAGAATATCTCTGGGTTGGACAGGAAAGGAACAGGAGGGAACATATTTCAAAATTCTCCCCTATCCAGTTGAGTATACAACACTCTAACTCTGCTTATTTCCCTAGTATAAAAATCCAAAATCTGAAATGCTCCAAAATTTGAAACTTTTTGAGTGTCAACATGCTACCACAAGGGGAAAATTCCACACTTCACCTCATGTGACAGGTAGCAGTCAAAACACAGATGCCCTAAAACTATTAAAAAAGATTACCTTCAGGCTATATGTGTAAGGCTTATGTGAAGCATAAATGAATTTGTGTTTGGACTAGGATCCTATCCTCAGGATATCTCATTATGTTTATGCAAATATTATAGGATTTGAAAACATCAGAAATCTGAACTACCTGTAGTCCTAAGTATTTCCAATAAGGGATATTCAACGTATTTATTATTCCCTATGATCATTCTTTGTTGGTCTCCATAATACTAATGCCTATGATTTCCCAACACAAGCCATTTGTAGCAGGGACATAGGTCTTTGTTAATTGTCTTGCTTATTTCCACCTCTGGGATTGTTCCCATGCTATCCCCTCTGCCTTGCATACCTTCTCTCCTTTGTCTTTCCTTTTCTGTTTATTCCTCAAGGTCCAGTGTTTGTGTTCCTGATTTTACTGGCCTATACTGAGCTCTACTTTTTAACTTAGAGTCAGTTCAAATATAACCCTTAACTAATGGTAGTTGTTATATATGTATTAACTTTCCAAAGGTAACCCTTAACTAGTCCTCTTGTTACCTATGTACTAGCTTTTAAAATTGGGTCCTAAGTTTTGGGTGGTTGGGGGCCACTCCTTAGATTACCCTGTTGATGCTGGGTGTTTACCATTTGGTTTGCATAGTCCACTTCCTGCTGTAGGTCTCCCAGTGGCATGCTTCTATCCCTCCTCTATCAACTGAGAAAGTTTTCTATAATGCTGTGCTGTTTCATAATTCAATCTTTTTACCTATATTGGCTTTCTCCACCATCTTCATCACTGTTTGGTTAGCTCCCTTTTGCTACTTTGCAGCTCCATCAGTTCTGTAAGCCGCATTTTACTTACCTGACTCTCCTGAGGCTGTAAGCCCCTCAAGGCAGCAGCTTGCAATGCTTGGTATACAGCAGGTGCTTAAGAGCTACACTGAATACAACTGAATAAAAAAAGGGCCCATCTGGCTTTTTACACTTTATATTCCCCTCCATCCAGACCTTGTCTCATATCTTGAAGGCTGATGTTTTACCAGCAGAGAGGGACAGAGTGTGCCATGAATTATGGATTTCATCTGAGCCTTGTGGAGACAATCTGAATATTTTCCCTGTGGGTGCTTGAGTGAACCAAATTAGCCCCATGCTTGTCAGCTTCCTCCCTCTCTTTGTGCTGCAGATGAAAGTATAAGAAGTGAAAACAGGAACTCTCTTGACCTTTTCAAGTCTTCAAGTAATGATTTTCTGGACAGATAAGGCTAAATTGGTATTGGATCTCAGCCTGGGAGCCAGGAGGGTGGCTGCTTGTGGGCTGCAAGCATCTTGCTCACTGCTTCATTTTCTTCTCTTCTGCTGGATGGAGGAAATTAAAACTCTGATGGTCAGATTAGGTGGTTCTAAGTCGTTGGCCCTTGCCTGCTGCTGCCAATGTGAGAATTAGGCTTATCTACTGGTTGAGGTGAAGAGGTCGATAATTCGAACACTTGAAGAAATAACTGAGGTAATAAGATCCTTAAACTAAAGGACTTGTGAATTGTTTAAAAAAGGAGCGGGGGGGGGGGGGGAACGCCACAACTATAACCAAACGAAAACAAAAAAACCAAACATCTTCACTCTGAGTTTCCCAGCCACAGAGCAAAAGGTCACCTACCTAGAGTAAAGTAGAGGGAACTGTTAAAATTCTCTCCTTCCTAGGGCTGCCTTCCTATCTGAACTGCCTCTATCAGTCATTCCTCGGAGCTAAGTGTCCACAGTGGGCCTGTGTGGTCACCAGGGACACCCTGCTGTTGGCTGTTATTAACATTACTCTCATTAATGTGCTTAGCTAGGCTGGGCCTGCTGGACCATGGGCCAGGTAAAGCTGGCATGGTGGCACACACCTGCAGTTCCAGCACTGTGGGATGCTGAGGTAGGAGAATTGCAAGTTTGAGCCCAACATGGGCAATTTAGTGATTTAGAGAGACCCTGTCTCAAAAAATAAGAAAGACTGGGGATGTAGCTCAATATGAAGGCCTTGGCCTCGATAATCCTCAGTATTGTGAAAGGAAAAGAAAAGAAAAAAAGGAAGGAAGGAGACGAGGAGGCTGGTCAAATCCAGAGGTCAAGAGCTATTGTTGAAGGCCTGTTTTTACTGTATCACCTGGGGAAAGCAATTGAGGGGACTTGTTGATCTCCCAAAAAAGAACAAAAAAGAGAAATCAGTATTAGGAGGAAAGGTCCTTAAAAACACAGACAGCCTACTTCTCAGTGTTGCTCAGATCAGCTAGCACTGGCCTTGAAAGCATCTTTATCAAGGGCTATTAGTTAATCCTCATTTACTGAGTGCCTTAGTGTCTTGGAGGAGTGACAACTGGAAGGCCAAACAGAATATTCAAGTGCTTAGCCTTTACTCTGCTTACAGGTGGGCATCATTACAAAATGCTCTTTTCCTGTCCTGGTTCCTCTGTTTTACTAATCCTTTTATGGGGTGGTTTTTAATTCCAAATCACGTAGTATTTCACAAGTATTAGGGGAAATAGACTTTGTCTCTGTTCTGTGGCTGAAGAATGCTATTGTTACATCTGACTTTCATAACAGTGTGACTTTTCTTCAAAAACCAGTGGAGCAGGACTGGCTTCTTTTTTGTTTTATTTTATTTATGCTACAAACATTAATATAATTCTGCATAAGTGAATGAAAACTGTCTGGGCCCAACCAGCAGATCCCAAAGTCCTTGCCCCTTTGATTTCCTCTCTGCAGGCCTGCAGGGATACTCTTATATTCTCCTCTTTTCTGAGCTGGATCACAAGCGCTTCTCCATATTAGTATACCCTCACCCCCTTTTAAAAAGCAGCATTTTTTCCTGATCGTAAAAATAGTACATGCTCTGGTTATGTGCCGCTATACAAGTAAGGAATCAGTCACAGTGGATCATTAGAAAAAGCATAAATAAGACATTACAAAAAATACTAATGAGAGGCAGTGTTTTCTCTCCATCTATTAACCCCTTGCTCTCCTGCAATATCTCTCTTTGTCTCTGTCTTTCTGCCTCTCTCTCCTGTTTATAGAAGGAAGAAGCCTTCCTAAATATTTTGTGGCCATTTTCATCTATAACTCTTTCATTTCACTAAAAACATCTCTCCTTGTTGGGCACAATTAGGCTCAGAGCAGCATTTACAACTTCTCTTTAATTTCCTTAATCAAAGATGGAATTGTTATTTATGTACAGTTTATGTGCACAAGCTCAATATAGTAAAATTGTATGACCCATCTATTCAAAAGCTGACCAGTCCTAGCTTGCAAAGTATCCAGGGCTTTGATAACTGTAGTTTCATATCATAGAATCAGTAAAAGATGAGGCAAAGGAATTTCACACAATTTTAATAGTGGTTTCTGTAGGTCTGATCACATAATTCAAATTACTGTTTGTTTTTTTTTTAAATTAGTACTTTGGGCCGGGGATCTAGCACAGTGGTTCTGCCGCCTGCCTCACAAGCGCAAGGGCCCAAGTTCAATCTCTGGTACCAAACAAGACAAAAAAATAAAATAAAAATCAGTACTTTAAAAATCAGTTAATACAATAAAAGTTTACTTTACAGCAGTGTTTTTTAAATCTATCTGGAAGGTAATTTTGCCCCCTTCCAGGACACATTTGGATTTCTTGGGATATTTTAAATTGTTGTGACTGAGGGAAGCAGTGTGTACTACTGACCTGCAGTGGGTAGAGGCCAGGGATGCTGCTAAATATCTTACAGTGTACAGGACCCCTGACAGCAAAGAACTGTCAGCTCTGTGTATCAGTACTGTCTCAGCTGAGAGAGCTTGCTTTATGGAGAATTTAAATATAACAAGAGTAATAAAAATTGCCCCAATGACAAAAGCTGTATGGATTTGTAAAATACCACACCTTAAATAACTGTTAAAAAAGTGAAGATAAACATTGAAGAATTATGTTTTATTTTATGTGGCTCAAAAAATGTCTTGGTGGCAACAAATATTCTGTCAATAATGTGTGTGAAGGGTTCTAAGAAAGCTATTTCATAAAATGTGTGAGTGGACAAAACAGTATTTGCAAATAAATGTTATTATATATAATATGTAACTTTAAATACTGATTTGTAACTAATCTAATAAAATGAATTATATAGTCACAATTATATTTGCTGAAAGTTGATACACTGAAATGGATCTGAAGCTTTTTTTGTGTGTATGTGGTGCTTGGAATTAAACCCAGGACCTCACACACGATAGACAAGTGGTCTGCCATTCAACTACACACCAGCCCCCCAAATAATCTTTGATTTTGTCATTGGGATTGTGGCTGCATGTCTCACATTGAGATGAGGCTTCACATGTGTAGAAAGTCTAAGTCTGGGGTCCCAAATTCTGTATATCTGTGTTTGGTCATTGCATAAATTATGAATCTGAGAACAACTTCCAAATGAAGTCAGACCTTTCTTACACTTATTTACTTACAAAAATTATATATTTTAAAATCCGGTATATTGTATGAGTTTTGACAAATGCATACAGTTGTGTAGCAACTACCACATCATGGTGCAAAACAACCAGGTGTGGTGATACATGCCTGTAATCCCAGCACTTGGGAGGCTGAGGCAGGATGATTGCTTCGAGTTCAAGGCCAGCCTGGATTACACAGTGAGTTCAGGGCCAGCCTGAATGACATAGAAAGACCCTGTCTCAAAAAAAAAAAAAAGCAAAAGTGTTCTACCTTCTCCCCAATTCCTTTATGCTGCCCCTTTGTAACCAACTCCTTTCCTCCATATTCTTGCTTTTTCAGTTTAAACTTTTTTACACTTTACAAATGGTATGTCTAGTTTCAAAAGAAACCCTTCTGCTGAGACCTAGATGTACATCAGACTCCTGCAGAGCTTCTTGGGACAAAGTGGGCTGTAGAGCTCTGACTCCACCTGTTCTGCCTCTCTCTGGCCCCAACCAGGGTCTTGGGGATTTGTCTGGGAAGCTGGTCCACTGTAGAAGAGGCAAGATGCTGACCAGTTCCTGCACAGATCCCCTGTTTGGTGAGCTGGTAATGACAGTGAGCCAGACTGGGAGTCGTGGAGAGAGGGATGAATTAAACAGATCTGGTCCCTACCCTTAATGAGTTTATAGTACAGGTAAGTCAACATGTAGACAGATATTGTCAGCTATCTGTATCCACAGGTCCCATATTTATGGACTCAACCAAACTCAGATGGAAAATATTTGGAAAAGTATTGTGTCTGTATTGAACAAGTATGGAACTTTTTGGGTCATTCCCTAAAAATACACATATGACAACTATTAATGTAATATTTATATTGTTCTTGGACTAGGTATTGTAAGAGCCTAAAGATGATTTAGCTAAAGTATGCAGTAGGATGTATGTAGATTATCTGCTAATACTATGCCACTTTGTATAGAGAACTGAAGCATTGGATATTTTGCTATCAGTGGGGACTCCTGGAACTAATCTGCATGGATACTGAGATGTACCATAAGATGTAGAATTCAAGCTTTGATCAGTGTGAAAAAGGAAAACTATGTGGAGCTTTGGGAGATGGAGTTAGCTAAGCTGAGGCAGAACTGTGTCTTTTCTGAGGGAATTGTCCAGGTCATCATTCATTTTTGGACAGTGGGAAGCTTCCAGAGGGCCCGAGGTGGAAGGTGCACTGAAGAACCAGGTCAAAGCTGTGTGGCATGACAGGCAGGGAGCCCCTGGAGATGTGGGTAGGGGTTAGATTGAACAGGACTAATGTATGTGTGCCATTAAGACTTGTAAATAATCAAATTTAGCTCAAGACTTGAGGTGTGCAGAATTGATTGGTTTATGAAGCAGGCAGATGTGGTTGTGAAGGAAACAGTAGAGAAGCTGAGGTTTCAGCAGCACAGGTAGGGATGACAGTTGAGCAAAGAGGTGGAGGTGAAAATAAAGACAAGCAAATGTTGTGAAGGTCCATCTGGAGGGCAGCGAATGACAGCTGTCGTGGGCTGGATTGAAAGTGTCAGGGCTCCACCAGTTTCTGGCCCAGGAGCTGCCTTTTTGGAGGTGGAAGCCTCTGCAGGCAAATCAGGCTTAGGAGAAGACAGATTGGGGTAGATGGGAGACATGCAGAAGGAAGTGCCAAGGAGGCAGACAGAGATCCAGTTCTATAGCTCCAGGGATTACCTCCCAGGCATCAGTTATTTATGCTTTGCAAAAGCTCACCACCCTCTCACTCCTGAGATAGTTACTGGAGCAAAACTATAGAGGTGATGTGGTATCTAACCTGGGGGCTCTGAATTTGGAAGTAGGATACATTTAGATTAGTGTTGTAAAAGAAATATGATGGCACAGTTATGGGAGCTCAGCAGAAGATACCATTTCTTTTGCCTAAGGGAGTCTGGAAAGCTGCCTGTCCAGCTTTGCTACATGGAAGGATTTCCTAGATGGAAAGTAGGAAAGACAGGAAGATGGATAGTCCACACAGGGAATTTCACATAGGCAGAGTCAGGCAGCAGAATTTTTGTATCTATCTTGGGGTGGAGATGGGACTTCGGGTCCAGAGTGTTGATCTTGTGTGCCTTATAAGGGAGAAGCCAGGAAGGACTGTGACAAGTGGAGGAACACCAATGGATCTGTGGCTTCAGACAACAGTGGAGAATGGAACGAGGAAGACTCAGGTCAGGGAAGTAGCTGGGAGGACATTGTAGGTGGCCAGATGAGCAGAAGAGGGGCTCAAGATTGTGACACTAGGGATGACGAGAAAGGGATGATTTAGAAATTGAGGAGGCCAAATTTAATTGCTCTTGGTGATATAAGAGATGGATGGAAGGGACAGGAGATTGTGTTGTTTCTGTTTTGAACAAACAACTTGTAGTATTGCTCTTAACTATAACTGCAAGTTCCAGATGGGAGAGTTTTATAATGAAAGGTAATGGATTCTGTTTTGTGTGTGTGTGTGTGTGTGTGTGTGTGTGCGCGTGCATGTTGTGTGTGAGTTCCTGAGGGGTTTCCATGGACTCCAGGGGACAAGCAGGATGGTGAGATCCTCTCCATTTGCTGGTATGTTGTCAATGACCAGTCCACACTGCATTGCATTACAGTGATTTGTTTATGAAGCTCCCTTTAGATTCATAGATATTCTTGAAGAAAGAAACTGGGTCCTACTTTCCTTTTCCCTTCAGTGGATATGTTACATAGATGTGCCTTTCAAATATTTCCTATTTCCTCTCAACGTAAAAAATAAATTTTACATAATTCACAGTCATACATCTAAAATAAAATGAAATATTTTATAAAGTACTTAGCCATAGCATCATGTGCAGTGTACTTTTATCTTTGTTCTCTTCTGTCCTCCTCCTTTCCCCTCATTTCTCTTCTAGTCCCATTTAGACGCCATTTTCCTGTATTTATGTTAAGACTAGTGAGTTGTAGTCTGTAGTGGGTAAACTGCTGAGGCCAAGCACATGGTTAGTATCTTGGAATTTGTGGTCAGACAGACTTGGATTTAAATTCTCTTCTGTCCCTGAATAGTCTTAGGGTCCTGGGAGAGCCATTTAACCTCTTGAAGCCCCAATTTTCATATTTATAAAATGGAAATGAATGTCTGACTCAGTAAAAATCAAGTAAGAAAGTGAATATGCATAGTCAAATGTAACCATATTAGTATGTTTTACTGTTGGAAATGAATTACCACAGAATTAGTGGCTTAAAGCAACCTAGACTTGTTTTCTTACAGTTTTGATAGTCAATCTTTCTGGAAGCTCCAGAGAAGATCATTTTTCTAGTTCCTAGAAGCCAGCTGCATTCATTTATCTGTAGTAACAGCTACAACTTCAAAGCTAGCAGTGAAATATTCTCAAATCTCTCTCAGACTCAGGCCTACTTCTTCCTTTCATATTTAAAGGTCCTTGTCTACTTTGGAGTCATTAAAATAATCTGGGATGATCCTCTTGTTTTGAGGCTAGCTCATTGGCAGACTTCATTCCACTGGAAACCTATCAAGCCCTTGCCATTGGACGTATGATCCCCAGACTCTGGAACTGGGATGTGGGTGTCTTTGGAGGAGGCAGTCGTTATTCTGCTACCATAATAGGATAGCCTCAGGGATGTTCAGCGAAAAGTTGGCGACACAGAGTTCTTTTGAAACTCTGTGGTTCTGTGAAATTAAAAAATATATAACCAATGCTACATAAAATGAAACAATCTAACTTTTTAGTACATGTTCAATCTTAAACCAGATTTCTATTTTACATTGGGAAACTGACATTTAAAACTATGAACAGGACTTCTTAGATACATTAGACTATTATGTATGTATGTATGTATGTATATATGTATGTATTTTGTGTTACTGGTATAGCTAATCCCAAGGCCTTTGCACTAAGCTACATCCCCAGCCCTTTTTATTTTTATTTTTTATTTTGAGACAAGATCTTGCAAAGTCCCTTGCCAACTTATTAAGTTACCCAGGCTGGGCTCAAACTTGTTTCCTTTTCTAACTGGAAGCAGTTACAAGTCTCAGTGTATGGCAGGAACTTCCCGAAGAGAACCCCATCTGCATGGACCCATTCAACTGTCTGCCTCTTTGCATCACAGGTTTGTACAGGGCAGCACTCTCAGGCTGCCACTGTGAATGGTAGTTTGACCTAGAAAGTACCATGCAGCTCTGTGACAGAGAAAGAGCTTGGAGAGTTTCAAGGTTTCAAATTTTGAAAGTATGTTTGCATGTAGTAGATGCTCAGCAAATATATGGTGAATAAATGACAAAAAAAATAATAAAAAAGAGCAAGTTGTGTTTTGTTTGTTTGTTTGTTTATTTTTAGAATTGCATGAGACAGTTGCTTTTCCTGGGGATCAGTGTCTTGGGAAAAAAAAGGACAGTTATGTGGGGGGCCTTGCCCCCCCCCGCTAGAACTCTTGAGTGCCTTTTACTGGCATGTCTAAGCCTGCTGCAAGTCTACCCGGCAACAAGGAAGTAGCCCCAGTACCCTCCCCTTGCTCCCTCCCTCTAGCCCTACGGTATATATGCTGTAGCAGCTTCCGCAATAAACGAGACTTGATCAGAAACCTGTCTTGTCTCCATCTCTCGTGTCCCCTGTCCTTTGTCATTCTCACTCCCTCTCTAGGGTCTCCGTTGACTTACCCGCGGGCCGGGACACAGTTACAATAAGACCAAATCCCCACAAATGCTAACATTATTACTGTACATGTTTTCATCATTTCTCCTAGACTATACTTGGAGCTATCTGTAAAACTCTTGCGTTTTTTACTGGAAAATCTGCCTCCCCTGCTGATGAGATTAAAGAGCTAAATCCCTATATGCTTAGTCAGCTGCAATCAGGGAGGCACCTCGTTATGCAGAACCTTGAGTGCAAGAGATTTGGAAGGAGGATCAACAGCAGCACAAAAGGACACCAGGAGCTCTGGAAGCAGTTTCAACAGCAGGAGGAAGGGTACATGGGTGGTGACCAGGAACTGAGAGGGTGAGCTTATCACTTCTTCTTTTGATGAGGAGTGATCTAGCAGGACAAGGTACCTCACAGCCAGCTAGAGGTGCAGGACATTGCCACTCGTTCCAGGGCAACCCACAGCATTGAGTAGGAGGGACTTCATGTGCATTTACATGATGGATGGGCTTTGTCAGACTTCATTTGTCCTCCTTCACTTGTGAAGAATCAACTTTTCATTTTCCAGATATTTTGGCGTTTAGATGAATGCTTGACCTGCACAGTTATCAGCCTATGTCTGACATCGTATTGATTCATGTTGTTCTGCTCTTTTGAAACCATGAGTGGGGCCTTGTGGGGGCACATTTGTGCAACTCAGTGCGTTTTCTCAGACCCTTACTAAATTTTTGTTAAATTTGACAGGTAATAAATTCAAATCTTTCTCAACACTTTTATGCTTATTTTCTTGACTTCTGGTCGAATAATTCTATAGAAATGAACACTGTTTCTTTAGTGAATAAGATTTTATGGTGATAAGAGTACAATCTTTGGAATTAAAGCATCATCAAATCTACTTTTGGGCAATTATTTATCACAAGCTATGTGACCTTGAGAAAATTATTTAAATGATCTGAATCTTAGTTTAGTCATCTGTAAAATGGGAATAATAATGTTACTAACTTTATAAAATGATTTTGAGAATTAGTTAAGCTGTAAGGGAGACACTGATTGGGCTAATGGGGTTGTTTCCACTGGTTAGACATAATGGATTGTAATGTGAGGTTTTCATCTCCCCTGGGTGTGGCTCTCCACAGCATCTGTTCTTTTCAGGATGCTTGGGATATTAGGTGCTGGAACCAATAGATAATAAACCAGAGAGAGAAGCCCCTGGAAAATGGAGTGAAGAGAGTCCACCCCCATGGCAGTTTCCCCTACTGTCTGCAGGGGCTTCTTTGCAGGAAATTTTTTACACTCAAGGGAGGACTTTGAGTCTCAAAAAACTGTTCCTTAGAGTGATGTTTTTTGCGGCCCTTTGACCATCTTTATCAAGATTATGGTTCCTAGAAAGAAGAGTACACTGGGGAGAACTTGTGATTGAAATTTGCACAAGCAGGGTCTTCAGAGGCCTTGGAGGGATTGGTGGCAGAGCAGTCAAACTTAGGCAGAATGTAGATGTGGCAGCATAGCGTGTTTCTGCTTACCTGTTTGTCCGCTGCCCCACAGTCTTCCAGCCTCTGGTCAGACCTTTTCTCCTTCATGAGGCCCTGCCCCTGACATCCTGAACTCCTCTCTCCCAGAGTACTGCCTTATGAAGACTGAATTGTGAGAGCACAGATAGCATCTGAAGCTCCTTGGAATCCCTGGCCCATGATAGGAGCTGCCTGACATTTTCTACCCAGAGTTAGGATGCTTTTTGGTGCAGTAACAACCCTCAATGAACACTGGCTTTATTCATAACAATGTTCACTGATAATTTACAAAGCAGTGTAGAGGAGGGCAGTTCCAGGCTCTTAGGTTGGTTCAGTAATTGCCATGGGTACCCAGACTTTCACTGTCTTTCTGCTCTGCTATCTTGGGTGGACTCTGTAGCCTTGGCTTTACTAGATGGGTGCCTCAGTTCAGGGTTCTATGTGATCAAAGCCTTGCCACAAGAAGGGCGGTGCCAAAGAGTCTTTTCAGAGGGTCTCTGTCTTATCGTTCTACACATGAAGGTCTTCCATAGATTTTGCTCATGAGTCATTGGCCAGAACTATGTTCATCCCACCACTAACCTCTGACTAAGAGGAATTGTTTGTTCATTGACTTAGATAGTTATTCCTATCCTGGAAGGTGGGTTCTTTTTTCCTTCATTTTGATCAAGGAGTCTCTGCAAATTTTGCAGGAAGATGAAGGGAAGTCTACTGGCTGATGGTGAACAACATCTCCCATACCCTCTGCATGTTCTTTTCCCAGCTTCTCTGCCCTGACTGAATCCTCCTCAGGTGCCTCCTCAAAGGTCATGCCCATGACCTTTGTTTCTTCTGGAGGTCAGACTCCTTTCTCTGACAGTTATAAAAGGTTAAGAAATAACTTTCTGGAATGTTTCCCTTGTTTTGCTTAGGTGTTCTAGCTCTCTCAATACAGCATAGTTGTTAAGGATAAAGACTGCATCATATTCATTTTGGTCTCTAGTACCTAGAACAGGTGTGTGATGTACACATACATGTACATGTACCAACTCCCCATGAAGAATGTAATCATTATATACAACAAACATGTACTAATAAAAATTTTAAAAAATGTTTACTGGAGAAAACAAGTGTCTAGATTCTGAATTTAATAGAAAGCATAGTAGATTAGGATACAAATGTGGTTCCAGTTCATGAAGAACTCATGGTTAGAGAACAGAAGAATGATGTGTCTGAATACAGGGCTAATGTCATATATTTCCTGCAATGAGAATGCTGGGTCACCACACAGGAAAGCTCAGTACACATTTGTGGCTGTGAATTGGATTTCCTAAGGAGAGAGAAAAAAAGCATGAGTGGCCTCCAGGCTGCACTAAGGCTCACCTGCATGAGAATTCTTTAGCCAGCTTTGGTGAAGTCATCCAGCATTACTTGAAATGTCATTCACAAAACACGAATCATGTTCTTTTTGTTTTGTTTAGTCTTCCCTACCTTCTGCATTGCTGATCTCTTAAGCACTCCAGCATCCCTGGGGTCATAGCAATGGTTCTTGCTTGAATTGGAGAATCCTTTTAAAAAGTCTTTTTTTTTTCTTTATAGGCTACAATGGTCCAGATTGAGACTCACCTTGGTCCTGTTACCTCACCATCTGAATTACCACCTGTTATTAAGGATGTCCCTTCTCTTACACAGCTAAATATATTGTTAGTTCAGTTCATTAGATTTCTATCAATTTACATATCTACACATAAGTAATTCATGCAAATTATTCTGAGAATGAAGAAGGCTGGAATTATGGTATGACACATTTAATTGATTTGCAGAAACTAGTGGTATTCATGGATGTGATAACTCAAGATTTACATTATTCTATGGTGCAGGAAGTAGGAAAATAATGAATAGACCTTACAGTGGTGAAGATGGAAGCAAGGAAAGCAAGCAAGTGGGCCCAGATTAATCCTGAATCAGTACATTTTTTCACCTATGCCCCTATTATCCTTATTTTCCATGTAGTGCTTTGGATCTGGACTGTCTTCCAAATCTTTCATGTGCTCAGAGGTGGGGCTTTTGGAGGGTGGTTAGATCAAGAAGGTGCTGTACTCATTGGTGGAGTTATCCATTGGTGAATTCCACAGCTGAGTGTATTGTTAGGAAGTGGGTTCTAGTTGGAGGAGGCAGTCACTGGGAGTGTGACTTGAAAGGATATGTCTTCATCCTTGCCTCTTCCCTTCTCTCTCTGCTTCCTGGCCACCATGATGTGAGCAGCTTTTCTCCATAGCAAGCCCTTCTACCATGCCATTTCTGTGTTTGAGTGTGCCAACCATGGACTGAAACTCCTAAAACTGTGAATCAAAATAAAACTCTCCTTATTTAAGTTGTAGTTGTTTGGTATTTTGTCCCAGGGATGAGAAGTGACTAAGACAAACCTTGTAGATTTTTCCATGTATCAAGGATGGAGAAAGTTGGGTGCATAACTGATGTATTTTCCCATGGAAGGCTTGAGTTTTGTAAGCACACAATGAGATTGGATCAGTCAGTGCTTACTACAGAAACAGATTTAATGCATGATAAACAAATATACAAGAATTTACAAGATTGGTTTACAACGGCTGCCCACAAAGTCAGGTGTGGAAGAGTGCAAAAGGGCTATCTGTGTGCTGGAGATCTGAAGGATCCAGTCAAAGGCCTGGGCTCACTGTAGTGTCCTGCACAAGTCTGTATCAAGAGACTGAAGGGTCTGTGCTAGAGGCTGAAGAGTCTATACTGAAAGGGTGAAGATGACATCCAAGGTAAAGGTGAAGACTGGAGCTCCTCCAAAGATACAGAAGCAGCAGCATTCCTTCTTCATTTCCCTTTTATACCAATCTGGTGACAATCCTCTCTAGAGTGGGTCTTCCACACCCAGAACTGTGTTAAGTCCATTTAGTTAGATGTTTCTTACACAGGTTAAAACAGTTAACTGTCACAAAGATGGAAAAGAATTAGACTGAAAGGCATGCAAAAAATGATTGCCCAACCTTTTATTAATTTAAGCATAATATCCTTACATTTCTACAATCAGGTGAAGAATACTAATTCAGATAATTGTCCTATATTAACCACTGGATCCATTATTACAGCTTTCTGAATTGTGTCAGGTGTGGAAAGAATGAATTTATGCATTTAAAAAATATATTTGGTTTATTTTGTTTGGGATGAATAAAAAGTAAACCATGTACAAGAGAAGGTGATTATGAAATACCTTACCTGGATTCTAAATCGGACTCCCCTAATGAGCTGACTTTGGCTAAAGCATTTAGCGTTTGAGGCTCAGGTTCCATCACATGAGGCACTGGGACATTACCATTTATATTTTAGCATTCTTGAGCGAGTCCAATGAGGTTATATATATAAGCAAGATAAAACAATGCCTGGTACTGCTCTCCTCAGCAGCCTGTGGTTCCATCTCACTTTGTTTCTGTTCCTCTTTTCATTCTGGGCTATGGCATTCTTGTCATCTAGCTTATTTGTCAGACCTGGTTCCAGGAACTTGCTGTTAATTGTAAAGCTGAACTGGGAATGGAATGTACTGCCTTTCAGATAAGAAAATGCCTTCACAAGGAGTTCACCACCTCTGGTTGGCACAATGGCACCAGCCTGCCCCACTTAAGCTCCTGGGAAATATTGACTTTTGCATATATCCCCTAATTTGCTCCCCGTATAAATATACTTTCCTTCTACCCAAAGACCTGAAAGGGGAAATTTGAAGCATTGATCTGTCTCTTTTCCAGGTGGCTGGCATCCTCGACAAAATTTCTCTCTCCTCCCTCCACAATACTGCTCTCTCAGGGATTGGTTTTCCATGTGATGAGCTTCCAAACTGAACCTGGGTTTGGTAACAGTTCCTACCAGGAACTAGATGTTGCTTCTATTCATTGTATTTTGTAAACTTTTAAAGTATTAATGCAAGTGTAATGGGTTGTGTTAATAGGTTTTTCTTTTTGTCTCCTTTTTAGTTGAGGTATAAGATATTGGATGCTAGAAGCCACTATCTAGTTATCTTTATCTGATAGTTAAAAAAGACTTGCCAGGAAGTTTAAATGCTGGTTTGATCCATAATGGTTTCATCCATGCTTGGGCTGTGGCTGAGATGCAGATACTTAAGACTAATGTATCTTGTGCTTTCCTACGTTTCCTGGCTTTCTTGTAATTAGGCAGCACAAACATGGCTAGTTCTGGCCAATGGGCTAGGAATGGATGGAACTCTTGTCACTGCTAGGCCAAAATGTACAGAGTGGTTGTAGCTTCTCCTTAACCATGGGGATTGTGATTCAGTCACAGAACTGAAGGTAGAGATCTTCAGTTCATCTGAGGCAGCAGCAACCCTCAGGAGACTTGCAGGTTCTCAGAAGGCTTTGGATGAGAGCACAATGAGGTTTTGCTAAGCTACTGACATTTGGGTGCTTAGTTGCTATAGCAGCATAATATGGAGAAGATCCATATTAGCTTCTCAGTAAAGGATAAGTTAAAAAGTTAGGAAAAGATTTCTTGGAGGAAATTGTCAAAATTTGGAGCATATTCTTTACCCTGTCCTCATGGAGAATGTCAAATTAGTGCTTTCCTTTACCACTGCTCAGTGAGAGGTCTGATTCTTAGCGAGGAGACCATGTAGAATCCTGATGTGTTCATCTGGGCCCATGGTCGCAGAGCAGAAGGCAGGAGGTATTGTGGCTGGTTAGGGAACTGGTTTAGGACAAGGATAGATGAGACACAGTATGGATGAAGTGGAAAAGAGCTGACCTGGAGGTTTTCTGGAAGGACCTAACCCAAGAGAGCCACTTTTAGGGGGTTTAGGGTGCAACAGAAGTAGGTATGTCTGGTCAAGTGCAGAGGGCTGGAGCTGAAGAGGGATCAGAGGTGGCCTGCAGAAGGCCTGGGAAATACCTGTGAAGAAAGGGTTCCTGAGAGAAAGCATGGGCCTTGAGTGTCTGCTGCTGCTGCAGGAAACTTTCAATTCTAGAGGAGGCAGAGGCAGCTTCCTGAGTTGAAGAGAAAAGCAGATGACTAGGTGGGCTCCTGGAGAATGTGGCCTTGACCTTCCCCTGCACAAGGGAGGATCTCTCCTGTCAAATGCAGTTGAGAGTTTTGATGCTAGCTTTGGATTGGACAGTTTTATTATGAAACATGATTTTGAGTCTGAGAGTAGAGGATCTTTTTAAAATGACAAGAGTGACAAGAAAAATAGAAAACTTTAAAATACTCTTGTAAGAAAGATTTTTTTTTTTTTAATAAAAAAGCAGGTTTGAAAGAGCAGAGGAAATTTTTTTCCTGCATTCCTTCTTGCAAAGGTACTATTGGATAAACATCCCATAACCACAGTATGGAGTGTATTAACACCAAAATACCTGACACAAAGCATAATCTCAAATGTGTCATAGAGACACCTTTTCTTGAACTATGTCATAGAGTATGAAACGGAGAGTACCATCGCGTGCTCCTAAATAATACAGAATAAGATACTGAGTCACAGGCTCACAGCTTTCTGAACACTTAAAACATTCTAAGACATCATTTAATTGTAATGCAAAATTGCTTGATAGAGCTCAAAGAAAAATTTAACAAGTTTCCTAAATGCCTTTCAATGTTGGAAGCAATAAAAACACCAAAAGTATAGAGAATTTACTCTGCAAACATGTTCCACGAAGAAGCAGGTAATTATGTTTTTATCAACTATACTTCCTGCATTTTTAAAATGGTTGTATTTTATCTGCCTCTAAAGTGTTTTGCCTTATCTACTGTTCCAGGTAAGAGCAGCAAATAGAGCAGTGATAAGCTCGATTATTACAGACATTGTAGGTTCTGGAAAGTTTTTATGGTTGGAGTCAGCTGGCAGCTGTTATTAACTGAGGCCAGCCACCGGCCATGGTGCTAGGTTAAGTGTTGTAGACTGAATTTTAGATGGCCATGATGTGTCTTCCTTCTTAGTGTAACATAGTGGGAGGTGGTGCTGGATTAAAGGTAAGTGCAGGGGCGTTGGCAGTGAGATCCCTGGCTCATACCTCTGCCTTCTATGGGCAATCAAGGGCAAGCTACTTCACTTATTTAAGCCTTGGGTTTCCTCTGCCTAACAATTATATCATTACCTGCCAACAATTACTCTGGAGGTTAGACATAGCAATATTTGTGAAGCACAAACACAGTGCCAGGTAAACAACACCAAAAGACTAATGCAATAGAATTATATTAGAATGACACAGTGATAGCAAACAAAATGATAAAAAGAACAGATATTATTACAAAGATAAAACCAAAATGATGAAATGACAGTTGGATAGCATGAAGAAAGACAATGATGAAATAAAGTAAAATTTATAGAATTATTATTATAACAAAATGGGCCTATGTCACAATCCTGACACATTTTTCTTCTTTGAAGTAGTTTTCTAACTATAATGGGTTTGATATTCCCTTTTAAATTTTAGAAAAGAGTTAATTATTGAAGACATATAGGATAATGTTTTGGTTCCTTTTTTTGTTTCTGGGACAAAATGTCCAACACCTACAACTTAAAAAAGGAGAGGTTTAGTTTGGCTAACATTTCAGTCCACTTTCAACTGGCTCCAAGGTGGGACCACATGGCAGAGAGGCCTCTCACAGAAGAGCTGCTCATGGCGTGGTGGACAGGAAACAGAGAGAAAAGGGAGGAGCCCAGGAGGGAGACAAACCTTTGGAGGCCCCAGTGACTCCCCTTTTCCAACCATACCCCACTTCCTGACAGCAAGTCAGCTATAAGCCCCCAAAATCTAGCCACCAAAAGCCTGCCTATGGGCACATGGGGCTCTTCGGGGGCATCTAGATATAAACCATAGCAGATTATTTCTTCCAAAATACTTCATAAAGTGGCTGGCACATGGGAAGAGTCAACAGAATTTGCATAGGTTTCCTTCTGTTTCCTTGTTGGATCTGCCTGGTTCCAGCAGAGGATGCCACACACTCATGGCTTTGCTGACAGACTCTTTCCTCCTGTACTGGTGAAGGTTGAGCTGTGTTTGAGTCACCTGAAAAAGGCGTAGGCACGCTTTTCTGAAGATGAACTGATTGCTCCACTTAGACTCCTGTTTCTACCCAGAGATATGTTTACAAGTCTCTCACTTGCATGTGAAGACAATAGGTGATTGCTTCTAGCAGAGGGTTTGAGTGTATGTATTATCTTAATGAAAAGACTGCAAAGTCCTAGAAATATCCAAATGCAGCTTATTCCCTACTGAGTGCATAGATCCTAGGTTTCTATCTGTCAATATTACTTGCAGAATTGGACACTATTTGCAGCTTTGAGAATTGGCTGCAATTCAGGCCCATGCTGAGACTGTTGAGCATTTCCAGGGGAGGTGATTTGTATGGGGAGGAGCTGTAGTCTCTGAAGGAAAGGCATTGTGTGTTTGCTTGCTTTTTTATTTGTTTGTTTGTTTTGTTTTCTTACCAGCTATGTTGTTAAGGCTGTTCAAGCTTTGCAGGAGAGATGAGGCAGAAGGAAAGAGTGAAAACATGAAAGCCCAGTGACACAGAATGCTGCTCTCCATTGTACTGGTTGGCTTTTGCCCATCTGAGTGTTCTCTGGATTTTAAAGTATTAGGCCTTTATCTTTTCTCTGTCCTTCTCTAGACAAAGTGCCATCTGGCTTTTCCCTTTGTGTGCCATTTCTCAGGCAATGACAGTGATAAATAATAAACATAAACCATCCATTTTCCTCTGGCCAGCAGCTTTCTAACAACCATAAAAGCATATGTGTGCACTTAAATACGTGGAATCACCTTTTCGCTCACTCATTTATCTGCTTCAGCTTTTATTCCACTTGCTCTTGGTTTATCTCCTTCATCAGTAACCTCTCAGAGAGCACTTTTTCTTTTAATTGTTTCTCTTCATTATAAATGTATACTAGTTCAGAAATTTGGCATTTTTAGAAAATTGGAAAATAAGTCAAACATCACACTATTCTGTAATCCTATCCCTGAGAGATATGGAGATTTGTGTGTTGTGTTTTTATCTTAACTTTTCCCTGTGCACATATATTTATGTAAATATTTCTATATATTTGGAATTTTATTATATATATATTATTATGTCTTGTTTTTTGTTGCATTTTCTTTTACTGAACATTATAAACATTTTATTATACTAATAAACATATTGTTCATAAAGTTACTGACACACAATATCTCATTGCATGGATATTTGTAACTTATTTAAACTTCCCTTATATATACCTGCTTTTTCACTGTTGTAGATAATGTCACAGGGAGCCTCTTTTCCCAGACATCTCTGCTTCTGTAGAGGTTGGGATGTACAGTGCTATACTGCTTTCCAAAAAAGAACTGTATCCATTTAAGTTCCTTTAGCACTGTGTAAGAGTTCCAATTTTATCAAGCTCCTCTATCACCATGAAGTATAATATTTTGCCTATCACAGAAATTTAAGAAATGGCATTTTAATGTTATTTGAATATATAATTCCTTGACAATTAGTTGCTTTAGTTACAGAGGGTACAAATGTGATCATATCACTCTAATTTCTCCAAAGGATTATTTAAGCATTTATAGCCACTATTTGGAGGAAGTTCAATTTGTCCTTCTTGAGGCTGCCCAGCTGCCCATCTCTTCCTCATGCAAGAACCATGGGGTAGAACTACTCTGATTCCTCATAATTTGAAACAGGGTACCTGGAAAAACAAAACTGCCCCTCTGCCAGAGGCTGTCCTGAAGGATGCAAGAAAAGACAAACTCAAACAGTTCCTTTGCTGATATGTGGACTCCACAGAGGCTCTCCTTTGTTTTTAAGTCCAGCAGTTAGACCAAGCTCACTGTGCTGAGAGGGTGAGGGGCATGTTTATAGCGTTGTCGGTATTACCCAGATATTGTATTATCTCAGAACTCAGGGGTCCCTGCTGTACTGGGCCATTAGCTGCCTTCTCCCTCCTGGTGGGGTCCCTCTGATACAAGATCTCCTTCTCTCTAACCCTCAAAGAGTCAGGAACACTTGGTCCAGCCAAGATGCAAGTTCAGAATCTGAGAGCGGGGTGGGGGAAAGACTTTGATGTCAGAAAGGCTGCTGGACTCCATATGCAAATGGATCTGCTCTTTCCAGGAGGTCTGCCTGCCTGGGGAAAGTGGCTTTTGTAAAGTATTGGGGTTTATAGCGTGCTCTCTGTAAATGATTCCCTGACTTTGAATTTGTGCTTTACCATTTTTTTTTTTTTGGTACTGGGGACTGAACTCAGGACCCTGTGCTTGTGAGGAAGGCACCAGAACAACTGAGCTAAATAGCCGGCATGGGCTTTACTAAAACTGATTTATTTGGGGTAATTTTCTTAATCTCTTTAAGCCTCAATTTTCTAATCTTGTAAAGAGGGATTAGACAAGCACTTTTTTCTATGGGATCCTGATGAGGCTTAAATGAGATAATCCATGGAAGATATACAGTATACCCTAGTTCCGGGCTCAAAGATACTCTACAAAGTTATTATTCTATTAATATACTAAAGTTCAAAAAGGAAGCTTTGCTCCATTATGTGGAGGAACTGCTAGAAACTTATTTCTTGCTAAAAAACAAAAAAACTGTCTTGGCTACAATGATTAGTAATATTAAACTTTTTCTATCAACTCTACTTGCTGTGTTTATTTGCTCTTCTGTGACTTGTCCCTTAAGATCTCTTTGGCTTTCTACTTTTTTAATTAAACTTTTAATTTTGAGATAGCTGTGTATTTACATGCATTTTTTTTTCTCATTGGGAATTGTACCTTTATATAATGCATCTTGGTTCTTATTTTTTCCCCATTCCTAGCCCTCCCTTCACGCCCTCCACCCCTCCCTATTTACAAAGACTTTATTTCCATTTTTTCCATTTCTCATCATTTTTTCCTTTCCCTTCTTTCCTTTCCCCTGCCCCTCCCACTACCCCTACCCCTTTGGACCTTTTCTTCCTATTTTACATTATCGATTATTCATTCTAATCATTGGTACATTTTAGGTATACAATATAATGACATTCATCATTGTAAATTTGCACCTTTACATAGTCTCTCTTGGTTCTTATTTTTCATCCTTGCCCAGCCCTCCCTTCAACCCCTCTAGTCCTCCCTATTTGCAAAGATTTTGTTCCTATTTTTCCATTTTGTCATATTAATCCCATTCCCGTCTATCCTTTCCCCTAGCCCTCCCACTTCCTTCCCCTTTGCCCCTTTTCTTCCCATTTCACATTACCTATTATACATTTAGTCCTTATTTACATTTTCAGTTTCTCACACCAGAGAAACTATTTGGTATTTACACATTTACATGCAGTATTAAGAAATTATACAGACAGCTTGAGTGTCTATATTTTTTTCTCACTTTAAGTATTCTTTTATTCAGTCTAAACAAGACCAATTACTGATCAGCAGAACAGTTACTGAGGCAACATTTTGAGTTTTGGATTAGATGTCTGGATAAAAAAGATGAAGCTCTTAACTACCTGAGTAATCATAACTTTAGTCTTTACACACTACTAGTTTTCCTCAGGATTTTTACTCATGGTGAAAGACCAATCATTCCTTCAAGGTAAAGAGGAAGACCAAAAATATGTCTTTCTTCTTCTTCTTTTTTTTTTTTTAACTTAAAATAGTTATTGTAGGACAAACAAAGTCAAATTTGTATTTCACCCAGGTCCTGACCTGGATGTCAAAAATTTAAATCTCAGAATCTAAAATTATGAACAAAGTTAACTCAGACACAATTCTTTATTAAAAAATTAATACTAGAGAAGTGCCTAAATAATAAAATAAGCACATATTCAGTTATCACATTTACTTTTTCAGAGGAGAGAGCATTTATATCATTAGTTTATTTAGACCTCTAGTATGCTACATTAGTTCAAGAGTTTGATTCATTCCTGAAGAGACTGAACCTCTGGGGATATTCTTCACATCAGTTAAATGGATGAATCAAAATGTCCTCATTTCTTAAGTAGTTGGTGCCTCACTGTAAAGAATGGTGCAGCAAATCCAGATCCAAAGTACAAGGTCATCATAATTAGTAACCACCACTTATTTTCCACTGAAAATAGTCAATTTCTCCTTGGCCCCTCCTACTAGTGTCTGTGATAGACCACAGAAACTGTGAACCACTGGATATTCTGTCCTAATATGACACTGCTGGAACCTCTGTGAAAGACACTGAGACCAAAGCCCGTGTCTGTATTATAAGATATCTAAGTTCGTTGTTATCAGAATCCCAGGCAAGAAAGCCTGACTCCAGAGGTCTCAACAGACCAGGTCTGGCTACTCATCCTACAGCAAACGAAGAGACAAATGGTGGTGCATCAGAAAGGAATTGATTTCAGGGTGCCCAACACAGGGGAGATGGAACTAGTGACCTAGTAGTGTCCTCCAGGTACTGGCAATAGCTCCAGGATTACACAGGGAAAGAACAAAGACAGAGTCTGCGAAGAAGATAGCAATCTTGATCTGGCTGCGGGCTGGAGATAATTATCTGAGGTTGTCCCATGGTGGAGTGTCTGCCTGCAAAGCTCCCTGTTCTTGGAACTTGGGATAAGCTATTTGCAAAGAGAAAACAGGTCAGAGGAACTAAATGGAGTCACTTAGGGTTCTCCATAGATATATGTATGTATATATTTCTGTTTCTCTTTGTTGTTTAGATTGTATAATTTCTATTTTCTAGGTTATTATTTCTTTCTTTCCTCTGGCATAGACATTCTATTGTTGCATCCATCTACTAAATTTTATTTAGGTTAATATACTTTCCAGTTCTAAAATTTCCATTTGGTAATTTTTTTATATCTTCTTCACTGAGAATTCCTATTTCTTTGATGAACTTTTTTCATCTCTTGCTCCCCTCTCCTCCATGAAAGTTGAGATTTTCCTGGTTCTTTGTGCAGTATTTTTTCTTAATGTCATGCTTTTATTTTTATTTTTCTATAGTTTTTTTATTTTATGAAAAAATAAAATTTCCTGGCCAGGGATTTAGCTCATTGGTTTCGCTGCCTGCTGCTCAAGTGCAAGGACCCGAGTTCGATCCCTGGTACCAAAAAACAAACAAACAAAAAATAAAGACAATTTAAAAAAAAAAAGAAAAAAGAAAATTTCCTAACAAAGTAATAAGAGAATAATAATAGTTAACACAAAAAAATTGACAAAAAATGATTCTTTTTTTATGAAGAAGAAAAAACAGATAATAGCACAAAACTTTGTCAATGCATACCCATGTTCATAGCAGCAGAATTTATAATACTAGATTTTGGAAACAGCATATATGCCCATCAACAGATGAATGGATAAGGAAAATATGGCTTTTATAACAGAGTACTACTCTGCCATAAAGAAAGGTAAACTTGAGAGGCATTTGTAGATAAATGGATACAATTGAGAATATAATGTTAAATAAAATAAGTCAAACACACAAGATATAATGTATGTCATTTTTGTATGATGATTTTAAAATTTGAAACCTGTACATACTTGGTATTAAGTTATAAGATTCTGGATCTTATTTAGACTTCCATTTTAGGTATTTTTTCTAACTTGCTCTGTGAGGGGCCATCATCTCAGTTCTCAGTAAGATGGGAATCCCTGTCCCTTACTTGCCCTCTGTTGACCCTGAGGGGATTGAGGCTCCATGTTACCGCTGGGCAGGATTTTGTTGACTCCAGTTTACAGGAATGAGGAGGGTGCCTTGTTATGTTCCTACATGGCCTCTAGTGGTAGCACAGTGAAGGAGGTGCATCCATTAACACTGGATGGTGGTAAAAATCTTGTCTCTCCCCTCATCCTCCTCTGACCCCACCTGAAATGGAGGGACTGGAGTAGCTGGTAACTGCTAGGTGGCTGACTTGTCACTGATGGAGTCCAGGCTTTCCAGTTGGTCTTCACTGACATTGTGGGTGTGGGAGATCATGTTATTTCCCAGCAGAGATGAAAGTCTAGCTTCCAACTCTTCCATCTCTGACACCACCCCCATAAGTGAGTACAGCACATTTTCACACATTTATACAGCATGAAGAAGTTGGAAGTCAAAGATCCTGCCAGCCTTTGCTGGCCTGGGTGGGGTGATACTTTTTTCTGTTGTGTTTGATTGGAGTCAAATGATTTATTGTTTAAAAGTCATCAGCCTTTAGAGAAGCTGCTCCCTTTTGGGAGCCTTTTACTAAGGAAAGTAGGCTTTTTGGATGGCTTTTGTGTTTGGTCTGTTCTTACTGGCATTTCCAGGTTGTTGGCTTCTTCAGCACCATGTCTTGTATAAGCAGCAGAAAAGATCTGTGCAACTTTCCACTGGGTTGTGCCTCAGACACTGAGGTCCCTAACCTGTCTGCCTTCTTCTCTCTACCTTTCAGGGTCTTTTTATGTTTATTTCATATGTAATGTCTAGGATTTTAACTTGTGTGTCAGCTTCCTGTCACTATAACAAAATGTCTGGGCTAGCTTATAGAAAGGTAGGCTTTATTTTGGACGCTTCAGTCTCTGACGGTTGGCTATAAGTTGCTTTCAACTTGTGGCCAGGTGGTATATCATGGTGGAAGCATGTGTTAGAGCAGAATTGCTTACCTCATGGTTAGGAAGTAAAAAAAGACTAGAAGTTTGGGGTCCCACACTTTTCTTTGAGGACATACCTACAGTGATGAGAAAACCTCCTACTAGTTCCCACCTCTTAAAGTTTCCATTCTTTTCAGTAGCACCAAGCTGGTGACTATCCCTTTAACACATGGGCCTTTGGGGGACATTTAAGATCCAAACTACAGTATGTTGCTCTTAGAGGGAGGAATAGGGAACAGGGCATGTACTCCACCTCCCCAGACGAACAGCTGTGTCTCTGCTTCCTTTAAAAAAATCAAGTCCTATTGCTTTTCTTGTGCACTTTTTCCAAGTAAATATTAAGTATATCATCCTCCTGACTGTCATGATTATAAAATATATATATTTCCCCACATATGATTATTTTATGCTCTTCTAAAACATATGGGACATATTGCTGGACACTTTACAAAAAGTAGCATATTATTGATGGTGATGGTGATGAAGTAAAAAACATTGGCTAAAATGAAGTATTTATATCTTTGACTGAACTAAGATATCTAGGTTGCCTCCTGTTGTCATGAATAATTGAGAACTAGTTCCAGGAGACCTCAATTTCAGTGGTAGTGTTAAGGTTTACACATTCAAGTCCTCAAGTTGGAAGTGCAACTTTAAGGGACCGACCAGGAGGCTGCTGGCAATTTTGAAAGTTGTCAATATCAAGACAGCGTAACTTGCATCAAATCCAAATGAGGTTAGGAACTGACAGCCCTCATGTACACATGCCTGTGATTATGACTATTACAAAGACTCTGAAGCTTTTACACAGAAGCCTGTAACAGACTTTTTTTAAGGACTTTCTGAACTGTAGCTTTCTAAATGTCACAGAGACCACTGGTTGATACAGAAAAATACTTGCTTGCCTGACACACTGTCTCTGCATTAATGAACCTACAGCAACTCCTGTGATAAATCCCTGGAATTGATGTTCTCTTTATTTCAAGACAAACTACACGTGCTTCTCTCTTTTGCCTTCTTTTGTTTGTTTTGTTGTGCTTTTCTCTTTTGCTTTCTTTAGTTTGTTTTGGTACCAGGGGTTGAACTTGGGTCCTCACGCTTGAGGCAGGTGGCAAAACCATTGAGCTAAATTCCCAGCTCTCTTCTGCTTTTAAGAGATTCCTCTTGCTTTAACTTCCTTGGGTTTGTTGATGGTTCCCATAGCATGCAAATTCCAGATTTCAATCCTCTGTTACTCTGAATAAACTGAGTATTACTAATGGGAGTCTCTTTGTTATTTAGGTTGAAACAACACAAACAACACCTTAGCCTCCAGCTGGGCTGGAGATGGTCTTGTTAAAAGCTCATGCTGGCTCTGCAGATGGACTTTAATGAAGTTTTAATGCTGTGGATAGGTAGAGCTACAGTGAGCAACTTGCTCCCTTGCAAAATGTTGACCTGTACTTCATGATGGAATGCGGCAAAGTTGGATTCTCTTAGAACTTAATGACTCTAAGTTTGTTACTTATATGGCAATTCCAGGTAGTTTGTGGGCTCTCTGGCTTCACAATTAGGGGATGCATTCAGGAAAATTGTGGTCTTTGGAATGATGGTTTTGGATAATTCTACTTGTATTCTTTACCTTGACTCATGAATTTGTTTATTCCATTGTTTGTTCACTTATTAAATTACTATTGTCAGGTAAAAGGGCCGAAGACCAAGACCAGACCAGGCCACACCAAGCCTTTATTAGGGGAATAGATCTACCGGGCTGTCTCTGAACAAAGGAGAGACAAAAGCAATATGGCCGGGGCAGGGAGAGTCTTTTATAGGAACTGGGGTGGGGTTTGTAGGGGCAGAGGTGGGGTTGAGTGAGGTAGTGACTAGGGAATGGAGGAGCCCATGATGTCACTAGGTGGTAGGAGGTGAGCAAGTATTAGGTTACTTTCTAGGCGGGAACAGGGGCATGCTGGGAAGAAGGGTTTATTCTTTGGTGGGAGCAACCATCTTGGCATGATGTCACACAGGGGAGGGGGCAAGGCACCATAGGAAGAGGGCAGCTACTATACATAATAGCTGCTGAGGTGGTGGGAGACCTATCAACTATGTTATTTTCAGGAAGCACAGGGGAAAAATAAATGAAAAATATTCTTTTTTCCTGACAGGATTGATAGATTTCCCTCCGATTTAGGGTGGCTGCTGTATATAATAGCTACCTTTTTTCCAACATGCCCCTACTCCCACCAAAAGAGTGACCTAATACTTGCTCTCCTCCTAGCAACTAGTGACGTCACAGGCTCCTCCAGTCCCTAGCCACTACCTCACTTAACCCCACCCCAGCTCCTATAAGAAGCGCCCCCTGCCCCAGCAATATTGCTTTCATCTCTCCTTTGTTCAGAGACAGCCTGGCAGATTGTCCCTGCAATTAAGGCTTGTTGTGGCCTGGTCTGGTCTTGGTTTTCGGCTTTTTTTTAACTGACAAGGATGATAATGGTTAAGAACAAGAATGGCTACTAAATTTGGTGCTATGGAGGAGGAAAGTACACAATCATCTCAGAGTGCAAAGCAGAACAAGCAAGGGCAGTCAGGGAAGGCTTCCCTAAGGAGGTAGTGTTTGTAAGACTTCACCTGAGCTGAGTCTGGCTGAGTAAGCACAGTTGGGAGAGTGGAGCAGGCCACTGTGCTAGAAAAAGTAGCCAGTATGGAGAGGATCCAAGACTGGGAAACAAAAGATGTGTAGAGAGATGAGTCTGGAGAGAACAAGGAGGTTAGGTGATGGAGATCCTTATTGTCAAACTATGATGTCTAGATTTCAGCCTGAAGACAATGGGCATCCCTGTAAAGTTTTTATGGAAGGCAGTAACACAACGTTTCAGAAAGATTATTCTGTCGTATGGAAGAAGAATGTCCTCGGAAGAACTTTTGCTTGGTCATGCCTGTCAGTCTTGGAGGGATTCAGTATGCTTATTGTGCTAAGCTGTAATAACTTTATATGAACCCAAGAGCAGTGTTTTGTTTATGTGCTTATTTGTTTTGTTCTTATGAATGAGAATTAGGAGGATGTAAGATAGGTCCAATTTTGTGGTGAACCCTCCAAGCTGTACTAACTAGACAAACATATATTTGCTGAAATTTAAGAGTTGTGGACTTTGTTCTAATCCACAGATAGCTGAGAGCTGCTATAATCAGAAAACTTCTTTTCCATCCATTTGTGTAAATAACAAAAAGGTCCTTTCTTGTGTGTTGTGAAGATTATCATGAGTGAAAAAATAGCTGCTTTTCAGTGCATTGGAAAAGTGATAGGAGTGCTGGTAAAAGAGGGGGAAATGAAGGCCATTTCCTATTCATTTCCTCTCTTGCATCAGAAGCCATTAAAATGTAAATTAAGCCACTGAACACCAAGTCTGGCAGAAATGGGAAAACAGGACAAAAGGTGTTTGAAACAAGACTAGTGGGGTTGGGAAGGTGTGAGATGTGGGGATGTTGGGGTATATTTGCTGTCCCCAAGAAACAATATTGCTTTCATCAAGAGGAAGAAAAAAATAAATTCTCTGGTTTCCTGTGTCCCGAGGCTCAGTTTAATTAAAGCAAGAAAGGGCAGAGAGATGTGATAAATAAAACAAAACCTAGATCTGTAGGAAACTGCCCCAGAGAAGTCAGAGGAGCTCAGGGTTGGTAATCATCACTACATGAGGGATGAGGTACATCAAGGATAGAAGGTGTCATGTGGACAGCATAATGAAGCGCCATATGGAGGGAGATAGTAAAATCAAAACACCTTTTATAATATCAGAACTAAGATGCAGGGAGCACGCTTGAGCAGAGGTTCTCTGCAGTTTGACAACACAAATCATTGATGTCTTCTTTATCAACTTGGGAGATGGGGAATGGAACAGGTGGTACCTGCAGGTGAGGTCTTTGGACAGGAGCCACTTAAGAATTTCACTGGAAATATGAAGGAGGAATAATGGATAAAGTAAATGGTAAGAATCACATTTCAAGTGGTCTTGGGGCAAATGATATATGGGCAAAAACATAACAAGAGATTATAAGAATACTTGAAACAAATGAAAACCTAGTTGCCGAAAACATTTTAGCAAATCCAGGTTTGACTCTTTGGGACTTGGGTGACTTTAGGTAAGTCATAGTTTCTCTATTAGTCAACAAATAGGGCTAACCTATATTTACTTAATTTTAGGTATTACTACCATGTATATAAGGCATTTAAGTAGCATCTGACACACAGAAAATACTATATATTTAAAAGCTATTGGGTTGAGGTCTGTGTACCTGAGTCATTGGACTATCTGGGGACTCAATTTGAGTTAGTAGAAATTTTAAGAAAGTAACCACACAGCACTGAGCCAACATGTTGAAGAATCTAGAGTTGAAGCAGTGAGAAATCAATACCAGAATCCAAGGCCAATAAGAAGGATCAGGATTATATATGGGAGGCTAAGTCATGAGCCGGGGATGGACTGGAGACAGCATGGGTTCAGCGCCAGACTGGGTAAAGCTGCGGGCAGTGTGTAAGCTCCAGGAATGAAGGGATTTATGTCATTATTCATGTTCTAGCCCATGGCAGAACAGTGCCTAGTAAATAGTAGAACTCTCTAAGCATTCGTGGAGTGAATGGCTGAAGTGTCAAATGGGCCATGGGCATGTTGGCCTGGTAAAAAGGAAAAGAAGCAGGATGGGCAGCCATTAGAGAGAACTGCCTTGAGAGTCCTACAGTAAACAGTCTGGGTTATCTGAAGTGCTCAGAAGTAGAAAATCCTGAGTTTGAATAGTAGAAGTAACCCAAGATAGAATTAAAACAGTGAAATACTACTTCAGAAAGTATTTCTGAAGAAATAAAGGATGACTTAAAGGTCTAAAACTGCTGAGTGAGAATAAGAAAGGTTGGGGAACACAAGTTATTCTCTTTCTCACTCCTTCCCTCATTCGATTTGGTTTTCTGTCTTTCATCTGCCAGTCTACACTGATATGAAGAAAGTCATCTCATTTTAATCTTCCTTGTGGCTAGAGTAAGGGCATAGTCAAATGAGTTTAGGGTACAGCGGAGGGATTTCAGTTAACTTTAAAGAAGAGTTTCTTGCAAAAAGTGCTCAATCCTGGAATCTTGTAGTTACTGAAGCAAAGTGAGGAAGTCCTCTGGTCTGAAAGATAGCTGCCAGTCACACCCTTTCTGCATTCTCCAGCGTGTTCTACGATCCTAAGATCCTACATAGAGCAAAAGAATGAAGAGAATGACCTCCTGAGATCCACTACCCTGGAGAATGTGAGTGTGAAGACTGCCTTGGGAGGTCCAGGCTTGCAAAGTGAAACTGGGAGGTGGGTGGGGAGCCGAAGTGGTAAAGAGAGTGAAGCCCAAACACACATTCAAGGCAAATCACAGCACTCTCTCCTCCACAAAGCAAGGATGAGAGGATGTAAAAATTTGGCCTGTTTGTGATTAGTTACTTGTAAGTTTTTAACTTGTTTGGGATATTGTGACAAAGATATGTACAATGGTGCTGTACAAAGTACAATGGTGCTACAATGTGTGTAGGTGCACGTGAGTGTGTGTATATAGATTTATCTGTGTGTGCATGTGTGTGTACATATGAGAATAAAAAAGGGATCTAGATCATCAAATGTTGCTAAAGTTCTCAGAGAACCTCTGTGAGTTTCCATGGAAACATGAGAGGCTAGCTCTGAAACAAATGGCAAGACACTGGAGAAAAGGGCACAGATAGTCACATTTAATGTCTTTTTATAATCTCACTGTTTTAGCACATTTGTGAGGACAAGCAGGCTAAAAGAGTGATCAAAATATTCAGAAATATTTTATATTTTAGTAGAAAAGGAGGAAATTGGTCATGTTTTTGCTTTATATAGGTTTCACAAAAAAATAGAGGTTATTCCTAAGATTCTCTCTTTGATTTCTTACTTTATTTTAGCTTGTGTACCAACTGATTCTTGTTAAATATTTATGGACAAGATTAAAGACTTTATAAAACTTACCAGCTGTCCTCGCCAAAGGATAAAGCAGAGAGTTTTCAATTTAATTGGGTAACTATGTGACCAAAATATCTGACCTGCGAGGGAAATACAAGAATTAAAATATGTAAAGAAATTTTCCAAAGAGAAAATGGCCTTTTACATTTTGTAGCTTATACTTGTATTGCCTTTGGTAATTTGGTGTGAAGGTGTAATTATGGTGTTATCTTTTATAGTTTCCTGAGATTGGAGACACATCTCCCTGTTTCAGAACATCTTCTCATAACACACAGAGAGCAAGCACACAATTGCGGATTGTGTGTGACACACAAGTAGTTATCATATTTCACTTCTAAGAATATTCAATGTAGCTGTCTCATGTCCAATTTACAAAATGACAAAGTAAACTAAAAAGAATGCAGGAGATGGGGAAATCTACTCAACTATCTGACATTTAATGTAACAAATGAAAGCTGAAAAAGAGTTTTTTTCACTTTTAAACCAATTGCCTGGCGTTTAATAGCCACACTTTTTGTGTTGAGCCTCTGATATTGATGTAATAGACCCAGCTGATCTTGGACAAGTCGCCTTTCCCTCTGTGGGTGTGATCCTTGGCTGTAACATGTAGGGGCTCAACAAGATAACACCTGAGATTCTGCAAAGGTCTAAATGTGGAAGCCAAGGTGGGCGAGCAAAGAACCATAGCCAAATCCCTCCCATTAACTGCTGATTTTTGAACAGCCCTGAGAGCTCAAAATGGTTTCGGCAGTTTTAAATGCTTGTGGGAAAAATATATGGAAGAATAATTTTTTTGATATGTGAAAGTTAAGTGAATTTTAAATGTCAGTGTTAATACACAAAGTTTTATTGTAACACATTGTAAGCTCATTTGCTTATGCATTGTTCATGACTGTTTTCATATGCCAATGACACAGATAAAGTATCTATGACAGATACTGTATGGCCATGAAATCTAAACTACTTAACTGTTGATCTTTTACACACACAAAAAAGAGTGTCAACCTCTATCTATATGACTCTGAACCAACTTAAGAAAATCAAATTTGCTCGTTTGAATAGTAACTTCTTTAATAATAGTGATAATTATGTATGGACAAGGTCTTCTTGAAAATTTTGCTGTGTTATTAAAGGAGAAAATGTGATTTTTCTTCTATCAAATCAGACATCTACATGGATCACTTTCTGAATGATTTTTCTTCTCCTAGCCTCACATGTATAGTTAGCTGTACTCCCTGAGGAGTGGGATGGGTGCATAATATAATACATAGACCAAAGATTTCAAATTTCCTTTTTCTTTTGTTACCTTATGCTATGACTTGAACATGTCCTCATGTGTTAGAAACTTAATTTTCAATGCAACAGTGTTGGAAAGTGGGAGCTGTAAGAGATGATTGATCTGTTCAGAGATATCATGAATGTATTGATAATGCTAGCACAGGAATGAGTTTGTTACAATGGAAAATGGGCCCTTGATAAATAGATAAATTCAGTCTGTCTCTCTCTCTCTCTCTCTCTCTCTCTCTCTCCTCTTGATTTTCTATACTCCCTCTATGGGACGATGAGCAAGAAGATTGTCATCAGAGGCAGAAGTCTGGACTTTGGACTTGGCAGCCTCCAGAATATAAGAAATAAATCTCTATTCTTTATAAATTACCCAGTCTCTTGTATTTTATTATAACAGCATAAAACAGATTAAAACATCTTGAGACAAGCTCTCTCATACTTACAGTTCTCAAAATCAGGTCCTGAGAAAATATCTTGACTGGCTGAAATGTAAAAGAAACTAATTATTAGCAAAACTACTGCAGAACTAAGATTTATTGATCCCTTGCTTTGTGCCAGCCACATTGTTAGGCATTTGCATATATAGCATTATTTGTTCCTTCTAACAACCTCATCTCCCAGGAGAGAAAGCCTGAAATGTGGAGAAGTCAAGCAGCTGGCAGGTACAGAAGGGTGGATTTGGGCCTATGTTTGTCTGACTTCAAAGCTTTTGGTTTTACAAAGTCAATTTAATATTTACAAGAAACACTCTTCCAAGAAAGAAACTCACCCAAAGAAAGAAACAAACAAAAATGCTAGAAGACTTGTAAATTCTGGATCCTAGCATGGTCCAGGAACTTTTGTCAGTCTGTTTGGAGGCTTCTCAGAGCCAATGTTGTCAAAACACTTTCTAAATATTTTCCAAGTTCTGTTTTCAGTAGTCAGAGGTGTCCTTTATGGGATTGTTTTCTTTTTTTTTTTTCCCTTAAATTCTTGTATTGGTACATTTTAGGTACCAATGCATTTACATTTATCATTGGATGCTTGTACCTGTACATGATGCATCTTGGTTCTTATGTTTTTCCCCATTACCTGTGCACTCTTCACCCCCTCCAACCTTCCCTATTTACATAGACTTTGGAAACAGCCCAAGTGCCCATCAACTGGAAACTGGATAAAGAAGATGTGGTTTTTTTAATAAAATGGAGTACTACTCAGCCATAAAGAATGAGAAACTAGAGACATTTATAGCTAAATGGATGGATATTGAGGCCATACTCATAAGTGAAATAAATAGGACACACATGTTTAAATACTGAACTTTCTCTAGTGTGAGAAACTGAAAGTGTAAATAAGAATTAAAATGGTTAAAATGAATAATTGATAATTTGAAATAGGAAGAAAAGTTTCAAAGGGGTAGGGGTGGAGGGAGCAGAAGGGGAAAGGAAAGGAGGGAAAGGAAAAATTATGAGAAAAGAGATTGTTTTCTTTTAAAATGCTATTCCTTCTGCCTAGAATTACCCTCTGCTGTCACCTTGTGTTGTTGATGTCCAAGCTGTATTTCAGAGCTACATCTCGATATGCAGGGAGGAGCCCAGAGGCTTAACACCATTGCTGACCACCCAATCTGTTAGATACTTTTCTTCCTTCAGTGGATTATAGCTTCCACTAGGGGACTGATAAATCCGTGTCTTCTTAGGCTCAACATTCTGCCATGCAGTCACACCAGATCCTGTTCTTCTTGAGATAAGGAATAGTGTCTCAGATCCTCAGATCTTGCAGCACTGAGCATCTCCCTTGTGAAGACAATGGACATTTGTTGAGGAAGATTACATGGAAACCCATTCTATTCTAGCAATTTGCCTCATCGTTTATCTTCTGAGTGCCTCGGTGTGCGAGAGCCTACAAGAACAAGTCAAACGAATTCTCAGGTATTCGTGCTCAGCAGAGAAGGCACAGATTTGAGCTGAGACATGGTATGTAGACACTCTTTGAGAGAGATTCTTCTCACAGGGATGAAATCTTTCCTGTGTTACCTGGGTAGGTCTTCTTATTGCACTGGCCCTTCCTTGCAGAATGGATGCCAGCCCTGCCCCTGTTTAATAGCCCCAACTTTCCAAATTCTGATCTTAATCCTCTTTGGACCTCTAGGGAGTTATATGAACATGGTGTCTTGGGGTAATGAGTATATGCTCTAAAGTCAATACATTTGTGTTTTTAGTTCTACTTCTGTCATGTTCAAGCTGTGCAGCCACGGCATTTATTTAAATTTTGTAGACATCAGTTTACTCATTTGTAAAACACGAGTACTACTGGCATTTACCTCAAAGATATTGATCATAAGATGGGAAAATACACACAAAGCACTTATTGACAGCAATCATAATTATGACACCTAGGTAACAAGAAAACTACCCAAAGTTGCTTTTGATTAGAGTACATGTAAAGTCATAATGACCCAACGTGTCATATTTTCATTCACTTTGCAGATGGCTGATGTAGACATTTGGGAGGGAAAAGATAACAGAAGAAAAATTGAGAAGGCCTTTTTACCTCCCTCCTGTCCTCCTCCTTCACTGGCCCCACTTCTAGCATTATATTGTAGGCAGTAGCATTTAACAGCTTCCAGGGAAACCTTTACCTTGTTGGCCTGAGCCATTTTAAGTGTCTGCTCCTTCAGAGAAGTCATTGGCATGGTGACACTCTGTGGAGGGGAAGTTCATTGTTAATGAACTTTCTAGCTGACAAGGTGGGTCGGGCTTCTGTCACAGCCTTATCCACACCTCATGTGCATTATGGGCTGGGATCAGGATGGGGGTATGGCTGTTCTTTCCATCTGGGTTCTAAGAATAGAGTAATAACAAACCACATAGAGCTTTTGCTATATGACAGACTTAAGAGGTTTTCTCCTACTTAACTCTCATAGCCATGTCCATTTTAGAGATATGAAAACAGATACAGAAAAGTTGTGTGACTTGCCCAAAGTTACACTGCTGGCAGAATCAAGAATCATACCTGAAGTCCTCTGACACCAGGAGCTAAGGTGAGGCAAACCTAAGTGGTTCAGTGTTTTTCAGTTACTAAAACTGCAAAATCTCTGGCAAAAAATTGTGCAGCCTTCAGTGATATACTTTGACTCAGGAGCTCTAGTTCTAATCCTCAGCTTTGTTTTCTTAGGGAAAAAAAATCCAATTGAAAAAGGATTGCACTTAGAGTCATTTAAAAACTAATTTGATAGCTATAATTGTCCTTTAGAAATAAAACCCTTTCTCACTTTGAACTCCATGAACCTTTATTTCTGAGTGTGAGGTGGTGGGGGAAGTGGGAAATTGGAGGTGGGGAGTCAGATGAGCTGAGAAAATAAGTGGATTTTCTCTGATGTCTAATCCACTAATTATGTAGAGCAAAATTGGATCACAATTGTAATTCAGTTTTTACTGTTTGCATTAAGAAATGCTGTTGGCAGAGTTGTGAGCAGGAAAAGGGAGAAGGACATTGCAAATCATTACTTAATGTGAACAGAGTGAATGGTAGCTTTATTTTGGGTGGAGGTAGTTACGATGTTGCATTTGGACTGCTCAATTTAGCTAATGTGACTGCAGCAGTAATGACTAACGTGGCAGCAGAGAATATTAAGGAAAGTAAAGTGGGAAGGTATTTGAATAGAAGTTATAATGACTACTCTGTGTTTGCATACAGGATGAGGAATTTGTTTCATTGAATTTAACAGAATTTTGACTTCCAAATTGACTCTAATGATAGAAACTTCAGGAACATGATAAATCACTGGATAAAAATTTGGAGGTGGCCAGTACTCTCACCCTCCTTCAGGTTTGCCTAGATCCCAGTCATCTCCTCATCCTCCTTGTGTAGTAGTGCTAATCCCTATTGAGAGATCACTTTTCGCCCATCAGCTTGAAGCTAAGTACTTGAGGGTGTTCTTAGCAAACCAAAACCATCAAATGATAACATTCTGAGGGAATATAAAGGTGAATTTCTTCTGACTTAGAGAAGAGGAAGAGTGGGAATAAAACAGCCCATGGGAGGTATGGCTGGGGTAAGCGCTAGTATATTTTAACCTCTCCTATATTTTAACCCATTTTCCATTTTTACAAAAGTGCAACTTGCTGATAGTGTCCATTTAATTTTACATAAATGTACTCTTTAAGGCTGAAGCTAATCCGACTGGTTTTCAATGTGAAAATAAAATATAAAAACTATCCTTGGAGTTATTTCTAAAGAATTTATCTGTAATCCCAATGCAATAGAACTATATATGATGATCAGTATTTAACATCATGCATGGAATTGGTATATTTTTTTCTAAATAGAAATACCACTATCAAAAACACAATGCTATAAATAAATAGATGTCTTTTGTTTCCAAAGACTATATACTAGAGGCATGTGGAAATAATCATAAAGTTGAGATGTTTTGTGGCAAAGTTTGGGGATTAGGCTAGGATTGCAATCTGGGAGTTATCTTGGGGTAAATGCTGTAGTGGCAAATGCTACTGGTGAGTAATCTTGGGGAAAATTGGACATTTAATAACTTATGGTGATCTTTTAGAAGGCAGTTTTCCTTAAAGTCTGCCATTTATGTTTACACAGTCCTCCATGTAGCAGAGTATGTTTTTCCCACCTACCTACCAAGCCGGCAGCAAACCAGCAGATCGGATTATAACATTTTGTACTTAACTTGCCCCCTGAGCTCATGTCCTCCTTTTCAGTTGGGTATTTCTCTTCTAATTCTCAGGGAAACTCATGTTTTAAAGCCACTTCCAGGAAGGGCAGGGCAGTTGGACAGATTGTTGACCCTAGTGCGGTTCTGGAAAGAAATGGCAACTCCCCTTCCAATGAAGACTGTTGAGCCCCAATAACCAGGGTGTGATGTGGACCAAAGAAACCAGGAATAAGGCTCTAAAGACTTGACTTCCACCAGCTGATGAAAACACTTTACTCACTCCTTGCCACAGCTCAGGTGATTGCTTGAAAACAGCTTTATTATGACATACCATAAAATTCATCCACTTAAAATATGCAATTTACTAGTGTCCAATTATGCACAGACTTGTGCAAACATCAACACAATACATTTTAGAACATTTTCCCCTCCCTCCAAATCCCATACCCATATCTGTCACTCCACCTGTTTCCCTGCCCCACAGCCCTGGCAAAAACTAACTTACTTTCTTTCTCTATAGATTTGTCTATCTTGGAAAGCTACAGTTTATGTATTCTTTCCTTTACTTAACAAAATTTTTTCAGGGTTCATTTGCATTGCAGCATGTATCAGTACTTCATTCCTTCTTATTGCTGGGCAATATTCCATTGTGCGGATATACCACAATTTGTTTATCTATTAATCTGTTGATAGACATTTCAGTTGATTGGACTCTTTGGGCTTGGGAATCTCCCAGCACAGGATGGTCACTACGCATGTGCATGCCCTCACTGCCCTGTACCATTAACAGATCTTCTGTTCCTCTTGTGGCCTCTTTTCCTGTTTTGACTTGTGAATTTTCCAGCTGGTGCCTGCCTGGAGCCCCCATGAGAGCACCCCAGGCTCCATGCTCCTCCCTGGCCTGAAGTGGGTGCCCACTGTCTTCCTCTCATCCCAGCTCTGTGCTGCCTCTCATGCCCTTACCTTCTTGTTGCCTATTGGAACCAATCCCAAATCAGTCAGATGAGACCACATCCTTATTAGCTTGCTGCCTCCTGTATCCCACTCCCTTTACTCCTGTTTTGAAAGCAAGCTCCCCCAAATTACTAGAACAAGAGTCCCTCTCTCAGACCATAGACAAGTCAACCTGAGCACCTTCCCTCAGAATTGTCTACAGTTAGAACCTAGCCCTCTTTATAGCTGCCAGTCTCTACCCAATGAAAATGGATCATATCAATAATTAATCACAAATAAATCCTCCTAGTACATTTGTAGGGTAATGTGTTTCTTTCCTGATAATGCCTTAATTTCACAAAGCATTTATTTTTGGGTCTTGCTTAAGTAGCAGACATAATGGGGAAATGCCAGTGAATTATTATGAATAGAGCTGATAGTGCCTGCAGGGAGAAGAAAGGGTACTAACAGGTGGGGCTTTCAGCATCTACAATGATTTGACTGGGGTTTATCTCCTCCAAAAATTATCTTGCAGTTTGATACACATTGTGTGGCATTGAGAAGGTGGGAACTCAATCCAACTATGGCATCTAGAAGTGGGGCTTTTGAGGGGTTACATAAAGTCCTAAATGTGGGTTCCTCATGACTGAATATTTGGGGATTTATATGGAGAGGAAGAGAGACCAGAAGACACATGTACACCCCTGTATTTTGCTGTGGAAGGCCCTGTACCATCCCTGGACGCTGCCAGAAAGAAGACCATCACCAGATGTGACCAGAACTGTCAGCCAAAACAAACCTGTTCTCTTCATAACTGATGTAGTCTGTGATGTTGTATTATTAACAACAGAAAATGGACTAATACAGCAGCTATCCTAGGATTTTCTGAATTACCCTTCCCTTAATCTGTACCCACCAGGGAATTGATCTCTTCCTCTTTGATGTCCCCAGTTTATGTAATTGATGAGTGTTTTTGTTTATTGCACTGACCATATTGCATTGCATTTGTTTTCCTGGTTGTCTTCTGCTCTAGACTGGAAGCATCTAGAGAGGAAAGACCTTGTTTTATTCATCTTGAGATCCTCAGTGCTTATCAGAATACTGAATACCCAGTAGGAACTCACTTCCCCCTCCATTGTCATATACATCGGACCTGGGCATACACATGAATAACACATATTAACATGGTGGGATAAGAATCTATAATATGAATTGATTTTTTTTTGGTATTTTCCAAATTTTCAGACTGGAAAATTATACTTTAGAATGAGGAGAAGAGAATAGAGAAGGAGATGATGAGAAATAGTAAGATAATCAGTCTCTAGAATAGGTTTCGTGGAGGACATGAGGTAGACTAGTCAGATCCAAGAACAGAGAGTACTGGTATTCTCCCTGGTAGATCCTCTTGGAGGAAACAGGACCCATGAAGTGAGTCTAGATGGAAGGTTTCCAGTGTGAATACATTGGGCCTAGAAGCAACAGACCTTTCTAAATACAGAGTCCAATGGGTGGGGTCAGATATGACTCAGCATTTACTTGTGTTTGTAAACTGGGACTATCCGGCTGGAAAAATCTCTAGAACACAGAAAATTCCAAAATCACCAAAATTGTTTAGCTATCTTTGTAAGATAAGAAGTCAAACAAAGGAATGAAATTGAATTATAAAAAAATACAAAGTTATATTTGGTGCAGAGATCAACTTTGGACTAAAACTTTATGAAGAGTAAAACTAAGAACTCCAGGCAGATAAAACAAGCCAACAATGGACATATTGGCCAGAAGGATTTAGGCTAAAGGAGGCTCTGGGTTCTGGAGTGTGGTGTTGCTGGCTAGCATGAGCATGATGTGATACTGGAAAGTAAAACTAAAGCATGAATTTGCAGAGTACAAGATTTAATTGGAAAGTAGGAGAGAAGATGGGAAAGGGCTCCAGCTTAAACCGAGAAGGTACACTCTGAAGAAGAGAATCAGACTGGCCCACCTATGAAAACAAGACCCAGGGTTCAGTTGATCATTGCTTCAGTTTTAGTTTTTTAGCTCTGGAGTAGTCCTCATGGCCTGAGGGGCGGTTCCATTCCCATGAGATAATGGTCTTTGTTTGCAGTTGGCTTCAGTCCCAGGAGGCTCTGTTTTGCCTCAGATGGCAGTTGACTATTGATTAAGGACAATGGCGAGAGACTTAGGTGTCTGGACCTGGATGTTGTAAAAGTTGGTAACTGGTAGTCCCCATGAATCTTGAAAATTACTTTGGTAATTTTATCTTGTCTTCATTTTATCTTATGTTGATGTCCTCTGTCTTGAAAGGGGATGAAATAGACTAGGCAAATCTAGGGCTGGGCAACTTTGCTCTGTTGATTTTTCTTGAATGAGTAGTAACATCTATTCAAAAAAAATTTTTTTTAGCATAAATTCTTTTGGTACATTTTAGGTATACAACATGTTTACATTTATCATTGGGTACTTGTACCTGTACATGATGTATCTTGGTTCTTAATTTTTCCCCATTACTTGTGCGTCCTTCCCCCCTCCACCCTTCCCTATTTACATAGATTTTGTTTCCATTTTTTCCTTTTCTCATAATTTTTTCTTTCCCTTCTTTCCTTTCCCCTTCCCCTCCCTCTTTCCCTATCCCTTTGGAATTTTTCTTCCTATTTCAAATTATCAATTATTCCTTGTAATCCTCTTAATTCTCATTTACACTTTCAGTTTCTCACACTAGAGAAACGATTCTGTACTTACATCTGTGTGTCCTATTTATTTCACTTAAGAGTATGGCCTCAATATGCATCCATTTAGCTGTAAATGTCTCTTGTTTCCCATTCTTTATGGCTGAGTAGCACTCCATTTTATAAAAAAAATACATCCTCTTTATCCAGTTTCCATTTGATGGGCACTTGGGCTGTTTCCAAGCTTTAGCTATTACAAACTGTGCCGCTATGAACATGGATGCACATATATTGCTGTGTTATGATTCTTTTAATTCTTTTGGGAAGATACCCAGTAGGGGTATAGCTGTGTCAAATGGGACCTCTAGTCCTAGTTCTTTGAGGTATCTACATACTGATTTCCACAGTGGTTGCACTGGTCTGTACTCTCACCAACAATGGAGCAGTGTTCCTTTCTCCCCACAACCCCACCAGCATTTGTTATTGGTTGGTTTCTTAAAGGAGCCATTCTTTCTAGGGTGAGGTGGAATCTCAGCATTGTTTTCATCTGCATCTCTCGAATGACCAGTGATGTTGAACATTTTTTCATATGTTTATTTGCTATTTCTACTTCTTTGTCTGAGAAATATCTATTCATTTCAGATGCCCATTTTTGAATTGGGTCTTTGAATTTGGGGGTCTGATTTTTTTCAGTTCTTTATATATTCTAGATAGTAGTCCTTTGTCTGAGGTACTGCTGCTAAAATTTTTTTCCCATATTGTAGGTTGTCTCTTAGCTCTGTTGGTGGTTTCTTTTGCAGTGCAGAAGCTTTTTAATAAGATGAGATTCCAGTTGTTGATTCTTTGTGCTAGTTCCCACGCTACTGAGGTTTTGTTCATAAAGTCTTTTCCTATGCCAATGTCTTCAAGAGTTCTGCCTAACTTATCTTCCAGCAGGTTTAACATTTCTGTTTTAATATTTAGATCCTTAATCCACTTTGATCTTAGTTTAGTGCATGGTGATAGATATGGGTCTAGTTTTAATCTTTGGAAGGTTGAAATCCAGTTTTTCCAACACTAATAAATAAATAGGCTCTTTCCTCCAATGAAGGTGGTTGGCTCCTTTGTGAAAGATGAGGTGGCTGAGTATGTCTGGAGTTGTTTCTGCATCTTCTACTCTTTTCCATTGATCCTTGGGTCTGTTTCTTTGCCAGTACCATGCTGTTTTTTATCACAGTAGCTTTGTAGAATAGTTTCAAGCTGGGGATTGTGATACCCCCTGGCATGTTTCTCTTGCCTAGAACTGCTTTTGCTATTCTAGGTCTCTTATGGTTCCAAATGAATTTTTGGATTGTTTTCTCTAGTTCTGTGAAATATATGGTTGGAATTTCAATTGGCATTGCATTAAATCTATATAGAAGTTTTGGACGAATGGCCATTTTCACTATATTGGTTCTTCCTACCCATGAACAAGGGATGTCTTTCCATTTTCTGATATCCTTTTGATCTCTTTTTTAGAGTGCTGTAGTTTTCAGTGTAGAGGTCTTTTGCTTCCTTTGTTAGATTGATTCCTAGATACTTCATTTTTTGTATGCTATTGTAAAAGGAATTGTTTCTCTAATTTCTCTCTCAGTGAGTCTGTCATTTGTGTACAAGAGGGCTATTGTTTTTGAGTGTTGACCTTGTATCCAGCTACTCTACTGAATCTGTCAATTAAGTCCAGAAGTCTCTTGGCAGAGTTTTTTGTGTCTTCTATGTAAAGTATCATATCATCAGCAAATAATGATAGTTTAACTTCCTTCTTTCCTATCTTTATTCCTTTTATTTCTTTCTCTAGTCTAATTTCTAAAATTATATTGAACAGGAGTGGTGATAGTGGGCAACCTTGTCTTGTTCCTAATTTTAATGTGAAAGTTTTCAGTTTTTGACCATTTAGTATGATGTTGGCTGTTGGTTTTTCATAGATAGCCTTAATCAGGTTGAGATAAAGACCTTCTATTCCAATATTCTGTAGGGTTTTTATCATGAATGGGTGTTGGATTTTGTCAAATGCTTTTTCTGCATCTATTGAGATGATCATATGGTTTTTGTCCTTGGCTCTGTTAATATAGTATATTACATTTATTGATTTATGTATGTTGAACCATCCCTATATCCCTGGGATAAATCCAACTTTGTCAGGGTGTATGATCTTCTTGATGACCCTCTGTATTCTGTTTGCCAGTATCTTGTTGAGGATTTTTGCATCTATGTTCATTAGGGAGATTGGCCTGTAGTTCTCTTTTGGGGTTGGGTCTTTCCCTGGTTTTGGAATCAAAGTAATGCTTGCAGGAATTAATTTGGAAGTATTGCTCCCCATTCAATTTCACTGATGAGTTTAAAGAGTAATGGTGATAGTTCTTCATTAAATGTCTTGTAGAATTCAGCAGTGAAGCCATCCGGACCTGGGCTCTTGTTTGTTGGTAAATATTTTATTATATGTTCAATTTCATTCATTATAATTGGCATATTTAGAATTTCTATATCTTCTTCATTTAACTTTGGCAATTCGTATGTGCCTAGGAATCTGTCCATTTCTTTTGTGCTTTCCATTTTATTAGAGTACAGGTCCTCGAAGTAGGTGTTGATGATCCTCTGGATTTCTGCTGGATCTGTTGTGACTTCACCTTTTTCATTCTTAATTGCATGGATTTGAGATATTTCTTTCCTTTTATTTGATAAGGTTGGCTAAAGTTTAATTGCTTTTATTTATTCTTTCAAAAAACCAACTCTTTGATCCATTGATTTTTTTTTTGTATCATTCTCTTAGTCTCCATTGCATTGATTTCTGCTCTGAATTTTATAATTTTCTCTCTTGTGAGAACTTTGGGTTTATCATGCTCTTCTTTTTCTAGGAGCTTGAGGTTTCAGCATTAGGTTGTTTATTTGAGCTCTCTCTGTTTTCCTAATATGAGCATTTACTGCTATGTATTTCCCCCCTATAACTGCTTTCATTGTGTCCCATAAATTCCTGTATATTAGAAACTGTCTAATTTCTTCTGTTACCCATTGATTTTTCAGGAGAGTGTTACTCAATTTCCATGTGTTTGTGGGGGTTTTGCAGTTCCTTATGCTATTGATCTCCAATTTTATTGCACAATGGTTTGATAATATACAGGGGGTAACTTCAATTCTTTTATATTTACTTAAACATGTCCTATGAGCTAGCATGTGGTCTATTTTGGAATATGACTCGTGTGCAACTGGAAAGAATGTGTATTCTGATTTTGTGGGGTAGAACACTCTGTAAACATCTGTTAAGTCCATTTAGTCAATAGCTTGGTTCAGTTCTAGAATTTCATTGTTGACTTTTTGTCTAGATGATCTGTCTATTTGTGATAGTGGGTTAGTGAGGTCCCCCATTACAACTGTATTAGTGCTTATTTGGCTTTTCCTGTCCATTAATATTTGTTTTGTATAGTTAGGGGCATTCGTATTTGGTGCATATGTATTTATGACTGTCATCTCTTCCTCTTGGATTGTTCCCTTTACTAGGATGTAGTGAACATCTTTGTCTCTCTTAATTAGTTTTGGTTTGAAATCTACCTTGTCTGCAAATAAGATTGCTACCCCTGCTTTTTTCTGGGTTCCTGTGGCTTGGAGAACTGTTTTCCATCCTTTTATTTTCAGTCTATCAATTTCTTTTTGAGTTAGGTGTGTTTCTTGTATACAGCATATTGTTGGATTTTGCTTCTTAATCCATTCTGCCAGTCTATTTCTTTTGATTGGTGAGTTGAGGCCATTAACATTGATGGTTATAATTGATAGATATTGACTCATCCTTGTCATGATGTTTTATTGTTGTTGGCTCTTTCATTTTTCATTTTTCCACCTTCCCCTTTAGTTTCTAGCCTTGCTTAGTGGCTTCGATCTGTTGGGCCTCATGGAGTTGTGACCTTCCTTGTCTTTTCTAGAATATTGTTTAGAATTGTCTGGAGGGCTGGTTTAGTGTTGATGAAATTTCTCAGGTGTTCTTTGTCATGAAAGAACTAATTTCCCCATTGATTTTGAAAGATAATTTTGCAGGATACAACAGTCTAGGTTTTTAAATTATTTTCTTTTAGGGTTTGAAATACTTCACTTCATGCTCTCCTTGACTTGAGGGTTTGTGTTGAGAAATCTGCTGTGATTCTGATGGGCTTTCCTTTGTAGGTGGTTTGTTTCTTTTCTCTAACTGCTTGTAGGAATTTGTTCTTCTGTTGGGTTTCTGGGATCTTGACTATTATATGTCTAGGTGTAGTTTTTTTTTTTTGATCATGCCTAGTTGGAGTTCTATATGCCTCACTTATCTGTATGTCCAATTTTCTACTTCTGTCTGGGAAGTTTTCTACTATTACTTCTGTGAACAGTTTTTTATGTCAATTTTATTTTCTCCTGTTTTTTTGTGGACTTCTATCAGTCTTTTGTTATTCTTCTTTGCATCATCTAGCAGCTGCTGGATTGATTTCTCATGGTCTCTCACTATTTTTAAGAAATCTCTGTTTTCATGGTCCTTCACCGCAATCCTGTCTTCTGTATCTGATACTCTATCTTCGCATTCCCTTAATATACTGTGAATTCTTTCAATGGAGTTTTTTTGTTTGTTTTTGCTTTTTTTTGGTACTAGGGATCGAACTTGGATCCTTGTGCTTGCGCAGCAGGTAGCGAAACCACTGAGCTAAATCCCCGGCCCCTCAATGGAGTTTTTAATCTCCTGGATATCTGTTTGAATCTGTTTCATGGATTCTATTTCTTTCTTATGTTGGGTGATCATGGTTTCCATTTCTTTCTTATGCTGAGCACTCATGGCTTCCAACATGGTTCTGAGCTCATTTATTTATTTATTTATTTATTTAATCTATTTCTGTTCTAGAGCCTCTAATCATGTCTTTCACTCTGCTCACCATCTCTGTAGTTATCTGGGAAATTATTTCTGCTTTGAATTTTTCTAAAGCCTCATTCATCTGTTTTGTTACTTCCTGTGCTATCAGTTCAGGGTGTCCAGGTGGTTGATTATCATATTTTTCTACCTTGTTTCCCCCAGGATTTGCCTTTTGTGGGGTGGAAGCCTGAGTTTGTGCCTTGCTTAAATGTCTTCTCATTTTTTGCTTTTGATACTATCCTTGGTTTAATTCCTGGGTTGATACTTCAAAATTGCTTATTGTAAGTATCTTTGTTACTTGTGTTTAGAACCCTTGTGGAATGATTGCTTTTCAGAGGTGTGTTCCAGTTATAGCTGGTGTTTAGGTTTTGTGACTCTAATGACTCTGAGGCTATTTCATTTTCATTATACCAGGAAGGAAAACTGATTAGATCAATCATAACATCTTAGCCCAAATGATACAGTCAGCAACACCATAGCATCAAGTGCAGCTTAGAGAATGACATTTTGTGGTAGTTATAAATCTGTCACCATTAACTGTTTGAATTAAATCAAAATCAAGGACCAACCCAACATTTGTTTATAGTGAATAGACTTTTCAATATTGCAACATTACCCTTTGGGATGGGGAGTTAGAAGGAGTTGGGGAGGGAGGAACAGATAGGTAGAAGGATCAGGAAAGGTTAGCAGTGAGGCCAGAAGACACAGGAAGATCATGCAAAGTATTGAAGGCAAGAGGAAAAGGTGGAATGAAAGAACAAAGACGTGAATATATCCACCTAACAACAATAGGGAGGTTAGATACTGTATTTACTTTACTTTAAAACTAATGATAATCGAGAGAAGAAAAAAGAGAAGAAAATAAAAATAAAGGAGAAATCTGAATTTGATCCAGAAAGGAATAAGAAGGGAGATGAAAAACAATGTGGGACAGTGAGAGAATGGAGGGGGGGAGAGAAAGAAAAGAGAAAAGAAAGAAAGAAAGAAGAGAAATATAAAAATTTGAAAAGAACAGAAAAAAATTAAGAATTAAAAATAAGAGAAAAAAATTGTTTTTGCAAATAACAAAAAATAAAAATGAAGGGCCTCCTTCAGAGTGTGTCTGCTGTCACAATAGACAATGTGGGCAGCTGTGTGCAGATATAAGTCAATGAGTCTCAGCAAGCCAGTAGGAGACCTGTGAGATTCAGGCAGATTTCCGGCTAGTCCCAAGTTGAGCTCCCTGTCCTCCTGCAGGGTTGACCTCTGCAAGGTTCTACCGCAGGTTCCAGTTGCCCTTTCCCTGAAGATAGTCCAGTTTCTGATGGGAGGTGATGATCCCTCCAACTTACCAAGTATGGTGGTCTGGTGTGCCTTTATTGCAGAGATTCTCTTCACTTTTCCAGTGGCCTTCAATTTTCATCCAGGAGCCTGAGAGAGGCCCTCTTTCTGTTGCTCACTTCTTCTCTATCTTGTAGAGCTCAGGACAAGCGCCTTTATGATCCCCTGTTCCTCTGTAGTGTGGAACCAGGTAGCAGCAGAGCTAGGAGGCCAGAGGTGTGTGTGTGTGTGGGGGGGGACCAGGGCCCTGCAGGCGCCTGGCCAGCTAAGCTGGTTGCATTGTGCTAGGCGCGGGGAAGAAGCAGGGGCTCCGAGCCACACTCACCCTGGGCCTTCTGGTCACAGTTGGCAGAGCCTGGGCTAGTCAAAATTTTAAAGTAAAAATCAATGTAAAAATGAAGGTAAAACTTCTGTACTTATAGATGCCTTGGGTATTAGTACACACAAGCAAAGAGTCATAGGTTTTAGCAAAAATGTGCTGCTAAATCCCTGATTATCTCAGAAGAAAATATAAATCTGCTTTTAATTAGTAACAGGTTTAGTCTCAAGGAGTCTGCCTCCCCTCTGTCCACATAGTGGTTTCTGACTAAATCATTGGTTTGTGATCCAAGGCCCATGGGATTTCAAGGACCCAGTGTTATCATGATTTAATCTCTGGGCTTGTGGTATTGTGTTATTGGCAACAAAAAATGGACTGACAGCATCAATTGTAGAAAGATTTTCTGGGGAAGCCTGGGATTTTTCATGAGGACATGAGAAAAGGGAAAATGGTAGGTGATCCTTTCTTCAGCTGGGCTTTTCCAAGCCCAAACACACCACACACCAGCATCTTATATGCATAACAGGGGAGACCCAGGTTAGAAAACAGCCAGAACACTGACAATGAAGAACGCCTGGTGCTCTCACCATGGGAACTTTGAAACTGTTGCTTCTGTGAGAACTGAAAACCCTGCCAAGGACATACTTGCCTCAAGTTGGGAAGGCAGTTGATAAAACTTTGCTTGATAAATTGAATCATTATTTTTTCCCCAGATACTCTTGGGCAGATTTAAGACTACTTGGAGAAATGGATATCAATATATACAGTACAGATAAACACTCATCTGCAGACATTAATGCATCCAGATAGACACCATATGCAGACATAAATATATAGATACTAACATGCATTGAATACTTCCTATTTGGGGGTTCTATGTATGATTTCTTAAACATGATCTCACTTTATTCTCCCTTCAACAATGAGAGAAGAGTGATACTGTACTATATTTATACAAGAGGAAACTGAGACAGAGTAGTTAAAAATCTTTCAGTGGTTACAGACCTAGAAAAGGGTAAGATGTGTTTATACAATTATGTGTAATAAAAACTGACCCTTTTTAAGATAGTTGTAACAAGTGACTTTATTTGAATAATCTCCTTATCCCCTTCCCCAACACTTACAGCTCATTTAAGATTCATTCTACATTATTAGCCAGAGCTATAAGGCAATGATTCTAACATAATTGTATGAATCAGGGAGACAAGCTCTGCAGAGGAGCTGTGTGACATTCGTGTGCACATGTAGGGCACACAAACATGCGCTCATGTGTTCCCTTGAAATGAAGAGAAAGCGGGGAACATTTTATCTAACACTTTAGCTTCGCAGATGTGGAAGTAGCAGCTCAGGGAATAGGTGACTTGCCCAGGGTCCATGAACCAGATCTAGGAGGACCCTGGGGTGCTTCTACCTGAGGGAAGGAGCGTCACCTGTGGCTCTGCCTCCAGGTGACAAAGCTCCTGAATAAGGGGGCGGGGTGCTGCTCAGCTCACTAACTCTCTTCAACCAAATTTCCACTTCAGAACATGCCTGCAATGTGACTTCTCAGAACACCAGACATCCCTGCCTTGAAATGAGGGCATGGATACATTTTCCTAAGCCAAATTGAAATGGATTTTGGATTATCTCCTATTGTTCAGAAAGACCCCCCCTGGGTCAGCTGCTTTGACCTTTCCCAGCCTCCCAGGTGCCCTGCTTTCCTCTGAATTTGAGGATGTTCTGAATCGCTTCTTTCCATTCCTGACCAGGCAGGCTCACAAGCACTCAGCCTTGCCCCTGAATGAGCCTGCCCTGTTCCCTAAGGTACAGGCAAGATGCAGCTGCTGCCCTCAGTCAACCCAGCCCTTTCTTTTCTGAAAAGAGTGAGGCTTGGTGGCATTAATAGTATTTTTATTTTGTAAAAATTCTGAAAATAAAAGTGCCAGAAATAAAGATATAACAAAATATACCTATGTACATTCCACTCAGATTTATTTAATTTTTAAGAAAGAAAACATAAATATAAAGCTCCTTTCATATCCCTCCCAGTTCTAATCCTCTCTCAGAGGCAGACACTACAGTGAAGTTTGCTAATGTTGTACACATATTTCACATTTCTGTTACTCATGCACACATAAATATAAACTTAAAAGACATTAACTTATACTGCACCTAAGTTAAAATTTATATTTAATATAAATACAATTGATATATAATTATAGTCATATTTATATGTTGTGTAAACTTTCAGTTTAAATTAAATGTAATGTAGTCAAAATTAAGTCATATATATGAATATGACATTTGTATACTACATTATGTTATACACACACTATACTACATATAAATGTTATATAAGCATGAAAATTTATATTGAATACATTGTGCATAAATGAAAGTTGTGTAAAACCCTTCGTATCATGGTATAAATTGCCTTTTATTTAAATATTATGTAATTTGATTTCCATTCACTTTGTTGCATAATTTCATTCATTTGAATGGTTTTGGAGGCTTCCATTGGAGGAATGTGTCACAATTTATGACATAGTTTGCAAAGTACAGTACAGTTGTTTGAAATTTCTCATGATTATAGACAGTGCTGCTATACATTCTTATGGATGTCTCCTTGTGTACCTGTATGAGTGACTTCATGATAGATACCTAGAGGTAGACACTTCCATCTCACCAGGCATTGTCAAATTGTTCTCCAAAGAGGTTTGTTTGCACCTCACACTGGTAAGACATGGGGCTTCCATTCCTCAGCATCCACGCTGGCACCCAGCCTTGTTGGTCTTGAATTTCATTGCCAATGAAATGGCCATGAAATGATATCTCATTGGTGTTTTAATTGTATCTTCATGACTATTCTTGAAGTTGATAATGTTTTCAAGTTTATTGCACTTCTGGATTTCCTCTTCTATGAAATTCCTATTCATGGATTTTCTCTATTTTTTTTCTCCTGAGTTTTAAATCTCTTTCCTATTAATTTGTAGGAGTTTTTCTTTTTTTTTTTTTGGTACTGGGGATTGAACTCCGAACCTTGCACTTGCGAGCCAGACGACAGAACCCCTGAGCTAAATCCCTGGTCTCCTGTAGGAGTTTTTAATATCCAGGTTTTTAATACTTTATTGTTCTGAGCACTAACAATGCTTCTCCTGGCCAGTGACTTATTTTTGAACGTGGTCTACAAATTCTTTTATTATGTAGTCATTTTAAATTTTGCTGTAAATTGAACAGCTGTCATCCTTCTGCTATTTGCATTTTGTATCCTGCTTAAAAAGATTGTCACCTGCCTTTGACTACTGAGCTTCCTTTCAAAGGAAGTCTGTGACTCTAGGTGGGAGGGAGGAGGAAGTTTTCTTGTTGCTTTCTGAATTTTCAACTGCAACAACAATCCAAAGTACACACAAGTTCAAACTCATGCTAATAATTTTGGATAGTATTCTACCATATGATATAATGCTAAAAGTTATGAGTTCTGAAGAGAGACTGCCTGGGTTTGGATCATTTACTCTAGGTAAGTTAATTAAACTTATCAGGGTAATAAGATTCTAGTACCTACTTTGTCAGGTAGCTGTAGAGATTAAATTAGTTTGTATAGATTGTCCCTGACCCATGATTTTTCTCTTATGATGGTACACAACATACCTATGAAATCATTCTGTTTTTCATTTTTAGTTCAGTATGCAATACACTAAACAATATATTCAACACTTCATTATAAAATAGGGTTTGTGGTAGGTGATTTTACCCAATGGTAGGCTAATGTAAGTATAAGTATTCTGAGCATGTTTAAGATAGGCTAGGTTAAACTAGGAGGTTTGGTAGGTGAGTTGCATTAAATGGAATTTTGACATCAATACTTTTCAATTTAAGGTGAGTCTCTTGGTATGTACCCTCATTGTAAGTCGAGAAATATCTGTGTATACAAAGCATTTAAGGTGGTTACTGGTATGTTGTAAGAGTCAAGTCTTACCTGTTATTATGGTTATTGTTAGCATTATTTCATCATCATTTTTAGTACTTCCACTGACTCGGATTCTGCAGGACTACCTGGAGACATACTGTCTGCCATTTTGTACAAGCTTCCCTGTGTATAGACTAAACTCACCTTAGTCTGCTGGGGCAGATACCAATTTAGGACATGAGTTTCTGGGAGGTCAATTAGAAAGCTAATGGTAAAATCATTACATTTAGTGCTCCAATTTCGTGGTATCAGACACTTCATCTCCTATAGCTTTAAATACAAAATAGAGAATTAAAGCTTCAAGGAGGCAAATACTACCTGAATTTAGAATCATCACCCTTCTAAATCTTTAGAATGAGACTGAGGCATTAATAGAGGTGACCTCAGGGATTCCATAACATGTGAATGTTCCCTTTTCTGGTTTGGTCTTCCCTCACTCGTATGCTTCTCATACAAGATGCCAAGGAAAGCATTTCTTCTCTCTCACTCACAGGGGTAAGCCTGTTGCCCAAACTCCTGGTCCTATTAAATTTTCTAAAAGGTGGGCATGAGACTCAATCTGTGCTAATCAGAGACCTTTCTGGCTTTTTAAAAAAAAACTTGGTCAAGTAGAGAAAAATCTTTTCTTGCCGGGTGGCAAGGTAGAAAAATGGGTTTGAGGTGCTGGCCAAACTGATAGCTTGGAAGCCTTAGATTAGCTGGGCTATTCCAGATTTTTCAACTCATCTATCCAGCCACATGGAGATTAGCACCAGAGAAGGGGAAGCTGGTCTCATGGGGAAGCAGAGAAGAGACACAGAGGTGACCTTGGTGCAGGGTGCGGGTCAGGGGCTGGAGAGCCTTAGTTTCTAAGTTTCCCAGAGATGCCCAGGCCCATGGTTTCAAGCTAGGTTGGTAAATTTTGATCTTATGAGCTTCTGGAGTAATTTATAACCTCTTTTTTATCTTTAAAGATTCAGTTGGGGTCCTGTCTCTTGCAATGGAAAGAGTTTTGTCTATTACAGGTATGTAAGAGGAATAATGGAAAGATTAATGGCTTTAGCATTAGAACTGGGTCCAGATCTTGTTTTTTGCCACTTACTAGTTTAACCCACAAGTCAATTTCCTCATCTTTAAATGATAGACTATAAATACCTTTTAGATTTCATAAAATGAGTGAAATAATGAAGTAAAATTCCTAGCATACCCTTTGCATAGAGAAGAACTAAAATTTTAGCTGTTGCTGTTTGTATTACCACTTACCAATATTGTTGATCATTTCAAGTCTTGTGTGCCAGGTATCTCTACGATGTCAGGTATCTCTATGAGCCCCTCCCCTCCACCTTTTCTGTGGCTCTATGTACATAAGAAAAATAGCTAAAATAAATAAAAATAATATTGATTACTTTTGCCATGCAGAAGATTAGGACATATGAAGATATACTAAGGAGGAATGTCAGACTCCCGATAGGAAACAGAACATATTTAACTATATATACTTAACTGAATATAGTTCAATGAAAACACTGTATAACCAAGTGGGAGGGAGTAACATGCTATATGGTAGACTCTATGCCAGCAATAGAGGGAGACTATCACTGCCTCTCGGTCTAATGAAGTAAGGGCATGAAACTGTGACAGCTGTAGCTATAGAAGGCAGATCACTCAAAAACATTGTGGCTTTGGAGAATCCCAGCCATTGCCCAAACTGTGGCCCTTGGGGGAGATGGGAAATATATACCCAGACTTTGCTTTCTTGCCAAACTTCAGTCTTCTGGCATCTTCTATTGGGCAGACCCAGCTAAAAGCCACAGGGCAAGGGAATCACAGTAAAAGTCCATAGAGGTCAGCTTGCTTGGCAGAGACCAAGTATGGCAGGGGATAGAACTGTAGGATGATTCAGAGAAAACCCCAGAGGGTCATAAGAATTACATGCTTACATAGGACAGAACACACAGACACACAGGCACACACACAAAGACACATTCATTATCCCTTATCAGAAATGACTGGGACAAAAAACATTCTGGATTTTAGATTGTTTCAGATTTTGAAATATTTGAATATACATGATGAAATATTTTGGGGATAGGACCCAATTCTAAATATGAAATTCATTTTCATACAGGCTGAAAGTAATTTTGAGCAATATTTTTAGTGTGCCTATATTTTATTATTTAATTTAATTTTCTTTTTTTAAGACAGGGTCTCGCTTTGTAGTTCAGGCTGGCCCTGAATTCACTATGTAGCCTAGGCTATCATAGAACTCACAGCAATCCTCCTGACTCTGCCTCCTGAGTGTTGGGATTACAGGCATGTGCTACCATGCCTGGCAGTGTACCTATATTTTATTATATCCTGCCTGTCACAATAGGCCAGGTATGGAATTTTCTTTATGTGGTATCATGTTGGTATTCAAAAAGTTGTGAATTTTGCAGAATTTGACTTTAAATTTTTAGATTTGGAGTATTCAACCTATATTTATACATACATGTGCACACATTTTATTTATACATACATGTGCACACATTTTTGCATGTACACACAGCATATTCTACAAACGTCTTGCATTGTACAGCATTTTATATTTGCATTTCCATAACTTAATACAGTTTAAGAAAAATGATGTGTTGTTAAGTCCCAAGTTGTAGTGTATTCCAAATAAGTTCATAGAATTCCATTGCGATGTTTTGGAAAGCACACCAGGTATCTGTAAAGGGATGATTAGAAATTGCACACAAAGCAGCTGTTGGCTGTTGCTGCCTTAATTATCTCTGGATCCAAAAGCATCATCGTAAGCACATAACACCAACATGTGATAGCTTATTACTTATATGTGGACATTTAGTTTGCTTAGTAAATTAGCTGAAGATTTTGGGTTAATTTTCAGTTAATATTCTAATGACAGGAACAGATTGACACCAAGTAGGAGACACTGTATGTAATCAGCTTTCCTTTTAGATAAAAGGGGAAAAGTTAAGTCTGAATTGCAGATTTTGTATAGAAATATGATGTTTTGGTATTTTAAGCTTCACTTGTAATTGAACAGCAAGCTGAAGACCTGTCTCCTAGGGAAGTCCTTGGAGAATACACAAAAATGAGTAGAGAAAATTGGTCTAAAATGAGCATAAGCATTGTCCATAAATACAAAATACTCATGTTTTTCTGAGAGGACTAAGCACTCCCTGCTCCTGCCCTTCCTGCACACCCCTGTGCTTGTTTGGCAAATGGTTTCTTCAAGATGCTATGGAGCTCAGTATTCTCTGACCTGCAACTGTGTACTTGTTTTCTTTGCACTTTAGATACCTTTTATTGTTTAATTGCCAGGCTTCCTTAGTAGTTTCAAAGACCTTAGAGTGAGGAGGCCAGGAATATTGTCCACTTTGCTTACTATTTTATATCCTGCATCAAATAACCCAGGATTTAGGAACTTGATAAAAGGAGTCGAAGAAAATGACACTTTACCACCAGAAAGCTTCCAGGCCACGTGTTGTTCAACTATGTGTGCACTCTGTACTCTCACGGGTCCTCCAGTTCAGGGCCTCAGAACCTCTGGATTATGTAGAGTACCTGGTTGACCAAGTTTGTATTTGACCTTCAGACTTTAATATGACATCGTTCACAGCACATATTTCTGGTGTCCTATCTTCTGTTATATTCAGGGTGACTGCAGAGGAAAGAATTTTCATCTGTGTGATCTTTTTCAAATTCCTGTGGAGTGAGCAGCTGGTCTCATCCCACTACTACTTCGTCCTCAACCAGAGGAGACTCAGTAGTCAGTCAAGTTGGCTCATGCAATTGTGATCATAGATTCTGCGTTTGTGGCCTATGAAATATGACCGTAAAAGACGGAGGCACACAGTTAAGTTAGCAAATATGGGAAAATGGTCTTGGTACTGTTTCTGTTAACCCAGCATTTCTCAAATGCCAGCATACATCAGGATGACCTGAAGGACTTGGTAACAGCCAGATTTCAGAGCTGAGTTTAGCAGGCCTAGAGCAAGGCCTGGGACTCTGAATTTCTAACTCCCTTCCAGCTGAGGCTGCTATTGCTGGGATTACACCAAGAACCACTGTTCCAGCCCTGTTCTCCAAAAACATGTGTGCTCACTGTTGGCATCTGAAAAGCTTGGGTCAGAGGTAAGTGGAACTTAATTCAGGGAATTATGAGCTGATGCAGTTGTTGGAGGGGGGTGTAGGATTGGCCCTAGGCTAGGCCTGCAGGAATGGCTGCTGAAACAAGCTAGCAGTGCTGGCCCTATGGGGTAGGGGTGCTGTAGTGCTGACTTTAGGCTACTTTGCCATCAGGTATTGCCACTGCACAACTGCCTCTGCATAGCCACATATATATGACTCTGTGACCAACAGAAATTATCAGTTTAACTTTGTCTTTCAAATATCACACAAGTACATTCAGAATCCTAGCTCAAAGGAGCCTGGTATATTTTTGACCTATCAAGGTAGGGCTTAGGGAGTAGTGGTTGGAAGAAATTAGAGATTCAGTAGAAGATTCATAGAGATTCATTAGAAGCCTAGCTTCTGAGAAGGGGAAGGGTTTAGGGAAGATGTGATTAGCACAACCAAGCTCCATGGGCTCAGCCTCTCTTCAGTTGTTTTGGCCAGAGACGAAGCACTTCTGGGCACTGGCTTTCATTTAGACATCAAGAGAAGCTTTCACATTAGGAAATAAAAGAGGAAGACTATTAAATGAACTAAATATGTTTATACTCTTGAGAAATAATAACTCTAAAGGAGTGCTCACCATGACTTTTATCTTGCCATGTATTTACTTCATTTTATTCTTGGTTCTCCATCCTTAATACTGTTGTTGACATTCTGCACCATGTATATAGTTATTTGTTATGGGTGGCTGTCTGTACATGGAAGACTATTTACCAGCATTCCTGACCTCTACCCACGGGCCATCTAAAAGGCCTCCAAGTTGTAAAAAAACAAAAATGTCTCCAGACATTGCCAAATGAACCTTAGGGGACAAAATCATTCATGGTTGAAAAATCATTGATGTATCTAACCTGTGTACATATGTTTTGTACAAGTGTAATACTTTATTACAGGCTTTTAAACAAAATGTCCAACCATAAATTATGACATGCTATACGGTTGCATATTAGGCAGTTTCAAAGGACATGTAATCATGTATCAAAATAAACTTAGTATATTGCTAACTTTAAAAAGGAAAATTGCATAAGTCTAATTCTAGCTTTGTAAAATGAAATTGGAGGTGTGCACTAGTGCATTCTAGTCCAAGGAAAATAGGTCAAAATCATAACTGATTGTTTCTGAGTATTAGGATTACCAGGTACTTAAATTTTCTTCTTTTAATTTTTTTCTGCTCATTCAATTTTACCAAATATGTATGCATTATATACATATGATGTTTGAGCAGTTGAGATCTAACATTTATGAAGCATCTGATCTATTCCAAGTGTGGTGTGGATACCTGTGCATGTCATCCCTGGAAGGCATCATGTGATAGCATCTGAATGGACTGGAGAGAGCTGGCCGATCTGGATTCAGTCTTGGTCCCAGGATCCTCCTGGCCTTGGATAAGTTAGCTCATCTCTGCAAGTTTATGTCTTTTCCTGTCTACACTGGACCTAACCATTCAGAATGGCTGTGAGGATTAACAGGGGTGCTTTGGGTACAAATTATTGGTGATCCTCATGGAGAGCTTGCCCATGGGTGAGGATGTGCACTTTCTTTGTCACTTAACCAGTTTAAGTCTTGCATGGGTGACTGCCATGTTGCTTCCCCTCCCTTCCTGCATTACTTAGGAAGAGACAGCAGACCAGAAGAAAAAGACTGTGCCTTTAAGGGCAAACTTAAAGACTAGGAGTAATGCAAGAAGCCCAGGGCTTTTAAGTAGAGGGGTTTTCTTTTTTCCTTGACAAGGCTGCTGACAGGCCCTTTAGCAATACAGAGGCTAATTACTTGCCAGGAGTAAAAGAAAATGTGTGGTTTGGTTGTTCTGGAATTTCCCAGGGCAATAAATCACCACCATGGCACCCTGGCTTCGTTGGATTTAATAAAGATTTTTGAAAAGAAAAAAAAATTGTTTTCTTTGCTTTTATTGAAAGCTGCTGGTCATTTCTGTCTATTTCATCTATGGGTCTTAATTGGATGAGGCCCAATTACAAAGCCATTCGTGTCTGGGACCTCACAGCTCAGCTTTCTACATTTATGCCTGTCCACACCAGCTTCCTCCTCCCTGTGGATCTTAGTCTCATGTCCCCTTTCCTGCAGCCCCTGGCCCCTTTGCTCTGTTCATCCCTTCTGGCTCCTCAAAGGAGGCTCTACTCTCCTTGACAGTTCATTTGGCTGTTTGGCTTTGCTGGCCTGAGTGGGTGGAAAACACTCCTGCCCCCACCCCTTGTATCAAGTCTACACTGCTGTGTTCCTAATTGAGCCTCTTTACAAGTAAGAGCCTTCAAATCATTTGACTCCGAGAGCTACTTGAGTGCAGAATGCTGTACATTAAAACTTGATGGAAGATTTTTCTTCTTCTTCTTTTTCTTTTAAGTGAAAGCCAGAGAGCTCTCTGTTAAGAACATCTGTGCAAGATAATTTAACTTTTCCTCTCATTCTGGCTTATATTAAAACGTGTGGCGCCTTTAAAAAAATCTCTATTTCATAATGATTTGAAATTATATGCCTGAAATGAAGTCCCTGACAGCCTCTGACAGAAGAGAGGTAATGGGACAATGTAAGAATGCTTAATTTCTTCCCTCCCTCCTTCCTTGCTTTTCTTTCTTTGACAATTGTGCATTTTATAGGGTACAATACAATGTTTTGATCTATGCATACATTGTTGAAAGATTCAATCATTTTAGTCCTTTTGACACCCAATAGATCTGAATTGGAAGTGCCATTGCCTATAAAGCAATATTTTTTGTCTTGAAGCATATTCATCAGTCTCCTTTGTTTTGTATGAATAGCTACATCCCCCTTCTCCCACCAGATGGGATTTGTTTGTCCCCCCCACCTTTATTGAGGTATAATTGTCAAATAAAACTTTATATATTTAAGATGTACAACTGGATATTTTGCTATATGTGTACATTTTAAAAGAAAGATTTCACATTGTGAAATCAAGCTAGTTAACATACACCATCATCTCAATAGTTGCCATTTTCCCCTCCTTCCCTCCCTCTCTCCCCACCCCATTTTTCTTTTGATCATAATAGTCACATCTGTCTTCTTGGTAAATTATTTCAAACATTTAATTCAGTATTTTTAATGCAGCCACTATGCTGTAGAATGCTAGAATTTAGGAAACTTTGTACCCTTTTATCAACATCTCATTTCCTTCCTGATCCCAGTCCCTGGTAACCACTGGACTCCTCCATGCCTCTGTGAGTTTGACTGTTTTAGTTTCCAGATATAAATGGGATCATGCAGTATGTATCTTTTGTCTGGTTTATTTCAACTTATCTTGACACCCTTCAGGTTCCTTTATAATGGTGTTGCCTTGTGAGTTCAGCCGTCCATGTGGCTGAAGTGAGTCACTAGTAAATTCTTCTTTCATCCTGGGAGACAATGCCTCTGGGTTCTGTACATGGGGGCTAGAAGCTAACTTCAAGGGTGAACTTGAACATGACTGTATTCCTGTGAATCCCTCATGCTCTTCCTCACCCCAGCACCTCACTCTCCTCCCTCCTCTCTCTCCTCTAGTCTTCTAAGGTCCACACCTTAATATTCAGAAGTCCTCTACCCACACTACCTAATTGGCTAGGTTTAAAATCATCTCATAAATTAATTCATTCTAGAGATGTTAATGACTAGTAATAGTTTCACTTTTCTTTTTCCTAGGAACTTTTGCATTTCATCAGGGGGATATCTAGAACTATAAAGCTTTGACAGAGTAGTTCTCAAAAATAGCTGCACATTAGTCACCTGGAGAGTTTTAACACGGTGCTGGGCTCTGGGGTCTTTATCCCCAATTATTCTAATTAAATTTGTCCTAGGAGAGCTGGTGGGGGTGGATAGTGATTTTAGGAAAGCTCTCTAAATGATTCTGAAGCAGCATTGGTGTTGAAAATGTCTGCCTAAATGTGAAACGTGACATCCTAAAGGTTTCTAGCATCCCTTCCTAAGTTTAAACAAATGATGATTCTTTCTCCCCTGCATTTTTGTGTGGAGCACAGAGAAGTCTGGGAGGAAACTGGATGACCATCAGTTTAGCGAGTGGCCAAAGAAATCACCTGACACTGAATATATTCAGTGAGTCTAGTCCTTTTTTTGTCTTAAGATATTTAGTTTCATCTAAATCTCACTAGGTAGAGGTTAAATCTGAAGTTGCAAGCTATTGTGCATAGGCCAGTTTTTACCCACACATGGGATTTATTTGATTTTCACAATATTTGTTGATTTTAAAAATAAATTAAAAGCTGAGACAGTCTATAGGAAATCCAGATATCTGTCATTTCTTTAAATCTGCAGAACTGGCCCTCTGCCTTGCATTTGAGGATGGCTCCTTCTGCTGAAATGGTGTGCTGGCTATTCATTCACATGGATATGTAGTTGTATGTGTGCTCCGGGGTCTGCTTGGCCTGCTTCCTTCATTTAGGTAGCTTGTCTGGCCTTTTGGATGTTTACATCTTGGCAGGACCAAAATGATAAGGAGAGGTACAAGGAAACATAATATGCCTCATGATTTTTTTTTCTAATTCTCATGAGGCCTCTGTATGGTTGGGCACAGTACTCTATTGCACAAACTTGAAGGGCCTGAAATTTAAAATGTTTTCCTCAATCCCTGACAAGTTGTTTAGTATCAGATGTGAGATTCAAACTCAGATTGGTCTGCTTTTGAGCTTTACTCTCCTCCCACCTAAAACTAGCCTTGTTCTTTCCCTCTCCAACAGATGCAGAACATTGGCAGTACACTTTCAGAGGCCTGGTTGTTTGGCCAAAGACCCTAGCTTAGGTGCTTCTGACAAGGGATCTCATATAACCAAGTTCCCAGGACATCATCATCTACCTCATGACTGTTTCTATGGGAACTGGTCTGGGGCAATCCCAAGGTCACTGAGAAATTAAAACTACTTTGGTTCTTTGTAATGGGTGATTTCTTGTCTTTACCAAAGAGAGATTTTTGTTTTCTATGAACTGTGTTTCTAGAAACAGCAACCCAAGCACTTTCTTTAATGGAATATGCATTCCATTAAATGCATCAGTTACTATAAAAGACATTTTATATATGTAGTTTTATTTTATCCATGCAATAGCCAACTTAGTCCACATAATTTTATAAATGAAACAGTCTCTGAAAGGCTGAGAAAATTGCCCAAAGCCATATGCTTACAGTGTGTTTTCAAGCAGATGTCTGTCAGTCGTCAGTTAGTAATTGGTCATCATCATTAAGTATGTTTATTATAAGCCTATTAGTATTTTTAAAATTTTGAAGATAGTAATTTTACTGTTGAACTTTTGGTAAAGTAAATTCAACAAAATCAAAGAAGAAAAGAAATAATTCCATTTTCTAGAGATGATAGGGTACCATTTCAGCACATTTTTCTCTAGTTTATATGTGTGTATGTTTATGCATAATACATAGACATGTGTGTTTCAAAATATTTAATAATATACATTCATGAATACTGTCAGTGTCATATTAAGAGTTTACTTAAATAAGGAGATTTAGTGAATCAGGAGATAAGTTCACCAAGTGTTTACTAAATATTTATGGTACTGGGGACTAAAGTTTCAGATAAAAATAAGCCCCAGGGAATACCCAGTGTTTCTGTATGTGTATGTGTATGGGTATGGGTCAGTGTTAAGGTACATGTATGTGCATGTGCCTGTGTGTAAATGCACAATTATAAGGCAAAATAATACATATTTAGATAGTGATAAGGCCTGGGAAGTTTGGAAGTCATAGAGACACTGTTCGCTTGGCCAAGGGAGAGAGGGCAGTCAATGGGTTCTATACCTGGGGAAGGTGACATCTGAGCTGTATATTTACAGCAAGAGTGGAAGATACTTAGGTGAGCAAGTAGGAGAGGACATCTAGGGTAAAGGACAGCATGTATAAGCCTCCAAGGTAAAAGATAATTATTTCTTGAGTGCAGTACTCTGACCTCCATTTTGTTCAGGAGAAATCACACAGTGGATGTATTTTCCTTTATGCCAATAGAAGCCACAGATTATGAACCTATCGTTATAATGACTTTCTCTCCTACCTGTCCCGCCAAGTCACTTAGAATTCTAGGCCTGCTCCTCTGGGAGAGACTTACAGAACCTTTGCTGTATCCAGTGGGAAATACATTTTTTACTCATGGCAGAAAATCTGTTTAATCATTTGCACATAATAGACCGTATGCTGGCACGGGGCTGGAAGGTGACATGATAAAGGAAGAGAAAATCACTTGCCACAGGTTCAGGTGATAAGTGTATCAGGCAGGTCTTCGCCTGGGGAAAGAATATAGATTCAAGTGTGCTCAGTTAGGATGAATTCTTCCCCTATCCTGAGTGCCACGGCAGTTATTAGAGGTTGTGTAGGGCAGGCACACTTCTTGCTTAATGAAACATTGAAAACGGCTAAGTCTCTGCCCTAGTTTCCTCTAAAGATGAATAGAGAAAGAACCAAAGTTATCTTTTCCTGACCAGATCAGTTAAAAAAATCTTGAAGCCATAAAATACCTCCTTGATACATAGAAATTTCATGTGCTGGCCCAGACAGTAATATTTTTTTCCTCTTTTACTCCTGCTTCATTACCCATTAAACCTAGAAGACTTGTAGTTAAAAATGCATGTGAAAAAAAGCAATTAATGATTGTGGTAGCTCACCTTGCAGGGCAGCTTCCCCTGTGCTTTTGCATATGCATTATTTCATTTTCCTAGCAATCCTTTGTGGACAGAGTGCTACAGCTGAGAAGACCTGGAGAGGGGAAGGGACACACACACAGGACACAACCAATTAGGAGCATAGCAGAGATTCAAATCCAGCTCTCTTGGACTTCAGACTCCAAATACTTCTCTCTGTACCACTTTGTCTGCTAAGCTATGTGAATCTAGGGTATAATTGAGTTTTTTGTTTGTTTGTTTGTTTATTTTGTTTTGGTACTGGGAATCAAACTCGGGACCTTGCACTTGCAAGGCAGTCCCAGTGCCATTAAGCTAAATCCCCAGCCCCTATAATTGTTAACATTCATTAATGTCAAGATTCTTCTACTAGCAAGAAGGGAAAAGTGACATATTGGAAAGTACTAGAAGTCTGTACCACACTGTCATTCTACCGACATCTCTAAGCCTCAGACTTCAAACTTCTCCACTACTCTAGCTTCCTAGGTATTCTCAGTCCACTAGTTGTATAATCTGACTCCCCCTATTTGCTCTCCTTTCAGAGATCCTTTCCTCTGGACCCTCAACTTGTACATTTGGTTATCGGATTTATATTTCCCCCTCAAATTTAACATATTCAAAACTAGACATGTGAATCTCACCTTTAAACTGTTTTCTCTCTGCTATTTTCTTAGTAAATAGCATCACTGCATCTGCCAGGTACTAAGGCCAACCAAAAAAGAGCCTTGTAGTTTTCTTTCTCTCCTATAGGGATGAGGAGTTCGATTTATTAAGGAATTATGTCCAGAACCCAACAATTTTGGACCCCCAACTACTCCTTTCCTTGTGCCAACATATTACCGCCAACCTGCATTGTGAGACAGCCCTGGAGGAATATTCTATTTTGCTCCTTTGTCCCAATCTGATCTCTCTTCAATAGACAGAGAGATTTTTCTAGAATGTAGAAAAAGTCATGCGTTCTCTCTGTTCAAAGCCCTCAATTTCTCCCTATTTTGTGACATTCATGGTCTTACTGTGAGCTGACAATATCCTTTCTCTTCTGGCTCCCCTCTCACCTCTCTTTCCTCTCTGCCTTCTTTTTCGGCTCTAGCTATTCTGGCTGTCTTGCTGTTCCTTCAACACACAAATCACTCTTTGGCATCCAACATATTATTGGTTTTTTATCTATTCCTCCCTCCACTCAATAGTAGAAGCTCCCTAAGACCAATGGTTATGTCTGTTACTTTTGTTTTCCCTGGTGTACCTCCACCTTGAACAATAGTGCATATCATAGGATAGATATTTGGTAAATACTTTGTGGAATGAATGAATGACCATCTTGGCAATAACACTGTGAAAGCATGAGGGTTCAGAGCTCCTGCAGAGAAGTGAGCTATTAACCTGCTTTACTTTTAGCACAAAATACTTCCCTAAGTCTTGGAACTGTAACTCTCAGTCAAACAGGGCAGTAGAGCCAGTCTGCTTCAATAGAGTTGTCGAGTATTTACTCTGCATCTACCTTGATTGATAATTTTGTTCAAGTTATGCTTTATGGGAAATTTACTCCCTCCCAGAGTTGCTTTTGCCAACAGAGAGAAGACAATCATTTCTTCTTGACGTGATTTTCAACTCAATCTTCTGTCTTCAAGAACCCCATTGTAACACTATAACCTTTCCAAATCTCATTCTGGTCAAATCAAATGCTGCATTTGTAGTTTAACCATCTCCACCTACCATGTCCTGTTCACCTTATTTTCTCATCTTTTCCCATTATGGAATATTGATTTGTGTTGCTTTCCAGTTAGAGCCTTAAATACATGTCTTTGGAATCATTTTTATGAAACGTTTTATTTTCTCATGGTGTGCATGTGTGCATGTCTGTGTGTGTTTGTGTGTCTTAAGTTCACATGCATGGAATTTCTTTACTTACATATAAAATATTTGGAATAAAAGGTCAGATGTAGTTGAAAATGTATGACTTACATTTTCATTCTGGTTCTGGCTGTAATGGACTGTATGATCTTATCTAAGACTCTTGCCCTTTCTGAGCCTTTCTTACACATAAGAAAGCTTACAGTGATTATATCACTTATTACTTTAAAAAAATATGCTTTACAAGTTTTTTTTTTTTTGGTAGTGCTGAAGATTGAAGCCAAAGCCTTGAGCACAGTAGGCAAACACTATCACTCAGCTGCATTCTTAGACATAAAAAAAAATTATAAACAGAAAATCAATAGATTTTTCTTTGCAGGAAATTATATAAAATTTTGACTAAACAGAAACAATCCATAAAGCTTTATTTTTATAAGACATTTTGAGGGGAAGAAAAAGATGACCAGCCCCAGTGCAGAGGAGGTGAACCTTTGAGGCTGCTGGACCAGCACCCCCAGCACCAAGTCAGTGAGCTGACCAGGTGCCAGGAGCAAACATCACCCCACCCCACCCAATGAAATAAGAAAACATATATACAAGTGTCAAAATCAGACTTCCACATCACCTAAAGCAACCCCAAAGAGAAACAAGATGGAACAATCTGATACTCAACCACCTGGACTCCCTGAAATGACAATGAAAGAGGATCTGGAAAAAATGAAATCAGAAATAATTTCTCAGATAACAGCAGAGATTGTGCCCATACTGCAAGACATGATTAATAAATCTAAAGTAGACACAGATAAAAAAATAGAGGAGCTGAGGAACATGATGAGATCCCAACATAGGAAAAAAATGTAATTTGTAAAACAGATGCAAACAGATTTCCAGGAGATTAAAAACTCCACTGAAAGTTTACACAGTAGAATGAACCAATGTGAGAACAGAATTTCAGATATGGAAGATAACATTGCAATTAGTGACCAGGAAAAGAAAAATCCCTTTAAAAGAGCAAGGGACCATGAGAAATCAATCCAGCAGCTGCTAGATGATGCAAGGAAGAATAATATAAGACTGATCAGAGTCAATGAAGAAATAGGAGAGAGTGCAAATGACATAAAAAAACTGTTCACAGAAGTGATGGCAGAAAACTTCCCAAGCAGGGGAAAATAACTTGACATACAGATAAGTGAGGCATATAGGACTCCAAATAGCCTTGATCAAAAAAAATCTACACATAGGCATATAATAGTTAGGATTCCAGAAATCCAACAGAAAAACAAAATTCTACAAGCAGTTAGAGAAAAGAAACAAATCACATACAAAGAAAAGCCCATCAGAATCACAGCAGACTTCTCAATGCAAACCCTCAAGGCAAGAAGAGCTTGGAGTGATGTATTTCAAGCCCTAAAGGAATACAGCCTCCAACCCAGATTGATGTACCCTGCAAAACTATCTTTCAAAATTGATGGAGAAATAAGATACTTTCATGATAGAGAGCACCTCAGGAACTTCACAAATACAAAGCTGGCACTCCAAAAAATTTTAGACAATACCCTAGGAAAAGACAATGAGGATCTCAACCCCAGGAAACTCAGCAGAATGAATCCATTGGGCATGACAAATTAAGTGCAAAGGGGGAGAATCCAACAAAAAGAAAAAGTCATAACAATGATAAGTCAATATGTATCAGTTATAACCATCAATGTTAATGGTTTCAATTCACCAATCAAAAGAAATAGACTGGCAGAATGGGTCAAGAAGCAAGACCCAACAATACGATGAATACAAGAAACACACTTAATTCAAAAAGAAACTCATAGACTGAAAGTTAAAGGGTGGAAAACAATACTCCATGCAACAGGAACCTGAAAAAAAGCAGGAGTAGCTATCTTCTTTTCAGATCAAGTGGATTTCTAACCAACACTATTTAAGAGAGACAAAAAAGGACACTACATCCTTGTAAAGGGAATAATCCAAGAGGAAGAGATGACAATCATAAACATATATGCACCAAACACTTGTGTGCACAACTATATAAAACAAATACTAATGGACATGAAAAAATCAAATGAGGACTAATACAATAGTAGTGGGGGACCTCAGTGCCCCAATGTCACAAATAGATAAACTAGACAAAAAATGAGCAATGAAATACTAGAACTGAATCAAAGTCTTGAACAAATGAACTTAATAGATGTTTATAGAGTTTTCCACTCCACAAAATCAGAATACACATTCTTTTCAGCTGCACACAGGTCAGTCTCCAAAATAGACTCGCTTACAGAACATGTTTAAATTAGTGCAAAGGAATTGAAGTTATCTCCTGTATTTTATCAGATCATAATGTGATGAAATTGGAGATCAATAGAAAAAAACCCCACAAGAATTTCATAAACACATGGAAATTGAACAACACAGTTCTAAACAACCAATGGGTCACAGAGGAAATTAAAGAAGAAATCAGACAGTTCCTAGAATTAAATTACAATGACAATACAACATATCTGAATGTTAAAGCACTCTTATGAGGGAAATTCATAGCAGTGAATACTCGTATGAGGAAAACAGAGTGAGCCCAATTAAACAACCTGATGCTGAACCTTAACCTTCTAGAAAAAGAAGAGCAGGACAAACCCAAAGCTCATAGAAAGGAGGAAATTATAACGATCAGAACAGAAATCAATGCAATGGAGACTAAGAGAACAATACAAAAAATCAGTGAAGCCAAGAGTTGGTTCTTCAAAAGAATCAACAAAATTGACACACCCTTAGCCAACCTTATCAGAAAAAGGAAAGAAAAGGCCCAAATCCATGCAATTAGGAATGAAAAGGATGAAATTACTATGGACCCATAACAAATCCAGAGGATCATCAATACCTACTTCAAGAACCTATATGCCAATAAGTTGGAAAACACAGAAGAAATGAACAGATTCCTAGATAAGTATGAATCACCAAAGTTGAATGAAGAAGACCTAAAAATTCTAAACAACCCAATATCAATCAATGAAATTGAAAATATAATTAAAAACTTACCAGTTAAGAAAAGCTCATGTCCCGATGGCTTCACTGCTGAATTCTGCAAGACATTTAGAGAGGAACTACTGCCACTACTATTTAAACCCTTCAATGAATTTGAAAGGCAAGCAATACTCCCGAATTCATTCCTGGAAGCAAGCATCACCTTGATCTCCAAAGCAGAGAAAGACTCAAGGGAAAAAGAGAACTGTAGACCAATCTCACTAATGAACATAGATGCAAAAATCCTTAATAAGATACTGGCAAATAGAATGCAGAAGATCATCAAGAAGGTCATACACATGACCAAGTGGGATTCATCCCAGGGATGCAAGGATGGTTCAACACATGCAAATCAATCAATGTAATACGCTATATCAATAGAGCCAAAGACAAAAACCATATGATTATCTCCATAGATGCAGAAAAAGCATTTGACAAAATTCAACATGCATTTATGGTAAAAATCATAAAAAAGTTGGAATACATGGTCTCTACCTCAATCTGATAAAAGCCATTTATGAAAAACCAACAACCGACATCATACTAAATGATCAAAAACTGAAATCCTTCACACTAAAGACAGAAACAAGACAAGGAGGTCCACTATCCCCACTCCTGTTCAATATAGTTTTGGAAACATTAGCCACAGAAATTAGACAAGAGAAAGAATTAAAAGGAATAAAGATAGCAAATGAAGAAGTCAAATTGTTATTTGCAGATGACATGGTACTCTATATAGAGGCCCCAAGAACTACACCATAATCTTCTAGACTTAATAACCAAATTCAGTAAAGTAGCTGGATACAAGGTCAACACACAAATATCAATAGCTTTCCTCTACATGAACAACAGACTGACTGAGAGAGAAATGGGGCAAACAATTCCATTCACAATAGCATCCAAAAACCTGAAATACCTAGGCATCAACCTAACAAAATAAATCAAAGACCTCTTCTCTGAAAACTATAGCACTCTGAAAAGAGAGATTGAAGAGGATATCAGAAAATGAAAAGCATCCCTTGCTCCTGAGTTGGAAGACTCAACATAGTGAAAATGGTCATACTTCCAAAAGAGCTATATATATTCAATCCAATCCCAATTGAAATTTGAGCAGCGTACTTCATGGACCTTGAGAAAACAATACAAATATTTATTAAGAAGAGACCTAGAATAGCAAAAACAATTCTAGGCAACAGAGACACGGCAGGGGGTATCAGAACCCCAAACTTGAAACTATACCACAAAGCTACTGTGATAAAAACAGCATGGTACTGGCAAAGAAACAGATTGGGGGACCGGTGGAACAGATTAGAAGATGCAGAAACAACGCCAGACACATTCAGCCACCTCATCTTCGACAAAGGAGCCAAAAATACCCTCATTGGAGGAAAGATAGTCTCTTTCATAAATGGTGCTGGAACAATTGGCTTTCAACTTGCCAATGATTAAAACTAGACCTATATCTCTCACCATGCACTAAACTAAAATCAAAATGGATTAAAGATATTAAAACAGAAATGCTGAACCAGCTGGAACAGAGGTTAGATAGAACTCTTGAAGACATTGGTGTAGGAAGAGATTTTATGAACAAAACCTCAGTTGCCTGTGAACTAGCACAAAAACATCAAGAAGTGGGATCTCTTCTTATTAAAAAGCTTCTTCACAGCAAGAGAAACCACCAACAGTGTGAAGAGACAACCCACAATGTGGGAAAAATTTTCACCTGGTGTTTCTCAGACAAAGGTCTACTATCTAGAATCTATAAAGTATTTTAAAAAAATCAGACCTCCCAAATATAAAGACCCAATCCAAAAATGGACATCTGAAATAAACAGACATTTCTCAGGCAAAGAAGTAGAAATAGCAAATAAGCATATGAAAAAATGTAAAACATCACTGGTAATTGGAAAGATGTAAATGAAACCAATGTTGAGATTCCACCTCACCCCAGAAAGAATGGCTGCTGCCATGAAATCAACCAATAACAAATGCTAGTGGGGTTGTGGGGAAGGAGGAATGCTACTTCATTGCTGATGGGAGTGCAGACTGATGCAACCTCTGTGGAAATCAGTACAGAGATACCTCAAAGAACTAGGACTGGAAGTCCCATTTGACCCACTATTACCCTGCTGGGAATCTTCCCCAAAGAATTAAAAGAATCATATCACAGTGATATGTGTGTACCCATGTTCATAGCAGTGCAGTTTGTAATAGCTAAAACTTGGAAGCAGCCCAGATGCCCATCAACTGGAGACTGGATAAAGAAAATGTGTTTTTTTTTATTAAATGGAGTACTTCTCAGCCATAAAAAATGAGAAATTAGAGACATTTATAGCTAAGTGGATGCACCTTGAGGCGATACTCTTAAGTGAAATAAATAGGACACATATGTGTAAATACTGAATAGTTTCTGTAGTGTGAGAAACTGAAAGTGTAAATAAAGACTAAAAGGTATAATAAATAGTGTGAAATAGGAAGAAAATTGGCAAAGGGGAAGGGGAAGTTGGAGAGTTAGGGGAAAGGAAAGAAGGGAATGGAATTACTATGAGAAAATGAAAAAATGGAAACAAAGTCTTTGTAAAAAGGGAGGATGGAGGGGTTGAAGGGAGGGCAGGGGAATGGGGAAAAAATAAGAACCAAGAGAGATTATGTAAAGGTGCAAATTTCCAATGATGAATGTCATTACATTGTATACCTAAAATTCACCAATAAAATTAATTATGAAACAAACAAAACAAAACAAAAAAGAGAACAAGATGACCTTTAAAAGACCAACAAAAATAATCCTTGCTTATGCATTCATTTATCTAATTATTAAACATTCCTCATTCCTGCTATCAAAATTTGCAAAGATAAGATAGAAAAGACTGGCATTTCTTAGGGTCAAATCAGATATGGCAAAGAGCCAAAACAATATTTTAAACAAAATGGAACTTTGCTTTCCACGCATATATTACTTCCAAGGTTGGTAAGCAACAGGAGCCATTTCATGTTCTCTGCTTCCAGGGTCCTAAGCTTCTCTTTTCCTGTTCTACCAATGCTATGATGTTTTGTGCATCTGTATAATCTAGGATTTTTTTTTTTGGCCACAATTTCTGTTTTGCAACTCTCAAGAAGGAGTAAAGGGGCCAAGGAGGCATGGTTAATCCCTTTAAGAATATGGCTCATGATTGTGCCTGTCACTTCTGCTTACATCCTACTGGTAATTAGTCATATCCCTCTGTTACCTGGTCATGGCTATCTTCAAGGAAATGACTTTTATTCCATGGGCCTAGATGAAAAGAGGTTTATTACAATGAGAAAATAAAAACACTGAGAGAGTGCTTTTGTAGGAATAGCTATCAGTTTGTACTACTGGTATCAACATTCTGATTTTAAAGATTCATGAACTGCAGCCAATACAAGGGCAAATATCCCAGGCTTTTTGGGCCTGGTCTCAGTGGAACTAAGCTCAGAGCCCAAGGCCCTGGGGTCTGATGGATGGTACACGGGTTTGGAGTCAGAAGGACATGAGTTGGTTACTGACTATATGGATTTTTGGAACATTTATTAACATTTTAAGCTCTATATGTGAAATGGGGATAATTTGCCTCTTTAAGCCTCTCTTAAAGGTTTTCTGGGATGGCAAATGAATTTATTTGTGAAAGCATCTTTCAGGAGTCCAACACTTCATAAGGACTTAATCAGACATGGATTCCTTCCTATTCTGACCTCCCAGCCACAAAGTGGATGTATTTAAACATATACAAGTATTATGGAAGTATATCTGAAGTATTTGTCATGGTCAATCCAATTCTCCTTTAAAATCTGTACTTTTGCACAATTTGAGTTAATAGTCAATTATGATTCCCAGAAACCTTAAGAGGTGGGCAGAAAACAAGATGGGATTTTTAGGAAAATTTTCAATTATCTACAAAATTTGAATTAATGAGACTCTCTCATGCCATGAACATTCTAGTTAATTAACTAAATATTTACCATTATTTTAGTAATACATTATGTCCTGTCATAGGCTTAAAACTAATGTTTTTTTGTCATTTTCACTTTTATTTTCTTTCTCATGATATTTTAATCTTCAAATGCCAATTTCAACATCTGTGCTTTATTTTTCTTCTAATGATCTTGCAGATTAAATGAATTTAGTTTCCAAAGTCTGCAAAAAAATTAAATTGGCTATTTTAAAAATCAGAAAAAGTGGAAAATATTGTTCATATCTATTCAAGACATTTTAGTTATTTTAAAGAGTTCTCTGTTTCTTTTTTGAAAAATGAGAATATCTAAAAGAACACATGTAGATTTGCTTGAGAGAAATCCCTCTAGTCTGGAAAGAAATCACTCAAATCCATACCATATGTGATATGTAAAGTAGCATTTTGAATATTCATTTCGGGATGTGAAAATCAGATCCCCAGAATGAGAAATCCCATAGAATGAACTGAAATGAAGACAGCAATATGAATGTCACTTCTCTAATGTACAATGTTACGGTTCTACCCAGTATCTTTTTTTCTATATTGTATCATTAGGGAACAATCATGCTTACAGACATGGCAAACAGACGCTCATTCTAATTATATAAGGCACTTTGGAAGGAAAACTAATTTTAACTCAACATCATTCTGAATGAATTTTAATTTTAAAATTGTTATTTTGTCCATTCCTGTGGCTTAGCTTATTTTTGCAGTATCAGCATTTCGCTTTGTTTCTGCTTATTCTTGAGGCCTGCTTGAAATTGCCTCTGAAATGTATTGGTTGTTTATTTGCAACTTGCACATTCATGCTTCTTTTTTGAAGCTCCTGCTGTTATGCCAAATACTTCTCTTGCTACTTCCGTTCATCTTGTTAGTACCCCTCTCAACAGATTTGTGTCAGAACAGTCTAAATTATCTTCAATTTCTTGTAGGAGAGGAGAGAAAAAAAATTATACTGCATTACAGAAAGTATTTTACCTTGCTTTCTGAATGCATTTTACACCCTTATTTTGGCACACCTAGTAAGTCCATTTTAGCAGTATTCATCTCCATTTATACTGTTAATGGATTTTCAATTGGAAATTATCTATAGAGCATGCACCAGAATACTTCTTACAGCTGTATGAATACATTCATACACCTGTAACAGTCAGTCAGCCTCTGGCTTATATCAACAAGTTTCCCCCTTGGAAGCAGCTAGCTACTAGGGAGGCCCAGCTGGTGGTTAATCACAATTCTGGAGTATTCTCTTGTAGATATTGCTGAAGGATTCTTTCACTATCCTTAAGCTTTATATTTAGGAAAATTAGAAGACAGAGAACTTAAGGGTCTTCAGAGGTTTGTTTTCTGAGGAAAGTTTCGTAAATATTTTAATGTTCACAAAATCAAAGAAAGGACCCGGAAATAAAATTAAAGATTTCTAGAGGTGTTGTTATTATTATTTAGTTAAAGACTAAGTGACAGTTCCAAAAAGAGACTAAGACCAGGTTCCTTTTTGTCTAAACCAGTGTTACTCAAAGCATGTCCACGGACCACTGTAAACTCTATTCATATGATATGGTTAGAGAAAGTGAGTGTTTAGAAACTCTCATAGTAATATGATGTTTCTGTGATACCTAGTGAACTTGTTTATTGACTTGGATCTATACCACTGGGTATTGTTGAGTTCATGTGGTGCTAGTCATGTTTAGTAGGACCACATATCAGTTTAAGGTAGATGCAAAACAAATCCGTCCTTCTCCACAGATAGTAGAAGGAGCATTGTTTTAAACAAATAGGAATGCTACTCAATAAAACAAGACTTTAATTTTGTTTTCCACCTTTTTAGAGGTCACAGAAGGAAGAAAATGGGGGGCCCCTGGTGGGACAAGGATTATAATTCTTGCAAATGAAGACAGCAAATCCTGATGGTGAAGGAAAACAGGCTGGCATTATCTGGGCACCAATAAGATCCTGAGTTGCTGGGAGTCCATTGGCTCCATTCAGGCAGAGAACTATAGTTCTGACCACAGATTCTAGTAAGCACAACAGCAACTGTATAGGTCTAAGAGTGCATCTTGTTGTATCAGGTTGTCCCAGAGAGCTTTGGGGAGAGCTTCCTTGGGCATCCTGGAGGAAGTTTCATTTCCATGCCGCTACCTGAATGTGGTCATGGCTTCATTAAGAGTAGTCAGGCATGAGTGCAGCTTTGGCATGGGTTAGCTCATCAATCCTTATAGCACATATTTTTAAAAGTCAATAATTCTTCTTATAATTAAAATATTATAGCAAATTCTAAGTTCACTACAATAATAAATTTACCTTGTGAGGCTTAAAATAAGTGATATTGCTTGATAATGCACAATTAATTCAATTTTCTTTTGCTATTTCCCTAGAAACTTTTAAGGACCTCCTCTTTGGAAATTTTATCATGAAGCTACTTAGATTTGGTAATTTTTTTGTCTCATTGTTTTGTATCCTCTTCTGAGCTGGTCAGTCAAAGACAGCTACAAAAGGAGACACAGGAGAGATTCAGGAAAACAAAATTATATTATATGGACAAGTTCTAGAGACAGGAGGCATGGCACACCATGAAGGGCCACATGGCAAACACACCAGGGTGGTCACGAGGTAGAACGTTGCAGCAAGGGAAAGGGAAAAGCAGCAAAGGAAAGGGAAAAACATTAGGCCTGGGCCTTGTTAGGGTTTCTCTGAGAAAGACAAAGCAGGGCACAGTTTAGGATTGATGAGTTTAATTATTTTGGTGACCTGTAAGCTATAGGAGTGGTCCCTAGGTGCCTCGGAGGATTAAAGCAAAGGAATACTGTCTGCTGGTGTCTATGGGTCAGATAGAATAGGCATGTATCTACAATGTTTCATTTGTTTGTCAAAGATATGTTCTTAGTTGGGTCCTTTGCTGACATTGTAAGTGGCCCCCAAAGTAGCAGTCCCTTCCAGCTATAAAGTATTTTTAAGATGTCTGAATGTTATAATATACACACACAATACACTTTTGCATAGTTTCTCTTACATCCATACTCTACGATCCCACTGTGTTTCCAGAGATGTTCCACAACTTAGATATTTGAGATGGAAAACATTTTCTAACCTTTATTTAAATACCTTAGCTGACCATGGTTGAATAGGTGTTTCTCAAAATACTCCCCTAATACTATATGACTTACCTTTATCCATGAAAATTGTGGCTAATAAACTCAATTGACATTTTCCAATGCTTTATATAGCCTGTGCTTTCTCAGAATCTCTCAGTATAAAGGCCAGATATCCAAATGTTCTTTATCCAAGACTTCTTTGTAGCTATGGAAGTTATCCATGGCCAAGGGACCCAGTTCTTTTTCAGAATTGTGCTATGGGAACGTCTGGAAAAAAATTTGCTTTTCCAATAAAAAAGAATGGCCACTTTTCTCCTGTAAGGTGCTTGTGGGTTGAGCCTGCAGTTATCTTACACCCATACACTAAGGGGAAAAGAATCCCCTTTGTTAAAATCACTGTGATCCAATTTCTGTTACTTGCAGATGATTGGCTTCCTAACTAATGAAGGAACCTTATACTTTGAATAACATTTACAAGTTTTCATGGAGCTTTACTGAAATTTCATTCTAGATTGTATTCAAATATGGCGTTGTTCCTGGCTCTGTTAGGCCCTAATGTATGTGTATTTTATCTTCAGACTATCTAAAATGTACAAGGATGAAAGTTTACAGCTCAAGTTTAATTGAAATTTCTACTGTGGTACTGCTATCCATTTACCTGTCTTAATTTTCATTTTGCTATTTAATGAGTTTCCCCTATCACACACACAAATACATTTTCCTAATATGGTGTCTTGTTACTTTTCTCTTTGCCAAGAAAAAAATACCCATTATCCACAAGTTGAAAGAGGAAAGGGTTATTTCATTCAGTTCACAGTTCGTAGAGGTTTCAGTCGATAGTCAGCTGGTTCCAAGGCAGAGTGGCATGGCAGAGGGGCACGGCAGGGGAGAAGTAGTCCATGGCAGAGCAGGCAGGAGGCAGCAGCAGAAGCAGTGAGCCTGGCTTCTGCTCTTATTTCATCGAGTTTACAAGACTTTTGGGTGGTGCCACTCACACCTGGGCTAGGCTTTTGTTTTCAGTAAATCCATTCAGCCACACTTGAAACTATGCTAATTCCAATCAATGGACTAATTTTGTACCACACACCTTTAATCTCAGTATCACACATCCTAGATCCAGCTAGCTTCCAAAGCCCCACCTATGAGCATATAAGGCTTTGGTGGGGGGAAACATATAGATAAAGCCATAATGTATAAAGTATCTGAGAGCTGAGTTGAACTAAATCAAAATTATTATTGTCACTGAAAAATATAGAAAAAAGGTATTTATATTATAATTTCATGTAAAGGATATTTGTACTTGGCAAAGGTTCATATACTCTTTACAAGGTAGTTTCTCATATTAGAATGAAGATTTAGAGAAGGTATTTGAAGGAAAGCATAGGACTGTTATTAAAGTAGCCTAATGCAACCAAGCAGCAACTAAATCCGAGGTGCAAAATTATTCAATGAATTTGGTTGGTTTCTTTGAAGCTTTAGGTTGTCTCAGTGGCTCTCCCTTGTTCACCTTGCACACATGTTCTGGCCCATCTTCTGCCCATGTGGCTCTGGGTGTTATCACCAAGGATCCTAAATTCCCAGGATATAAACAAATAGTAGATCCCACCTTGTTAGGATCTCAGCTACACAACAGGTGGGTGACAGGCCAAGAGCAAGTAAGTTTCACCTGTATTTACAGAAATTCCCTTCTCATCACTTTCATTATTACTTGATCTCTACCTCCTGGTGGATCAGCCATAGCATTTGAGTCTCAGAAGCATGAGCCCTACTGTGAATCTCCCATCCCCTGGCCATGAAACCAGTCCTTAGTGTCAAAACATCTGCCTTTCTTGTTGTAACTTATTTGCTCCATGACATCTTTCCTTCTAGGCTGTGAGACTTGGGGGAAGCCTGTCTCTGCATTCCCAGAGCCAGTAGGGAGCCAGAAATTTACTAGGATCTCAAAAATGAGTTCCTAATATAGAAAGAAAGAAAGAAATACACAGAACATTGAAAGTAAAGAAATATTTATCTGGAGTAAATTTGGCACCAAGAAATGACAGGACAAGTCATTAAGTACATTTGTCTACAGAAAACATTAATTTTTTTCTTTGACTTCTCTTAGGAAAATGATTGCATTCATGGGTATTCATCTCATTTGTTTATTTTTTTTCCCACAAGTAGTGAAGTCATGTAATACAGAATAACAGACTTAAAGATTGTTAAAAATCTCGCTGCATTGGACAGTTTGCCTCTCTCTGTCTGTCCCTCTCTGACCCTTTCTTCTTTTCCCCCTCCTCTCTCTGTTTCTTTCCTTTCCTTTCTGGAAACCTCCAGTTCTTATACAATACCTCAGCCAAATAGCTCTCCAAACTGGAGTACCTTAAATACAGACAACACTGGAAGGTCTATAATGCTGCTTATCTTTCTTCTGATCAAAATTTGCCAGGTATCTTTTTATCTCTTGCTCTTTCCTGGGTTTAATCCTGTAAGCCACTGTGATCTAGGATATTAATGGTTATCAACCAGCAAGTTCCTCTGTTTTATCATCTTTTGCACTTGAAATCTATCCTTAAGGCCTTAATGCAAAGGAAGGTGAGGTCGATGCTGTATGTGCTGAAAAGGTTCCCCTGCTGCATGGAGCTCGTTCTCCCTGCTGCTCATTATTGGCTGCTGACAGGTTACAGTTGCATCCCTCTCCAAGAATCACAGGGAATGCTTTGCCTAAATGTGTGCCTCCTTCCTGGAGGCCAGACAGTTCAATGACTAGTGACACAAGAATACAAAGATCAGTCTCCTTCGCCATATAGGGACCACTCTGAATGGATATCTTAGTTGCAAAATCATCTCTGTGATTTTGGCTGAAATTTGTTACTGTTTCATTGCAGTTCAACTTCTCTGTCTGTCCAGCTGTTTTTTCTCATTTCTTTAGAGGTTTTGTTGCTAAGCATCTCTGCTTCCTTTCCCCAAAACTCTTGTATGAAAATCTCTGACCCAGACAGTCAGTACTAGAAGTGGTTCTAAGAAGCAGTTTCTCCAATAGGACTAGGAGCTGGGTCACCCACTGTGAGATCATGAGTGATCTCCAGCAAGGAGGGGCACATGAAAGATGGTGGTTCATTCTCTGATATACACAAGGTACAGTGGCTAAAGCTAATGGAAATCAGGAGAGGTGAATGAGTGGGCTGATGCTTGGAAGGTTCAAGGGAGCTAGTGAATCTTAGTCTTCTATGTTGTAATAAAAAAAAACCCAAGGCACGGTAATTTGTGAATAATGGGAATTTATTGCTCATAGCACTGCAGGCTGGGAAATCCAACATCAAGGCATTGGTCGCTGGTGCAGATCTTGCAGAAGATGGAGGTGCAAGAAAGAATTGGCTCTAGTCCTTGCTCAAGCCTCATAATAAGGGCACCTAATCCCATTCACAAGAAAGAAGCTCTCATAGCCTACTCACCTTTTAATGTTCTACCTTTTAATAAGATCACACTGGCAGCATCTGAAGTTTGGAGACCATTCATTCAGATCATAGCAGGTCTTGGGAGGCTAAGGTAGGAGGATTGTTGGAGCCCTGGAGGTGAAGGTTAATTTGGGCAGTACAGCCAAAGTTTCGTCTCACAAAAAAAAAAAAACCTTAGCATGCTGTAAGGATCATGGAATAATAGAATTGGATGGCTGTTGCTAAGTGTTAGCAATAATGCAGTAGAGAAAATAATGAAAAGCTGAAATTGATTGACCGCCAATGTGGATGTGAAGAGAACTGTGACTGTGAGAAGGCCTCCTTGGCAGCATGTGAAATCATCTGAAGCTGGAGACCAGGCCAAGCTGAGGGTCAACCCTAAGTCAGTGAAACTCTGGAGGTTAAATTTTAAGCCACTAGTTTTCTATGTTAAATTCAGGATTCTGGCTTGGACCGAGTGGGGCTCTGAGATCTAGCACAGTGATGTTTGGGTCAGTGTGGCCAAAAAGCTTGGAATAGCCCATCTCCCTGCACTCTCTGACCTTCTTCTACCTCTTGAAGGGTGGTAGTACTTTTTCCCTTGCTAGTAAACAATAGAGGGCTCTGCCTTCACAGTACCATGTGCCATCTCAGATGAAATCCCACTATCTCTTTAAGCCTCCAGACCAATAACTGTGTCAAATCAAAACACAGTTTGGTCACTGAGGAACCAGTTCTGCTGAGGGAATAAAAGAACTCCAGACCAAAGGAGCTTTGGGATCTAGCTGTTACAAAACTGAGAAAATGTGTACATACGTGGAATTGGATCCTGAGGGTGCAAATCAAGGAATGATAAAACATAAAGTTGGATAAAGAGAATTGATTAAAATTAGAGCACTCTTGATACTGAATTTAATTCTCCCTTGATGCAGAAAAGTTCTGCAGGGTACTGTGCTAATGAGATGTGGAGGTGACCTTAGAAGCTTAGAGAAAGCAGTGGGAAGTAGAAATGCCAGAACTGTGGTGATGGACAGTAGAAGCAAAGAGCAAAAGGGTCAGAAAGAGTGGGCATGTGAGAGTGAATAAACTGTGGAAAGAAGGAAAGCTTACTTGGTACTTTAGGATGGCCTGTAGGACAATCCACTGACCAAAGCAATACGGTAAGTAGAGGGGAAAGGGCAATCAGCAGCCTGAGACCAGTGCGGTTAATAGCAGGAGATGCTGTTAGTGAACCAGGGTCCCTCATTGCAATGATGATGATAAAATTTTGAAATAATATGGACTGGGTAGTGACATTTAATCAGAAGCAAAGTGGGTGAAATTATTGTAATGAGTGGCAAGGTTGGAATAGAAGTGAGGGGGCACAACCCACAGAGAATTATAGAGATGATTGATAGGAACATGCTGTCCTTAGGGGCAAGAGAGCTAGGCAGCCAATAAGAAAATTGCTTAATCTTTGCAATCAAAGTAAATCAAGGATGGCTGGGAAGTTGGGGGCAGCCTGAAAAATAAAGTGTCATAATTACTTGCTCAGTTTCTGGACTTGAACCAATTCTGATACCTAGAAATCATTGAATGAAGAAGACACCAACTCCCCCCAAAGAAGGATGCAGCGGCACTGTAGCAAATGTATATGGTAACGATCCCCTCCCTCTTCACCAAAGAGGCCAACAGCTATTTACCAGGGTCATTGGATACTAGGAGAAGGGGACTACTCAGATATGTTGAGGACCATGAATAGAGGATCCACATTCACATCTATATGTGGAAAATTGAAATATTATTATTCCCTTTAAAGTGGTCACACATGCAAGCCAAGTAGTAGATGGGATCCTAACACAGTTCAATTCACAGTGGATCTGTGGACCCATTAAATGCTCATTTTCTTACTTCACTGACTACATAACTGAAATGAATGTATGTGGTAGTTATCAGAAATACCACATTCCTTTCTTGGCCTATGGGGCAAAGCTCTCTCACCGTGGGTCAGACCATGAGGGAGTGTCTTACATTTCCCACTTTTCTCAGATATGATAGTCCATGACAATACCATGAAAGATTTAAATGACACATGGTGCACCTCATGAAACCCTCAATTAATTCACCAGCCTGGCCTCTAACAAAACCAGATTGATATTGGCAAATCATGGTGGATCACTGGAAATTCAATCAAGGTGTAGCTCTGACTGTCATTGCACTGCTGGATGTTATTTATGGCACAGCCTCAGACCTACGGTGTGTATCTACCCTTCTAACAAGTGTGTTCTTTCCCACATCTATTTAGGCAACTCGAATAGTTCTCGTTCGCGTGGTGGTTGTGGTGGAGATGAGAGTGTACGTTTAAGCTACCTTAATTCCTCTGCCTTCTGATATAATGTAACCTGAAGGGACCTAGACCATCTAGACATTTTCCCAAACATCATAATTAGTTTACCATATTTATAAAAATGTGTTAATTGGACCAAATACGGAGGAAAGGGTAAATATGTTGGAGGCTTTGCTAACAAATGGATGCTCCAAAGGGTGAGAAATGAAGCACTATTTGAGAACCTGACACATCAGAAATAATTTTGGGATCCAGCAGTCTGGGAGATTCTGGGGCATTGCCTTAAAAGTACAATATACAAAATGATTATTTGTTGATTAAAAAGAAATAATTGCATTTCATGCTTCCTGCTACTAATATTTGCTTGAGCTCTCTGGGCTCTGCAGGTAGCATTTTCTACCTTGGGACTGATTTACTGGATAATATGAAAGTTACAAGTTTTGAATGAAATCAGAACACCAAAGGATGGTGCAGCAGGTCCAGTCTACAGTGTAAGCAGCCTTCGTTTCAGCCATGAAATTCCAGACCGTAGTGTACTGATAATAAAGCAGTCCACTCATCAGTGGTTTTGCTTTCTGATATTTCAGTTATCTGCAGCCAGTTGCATTCTGAAAATATTAAATAGAAAATTCCAGAAATAAGCAATTCAAGGTTTTAAGTTGTGTGCCAGTGTGATCAAATCTCACGTGTTAGTCATAGGTATAAGATCAATTGTTACAGTATATTAGTGCTAGTGTTCAAGTAACCCTTACTTAATAATGGCCCCAAAGTGTCAGAGTAGTGATTCTGGCAATTCTGATGTGCCAGCATCTGAGAAGCTAGAAAGTGGTTCCTTTAAGTGAAAAGATGAAAGTTCTTGACTAATAAGGAAAGAAAAAAGATTGCATGCTCAGGTTGCTGAGATCTAAGGCAAGAATGAATCTTCTGTCTGCACAATCATGAAGAAGGAGAAAAAGCAGACTAGTTTTACTGTCAGACTGAAAAAGTCATGGCAACAGGATGTAATAAGTGTGAGTTAAGATAGAAAAGCATTCTATGATAGGGTTTTGTACAATCTCAGGCATCCCCTGAAATATGTTCCCCTACATTAGGAGTGGGGGTACTGATGCATTTGTGTTGGGAAAGGATGGCATGTAGAGTTTATGACGAGTACCATTAGGTGAAACAAAACAGGTATCTTGGATTCTGGAACATGGAGACATGTGGCTGCACCTATGAAAGTGGGTACAAAGTGTGATATTTGTGAGGCATGTTAAAGTCCACCCACCTTGGAAGAGACACTAACCAGCTGAAGAGCAAAGGTCTTGGACAGTTGATGTCAGCCAGCATGTGTCACTGGTCACTGGTACAATAGTCTTACAGGCAGTGCTCTGATGGCAGGAATGAAGAAGGACAGACGCATGGGTTTCTCTCACCAAGGCTTATCCAACTGCACTGCTGCTGAGTGTGCAACCTCCCTGAAGCTGAGATGGGTCCTGAGTAGTTGCCAGAACACCAATCACTGAGGACAGAAACCAGCCAGTTGGTGGCAAATTGATTACTTTGGCAGTTTTTTACCCTGGAAGAACAGTAATTTATTTTGAATAGGATCAAGGTATATTCTGGATATTTGTCTTCCTTTCCTGCCAACTGTGCCTCAGTCAGCAGTAGAATCAGAGGCCTTCCCATGTGTGATCCATTGGCAAGTATTCTGCAACCTATTACCCATGAGGAGGAGACTTATATTACCGTGGCAAAAGAGGTGAGAGACTGGGCTCACAGTAATGGATCTTCTGGTCATATCATGCAGCATACCTCCCAGACTGTGCCAGCTGGAGAGAGATGAAACAGGCTTGAAAGATGCAGCTGCAGCACCCCTTGGAGGATGAACTGTACACTCGAAACACACAACTCTCAGATATTGCAAGGATCTCAGAGATAGGGGGTAGAAGTAGAAATGGTCCTCATTCTTGGTGACACTTTTGAAAAGTTTGTGCTTATTAATGTCTCACTTTAATCAATAAGTCTTGAAGTCTTGGTACCTAGATAGAAAAAATCTGCAGCAGAGGATACAGGAAGTCCTATTAAGCTCTAGTGTACATTTGCCATTCACTTAACAATTGCTACACACCTCACATTAAGAGACCAGCAGGTAGATATGAGCCATTTCCTGGGAGAAATAATTGGGTTAGCTGGTCAGGAAGAGTCATTTCGACCACAGGGACAGGGAAAATGATTTGACACACAGAGGATCACTGAGGCACCTCTTGATAATACTCTTCTCAATTTGATATAAATAGATAAGTGCAGAGCTGGAGAAAGGCATAGTGTCTAGGGACTCAGACCTTTCAGGAATGAGGGCTTGGTCACCCCAATATATAAACCTCCTGACCCCTTTGAGGTACTAACTGATGGAAATGGAAATCTGGACCGAGCAGCAGAAAAGAGACAGTTGTTACCACTTGTGGCCTTGAAGGCAGCTATAGCAGCAGGGGTGCAGTTCAACCCAAAGGACTAACTTGAATCATGGAGGAGGGATTTCCAAATGGAATGAACTTATAAGAAGAAGCACGTCAATTCAAATGCACTCCTCTGAGTGGAATATAAAGGGACAGAAAGAAGGCAGGCCCGCTGCTGCTGCTGCTGCTGCTGCTACTCACTACTTTTGCTGCTTGCTGCCTTCCTGCTGCCAAGACATTGAATGTTTCTCCTCTGCTATGCCTCCCTGCTTTGGAACCAGCCAACTATGGACTGAAACCTCTATATTCTGAGCTAAATAAGCCTTTCCTCCTTTAACTTTGGGCGTTGGGTATTTTGTTTCAGAAACAAGAAAAGTAACTAAGACAGAGCCACATTTTTAGTTTTCTTATTTTTAAATTTTGAGACAAAATTTTGCTAAGTCACCCAGGCTGGCCTTGAACCTGTAATTCTCATGCCTCAGAATCCTCAGTAGTTGAAATTATGGGCATATACTGCCACCCTTGGCTCTAGATATTTTTTAAAAGTATGAATGGCTGAACTAAAGCAGTGGTACTTTGATGGGCTCTAGAAGGCCAATATTTGAGGTCTGAGGATCCTGCTGGTAAGATAAAGAAAGCTGTATTTCTCACAACTCTTCCCAGGGAGAGTAGGTTTCAGTGTTCAGGACCTGTGCTGACCTGCTGGAGTGGACAACAGAGAAAACAGTGTCTCATGCCAAGCTTCCTCCTCTATGCTTCTGCTTCAGGGTAACCCCAGCCTCTCCTCTAAGCATGCTTGGGCATATAATTACAAACTATGGTTTTGAAGGGGCATTCATTCATGAGCCTGTTGTTGATGCCTATGTTAATATATAGATCATTTCCAGTAGAAAATCAAGGCTTAAAATGAGGACAGTTTACACTATGTATTATTTTCAAATGTATTTATTTTAAAAATTGTTACATGTATTTATCATGTACAATATAATGTTTTGAAGTATGTATACATTGTGGATTGGTTAAATCTAGCTAATTAACAAATGCATCCCCTCTTACAAGTATCATTTTTGTGGTAAGAAAATATATCCGTTTTCTTAATGTTTTTCAAGAGTACCATAGATATGTTAACTGTGGTTACCAGGTTGTGTAATAGATCTGAAATTGTGGCTCCTATTACTAAAACCTCCCCAGTCTTTCCTCCTTACTAAACATTCCAGATTGTGATAACCGCCATTCTGCTATATTTCTATGAGATCAACTGAGATTCCACAGATGAGATTATCTTTTTGTGCTTAGCTTATTTCTGGAACTATGCCAGGGATCTCATCCTTTCACCCCCCAGCTAATTTATTGTCCTTCAGCCTTTAAGTATGTGAATCTAAAACATTGGCAAAAAAGAGGCATTTGACTGCAGCCTAAGCTCTTAGCATGGATTTTACTTAAGCAACCTTTGGAGTGGTCATTTTGTTGTCATGGTTGCCCCAATCAATGAGATAGATATAGGGTCTTGGGGCTGCAGCTGTTTGTCTGGTCATTTAACCTTCAGAAGCAGATTTTATTAAAGTGTTCCTGTTGGTGAAAATGAATTACAGAGCTTTCCCTTTTCTGTAGGAAATAAGAGTGCCCAGATAAGATTATACGGCTTCCTATGATATCTAAATAAGATTAGTTCGCTGAAGATCACGTTAAAATCCCATTAAAAAGACAGTTCCGCTCCAGCCTCCCTTCTCTTCAGGCAAGTTCTGAGCGAGTTGATGAAAATTGCTTGGGGATGACACACAGGCTTTGAGCACCCTGTGGAGACTGGAGGGAGGGGTGCGAATCATCCCCCATCTGTGTTCATTGCAGCAACAGGATCTGTGTACATGGCCCATTACTTATAGATGACAGTTCCTGACTCTAAGGAGAAAAGACTTCAGGGAGGAAATGGTAATAAGATGAAAGGATCATGCAGTGGAGCCACTGGGGTCATCCCCAGAGAGAAGCCAGGAAATCATTAATTCAGTTTTTTAATGTGACAAGGATAACAATATTAATGTTTAAGTATTTATAGCCTTCTCTCAAGCCTGCTTCTGAGAAGGAAGGATTCTTTGCTTCCAGGAGGTTACTAAGCCTAGATATTTGTTGTACTGATCTATGTAATCAGTATAACTTTGAAATTAGTACTGAGTAAACTTAAATTGATATTCATTGAGAAGGGAGGGGGCTGTTCGTACCATACCCAGATAGGGGCAATAGGGAGGTTGGAGTTTCAAGAAAGCTAAGGAAAAGCCTGGCCAGCAGAGAGACTCATGAGGAATGTGGTGATAGCTTGGACTTTGGGAGAGCTGGGCAGATGAAGGGACTCGCAATGTAATTATCCTAGTATGTCCTCAAGGGTTTTCTTGGAAGACCTGAAGTGCTTTTCTGTGATAGTTTTAGATGTAGAACTTATATATGTATATTTTTAAATGGCCACCATATAGCCCTGAAATGGACAAACTTCATTTGTTTATTAATTTATCAAATTTTCTCAAGTGCTAGGTATTTTAAAGATACAAAGAAGATGGTGTGTCAGTCATCTTTGTGTTACTTTAACAAAACACCTGAAATGAACAATTTTTAAGGAGGTGAGGTTTATTTTGGCTCATGGTTTCAGCGGTTTCAGGCCATGGTCAGTTGGCTTTGGGCCAATATGGTGAAAAAGAACATTATGTTGAACATACTTGGTCATCTCATGGTGGCTGGGAAGCAAGAAGAGAGGGAGGGCACACCCCTGGTGACCTAATTTCTTTGCACTAGGCCTTTACTGCCTCCCAGTAGTGCCACAGGCTAGGAAGCAAGCTATCAACACATGGACCTTTGGGGCATTTCAGATTCAAGCTATAACAGATGGATAAAGACCACTTCTGGGGACATATAGACAACTCAGCACCATTCAGTGCAATAAGTGCTTTACTAGAAGCAAACACAGCAAGCAAAGGGGATACAAAGAAAGAGTACCTTTCTGTAGACACTGAGGGAAGGCTGCACAAGAATCCTGTGAGGTAAAGGGTGAAAAAAGACGGGAGGGTAGGCCTGACTTGGAACCTGCTTTCTGGCTGGATCTGAGGCAAAAGGTAACCAAGAAAAACAGCTGGGAAAAGAGGGAGGACCTGCCTTGGAGATCCTTTCTAGGACTAGATCCATGTTCTGAGTTAAACATTAGCCCGGATCAGGGTGGCCAGTGTAAACACAGTAGGAAAGTTAACTAAATAACTTATCCTAGGGCAAACAGTGGTGTTCTTGTAACGCTTGGCTGACCCTAATCTAATTACCATGTCACTGACTGTAGATTTGACCCACCGTGGCCTTGGATGCCATGACATTTCCTCCAAAGGCCATAAAGGGTCAGAAACTCCACTGCCCCATGGAAGGGCTAAGTCAAGTCTCTCATTGGCAGTAGTCATACCTTAGATCAAACCCTTAAGGTCACCCCGAACTCTAAGGCTTAAAACCCTCAACCCTCCTGCCTCAGACCTTTTCTGTTTGTACCTGGATGGCTTTGTCAAAGACAAAAATCTTTGACTGAATCTTTGAATTTTTATTTCTTTACTCATAGCATATGTGTACAGCTGACCTCACTGGACTCTTTGGGATTAGTGGTCTTCTATGTGGACTGACGTCATAGTTGTCATCACCATCATTTTCATCATCTCCTACAACCCACCAAGAAATCATGGTACGAGCCTATTTTTGCAATTTCATTTTTAGTTACTCAAGTAACAAATATCAAGCCCTTGGTACCCTAAACTCTTCTCACTCCCTTCTCACTCTGTGAAGGGTATCTTGTCTTTCAAATAAATTGTTGATTTGGCTGCAACTGTTTGGTGTCCTTCTCAATTCTCTGGTTAGGACATCGAGAACCTAGACAAGATCTCCAACCCAATACTAGGTCCAGAACTCAAGGGTTCAGTGTTAGTTAATTTTTATTTCCACTTCCTCATGTTGTTGTTGTTATTGTTAGTGTTCCTTTTCCTGGCAGAAATTACATTGACTAATTTTCATTGTGTTATTTCATCATATTTAGATGTTAATATTTTTGGATGCTTATGCACCAGCCTACTAGTAGTTGCTTTATTCCAGAATATGAATTCCTCTCTAGAGTAGACAGACCCTTGGCTTACAAATTCAATTCATTCCTGAGGGCTGGTTGTAAATCAAGCTGGTCAATTTTAAAAAAAATTCTTTTATTGGTACATTTTAGATATACAATATGCTTACATTTATCATTGGGTGCTTGTATCTGTACATGGTGTATCTTAGTTCTTATTTTTTTCCCCATTACCTGTGTGTCCTTCCACCCTTCTCTATTTACATAGATTTCATTTCCATTGTTTTTTCTTTTCTCATAATTTTTTCTTCCCCTTCTTCCCTTTCCCCTTCCCCTCCCACCACCCCTACACCTTTGGACCTCTTCCTATGTCAAATGATCAATTATTCATTTTAATCATTTTAATCCTTATTTAGACTTTCAGTTTCTCATACTAGAGAAACTATTCGGTATTTACACGTGTGTCCTATTTATTTCACTTATGAGTATGGCCTCAATATGCATCCATTTAGTTCTAAATGTCTCTAGTTTCTTGTTCTTTATGGCTGAGTAGTACTCCATTTTATAAAAAAACCACATCTTCTTTATCCAGTTTCTAGTTGATGGGCACTTGGGCTGTTTCCAAGCTTTAGCTGTTACAAACTGTGCCGCTATAAACATGGGTACGCATATATCACTGTGGTATGATTCTTTTAACTCTTTTGAGAAGATACTCAGCAGGGGTATAGCTGGGTCAAATGGGACCTCTAGCCCTTCTTACAAGCAGGTCAATTGAAGGCTCAGGATCCTCTACACAGCGTTCAAAGTCTCTCTTCTGTATAAAGGCAGATCTTAGTGTCCTTAGAGAGACATTGGCCCAGGCTTTCTCAACTTAACACAGGAAAGGAGGTTGTAATGTTCCTTCCACAACTCTTTAAGGGTTAAATCTGTATCTGAGATCATTGGAAACACAAGCAGCTGGCCTTTGGGTCATAACTCGAGACTTTGGTTGTAAGTTAAAACTAAAATTTTGGTCATAATCCAAATTTTTCTTATGTCAGACTGGTTGTAACTCGAGAGTCTACTGTATTTCTTTTCACTTGAGGATAAGACTTGGTTTAAGTAGTTTTCTTTTGTATCTTTGATTGTGGTTATCTTCAAAGGTGACAGAGTTTTTGAATATATTTTTAAAAACAAAAGCTTGTTTCAGTTAATTTAATGGGAAAAATGATACAAAACTATAGCTTTGTGTTATTTTATTGTTACTGCCATTTGAAGCTTTCCAATTTTGTGTAGATATTCTTTGTATGCAGAACTGATCCTGCTTGAACTTGGGATCAGATGTCATGTGGAAAGTAAAGGTCATCTGCTCTAAGTTGCTAAAGGGATCTGAATAGAAAAGGTAAGCATAGTCATATTTCTTTAGAGAACTTAAGATCCCCAGGTTTTTTTTTTTGAAGCTAGTGAGAAAGCCAGTACAAAATTAATCAGTTTTATATGTGTTAATTCAATCGAATAGGTCTTTCTGACTTGAGTGATGTACTGTAAGTAGTTAAGATTGCAATCATCACCTTTCTTTGTCCTTTTCCAAGGTGTGAGCTTTGGAGAGGGTGCCTGTCAGGCATCTTCCATTTTCACTAACAACTCACACTTGTCACTAGATTGATTAATATGTTCCATCCTCAGTTTTCTTTACTGTGTTTATCTTAAGGCAGACTACCTTTGGTCCAACATTTCATTCTTGGTTTGTTACAAATGGATAAACAGTGATTAATTTTCCAATGTTTTGTTTTAAATATGAAAATGAGCTTGACCTAAATGTAAATGCAATATGTGTCTTTGACTAGCTGGGCTACCTTAAACTTCAGTCTTAGAAATAAAACCTTAAGTAAGGGCAAATGAATGGTAAATAAATGCTTTAAATAATGAAAATAAAATAGGAATATTTTCTTTGGAATCTAAAAGCTACACATTTTTTACTGAGATGACAAACACATTTCTAAATGCATCTATAGGTGTCGCTGTTGAGATACACTATGTATTGAAAGGCACACTGTCCAGTATTGAATCTGAGAAAGGCCTGCTGGGGTAGATTTTATACCACGTTTTTGACTAATTCATGGGTGTGTGTATGTGTGTGTGTGTGTGTGTGTGTGTGTGTGTATGTGTGTACAAATATATGGTAAATGTTCAAATAAAAATTATTATAATAAAAGAGACATTGCCATTAATCTCATTGAAAATACTTGCCCTTACTTTGAGCATATGTATACCATCATTCTTGTCATTTTTCTGAAGCAGTTCTGTAAGTTCTCCTTTGTGAGTATCTTTATACATTGTGAACAAAAATACAGTGAATGCTTCTGCCAAGTACCATCTAACAGAAAGGCAGGCTTATTGAACAGTTATCCTCATCCACCTTATTCACTGGATCTGGAACTGTGTAACTTCTGGCTTTACCCAAAGTCAAAATGACCACGGAAGGTAAATGTTTTGAGTTGATTCAGGACAATGAGGCACCCCTGACAGTGCAAATAAAGACATTCATGAAAGAGGCCTTCAGAACTGCTTTAGATAGTGGCAAGAATGATGGAATGAGTGAGTTTGAAGTGAGTGTGGGTGTTTCGGTGGGGATTAATGGCAATGTGTCTTTTACTCTAACAATTTTTAAACATAACATTCACCTTAGATTTCTATCACACCTCCTATCTATCTATCTATCTATCTATCATCTATCATCTATCTATCTTGTTTTTGTGTGTGTGTGTGTGTTGTGAGTGTTGTATGTAAGTCTGATTTCCTGGCATAATTAAAGTAACTAATTTGATATTTTATTACTTGGGGACAAGAAATCAATTTGGACCAGGAAAGTGAAGATATAGGTATAGAATGGAATAGAGTACAGACTTAATCCTTAAATTTCACCTTAAGTTTCCTAGATTAGCAGTTTGGAGAAATTAATGTTTTTATTCTTCCTTTCTCTCACTACCAACAGAAGTCAGTGAGATTCTCTGAGGCTGTCTGGGTTAGGGATTAACTTCCAGATGCCAAGTTCCTTTAAGTAGGACACCAAGGAAGGAATTAAAACAGTGTTTAACTGATATCCATGTTTTCTGAAAGGGTTCCCAAGTTAGAGCCAGGATAAATGTAACAAATTGGGATTCTAAAACTCTAACTTTTAAAAAACTCTCTTTTACCTTTTTGAGAATTTGGGAAGATTACCTAGTAGGGCTAAACCTTAGGAATGTGTTAAGGGGTAATCTATGTTTACATATGTAGATCTGCTTCTAATTTTCCTTAAAAAAAACTCCCTTCACTAGTATTTGAATTAATTATTTAACAGTGACTGCTCATCCATTACATTATTTTTAGAAGTCAAGGTTGTAGAGAAACATCAGGAACAATTCTTGGCTTCAAGAATCTCAGTTTTTAATTGCAACAAGACTAGTGAGTAAAATTAAAGTTAAGTGATCAGTTTGTACAAAATATAAAGAACTACCAAATTTTCTTGGAGATCAAGGACAGAGAAGTTCATCTGATCAGTTTGAGCAATGTTTACTGTGAGTACAAGATTGATGGGGCATCCCTGATGGAGTGAAAGATACCAAACACCAGGTATGTAAAGGGCAGTGAGTTGTTAGGAACGGCTCAAGGACTGTGATGAGAACGGAGTAGGCAAAGCTGTGTTTTCATGATGCCTCACTGTGTTTCACCCAAAGAAAATAACCTCAGCAGTTAGTACCCAGACATTCTTTTTCTCAACAAACTTAACTGTTCCTATTCATCTTTAAAACAGAAAGGGTTTATTTCTGAATGGATAGTTTCTATGCTAGTGTTGACAACTGTCATTTGGGGTTTTGTTAGGTAGTAATTGTCTTGATGACTAATTGCTCTTGACCAATGGGATGGTTGTGTACTGAAGTCTTCTGTGACTGATATGAATAACTAAATTTCTTTTTGTTACAAGTGGATACTAAATGCTTGGACTGAACTTTAGCCCACTTCTTACAGTTTATATAAAATAGCCAATATTTCTATAGTGTTTATTCTGTACCAGACACTGTTCCAAATACTTTACATACATAACTCATTTAACTTTATAATCACTCTGTTATGTAGATAAAAATACAATCCCAGTTATATTCATAAAGGTATGAGGCATAGAGCATTAGAGAACTTACCCAAACTGATAAAGCTAACAAGACAGACTTGAGATTTGGGCACTGGGTAATCTGTTTAAAGTTATATATTACTAATAATTGGATATTGGATATTCATTCATCATCCTATATAACAAGTTATTTTCAGGGATTTGTATTTTATGGGAATGAAGGACATGCATAAACTTTTTTTGTTTTTTGAGGAGACAGATGTCTGGAAGATCCACCAAGGGAGATTCCTTAGTAGAAAGAAGGGGCTGGGAGTGTTGGCAGTTCATCTCATCAGTTTAGGAAGGCTCCTAGGATGATGAGAGAGTTCTTTATTCCTAGAGGATGGGAGAGGGGCAAGGAAATTTCTGTGATCTTCTCAGAAATTAGTTTCTAAGTAACTGCTAAGAGTAATCCCAAATGAATGGATCAGACTAGAGAATTTTGACAAGATATACACAGAAACTATAAATATTACTGCTTTATTCCATGTGTATGAGGCAACAACAGTATCCTTGAGGCTGTACAGATTCAAAAAGATATCATTCCTGCCCTAAGGGTTTACAATGCAGTCAGATTTGATTTTTTTTTTCCAGATCCAAATGTTTAAGTGTTGCGCATCACTGGCTCTGTTCTGTTTCTCTTCATTTTAAATTAGTGCTTATTCCCAGGGCAACTGATGCCTCAACATCCACCACACTGATTTTACTCAGTGCCTTAGTCAGGGGAAAAGAAGAATGTGCCCATGATATTTTTTCTCTTCAGCAGTTGAAAATCAAAAATGATATTCACCAGTTTTTGTGTATATGGCAATCAACTACTTGTATTAATTTCCCTGTTAAACTGAAATGTTAGAACAAGTATTGAAGAAGTGAGAAAGAAATACTAGAAATATTTATTTATTTGTAAATTCATTTGAAGTATTGACTGCATATGTGTGCAGAGTAGGTAATTTAAGAGTTGTGGGAATTCTCTGAGCAATGGTGAGAGCAAACAAGTCTTGTCTCTTCCTTCATCTTGGTGTGTAACAGGGAGCTCCGGATTACCAATTTCCGGAAGTGGGGCAGGCACAAGGCTCATCCTTTGAACATTTGTCTCATTCAGTCTTCCTAGGTCATCTAGAGGGTAACTACTATTTCACAGTCAGGGAATCTGAGGCTTAAAGAGGTTACACAACTGGATGAAGGTCACATAGCAAGTAAGGATGGGGCTATGGTTGTGATCTTTTGTGCACAATACACACCATTCAGAGTAAGAGATATCATCCCATTGGTTACTCTCACTGGCTGTCCCATCACATGACCTTTTTCCAAGGGCAAGGAGTAGAGATTGCTGTTCTAGCCTTTTTCTAATGGTTTTATTACACATTTACATTATACAACTGGAATGTTTTCACTATGGTTAACATTGAAATCCAATGTTGTACTAAGTTTTCCTTCATACCCTCTTTCCTTTGCTCAGGACATCAGTTCATCACTGTATGTGGGGTAAAATGTCACTTGGTCCCTGGACTCCTGAGGGAAAAGGGCCACCCACATGAGTGGAAGGCTGGTGGAAAAGTCACACATCTCCATAATCAATGAAAACAGTAGCAGAGATTAGTGTGGGCAGCTACCTGAAGTTATACGTGGCTCAGGAACCTGTGAGTGGGACAGATATTGGAAAGCACCCCAGTTTCTCATCTTGCTGGTATGTTTCATGCCAAGCAAAAGTTCCCCAGATGCCATGTAGAATTTGCACATGATGGATTTCTGATTCCCGGTCTTTACAATATTTTGGTTTAATTATCCTATGGATAAATTGGTTGTTTTCTGGGGGTAACATAGCAGTTAACCCTGGCTGGTAGAGCAGGGTGCAAATAAATGGATCTAAGTAATTTGAAATTACTGTGCATTCATAGATGAGTGCAAACTATTTTTCAGTTAGCTCACAAACAAATCTGAAAAGAATTACCCTTTAGGTATGCTGATTTCACAGCAGAAACACTGAAATGAATATCAGGATTCAGAAAGAATTGGCTCAGTTACAGAAGTTCGAACAACTTCTAATATAAATGCATCACTAATTTATTCAATAGATTTCTACAAATATAGAGGTGGGCAGGACACTGCGTTGAGCTCTGCAGCCTGAAGTCAGGGGTTATTTGGCTCCATTATAAAGAAATGCAATGTGGACCCAGTGGATTTTGTTTTATGAATTTATGTACTTCTTCCTCTCAAATGGTCAGTGGGGGATTTTAAAATCTCTGTAAGTGGAAAATCATGGCACAATTCCAATCTTCTCATTACATTAGTGCCTGGCAGAGAACCAGAATCTAAGAGAAACTCATGATCATTAAAAAACAAAGAAAAGCAAAAGAATAAGGATGCTGAATTTGTAAGGTACAATCTAACAGGTTGCAGAAAGAATAACAGATTTTTTGAGAGGGTTGAAATGTGGTGGTATGATTTCATGGAGAATCAAGAGTGGTCATCAACCAGCTGTGTGATTTAAAACTTGCTTAATGTTTGGGACCTGAAGTTTCCCTGTTAGATGAGATAACTCCCTGTTAGGAAAGGTCCATGTTTGTTGCTCACTCTATCTGTGCTGTGTCCTCAGCCTCCTTGTACAAATGAATTGTCCTGTGTCCTCTTCATGCTCTGGATTGCATGCATTCTCCTTTACACAAAGGCCATTTCTCCAGCCATCATCCCCTTTGTTTCCTTATTGATCATTTTTTTTCATGTCCTAGGTCATTCCCATGAGCCTAAAATATGCTTTAATATATCTTCCATCTTTACTAACACTCTGTATTGTCACCAATCTCTCCAGACTTCCACTCTGTTTTGCTTTATAGCAAAGCTTCTCAAACTTACCTGTGTAGTTATCACTTCCTCAGCTCTTCCTTTTCCATTAAGTAAGTCACAACAGGATTTTGTCCCTTACCTCTACTAAAGTGCTCTTGTCAAGGTCACCAATGTTCATACACTCCTACTAATGGTGAGTTTTCTTTCCTCCTCTTATGTATCCAGTTTTGTCGTAGCACTGGAAATAGTATTTCACAACTTTCTTCTTAAGCACTTTCTTCTTTTTTCTCTTAATCGCCACCTAGTTTATTGGCTTCTTCCTTCTCATTCCCATACATTAGACTTTACTCCTACTCCTTTCCTTGGCCTTTAGAGGTGAGAAGGTTCTGAGAACTCAGTTTGCTATCTTCTTCTCTGTCTTTTCTCACTTTCAAGTGAATGGATGCCATTTCAGGTGTTAATGATCATCTATATATTGAAGAATCTTCCACATTTTGGAGTCTTTATTGACATCTCTTTTTCATTCACTTCTGTATTCAAATCCATCATCAAAACCTGACTGCCCCTACCCTTTGGCATAAGTCTACAACAAACTATTATTCCTAGTACTTTGATCACTGGGGCCACTTCACCTGGACTGCTGCAAAGACCTCTAAACTGGTCTCCATGTTTCTATTCTTCATCTAGTCTGTTCTCAAGGCTACCTGAGTAATCTTTCAAAAGGTCAGTTTGATCATGTCAATCTTTTCTTAAATCCATTCAATAACTTGCCATTACACTTAGAAATAAACCCAGTGTCTTACAATATCCTAAAATGCTCTATATTATGTGTCCACTGGCTATATTCCTGATGTCAGTTTTTGAACCTGCCAAGCTTCCAAAAACCCGCAGGATTTTGGTCTTGGCATTTTGTTCCCACTGGAGTCCACATCTCACAAGCTTGTGTGGCTCACTTTCCACAATCATTCAGACTCCTCTCCAGGGTCACCTGATCGGAAGGCTTTCTGGAATTCCTCTGTTATGTTTTATATCTAGACATCTCCCCAAAACCTCATTGGCGAGACTTTGGAAGGTGATTGGATTATGAGCGTGTGACCATCATCAGAGAATTAGTCCACTGATGAGTGTATAGCTAAATGCGGTCTTGGGAGGTGGAGTCTGGATGAAAGAGGCCAGTCTCTGTGGGTGTGGCCTGGGAGAGTCTATCTCTTTTTTTGGCTTGGCTCTTCCTTGATCACTCTCTGTTGCTGCACCACTAGGCCAGAGCAGCTCTCCTCCACCATGCGCCTCTGCCACGCCATCCTGCCTTTGACTAGGGACTGAGTCCTCTACAATTATGAATAAACCTTTCCTGCTTTAAGTTGAGAGTGTTGTGTATTTTGTCCCAGCAATGAGACAAGTAAGACAACCTCTATGTGGCCCCCATGCCTTTCTATCTATTTATACACTTTATTTTCTTTCTTTGCTAATCACTTATACATATACACTTTCTATTTTTTATTGTCTAACTTCCCCAGTTGAGTATAAATTCTATGAGATTAGGGACTTTTTCATAATAATTCCTGTTTCTCCAATACTTAGAACTTTGCCTGGGACATAAAAGACACTAAAAAATCTGGGCTAAATGAATGAGAGCATTAACATAGGAGAGAACTAATGAGCCTTTAACTTCAGTAGTCACAGTTGGTAGAGAGTAAGGTAACATTTTTGAATTTTGTTGGATCATAATTTCTGGGACTGGGTAAGCTAGTAGATACAGGGTACTCGAAGGCAGCCTTTCAGATTAGCACTAGTTCAGATCATGATTTATAGTAGCTAACAATTATGTAGTGCTTGTTATTTGCTAAATGTTCTAAGCATTTTACACCACAGATCTATTAAGATAGTTCTGACTTCCTTTATACAGATGTAGAAACTGAGGCACAGGACGATCAAATAATGCTCAAGGTCACACAGCTCCTAGGGTAGAGATTATAGCCCATGTGGTCTAACTTCAAAGGCTAAAATCTTAGTCACTGTGTCATGTTGCATTCTTTGACCAAAGAGCATGGTTTACACAGGAAGAAGCTTCAAAGGCTCCGGCTATACTAATAGGAGAGGGGAAGTAGTGACTTTAAACCTGTCCCCCTCCCCACCCTGTGTGATCTTAACTGGTTTGATTTATAGAATAGATACAGTGGGGCCATCTTGGCTGAAGCCCTTGGCTGAAGCTTGGCTAATCCCTGAATTATCCCTTTGGAGTACTGGTACTTTGGAAAGACACAGTACCATGGGTAAAAATGACATGGATTTGGAGTTATACAGAGCCAATTAGGGACCTGCCACTCCCAAGCTCCATGATCTTGGCAGCAATCTTCCTTCTGAATCTCAGTTTTCTCTTCTATCAGATGGCTTTAATAATACAGATCTTGCTGAACTGCCATGAGGTTTCAAGTTCATGAAAAGCTCAGTGCTTGGTGCATTCATGTAGGTACTAGGTATTCATGATGTGTTGTTATTTATAATGACAATCCTTGACTCAGTTGTCAGTATGAGTGAAGGTAATATAAGGTGGTCTTCTTTTCTTATAGTTTTGTGCCTGATTCTTTGGGAGAACCTTATTGATCTCAGTTTTCTCCTTGTGTCCTAGGGTCCCCTGTTCTACCTGCATCAGGGGATTCCTGCCTGGATAGAGGACCCTGCTACTTAGCTTCTGCTTCTTTTTTTCTCCTAGCCAGTATCCCTTTACTGCCTATCTCTGATCTTATGAGGCAGATTCAATAATTTAAGGCAAATACAGTTGTGTATATAATGCATATAGGGAGGGCCAGGATATGTAGCTCAGTTTACCCTGAAAGAATAAAGATTATGCTCCAAACTGGTGGTAAGACTGGCAGCCCATTATCTCCCTCCACCCTGTCCTGCTTCATTTGCTGTCTCCCACCATGTGAAGCCTGGGAGCACTGCCTAATCAGCTTCTCCCATGCCACCTCCACATTACTGTCTGCTTCCTGGAGAATCCAGCTGTTACAAAACTTGAAGTTTAATTAGAACTTTTAATGTCTTAACAATCACATAGGGTTTTAGGGTTCTTACATGTAGGTTGAAGTTTTTTCCCCAGGAACTTATAGCCCTGTTCAGTTGTACCACCTCTAGTACTTCTTCCATGCACAGCTCCAGATTACCTTCCATGATCCATTAATTGCTAATATTGACCCTGGTTTATTGTCTCCAGGACATCCATTGAAAGGATTTCAAACCACTTGTTTGCTTCAGCTAGTATTTATTGAGCCCCAATTCTTTAATCAGTGTGTGTGCGTGCGCGCGTGTGCACGTGCGTGTGTGTGTTGAATAATGCCAAACACAATGGCATTTCTCTTGGATCAGACCATCCTTGGCCTTTCTCCCTGTGTTCTCTATGTGACCTCAGAAGTCACAGCAGATGCTTACACTGCCAGACAGTATTTTACAGTCACCCCTCATGGCCATTGCTCCTGTTATTTCAACCAGTTGGAATGATGTCTCCAATTGTTTTCTACTAAGTCTTCTCAAACATCTTTCAAGTTCACAATTCTTTTCTGAAATTTTCCATGAGAACCTCAGCCTAAAAGTTCTTTGAACTTTGTTGATAATTGTCTTTCTATTATGTGTCACTCACTTTATAATGTCTTGAATGATAATTGTTTGCATCTGTTTCAATTTGCCAAGTAAAATATATATTAAACACCTGCACAAAGAGGGCAGTTAAGAAATACTTGTTATATAATGAAGATGTTTTCCTGAACAATAAAATTGTCTCAAAAGTTACTTCCACTCATTGACTACATGTAATATCAGGCCCCATTATTTGTCTCGGATTTTCATATCAAGGTATTATTTTATGTTGTTTACAAGATAGGAAAGTTGAACTTGTACTATCAAGTGATTTTCTAAAAGTCACTCAAATTTTAAGTGGCCCTCGACAGGGTGAATATAGCCAGGTCTGAATGATCCCTCTTGAAATGACTCATGAGGCCTCACCCTGCAGCCCACTGTTGCACATCTCAGAGTTGTGTGCTGAAGCCACAACCAGAGAAAGCACCAACAAGACATGAGAGTTGAATGTGTGCTGGATGAGGATGACAGGCTTGCTAAGGAAGAGAGAAGACGGGGAAGGGCTGAAGAAAACTATCTAAGGAAGTTATCTGGTTTGGGCTTAGGGTGGTCCGTAGAACTTCGCCCAAGAAGCCAAGTCCAGGAAAGAAAAAGCCAACATATTTAAGTTTGTCCTCATTTCTGCAAGTTGTAAACAATTTAGTCTAGGACAGAGAGAAGTGCATGGGAGGGGAGGCTCTATGCCTAGTGAAGGATGGCAACAAGGACATAAGAGGTCAGCTCTGGGTGCAGAAGTGGGCATGTGGCCAAGCAGATGCCTTCCCATCTCACCTCCCATTACTACAGAAACCTCCATCTTAGCTTAGCAGGGGACACTTTCTAAAATGCTCTATGGGACTAGTGTAGGTCTCTAATTAGTAGCAACTTATGGGAATGCATCTCTGGTGCCACCCTCCATCTGCTGAATAGGAAACTCTGAGTATTGGGCCTAGCTGTCTAGGCTTAATAAGCCTTCTGAGTAAGCCTGACACTCAGGTTTGAGACCCCCAAGCTATGCCTTTTTCCTTCCTGCTATTTCTTTCTTCCTCCCTGCTTTACATTACAGTATCTTTATCTTTTCTCTTGTTTATTTCTCCCAGGTTAGAATTTTCTATATTCCTCAAAGGCCAATTTAAGCCTTTCCACCTTCACATGGCTTTCTGACTGACCTGATCCACAAAGCTTGCTTCTATTTGTGACCTTGCATTCCTGGCATTTTTTTCTTTCCTAAGTGCTGCATGTCCTCTGACTCTGGACTATACTGGGAGCATTTTGTTATTTGTGACACTTATTTGTAGTCCTTACAGTTTCTCCTACATAAGAAGTACACAATAAATGCCTTGTGGTGACTGATGGAACACTGAGCCTAAATATTTTATTTCTGACTATCCATCATTTTACGTGCCTATGTATAACATAAAAGTGGAAGAATTTTTCTGGTAACAAAGGGAGAATCTGTTTTTATTTTGTTATATTGCTTCTTGTTCCAGAAAGGATTTAAGGAGGCATAAAATGCAGCAAAATAACATATATTAGAAATAAGAAAGAAGAAAAAGGCAAAGCAAGGTAAAGGACATGAAATGGATCCAGAAATGAGACCAATACAAAAATGCTCCTGCACAGTACAATGTTCTTACTATAGATCAACCAAAAATTTAGCTGTTAGCTTTCTTTTCAGGGATTTGGAAAGTTATGGCTTTTGGTAATATATTAACCTTTCATAAAGTTACATAAACTTTAATGTTGCTTCCTAGTTTCTGTCTCTGCCTTTAGATTGGGAGAGCAGAAGTCATTCTGGATCTTTGGGAAGAAGGTTCCAAAACATGATGGTCATCATCATTGTAGATGGAAAGATGGCCATAATTCTGATGAGGCAGCAGAATATTCCACCTTCTCTCCCTAGATAAGGGGAACTTCTGTGGGGCTGGGACACATCTCAAGACATATGAAGAGAGAGCATGTCACACTTGGCTTCTGTAGAACTGCTGAAGAGCCAAATGACAGGGTCTCTGTCTTGTGCATTGTCTCCATCACCAACAAAAGCATTTATTAAGATACTTGGGAGCCTCTATAGCTTAGAGTTCCTTTTGGATTACAGCAAAGGAAACTCATTTGAACTAGCTGAGGCACAAAAGGGAAATTTATTATAAAGATAATGGCATATTTCAAGGCATGTCCAAAGGCCTCAGATTAGACTGTAGCCAGAAAATGGAGATCATCCCTGTCATCTTTGCTTTTCTTGCTGTATGACTATTTGCTCTCTTTTTACATAATGTTTTTATTAGCTCTCCTATCCACAAGGTGAATGTAAACAGGCTAACTTAGTAACATATTACAAAGAGAGACCTTAGATCTCCAGCCCTTGTATATTCTGATGCAGGAGATCTGAGGTCAGATCCAAGAATATGTTCTAATAAAAATCCCCAGGCTATTATGATCAGCCTGGATTTGTGAACTCTTCAGTTGCCTGAGAAAATCGTTCATAATTCACCAAGCAAGGTGTAAAATACACAACTATCAAAGCAACAGTCAGAACAACTTCTTCTACTCAGTTTTATTTATTTATTTATTTATTTATTTATTTGGTGCTGGGGATCGAACTCCGGTCCTTGCTCTTGCGCAGCAGGCGGCCAAACCACTGAGCTAAATCTCCAGCCCAGAACAACTTCTTCTAAATGTCACCCTAAAGAGGCACACACTGTTTTTTTCTCCAAGATTGTTTAGGAGGATGACCTTGAAGGTACTGAGGTAAACACAGCACCCAGTCCAGAGGGCCATGTATGTGGGTCTATGTGTGTGTATGAGTGTATGCTTGTGTAGTGGATATGTGCGTATATGTGAGCATATGTGTATGTGTGTTTGTGTATGTGTGTGTGGGGATATGAGCAACAGCAATGTGTGGAAAGTACAGACTGAAGGACTTATTCCTAGATTAAAGTAGCTCAAATATTACCTCCATCTGCTTTTTCTCACCTCAGCAAGACTTTTCTTTCTTACCTCAGAGGGCATTTTTGTTCCCTAATTCAGAAAGTGAGAGAGACATCAGCTGCACTTGTGTGTGCTCCCTAACAGGCAGAGAGTCTCCAAATTTAATAAGTGTTTCTTGTAGTTAGTCAAGAAAGTAATTAACACCAGGGCACAGAGGGCACCCTCAGCCTCCAACGTCTGGCATCAGGAAAGTCGACTGTTCATCATTAGCACATGATTAAATAATTTATCATGTGAAGGCAGTGCTGGTAGAGTGAATGCTCTTATTTGTATTTATTGCAGGTCTGATTTTGTTCTATTTTTCTTATAGGCCTGGATGGCCAGGGAATAGGCTGCCCACAAGAGGAGGAAGGCACAGGAGGAAGGCCTCTGGTCTGTGTGGGAACAGGAAGAAGAGCAATCAGGTTGGAAAGGAAGGTAAATTTATTTTTATTTTAAAAAATTTTTTAACATTAAGTTTATTGGTACATTTTAGGTATACAATACAGTTACATTCATCATTGGGATCTTGTACCTTTACATAATGTATCTTGGCTCTTATTTTCCCCATTCCCCTGCCCTCCTTTCACCCCCTCCACACTTCCCTATTTACAGAGACTTTGTTTCCATTTTTTCCTTTTCTCATATTTTTTCCTTTTCCTTCTTTCCCTTCCCCTACCCTTCCCACTTCCCCTATCCCTTTGGACCTTTTCTTCCTATTTCACATTATCAATTGATCCTTATTTATACTTTTAGTTTCTCACACCAGAGAAACTATTCGGTATTTACACATGTGTGTCCTATTTATTTCACTTAAGAGTATGGCCTCAATGTGCATCCATTTAGCTATAAATGTCTCTAGTTTCTCATTCTTTATGGCTGAGTACTACTCCATTTTATTCAAACAACCACATCTTCTTTATCCAGTCTCCAGTTGATGGGCAGTTGGGCTGTTTCCAAGCTTTAGCTATTACAAACTGTGCTGCTATAAACATGGGTGTGCATATATCGCTGTGGTATGATTCTTTTAATTCTTTTGGGAAGATACCCAGCAGAGGAATAGCTGGGCCAAATGGGACCACTAGCCCCAGTTCGTTGAGGTATCCCCACACTGATTTCCACAGTGGTTGCACCAGTCTGCACTCCCACCAACAATGGAGAAGGGTTCCTTCTCCCCACAGCCCCACCAGCATTGTTATTGGTTGATTTCTTGATAGCAGTCATTCTTTCTGGGGTGAGGTGGAATCTCAGTGTTGTTTTCATCTGCATCTCTCAAATGAGCAGTGTTGTTGAACATTTTTTCATATGCTTATTTGCTGCTTTTACTTCTTTGTCTGAGAAATGTCTGTTCATTTCAGTTGCTCATTTTTGAATTGGGTCTTTGAATTTGGGGGGGCTGTTTTTTTTTTTTTGGTATCAGGGATTGAACTCAGGACCTTGTGCTTGCAAGGCAGGTGCCAGAACCACTGAGCTAAATCCCCGTCCCAGAGGGGTCTGATCTTTTAAAGTTCTTTATATGTTCTAAATAGTAGTCCTTTGTCTCAGGAACAGCTGATACAATTTTTTCCCCACATTGTAGGATGTCTCTTAGCTCTGTTGGTGGTTTCTCTTGCACTGTAGAAGCTTGTTATTAGATGAGAGCCCAGTTATTGATTCTTTGTGCTAGTTCCATCCTACTGAGGTTTTGTTCATAAAGTCTTTTCCTATGCCAATGTCTTCAAGAGTTCTACCTAACTTACCTTCCAACAAGTTTAGTGTTTCTGTTTTACTATTTAGATCCTTAATCCACTTCAATCTTAATTTAGTGTATGGTGATAGATATGGGTCTAGTTTTAATCTTTGGCAGGTTGAAATCCACTTTTTTCCAACACCATTTATTAAAGAGGCTATCTTTCCTTTCACAGAGATGAGGTGGCTGAGTGTGTCTGGAATTGTTTCTGCATCTTCTAATCTATTCCACTGATCCTTGAGTCTGTTTCTTTGCTAGTACCATGCTGTTATTTTTTTAATCACAGTGGCTTTGTAGTATAGTTTCAATTTGGGGATTGTGATACCCCCTGTCATGTCTCTTTTGCCTAGAATTGCTTTTGCTATTCTAGGTCTCTTCTGGTTCCAAATGAATTTTTGGATTATTTTCTCTAGTTCTGTGAAATATACTGTTGAGATTTCAATTGGCATTGCATTAAATCTATATAACAGTTTTGGAAGTATGGCCATTTTCACTATATTGGTTCTTCCTACCCAGGAACAAGGGATGTCTTTCAATTTTCTTATTTCCTCTTTGATCCTTTTTTTTTTTCATAGTGCTGTAGTTTTCAATGTAGAGGTCTTTTGCTTCCTTCATTAGATTGATTCCTAGATATGTCATTTTTTGGATGCTATTGTACAGGGAATTGTTTCCCTAATTTCTCCTCAGTGTGTCTGTTATTTGTGCACAAGAAGGCTATTGATTTTTGAGTGTTGACCTTGTATCCAGCTACTCTACTGAATCTGTCAATTAAGTTTAGAAGTCTTTTGGTGGAGTGTTTTGGGTCTTCTATGTAGGTAAATTTATTGAGAATAGTGACATGAGGAGACACTTTCATTTCCTTTTTGCCATGTGAAAAATATAGACTGGAAAGATCAAATTTTTTATTTAAGATTATACACCTAGCAAGAAAAGGAATACAGTTTTGCTTAATTTTGATCCTAAATTTAATTTTTTCACCTTAAATCTATTGGCAAAGTTCAAGATTTGTGAGTAATCAGAGTGTTGACAAGATGTAACCAAAAGAGGGAATGTCAAAAGGTGGACCAAAGAAAAAAGATAGTTGCGGCAAATTGTATTTCGTGAAGATGGTCACACTCAAATGATTCCACCTCATTTGATCTTACATGTGAAGTTTTACTTTATCATTGAGAAACAGTCTCTCTCTCCCCTTGAACTCTGGCTTACTTATTCTTGGGACAGGCACTTTGGGAGAAGTCTAATTACCCTGACTCCAGTACTGAGCCACTCTATTGGAGACCCCCACAGAAAAGCAAGTACTTTGAGAAACACTTGAGAACCCAGCTGATCCAACCTCCAGCAATGCAAGTCTCTGCTGAACAGAGATCAGACCTATGAATAAGTGGAATTTCAAAGAGATTTTAAAAGATGACTCCAGCTGTGGCTTTCAAGCTGCCCCAGCTGTCACAGACTGGAGTGGAAGCAAACTCTTCCAGTTGAGGCTGGCCCAGTTTGCAGATCTGTGAGCAAAATACACATCATTGTTGAAGTCACTACATTTTAGGGTAATTTATTATATCATCATACTAATTGCTGAAGTAATTGGAAAAGCAGATAATTTTAGCATCTAAACATCTGAGATCTTAGCATCCAGCTGTATATGTATCGTTTTTATGCAGTCTCAAGCATCGAGTTTTAAATGACCCAAGGAGGCCATATAACTTGTCATATTCTACTATGGAGCCTTTAAAGTGGCTGTCTTCCTATGACTTCTAGGAGTATTCTAGCTATGTAAGATCTTAGCTTTGCACATGTAGAACATCATTGTCAACCCAAACAACATGTTCTAAGGAAAAATTCAGAGTTTGTGTGATGGCACTAGGCTGGAACACCTGGGGGATCTTGCCGGAGTAGTTGATATTTCAGCTAAGTCCTGAAGAATTTTCTTTGGCATGGGATTAGTAAGGTATCTCAATCAAGAGAGGGATTTAGGTAACAGTTAAGGTGACCAAGCTTTGGTAATGTTGTGCTCTAATGGAAGGGCCAATCCAGCCAAGTTGAAGGTCCCAAATATGAGCAGAGACTCGGGGCAGACTTGGGAATTCCTTCCTTTCTCTTTATTGTCTCTGGAGGATTCAAAGAACACCAGGAGCTGGATCCACAGAAGTCTCCTGAAGAAAAATCCATTCTATTTCATTCATTCATTCATTCATTCATCCATCCATCCATTCATTCCACAAGTACTCCCTAAGACTGCAAGAAATGGAAAAACCAATTCCAGTTTTAGACATTAGCAGAGTAGGGAAGTAAAGAAGTCTGAGGATACCGTAATCTTCCAGTTAGGCCCTAGACTATGTCCCTTCCATTGCTCTACAGCTCCTTGTTCTTAAAATTAACTCTTCCTTCTCTAGCCCATTTAATCTCTGCCTCCCTGCTGCCTCTAAATATATGTATCACACCCACAACTAGCATCTTATTTGTTTCTTTTACTGACATTCCCCTTGAACAAATGCATCTGTGAACTAATTTACTTTTTAAAATGACTTCCTTAGATCTGGTTGATCAGCCTTAACCACTGAACCTTTTCATTACCTATGTCAGTGGTGATTGACAAAGATGTTCTTTCTTTCTGCTGCACTTGAGGTGCCAGCCCCTTTCTCTGGAGTACTCCCTCCCAAATCGCCTTTCTATATTCCTGCTGACACAGTCTCTTGTTTTGTGTGCTTGTCTCTGTCTCTTGTGCCACTTCTTTCTTCCCAAATATAAATACTTTCTTTCATTAAGAGACCTCTGCCTTGCCCTTCCTTACACCTTCTCTTCCCCCCAAACCATTCACACTTGCAGTTTAATTGTCAGGTCTAAGTGAACAGTTCAATAACCAAGGTGATAACAATTGCTCTGCTCTCCATGTATTGAACACTAACACATACTAGATTTTCTCATTAAGAACTTTGTACCCATTTAATGAATCCCTGTGAAATTTTTATTATCATCCTTTAAAAGTAAGCAAGTAGAGACTTGTAGAAGTTAAATAACTGATTGGAACAGAGTTTCACCTGACTTTGAAGACAGTGCTCAAAACTCTTACCCAGAATTGACTCTTTCCTCATTCTCCTGAGTACCCACATATCAGCTGTCACTGGACATTGTCACCTGGATGTCCCTTTGTTATATTTAGGCTATTATACTCAAAACTCAATATCTTTCCACAAATTCAGAGTTTCCTCCACATTTGTTTTCAACCATTCTGTTTTCCCATTACCTTTTGTAAAAGTGGCTGCACACTCCATCATAACAAGGACGCACAGAGCAGCCCAACAATGACCACCATCACTGTGGAGCAGGGGGGCAACACCGTGCTGAACTGTGGCTACCACATTTGTGAATCCCAACACCAGCAACTGGACTACAGTTTGTTTGTGCAACTTTAAGAATTTTCACTTAGTGGTTGAAAAGAGAGTAAAAAAGCACAACATGTAACTCGCAAACATGATCATCTTGCCTTTCTGGTGATCCTTTCATCATCGCAAGTCCCACCCCCCCCATTCTTATACCGACCAGAGAAGAATAGCCTATTGTTCTTGCATCATTTATATGGATATTAGAATTGAATTTAACCTTAGAAATTGCTTTGGGATAAGCCCTTTCATTTACAGAAGAGGGAACAGGGGGTTCAGATGGGTGAGGAATCATCAACTCTGTGAGTTTTGCTCTGATGACAGTATTTAACATTGTAAAAATCTCCCTTCCTACCCCACATCCTAGATTCCCTTAACTGTGTTTCCTTTTCTGGCCCAGGAAAGTTCCTGTTTACACCTGCTGTTCTGAAAAATTATTAGTAGCACTTCCTTTCATTCTCAAACCTACCCCAATTTGGAGGTACAAATTATCTGATGACTCTATGCATAGGCCTTAACACCTTCTCACACACTGTATCATTTACTTATTCGTGTATCTGTGTTTTGTGACTTTCCCCCACTTGAGTAGATTTATGAGAAGTTATCGTTTTGTGGATTGCTGTGTCCCCCACAACTAGAGTAGTAAACTTTATGGTTAAGAAAATACTGGTAAGTAAGTTTCTAATTCCCTCCATTCTTTTTCTCTAGCTTTTCCCAAACACTGGGGTCTGGTGGGTGGTGGGTGAAGGGAGGCAAGGAGAGCTGCGTCACACAGAAAGACTACACCTGCAGCATTCTAGAGAGTGAAGGATGGGATGCAGGTGTGTGTGGTTTTCCCAGCACTATAAAATCTGTGTCTCACTCCGTAAGAGATGGTGAGCTATCAGGGGTGTAGAGACAGAATGAGCCACTTTCTAAGAAAACTCTATTTCTTCTTGCTCACTTTCTCCCTTCATCCTTTGACTTCCCACATGTTTTCCTTGCTTACACTTGACCTTGTTTTTGTCTTTCAAGTCCATAATTATGTTTAATTTTCCTGGTTCAGTGTGACATAGGGTCATAAGTTAATCAAAGATAAGGATGCCTTAAGTTATGCTAAGCTTATTGAAGACTGTAATAGTAAAGACTGTAACAGTAAAGTGGGCATTTAGACTTTTTAAAGGACATGAGATCAAAATTAACTCTCCTGATCCTCCATTACCACCCACTCCACTTCGTTTGACCATTGCTGGAAGGCTGCAATTTGTCCTAGCCGGGAACAATGGTTATTTTTGCCAGGAACATATTTTCTGCTTTTATGTTATCCCTGCAGATCAAAAGCTGGAGTGTGGCAGATCACCAGTGGTGTTTCAGACCCACTGCCCCCAACTGCGAGATCATACTTTTTCATTCAGAGTGAAATCATGGAAAGAACCAGAAAGGACTATATTGCTAAAGGTACAGGAAGGAAGTAAACAAATGTCTTATTAAACAGCCTCGGTGCAGCCTCCAGGTGCAGGCTGCCATCCCTGCTGAGGGGGATGGAAATAAAATCCCTGTCATTTTTCACAGGATCCTGGAGATGTTGACTGCTCTGTTGTCTGTCTGTGTTCCTGGGAGCATGGCCACACTTCAGCATTACTGACACTTGTATAATCCATGTGTAACCTTGGCCTGTCCATATTTCTAAAGGCTCCAGAGGGGCCATGAAAATTGGGTTGTTGCAATTAGGGTGGCCCAAGGACCTGAGGCGAGTCTCCAAACAGTGCTTCCAGGATGAAGGATTGACTGGATTCTGGGTATCACAGCACTGGCTCACCAACTTCTGAAGGGACTGGAGCAGGTGGGGTAGAAGGAAAGGCATATTTATTGATTTACTAATATCCACCCAAATACACGTTTCCCCACCCTGTGCCTCTGATAGATCTCCTTATATGCTCTTAACTCATATGATTTTTTACTTCCTGGTCCAGTTCAAATCTCACTTTTTTTCCAAAACACAGAGGCATCTCCTTTATTGCTCTTCTGTTTACGAAGTTTTTTTGTCAATGATGACAAATGGTTTTGGGGTCTGACCTGGAAGGCGATGTGAAATCTTTTTGGGTCAGACTTCTTCTTCCACAGAGATGTGAACAAAGAACTAGATAGATGAAATACCTTGTTAAAATTCTCACAGCTGGGGAGTGTGCACATAGGGACCATCACACAGGGCTTCCATCTTCCAGAAAGCTTTCCTTCATTAAGCCATTCTCAAAAGTGCTAACAGTGTTTAGTTTTTAAATGATCTCATCTCATTATAGACTCAGAGTCACTCTGGGCATAGCTCTGTGTGGCTGCAAGTCTTGATGAAGTTACATTATTTTACCCTTTGTGTGTTTAGCAACACTGTAGTGTTTTGTCTTTCCTTTTAGCGATCTCTGTAATCCTTGTGACAACTACCCATTTTTCACATATTTATTCAAAGATCAAACATCTATTATATATGAGGAAGGTAATACATACAATTATCAGAATGGAAAATAAAGAAGACCAAATTTCTTCACCATTACAGTCTAATATAGAAGGTCCCTCACTTGCAATGGTTTGATTTATAATTTTTCAACTTTATGGTGGTGTGAAAGCAATGTGCATTAAGTAGAAATTATTCTTTAAATTTTGATCTTTCCCAGTATGTTATATGATCCTCTCTCTTCATGCTGCACAGCTCAGTGACTCATGTGGTCACAAAGGAGACAACCAGCACTCTAAGATAAGGTGTTTGTTAAGTTACATCTGCTCAGTTTATTTTTGACTGCTGATATTTTAAATCTATAATGAGATTTTTGGTATAAAACCTGGTTGTAAGTTGAGGCGGATCTATAAATATAAATTAATGCTGAGCTTAATGAAAGCAGGTACCTAAAGGGTATTTGACTACCACAGGATCAGAAAATGCTTTTATTGGTAAGAGTGAAGAGCAAAGGTAAACATTCTAGGCAGGTGAGCAGCTGGGGCATTGGGAGTGAGGGATGAATGTCTGTAGAGGCAGGAAGGGGTGAACATGTCAGGTCCTGAAGACTATTCTAGAGCTTTAATCTTTTTAAATTTTAGATGAACTGTCTTGATATAAGTGAAATGAGTGTGAAGATATAATCAGATTTAATGTTGAAAACAATTCTCTTCTCTCTGTATGGAGGATTGATAAGAGCAAGAAAAGAGTGAAGACCAGGCATCCTGGCAGGGATGGTGATGGCCTGGGCCTGGGTGGTCATGGAGAGAAGTGGCTGAATTCTTTCAGGAAATATTTAGAAGCACAAAGGAATAGGAAGTAGTGATTGATATAAAATAGAAAGAAAATGTCACGGATGACTCACTTGTATTTTCTGGTGTTTTAAAACTTGATGAATGCCTCTCTGACATGAATAACTGGAAAAGTATAGTTTCTGGGAGAGATGACTGTTGTATTGACTTTGGAAATGTTGCATTAGAGATGCTTGTGAGACAGTCAAGTAGAGATGTCATGAAAGGAATTGAATGTTAAGGCTAGAGACGTAAGTTTGGCAGTTAGAAGTATTTAAATATTATTAAAAACCTTGCTAACATAATATAGCCAACAGATCAATTAAGTGAGGAGAAGAGAGGATTCTGCATAAAAACCTTCATCCTCCAAACAGAGGATATAAATGAGACAGAAAGGGCCCACCAGAGTCACAGGAGGTGAGCAGCAGGGATGCAGAATGGAGCCAAGGTTAGGAAGCTGTCAGTAGGGGGGCATCCCCCTGTGCACACCAACAGTCTGCTGAGCCTAATCGAGTGTGTTCTGAAACATTATGCCTTTTGTCCTCTTACAGCAGATTAACTCTCCCTTCTCCTAGCTAAGACTGATTCCTCCTCATGTGCCTTGAGTCCATTCCCTCTCATCTGTTCTTGTTCCTAAAATTGCTATTCGTCTATCATCATTTCCCCCTCTCCACTGGATCATTTTAATAAGTGTGCAAATATGATGCAGTATATTGCATTATTAAGTGCAAAACTCTTTCAGGATTCTCTTTGCTTTCCAGCCACCCCATCCTTCCACCTCTGTTCTTTATTTTCCCTTTATGGCAAGGCGTGTATCTGTCAGAATTAGAGTTCCTGCCATGCTGTATTCTCCTCCCTGACCTCCTTCACGTCTCCTTTGAACACGCTCTAGTCAGGCTTTATCCTGGCACTGCAGTTGCTCTTGTCAAAGCTCCCTGTGACTCCACACTAGAAAATCCAAATACATTCTCAGTTCTCATTTGATTTCACTTGTCCTTCTAAAATACTTCCTTTAGTTAAACCTGGCATCTCCCTCTCCTCTTTTATTCTCAGTCTCTCCCTTATCTTTTTGACCTCTAAATTTTGCAGTACCACAAAGCTTGGTCCTTGAAACTCTTTTCTTTAACTACATTCATTCTCCAAATAATCTTGTTTGGTCCCGTGGTGGCTTTAAACATTATCTAAACACTGATAACCTCTGTGATTTTATATCCCGTTCAGGGTTTTGTGAACTCTATATTTTAAATCAATTTGATAAGTGATTTGCCTTCTTGAAAAATCTACTCATCAAAAATTGATACCACCTCTCATGAAATTTACTTTCCTGGAATCCTTTTTTATTTCAATAAATAAAACTTCTCTGTTTTCCATTTTTAGAGAAAAAAAAACTAGACCTGCATTTGACTCTTTCTTCTCTTCCTCCCACTTCCAATACCCATTCTATCAGCAAATTATGCTGGGTCTCACTTTGAAGTATATCTCAGAATCTGATCACTTCTCATTAAGTGCCCTTTCCTCTGGTCTAAACAATTATTTCCTTCCTGGAAATCATATTGCTACATTCCTCTGCTCTAATTGCTACTATTTCAGTTCTTTAAGGCTTTGTTCATATTATGTACATAAGAGCAATTTCATTCTTTAATCTGAACATTTTTTGTGTCCTTCAACTTCCTTATTATATTTCATACCCATTACACCTGACATATATTTGTTTTATTTGATTATTGTCTATCTTCCACCCTAGCATTAAAATACTTATATCAGAGATTTTGTTGATTTTGTTTACTGAAATGCACAGTATCTAGGATAGTAGAAGGTACCTAATAAAGAATCATTAAATATTACTTGAATAATCGAATGAAATCCTGCAGTAATTTCACTTACGAAAAGCTCATTATATTAAATTACATGTATCACACTAGTGTCTTTAGTAAGGGGTATTTCTGTTGAGGTCAGGGATGAGTGCTTGATGAGAAAACAGAAAGTAAGGACAGACAACTCTTTCAAGAACTTTGAAGTTGAGCGAGACAGAAAAGGTGACATTAGAGCAGAATATGGAGCCAAAAGTAGTTCTTTCAAAAAAAGTTGGGGTAGACATAAGGGTATTTGAATGTTGATGAGTCAGATCCAGTGTAGAATGCTGTTGTAATTATATCTGAAAGAGAGAGACAAATAAACAATGGTGGAATTATCTCAGAAAGAAGGGCGGGCATGCTGTCTGAAGTCCAGGTAGGGATGATTGGTCTCTGAGAAGAGAAAAGGAACAGATACAGTTAAGGCTGGAAGTCCTGGGCTTGAGGCTTCTTTCTTTATGGAGTAGATGGTGGTGTTTTCTTCTGAGGGTGAGAGGGCAGGTGTAGTAAAGTGGAGAGTACTTGATTTGAGGGAACTGGAGAACATGCATAACAGTCATTATGAAGTGTGGGAGTGTGTGCTCACCAGGGCAGAGTAGCTGTACTGCCATGCAGAGTGGCATTTAAAGGACCCATTTCAATTTGGTCAAGGTGAATTTATAAAAGCATAATCTATTTTGTTATTTTTAGTATCGCTCAGTTGTGCCAGTAATAGTGTGTAGCAAATAGAGTTAGAGGAGTGTTAAGGAGATGGTCACTGGAGATGGAGCAGTCAAGGGATTGAAAAGTGATCATGAAAAGTTTGGGTGTTTTATATGTTATTCATATATTAAGATATGTGGAGTCCAGGATGATGTATATATGGGTATGTGTATCATTTCTTTTTTTTTTTTGGTACTGGGGATCAAACTCGGGACCTTGTGCTTTTGAGGCAGGCGGTGGCACCACTGGCCCAATCATTTCTCTCTTGTATCCTCTTTCTACTTAAGTTGTTGTCCACTCCATCATCATTATCTCATCTTCATTGGATCATTTTTCTAAGCATACAATCTCAGACCCAGATCTTGCACTATAGTCTAAAAGCACAATGGCCTGCTGATTTTATTGTTTTAGTTTTTAATAATGAGAAAATACCACACTATTGGTTAGAATGAAAACTTGGATATGGCTAAGGTTGTATTCACTTTGATTTCTCTTGAACTAGAAGGATAAACTTTGTCTGAAATTAGCATAGCCATTCTTGCATTTTTTCCAGGATTCATTGTGTGAAATATTGTTTTACATCATTTAATTTTTAATTTGTCAATTTCTTTTTGGATTAAATATTTTCTTCTGTACAGCATACTTTTGGATTTGGTTTTTTTGAACCATTCCGTCAATTGAGACTGCTCATATTGAAAGTTATTACTGAAAGGTATAGGCTTATTCCTGTCATTGTATTAATTTTCTCCTGCTGATTTCCTTTTATCCTCTTTCTGCTTAGCTGATCACCCTACCTGGTATATTCATTCTATTTGATTTATTGGCATTGTTGGCATAATTGTCTCTTTCCAGAATATCCTTGAGAATTTTTTGTAGTTCTGGTTTGGTGATCATGAATATCTTGAGGTACTCTTTGGCAAATAAATACCTTATTTCTCCATTAATTTGAAAAGATAGTTTTGCAGGATATATCAGTGTGGGTTGGAGGTTGTTGCTTTTTAGGGCTTTACCTTTAGGTGTGACTTGTTGCTTTTCTGTGACAGCTTTTTTTATATTATTAATTTTATTGGTACATTTTAGATGTACAATATGATGACATTCATCATTGGTAATTTGCACCTTTACATAATCTATCTTGGTTCTTATTGTTTTCCTCATTCCCCTGCCCTCCCTTCAAGGCCTCCATCCCTCTCTATGTACAAAGGCTTTGATTTCATTTTTTTCACTTTTTCATATTAATTCCATTCTCTTCTTTCCTTTCCCTTACGCCTCCCACTTTCCCTTCCCCTTTGCCCCCTTTCTTCCTATTTCACATTACCTATTATACGTTTTAGTCCTTATTTACACTTTCAGTTTCTCACACCAGAGAAACTATTTGGTATTTACACATATGTGTCCTATTTATTTCACTTAAGAGTATCAACTCAATGTGCATCCATTTAGCTATAAATGTCCCTAATTTCTCATTCTTTATGGCTGAGTAGTACTCCATTTTATATAAAAAAAAATTTCCTTATCCAGTCTCCAGTTGATGGGCAATTGGGCTGTTTCCAAGTTTTAGCTATCACAAACTGTGCTGCTATGAACATGGGTGCACATATATCACTGTGGTATGACTCTTAATTCTTTGGGGAAGATACCCAGCAGGGGAATAGCTGGGTCAAATGGGGCTTCCAATCCTAGTTCTTTGAGGTATCTCTATACATATTTCCACAGTGGTTGCACCAGTCTACACTCCCACCAGCAATGGAGCAGGGTTCTTCTTTCCTCACAGTCCCACCAGGATTTGTTATTGTTTGATTTCATGATAGCAGCCATTCTTTCTGGGTGAGGTGGAATCTCAGCATTGTTTTCATTTGCATCTCTCAAATGACAAGCGATGTTGAACATGTTTTCATATGTTTATTTGGTATTTCTGCTTATTTGTCGGAGAAATATCTATTCATTTCAGATGCCCATTTTTGGATTGAATCCTTAAATTTGTGGTGGGTCTGATTTTTCTCAGTTCTTTATCCTAGATAGTAGACCTTTGTCTGAGCAACTGCTGGTTAAATTTTTTTCCCACATTGTGGGTTGTCTCTTCACACTGTTCGTGGTTTCTCTTGTTGTGCAGAAGCTTTTTAATAAGATGAGATCCCACTTGTTGATTGTTTGTGCTAGTTTATGGGCAACTGAGATTTTGTTCATAAAATCTTTTCCTACACCACTGTCTTCCAGAGTTCTACCTAACCTCTCTCTCAGCTGGTTTAGTGTTTCGGTTTTAATATTTAGATTAATCCATTTTGATTTTAACTTAGTGCATTGTGAGAGATATAGGTCTAGTTTTAATCTTTGGCAAGTTGAAATCCAGTTTTTCCTGCTCCATTTATTAAAGAGGCTATCTTTCCTCCAGTAAGGGTGTTTGGTTCCTTTATCGAAGATGAGGTAGCTGAGCGTGTCTCGAGTTGTTTCTGCATCGTCTAATCTGCTACCCTGGTCCTCTTGTCTGTTTCTTTGCCAGTACCATGCTGTTTTTATCACAGTAGCTTGGTTCTATAGTTTGAGGTTAGGGATTGTCATAACCCCTACCTTGTATTTATTGCCTAGAATTGCTTTTGCGATTCTAGGCCTCTTTTTGTTCCAAATGAATTTTTGGATTGTTTTCTCAAGGTCTATGAAGTATACTGCTGGAATTTCAATTGGGATTGCATTGAATCTATATAGCAGTTCTGGAAGTGTGACCATTTTTGCTATGTAGGTTCTTCCTACCCAAGAGCAAGGGATGTCTTTCCATTTTCTGATATTCTCTTCAATCTCTTTTTTCAGAGTGCTATAGTTTTCAGAGTAGAGTTCTTTTTTTTTGGTTAGGATTTCTAAGTGTTTCAATTTTTTGGATGCTATTGTGAAAGGAATTGTTTGCCCCATTTCTTTCTTAGTGAGTCTGTTGTTCATGTAGAGGAAAGTATTGATTTTTGTGTGTTGACCTTGTAACCAGCTACTTGACTGAATTTGGTTATTAAGTCTAGAAGACTTTTGATGGAGTTCCTGGGGTTTTCTATATAGAGTATCATGTTATCTGCAAATAATAACAATTTGACTTCTTCATTTCCTATCTTTATTCCTTTTATTTTTTTCTCTTGTCTAATTGCCATGGCTAATGTTTCCAGAACTATATTGAACAAGAGTGGTGATAGTTGATATCCATGTCTTGCTCCTGTCTTTAGTGTTTTTGACTATTTGGTATGATATTGGCTGTTGGTTTTTTGTAAATGGCTTTTGTCAGATTGAGGTAGAGACCATGTATTCCACCTTTTTGTAGGGTTTTTACCATAAATGCATGTTGAATTTTGTCAAATGCTTTTTCTACATCTATTGAGATGATCATATGGTTTTTGTCCTTGGCTCTATTGATATAGTGTGTTACATTGATTGATTTGCATATGTTGAACCATCCCTGCATCACTGGGATGAATCCCACTTGGTCAGGGTGTTTGATCTTCTTGATGATCTTCTGAATTCTATTTACCAGTATCTTACTAAGGATTTTTGCATCTATGTTCATTAGTGAGATTGGCCTACAGGTCTCTTTTTCCCTTGGGTCTTTCTCTGCTTTGGGGATCAAGGTGATGCTTGCTTTCAGGAATGAATTTGGCAGTATTACCTCCCTTTTTAATTTCATTGAAGAGTTTAAACAATAATGGTGATATGTCCCTTGCTAAATGTCTTGTACAATTCAGCAGTGAAGTCATCAAGGCCAGGGCTTTTTTTTAATTGGTAAGTTTTTAATTACATTTTCAATTTCATTGATTGATATTGGGTTTTGTAGAAATTTTAGTTCTTCTTCGTTCAACTTTGGTAATTCATACTTATCTAGGAATCTGCCCATTTCTTCTGTGTTTTCCACTTTATTGGGATATAGGTTCTCAAAGTAGGTATTGATGATCCTCTGGGTTTGTGATGGGTCTATAGTGATTTCATCCTTTTCATTCCTAACTGCATGGATTTGGGCCTTTTCTTTCCTTTTTCTGACAAGGTTGGCTAAGTGTGTGTCAATTTTGTTTACTCTTTCGAAGAACCAACTCTTGGCTTCATTGATTTTTTTGTATCATTCTCTTAGTCTCCATTGCATTGATTTTTGCTCTTATCTTTATAATTTCCTCCCTTGTATGAGCTTTGGGTTTGTCCTGCTCTTCTTTTTCTAGATGCTTGAGGTTCAGTATCAAGTTGTTTAATTGAGCTAGTTCTGTTTTCCTAATATGAGTCTTCACTGGTATGAATTTCCCTCATAAGACTGCTTTCATTGTGTCCCATAGATTCCGATATGTTTTATTGTCATTGTCATTTAATTGAAGGAACTGTCTGATTTCTTCTTTAATTTTCTCTGTGACTCATTGGTAATTCGGAAGTGTGTTGTTCAATTTCCATGTGTTTATGAAATTTTTTGTGGTTTCTTTTGCTGTGGGTCTCCAACTTCATCTCACTATGGTCTGATAATATATAAGGGATAACTTCAATTCCTTTGCACTTACTTAAACATGTTCTATGTGTGAATATGTGGCTTATTTTGGAGAATGACCCCTGTGCAGCTGAAAAGAATATGTATTCTGATTTTGTGGGGTGAAACACTCTGTAAACATCTGTTAAGTTCATTTGTTCAAGAGTTCGATTGAGTTCTAGTATTTCATTACTTATTTTTAGTCTAGTTGATCTATTTGTGACATTGGGGCACTGAGGTCCCCCACTACTATTATATTAGTCCTCATTTGATTTTCTTGTCCGTTAGTATTTGTTTTATATAGTTGTGCACACAAGTGTTTGGTGCATATATGTTTATGATTGTCATCTCTTCCTCTTGGATTATTCCCTTTACAAGGATGTAGTGTCCTTTTTTGTCTCTCTTAATCAGTGTTGGTTAGAAATCCACTTAATCTGCAAAGAGGATGGCTACTCCTGCTTTTTTTCAGGTTCCTGTTGCATGGAGTATTGTTTTCCACCCTTTAACTTTCAGTCTATGAGTTTCTTTTTGAATTAAGTGTGTTTCTTGTATGCAGCATATTGTTGGATCTTGCTTCTTGACCCATTCTGCCAGTCTATTTCTTTTGATTGGTGAATTGAAACCATTAACATTGATGGTTTTAATTGATACGTATTGACTTATCATTGTTATACTTTTTCTTTTTGTTGGATTCTCCCCTTTTGCATTTAATTTCTTGTCATGCCACATGGATTCATTCTGCTGGGCTTCCTGCAGTTGTGATCCTCATTGTCTTTTCCTGGGATGTTGTATAAAATATTTTGGAGTTCTGGTTTGGTATTCATGATGTTCCTAAAGGTGCTCTTTGTCATGAAAGAATCTTATTTCTCCATCAATTTTGAAAGATAGTTTTCCAGGGTACATCAATCTAGGTTGGAGGCTGTTTTCCTTTAGGGCTTGAAATATGTCACTCCAAGTTCTTCTTGCCTAAAGGGTTTCCACTGAGAAGTCTGCTGCGATTCTGATGGGCTTTCCTTTATATGTGATTTGTTTCTTTTCTCTGATTGTAGAAGTTTACTCTTCTGTTGGGTTTCTGGAATCTTAACTATTGTATGCTTATGTGTAGATTTTTTTGATCAAGGCTAATTGGAGTCCTGTATGCTTCACTTATCTGTATGTCAAGTTCTTTTCCCTTGCTTGGGAAGTTTTCTGCCATCACTTCTGTGAACAGTTTTTTTTTTAATGCCATTTGCACTCTTTCCTGTTTCTTCATTGACTCCAATCTGTCTTATGTTATTCTTCTTTGCATTGTCTAGCAGCTGCTGGATTGATTTCTCGTGGTTCCTTACTATTTTAAAGAGATTTTTTTTCCTGGTCACTAATTGCAATCTAACCTTCTCTATCTGAAATCCTGTCCTCACATTGGCTCATTCTGCTGTGTAAACTTTCAGTGGAGTTTTTAATCTCCTGGAAATCTGTTTGCATCTGTTTTATGGATTCCATTTGTTTCCTATGTTGTGATTTCATTATGTTCCTCAGCCCCTCTATTTTTTCATGTGTGTCCACTCTAGATTTTTTAATCATGTCTTGCACTATGGGCACGATCTCTGCTGTTATTCAGAAATTATTTCTGATTTCACTTTTTCGAGATCCTCTTTTGTTACCAGATCAGGGAGTCCAGGTTGTTGAGTATCAGATTGTTCCATCTTGTTTCCCTTTGGTGTTGCTTTAGGTGGTCTGAAAGTCTGGTTTTGAGGCTTGTTTATGTATCTTCTCATTTCTTTCTTTTTTTTTTTTTTATCTTCTCATTTCAACAGATGCAGCCTGCTGTGTCTTTGTTCAGGCAACTTTTTGCTCACCCAGTGGTCTTTAATTCTCAGCAAGCCACTGAGCAACCTTTTCTTTGCTTCTCACCAGTGTACCAATTCCTGAGTTCAGAATGGTGGCCTTCTAGGTCCCTGAGCTGACCTGTTGTATTGGAGGGCTTCTTGCTGGGGTCTGTGCATTCTTGGGATGGTATCTAGTCATGCCTCTGGCTACAGCCTTCCATCCTTATGTAGCTGTTGTCTCAGAGGGCTTTTGGCTGGGAGGCGTGTATTCCAGACCTTGTTGTCTGAGCAGACTACTGGCTAGGGTCTCCATGCACTTAAGATGATATTGGGGCCAGCGTCGGGCTGTTGCTTGTGCACTTGTGCAGCTCTTTTCTGGGCAGCCCTTTGGGTTTGGCCTGTGTGTCCAAGACACTCAGGTTGGGGTGAGGCCCTGGCTGGGATCTGCCTGTAGCCATGCCAGTCTGGTCCATACCTCTGCTCCACAGGGAGGGGACTTCTGAGACTTTCTGTTTAGAGGTGCTGGAGTCTTTGAATGAGTAACTGAGCTGGTTTGTAGAAGGAAAACTGCTTGCTCCCTTAACCATACAGTTTTCTCCAGAGTTTCTATGTCCAGAAGACTAGCACTCCTCCACCCATGATCACAAATGTGACCACTTGTGTTTTTTAAAAAATGGGTCTGTGACAGCTTTTAAGATTCTGTTCCTTTGTTGAACCTCTGGGATTTTGAGTATGATGTGCTGTGGAGAGTTTTTTTTTTTTTTATTGTGACTATTTGGGATTGTATATGCCTCATTTGTCTGTATGTTTAATTTTTCCCTATATTTGGAACGTTTTTTGCTATTATTCCTCTAAATGGGTTTTTATGCCATTGTGCTGTTCTGAGTTTTTCACTTTATTCCAGCTAATCTTAGATTCATCTCTTTGCATCATCTAGTAGCTGTTGAACCCATTTTTCAGATTCTCTTGTTTTTAGGGTATCTATAAATACTTGGTCTCTGAGAGCAGCCCTGTCTTCTAGTTCTGACACTCTATCCTCACATTGGCTTCTTTTGATGATCATAGTTTTAATATAATTTTTAATCTCCTGGGTTTCTGTTTGAAACCTTTCTTGCATTCCAAGTCTTTGCTAAATTTGTTATTCAAATTTTATATCATTTTATTTGGCTTAGGTAGCTTTTTATTGGTGTCTTCTGTAAGGTCTCTGATTTTTTTAATCATAGCCATTGTCTGTTTAATTATATCTTCTGTGACCCCTCCAATCATCTTATTGATCTGTTTTTTAATATCCTCTTTTAGCCCTTCGAATAATTCAGCTGTCTGGCTTTTTTGCCTTCCTCACCTTCAATGCTTCATAGCTTGACTTTGAGGTAGTTGGGTGTTTTGGGAGGCATTTTGTTGCTTTTTCTTCTCATGTTTCTATTTTTTAGTTTGTTTCTTTTGTGTTTTTATTTGTAGTGAGGTTTGTGGGCACTTATACTGGAAACATCTTTTTTCTAGTATGGAGATCTCTTTGGTTAATGTCTGCTTTTCAGTGATGCACTCGGGTGTGGCTAAGTACAGTCCTTTGCTTCTATTCCAAGAGCTGACCACCTCTGTTAGTTTGGGAGGGGAGGTTGCAGCTTAGCACCCAATTCTTCCTGAATGGACCACACTATTATTAATAACAGAAATGTAATCTGAATATTACAGAGAAAACCTATTAATAGCAACAACTATGCGATCCTGGCAATAGCAAGAAAATCAGCAACAAAAATATTATCCAAAACAACTGGATCTTGATATAACATAAGAAGTAATAATGTACCATCCTTAATCATAGAAAAGAGATATATAATTATAGTATAAACACTAACCCAAACTAAACATTAACATACAGTAACTATTAATGTGACAGTTATACTTCCCTAATAATAGACAATTCAACAGTAATAACATACAGTTAACTATCTAAAGATTAATAAAGGTTTATGGTTATATTAGTAAAGATATAGGGGTTTGGGAACAGGAGAAAGAAAGAAAAAAATTTGAAAAATTAAACAATGGGAAATGAGGGGAAGAGAAAAGTAAGACAAAGGATCCTATGAAGGAATAGAAGGATATTTATAGAATTAGATAAGGGTGACAGAGAACAAACAAGAAAAAGAAGATAACAGAAAAAGGGAGAAAAAAGAAAAATATGGAAAATAAAAAGAAAAGATTAAGAGGAACAAATACAAGGAACAAAGGAAGAAAAAGAGAAAAAGAAAAAGAAAGAAAAAAAGGAGAATGGAAAATTACCCAAACTCCATTAAACAAATGAAGACAGTGGCTGGGGGCAGGGGTGGGGGGCAACGAAAATGAGACCAAAAATTTCTCTGTATTTTGAGTGGTTTATTTCAAGGGTCTATAGTTTTTGAATCCAGCAAGTTATAGTTGTCTCCACCAAGGTTTAGCACCTGTGGGTTTGTGACATGCCCTCTCCTCCCATTCCAGAGGCCCCTCTTTTTACACCAGGCTGTGGCAATGTCCACACTGAGGTGTGTCTGTTCTCATGCAGTAGATGGAGAAGACAGCAGGGCAAGGGTTCAAATAATTAATGCCAGCACTTTCAGACCTAGTCATTTCTACACACAACAGAAGCCAGCCTGGCTTCTCACTGTGGAGAGTGCTGTCCATGTCATTCTCAGCCCAAGCTTAAGGTTCTTAGGGGCTCTCTGTGTAGCCCACTCCTAGTCTGTGACTATCTCCCATGGCTTTCTCTCTCCCAGTAAGTGTGGGAGGGTTATACTGGGAATAAAGTGGAGTTATTTTTAGTTTTTTTGAGTCCCAGATTTCAATAATCATTCCCTTCCCCAAATAGCCCCTGATCAAGAACTCACTGGCAACATGGTGGGCATCTCACTAGATTCCCTCTCTGGCTGTTGCACAGTGTTAGAAGAATGGGCCCTGCCTGCCATTTCTCTCAGGAGCCAACAGTCCTGAACACTCATCTTGCATTTGGTGGGCAGCATCCTCTTCCAGAAAGCTGGTGTGAGTTTCCAGATGATTTCATTCTTTTCTCTGCATTTTGGTCCATTTCTTCAACTTCTCTGTGGCTTCTAATTTTTCTGTCAGTTTCTTCCCTATATCTGGAAATTTATTTCTTCTTTTCTCTTTGCCAAGTTGTTATTTCCAGGTGTCTGGATTCCAGATCTCAGGGTGGAGGTGGGGTAAATTTTGCTGCTAATCACTACTCTGCTTTTTTCTCTCCTTATTTTTGTAGCTTTAGTCTAAAGGTATCTAGACTAAATGGATCTAGTCTAAATATATCTAATCAGAGAAAATAGGAGATACATGAGTCAATGGAGACAGACACAATGATAAAAATAATGGTGATGGAGAAGATGGAAATTGGAATGTTTTCATCATTGTTTCATCAGATCATGGGACACACAACAAAGACAGCTCTCAAAACAGAGACATCCCTCTTTTAACAACCATTTGGGTTAAAAGAATTCTCTCTGACTTTAGGAGAATTATTTATAATTGTTTGTTACTTATCTCATAGATCTTCATTTCTTTTGGGTCAATTAAGGTAGCATTATTTGCTTCTTTTGTTGATGTCATAGTTCCATGATGTTTTACAATCCTGTGTCTTTAGGTTAATGCATACACATTTGAGGAAATGATCACCTCTTCTGGCCTTTGCTAGTGTTTTTGATGATGACAGACCGGCACTACTTCATCCATTCTGGGATTCTGGATGAGTCCACTAATAGCAACTCTGGACAGGCACTCCTTGGTGTCAGGTTGTAGAGTTGAGATGAGATCACTTCCTGGGCTCTTGGGTCAAGTGACATTGCTGGCTCCATTTTGTGGTCCATTGTGACTACTGGCTGAACTCCACCTTCAAGTGTAGCTGCTAGCTGGACTCTGTAATTAGCTCTGATCTGGCAGGTTTGCAAGGTGTTTTCTTTGGCTGGGCTATGCTGTTGTTGAAATATGGAGCTGGGTAATGTTATGTGTTGGGCTCTAAGGCAGGGCAAGGTCTCTGAGATTGCTGCTCAGCCACACAGGTGGGCAGGATCAGAAGCTGCATTAAGGCTTACCTCTGAGTCTGGGGTAGGCTTAAGAAGAGGACTGAGGCTTGGATTTATTTGGGGCCAGATGCTCTTTCTGTGGTGTTTTAGTCAGCTTTCCTGTTACTAGGATACAATACCCTATCCCCAAATTAAAGGAAGAGAGGTTTAATTTTGCTCCCAACTTCAGCAGATTGAGTCCACATTTGGCTAGCACCAAGGCAGATACATCATGGTGGAAGGGCAGCCAGGAAGCAGATCAAGGGAACAGCATCAGAGGAAGGGGAAAGAGACCAAATGTAGATTCCAGTCACATCTCTGACCCACTGTGACAGACCCAGAAGTGGGTTTTACTGATCTCTTGGCAGATCCCCAGCCAATCAAGTTGATAATCCACCTCAACTGTCACACACGGATCATGGATGAACTGTGGTTTCCTTCTGGCCAGCAAAAGACTTAATCAGGTTTTGCCTATTTTGAATTGGATTGTTCTAAACTAAAATACTTTCTTTTTTCTACACTAGTTAGAACATTCACTGTTTTATTTCATCTGAGTAGGGGTCAGCTTTGTGATGGAAAAGTCACTAATATGTCAGGCCTTTTTTGGCAAGTGATGGGCCTTTAGATATTTCCTCTTTTCCTGGTGCTGGAAAATAAGCAATATAATTTGGCTGCTTTGGGAAATGATTTATCTGAGGCAGGGCTGGTACCCAGCATAGTATGAATGAATGTTCTCATTAAGAGTTGGGGACAGGTTCAATATGCTTATTGGTCCAGTAAGGACCTTTATTTCCCTTATATTTGGAGGGATAAAAGTATTAACACCCGCTGCTTTCAGCAAAATTTCTGATTAAAATTAATTTGGTCATTTAAAAAGTCTTCTGGGGAAAAGAACAAAATATACACAATCCAGCCTATACACATATGCTCAAATGCACATACATATACACAGATTTAACACTTCACCATACACATACAATTGTCATACATCACCCTTCACAGCACATATAACCCTTCACAACAAATGTGTTTTTAGTATACAATTAGCTTTTGTGCATAAATAGATAAACCTAGACACAATCATACAGATGTCTTCACATCCACAGTCATGCTTAAGCACATTTGCTAATACAAAACTCACATGTTTAATACAACAGCAGTATATGAAATGTTCACTAATTTCTGTGTGGTTATATTGTATTGCAGGTTCAGGATGTGTGCTACAATAGTTCTTACATACTTACATACTTGTCAGTTAGTGTATACAGCTAAAATGTTGTGCCTACTCCTCCACAAAATGAATTTCCACATCTGTGACACTGTCCTTTACATAGAAGCTACTAAAGCTTGTTAATGCATTTCATGTAGCTAACTTTCTATTTTGCCAGCACAAATCTCACTTGATCCCTGCTCCCAATCTATAGGATATTTCTATTAGGTAAGAAAGAAATAGTATAACTAAATTAGTCTCCTCTAGTTTTCATTCATGGAGTTAATCCATGCTCCTAGGTAAACAGATTAAATGGAGGAGTTTAGAATCTCCAGAAAGGAGAACAAGGAGACACCAAAGTATATGCTTATTCTTTGTGTTTTACACCAGAAAACAAAATGCTTCTTTAGAGAAGTGCTTTTATTTTCATAAATTAGTTTTTGATGCCTTCAAAAGAAGATACATAACATAGAAGTAAATTATGAAGCCTAACAATAACTATCCATTCATTTTAGGTTATATACCATAACCCATACTAATTTTTTAATTTTTTCTAATCCCATCTCTTTTTTAACTTCCTTGATATAAGAACTTCAGAATATTTTATTTCTGAACACCCACCCTCTCTGATGTTGTTGTTATCTAGCATTTTATTTATGTTCTTTCAATCCTGAAATTAGACATTGTTACATTATGATATTAATTGTAATAATTCTATAAGAAAATATTTGATTAGATTTTTATACACATTAGCATTTTATTTGATTGCTTTATTTTTCTCCTTATCTTTCTTACTATCTCATCATTTTCTTTATTTATTTAGGAATTTTTTAGTGAAAGTTGAGATATGTAGTTCTGGGTTTCCTTATTTTTTTCTCAGTCCTATGAAAATATTATTCTTCTGTTTTTTGGCTTTTGTGGTAGGGAAATTTGCTGCCAGTTTTGTATGACTTTTACTTTGTCTCTTCTTGTTTTTTTCAATTAATTTTATTGGTACATTTTAGGTATACAATATAAAGACATTCATCATTGGAAATTTGCACCTTTACATAATCTCTCTTGGTTATTATTTTTTCCCCTTCCTCTGCCCTCCCTTCAATCCTTCCATCCCTCCCTATTTACAAAGACTTTGTTTCCATTTTTTCATTTTCTCATATTAATTTCATTCCCTTCTTTCCTTTCTCCTACCTCTCCTACGTCCCCTTCCCCTTTGACCCTTTTCTTCCTATTTCACATTATTAATTATACCTTTTAGTCCTTATTTATACTTTCAGTTTCTCACACTAGAGAAACTAATCAGTATTTACACGTGTGTCCTATTTATTTCACTTAAGAGTATCACCTCAATGTGCATCCATTTAGCTATAAATGTCTCTAATTTCTCATTCTTTATGGCTGAGTAGTACTCAATTTTATATAAAAAAACACAAATTCTTTTCATCCAGTCTACAGTTGATGGGCAATGGGGCTGTTTCCAAGTTTTAGCTATTTCAAACTGTGCCACTATGAACATGAGTGCACATATATTGCTGTGGTATCACTCTTTTCATTCTTTTGGGAAGATACCCAGTAGAGGAATAGCTGGGTCAAATGGGACCTCTAAGACACCCCTTGCTCCTGAGTAGGAAGAACCAATATAATGACAATGGGCATCATTTCAAAACTGCTATATAGATTCCATGTAATCCCAATTAAAATTCCAACAGCATACTTCACAGAACTTGAGAAAAGAATCCAAAAATTTATTTGGAATCAGAAGAGACATAGAATATCAAAAGCAATTCTAGGCAAAAAAGACGAGATAGGTCATATCACAATCCCCAAGTTCAAACTATACTACAAACTACTGTGATAAAAACAGCATGGTACTGGCAAAGAAACAGACTCAAGGATCAGTGGAAGACATTAGAGGGTGCAGAAATAACTTCAGGCACACTCAACCATCTCATATTTGACAAAGGAGCCAAACACCCTGACTGGAGGAAAGATAGCCTCTTTAATAAATGTTGCTGGAAAAATTGGGTTTCAACTTCCCAAAGATTAAAACTAGACCTATATCTGTCACCATGCACTAAACTAAAATCAAAATGGATTAAAGAGATAAATATTAAAACAGAAACAGTAAACTGGCTGGAAGAGAGGTTAGGTAGAACTCTTGAAGACATTTGTGTAAGAAAACATTTCATGAACCAAATCTCAGTCATATGTGAACTAGCACAAAGAATCAACAAGTGGAATCTAATCTTATTAAGAAGCTTCTGCACAGCAAGAGAAACTACCGACAATATGAAGATAAAACCTGCAATGTGGGAAAAAAATTTTCCCAGCGGTTCCTCAGACAAAAATCTACTTTCTAGAATACATAATGAATTTTAAAAAATCAGACCTTGCAAATTTGAAGACCCAATCTAAAAATGGGCATCTGAAATGAACAGACATTTCTCAGTCAAAGAAGTAGAAATAGCAAATAAACATATGACAAAATTTTCAACGTCACTGGTCATTCAAGAGATGCAAATGGAAACAATGCTGAGATTTCACCTCACCCCAGAAACAATGGCTGCTATCAAGGATTCAACCAATAACTAATGCTGGTGGGGCTGTGGGGAAAAAGGAACCCTTCTCCACTGTTGGTGGGAGTGTAGACTGCTGCAACTACTGTGGAAATCAGAATGGAGACACCTCAAAAAACTAGGATTAGAGGTCCCATGTGAATCCAATTTTTATTTTTGCCTATTGCATTCACAGTTGTGTTTGGCCTCTATTTAATAATTTTAGAATTCAAAGTGAGAGAGCTGCATCTATTGTTGGTTCTTTCTCTTGAGTCTCATTTATTATGGTTTGTTTTCTTGTCTGATTTTTGATCTTTGAGTTTATTGAGTTTGATTTTGATTCCTGGGAATCATGAAGGGCTAAATTCCAGGTGACATCCTCTAGAGAAGATTTCATGCCTTCCATTATGAAATTCTCACAGTTTATTGTTACATTGGTCTGTTTCAATAGTGTTTGGCTTTATTGTGAGAGTGTTAGACTCAGTCTTCCCCTACTTTTGTTGCCATCGCAACATATGGCTACTACATTTCAATTCTTTCATTGTGGTTTTTGTGACAAGGTCTCAATATTAGTTCAGACTAACCTTGAACTCACTATATAGCCCAGGCTGGCCTTGAACTTGTGGTAATCTCTTACCTAAGTGTCTTCATTGCTGGGAATACAGATCTGCACCACTTTTCCTGGGAAGATTTTAGCCTTGGTGAAATATTTGTTGCCAAAGAAACATCCACTTTTAAAATTTACTTACTTTCAGATTCACTTTTAACTTTGCTAGAAGCTGAGGGAGTGTTTGAAAATTTTCATTTTTTCTTCGAGGCTGATGAATGCATTATAAATGAAATTTTACTGGGGATATAGTTGTTTTAGTGTAATACTTCTTTGGATTATATAGTCTGTGACTCTGCCAAAAATGGATTTGCAAACTTTGGTTTTAATTGATAATCTGGTCACTCTACTGTTATTGAAAATCTCCCAGTAGGATCTCTGCTTATGAAAATACTTTGATAAATATTTTAGAGGAGCCAACCAAGAAGTTTAAAGACTGATGGAGAAAATAGGCCAGGCATACTTAAGACTGTGTAGCCAAAAAAAATATAGACATCATGACTGAAAATGAAAAACTGCTTCATGCCTGCATGAAGGAAGAGTGAATGGCCACTTTTATTTTCAAGGATAACATTATGTTAAACTCTTTAATGCAGATTCTTGTGTTACCTCAGAAGAACTAATCTTCCTCTACTTCCAAATTAGTGCAACTGTACTTTGTATGTCTCTTATGTTCCTCAGTCTAGTCAGTAAAGTCCCTGAGTTCAGAGCGTATGTCACTTGTTTGTCCGCATTACCTCAGAACTTGACATGGTGCCTGCCACATCATGGGTGCTAAAATGATATAGATTGAATGTGTTAATTCTGTGTTACCTTGTAACCATTTATATATATTAAATTTTTTTATTTTAAGTTTCTGGATTGGGTCTTATTTTTATATTCTCTCAACATTGTCATGAAGTCCTAAATAACATAGTTATTGAATAAATATGCCTCTGAATGTTATATAATAATTTTGAATCTTAATGCTTTTATTAGTGTCAATAAGTAAGTGAAACCAAAGAGTGGATTTTCACAAGTATCTATGGCCAGCTCATCATGTATTTCCTATGAAGACTTATGAATTATGCTTTCATGTGGTGGTTCTTGTATTCTATCTCATGAGTAATTATTTTCTAGAATATAAGTGTACATGGAATTTTGGATTCTAAATTTCCTGTTTGCTGTGGAATAAATTGTGCTCCCCCAACCCTATACACATGTAGAAGCCTTAACCTTTAAGTGACTATATTTTGGGATAGGCTTATAAAGAGTTAATTAAAGTTAAATGAAGTCAGAAGAATAGACTATGATTAAATGTGATCATTGTCTTTATAAGAAGATACAAGAGAGTGTCCAGTTTGTCTCTATCTCTGTGTATCTCTGTCTTTCTGTCTCTCTCTCTGTCTGTCTCTCTCTCTCTGTCAAAGATACAAACAGAAAGAAATCACTAGGAAAAGGGCCCTTGCCAGAACTGCAGCCATGTTGGAACCTTTTTTGGACATGAAGCCTCCAGAATAGTGAAAAAATATTTTTCTGTTGTTTAAGCCACCTACTCTAAAGTATGATTATGGTAGCTTGATTTGACTGAGATACTTTTTTCAGGTAATGTAAAATATCATAAATTTTTTTCCTCATTATATTTCTGAGGGATTAGAAGAGCAAGAGAAGAGAGAAAAGTAGGATAATATGTGAGAGTTAAGGTGGATTGTCAACTTAACTGACTGGGAGATACCTAGGAGATTAGTAAAGCACACTCTTTTTATGTCTGGATGGTCATTGAGGTCTGACTTCAGGTAGTATATCTGGTTCCTGTCCCTTTCTTGTCTGGTGTTTTTACCCTGTTCTGTTTCCCAGCTGCCATGAACTGAGCAGCTTTGCTCCACCATGCCCTTCTACCATAATGTTTCTGCCCTGGAGCCAGTCAACCATAGACTGAATCCTCTGAAACCATGAGCTGGGTAAATCTCTTCTCCTTTAAGTTATGTCAAGTATTATTTCCAGCAAAGGGAAAGTTGGCTAATTGAGAAAATTGGTACCAAAGGTAGAATTGTTGCTTGATTGTACCTGACCATGTGGTTCAAAAATTTTTGGAACTAGTTTGAGGAGGAGTTTGAAAAGATTTAGAGATGCAAACTAGAGAAACCCTAAATATTGTAAGGAGAGTCTGATGGGAGATTCTGGTTGGTGCTCATAAGAACAGAATACTGATAGGAATGTGGGCAGTAAGGCTATTCTCAGGAGGTTACAGTTAGAAACAAGGACTCCACTTGCAATTGGACAAGAGCCTATGTGTATTGTACTGTGGTGAAAAATTATCTACATTTTGCCTATGTCCTGAGACTCTGTGGTAGACAGAGAGTAAGGGTGATGAACTGACTGATCTGATGGAAGAAATTTCAAGGCAGCCTGATATTCTGGCTGTGGCATGAGTACTACTGGCTGCTTTTAGCCAGATTTTCAGTGAGAATCAGGAGCAAAAGGCAGAGCAGAAAGATAAAAAAAGTTAAAAATTTGCCTGAAAGAAATCTTCTGTTAAGTAGGAGCAAAAGGAGGTGTGGTTGCTGAAGATATTTGTACCATTAAAAAGACATCAAGCACATTGAACCAGAATAAGAAGAAAGATTCCTTGAAGGCATCTTGGGAATCAGCAAGATGTCACCAATCACAGACTCAAGCATGTAAAAGTATAATGCTTTCATTTGCAAAGAGAGACCCTGTACTCCCTACTCAAGAAGGCTCTTATAGGAAGGTGGTTCCCTGGATTTCATTTCACTACACATTGGATCCAGTATTCAGAGGGCACTACAGCCATTGTCCAAGAGGGTCCTGCTACTGTTCGCACAGGTGACAGACCTTGGCATCATTCACATGGTGCTGATTGTTCAGGTATTCAGAATGTGGGAATTGTGGCTTTAGAGAGGCAAATTTTGCATCAGCTGATAAACACGACTACACCCATCTTTCCCACACAAACACAAATGTGGCCATCTTTTCCAAAATTATGAAACAAATTAAGCTCATGAACTGAGGTAATACTGTATATGTTTCGAATCAGAGTCCACTATATTGTACTGTGTGTGTCTCCCAAAGCTAAAATTCATGGGTCCAGGAATCAAGGAGTAGAAGTACAAATGGTACCATTCATCACTACACCTAGTGACCCAGTAGCAAAATTTTTGCTTCCTGTTTTCACAACCTATGCTCTACTGGCTTAGAAGTCATAGTTACAAAGAAGAAAGCTTGTACCCTAAAGTACCATAGTGACTTCTACAAGCAGTTAGAGAAAAGAAAAAAATCACATACAAAGGAAAGCCTATCAGAATCGCAGCAGACTTCTCAATGCAAACCCTTAAGGCAAGAAGAGCTTGGAATGACATATTTCAAGCTCTAAAGGAAATCAGCCTCCAACCCAGATTGATGTACCCTGGAAAACTATCTTTCAAAATTGGTGGAGAAATAAAATACTTTTATGACAAAGAGCACCTTATGAACTTCATAACTAACAAACTGGAACTCCAAAAATTTTAGACAACATTCCAGGAAAAGACAATAAGGATCACAACTCCAGGAAGCTCAGCAGAATGAATCCATCTGGCACAACAAGAAATTAAACACAAAAGAGGAGAATCCAACAAAAAGAAAAAGTCATGACAATAATAAGTCAATACATATCAGTTATAACCATCAATGTAAATGGTCTCAATTCACCAATCAAAAGAAATAGACTGGCAGAATGGGTCAAGAAGCAAGATCCAACAATATGCTGCATACAAGAAACACTCTTAATTCAAAAAGAAACTCATAGACTGAAAGTTAAAGAGTGGAAAACAATACTGTATTCAACAGGAACCCGAAAAAAAACAGAAATAGCTATCTTCTTTGCAGATCAAGTGGATTTCAAGCCAACACTAATTAAGAGAGACAAAGAAGGACACTACATCCCTGTAAAGGGAACAATCCAAGAGGCAGAGATGACAATTATAAATATATATGCACCAAACACTAGTGCACCCAACTATATAAAATGAATACTAACGGACATAAAAAATCAAATAAGCAATACTGCAATAGTAGTGGGGGGACCTCAATACTCCACTGTTACAAATAAATAGATCAACTAGACAAAAAATAAACAATGAAATACTAGAAATCAATCAGACTCTTGAACAAATGAACTTAACAGGTGTTTACAGAGTGTTCCACCCTACAAAATCAGAATATACATTCTTTTCAGCTGCACAAGTAGTTCTCCGAAATAGACCACATACTTGCTACTAGAACATGTTTAAGTAAATGCAAAGGAATTGAGGTTACCTCTTGTATATTATCAGACCATAGTGTGATGAAATTGGAGATCAATAGCAAAAGAAACTGCAAGAATTTCATAAACACATGGAAATTGAACTACACACTTGAAATTCCAGCAGCATACTTCACAGACCTTGAGAAAAATAATCCAAAAATTCATTTGGAACAAGAAGAGACCTTGAATAGCAAAAGCAATTCTAGACAACAGAGACATGGCAGGGGATATCACAATCCCCAACCTGAAACTATACTGCAAAGGTACTGTGATAAAACCAGCGTGGTAGTGGCAAAGAAACAGACCCAAGTATCAATGGAAGAGATTAGAAGGTGCAGAAATAACTCCAGACACACTCATCCACCTCATATTTGACAAAGGAACCAAACACCTTCACAGAAATAATAACCTCTTTAATAAATGTTGCTGGAAAAATCGGGTTTCAACCTTCCAAAGATTAAAGCTAGACGATATCTCTCACCATGCACTAAACTAAAATCAAAATGGGTTAAAGAGCTAAACATCAAAACATAAATGCTGAACTGGCTGGAACAGAGGGGAGGTAGAATTCTGGAAGATACTGGTGTAGGAAAAGATTTTATGAACAAAACCTTAGATGCCCATGAACTAGCACAAACAATCAATAAGTGGAATCTTTTCTTATTAAAAAGCTTCTGCACAGTAAGAGAAACCACCAAGAGTGCGAAGAGACAACTCACAATGTGGGAAAAAATTTCACCTGCTGTTCCTCAGACAAAGGTCTACTATCTCGAATCTACAAAGAACTTAAAAAAAATCAGACCTCCCAAATTTAAAGACCCAATCCAAAAATGGGCATCTGAAGTGAACAGACATTTCTCAGACAGAGAAGTAGAAATGCCAAATAAACATATGAAAAAATGTTCAACATCACTTGTCATTCAAGAGATGTAAATGAAAAAACACTGAGATTCCATCTCACCCAGAAAGAATGGCTGCTATCATGAAATCAACCAACAACAAATGCTGGCGGGGCTGTGGGGAAAGAGGAAACTTGCTCCATTACTGGTGGGAGTGTAGACTGGTGCAACCACTGTGGAAATCAATATGGAGATACCTTAAAGAGCTAGGACTGGAAGTCCCATTTGACCCAGCCATTCCCTTGCTGGATATCTTCCCCAAAGTATTAAAAGAATCATACCACAGTGATATATGTGCACCCATGTTCATAGCAGCACAATTTGTAATGGTTAAAACTTGGTAACAGCCCAATTGCCTATCAACTGGAGACTGGATAAAGAAAATGTGTTTTTTTAAAAAATAAAATTGAGTAGTACTCAGCCATAAAGAATAAGAAATTAGAGACATTTATAGCTAAATGGATGCACATTGAGGCAATACTATTAAGTGATATAAATAGGACACATGTGTAAATACAGAATAGTTTCTGTAGTGTGATAAAGTGAAAATGTAAATGAGGACTAAAAGGTGTAATATATAATGTGAAATAGGAAGAAAATGGGCAAAGGGGAAGGGAAAATTGGAGGGGTAGGGGAAAGGAAAGAAGGGAATGGAATTAATATGAGAAAATGAAAAAATGGAAACAAAGCCTTTGTAGATAGGGAGAAATGGAGGGGTTGAAGGGAGGGCAGGAGAAGGGGGAAAACAATAAGAATCAAGAGAGATTATGTAAAGGTGCAAATTTCCAATCATGAATGCCATTATAGTGTGTACCTAAAATGTCCCAAGAAAATTAATTACAAAATTAAAAGAAAATATATAAATAAAATAAATATATTACATGTCTTTGTATTATATTGGAAGAAATAAAAGATATTATTTTTAGAATTTAAAATAAAAAAGTTACTATAATAAAGGACACATTCCCATTAATACTCCTCGAAACACTTCCCCTTGCTTCATCCTTGTAGATGAGTGGGAATTATGACCTTCTGTTTATTTGGAAGTTAAGTATGGTTTAAAGAATTATGTTTGAATGTCAAGTTGACAAGGTATAGAATGTGACAGTTAAACTAGATTGTCAACCTGATAGGGTTGAGAACCGCTCAGGGGATTAATAAGCCACACTTATGGGTGTGTCTAGGTGGATCATGGAGGCCTGATGTTGGGTACTATATCTGTTCCATGATTCCTTCCACTCTAGCACTGTTCCCTTGCTCAGCTTCCTGGCTGCTATGAAATGAACATCTTTATTCCACTTTGTTCCTGCTTTGGAGCTAGCCAACCACAGACCAAGTCTCTCATCCTTTAAGTTGTGGGTGTCAGGTATTATGTCCTGGCAATGGGAAAGCTGTGTAGAATACTTCTTTAGGAATCACTACTTGAATGATCATTTATGAGGTGAATGATGTGATTTATAGGGGGGACCATTTGGGTTAGAAAGAAATACCACAACTAAGGTTGTAGCTAACCATTTAGTCATGCAAGATATATTATAGACTTCCTTGTGGTGTTGGGCATGGAGGTTCACTAGATTTGCAAATATAGGTGAAGCAAGCTATACTGTAAAATTTTTCAGCACAGGCTAAAAACTCAATTTTTCTCACTCAGTAATCCATTTAACTTCCTGGATATACACAGGGCATTCATTAGACTCCTTGAATCCTCTGGGTTGAGGATGGTTCTTCCAAGACAGCCATCATACAAATTATTTTTATTATTTCATTATGCTTTTAAGTCCTTTGTTTGGAGTCATGTGTTTAAGACTTCCAGCCAACCTACATTTTTTTTCTGTGTCTCCTTGTTTTATGTTCATTCCTGCTTTTTGGAATGGATAAGAACTTCCACCTCTGCCTTGGACAGCTAGATGAATTTCACCTGGGGCTATCTCTTGAAACAATAAATTGCTTTCTTCTCTGAACTGAAGTATAATACTTTCCCTAACAAATGGAGCCCACCAATCCTCACCTATCTAAAATTGAAAAAGAAAGGATATCAGATTACCTCTGAATTGCTGTTCAGAAAGATCATAGAGGTGGACTTTCTGCAACTGTTAAACTCAAAGGTTGTATCTAGTAGCTTCAGGATATTCCATCACATGTTTTTCAGAATGTCTTAGTTACTTTTCTTGTTGCTCAGACAGAAGGTCTGACATCCAAAATTAAAGGATGGGAAAAGTTTATTTAGCTCACAGTTTCAATCTGTATTTGGCTGGCTCCAAGCTAGGGCAGCACATAGAAGAGGGGAAACAGTTCATAGTGGACCCAAGGTAGGAAAGCAACAAGGGAGAGCATTAACAGCATCTTCCTGCCCCTTTTATCTTATCAAGACTACTGAGATTAGGTAGATCAGTGTACTGGTTTATTAATCACACTGCCTCTTATCCCAGCACCACACACTTTAGATTCAGCCACCTTTGAAAAACTCCATCTAAAATTGCATGAGGCTTTGGGGAGACATCTAGACACAAACCATAATACAGAGCATGGCTCTTCTGTTGTCATTGATCCTCACTTGTCATAGTTCATGAAGGAAGAAACAGGGCTGAACCATGGAAAAGACATTGTCCTATTTTACTGCTGTTTTCCAGAGTGGAGGAAAAAGAAATCCAATGTCTTTTTGGAGATTTAAATAAAGGAAAAGAATTTATTTCCATCTAGGAGGAGAAGGAAGTATATTCTCCTAATGTTTAGTGCATACTTCTGAGTCTAAAGCAACATTTGTAACTCATTTGAACTGGTGTTTCTCCCCAGACTAACTCAGCATCCAGTTCCAAAAAGCTTTAGAGAACCACCTCTGTCCTTCAAATTATGCAGGATATTATGAGAAAAGAAAGAGAGCTTTACACCACTGTATCTTAAGTCTGATGGTTTTACCTCTCATTCTAGAAAGAAGAAACAAATGATACTAAGAAGTATGTGTGAAATGCTAAATTAATCTGGGTTCTAGAAATTTTGGTAATACTACTTTGACATAGGTGGTGGTAAAAAAGCATTAGATGAAAAACTAACCTGATAATAATATACTAAATGTGATTGGATTTTTAAAATTTATATATTAATTGGTACATTTTAGGAATACAATACATTTACATTTATCATTGGGTGTTTGTACCTGAACATGATGTATCTTAGTTCTTCTTTTTTTCCCCATTACCTATGCATTCTTCACCCCCACCACCTTTCCCTATTTACATAGACTTTGTTTCCATTTTTTTTCTTTCTCATACTTTTTCCTTTCCCTTCTTCCCTTTCCCTTTCCCCTTCCCCTCCCACCCCCCCCTCCACCTTTGGACCTTTTCCTATTTCAAATTATCAATTATTTATTTTAATCATTTTCATCCTTATTTACACTTTCAGTTTCTCACACTAGAGGTACTATTCGGTATTTACACATGTGTGTCCTATTTATTTCACTTAAGAGTATGGCCTCAATATGTATCCATTTAGCTATAAATGACTCTAGTTTCTCAGAAAAGGCTTCTGACAAAATCCAGCACCCATTTATGATAAAAACCCTATAGAAAATTGGAGTAGAAGGTCTTTATCTCAACCTGATTAAGGCTATCTATGAAAAACCAACAGCCAACATCATACTAAATGGTCAATCACTGAAAACTTTCACACTAAAATCAGGAACAAGACAAGTATGGCCACTATCACCACTCCTGTTCAATATAGTTCTGGAAACATTAGCCACAGCAATTAGACAAGAGAAAGAAATAAAAGGAATAAAGATAGGAAAAGAAGAAGTTAAACTGTCATTATTTGCTGATGATATGATACTTTACATAGAAGACCCAAAAAACTCCCCCAGAAGACTTCTAGACTTAACTGACAGATTCAGTAGAGTAGCTGGATACAAGGTCAACACTTAAAAAATAAATAGCCTTCTTGTACACAAATAACAGACTCACTGAGAGAGAAATTAGGGAAACAATTCCTTTTACAATATCATCCAAACAAAGAGAAATATCTAGGAATCAATCTAACAAAGGAAGCAAAAGACCTCTACACTGAAAGCTACAGGACTCTGAAAAAAGAGATCAAAGAGGATACAAGAAAATGGAAAGACATCCCTTGATCCTGAGTAGGAAGAACCAATATAGTGAAAAAGGCCATTCGTCCAAAACTACTATATAGATTCAATGCAATGCCAATTGAAATTCCAACAATATACTTCACAGAACTAGAGAAAACAATCCAAAAATTCATTTGGAATTATAAGAGACCTAGAATAGCTAAAGCAATTCTAAGCAACAGAGACATGGCTGGGGGTATCACAATCCCCAACTTGAAACTATACTACAAAGCTACTGTGATAAAATCAGCATGGTACTGGCAAAGGAACAGACCTGAGGATCAGTGGAATAGATTAGAAGATGCAGAAACAACTCCAGACATACTCAGCCACCTCATCTTTGACAAAGGAGCCAACCACCATCATTGGAGGAAAGATACCCTATTTAATAAATAGTGTTGGAAAAACTGGATTTCAACCTACCAGCGATTGAAACCAGACCCATTCCTATCACCATGCACTAAACTAAGATTGAAGTGGATTAAACATATAAATATTAAGACAGAAACCTTAAACTTGCTGGAAGACAAGTTAGGTAGAACTCTTGAAGACATTGGCATAGGAAAAGACTTCATGAACAAAACCTCAGCAGCACGGGAACTAGCGGAAAGAATCAACAAGTGGGATCTTCTCTTATTAAAAAGCTTCTGCACTGCAAAAGAAACCACCAATAGAGCTAACAGACAACCTACAATATGGGAAAAATTTTTTAGCAGCGGTACCTCAGACAAAGGACTACTATCTAAAATATATAAAGAATTGAAAAAAATCAGACCCCCCAAATTCAAAGACCCAATTCAAAAATGGGCATCATTTCTCAGACAAGGAAGTAAAAGCAGCAAACAAATATATGAAAAAATGTTCAACATCACTTGTCATTCGAGAGATGCAGATGAAAACAACCCTGAGATTCCACTTCACCCCAGAAAGAATGGCTACTATCAAGAAATCAACAAATAACAAATGCTGGCGGGGTTGTGGGGAGAAAGGAACCCTTCTCCATTGCTGGTGGGAATGCAGACTGGTGCAACCACTGTGGAAGTCAGTATGGAGATACCTCAAATGCACCCATGTTCATAGCGGCACAGTTTGTAATAGCTAAAGCTTGGAAGCAGCCCAAGTGCCCATCAACTGGAAACTGGATAAAGAAAATGTGGTTGTATTTATTTTATAAAATGGAGTACTACTCAGCCATAAAGAATGAAAAACTAGAGTTATTTGTAGCTAAATGGATGCATATTGAGGCCATACTCTTGAGTGAAATAAATAGGACACACATGTGTAAATACTGAATAGTACCTCTAGTGTGAGAAACTGATAATGTAGACAAGAGTTAAAATGATTAAAATGAAAAATTGATAATTTGAAATAGGAAAAAAGGTCCAAAGATGAAGGAGTGAAGGGCGGGCAAGGGGAAAGGAAAAGAGGGAAAGGAAAAACTATGAGAAAAGAAAAAAAAGGAAATGAAATCTATGTAAATAGGGAAGGGTGGAGGGGGTGAAAGGTGCATAGGTAATAGGAAAAAAAATAAGAACCAAGATATATCATGTACAGGTACAAACACCCAATGATAAATGTAAATGAATTGTATACCTAAAGTGTACCAATAAAATGTACCAATAAAATTAATTAAAAAATTGTCTCTAAGTGACTTATAATACCTTATATAATATCTATTATAATACCTATGATAATATACGTGCTTTGTAACTAGTTGTTATTGCTTAGTTATTTTCTTAGACAAGAAAAAGCCTGTGCATGTTTAGTACAGATGCAATTTTTTTCTTTGAATATTTTCAACTGCGGTTGGTGGAATCCTTGGATGCAGAACCCATGCATGCAGGGGGCTGACTGTTTTTGTATCAGTTACTTATTGCCTTTATATAATGCTGCACAGCAAGCAAGGCACTGGATGATAGATGAGTGGTGCTAGAAAAATTTAGCTGTAGTTAATTCCATTCAACCATACATTGAACCCCTGTTAGACTTAGGTATGTTCAAGATGTAGAGGTAGACCTTTGGATAAAAATCAGGGCACAAATTGTCCAGCCAGGGTGAGGGTACACTGGGTTGAGGTCTCAAACTCTGACAGCTGACAACTTTGCCAAAAAAGCATGTAAATAAAACTTTCAGTAGGCTCTACTAACACTGAGGCCATTGTCAACTTTCTCTTTACAGAGTCACATGGCAAATGCTGTTCAGAGAAAATTTTCTCATCTGTGCCTTGGTGGTTTTTTTTCTTCTTTTTTTTGGTACTGGGGACCAAACTTGGGTCCTTCTGGTTGCGAGGCAGGTAGTGGAACCACTGAGCTAAATCCCTGGCCCACCTTGGTGTTTTTAAGTCTGCTTCTTGGCTTGCTTACTATAACTTCCTCTCCTTTGCATCCAAGAAAATGTATCAATACATAGTGATGAAGGTAGTAGATATCTTAGGAATATGAACTTGTGGTGTATAAAAACAGTTAATCATATAAAAACCTTAGTTACTTGAACTTTTATCAGTAATATCACAGTTAGGAACATCTCACTCCTGATTATAAAATCCCAATTTGTTTCCTGACTGGCAAAAACATGATGGGAAAATGTTGTCAGATGAGATAAATTCCAACATTATTAATGTTCATGAATACAAGTCCCTCCCTGTGGTGTTGCTGCTGAGATCTCCCAGTCTTGCAGGCTATAGAAACAGCACAGTGCACTTCATTCTATTTTTGCCCTGTAGGCATGCTTTCTTGCTCTGCCGTCACTCAGAAATAACTTCCTCTTCTTTTTCCCTCTGTCCTCTGCCTTGAAAAGGGTAACTTTTATGACCTTTAAAGATCAGGTTTCACATATGATAGAGAACATTTGTCTTTCTGTGTCTGACTTAACTATCATATCTTCCAGAATGTTTGCTTTGTTTCCCCTAATCTGCCACCCCAGTCCTTTTTCTGAGCTATTATAGAGTCCCAGGCATAGCTCTATCCTTACCACATAATGTGCCTACTTTGCATTTTTGTGTCTGTTATCTGGCTGGACTGTGATCTCCTGTGGGCAAACACCATGTCTTGCTCTACTATAAATCTCCAGATTCCAGAACAGTGCCTGACATTAATGAATGAGACTTGAGGTAGGCAAATATAGTGGAAGTTGCAAATTCTAAGGGAACTTACAAATAGGCAGGCTTTATTTTATGCACTGGGCCGAGGCCAGGCTTATGCATTTCTTTCATGCTTGCACTTGCAGAAGACAAAAGATACTTCTTACTAGCAGCCTCAGTTCTCTTGCTGTCCAGTCGAGGGTGCTGATGACTTGATTATCTTTCAGTTCTCCTTCTACCCTTTTTCTTTTTCATTTAATTCTAAATACTTAACATATAACTATTAAATTGTTAATATGCAGGAATAAGTATGCCATTAATTTGAAAATATTTTATTCAGAAGATGGACTTGCTGCAAGATTTCAGAGGTGGCTGCATAATGATTAATGAATTTAATTTCCAATGCTAAATGTGTCATAATTTGAGGCTGAGTTTATGTACTAATTACAATTAGGCCCAGAAGATAGTGTGTTTTCATCTCTTTCTATCTGATTTTCCTTTAAAGGGCATAGCTCCTAAAATGAACCTTCTGGGAGGTTGAATTGGTAAAAACACAGGACCCACTAGACCTTGGCATACTCATGGGTTTGTGTTTGCCAAGGGTTATGATGTGATGCTGGCTCTGGTATAAAGAGACACATGGTGCCAGGCTTGGGTCTTCGGGACATCTTCAGCTCTTGATACCTGTGTGATGTTGAGCAAGCTATTTCAATGCTCTGAGCCCTACTTTCCTCATCTGATCTAATGAAGGTTATCAATGACATAAGTCATAGCTAAATGAAGTATATTGAAAGAACTAGTACATTATAGATGCTCAATATTTGACACTAATATAATCTTTACTACAACAGAATTGAGAATGTCTGTAATTGATTGTGGGCTAAGTGTTAAAAACATTGAGATTCAGGCTGCTCTTTCTGTCTCTTAACTTGCCCCTGGCTTGGAGGTTCTAACATTGAGCAGTTAAGTCCAGAAACCTGTCACTTACTACCTTTTGGACCCATCATCCAGCTCCGTGGCTGTGAAATGAGAAGGGCTGTAGTCTCTGAAAGCTAACACATTAACTAGGGGGCCCCTTCTGGCCCCAGGGCTCTGGTTTTTACTTTGCTTGACCTTTCTGTGTCTGTTTGATGCCCCATCTATTAAGGGAACCCATTTTCAAAACCTCAGAATAAAAGCAAGCAGGAATACATGCCTGTCTCTGGTTGTGTGTGTTTGCTGTGCTGTGTGGAATGGCATCAGATGCAGCAAGCTGAGGAATGGAGGGGATGTAGCAGGGACAGGGGCTCTGTGGCATTTGTTGTCCTTAGCATGCTTCAGACCCGATTGTTCAGCAGTGGGCCCACTCATTATACACCATGTCCACATGCAAAGTCTCTGAGAAACCTCAATCTAGTTTAGTAGGCAGTCTCCACCTTTCCAACTAATTGAAAGGTAGCTGAGGGGATCAGCTTCTCACATTAACCTACCATAAAAAGCTTCTGGGATTTGTGTTTGCAGTTTTCACAGAAGGACCCATTGTCTCAATTCAGGATACCCATGCTTGGATTTAATTAACTCAATTTTTTTATTAAGTTGAAATCAGGAGGGGTTTTGGATTGGCTTGCAGGGAAGGCCAGTTTTGGTTTGCTGAATGAGTTTTGTAAACAAATAGATGGAGGTCTCTTTAACTCTGGACCCCAGGAAAGACCTAGACCAGAGAAAGCATCATTTAATGGGATTCCTCAAATATCTTTAGTGTGATTTTGCTTCAGCTTGGCGAGGAGAGATCAATGAAACTACAGCTCATTATAGCTTAATATTGTAGACTTAGAAGTAATACATAACCTCCATTTTAAAATAATTTCTAATGTTCTGAGTGATGATTTTGTGATTGTCAGTGATCATGATTAATTGAAAGAAGATTGATCCATTTTCCAGGTTGATTCAGGACCAGCATTAGCAGAGCAGCCTTTATCTAATAGTTGTGAGTTCTATATGACTTGTAATATACCTCCTGTTCATTTCCTCCATGCCTGTAGTCTTTACTACACAGAGGAATTCCTCATCAAAGATAAAGTTTAGAATACAAATCCAGGATATGGCCTTGGACTTGAACTCTGCTATGAATGACTGCTATGAGGTCTTTTTTTCATTTTCTGGAGAGGGAAGGAATGAGAGTTATAGACAGTAGTCAACACTTAGAAGAGTATGTTGTGCCACAAAGGGGGAGACAGAGATGGGCTGTGGAGAGCAAATAGGCTCAGTCCTAGTTCTCTTCCTTTTATTTATTTTAAAAGAATCATAATTTCCTTTCCTTTTAAATTAATATAATTATCAGTTGACATAATAATTGTGTACATTTATAGGGTAAAATATGATGTGTTGATATTTATATATGTTGTGGAATGATTAAATTAAGGCAATTAGCGTGTTTAGTTATTGAGAAACTTGAAATTTAGTCTAAGCAATTTAAAAATATACATCACTATTAACTGTAGCCATCTTGTTGTAAAATAGATCTCTAACTGAAAGGATGTACCCGTTGACCAATATTTTACTCCTGTGGTTGATTATTTAGATTTCAACTATAAGTAAGATCATATAGTGTTTTTCTTTCTGTACCTGGTTTGTATCATTTAAAAGCATGCTATACTCTGAGTTCATCCCATTTTGCAAATGACAGAATTTACTTCTTTTCAAAGGCTGCATAGTATTTCATTTTATGGACTGCATTTTCTTTATCCAATCATCCATGATGGACAAGTAAGTTGAGTTCATATTTTGTCTGTTGTGAACAATGCTGTAAAAACATGAAAGTCGGTGCAGATATCTCCTTAATATATTGATTTCAGTTTTTTGTATATATGCACAGAAGTGGGATTGCTGAATCACATAGCAATTCTACTACTTTTCGAGGAACATTACTTCCCTTCTAAGACTCTTGGCTTTTTTTCCTTTGAATATCTCCAAACCTGTTGTCTTTTATTTCTCTTTCTAGAATCTACCAGATAGTAGTTTATGTATATATAATTTCAGAAGCAGTAGTTTCAGAAATAGTGTTGTTTTGGGAGGGAGGGTGTTGGGGTCTAAAACCGCAAATGATTCAGGAAGGGCATCAGGTATCATACACCTTGAAAGCCCCAAGAAAGACAGTCAGACTAATAACACTCAGGTACTGTTAAGCCTCATAACCTAGATTTAGAAAGGTAGATAAATTTCCCAAGATCACCCAGCTGGACACACAGATTTGTGTGGTTAACAAATTTGCTAAGTGCTTCTAAATGTAATTCCGTAGTCCTCAGGTTCTGTGCAGTACTCTTGTAGAAACTGTAGAACACTTATTTTGAGTGCCTTAGGTTTCAGTGGATTCTCAGTTCCCCACAAGGTACTAAATTCTCCTTACAGACAGTCAGCTAGCTGAATGAAACCTGTTCCCATTTTATGCTGTGCCCTGTCCACCTTCCCAATACAGAACCACTTGCTTTTTGGTCTTTCCCTTAGAATTGGATGTTTTAGGTGAACCTGACTTAGTATTTAACATGTCTACTGTTCTTATTTCTCTTTACCAAAGCCTCCTTCCTGACATAGCCATCTTGCAATTTATGTCCTTCTTGCTCAGGTAAAACCTTGGCAGGCTTTACTTACTTAGCATGGACTCTCCTGTGAGTTCCTGGTATTTTCCTTCTATTTCTATGTTTGAGCCTGCTGAATTACTTTCTTCCTACAGTTATGCCTGCTGTGTCCTGAGTTTTAAAGAGTCATTATATCCAAAGTATCCCACTGCAAGGAAAATGGATGTTTCCAAGAACACTGGACGGAAAGAGAATGAAAAATTTCAATTAATTTGCAACACATTTAACCAAAAAAATTTCCCCCTCGTCTACATATTTCTTTTTAATTAAAGGTTCTAACATGCCAAAATCAGAGCAAAGAAAAGGACAAAAGCATTATTCTGTGGTGGTTTTGACCTTGGAAGTTTGAGTGTTCATTGCATGAAGTAGAGGAGCTGGTCTAAGTTTGAGTGTTATGAAATGTCACAAACAGATGTTAATTTTTTGGAGAAGATGAGGAATATCTCATCTCTGTTCCAGACACTTGAACCCCTGCAGAGCAAGGCATGAAATATTTACCATCTTCTTGTAGGTGAGAAGGAAGAGCCCTCATTAAAGTTTCATATTTACATTTCCATCCATCAGCCTGCTTCCAGTTTATACTATGTTCTCAAATTGTTCAAAGAGCTCATACCTTCAGGGAATGGATAGTGTGGGAGCCTTTACAATATTTCTGTTGAATTTTTCCTAGACTGGGATAGCTAGGGAAAAGTTACTTATTTTTTAGATATAAAAACCTGTTCATTCCTGCTTATGTAGGAAACTGAAATCTTGCAGGGAGGCCCATACCTGCAGTGGCCACTTGGATGACTGAACTCACAGGTAACAGCCCCTTCCTCCTCACTAACCAGAGAGGATAAATTGTAGAGAATGCTCACTTCATCTATCTTCATCTTTAAGTGCAATGCAGTTGGCTAAATATTTCTGTATGAGCTGTGTGTGTGTGTGTGTGTGTGTGTGTGTGTGTGTGTGCAAGAGCTATATTTCACACAGAAGGAACCAGGCTAGCTATGTTAGTTCTCCTTTACTCAAAAATGGACATTCCCTAATTCTATATGTTCAACATGATGCACATTTTGTGGTGCATGGATTTTTAGTTTATACCTCTATAATCATTTTTAAAGTTCAGTTCTTAATTATTCCACATGTTTCAGGAATGGTTCCCCATATCATATTCTTTGTCACTATACAATTTTCTGGATGGCATATTTATTAAACACTCATTCATTGAACAATGTTTAAGTATCTCCTAGGTATTAGGTGCTGGATACTTAGGGACACAAATGTAATCACAATCTCTTGTTAGGATTGTCTTTAAAGATCTCAATGAGCCAAGAGAATAAAAAGTATCTGTTTGTGTGTGTGTTTGTGTGTGTGTGAATGCACATATATTCCTTTGCTGGAAAGGCCAAAAAATGCCTAACCTGGATTTCACAAATGTGCATGTCCTCAGGGCAAGATGAGAACAAACAAGAGGCTTTTGCAGTCATGGTCCCTTTTAAACACGCTAGGAGATCTGGTGAAGGGACTATGTAAATCAGATTGCTGTTGTTGAGACAAAATACCTCAGACTCATCATCTTCAAGGAGAAAAGTTTTATTTTGACTCACACTTTCAGAATTTTCAGTCCATGGTCATTGGCCCCAATCTTTTGGCCCTGTGTTGAGGCAGAACATCATGATGGGCAGCATATAATACAGCAAAACTGCTTGTCTCATGGTGGATGGGAAATAGAGAAAGAGAAGAAAGGACCAGGTTCCCAATTACCCCTTCAAGCGCACACCCCAGAGACCTAACTTCCTCTTAGTTTCTACCCGCTAAATGTTCCACTACCTCCCAGTAGTACCACAGGCTGGTAACCAAGCCTTTAACTCATGAATCTTTGGTGGCTTTCTAATCCAAACCATAACAGACACCAAGGTGGGATTTCAGAGTCTGAATCAGAGACAGAAAACAACACAGAGAGAGACAGTGACAACGAGCAAAGTGGAAAGTGAGACATGGGGTGAGAAAATATAGACTCAGTTTCTTCTCCTAAGACAGCTCACAATCTAAGCAGAAGAAAAAAGCAATGACTGAACATAAAAAAGACAAGTAGAATTATAATGTGAGCCCAATTGTAAGGATAACCCTGAAAAACAGGAGAGAGAAAATCCAGCTAGTTATATAGTGTGTGAACTAGTAATTGTGTTCTGCCCTAGAAGCTGGCTGAGGAAGTTTAGACTTCTGGGATCTTCTGCTGTAGGTACATCATGCTTGTGGCTGTGGTTGTTTCCTGAGCCTCATTTTGGGTAGCCTGTCTTGACCACTCTGTCTGCATTTGAAGACCAAAGTATAAATAACAACTTGTACTTTTCTTACTTTTGCTCTAACATTGAAGCATCACTTAAAAAATTGGGTGCTTTTCTCTTTCTTCCTTCCTTTCTCACTCTATCTCTCTCTTTTTCTTGTGGAACCAGGGATTGAACTCAGGACCTTGTGCTTGACAGACAGGTGCAGCACCACTGAGGTACATCCCTGGCCCTGTGTGTTTTTCTTTTGCATAGCTTTACTTAACAAGCGGTAAACATTCAGAGAAAGGTGTTCTTCCCTTGGCTAGGGGGACAGGGTATTTGCCATTCAGACATGTGCTGGCACTACTGCCTGCCTTCTACCACTTACCTACATCTACACCTTCCTCTGGGGCACTCTTTGTGCCTCACTCCACTGCTGGAAGAGATGCCCCCCAACAGGGTACAACACAGAGAGTCCTGGTGCCTAGAGGCAGACACAGGAGAGGTAGAGAGAAAGAGAAACATGAGCGCTAAGGTTTGGTTTCCAATCCAAAGGTGACAGATCTGCAGCAGGGGAACTTTCTACTCTGTCAGTAGTCAGAATCCTAACAACAAGCAGACATGGAACAGACCACCAGGGAGCCACATGTGTGTGTGTGTGTGTGTGTGTGTGTGTGTGTGTGTATTCCTTCCAGATTTAAGATATACCTGACAAATTAAAATTTATTTTTAATAAACAGTACAATATTTTGATATGTATTTATGGCAAAATGATTAAAATGAAGCAAATTAATATATTCATCACTTTACATATAGAAGATTTTGTGGGGAGAAGATGTAAGATCTACTCTCTTATTAATGTTTAAGTACATATTTCATTATTGTTGTAGTCACCATGCCTTACCAAAGCTCTCTGGAACTTGTTCTTTCCACTTGAATCTTTATATACCTCAATCAGCATCTTCCTGATCATCCTATCCCTACCCCCTGGTAAACACCATTCTCTACTTTTCTGATTTCACCTTTTGTAGATTCCACATGTAAATAAGATCATGCAGTGTTTGTCTTTCTCTGCCTGGCTTATTTTACTTACCATAATGTCCTCCAGTTTCATGTTGTCACAAATGACAGTATTTCCTTTGAGGACAAATTGTGCTTCATTGCATATATACATTTGTATGTATTCATTTTCTTTATCTGTTCATTGATGGACACTTATGTTGATCTCATATCTTAGCAATTGTGAATAGCACTGCCATGGACATAGGGGTTTGGATATCTTTTTGAGATTCAAATTTCACTTGCCTTAGATACATGCCCAGAAGTAGGGTCACTGGATTGCATGTTATTTCTAGTTTAAATTTTTTGAGCAATATTTTTTTAGATTTTTAGCAATAGTATTTGTACTAATTTACATTTCCACCAGTTCTAGGGTTCTCTATTGTCCACATCATTTTCAACATTCATCTTTGATCTTCTTGATAATAGCCATTTTAACAGGTGTAAGGTGATATTTCATTGTTGTTTTCATTTGGGTTTCCCTCGTGATTTGTGATGCTGAGTATCTTTTCATGTACTATATGTCTTTTTTTGAAAAGGTTCTTTGCCCAGCTTTAAATCATGTTATTTTTTTTGCTATTCAGTTGTTTGAGTTCCTTGTGTATTTTGGATATTAGCATCTTCTCAAATACATATAATTTTTACAGATACTCTGTCCTATTCCACAAGATGTCTCTTCACTCTGCCCATTATTTCTTTTGCTGCATAGAAGCATTTTAATTTGATGTAGTTCTCCTGGTTTATTTTTGCTTTTGTTTGCTTTTGTTGTCATATCCCCAAAATCATTGTCCAGGCCAATGTCAGGAAGCTGTTTTCATATTTTCTTCAAATAGTTTTATAATTTCAGGTCCTGTGTTTTAAATCTTCAATCCATTTTGAGTTGATAAAAGTCCAATTTCATTTTTCATGTGGATATTCAGTTTCCCTAACATTGTTGAAGAGACTGTTTGTGGTGGTTAATTGATTAATTGTCAATGTGAGTGGGAATCCCCAGCTGAATTGAGTCAGCATGGGTCTGGATGTGGAGGACCCGCTTTAAGGAGGACTGTTGTTAAAACGGTATAAAAGGAGAACAGGAGGGAAGGATTTTAGCTGATTTTCCTTGGAAGAGATTCATTTTGGCTGATCTTCCTAGGAGGAGCTTTGGCTGTTCTCTTTGGAGGAGCTCCTTTCTTTGCCTTCACTTTGGGCTTTGTCTCCTGGCTTTCCTCACAGATTCTTATACACTGCTCTTTCCTCATTTTGTGTTCTTGGCGCTTTTGTCAAAGACCAATTGATCATAAATGTTGGACTTACATTTAGGCTTTCTCTTTTAACCCATTCATCTACATGTCTGTTCTTATGCCAGTTACCGTGTTGCCTTGATTACTAGAGCTTTTTAGTAGTGATTGAGATCAGATAGTAGATGCCTCAAGATTTTTTTTTTTTGCTGAAGATTATTTCAGCTTTTCAGGGTATTTTAGCTTTGTCTTCACTTAGCTAACTCACTTTCCCTTTAGCAATCAGCTAGAATATCTTTTCTTGTGGAATGTGTCATTGCCTTCCTCCCTGTCTAGGCTTCAAACCTCTTCTGCCCCCAAAACACTCTTCATTCTTAGCAATATTGCACTGTTTTCATCCCAATAATTATAATTATCAGTTTTCTGTGGGTCTCTCTCACTCTACTGTACATTTCTTAAGAGTAGGAACTTAGAAACTGTGTGCCATCATCTTTGTAGTCTCAATGATGAGCACTTAACAGGGACTTGATAAATACAAGTGAATTGATTAAACCATTAATTAATTTTTGCTTGGAGTTTTTCTTTCATGCTGATCTTTATTCCAGCATATTACAGGAAGCTTGCTCAAAGAGAATGAGGATTCAGGGATGAGGCTATGGATACCTGTTTTTGTTAGTCAAATACATCTGTAATTTCAACAGCAGCTCATTATTGAAATTCCCCAGTAGGTGTCTTTTTATAGCATAGAAATTACATGTCTGCTGATGTCTCACATACAGCAGTCACTCAATATATATTTGTTTTCCAGTTAATGGTGGCACTACTTTTATTTACAAAGACAAATTCTAGTTGCAACAATTCAAATCCTTCATGAAGGAGGGAGGCAGTAGGAGCAGGGCTGAATGAGTTTCTAATAGACCCCTTTTCTAATTTTTTGCATACTGCTTCTCCTCATTCCACAATCTAGCTAGTAGATCATTAGGCATGGAAATACGCCAGCTTCCTGTTAGTTTTACCTGAAAACATCATGACATTAGTTCAAATGTGCTTGTAGCTTGAGATTTCTCTCAACTTCTGGTGTGGTATAATAATGCTTACAATCATCTCTTTATTCCCTAGCAGGTGTTAATGTGATTGTCTTTTCAAAAATCTCTACTTAAATATTTAAGAGGATGTTTCCCTGGATACAGGGTAGGTAGCAGAAAGTAGAAGATGGAGTAAAGGAAATGGAAGGAAACTAGTTTTATTTTCTTGCTTCTCTCTCCTGACTACTAACTGGTTAATCTCTAAATCATGCACAGATACATAAATTTTGTATTTACATTTTGTTTTTAGTGTATTGGGAAACATTATTTTACTATTTTGAGTATAAAGTGGAATATTAGCGAACCTTATTCAACATTCAATTAAAAATATCTCATGTTGTTTTTAAGAATGTAAGGATACTTTAACTTTAGGAGAACCTATCAGTATAATCATTATGTTAATGGACTACAGAAAAAAGTATAAGTATCTTAAGGGATGTGAAACTAAATATGTCATTTGATAGAATTTGAACACATATTTATGATAAAACAAAGAAAATTGTGACAATAAGTCAATTTCCTTAAGTTAACAGGACTATACATAAATTTTTTACATGATATAGAAATATGATATATTGGTGTTACGATCAGATGAAGAAAAAGCTAAGAATGCTTATGAATAATTATTGTAGATAATTAACATATGTTGTATAGTATATTTAGATAGCTAAATAAAAGATTAAAAATGTAAGAGGTTGAAATATTTCTTAAAGATGACAATGTTTACCTAATCGATAAACAAAACAGATTCCACAGACATTAGACGAAAAAAGAGAATTCTGAAAGATTGCCACTTCCAAGCTTTATTAAGAATAATCAGTGATATCTCTTAACCCTAGTAAACATTGTCATCACAAAATAATTTTCCCAAAGTAATATTCTAGACAGAGAACATAGCAACAATAACTATGAATTCATAATTCTCTTTGCAGTGAAAAATTAGAGAGTGTTTAATAAGGCCAGAGTAAGTGGAGATTTATATTGGATTTATGATAGAATGACAATATTGTAAAGATACTATTTCTCAGAATTAGTTTATAAATTCAATTCAATTTCAGTAAAAATTCTGGAAAGAATTTTTTTTTGGTACCGGGGATCAAACTTGGGTCCTTGAATTTGTGCTGCAGGTGGCGAAACCACTGAGCTAAATCCCCAGCCCTGGAAAGAATTTTTGAGTAATCCAACAAACACTCTAAACTTGTGTGAGATAATACAATTCACAAGTAGCTAGGCTGATTTTTAAAGATGGGATAAAAAATGGGACATGCTATAAGATATGATGATAAAGGCAATGTGGTAGTAGTTCAGTGATAAAAACATCAAAGGGAAGAAAGAGATTATAATAATAGATTCACATGTACATGGAAACTTCATGGAGGGAAAAGGTGTTATCACAAATCAGGAAGTAGGGGAAGTAGGTTAGGCTGGGAAAACATGGGCTCCTACAGGACAGAAAAATAAAGTTGGATCCATTCTCACACCACAGACAAATATAAATTGTACGGAGAACAAGTCTCACATGTGAAAGATAAAACTATAACATTTTAAAAAATGTGGATGTTTTTCAGTGATACTGGAAAAACCCTCAAAGCAAAAATATTTATATATTTATCTATATCACTTCATAAGGATTTCTGCTTAACAGAAAGTACCATAGACATCATTAACAAATGTGTAACAAACTGGGAGAAAGCATTTGAATTCTCTGAAAGCAACATAAAATTAAACATAGGAAATACAAGTAACACCTGCAAATTACCACCACCATCACCACCAACAAAAGACAAGGAACCCACCAGAAAAAGTAAATACAAACAATAAGTCAGTGGTTACTGAGGAAGGAATCTGGAATAACAATATGAATACAAATAGATGCTCAACTACATTAGTAATCAAAGGAATGCAAGTCCAAAAAAGTACCACTCTATGTTTATCAGATTGGTAAAAATCATAAAGTAGTATAACTCCAAATGTACTGTGAGAGTGTGGGAAAACAGCAGACCCTCAGATGGTTGACAAGAGGGCAAAATGATGTAGTAATTGTGGAGTGGAAAGTGACAGTAAAAAGTGGACAACTGATAGTCTGTGACCCGACAATCTCACTTTAGAGAAGTTCAGATGGGGCCCTGCAGGAATGGTTTTGAAGATATTCATTACAACGCTCTCGATGGTAGCAGAGAGTTAGAGGCAGCTCGATTTTCATTAAAAGGGGAGCAGATTTTTTAAATATGAGGAAAATAAACTATAGATTATTTTGCAAGAGAATTTTGTTAATGAGCTACACGTATAACCATATAAGTACACCCAAAAGTAGTATTATACAAGAAAATTAAGAAGCCAAATGAAATCCACAGGACATGAAACAGATTTTGCATTTCTCCATACATGTCCAAAGACATTATGCCAATACACAGGACTAGAATACACAGGGAGTGTATTAGTTACTTGTTTATCACTGGGACAAAATACTTGATATGTGTAACTTCAAGAGCAGAGATTTATTTTGGCTCAGGGTCAGACCATGGTTAGGTAGCTTCAAGACAGAAACAACATGGTAGAAGGGATGGTAGAAAGCTACTCAACCCATGGCAGTCAAGAAACAGAGAGAACAGGGATGAACTGGGGATAAGAATTCATCTTTCCAGGTCACCCTCTCAGTGACCTACCTGGTAACAGCACATGAGCTCCTTGGTGGACCAATTCTCTGATGAGTATAGCACCCTTATAATCCAAGCACTTCCAAAAAGCCCTGCCTCTGAGCACATGAGGCTTTTAGGGGATGTTTTAGATTTAATCCATAACAGGGAGGTTGGAAGTGGGGATCAGGAATAAAGAGAAAATTCAGAAGCATAATAAAGTGTTTTGTGTAATCTAAAATGGTAGTATGCCACAAACTGACCAAAAAATAGGTCTGAGCAGAATTTACATATGACTTAATATACATGTAATACTTACTTAGGAAAATCTTTCCAGGAATAGCAAGGATACTTTTTAAAAGAAATATCCTTTTTGGGTCATACAAATACAAAGGTAGCATACTGAAAGGTCTTAGGAATACTTTAATATTATGTTTATTGCATATTTTCATGTTCAATTCAGTTTCTTAGCTATGTTTCTAGTATTATCAATTATATGGTCTAAAGAATATATTTTAAATTTTAAATTTTACAACATATCTTCTTGTAGCATTTTTCTAAGTTATACTTAATAATTAATAAATGTGAAATTGGTGACAGTGCTTTTTTTCTGGACTGAAATTTTAATTGAGAATTACTTTTTCTGAAGTGCTAATGTTATTAGTAATAACTGATAAATGGGTGATATTTCAAGTTATGTATTTTTTGTTTTGAACTACATACACATTTTAACTTAAAGAAAGCTAAAGATATTGCCTTCCTTCTATTGAGATTCTCTATGTTAAATATTCTAATAAGACAAAACCCATCAATTAAATTATTGCAATTTTTAATGTTGTACAATTAATTCCTTTCAACTAAAAATAAAAATTACATCAAAAGTTCCTTCCTACACACTAAGATAGTCCCAACTGCAGTTGCATAATTTCAAGATGAAATCTTATGCACTCTTTGAACATTCATTATTTAACTTGTTGAGCCCTTTCTTACACCAGTAGGGGGTAAATTCCATTGCCTTCTTGGTGCAAATTTTAAAAATTAACTTTAATTCACAGGAATCTTAAAAAGCTGAAGGGTTTTGTTGTTTCATTTGCTGAATAATTTGAATAAAGATTTTGAACTGGTTCTTAAAAACTTACAATAAAACCAGAAAAATTATTAAACCTAATACTATGATAGGACACTGAGGCTTATTTACAAAATAGTCCCTCAAATGTGCAAACATTTAGAAAATCTGATTGATTCTGGATGACAAAGAGAAAATGTGTGCTGAAATGTTGAATATTCAACATTAATCTCGCCACACTTTTCAGCTTAGTTACACTAATGATATTTATGGATGAATTGCTGGAATATTGTAGTTTAAGAACATGAATTATTTTATGCTAACTTTACTACACACAAATTTTTGTTCCTATGTGTTTCACTCCATAAATTTCTTCAAATAAACATGTACCTTTCACTACAATAGCCCTTCCTCAAAATTTGTATTCTTATCATCACCACAAAATAAATAATTTTATCTTCAAAGTTAAATATTTGACCTATAATTTTGTCTTCAAGATTAAGCATTTGACTCACATTATACCAGGCTTTGTAATAATGTTAGACATTCCGCCTTCCATGGAACAACCTTCCAAAAACTTTGTTTTGCTTTAAAAAATGTAATTAAAAAAAGAGCCTTTACTAAGATTAACTGATTTTCTAATTACAGTAGCTTATTGCATGGATATAGCACAGGCAGTATTGACCTATTTGAATAGTATTTTCTTGCTAATGGTCCTACATCTTTATAAAAACACAAGAAAATTTGAAATTTTAGTGAGTCCAATTAATTTAGAAGAATAACTAGTTGATCTAAATAAAAACTCATGCTTCACAGAGGATGGTAGTATGTAAATTCATGTTTGCATTGCAAATGTTAAATAATTGTCTTGGAACAGTCTTCGTAATGTACCTACTAGCTTTTGAGGCAGATGCTGCTGTTTTTTCCAGGTCTGTGTTTCTAGTTTTCTTGTGGTCAATGATATTACTACATATTCCTTCCCCTACCTTAGACAAGTGTCAAAAATTGTTAGGTGCAAGCTTAAGAGTTCATCGTCAACTTGTGAAACCAGTTCTGAAGTGGGTTAAATTCCTAAAATTCAGCTCAAAAACTAAAAATATTCACTTTCAGTTACTACTGCCAAAAGCATTTATTAAAAAAAAAACACAAAGTAAGTGTGGTAGAAGAATACCTTAGAAGAAATGGCAAAACATTGGTCACCCACTACTCTACATGCGCTGCAACAAGAGTTGCACTCCATTTCCTGAAGGTATTTAATATCTTGTAAAATTGTAATTTTACAATTCATAATTTCCTGTTTCAGTGACCCTGTTGTTTGGAGGCATGACAACTGCCTAAATTTTGGAGCCTGTGGCCCAGGTCATGATATAGTCACCTGGTATACCAGCAGGATGGCAGGTGCAGGAGTTCTGAGCATTTCTTTAACCACACTCAAGACTGAAAGGAGTTAGCTGTCCTCAGTTATATGAAAGCATTTTATGCTAAAAACTGAACATCCTGGATCATGTCCTTCAAAGAGAGATACTATATTGTATCAGAAAAGGACCAAGGGGGGAGGGAACATGGGTTGTGGTGAATCATCTCAGATTTTGCTATGTGTCCAAATCATAAATCTATTTACATACAAGCAGATGAGACCACAGAGGAGATGGTACTACAGAGTGGCAGTTCACCACACCCTTCCGGCCTTATTGTCACATAATTATTATTAATGATATCTCATAAAAATAGAAAATCCATTTGGAATGGGATGCTGGGACAATAGGCACCCACCAGGAGTCTCTTGGGAAAGTAGGAAGGAATGAGTACTTTCTATTACAGATAATTTGGGTAAAAATAATTGTTTTCTGGGAGGAAATATGTACTAAGGAAACACATTTAGCAACCTGTCCATCACCAGAATTAATGGAGTTGGAGCTTGTAATGGGAAAAACAAAATTTATGGCAATTTCTCACTCCTTGCTTTCACGGCCACATATAATTCCAGTGTTTGAAAGATTAGACACTTAGGAGTTCTAGAAAGTCTATCTCCAGGAATGATTTTGGCTGATATGGAAAATAAATTTAGTTCCTTCTGGGTAGCCTTGCAGACACATTGGAAAGTTTCAATACCTGTCTTGATACCTTTATCAGTTAGGGTTCAGTTAGAAGAGCAGATGTTATAAATACAATGGCTGACTCCAGAGTCAGGTGCGGAAGAATGCAAAAGCTATCTACATGCTGGAGAGTTAGAGGATCCAGTCAAAAGTCAAAGACCTGGAACTCACTGTACATGCTTAATAAATGTGTATATATGCACAAGGATATTAACAAAATAGGAGACAACTGTTGCAATTATAATCCTCATTTTTTGGTAATTTTTCACACTGTCATTGTTGGTATTTATAACTACCTTCTACTGCCCAATTTGTATTCCCTTGGCCTTCAGCAAGCATGTTAGCAGGTCTTGGTTATTTTCCCGGAAGGGTGACTCATTCCTTCATTTCTAAAGGTTCCGGGCCATTTGTCGTACTACTTGGATTGGGTTGTTGGAGTTTCCTATTGACTTTGTTATAGGGTATAGTAATACTAGGAGGCACCCTAAGAGATCTTCTGCACTGCAAGTATATTCTTCTTTTTCTGTCTTGTAGAGTAATAGTCCAATTTCCACTTGATAGTCTGGATCAATCACCCCTGCCAACACTATAACTCCCTTTTCACTTTGTTTATTCAGAGGTATGGGGAACACAAAATGAACAGGAGGAAGTCTTTGCTTCGAATTCAATGGAGTCATTATGGTACTTTCTAGTACAAGCTTTCTTCCCTTTGTAACTAAGAGTTCTAAGCTAGTAGAATATAAGGTTGTGGAAACAGGGAACAAAAATTTTGCTACTGGGACACTAGGAGTGGTGGTGAGTGGTACCATTTCCACTTCTACCCCTTGATTCCAGGACACATGTATTTTAGCCATGGAAAACAGAGTACCATATAGTGCACTCTAATTTAAAAAATATACAGTAGTACCTTGGTTCATGAATTTAATTGTTTTAAAATTTTGGAAAACAAGGCCACATTTCTGTTTGTGTGGACGTGTTCTTCACCTGATGCAAAGTTTGCAAAGAAAACCAAAATTTTGCTGAGCTCTTCTGTTTTCAAGCCAAATCATTTGCAAACAAAATCATTCATGAACTGAGGAACAATTGTACAAACTTTTGAAGAACCTTGTCCAGGCCACAAGGTATTTCCATCTAATGGAGCTGTAACTTATCTTCAAAAGGCCTTTCAATCAATCCAGTTGCTTCTGGATGGTGAAGAATGTGGTAAGACCAGTGAATTCCATGATCATGAGCCCATGGCCTCAGTTCTTTGGCCATAAAATGTGTTCCTTGGTCAGAGACAATGGTACCCCGTCAGTAGTTAAAGTATTCTGTATGTCCACTGATGTAGTTTTAGCAAAAACATTATGTTCGGGGAAGGCAAATCTATTCCTGGAATGAGTCTGTGCCAATAAGGATAAAACACTGCTTTTTCCATGATGGAAGTAGTCCAATATAATCAACCTCCCACCAGGTCCCACAGATCTGAATTGTCTGTGCTGGAAGCCTGAAGGATCTGCACTTAAAGCCAGAGACAGATATCCATAGGCAATGGCAGCTAGAGCTCTTCTGAAGAAACAAAAGTGAGACATCTTTTTTACTTCCCTTTTTGTTCCACCAGACTACACTGTTGATTCCACCCTCACCCAGGGTGAGTCTCCCATCTTTAACAAGCCAATCATCCAGGTATACCCAGAAATGTGCTAAACCAATCAAATAGGCATTTCTTATTTAAGTTGACACCATAGTTACCCAACACTCAACTGACTGCATGGAATGAGCTTTTGCATTCCTCTCTATGTCCTGGTGGTGAATTGTTTGTCTTGCTTCTAATCTGTGGTTTCAGCTTCTAACAATGGCTGGCCTGTTTTTTGAACCTAGATAGAATATTCATATTAATTTTCTAAGTTCTCATTTTGGCATACCTCTTTGACTATAATTAGGGTAATTTCTGGATATGTTGGTATTTAGATAAATGTATTTAGAAACTCTAGGCCTATTTGCCCTATATTGTTTCAACCCATTCGTCCCTTCATTCTTGTGTTCAGTAAAGCTTTACCCTGAACACACAAAGTTTGATGGTCTTGATGATTGTCTTCTAGTTTGAGGAGAGGGTCCAGACACTTTTTCCTTTTTCACATTTTAAAAAATTTGGGCATGCATGTTTATGGTCATTTTCAATCCCTTATTTTATATTTGTGGATAAACATGAGACATTCAGGACAGCAAACACAAATATAAATCACACACTCAAAAATAACAGTGATCCAAAAGGGCAGCATTTGAAGGCACTTGAGTTGTGCAATTTGACAACAAAGGACAAAGGAATGTCATATCTATATATGCAAAATGATGGCATTCCAAAGGAGGATTGAAGGATTAAATAAAAGGAAAAATGAGTGGATGTTTCACAAAGACAGGAGCATTGTCTTGAAGATGCAAGAGAATCATTATAGGCGGAGAAAGGGTAGAATGTTCTACATATGGAGAGAGAAGCGTAGGCAAAGACAAAGGATATGAAGGCTTTTGTAATCTGATGATAACAAGGCAAAAGCTGGAGCTTTACAGCTCTGTAAAATTATGCATACTAGAGTAGAATGTGAAAAAATTGTTTGGCTTTAGGGTTGTGGTACTTTTTTGTCATTGCTAATAAAATATAATCTGTGATAAAAATCTGAAGTTATGTTGACTGAATTGAATTTTTAAAAATAATAAGTTTTCATTTGGATTTTTCTCTGTTTTTGTAATTGTGCTTATCATGAATAATAAGCACACTGACACATTCTTTTTTATTTTATTTTATTTTTATTTTACTTTTTTAAATTTTTATTTTTTCCCCTTTAAGTTTATTGGTACATTGTAGGTATAAAATACACTTACATTCATCATTGGGATCTTGTACCATTACATGAGTCTCTTGGTTCTTATTTTTTTCCCCCTTCCCTTGCCCTTGCTTCACCCCCTTCACCCTTTCCTATTTGCAAAGAACTTGTTTCCATTTTTTTCCTCTTCTCATATTTTTTCCTTTCTCTTTTTTCCCTTGCCCTACCCTTCCCAATTCCCCTGCTCTTTTAGACCTTTTCTTCCTGTTGCACAATATCAGTTATACATTTTTAAAATTACAATATTAAGATCTAGGAGACATTACCACAGATTTTACAGAATTTAAAAGGATATAGAAAGCATATTACAAAGATCTTTTTTGAAATAAGTTTGACAACTTCTAAGAAGTCACTTGGAAGACAAATTAATGAAACTAACTCTGGAGGAAATATAAAATTTGAATAGCACCTATTAAAGAAAGTATATTCCTAGCTTGAAAACCTACCTATATGACAACAGTAGGTTCATAAACATTTTAACTGATAAATTATATCAAACAATTAAAGCAGAAAAAAGAAGGAACACTTCTCCCCTCATTTTAGGAACTCAACACTGTGCTAATCCTAAAATTGGATAAAGATAATAGAAGAAAAAAGTATGAACATAGATAGAAATTTGTTTAACAAAAGAAACTATTAGAAGTCAGATTTGGCAGGATGTAGAAAGTGATTTTATTATAGGGATGGCAGTGTTGGTTCAGCATTGGAAGATCCACCCCCAAAAGTCATCATTTTAACAGAGGAAAGGAAAAAGCCATATGATCCTGTCACTAGTTGGAGAAAAAGTATTGGACTAAATTCTACAGCTGTTCATGGTAAAAGCTATCAGGACACTAGAAGTAGAACAGAACCTTCTCAACAGATTAAAGACATGTACTCCATACTTCCAGTGAGAATGCCTTATATGAATGGAGAAGATACAATGCTTTCTCCTTAAGGTGGGGAACAAGGGTAGATATGCTTACTCTTTATCTGTCCATTAAACTTTGAAACCTAGGCCCCACCAAAATAGTCTGGCAATAAAATGACACAACTAGGATAGGATTGTCATGGCAGAAGCAAAACCTTTATATGTAGATGAAATGATCATCTACAGAGAAAATACTAAGAAATCTCTAGGAGCCCCTAGAATTTGTATTTGAATTTAGCAGGATTAGAAAACACAAGGTATATATGAAAATTCAGGTCTGTGTATACTTGCTATAAATGAAGAATTGGATATTGAAATTTAAAAGTTATGTAGAAGTACAAAGGGCCTAGAAAAGCTAAAAACAAAAACAAAAACAGTGTTGGAAGACATTTAGTACCTAATTTTAAAACTTCCTCTAAAGCTACAGTAATCAAGGCAGTGTTGGTGTAAGGAAAGACATATAGATCATTTGAATAAAACAGAGAATCTAGAAATAGAACCACACATATATGGTCCACTGAGTTTTGAAAGATTATTTAACATTAGCATTTTATAGAATATAAACTCGATTCAAGAGCCAAGGAAGAGATAGTGTCTTCAGCAAACGGCACTAGAACACGTGGTATCCGGATATAAAAAATTAACCTCAACCCTTTTTTTCTATACATGAAAATAACTTGAAGGGATCTGTGAACCTAAATAAGAAAGCCTAAAAGTATAAAACTTTAAGAAGAAACTACAAGGGAAAATATTTATGAATTCAGGGTAGGCAAGAACTACCTAAGATACAAAACACATGATATTTAAAAGAAAAAAAATTGATAAATGAGATTCCATCAAAATTTAGAACTTTAAATGACATCATTAAAATGAAAAGTAGTCCTTAAACAGACCATATTTACAATGCACATAACCTATGACCAGAATATATAAAGAACTCTTACAGCTCATTAATAGACAACCCAATTAAAATGTAGACATAAGAAGATGATAAATAGCCAGTATAGCACAAGGAATGGTGTGCAACTCTAGAATCAGAAAAATATTAATCAGTACAATAATAAGATTGAATTCTATACTCATTAGGGAGATGAAGTGAAAAGTTTTAAAAGCCTTGTCATGGCTTTTTCTTTTTGTTGGATTCTCCCTCTTTGCACTTAATTTGTCACGCCCAATGGATTCATTCTGCTGAGTTTCCTGGGGTTGAGATCCTCATTGTCTTTTCCTAGGGTATTGTCCAAAATTTTTTGGAGTGCCGGTTTTGTATTCATGAAGTTCCTGAGGTGCCCTCTATCATGAAAGTATCTTATTTCTCCATCAATTTTGAAAGATAGTTTTGCAGGGTACATCAATCTGGGTTGGAGGCTGTTTTCCTTTAGGGCTTGAAATATATCACTCCAAGCTCTTCTTGCCTTGAGGGTTTGCATTGAGAAGTCTGCTGTGATTCTGATGGGCTTTTCTTTGTATGTGATTTGTTTCTTTTCTCTCACTGCTTGCAGAATTTTGTTTTTCTGTTGGATTTCTGGAATCTTAACAATTATATGCCTATGTGTAGATTTTTTTTGATCAAGGCTATTTGGAGTCCTATATGCCTCACTTATCTGTATGTCAAGTTCTTTTCCCCTCCTTGGGAAGTTTTCTGCCATCACTTTTGTGGACAGTTTTTTAATGTCATCTACACTTTCTCTTCTTTCTTCATTGACTCCAATACATCTTATGTTATTCTTCTTTGCATCATCTAGCAGCTGCTGGATTGATTTCTCGTGTTCCCTTATAATTTTAAAGCAATTTTTCTTTTCCTGGTCACTAATTGCAATCTTTTCTTCTATATGTGAAATTCTATCCTTGGATTGGTTCATTCTGGTATGCAGACTTTCAATGGAGTTTTTAATCTCTTGGAAATCTGTTTGTATCTGTTTTATGGATTCCATTTGTTTCCTATGTTGGGATTCCATCATGTTCCTCAGATCCTCTATTTTTTTATCTGTGTCCTCTCTAGATTTATTAATCATGTCTTGCACCTTGAGCAAAATCTTTGCTGTTATCTGAGTAATTATTTCTGATTTCATTTTTCCCAGATCCTCTTTTCTTGCCAGTTCAGAGAGTCCAGGTGGTTGAGTATCACAGTGTTCCATCTCATTTCCCTTTGGGGTTGCTGTAGGTGATCTGGAAATCTGTTTTTGAGGCTTGTTTAATGTGTCTTCTCATTTCCATGGGTGTGAGGGGGGTGCTTCTGGCACCCACGCAGCTCACCTTCTCTGCCCTAGGAGCTTGGGATGGCAGCAGGTGAGCTTCCTTCCAGGTGGTGGGACCGGCTCAGCTTCTCTGCCCTAGGAGGTTGGGAAGGCAGCAGGGGAGCTGCCCTCTGCGTGCTGGGACCGGCCGATCCTCTCTGCCCTAGGAGCCTGGGATGCAGGCGGGGAGCTTTCTTCCGGGTGCTGGGACCGGCTCACCTTCTCTGCTCTAGGAGCCTGGGATGGAGGCAACACATTCTTAATATGATTATCGTAATTGAGGTTACCACATTCCTTAGCAAATTATTGCCATTCTGAGTAATATAAGTAGGACTTTCTTGCAAATGTGGAAAGTGTGGACTTTTTGATTTTTTTTTTTTTTTGGTACTGGGGATCAAACTTGGGACCTTGTGCTTGCAAGGCAGGTGGCAGAACCACTGAGCAAAACCTCCAGCCCAGGACTTTTATTAATTATCTGCTTTCTTGTAATGCCATCACCTTTACCTCACTGAACACCATGAGAAAGCTTTGATCAAGGCAAGCAACTTTAACTAAGCTGAGTGCCTGCATATTTACAGATGGTAAGCAAGTTCTGTGTAAGAATAAATAGAAACTGTCCTGCTATTGTCACTACTGTTTAAAAAGACATGAGTTAATTTTTCTTTTATAGAAGAGGAAATTCTCCCTGGCTGTGCTCTGCAGTATTAGACATGGAACCACTGTGTCTCCTGCCTTTATTCTCTTCTTCTTGCCCCTGCCAAGAAAGGTGTGGACAATTGCTTTCTAGAGAAGTAAAACATAAGTCAGAGCATTGAGGCAGACCTTTCCTGGAACCATTTAGGCATCAGAACTGAGTTGAGCTGGATAAATTTAATTGTTCTTAATTTTCCTTATAAAAAGGTTAATTTCATTTCCTTGTCTTTATTGGCTACAAATAGAACAGCAACATTCTTTTCAGTTTCAGAGATGAAGATTTGGAGAGGACCTGGGAGATCTGGAATTAATCTCAGATCATCCATTTGAAATGCTATCTGGAGCAAGCTTCTCTTTTTGAGGGCTCAGATTCCTTTGTGAAAAATGGCACCTGTTACTTAGAGGCTTCTGATGGATTGAGCGTAAGTTTTACTTTTTTCTAATATATGCACTTAAAACAAATGACTCAAGTGTCACTTATGATTGTAATTTAAGTAAATGTAAGGTTAATTTCCAAGCCTAACTGGATGTGTCTACTCAGGGATGTCTCAGGCTTGACTTCCATTTAGATTTACTTTAACAACACGTAGGCCTGTATTTGTCACTTTCTTTGGATTTGCATAAGCTAAGGGAATAACTTTTATCCTCTACCTATTTGCTTATGTGTTGCTTAACTTTGAGGCCTCAGTTTAAATGCCGTTTTCTTTGCAGGAGTTTCCCCTGATCTCTTCATTCATGCTCTAATTAACATTCTCTGCTTTGTGTTTTTATTCTCCTCTCTAATTTCTTGACCTATGACTCATAAATTGTACTGTCATTTCTTTTATACCTGTTTCCCCTAATGAACTATGAGGTCAAAGAAGGTCTGCATTCTATATCTATCATATAATAGGTTTCTTGGCATAGAGTATAACCAATAAGTAAACAATAAGAGTAAATCATAATTATTCTAAGAATAGCAGATTGACATAACCTTCATTATGTGACAAGTTAGGACACATTTAATCTTAACAGTAACTCTGTAAAACCGGTATTCCTCTTGCCGTTGGTCTGGGAACCAGTTGAGAACCATTGCACTAAGCATAAGGACAGAAAAGGGTCCCTGTTTCTAAGTCTAAGGAATAGAAGTATACTGAATATAGGAGTTCTCCTGGTACAGGAATGACCTAGAGACAGGTGAAACCATGGTTTGTACATAGAACTTGTCTCCATACTTTCTCAAGCTTTGAACATGGAGAAGTCACGCTGATGTAGGACACTCTGTGAGTTGGCCATAGTGTGTCTATATAGTGATGTTGCCATATGAAATTACATCTGCCCAGTCCCACCAAGTCAAATGCCAGAACCCTGGAAAGACAAATCTTCATTTCTTATTGTACTGGTTTGGATCAAAAATGTCCCCCAAAAGGCTCATGCGTTCAGAGATGGGGATTTTGGAAGGCAATTAGATCATGGGGAACTAACCTTATCAGTGGGTTATTCCACTGATGAGTTCATTGCTGAATGTGCTGTTGGAGTTGGGGCCCGGTTGGAAGAAGTAGACCACTGGGTACATTCTTTGGCTCTTTCCATCTCTCTGTATTTCCTGGTTGCTATGAGGTGAGCAGCTATCCTTTGCCATTTGCCTCAGTCATGACATTTCTGCTTCAGAGCCAGCAGGACATAGACTGAAAACATCTGCAGCCTTGAGCCAACCAACCAACCAAACCAAAGCTTTGTCCTTTAAGCTATGTGTGTTAGGGATATTTTTCCCCCCAGTGACAAAAAGCTGACTAAGTCATCAATGTCATGGAAGCAGTGATGATAAATCAGAAATCCAGACTGCACTTTATGTACATGTTTCCCCTTAAAATTTTTTTAGACTGTCATTGTTATTCAGTCCTTGTAGTTTAGCTCTATGCAGACATAGTGAGCCTCCATGCTGGTGCTTTTGTAACGAAACACCCAACAGATCAGGTTGCCTAGTAATCCATAGAGAACTCATCTGCTGTGTAAAAAATAACATGTTTAAGTTCTCCAGGAACTATCTGTTTACTCTGCCTTGGCAGCAAGAATTACATTAAGGCTGAAACTTAGCTGTGGAGATCAATACCAAATGGATTTATTCAGTATGCACAGGAGAAAATGGCATAAGTGTCTGTTAACCTGATGACATTTTGTGCTGTTATTGAAAGTTCATTATTTAACTGATGTCTCTTCACGGGAAGGCTGAACTTTGAAATATTAGATATTCTGACTGAAGCGGAGGTTGTAGCCATAAGTCTAAACATTTGCTATTTTTTTTTTCTGTACAGCATGCTCCTAAATATTGGTGTTGTGCTTCAGGATTTGGGCTATACAAAGTTTTGCATGCTCTTTTCTCTGGTATCCTGGTGTCTTTGGAATGCCATCTTAATTTCTTAGAATGGCTCCATTCCTGTTTCCAGCAAGCCTAATATTTCCTTTGTTTAAGTTGTATTTTGAGGACTTGAGCTCCAGGTGGATGGTCTGATTTCTTCTGACAGAAGTCATGACCAAAAGATAACTCACTAAGTTATACAGCGACATGGATTGGTGTTGAGTCCCAAGTAGGCATAGAGTAGGACAGAGAGTTGCAGAGTTTATATAAGTAATTCTGAGAGGGTAGCACAAATTGAAGATATACGTAGAAGGATCATGCAACAGATTTATCAGATGAGGGGGAGATGACAGGGTGTAACAAGGAGAATAGAACAAGAGGAACAGGGGTTTAAAATAAGACCAACTGATACACCTAGGCAGTTAGTGGACCTAGCTCCATAACTTGCACTGGGCTGGCTGGCCCGGGAATGAGTTTGACTGGTTTCATTCATTATATAACAGTGCTATATATATCAGATTTATTTTTTATTCTGATTAAATTTGCTTTGATCTATTTCAAATGGCCTCAATGGCTCCAATTAAAATGTTTTGAAATAGTTATTTGTAGTCATATAATTTAATCAAATAACAAACAAACAAAATAAATAAACAAAAGACCCAAAAACTTTAATGACATTCTGCCTTAAGGCATTTCTAGTGGCATTTCTGCACAAAATTATTGTCATGGATGGAGAGTAACATGACAGCTATATTTTGGTAGGTGACTAGAGTTTCTGTTAACCAGGAATTGATCAGAGCAACCATGTTATTCTGTGGGGAAGTAGCTATTGTCCCATTGTATATATATTTGTTTATCTATTCACCAATTGAAAGACATATAAATTGTTTCTAATTTGTAGCAATTCTTAATAATCCCACTATAAACATTTGCATTTTGTTTTTTTAGTGATTATATGTTTTCATTTCTTTTAAGCAAGTAAGTAGAAGTGAGATTGCTAAATCATATAGTAATAGGTGTTTGACTCTATTGAATATTGTCAATTTTTTTTCCCAGTTTTGGGAATTGAACTCAGGATCTTGCACTTGCCAGGCAGGTTCAGTGCCACTGAGCAACATCCCCAATCCTCAAACTATTTTCTCTAATGACTATTTTACATTTCCATTGTGAGATTCCTATCAGTCTGCATTCTTGCCTGATATTCTCAGTATTTTTAATTTTAGCCTTCCATTAAATGACATTTCAATGTGAATTTAATTTGAATCTCTCCAAGGACTAATGATGTTAAGTATATTTGAATATATATATATATATATATATATATATATATATATATATATATATACTTTTTTTTTTTTTTTTTGGTGCCGGGGATTGAACTAGGGACCTTGAGCTTGTGAGACAGGCGGTGGAACCACTAAGCTAAATCCCCGGCCCTATCCAAATATTTTTCCTGGTTGTCCTTCAAGTCTTAAAATTCTTATCTGGTCTACCTGCTTTTATTGGCCTACAGATTTGTGTATTTAATTTAACATGTTAAATTGCAGTTAGTTGGAAAGACAGGGTTGAATATGTTATACCGTTTTGTCTATAACCAGACATTCCAAACCTCTTGGAAGAATTACCTCTACTTACTACTTTCATTTCCTTTCCATTCACGCTTCTATCAACTCCAAGCTATGTTCAGTTTTATTATCCCATCAAATATTTCACCAAAGTCTCTAGTGATTTCCATACTGTTAAATACAACTGGATTTCATTTAATCTTTCAGTAGAATTTGACATTCTCATTCGTTAAACATTTTCTTCCCTTGATTTTCATGATATACTTATCTTAGTTTTTCTCCTAGTCTTCTGCTGAGTCCTCATCTGTCTGCTTTGAAGGATCAAAATCCTTTGCTTAGTTATTAAATATTGGAATTCTTCAAGGCTCATTAGCAGACATTCAATTCTTCTCTACTCTCTTTCTAAGTAATTTCATCAATGCTTAAGGCTTCAATAACTATCTGTATGCATATGGCTTCTAAACTTATCAGCTTAGATTTCTCCTCTGAGCTCCAGACATTAATGTCCATCTGCTTCCTTGATGTCTCAATTTTAAACTCTATAGTCAGGAAATATATCACGATCATCCATGTAAAAGCTCATTATTTCAGTGTTCTCTATTCTGATCATGGTATATCTGATATCTGACTTCCTTTCATCCTTCAATATACAATGTTCTAAATTGATTTCATCTGTTAAATAGCTCTCATATGTGTTCGCATCTTCTTCTTGACACAGTTCTAGGCTGAGCTCACACAGATTTACACTAGGATTTTCACTATCAGCTTCTATCTGATTGTGTTCGATCCCATATTTTATTCCAATCAAAATAAGCTGTTTAACAAACCAAACTGATCATGTCAGTCTGCC